>NC_046371.1:22005110-23330113 GCF_011125445.2 Fundulus heteroclitus
TGATTCAGCAGTGGGGCCGAGCGGAGAGTAAGTTCCCAGCCCGTCGTCCTCACGGCTCTGGTGAGGACGGCTGTTTCGGCAGGTCGTCCAGTTGCTCCTTCTCGCCTCCATCATCTTGACTTAAAGGGGAAGGCGGGATGGAGAGGCATCCTCCGGGATCTTCGGGTCCGGCTGACACTCCAGGAACTCCGATGAGACCCGGGAAATCCCCTCCCAGGGAGACGGAAATGCAGGACTGGACTACACTGGGGACCCCTGAACAACAAAAGACAACAATTAGACTGAAATGCACAAAAACTACCTGATACTACAAACCTTTCCTGTAAAAAAAAAAAAAGTCCTCCTTTTTTCTTAAATTACTGCAGAAACATCTACAATGTCCAGGGTTTAAATACGGAACAAACCCAGAGATGGACGGATGGAAGGAAGGATTACAGGGCAGAAGGAGGGAGGACAAGGAAGGAAGGACAGAAAGAAGGACTGATTAGAGGAAAGAAGTCGTCAAAGCAATGGAATATTGAATAGTCTGGACCTGAAACTCATCCAGGCCTGGAAAGTCTTTGCTTTTCCAGTGTTTGAGGCTGTGTAGGAAGCCTGGAATACGAGTTGGGCTTTACAGCACAAAGAGTTTTAAAATGCCCTTTTTAATCTAGAAATAAATAGTATGAATGTGCAGATATGCTTTGAGCCGGAGTTATTTTTATACAGGCAAGGATTAGACGGCGCTCAGCGTGCGATAACGCTCGCTGCAGCTGACAGAAAAAAAAAAAAAGAGCCTCGCTTACTTTGTGTTTCCTGGGAGCTCTGACGTAGAATCGCACGATGGGCCGAAGTCACAATAACATTATTGCTTCCCTGTCCCTGCGTTAATTCTTTGAAATCTGAAGGATGGCAAAAAATACGACTCGAGATTAATTTTGTGGAGAAAAGTTTGAGGAAACTGGGATTGCATTCCACGGTTTAATGCTTACCCTTAGAGCCGCCTGCATCCTCAGCTGGGGCAAAAACTCCTAAAAGAAAATTAAACATGAGGTCATCATACACAGCATGTTACAATTATTGACTCACATCAATACTTATTAACCCCGCAATGCAGTTATAGAACTGAATAAAACTAAAGAGGAAAGTAGTTTTTCTAACAAATATTGCAAACGAGCGTGACCCCGGCGATCCTCACCGACACTTGGTTCAAGCCAAACAGAGAATGCTGGGAGCTGCAGCGGACCGGAGGAGTCGAGTTCACCTTCCGAAACACGGTCATCTCCACGCCAACATGACTGTCCCTGAAAAATTCGTTCAGAGTAAGAAAAACGCACTGAGGAATTACGGCCAAAGTCCCACTCATTTCCATCTCCGAACCTGTGCTGCGTCCCGTCGTGAACTCCTGACCCGTCGTCTCCTTCTTCCGTCCTCAGGGCGTCGGCTGTGAGAGAGGCCTGCTTCTTCTCGACAATCTCGCCGAGGTCGAACATGGCGTGAAGGCGGTAGTTGACCACCTTGATGGCGGTAAAAAAGATGGCCACCACGGCGGAGTACACGCCCGCCACCACTAAGCTGGGAGGAAGAGCCTGAGAACGAGCAGAAAAAGAAAACGGATTAGAAAAAAGCGTCGGCTTGAAAGTTGTCTACAACCACAGCTGCAGATTGCACTCGAAGGAAGGGCTGGACGTTGGAGCAGCTTGTCGTTCTTCGTCGGCAGCCTTTCGTTTCCTGGCTCGGTTCAGCTCGCTTCACTGTGGCGGACGGTGTCACTGGTGCTCCTGTGGTTTTCAGTTTATGATCAAGTGGGTGGTTTTTGAATTGTTGTTAAACATCAACAGCAGTTTCATTTCATCTGGGGGTGATAGTTTGGGTCAGATGGTTGAAACTTGGACACAACTGTGTGTTCTTGGGGACAACGACCTCTAAAGCGTCAAAGCCGGTTCTGGAACGGATGAAGCAGGCTAACATTAAGCTTCTGCGCCAGACCTTCACCCTATTAATTATAAAATGTAGGAACTATGATTAAAAGCGGGGCCAGCTCCGAGAAACCGACACATTTAACTTTGCTCTACGGAGCGTTTAAATGGCCAGCCAGAGATATGTCAGAAACATTTTTGATGCCTCTGGGTTAGTGGGCTGTTTATCTAGCCTCGGCAGCCAGGCTGACTTCAAAACAGCTCGTCAGTCTGGGCAGGACTGGACTCTCAGGCCCAGAGCTCCTGCACCAATCACAGCACAGGAAGCGGGAGTTTACAATGCATCACTGTTAGCGGCAAAATGGCCCAAAATGCAGCAGTGCTTTTCAGAAACCATAACAGTCAGGATGGCAGAGCTACGTTTTGATGATGCCCTTTATACAAAAGCCCCAGTTCCACCGACTCTACTCGATTTGGCCCGCCCGGTTCTGCTCATCCCTACTCGGTTTAACTCTACGCTATATTTTTTTCCCCCACCGGCCTAGAAATGCCTGGAAGAGGGAAACGCCTTCTGAAAAGCAGCGTGTTCACGTCAAAGCTCCGCTCAAGTCCACTCGGTTTAACCCTATTCTTGAGTAGGGCCGGAGAAACCAGGGCTAGCCTGAAAAAAAAAAATAAAAAATGCTCCTGAAAGGCTTGCTCCATGGCATGACATGTTTCATGATTACTAAATGGAAACTAAATGCCCTGCTGCCCGTAAGGGAAGATCTAACAGGTCCCCCCCCCCCCCCCCCCCCCCCACTTAGCTGTTGGGTCTTTGAATCATTCCTGATAAATTGTACTGCCTGGAGTTCTGATATTATCCTGTAAATGTTTTTATGTCTTAATTCTTTGGGTGTCATGCTCATTGTGGGTTAATTTTGTGGACTCTGTTGCAATTGAATTGCCCCTTGGAGACAATAAAGTGTTTCAATGCAATTCAAAATAGAGCGTTTCGCTTGGAGTTTGCGTCAATCCAGTGATCTGATTGGTTCTAACCCGTTTCCGCTGACCCTGTTAGTACTGCCTTTGAAATTGGGCTCTACCCGCTGCTTTTCAGACTGATATACACTTAATCGTGAATTATAGATAGCATAAATATATATTTAGCATGTGTGAAAACTTCTGACCTTATGAGGAGTAGGAAAAAAACTACAATAAATTAAATATTTTACACCAAATTATTGTTTAACCCTAGAAGTTTTAGGCTGGACAGCTATTCCTCTACAAAATAGAAAAAAATATTTAAATGTCCAAAATTGACTACACTGCCTTTTTTCCTATTTTGTTATATTCCAACCTGTAATGTAAATGCCTATTCTTATTTTATGTGATGGACCTACATAAAATAGTCCAAGTTGGTGAAGTGAAATGAAAATAATGCAAAAAAAAAAAAAACATTTTAAATTGCCATGTGCATATGTACCCACCCCCTTTGCTATGAAGCATCTAAAATGTTTTAGTGCAACCAGTTACCTCAATCCTATTGAGAAATAGTGGTTAGAGTTGAAGATCACTGTTCACAAGAAAAAAACATCCAACATGAAGACGCCGGAGCAGTTTTGTGTTGAGGAATGGGCAAAGACCCCCAGCGGCAAGAGCCTGATCCAAAGCTACTTGCAGCTGTATTAGCTGCAAAACCTGATTCTACAAAGTAAGGCTTTGTGATATGGACCAAAAATAATATCTCTATATTTTTAGGCTGAGTGCCGATATATGATATTTATCTCGATGTGTTTTTCTTTTCATAAAGCAATTATAAAAAGACATCGCTAAATCAAAGCTTTATCCCAAATGTCTCACCGCAGCATTTTCCTTTGAACAACTGTAGATAAATATGAGAAACGGGCACAAAAATAAGCTACTGCCATACATGAAAGTTTCATTCTAACAAAAAATAGACCATCTGGTTATAAATGATATATTCTCATATCATAAAAAAAATCCTGATATTTTTAAATCTCTATATATGGCCCAGCCCTACAACAAAGTACTGACTTTAGGTGGGGCTGAACAGTTTTGCTCACTGCTTTCTATTATGTTGCCCCATTTGTTGTGTCACAATAAAAATAAATAAATCTTCAAAGTCGTAGGCATGTTCTATAAGTGAAATGGTGCAAACTCTCAAACAACCCATTATAATTCCACATTGTGAAGAAAATAAACATGAAAGAAATGCCAAAGGAGGGTGAACACTTTTTGCTAGGCGCTGTGTGATATCCATGCCGTATTGAGTGCATGCAACCTTCTGACACTTTGTGTTGATTTTATGTGAGGTCGTCAAGCAAAGAAATCATCAACCGGACAACATTAAAAAAAACAAAAACAAAGATTTGTATGAACAAAGCTGCCACTGCAGCGGGCTTCTTACCATGTACAAAAGAAAGGGGAAGGCCAGGAGAAAAATCCACAGGTACAGATGGAAGCAGTTGGAGAAGGTGCTCTGATGGGGGTCCACATACCAGCCTCCAGTGAGCGAAGCCCACACCCCCTGCCGCAAGATCTGAAGAGCCTGGGAGCCCATCTCCGCCGTTTAGGGTTCGACAAAAAGCTGCAATCCTTCCTCCGAGGCTGGAGCTCCAAAAAAACCGTGCAGCCGACCGAGCCACCGGTGTCTTCGCTCTACGATGGCACTTCCAGCGCGGACAGCATGGTGACCAAGACCGCTTTGTCAAGGACAACAGTTCTGTGTCGGGGATATTTATAGATCTCAGTGGAGGTTGAAAGTCCTTGCATATTCTTGGGCCCTTTGTGTACCAACGCTGCTATTCTCTACCCTAAGCCCAGCCGGGTGATCTGGACCGTGACTTTTTGGCACTTTGGCGTCCCGCTGAACGTCTGAGACAGCATTCATCTGCAACACAAATCAAAGTTAAGTCACTCGACGGATTTCTAACATCGCATTTAGCGGAGATCCAAACACTACACAATACTCTGGCTGCTGTAGTACTGTCATACGAAATGTTTTCACTTTGCCCGTGCTACCGATTTGTTTCATTTAAGAGAAGTTACAAAACATTTAGCATTCAAACAGTAACAAAGCTGAAGCAAGATAATCACTTTAAGCAGCCAGCCCCGCCATGACCAAAGTTACCATAATATTCACCAGCAGGACACTTTTAAGCCACAGAATCTTACAAATGTACACATATCACGTTTTTTGTAAAGACGTTTTTGTTGGACAACACCCAACAAAAAATAGAGTTTGGAAAACGGCGTATATATGGTGTCCTGTCAAAATAAGCAAAAGCGAGAACGCCCATAAGTGAAAATGTCAATATTTTGTGTGGCCACCGTTATTTTTTAGCGCTGCCTGAACACTCTTTGGCCTGGAGTTCACTAGAGCCTCACAGCTTCCCACCGGGATCCTCTTCCGCTCCTCTGTGCTAACGTCACAGAGCCGCTGGATGCTACAGACCTCGGCTCTCCTCCGCTTTTCCGTGTGGGGATGCCCCACGGATCCTCCACAGGGTTTAGGTCTGGAGACGTAGGTGCCCGGTGTCTTTAGCAAGGCAGTGGTCGTCCCGGAGGCGTGTTCGGGGCTCGCCGTCATGCTGGATACTACCCAGGCGGCCCATTTTGGGAGGGGGATCATGGTCTGGATGTTACTGGACATGTTGCTCCCTGCAGACGGCGGCACGCACGCAGCCACTAACCATGAGGCTGCTGCCACCATGCTTGACTGCAGGCAAGACACGCTTGTCTTTGTATTCCTCACCTGCCACCTGAACCAAAATGAGTTTATCTTGGTCCCATCGGATCACGGTTCCAGTAATCCATATCCCTCGTCTTGCTTGTCTCGAGCAAACCGTTGGCTTTGTTGCTCGTCGTCTTTGGAAACTGGCTTCCTTCTGGGACAACAGACACGCAAGACCGTCTTGATGCGGGGAGTACGATGCCCCCCGGCAATCCCCGCAGCATTCGCTGATGGCATTCGCACGCTCGTTCAATACCGGATAAGATGCGGAGCATGCGAACTCAACTTCTCTGGTCAACCTTGGCGAGACCTTATCCGAGTGAAACCGGTCCAGTTGGACCACCGCATGGTCTTCTTTTAGCCTAGGCCATCGTTATGTAGAACAACGTTTCTTATGTTCAGATCCTCAGGGGAAAGATGATGTTCCATGTTGAACATCCAGTGAGCAGTACGAGAGCGTGCAAGAGCAATATCATATTTAACACGTGACCCCAGGTTGGGAAAATGCCTAAATGAGGAGAATTTGGACATTTGTACTTAGGGGTGTACTCACTTTTGTTGCCAGCTGTGTTGAGGGAATTTACCCTCTTATAAAAGCTACACATTAACTACTTTACAGTGCATTAAAGTGACATATATTCAGTGCTGTCCCATGAAAAACACAGATCTGAGGAGTGTGCTCACTTTGTGAGATGCTGTATGGAGGGAGGCTACATAAACAAGCCCAAATCATATATATATATTTTTCTTTTCAGATTTCAAAAGCATGACTGAGATTAAAAACGTCCAACATTGTAAGGCTAGGCCGGTGTCATGCCAGCTAGATTAAGTTTTAGACTGGCATTAGCATGCTAACAGTTTAGCCTAGCTTCAGGGAATCTCTTTGCTTTTCTAAACGATATACGTAGACGTGAGGAGCCACCAACCAGGATTAGCCTCTGTAAAGGCTAACTGTACAAACAATAAAAATATCCACACGTCTCCAAAGTCGTTGGCGAACGTTTAACGGCCGAATTCCTAACGTTTGGGTACCGGCTAATGCTAGGCCGCATACCATAAGACAGGTAAATGTAACGTTTTCGACAAACGACAGAGCTCTACGCTATCCTCTGCTGGATGATTTAGCTAAATAAGCTCAGGTTAAGAGGGCAGTTTTAAATAACCGCTCACAGTGAACAGCTTCCCAATTCTGGACCCCAGCATAGCTTACAGTTAGCATTAGCTGTTGAGCTTGCCTCATATCCTCCTTCCGCATCCAGTCCTTCTAAAATCTCGGAGCTTTCCTCCTCAGGATGCAGCTAGCAAAGAAAGGCTGTCCAGCAGTAGATCACCTGGTGCTTCGCTGTTTTGTTGGAGCTGGCTAACATATCATGGTTTTCCTCACAGCCCGTCATCCTCTTCGGCGTTGAACGGTGACGGGCTTACAGCCTGAGCAGCGAGCCCCTGTCGCCACGAACGACAGCTGTTTCCTGGCATAAACCGAGCCTGTGTGGAGCTGTTTCAGAGGTCTGGCTCACCGAGCTGCTGTTAGCTCCGGCTAACAGCTAGCTGACACACGCACGCACGCACGTACGTACGTGGTCACCCTGAAAGAGATGGAGACGTTCCCATGGTGCTGATAGGCTAAAGTGAACGTTGACGTCATGAAGCGAAGTCTGTCTATTATTTTTGAAATAATAATTATAATAATAATAAATAACTTAAATAAATAAATTAATTAAATATATATATATATATATATATATATATATATATATATATATATATATATATATATATATATATATATATATAGATAGATAGATAGATATGGTGAAAAAAGAAAGAAATGGATTGTGGGAACACTTTTTTGTAATTTTTTAATATATATATATATATATATATATATATATATATATATATATATATATATATATATATATATATATATATATATATATTCACACTTAATGTCTGTACACTGCGGGCATGTTAAACCAAGGTCAGACGGCCTTGCTTGCCTTGCCTTCGGACAATGCTATGGTAAGGTAAGTATATTTATGTAGCACTTTTTAGTAGCAAGACATTCACAGTGCTATACATGAACTGAAAAAACATTACAGACATTCATAGGAAAAACAAAGGAATAAGCTAAAAAAAAAACTTGACTAGAATTATTTCATGAATGTTTGTTAATACAAACATACAGGAAGTTCATCACTAAAAATTCCAAAAAAGCTACAGTTTGAGGTCTCTGATGTGCCCTTTCAGAGACTACAATGGGAAGTCCAAGGGCATCATTAAAACTGTGTTATCATCTGAGCTCAGGAAAGGTTTGTAAGAAAAATCTTTACAGAAAATGAACACTAAAGAAAATGTGTTTTTTAAAAAGTAACTAAACAGATTTTTTTTTATTGCGGTTTAGTTCATAAATGGTAAAGAAAATCCAGCATGGATCATATACAGTTGAGGTTAGTAGTGCATTGGCTGGTTGGCTAAATAGGAAGAGGACCTGCAATTGACCATACAGATGGGGCCTAATTTAACTTCGGACCAGCTCTAAACTTTTAGCAATTGTTACTTTAGGGAATAAATACCCACTACATTTAGAAGTGGTTTCCAAGTGCTTATTGTACTGAATAATATATCTTTTTGCTGTTCTGCTCTATAGAGGAATACTGGAACTATAAGCTTATATTAGCTGGTTAAGTAGTTGGGCTATCTGCTTTGCCCACCAACAATAGTTTTAAAACTGAATTACCTTAACAAAAACAATAAGTATTTCACCTTTAGTTTTAATGCCATGATTTTGCGTGTTTATCCCAATTAGAAATATTTCCAATCAACTGGATTTTTCTTTCTTGTAGGTGAGAGAAAAGTATAGTACAATTCTTTTAGTCTGCCAGAAAGCAAGAAATAGCAGTGGGAGGGGTCCCCTGGTGTATGTGCTCCACACAATCGAAGAAAACAGATCAATCTGGGACTTTCTTTGGCATCCTATTTAGAAGACAATGAAAAACTCATTATTTTATATACTTTGTCACCTATAGAACACAATTCAATAGCCAGCATATTTATTTGTTTTGATGCTTTTTCTGTAAATCAATATTTATTCAAGATTTAATAGTCACCCAAAAGCAAGCCTCTAAATGCACATTCTACTGTTTACATCACAGGAAATTAAGTTCCTTTGAGTTAGTCTATTTGCATTTTGCTTGTTTCTCTTTTTCTTAATTCCCTGGTTTGTCTGTATGGCTGCAACAAAACATTTGAGCAGTATGTGAGAACGCTGTATAGATTTCTGGAAGTTTTAGAAGCAATATTGCACATCAAAGTGGTTCATGGACTAGGGCAGACTCGAATGGCACTTAAACACCTCTGAATTTGAGCTTTTGAAAAGCTTTATATTTTGTGAATTCTGCTGTGGAAATCCATACGTCATTACCCAGCTTTGTTTTTGTTCTCAGTGCACATCTTATTTATCAAAACATATATGCCTGGATGTTATCTAATATTCCAAAATTATAAATTGACTTCAGACCAGCATGTAACAAAGACATATTTTTTTAAAACAACCATTTCCTAACATTAAGTCACAAAATGTTGGCGGAGGCCTGCTGCTGCTCAAAAAGTGAAGGGGTTCATTCTGCTGAATGAGTGAATAAAGAACATAAATGCATGTGCACTAACAAAAAGGTTGATCTTATGAAATTATCTGAGACATCATTAAGCAACAGGCAGCCTAACAGCACAATGTTGTTGTTATTATTCTATTCTTATCATTATATATATATATATATATATATATATATATATATATATATATATATATATATATATATATATATATATATATATATATATAGCGCTGTTGCCTTGCTGTAAGAAGGTTCTAGGTTCAAATCCAACCCTGGGTCTTTCAGCATGGAGTTTGCATGTTCTCCCTGTGCATGCCTGGGTTCCCTCCGGGTACTCCGGCTTCCTCCCACAGTCCAAAAAACATGACTGTTAGGTTAATTGGCCTCTCTAAATTCTCCTTAGGTGTGAGTGCGAGTGTGAATAGCTGTTTGTCCTGTTTGTCTCTGTGATGCCCTGCAACAGACTGGCGACCTGTCCAGGGTGAACCCCGCCTCTCACCCATTGACAGCTGGAGATAGACATCGACACCCCTTGCGACCCTATGAGGGATAGATGTGTTAGAAGATGGATGGAGGCATATCTATCTATCTATCTATCTATCTATCTATCTATCTATCTATCTATCTATCTATCTATCTATCTATCATGCTATATGCAAGGAGTGCTCTGCAGAGAAAATAAAGTGCAATGAAAAAGCTGCATGTAGAATTGAAAACAATCAAAGCACTCAGATAACAGCACTACATCCGTAAATAAGATGTTTTTCAGTAGATTCCGCTTAAGCAAGAGCAGAACTAAACAACAAATTGGATCTATCTATGAATGTCTGAAACATCCCTTTTAAATTTTTAAATTTCCATATACATGGTTGCCTTGCCTTTTGCTACTTAAAAAAACAAGCACTTTGCATAAAACACCTAATGCTTTGATGAAGTATCAATACTTTGGAAAACTACTTTTCGCTGCAATTCACACTGCCCTGGTACTAAGTCCTTTGCAGCCTCTAAAAGGTTTTCTTCCACTAATGTCTGATAGTATCTGTCTTACCATCTGGTCCCACCAGCCTCCCTTTTCAGTTTGAAAAAAGCCATCTCCAAAGCGTAATGCTGCCACCACCATGTTTTGCTGGCTGGATGGTGTGTTTAGTGGGACTCGGGGTGTTTGTTTTCTGCCTCGCGTAGTATTTTTCACAAATGCTAATTTTAGTCTTATCTGACCAGAGGTCATTTCTTTCTCATGTTTGCTGTGTCACATTGCTTGTAGCAAAGTTAAGGGCTATTTAGATTTCTTTCAATAGCCTCTATGCAGTATTCCTTAAAGGCCTGATTCATGGCGTTAATGACTAATAGCTTTTTGGTCAACAAATTATCCTACCTGCAATTGTGAATCTCTGCAGTTCCTGCAGGGTTTCAGCAGCCCTCCATCCTGGGTCTCCTATTATTGATCTCCTTGAATTGCCTAGTTGGGTGGTCAAGTTTAACCAGGTTTGCAGCTGTGCCACACTCTTTACATTTTCCAAGTAAAGATAGAGGAATCAAAATACCCGGCCCACGTTTTTCAAAATTTAATTTTTTAAAAAGATTTGAATAAAAAAAAAAAACATGGAATTTTCCTTCCAGACCACAACTATATGCTACTTTGTACTTACATAAAATCGCCATAAAATACTTCAAGGTTTACGGGTCTAATTTGATGAAATGTGGAAAAATTCAAAAGTCATGTTGTTTTTTTTTGCAATGCACTATACATGCATTAATTTATATGCATATTTGGGCCTACACATGTGACTTAAAGCAACTGTTTATACATAGAATAGTTTCAAAGGATATTTCGGAAAGCGTCGGAAAAAATAAGGATGTATTTTTTTTTTTTTTTCCCTGCCTTGCAGGACCAGTGCTAGGTAAGACAGCTGTAATCTGCTTCTGTTGTTGGAGCCGTTTTGTCGAATTAGCCTCCTGACATCTCGGCAATTCTCAGGAGTGGCTTATGCTGTCCTTTAGCAACCCCCGTTTGATACCCTCTGTCAGCACGGATCAGTCCTCACCTGCACCAGACCTGCAGTGACACCACACCTCTGCAGCCTTCAGGACTATTCCTCTCTGTCTCGGCACAAAGAGACTGAAGGGACAAGTGACCCCCCCTGGCTTAGAAAACAGCCGTTCTAAATTCTTGTCTTTAGGAATAAACCTTTGGAAAATTGATGGCTGCTTTAAAGCACTCAGCGGTTGCCTCAGTCCTAGAAAGAAATGTGTCCACAGCAGACAGTTCCTCCTCATCTCAGCAGGGGGGGTCGAACAACACAAGAGCTGCTGCAAGCATACAACAGAATGTAGTTCTTATTGTTTTTATTTTAAAGGTATTAAGTCTGTGGAGATATTTTACTTTTGCCCTTAGCCTTAATTTGTCATTTAACGTGCAACCATTTAATTTCTGTATTTAAGATTACATGCAGCCAGGGGCATTTAGAGAATCCAATCTGCCTGCTTAGCTATTTTCAATAACTTGTAATTTAATAAAGCAACCAATAAATCTGCCTCTTTCCTGAGAAGAAGGAAATATTTTCATATGCATTCATCCATTTCTATATTTATAGGGCAATATATTCCACCAGTGGCACAATTAGCAGCCTGGCTTATAGAAAGAAAACAAAAAAATAGCTAAGTCCTTTGCTTTAAAATTCAAGTTCTACCAAAGCAATATTGTTTATTCATTGAAAGCCTGCAAGTCAAGAGGAAACCACCATTAAAAAACAAAAACATCATGGTTCTTTTGGTTGTGTTTACCTTGTTTCTTTTTTGTTTTTTAATGGTGTTTTCCTCTTGATTTTCAGGCTTTCAATGAAATCCCACCTTCAAAATATAAGTAATGAGAACTTTGTTAAGAGGAATACCTCAGTTGGGTAGACTTCATCACCAAACATCCTCAGCAATTATTTCAAGTAATTTAAAGTATTTTTTTTTTTTTTAAACACATGGTCTGGTTCACCTGCTACTTTCTGCTGAAAATGATCACAATTAATATTGGCAAATATGTACGGAACAAAGTCAGAGAGGAGAAATTCAAACTGAACTATAAACACATTTTTTGTTATTATTGCTTTTTCAGCTTCAGTATCATAGTTTGAGGGTCATTGTGCTCAAACTCTGGCTCAAATTTAAGGCTAAACAGCTTGAAACTCAAAAGCCACTTAAATACTATATAGACTCCCTGTTTAAACCCTTTCAAAAGTGCCTTGTCCGCCTCAGTCTTTACTAATTTTAGCTTGTCTGCTCTGTTCATGTCCTTCTTGTGATGCCATCAACCTAATTTCACAATAAGGAAAATGTATAATTTTGGTCTTTAGTGCTATTTTAAAAAGCATATTTTTGGAAATTCAGCAGTAAAACTGAGCTGTGTTTTCAATGTCTGTGTGCATTTGTTTGCGATAAAAATAAATAAAAAATAAACAGTACTGCATGGTACCTTAAACTCCTGCTGTTTTAATTAGGAGAACTGCCATTAATACGATGTTAGTGCAGATGACATGACAGCTGTAAGGTGTTTGGCACTGTTGATCTCACAAGAAGGTTTTTGGTTGGAGTTTGAATGTTTTTGAGTTTGCATGAGTTTGCCTGGGTTTTCCCCTCGTACTCCACCTTCTTCCCCCCATTTTGAAACAGGTAAGTCAGAATTTGTCTTACAATCTGTTCAGATAGATAACTGTACAAAGTTGAAATTAGCATCTAAATGGCATATCTAAACCTAACTGACCCACCCAATTGAAGACATTGAAATACATTCACAGAGCAAATGTCTAAACTGTTAGACTGCCTTCTGATGGAAAAATCCTGATAAAAATGTATACCTGCTTATATTTGCATGAAACCACTGACTCGGCAAAGACACAGTTCTTTTCCATCCTTCTCTATACTTGGCAGCCTGAAATTATGAAATGATGATATACTAGTATGGCAGATGATTGTGTTGACTCCTCTAATATAAGGTCCCTGGGTAACAAAAATGGGTTCTCTTCAGGCCAGAGGAAATAACATTGATCCAATTATGATTCAAATCTCTCCCCTGAGTAGAACCAAGCACACTGAGAGGAGGTGCTTAAACAAGAAACAGACTTATGGCACTCTACAAGACCAAATGTGATGAAATCCACCGGGTGTGAGCAATTCATGGAGCCCAAACCTGAACAAATCCGGGAACTATTCAGGAACTGGCTCATTTAAACTGAGCCTAACGTGTTGACACTTCTCCTCAAAGGAAGAATTGGCCATCTGGGTCGGACTCGTGCTCGTGGAAACATGAGTCCTGAATTTATCACGATGTGTAGTGAATCATCATCCCAGACAAACAAGTCAGCCGGATTAAGCTTTTGTCACATTTGGACTTAAAAGTACAAAATTGGACAAATTTAGATAAAGACATCCTGTTTCAACTACAAAAATGCATCCTTCTGTTTTATAATGAATGTTTAATATCCTGACTATACTGTCCTCTACAGAATTATGCAGCCTCCAAAGCAGAGAGAGACAGAGCAAGAGCAAAGCATGAGAGAGAAAATGATGAAACTCAAGTGTAAGACACACTTTTCTTGACCATTTGTGGAGAAAAGGCTGCTTCTTCATGCTAAACGTGTTAACTTATCTTGTTAATGTAGTGTGGCCCTTGTAGGTTAAATCAGTAACGATTTCTTTTCAAAGTAGTGTATTCGAGTAGGTACAAAAATAAAAAGAGAGGTTAGAGAAAAATCGGATACATTTTCTGCCCTAATTGTTTGCTTTATGTAGATGTTTTCTATACAGCTTGCTAGTACCAGGCTTGGACCATCCTTTGACCTCAGGACTGTCTTAATTCTTTGTGGCACCTATCTAACAAGGTGTTGGAAACATTCCTCCGAGATCCTGGTCCATGACACGAGGGTATCACATAGTTCCAGCAGATTTGTTGGCTTTACATGCGAGATGTGAATCTCCTGCTCCACCACACCCCAAAGGTGCTGTGTAGGATGGAGATCTGGTGACCGAGGAGTTCATCGTACCACAGTGAACTCATTGTCAAGTTCAGAAAAATAAGTTTGAGATGATTTGAGGATGGTCGCATGGTGCATTATCCTGCAGGAAGTAACCGAGATGGTCAGCAACAATCCTCAGTGAGGTTGTGGTATTTTTACAAAGCTCAGCTAGCACAGTGTTACACCACATCCACCAGCCTGAACTGTTGTTAAAAGGCAGCATGGATCAATACCTTTATGCTCTTATTGTCAAATTATGACCCTGCTACATAAATGGTGGCTAAGGCAATGCATGTCTATTGTGTCATTTTCCTATTTTGGTGAGCCTCTGTGAATTGTAGCCTCAGTTTCCTGTTATTAGGCCATACAAGTGGCACTAGGTATAATGTTTTGCTGCTGTAGCCCATGTGCTTCCAGGATAGACGTGGTTTGCGTTTAGAGATGCTATTCTGTGTACCCTGCTCGTAAGGAGTGGCTATTTGGGGGTACTGCTGTATTTCTATCATCTTAAATTTGTCTGGGCATTCTCCTCTCACTTCTGACATCAACAATGCTTCTTATCTACACATCTGCCAATCACTGCACATTTTCTTAGACATTTCTCTATAAACTAAAGGCATGGTTGTCTATAATAAAACAAAAATCCAAGCAAATCAGCTGGGAAATACTTAGTTCAGAGCATCTGACATGAACAAGCATTAAATATGACTTATTTACCCTTTCTTTCCCTGATGCTCAGCTTGAACTTCAACAACTCATCCTAACCATGTCTAGAAGCCTATTAGACGTTAAGCTGCTGTCGTGTGATTGGTTGATTCACCATTTGTGCTAAATAAATAGCATGTGTGCATAATAAAGTGGCAAATGATTATATATATGGAAAGGATTAACAACGCTTTCTTGGCATCAGGACAACCTTAAATTGAAATAAATGATCAAGAATCTGCTGAAGACGCTCTCATAGTTTAGTGATTACAGCATTGATGACATCTGCCCCACTGAAGTCTTGACTTTCCACAACTTGTCTACTTCCTTGTTGAGACCTTAGTCTTTCTTGAGCTTCTCATTCTCCATTTTCTTTATGTTGATGTCGGCGTGTCCTCTTGCAAGCTGGATTGTTTGGTCATTGGATCGTGAAGACTAAAAGATCATGGGCTGAAACCTGGCTAAGGGCAACCTCTGGTGACCTTAACATCCACTAATAGACTAGGGCCCCGGGCTAAAAGCCACTGCTCAGATTTCAAAAACTCATCCTCATTTTCTTATAAATAATGGATTCCTCATTGTAGTCTGCCTTCGCTTACCCAGGATAGTCTTAATCTCATAACTATACCATTGTCTTTGTGAATGTTTGCAATGTACAGGCGCATGTTAGTCAACTAGAACATTTTGAAAAGGTTAATTTATGCTAGTAATTCAATTAAAAAGAGTGTACCCTTTATGTTATATAGATTCATTGAACTCTGATTGATATATTTTTTTCACATGTATATTTCCAATAACTGATCATCTTGGCTTCCAGCTAATAAAAACAGGGTTAGGGATTATGGTTAGATAAAACAGAACAAGTATCTTTAACACAAAAAGGTTACCAGCTGAAAGTCATGGACACAAGGAGGGAAATCCACAAAAGGTCATTGCTAAGTAAGCTGGAAGGAAAAAAAGTGCAAAAAAAATGTTTGAGAGTTTGGCGGGAGCTGACAACCAGTGCATGGAAGTACTGTTCAGTGGGCTGACATTTCTGTATTAATTACTTTTTGAGAAACAGAATTTTAGGTTTCCATTAGCTGGAAGCCATAATTATCAAAATGAACAGACATAAACCCTTGGCATTTACCTCGCTCTGTGTAATGAGTATTTATAATTTCTGAATTTAAATGAACTGAATTAGCTGTGTGAGTGTGTCAACAAACAGTTTAAGTCACCAAGCATCACACGACACAGGTGTGTACAAAGTATATAATCAAGTGTATTTTCATCTTTATCCACGTTCTGTACACATATTAAGATCCATTTCACATGAACACTATACAATAGCAATGAGTGAGGAATGGTATATTTTCTGAGCGCTGAGCTGCTCACATTGAATGGCACTTTCATAAAAAAAAAAAAAAGAAATTACACAGCATGAATAGATAACTGAAAATAAAAGTGGTTATATCATCAGATTCATTGAGATTCAGCACATATAAAAAGCACAACAAAATAAAACATTGATTTGTTCCATCCCTCTGTTTCCTCTGCATAATCTGAATGGCAAACAATGTGGGGGGGGGGGGGAAACAAAGAGATATTTGCAGCTGTCAGAAGAGTGTGCTTATTTTATTTATTTATTTATTTATTTATTGTCCGGATTAAAGTAGAAAGCAATCTAAAACTTGATGTGTTAAGAGGAGTGGTAACAAGATACACCGAAATATTACAATTCACAAATTTAATTATTCATCCCATAGAATAGTCTTTTTGATAACTGATAGAAAACAAAAAAAATAAGTTTGGCTGCTTTACAAGGATTATCTTATGTCTCAGAGATATGCTTCAGTTTTCTGTGTGCTTTTAAAATTTCCAATGACAGTATAGTGGAAAGAAAAAAGTTGTGAGTGGACCGGCCTTTCTCCGAAACGCTCTTCGAAAAAAACGGGATTCTGAGCGTCTCGGCGCTCCGTTCGGACTGCGACAGTTTGGAGGTGTTGATGAAAACAGCTGTGGGTGCTTGACCAACAATCCTGGATGTGCTTGTTTTGATCTTCTTTGCTCAGTCTGCTAACCTCTATATGTACAGTACACACAAGCAGTGTTCGTAGAGAAATACTTTCACTCGTTCTCATTTAATCCCCTTTCATGGGTGACCGACTTCATTGTCTCACACAAATATTACCTCCGATTCATCTGACCGAAACACTCGAGGACCGCGGCGTGGAGGTATGGAGGGCGATTTCATGTCCACTTTCAGACAGCGCTAGATGTCCTGGCTCGCTTTACAGTACAGCTATCCATCGGCGGAAATAATCCCATCTCATGTGGTTGGAAGGAGGCAGAGCGATCGGGGTAGTTAAATAAAAAAACACGTAACGTAACACGAAGGCTGCCATTGTGATGTCTTTTGCAAGTGAAAAGGGCTTTCTCTTCGAGTGCGCTCAGGATGACTGCTGGGGTGCTCACTGCTCATCTACCATAAAAATTCAATAACTGGTCTGTTCTGCCTCATATATCATAATGGGGGGGGGGACATTGAGACTCAGGATAGGGAATTACAAAGAAGTCCAAAGAAACTGGATGTTCTCAGCACTTTCTTCACAGTACCATATCCATGCTATGTACAAAGCCTAAGTGGATATTCTCTTTTCTAGCTAAGTTAAAAACATGAAATAAAAATCGCACACCAACAAAGAGATGGTGAATACAGAGTGTTATGACACAGAGGATGCGTTAGATCTCGTGTCACTGACAGGGAATTTAACACCGCTGGGGAACTGGGCATCCTTGACCTTTTGGGGGAAACCAATCTATATTTGCTTTGAGTGGATATTTCCCAGTGGAGTGGGTGCTTTTCCAGGTACCTGATGAATTCAGGTAGCCAAAAAAACAAATAAAAAAACAGAACGAAGGAAAACAGCGCATCCTCTCTCATCCTCAAGTCTCAGTCCACCTCACCTCCGCCTCTGCCAACTCTCCTTCTTTAGTTTCAGACATAGTATTCCTTGTCTTTGTTCTTTTTGCCCTTTGTGATGCCCTTCGCCACAGAGGAGGTGGCTGTGCTTTTGTCTTTGACCACTGCTCCGTTGCCCTCCACGGTGGAATTGTTGGCAAAAGTGTGGCCCTGGTCTGCCGGGTAGGAGCCCTCATCCCGGTTGCGGTACTTGTACATGGCATAGAGGAGGATGAGGATGCAAAGAGCCGCGGCGGCCACGATGCCGACCACCATCCCCGTGGTGCTACTGGATTCTCTGATGACCTCCACGGCGCCTGGTTGGTTCTTTTCATCAGAAGCTGTGGGATTGGCTGTGGGCACATGGGGAAAATTGGGGGGGTACGTTAGTCCTGGTGTGTTACGGGAGGATGGGGGAGCAGGGGGCAGAAGCACCTGGTCGCGGGTGTTCATTTTGCCTGCGGGAATGTGGAGCTGGTTAGGATTGGTTGTGGGAACAAAAGGAGGTAAAGGGCGGGATTTCTGGACTCCACCGTCACCGGCGGCGGGAGGTGGAGGAAGGACTGTCCTGTCAGTGACCATGGGGGAGTTCTTTTTGTAAAAGTCCTCATCGTCGGATTCCGTCATCTCCCCCGAGCCGAAGGCCGAGACATCCACAGGGTCACCGCAGTCCTCCTGGTCCGGGGGGCAGGAGGGATGAGGGAGGAGGATCAGGGACTCTTTGGTGGTTTCAAGCGGGGAGAGGAGGGTGGGAGGAGGAGGAATGACGGGGTAACGGGTGGCGATAGATGGGGGCTCAAGGGAATCCACTGTAATAATAGGCAACACTAATTCACCTCCTAGAAAGGAAAGAGAAGAGGTAAGGCATCCCAAATTAGAACAGGTCTGATCAAACAGTTACATGTGGGCTAATGTCAGATGGTTTATCACTGACATTGTTATAATACATTGCCATGCAAAAGTATTTATACTCTTTGAACCTTTTTAACCTTGCCTGCAAACTTAATTATAGGAGCATTTGTGTGTTCACAAACATATAAGAATCCATCTTGTCCCGCTCCCGCCTCAACTGTTTGAGAACCGTTTCAAAAGGGGTCGGCCAATCACATTGCAGCATTATTGTTTAAGGTGTAGCTGCTGCTATCACACCTGTTTAGTCAAGACTCCACAATTTCATCTTTGAAAGAAGAACAGCAAGAGGTGTGTTGAACCACCGTGACTTGGTGTGGTTTCTCACGGCGCCTGCTGCTTACATTTTCATTTGATACTGTGATTGGCTATTGCTAAGGCCAAATGTTGGTAGGCGGGCATTAGGTGTCGCTTCGTCCAATCAGCTCAGAAAGTCCTGCTGAACGTCTTTCCTTTCCCTGATCCTATTTGATGGGAGCATTCCATAGATTCATAATGTGTAGAACTAAACAGAGAGTTCTATACCTTTACACATACTGTCAAATTACAACCACAATGTTTATAGTATCTTATCAAGAATTTATGATATTTGTGAAGTGGAAATACATGGTTTCAATTTTTTTCAGAATCAAAATTCTGTAGAGTTTGGGGTGCTTTTATGTATTCCCGGATACTCCTACAATCCAGTGAGAAAAAATACCTTCAGAAATCACCTATTTGGCAAATTGAGTGCAACTGTGTGTAATTTACTCTCACTATAATTACAGCTGCTCTTTGAAGGCTTTAGACATTACTTTGGGGATATTAGTGAAAACAAGAGCACCAGGAAGTCAGAAGAGCACACAAGGTAGTTTTAGTGTAGCCCAAAGCAGGGTTAAGGCTGGTTTATGCTTGACGTACGTACATTCTGTGCAGAAATGAGACATGCGGCCACAACGTCATCAACATTTCTGCTCCGTAACTATTCTCCTAGACTTTAGAGGGCAGCTATGTTCTCCTACGCCAAGCATACTACACCCACTACAGGTAGAAGTAGAAAACACAGTTGTTTCCAACATTTTAAAATCTCTAACTCTCTTCCAAGAATTATAAAAAAACTTTCTGATCAGGATAATCTTCATGTGCCGAGTCACAGTTAGGAATTTTCTTCCTAACTGTGAAATGCATGGAGCGGAAACGTTTGGCTTTATTTTGGGGCGAGGTAGCCAAAATTATGGAATATGGCTGCACAGACCTCATGTAATAAGAGTAAACCAGGATTTAGGTTATGAAATAACATCCCAGGATTCACTGCGCAGTGTTTAATCTATCATCTGAAAATGGAAAGAGCATGGCATAACTGTAAACTTCCAAGGACAGCCATGAGGCCCATGGTGACTCTGGAGGAGCTGCAGAGATTCACAGCTGAGATGGGACAATCTGTCAACAGGGTTAGGGTTTGGCTGTGGTTTGTCATTTAAAATCCTAAAAAAAATACGTTAGAATTGATACTTAGAATCATAAAATGGGGAAAAACTTTAAGCATTTATGAATATTTTTGCAAGGCATTGTATATACAGCTCTTAAAGGTGTGATTCCTCGGTATGTAAAGGAGAAATCTTGAATAACATGAAGAGATACAGTAAAGGAAATACCTCCAAAAAACTGAAACAGGTCACATGCAGGCACAAACAACAGACGAGGACTCTTAAGAGGGTACAGCTGAATGAGGATCACATGACAAATGGATGAACGTGCAACAAAATCAAATGGCCGTGCTGTAGTGTGCACATCTGTAGGCAGAAACTCAGGAATGACAAGAAGACAGATTGTTATTGTTGAAAGGAAAAATATACAGATCTTAAGGCTGGATATCTATCTATCTATCTATCTATCTATCTATCTATCTATCTATCTATCTATCTATCTATCTATCTATCTATCTATCTATCTATCTATCTATCTATCTATCTATCTATCTATCTATCTATCTATTTATCTGAGAGAGCATTTGTATTTGCAGAGTTGCGCAGATATTTATGGTGTCTCCATTCCCTTTCATCATTATCATTTGAGTCACACCTTGCAGAGCCAGCCAGCAACAAACAATTCTGATAAGGTCAAATTAATAATGGAGGCACCCATAATAAGGTCAGACTCATTCTTGAGTTTCAGAGCTTGTAACTGTCACAGACCTGATCTACTGTCATCCTGTCTTAATTACTGCGGCGCGCTCTTAATTTTCCTCACTCATTTTCATTAATTCAGTCCAACTGTGCGATTTGCACACGCATCCATGATGGATAAAAATTAGATGAGCCTGTGGTGACAATCAAAACGAGGACAGCTGTTTGAGCAAGCGGTGGAAAGAGGAGCAGATACATGAAGCGAGATTTCGACTGTTTTGGAAAAACAATGATGAAGCCGACACACTTTGTCCATTAACAGTCCTCTGCAGGAGTCGGAGAGCAGCGCAGCAAGATGTTCCCCTGGTTTTCCCATAGGCTACCCACCTGTTCCAGGTTCACACTCTTCCAGGTCCTCATCGTCACTTGGACACTCGGCTGATGCCACCAGAATATCATCAGAGCTCTGGGGCTGACAAAAACAACAACAAAGTGAATGAACAATTAACACATCCGTCTAGATTGTTTTTCAGGAGCTTGTTTTCTGTCTGGCTGTTCTATTTGAGGAATATCTGCAGAACACAGTGCTCAGCCACAGTAGTTTTTTAGTGTGTGTTTTTTTTTTTTTTTGTCTTTTGCTTGGAGCAAATCCAGTAAGAGCGTATGTTCAAAATGAACACGCATGCAGCTGCTCTTTATCCTTTTACCCTTCTGGCGGTTTTCATGCACTGTGTGTGCAAACAAAGAATAAACATTACTGATCCATTCCCGGTAGGTTAAATGTCATTTAAGTGTTTCTATTGTATTGTGAATTATTTGTTTTTTGAAATATTACATCACATGAATTGTTACAAAAAAAACCCCAACAACACACGACTTGCTTTAAGCTAAACAGAACAGCTGGAGGAGGACTGTCTTTTTAAACCATTGGGTGTGCTGACAAGAACTAAAAAAAAAAAGTGGATGAAAGAGGGTATGGTGGGGTATTCCTTCAAAAAATTAGATAGAAACAACATATTTAATTGTTCATGGCTAAAATAGACTAACTACAGTTAAAACCAAGTATATCCAGCTAGAGCTGCAGACACTGCAAGACACACACCCTGTCCTGCAAAATATGTCCACTGACTTTATGGTTAGAGGACAGGGATGGACAGGGGGATGGGGGGAGTGGTGGTTAGAGCAGGACATTTGTGTCCTGGGAAAACTGCAAGTTCCCCAGTTCAAATCCCACAGACTGCAACTCTTGATCTCCAAGCCAGACCCTTAGCCCCAGAATGCTCCCAAGGCACCACCCTGTGGCAACCCCCTGCTCCCTAAGGCATGGATTGAATGCAGAAGACACATTTCATTTGAACGTACAAAGTCAATATGACAATTAAAGATAATAGTTTTTATCATATTTTATGTGGAAATATTTTCACCTTTCACTGGCAACCACATTTTCTCATTGTTTAGACATTGTCTTTTCTATGTCATAACCATGACAAAAATGATGCAAGTAGTAAACGCAAAAGTAAGTTATGGAAAAAATAAACAAACAAACAAACAAACAAAAAAACAAACAAAAAGAAAAGCCGACAGAGGTGCGCCAGACCACTAGAGGGAGTCAATCACCAACTGAGGTGGAACCAGACCTTCAGTAAAAGCATTAACATGATGCGCAGAAGAAAGTTGTAGGGAAGAAAGAAATGACACGTTTTCATTCATGTCTTTTCTAAACTCATGGCAGGATCTCATATAATAGCATACATCATCAGATGTACTTGCAGATGTTTTTGGAAGTTGCGTTGTTTTTTGCTTAATGCTGTCCTTATTCTGTTAATTATTTTTGTTGTTTTTTTGCCCAGCTTCCAAAATTAGTTTTTTATTGCAGCATTTTTCTTTTGCACGTTGTTCGTGTTGCACCTGTTTTTTTATGTTTGTGTGTTTTGGAGATTTCATCATTCATGTGTTTGCAGTAGTGGTCTCTAATATGTGTGATATGGCTCACCACCCAGGGCATCATTACATCAGGAGTGGCACAGATGCTCGGGGAAAAACAAAGTCATGCTGATTCATCTTCAAAAAAGTTTGGAGCACTGAGCACCATAAGAAAATACGAGCCTACATGTTCAGTGCTAAAGCCACTGAGGGTTATTTCGTTATTTAAAAAAAAACAAAAAACATTCTGGATTACTTTTGGTCACCTCTAATTCAAAATATAAAATTGGTCAGATTTGAACAGGATTATTCTGTACTGAAAAGGATTGTTTAAAACAATTTGAGATTTATGAAACCTTTATCCTATTTGTAAAATCCACATAAGAAAGCATGTAGAATAGGTTTTTTTCTTTGTAGCGTCAAGCTCACTTTTTAAACAGGCAAGCAAACAAACAAGCATACAAAGCCAATTCAACTTTGGACTAAATTATATAAAGCTGATAATAGATTCCTCAAAATTCAGCTTTAATTTATAATACCTTTAATCTATTTGTGAAAACAAAAATATGGGTATTAGGCGCACAGGGATGTTCTTACCAACGCTTGCAAGAAACATCACTCCCTTCGGAGTGCTGACTGCGGAGATATTTTTGACGTGTTTTAATGTGTTTCCTGTCATGCAAAGCCAATGAGCATTGAGTTATTTCTTATTCTCACTGCTCAACACTATATAGTGGTAGTAAATCAGGCATTATTAAACACCTTCAAAGAAAATGCATGAAACCCAGATCAAGATTTACCAGATGAATCCTTATGAAATGGATTTACTTTGCATTGCTTTGTGCTTCTGTCATTATTCTCTCTCAGTATCTGTCAGCGCAATAAACAAAAGTAATGGAAAAAGCCATTAAATTTAGATGGAGAAAAGCACCGGTGGCTGGATCATGGGTTTCTGTGCCCTTTTTTAAAATCAATTAGCTACATCAGGATGCAAAGCAAGTATAAGAGTTCCTGGCTTTTACACTACTCATATAAACATTAAAGCTGCTAACATTTTCAGTTTATCAACCTCTATGTTTTAGAGTCCTCTAAGTGAAATCTCTTTTATTGTTTTAGCAGGATTGATCATTTTGATCTTGGTTTGGTTTTTGTTTAAAATGTTTGGGTTAATATCAGGACATAGCAAAACCGAGGTATTTTCACTTAAGATTAAAATGTTATGAGAATCTCATACTGGTTCATGCCATGAGAGCACGAATGAGGGCGTTTATAATTTATGAGTACATCTTTATAATGGTTGTCTTCAAGGCAACATCGAACAAAATTACAAGTGTTTTTTTTTTTGTTGGCTCAGTAAGGAAATTTTCAAACTTAAGGAGCCAAGGCTCATTGTTCTAAAATGTCATGGCCTTTGCAAGTGTAAAGACAAACCAAGGGGTCTAATCTATTATCTGATTTCCCTTTGTTTGTGGGATCGTGCCCTTTTATTGGCGTTTGAGAGATCTTGAAACCTGCTGGCCACTGTCAAAGGTTTTTAGTTTTTTTGAGCACAAAGCTCTCCTCAGACGTGAATTTGAAACTTATGATCTTGGTTTTCTATTTTCCATTTCGATGCATGTGTATCAATAATACATGAAAAAGACCCCTCCGACTAAGAGCTCAGATAAGAGAAGTAATGTAAAGAATCTATAATATCTTTATGTTACTGGTGTAAAGGCTCTCTTTTGGTTTTCTGTATATCTAAATATATTATCACATACAAGTATAAATTTCTTGGATAACAGTAGTTGTTTTTAAGAGATCTCCTTTTCCACCTCTGTTGTGACCTATACACTATAAAGTTCAACTGAAACACAAATCTTTTAGAGAAAAAAATGGTAAAAAATTAAATAAAAAGATCTGTTATTACAATAGCTGTATCGGTTCATACAGCTGTTAACCAGTACTTTGTTGAGCAATTTCTGATACAATTTCAGCATTTTTTTCATATTTGTTAAAAGTCCGTCTACATCCCACATATCAACATTTATTCTCAGATCTACCAGAGGGGAAGAACATCTCTTGTCTACAGCCCTCTATAGCTCTATCTGCTCAACTCCACTTGGCTGGCTCTACTTTACTTGATTTTCAACGATATAGCCAGAGAGAAGTGGGTAACAGAAGCGGAGAGGGGAGACGAAACTGTCTGATCTGCTCCAAAGTTTGCCTTACGCAGTTCAAATCTAGAGCTTTATGAGGACATTTTTGTCTCAGCCCTGCCCAGAACAACAATAAGGACTTTAAAGAGCAAAACCGTGGACCTTTGACAGCAGTGAAATCACTTTCATAAGTTGGATATTGGATATTGGGGCTGTGCTGATTGTTCTTTGAGTTAGATCTAGAGAGGCGCTGCCCGCAAAGCGGCTATAAAATACAGTGCAGCTGTCTGCATATAGAAAGTGGAGGTGTCCTTTTTTCTTTTCTTTTGTTTCCTTCAGGCATGGTTCATGGTTTATAAATAGTCAAATTAGATTTTGGTTTGACCCACTCCGTTCATGGTAGTCCTTAATATTAATGTTGTCGTTCTTTAATTTAACCCTGGCCAATCAGTGAACAGCAGTCTGTTCAAGTTGCCTTTTGGCCCTAGTCAGCTGTGATCGTCTCTACTGCTGAGCAGGGCTGAACAATGACAGCCAGGTAGGAAGAAAGCTGTAATGGAAATGCTCGCTAAGCGGGAGGTGACGAGTAGAGCCGGGCAAAATGAAGTTAGTATAAAAAGGGCTTAAGTGACCCCACAGATCTTTAGCCAGATTTAGTTCTGAACTCCAGCCAGAGCATTGAAAAACTATATAGCACCAAAGGTATGTTGTTCTTTTGGGAAGAGCGGTAACGTTTTCAAGGTTACTCTTTTTGCAATGCTACTCCTTAGCTCAGGAGTTGAGCTGGAAGCCAGGAGGAGAAGATTGGCAGTGACTTGGCCACCACTGCCGGCCCACCATCGGGAGGGTTTTGTAGTTATTGGTTGAAACACCCGGTGAACGATGGGTACCACCTTATGACATCAAATCCTCCGTACCAAAGATTCATTCTTTGGTACAGAGAGTGAAGTGAAGTGAGTGAAGTGAAGTGAGTGAAGGCGAAGCATCGCAGGATGCAATTGTAATATAACAACTGATTTAATCCGGCAAAAATATTAAATTATGTACAAATTCTGGCATTTGAGCGAAAAACATAAAACTTTTACAAACAACAACAATTACAAAGTAACAAATTCAGGCAGAAGAAAACATTTTCTAAACAATGGTTTTCAACATAAAACTTATGAAACCAAGCAGTTAATGTATTTACAGTAGGTTGGCACAGTGCAAAGTATTTCCAATAACAATAGCTACTGTTTACTGTGGTTACTTGACCTGTAAATGGCTTGATGAGGTCAGCAGATGGAAAATACCATTAAAACAACAAAGCTTGTGTACAAATAAGAAGTCTCACCTTAATATAAACTGTAGAAGTGTGTCGCTGGTGCATTTTTTGTTGTAACAAGTTTCTTTATTCAGTAAAGTCACTCATAGTAGATAGAGCAGCCAGACATTTTACTCAAGTTAGAGTAGTGATACTTCTTCATAATATTTACACAAGTAAAGGTAAGTATGGTGCAGTAAAACTACTCCCAGAAGTATATTTTGTTCAAAAAGTTACTCAAGTAAATGTAACTGAGTAAATGTGAGTGGTTACTGGCCACTCATCCATCTATCTATCTATCTATCTATCTATCTATCTATCTATCTATCTATCTATCTATCTATCTATCTATCTATCTATCTATCTATCTATCTATCTATCTATCTATCTATCTATCTATCTATCTATCTATCTATCTATCTATCTATCTTTAATCCAAAGCAATGAAAAAAAACTCTCAAATGTGTCAAACAGGCAGGTGTCCCTGAGACATATTGTCCTTTACTCTTATTTATCATTTCATCATTATTTCACCATTCAATGTTTTTAGCAACATTGTATTATTGAATAAATCACCTTATTAGGCAGGAAATATGATTATTAATGCTGTTCATGGGGGTGGGGGTGGGTTGGAAGGTATTCTTTAAACTGTTTTTTTAACGAGGAAACATGTTGAAATAGGCATTTTCAACACATAAACTGCCTGTTGAAACAAATTACATTTGTATACAGAAGTTCAACCTTATAGAACTGTACAGTATTGTGTAACCTTTTCCTGACTAATACCTTTTTACAAAGAGATCCTTTCCGAACCTTTTGTTGCTTGTAGCCTATCCTTTGCACCCTTTAGCTAAAGCCACACAAACTATGGCTTTAGCTAAAGGGTGCAGAAAGTAAATATTAGGAAAATCTAACTGTCATGGTTTAGTTTTGGTCTGGCTTTTTTCCCTGTTATTTTTCAGTTTCTCCTCCTCTCACACAGCAATCAGTCACACCTGTTAGGCTCTAATTAGTCAGAACTCAATCCACCTGCCAGCCTCCCTACAAAAGCCTCCTTCAGTCTTCTCTTTCCCACCGGCTCGTCTTCAGTTTCTACCAACACCACGCCTCTCTAGTCCTGTTCTCATCAGTTACCACTCACTCCACGTCTGTCAGCCTGGTTTGTTCCCTGTTTTGTTGCTGGATTTCTTGCCACCTCTGTGCCTCAAGTAAGCCTCTGCTAGCTGCTGGATTTCTTGCCACCTCTGTGCCTCAAGTAAGCCTCTGCTAGCTGCTGGATTTCTTGCCACCTCTGTGCCTCAAGTAAGCCTCTGCTAGCTGCTGGGTTTCCTACCTCCTCTGTGCCTCAAGTAAGCCTCTGCTAGCTGCTGGATTTACTGCAGCCCCTGTGCTCCAGGTTTGTTCTCTGCTCTGTTCCTGAACTGCCTGCTACCCTGTGCTCCAGCAGTCCTACACCCTAAGAACTGTCTCGCTCTGCAACTCTGGTCTGACAGCCGCCCAGCATCTCCTAGCACTCTCTCCAGTTTCTTCCAGTCAACCTGCTCCTGCACCCATCATCTCCAGTCCGGTTACCAACTCTGGTCATCATCATCCTACTCATTACTTTCAATAAGCTGCAATAGAATAAGCTCTGTGTGTGCGTGCTCTGTTCGGGTTCACGTAGACAAATCATGACACTAACATAGATACCTAAACTTAATTTTATGTTAATCAGAATGACTATACAGTTATGGCAGGTGTAAACTCAAAAGTGAATGATGAAACTGAATCGTAAAGTTTATCAACAAAGTATCAGCTTGAGGGTGTACACCCTCATGCAAACAGGCTATTGCAGCTTTTGTAGTTTTCCTTCTAACGGATTGCTTTTTAGTTGCATTATACAGGATGAATGTCACAACAAATTGTCTTATTTTTCTACATAACAAACACGTTGCATTTCAAATAGGGGTGTGACGATCATTTAAATCCATGGTAGCTAACTGTGTGATCCAAACCAAGTAAATAGCTTGACTAATTCATTAACTAATATTAACATATTCATCAGAGTTTATTTTTCTTTATTTTTAACATACCATTAGCTGAATCAATCAAGTTAATCACTGTAAATAACTGTTAAAAATAACATAATTATAACTGTGCTAATTAATACAGAACAATGTTCTGTTTTAGCAGAAATAGGAAGAATTGTTGCTTTTCTGTTTAAAAAAAAAAATATCATGTTATATTTGCTTGATTTCTTTGCGGAAATACTGTGATACAGTGTAATTTTATTCAGCATTTTGTCCAAGGGTAAGTTCAGTCTAAAGATTATTATATTTTTATGTTTTCTTAGCTAATCTTGGTGCCATACAACCTCCACACAGATACTGAACATAAAAACAGAATAAACCAGTAATTCTAAGAACCAATAAAAAGCTAAACCAGAGCCACACAGACAAGAGCCCATTACATTTTAAAATAGAAGCTAAGCCATTTTGAAACAAGTTTGGCCCTCTGAGAAAATAGAAAATGACCATGTAATTCAGGGGCTAATTACGTTCCTGTTCTTATGAAATTATCCCTCAATTCTTCTAAAATCATTCTTTAAACTGCCCAACCTTTGAGATGCTCTCCCTCAAGCTGGGGGATCGCTGCCGGCGGGTGGTGGTGGTAGCCATGGTGGTAGTGGTTTCCATAATCGTGGTGGACATGTCGGACACAGCCAGCGGCGTCACTGAGGTGGTGTCTGTAGTCAGCGCGGAGAGCGAGTCCCCAACCAGGCGCAGGTTCCCCTCCACCTGGACGCTCGGGTCGTTTTCCGCCGCCAGTTTGAGCACCTGAAGGCCGTTGTAGTACAGCCCAGAGATCTGACCCTGGAAGGGCCGGCCCTTGTCGGAGCCGCCTATTTTAATGGCTGCCTGGCTGTTAAAGATGGTCAGTTGTCTCCCTAATGTTAGGCGGGGACATGGATGAAGAAAAGGCAGGAAAAAATGAAAGCAGACACGACAAAGTCAGAGAGCGGTTTTCTACAGGTAAAGCATTTGAACCAGGTGAGCTTTAAGGGTTATAGACATTATCACAGTTTTAAAAGAGGTTTATTTCGATGTTATCTTTAGAAGGGATGTTTATGACGTTGACTTTAAACTTAGTGCATGAGAATTAAAGCTTGTTTGTCATTTTAGACATCTCAGACTTTTTAAAATACAACTGAGCTCTCTGTGGGAAAAGGACTAATGTAATTATTAATCTCTCAGCTTTAGAGTCAATTTTGTGAGGATGTGAAAAAAGTATTGGCCTCCTTAGGGAATTTTTTGTGTGTTTGCTTTTTTATAAACACTTAACACCAACCCTAAGTCTGGCAAGGTTTTCTATTGTTCCATATTTTCTACAGTTCTTGGAAAATAGGTGGTTTGCTGGAGTCTCAACGCCTTAGAAATGGCTGTTTAACTCTTTCCAGACTGATAGATGTCAATTACTTTGTTTCTCCTCTAGTCTTGGAGCTCTTTAGATTGATGCATGGCATGTTGCTTTTTGAGATACAATATTAGCATACATCCTGTTTTTAGACAGGTTCTATTCAAGTGATTTCTTGATCCTCCATATCTGGAAGTAATCAGGCCTGGATGTGAACTCAGGCACCCCTTGTTTTAAAACAAGGCGGTAATTACTTTTTCACATAATGCCAGTGTGGTTAAGATGGCCTTTTTTCTTTAAATAAATGAAATCATGGTACAAAACCCGCTTCTTTTATGTATTCACTTAGGTCATCTTTGTGTGATATTAAAATCAGTTTGATAATCTGGAACATGTAAATATGACAAATGAGCAAACACAGAAGAAAATTGTTTAAGGGGGTAAACACTTTTTCACAGCACTGTATGTTGTGACAGTTTGTTTTTAGGTTTTTAAGAATTTAAATCTCCCATCCAGCAGGCTTCTTACTATGTGACGTTAAGCACCTCTCCTCCCACTGACCCTTTCAGCCATTAGGTCTTAAAACCTGCTTTGCAAAGGGGTTTCCACACATCCAGCTGTGTCCACCCCCCCCCCCCTGAGAGGGGCAATGATAGCCCACCGCAACATCAGCAGCCTTACTGCTAAGCAGTGTTACATCACAGGACCGCAGTAATGGGTCTAACTTGGGAGAATGCTTATTAGCAAAGCTAATGGCTGCAAACAGTGAACTGCTGTATTTAAACAGCCTGTCAGGGCCACTGTGTTGTGGTAAAATATACTTAGCGTGGGAGTTTGGTGTGACTGCGGGAACAACATGAGGAAATACAAGGTCACATGGAGAAAGTAAAGGGAGAACAATTTCATCGGTCTGATCACATCCAGAAGTTATGGTTTAAAAGGTTTTGGTGTTATGAAAGACATTTATATCACAGGTTAGTTTCACTGGGGGGTTACTGAAAAGGTTATACAACATTTTAATGACGTTTTATGTTTAATAATTAGACACATCATCTATTTATACACACCGGTTAAAAGGGATGAAAGGAGGGTTAGACAAGGGTTATGAGCTTTGATTAATTTATTTTAAAATGTTTAAGGTGCAGCATCTCCACAAGGTGTAAGGATACAAAATAAATAGCAGAGCTGAAATCCTGTCAAGCATCAAGATGTACTTAATTTGAAAGAAATAGAGGCCGTCCAAATTCACTGCCAATAGAAGATCCAATTTGAATAGAAATCAGAGCGAGGCTAGCTGGATCCTTGTCATCCTTGTGTTGTGGCGCTGCACCTCTTATCGGGGGAAAGGTTATTTACTAGTTATTTCTAGGGTTAATTCATCTAATAATTTTTTACCTTTATCGTTTATCCACTCGTCAACTACCCGACCAAGTCTGTACGGGATTCTTTGTCTAGCAATAGCCAGTCGTTCATTATCATAGTGTCCTTCAAAGAATTTGGAGAGACAGGTTAAAGGTTAAAGTCTGCAAGCTGAAAGATCACATGGTTAGCAACAATGTCCTAAGGGCTAACAGGGTTAACAAGTTGGCAGTTTTCCATCCAGCTGTGAGTTAAAACAAAAGGTATGCCAAACTTAGAGCCGTCTAGTTATTGTGAATTACATTCTTAAATAGCTAATTAGAGAAATGTTTAGGCTATTTATAATTCACTACACTAGTTAGTGTGATTTAGCTATTTATTTAGGCAAAGCATAACCTTACGTCAGAGATCAATTACAGCAAAATCATTTTATGCAAATAGAGGTTAATTTAGGCAGACACAAGAAATACATAACATCTTAATGACTTAATAGAGACAATCAGAAAAACCCCATGCAATTAGGCAGTAGAGTGCAGAAACAAATTTGAAACCCCAGTCAGTACAGAGAGCTAAAGTCTCAGGCCTCTTCTGTTCCACAGTATATTTTCATTGCATGCACAATTATCAGCAACCGTCAGTCATTTAGATTATTTTTATTACTTAATCAATAGAACACTTAAAGCAAATTTAAAGTGCTATTGAATTCAAACCTGCACGGTGAAAAAATATGTTCGGTCTGTCCAAAGATCCAGATCCTAGGTATCAGCTCAGGTTCTCTAATAAGATATTTTTTAAACAATCAATATAGGGGTCCTGGTCTAAACCTACACCCAGATCCCTGCTGTTGTTGAGGTACCATTGACGAATGAGTGATGTGGACTGAAAAACCTCTGATATTTTGTTATATATATATTTTTTAGCAATGCATCTGTCACTGCAAACAGTCTGTGCCACAAACAATCAAATATGCAAAAAAAAAAGTTACATACTAGTAGCACAATATTACTGCTAACTATGTGCATTGAGTTTGATACTGAATGCTCACTAGAAAATAACTTTTCACAGATTGCAAATACCAATTAGATTTGATTGTTTTATTGATTTACCACAATTGTTACCAAGATAATATTTTCCCAAATACCGATAAACAATGTTTTTTGTTTGCTGGATTACTAGTGTCCTAGAAGCCACAGTTATATTATAAGCACAACTATATTATGAGCAGCACATACTGTTTTGCTGATCTAACCAGTCTGAATTTTTTCTAACAAACCAGTATCATTACCCTTCAGAGTGATGTTCCTTTCTTGTTCATCTGTTCAAACAGCTCTTAAAGTGGAGAAAAGCTGAGCAGAAAGCAGCTGAAACACTAATAATAACATTTTATAATGTTCAAAGCAAAGTTTAAGGCTATGAAGGGGTGGGGGGGTGGGACTGTTCATTAAGTCAAGTCTGCAAATGATTAACTACAAACGCATGAATTGGAAATTAAACAATTAATTAATCAATAAAAACACAGCCATATGCTAGCATCAGTATTAGCCTTGGAATATTCTGCGGGAAAAAAAAAAATCATAAGCAGGAACAGCTCACGAGGTTCTTTTGCCCCTGTATCTGTTGTGTCTGTCTTGCAGAAACTCGCGTTGGGACAAAATATCTGTCGCTGTCTAGGAAAACAGAGACTGCAGAGTCCTGAGCATCACTGTGGATTGAATTATGCGGGACACAATCAAAATAATAATGTCAACCATGTAACACTGATGAAATGTTTTACATGCTATGTGTGTTTCCAAAACCACACATAGCATAGATTTTAATTTGGTGTAGGTATGGTATTGTTATTGGCAAATACCTATTCTGAAACGACACAGACTGTCATCAGGGAGGACAAGAAGTCCCGATTGGGACATCCCTAAATGTCACAAATAAGTACCTACTTATCAATAAAGAAATTGTTTGCTTTTCAAAGGTATTTAATTGCTGCCATAAGCCGTCATGATCTAAAGAATCTGTAAATTTTTTAGACACTGAACTAAAAGTTAAAATTCTTGGATGAGTAGTATCTTAAAGTCAGTCCTCTATGGCCAGTCCTATGGTTTGTTTTGTGTTTTCCTCAGTCAACAAACCTGAATCAACCTGATTGTTTATTATCAGTCCAATACAGAAATGTATCATATGCTGTTGTAACCCAACAGTTGGATTATTTGTACTGTAGCTACAAAACTCCTAAAACTTGCAGGATGCCTGCTCTTGAGGACTAGAGCTGGGTAGCCCAGCTCTTGATGCTGTTCTACGAGTTGCCAGGTTTGATATGAATCCATCAACTGGATTCATATGAGATGAGGGAAGTGGAAAGGTCCAACTCAGTATCTGTTATCTTTTAAGGCCTTTTTGTTGTCTGATGTTATGGATGACAGTGACTCATGGACCGAACAGTCTTCTTATCTGCAGAACAGAACATTTTCTAGGATTTAGCATGTTTAGAACTTTATCTCCGTACTATCATCAACCTGTGTGTTTGTCATGATCTTTGGGTGCTTGTGGTGGGTTCTGTTATTTTTGGATCATGTTTTCTTTAGTTATTTATTCTTTACTGTTTCACCTTGGGATCTGGTTAGTAGTTTCTGTTAGATTTCTGTTTCCTCCCAGTCTGCCCTGTCATCATTCCTCCTTCACTTTCATTGTTTGCACCTGTCAGCCTTAATTATTGATTGATTGCCTTCACCTGCCCTCCTTCTTTCCTATCTGTTCTTCTCCTCTGTTTAAACCACATGTTCCTCTCCTTAGTTGCCAGTTTGCCTTTTGCTACCTGTCTGTATTGAAGCCTGATTACCCCAGTAAGTTACCATTTTTATTTATTAAATCGTTCTTCACTTTATCATGCGGCTTCGTGGCTCTTGTCTGGTCCTACAATTACCAGCACAAACATGACAAAGTGGGCCTGTCTTGATTTCACACTCTGTCTTCATTAACGATCCAGAAGTAGGTGCATCCATTTGTTTCATCAGGAGTTGCTCCGAGTTCATACGCCAATAAAAACCTTTAGAAGAATCAATTTTTAGATCCTCTTCAGTCTCTTTATCCAAACGCAGCTTCCTGCTAATCACATGCTACAGCGTTTTCTTTCCCACTTCCTAGCTTCCAGAATGCCACCATACATTTGTACTTACTTTGCATTTCTGGCAGTCATTAGCTTTACTGGCCTGCAGTATGAGTAATGTGTTTGTCCCATCGCTTTTTGACTTTCCAGACTTGAATAAATACAGTTTTGTCTATTCTAATTAAATTGAGCCTGCTGGAAACTTTATTTGCGTTGGGATGGAAAACAATGTTAAAATGCAATGAATAAATCATACACTTTCAATTGGATGATAATTTTGCATAAACAGTGGGTGATAAAGTGAGTGATTTACTGAGCAAGCTAAAGAGATAATGTCAGCATTTTCATTAAAACGAAAACCTATATGGAAGATGTAATGAAATTCTGAACAACGAATGAAACACGGAGAAATAATACACCAGTTTTTTTGTGTTTGTCCTCTCTACAGTATTTGGCTCCAGATGAACCACCGAATATATGTAAGCATTTGGAAGAAAGGGGAAAAAACGGGAGACAGAAGAGAAACGGGACTTTAGCTCTCTGTGTACCACATGCAAGCACAAAAAATAAATAAAACATCTATGACAAGAATTATACTATAAAAGATAAATTCTTCGGAAAAACACGGGAGCACAGATAACATCAGAACGTGAGACAGCGAGAGTGTGAATGAGTTTGTTTCATCAGGATTAAACAAAGTGATAAAAGCTGAAAACGTTTTAAGCCCTTTGAGTGGCACCAGACACACCAGCATTGTTGATGTTTTACGTTATCATTACTTCATGTTGTTCAATTTGAAGTCAAAAATGACCCACAATGCTCTATAATAGTCATAAATGTCACCTACGGCACAAGTTGCACACTCCCTTTTTTTTAAGTAACATAGCCTTCCTTTTGATTGCTCCAGTGCACTTCAGGCATTTAGTTTTGGCTAATGTTTCAAAACCACTGATTACCGAGTGGGAGCTGACAAAAAAAAAAAAAAAAAAAAAAGAGGTGCACACATGGCCATCCATATTATACAGTTCTGATTTCTGTACAACTGTGGAAAATCTGTGTGCGTGTGTGCATGGAGCACCAGCTGGAGGCAGAGAGGGGACTTGCTTTCCTTTCGCTCCGCCAGCTTGTGCACCTGTGCTGAATGATGTTAATTACTTGATTGCTTCAGAGCAGGTTAAAGCCCAGGCAGCCATGATCACATAATCTAAGGGGTTTTTATACCATTTTTGAGGTCTACGTGTAGCTTACATTTATGGAGGTTGGTTTCTCATTATGTGTGCTGTTTCTCTACTCTGACTGAATCGACGCTTTCGCATCCAATGGCACTAATATAATGGAACTATCTTGATGGATTCAAAACTAACTAAACTATCGCAATTACTTTTGCACAATGACAACTCTCTCATTTGATTAGATTATTCTTTAGCTTAAAAGTTTGTAAACGAATGTCACGTTTGGCTTTTCATCTTGTAGAACGTTCTTAAATTCCTGTTGGTCCCCAAATAGGTTACGTGTGCGTGTTTGCAAGAAAAACACCAACCAATTAAAAATAATTAGATTCCTTTACTTAAAAATCCGACCCTGAAATTCTGTAAGGTAGCTTAATGTGGGAAGTGTGTGCAAATTTAATAATTTGCAGAGGTGATTATATTTACAAAATTGGCCAATGAACAAAAATTACATTTTCAGTAGACAGACACTTGCAATCATCTGATGCTAACAGAAAAAACCCTCCATGCTGTTCCTATTCGGATAATCTCACAGTTCACTTTAACGTGTGAGCTCACTAGCCTTACCTGGTGGGTACCGCTCAATGACTGGATGGTTGTCCACCTGGAGAGTGGCATTGCCACCGCTGCGTGTGAAGCGCACAACATGGTACTTGCCATCGTTTACAATGGCGGCGGGCTCGTCAATTGTGATGTCATCTGTTCCCACGTTAAAGATGACGCCCACTTTTCCTTGATCCTGCAGACAAAAAAAAAAAAAAGGTAAGGAATTAAGCAAATTAGGTCGGGGGGCTTGCCAAAGCACCGAGAGAGAATGCACACGTACAGTGGAAGAACATGCAAACTTCACGCAGAAAGACCCCAGGCTTAAACCAAGAACCTTCTTGCTGCAAGGCAACAGCGCTAAAAACTGCCAGTGTGCGCCCCCCCCTCCCCCCCCCGACCTGAAGAACTAGTTTCTTAACTCTTTTCAAATAAACATATATTTCTGGGCCATCTTAGAACAAGTCAAATGTAAAATTTGGATATGAATTACTCAAAGTTTGGGTAGACCGTTTAATAGGATTATTCTACAGGCAGTTCATGAGTCTTGAAATGTTTGTGAAAAAGGGCGCTCTTGGTTATCCCAAAATTATTGCTATGGTCTTGTTTTAATGCTGTGTATCGTCTAGTCCAGGGTGCTCCAACACGGTCCCCGCGGGCACCAGGTAGAGCCCAAGGACCCTATGTGGTGCCCTCAAGCCTGTTAAAAAAATGACCCTCAAATGATCTTCATTTAAAATGCTGTTTTATTCAGTTGCTCTTCCTTTTTTAATGATACCTGTATTTACCTAGATTTAAAAGCGTTAGAAACATGTTTTATATCACATGACGTTAAGGTGAGCTCTTACTCTTTAGTTCAAAATTCAGTACAGGTAGCCATTTATATAACACAGTACCAATGAAGTAGCTCTCAGTTTGAAAAAGCCAAATTCATTTTTTTTTTCTTGCTTTGCTTTTTTTAAGTTAATTTACTAATCTTTTACATACACAGTTAGAAATTGAGATACTACAAAGAGTTAAAAAGATTGTTCAAGCAAAATACCAGATCTTTTTCAATATGAACAATATGCTCAGCTTTTTCTTCAGAGTTCAGGGAAAGTTCCCCTTCAGAGTCAGCTCAGGTTTCCTGATTTTGATCAGTCTTGACAGAATCCTGCTGTTTCTATTTTGGTTGACTAGCTTCTCTGCCTTTCAGTCTTTCCCAAGTCCAACCAACAAACCTTCCTCAAAGGTCAGAGCTGCTTCTTAATCTAACGCCTTTGGGTACTGCTAATAGGAAAAATTGGAAGAGAAACGGTGTGTGGTCTCTGCGCCTCTTTGGCTTTTGCACTCTCAAGTCTTTGGAAATGCAAGTCATGGTGGCAGCGGTTGTTGTAGGGGACATTAGGACAAAAATGCCATGTACACCAGAGGGAGCAGTTAACCCCGGCATTTAATTTGCAATGTCTGAGCTTTGATGAAACTACGAAAAATGATGAAGAATGCAACGGATTGATTTTTGTTTCATTTCAAATTATTTTTGTCTCAGCGTTAATAAGAACAAAGTTCTTAAGGTTTTATTTAAAAAAATCTTGAATCCAGCAGAAATTACGCCTATTGCTTGAGAATAGATGGTAAACAAACACTGACATCGAGTGGTGCTTTACAGAAATGAAACCCTGGAAACGGCTGCTCCTGCGTGCCACATTAAGTTGATAAACTTGACAGGCCTCAGAACCGTTATGTGACTAAGACTGAGCTTACCCTTTCTTTTAAAAAAGAAAGTTCCTGACATACACCGTTAATTATAACTCATTGCTCCTACACCCAAAATTGCATTAATGAATAAAATATTTTAAAAACCTGGCAAGTACACCAAATTGTTCTTTTTTCTTTGCTTTTGTAGCCTCGATGATGGCTGCTATTATGTGATGTAAAATCTGAAAGATTGGCGCTTCAGTCTCGCCCCCCCAATCATAAAATCATTCTTATAGCCTTTTGAAACAAATTGAAAAAAAGAATTATTCTGACGCATTTAGTCTTAATTTCAGAAATCTTCTCAGATACTTTGAGTGTTTCTTTAATGATTTAAAGTTTATAATAGAAAAGAAAAATGTAGGGTTGGGACCGAGACTTGAGTTACACTTAAATTGCAAAAACAACAAGTAAGTGTAGATCATCTGAGTTTTTATTGTTCTTGTTTTGGCCCTCTTGGGTTACCATAATGTTGACAAATGAACGGTTGGTATAGCAGCAGAACGCACGATACATCTGGTTTCTCTGTCCCGTTTTTTGACGGTACGAGCTAGCTGAAGGAGGACTCTGTTTCTAAGCTTGTCTGTTTTGAGTGATGCTACTAAAGAACAGGACTGTAAAACATAGAAGTGACAGTCTAAGGTTGGAAGTGAGGCGTTTGTTGTGAGGGGTGCGTTTGGTCCATCAGCCAAGACTTTCAGATACTGCCTGCTTTTAATGGTTCGCAGCTACTGGTTCACATTTAGCGTAGCATCATAACAATGACCCCAGGGAGACTGAACTCTGTAAATGACCGGGTTGTTTCCTGATTGTTGAACATATGTGTTCCTAATTTAATTTACCCAAGAATGAGCCATTGCAACTATCCCCCCCTCCCCCACCCCCCCTCCCCCCCCCCCCTCAAGTCATGCCTCAACTCGTTAACAGCTGAAATAAAAATTTTCTCATCAAATACATGCCATTTAGTTTGCCCTATAACGATCCGTTTATGTAGGTTGTCCTTAGGCCACAGTTAATACATGAACATTAAACTGTTATTTTTATGTTATTATTATTTGAATGATTTGATTCAAAGTGCAAATCAAATGTTTTGAGTTGCTTTAACCTATTATGAAAATGTATAAAAGAATTCATAATAAAAAGAAAAATATAAGAAAAAGATGAAAACTGTTAATATTGATCTTTTTTTTAAATAAATCAACCAAAATACTTGTTTTTGGTTTTCGTAATGATGTAACTAGTTAATACCATTTCATTGCTGCTCACATGGCTCTCCTTAACCAGATAATACAGTACGATGTCTTTGGAGGGTTTTCTTCTCCTCCCACTGAGTCAGCAGATTTCAAGATTATTAGTGTACTGTGTCCTAAATCTATTTTTAAAACCTCTGCTGTCGAGCCTAAACAGCAACCATTTTACGAGGTGAGAGAACAAGATGTCCTAGGTAAGTTAGGCGGATTCTTTGTTTGAACGAAACTAATGTCATTTAATACAGTGCTTAAGCACAGAGCGATCTCTGTGGATTATATTATGAAGCTACAGCAAACAGGAGGATTGTTTATAGTCTGCAGATGCCACTGGCTAGTACATTTAACGCTCCCCTTCACAGTAAAATATGTATTGCCTGTCAGAGCTGCAGCTTACATACTGGCTTGATTTTACTCCTGGTTATGAGATAAAATCTGTTCATCAGACTCAAGTCTCAAACCACAAGTCTGAGCAAAGCCTTGAGCTTTTACAACGAGTCCAAGTCAAGTCTTTGGCCCTGTTTGCGGCTTGCAAGTGTGACTAAAGTCAAACGTCTTTTCCTCATCGTAGTTCTGCAATAAAGATTCAGCCACATACTCCCATCAAGAATCCCTTTGTCCTGTCACATCACACGAGGCAATCCACCAATATCACTGGTCATGTAAGCATTCAGATCATGTGGCAGGGAGTGTGGAAGCTACGAGGACTGGCGTCTCATTTACTGCAGCACCTGTGAAGTATTTCTCCCAGGGCTGAGTTCAGCGTCTCAATTCTCATGTGCACTATTCAAATGCAATCAGTGCTTTCGATACAAGTCCAGTTGTTGCCTAGCATTCTCAGCTTGTTATTATCTTTATTACAAACCGCTGATCAACATACTTCTCAGATCACATGAGCTCTGAGGGTTTGAATCCTGGCTTGTTGTCGTCTTGCATTGAGTAGCAAGTGTGGCTTTTCTCTGGTTACTCCTTGCTACCTCAGTTTGGTTCTGAATATTGTTGCAAGCAAAAAAACACGTTTTGTAAATGGAAATAATAAAAAAAAAGGTGAAACTTTGAAAAAGTTCTTAATCAAAAAACGGTTTTAAAAGTAACTTTGGTGTTTAGACAGATTTTATTTGATCAAACAATTCTTTTATCTAATGTTCATAATTAATTTTTTTTTTTTTTACAAATTTAATATTTAAAATTTTCTTCTTCAAATTCCTGTTTTTCAGATAGAGTTTTACGAATGGCATTCTTTTGAAATTGCGTTTTACAGAGCACATTCTCTTCACTTCTGGGGGCGGGCTTTCCTCTGGAGCGACGCATTTCTATTGGTCTGCATGGACGTTAACTTTTTTATCGGTCAACCTGCGAGTCAAGAGCGAGAAGTGAAGAGAATGTGATTTGTAAAACGCAATTTGAAAATATTGCAGTTCAAAAAACTCAATCTGAAAAAGAGAAATTTGAAAAATAATTGAAAATATAAAATCTGTAAAAATTTGTGCATTTTTTTTGAAAAAATAAAAAGCTGTAAAAAAAACCCATTTCATTTAAAAAAAATAAAACACCAAAGTTACTGCAAAGTTTAATTTCTGGATTGCATTTTTTTCTGATTTCCATTTACAAAATATGTTCTTTGGTTGCCACAATATTGGAACAAAATTCACTCGATATCTCAGTTAAAAGACACGCTTGTCTTGGATCTGAGTGAATGTGCTCATGCTTGTTTGTCCTGCGTGTCTCTGTGCTGCCCTGTGATTGACTGGCGGCTGCCCCGCCTCTCGCTAATTGACAGCTAGTGACAGGCACCAGCCCTCCACCTCCACTCCACTAAGATGGATGAATGAATTGAATACAATGTTTTGTAAAAGATAAATATGTTAAATTAAATTAAGCGTAAAAGTTTTTGATATGAATCTGAACTACCCCTGCTCCCCAGATAATACATTCAGGAGCATATCCGTCAATTAGCTGCAGGCTTTTAAGATTATAGATGACAATTATTTAGCATAACCTAAACCTTTTGTATACACAGACGTCAATACTCTGATTTATAATGCAGAAGCCACAGCTAATCAAATCCTCAGAAGTCAGACTGAAAATAGCACCCCATAATGTCAAAATAGTCACCTCTTTCACAGTTAGTCTCCACAAACCTGTCAGCTAATTAAAATCAGTGTTACCGATCTTCAGTGGGGAAGATTACGGTATCAGACCTCGCAATAAAGAACACCTAAGTCACATGTTCTACAAATGCACGCCAGGGAACCCTGTTATCACCTTTTCACATACATAATTAATCACCCCTACAGTATCTCTGGAGTTGTGTCCCTTACGTTTGCTGTTCCTCGATATTCTAGCGCCTTCGTAGAAGGTTACTTAGACTTTAATTACTCTGCTGATGAGGACGTCTGATGAGTAGTCATTAGACAGTTACAGGGCAGAGCGACCTAAGGTTAATTTAACCTTATGTTGGACAAAACTATTAAAACCTTAGGTCAGAACAATCTGTAAAAGGCCTCTTACAGCTTTATGGAACGATCCGCGCCGGCTTTCAATTCGTTTCCAGCACAGCGGCGGCGCTGCAACAAAGCCACTTTTGATAGCTGCTGCGACTACAATTTAGCATTACAGCCTCAGTTAAACCCAAGGTTCCCGTTTTATTTTTATTTTTTTGTAGATCATTTATTGTTTCTGTAGGTTTGTGTAAAACTATCTTCTGCCTTGCTCATCTGATGAAGTGCTCTGTGACGCCAGCAGTTCAATGCTCAGAGCTGACATCCAAATTTAATCCCAGTCAAAGGGAGAAGGAATTATTATCATGTAGATAAATCATGATTGATTATAAGGATTTATCTTTGATTAGTCGAAAAAAGAAAATCCTTCGGGGGCCCGGCACTGACAGCTCCGTGATGAGGCATCGCTGCCACTTGATACATCTTTAAAACAGAGCTTAAAGTGGACGGATCATTATTCTTTTAAGAAGACCAGCAGACCTGTCTGTCTCAGTTTGTCACCAGCCAACTGTCTTCCTCTGTTCTGCCCGGCTCTACCACACTCTTCGCTGTAGACGTCTCCGTGCTGCCGGGGATTCGGAGGCTTCTTATCTTTTTTTCATTCCCGCTGGAATAAAGAAAGTGTCTTTTCAGCAGCTTAGCGATAGGTATGGCAGGCGGTAATGGATACAATAGTCGGTGAGCGTGGAGAGCCGATTCTTTTTCATTTCGGGAGATTACTTGATGGAAATGAGACATCAAAAAATAAAAACCTGCCGAGCGTTCATCCTTTGAGCTCTTACATGTTTCCCGAATGATCAAAGGAAAGCGTTTTTGTCTGGAATGAGATCCGTGTGCAAATAAATTATCACTGTAAACTTCATATCAGCCGTTTAACATTAGGCAAAAATAGTGCAAGTTAAGATTTGGTTTGTAGTTTCATGACCAGTGACGTGCACAAGTAAGGTTTTAGTTTTCTGTCTCATATAGTGTTTTTAGTATAGGCCAAAAAGTTTAAGTCTCACCTCACCAGAGTTCCTTCTCTCATGCTGCTGTGTCCCTATGGCTTTTTATAAGGCACTCCTCTATAAGCTTGGGGTTTTGTTTTGTTTTTATAACCCAACGCTGCTTTAAACGTCTCCACAACTTTATCCCTGACCTGTTTGCTGCGTTCATTTGGTCTTCGTGGTGCTGTTTGTTCTGTAAACAGATCTCTGAGACATTCACATCCCAGCTGGATTTATACTGAGGCTGTTTACCAATCCCCTAACCTCCTGAAGGTAATACAATGCAATCAATATTATTTTGAGTTATCAGTCTAAAGGGGAGCTGAATACAGTGCACGCCGGACTTTTCAGATTTTTATTCGTAAAACGACAATGCATCATTTTCATATAAACTCACAGTTATCATAATGAATCTGTCACATAAAATTCCAATGAACAAACATATCGGTTTGTGCTTCTGATGTGCATGATTAGTCTTGGAAGGCGCTGGACTTCAGCTGATTTCTACCCCACCTAACCTCATCCACAAATCTGAATGATTTTAGTTAATTGAAACCTTTATTTTTTTTGGCTATTTGACCTATCAGTCTGCATCTCAGCATGTTTTGCCAATCACCTGATAATTTTATTATGAAAACGCATAAGAAATCATCTTCCAAAAAGCTCATCTGGTTACCAAATAAAGGTGTCTTTTGCCTCTCTGCAGTTTGACGCACAGCTGAGCTACATCATCTCTTCAGCAATTCTAATCGACATCATTATTATTATCATTTATTTTTTTTGAGCAGTGAAAGCTTTGTACATTGCTTCTTTTTGTCACTCATTAAAAAACACGACCATTGGAGACCAGCATCAGCTCCTTTAATACGCTCTCTGGTGAATGTTGTGATGGTTTGTTTCGTTTTTGCTGAATAATTGGTCTATGGAGGTGCCACACGGCCATGTTTCTGAGTAGCCGTTGCTGTGAACCATGCGACTATTCCAATGCGGCAATCTTCTGTTTCACTGTGATTATTTATCATCCTACAGTTCTAAATAATAATAAAAAAAAACAGGTGCGGAGGACAATGAGAAAGGGCTCTTATCTGAATCCCCCTATATCCCTGCAGCATATAAAAATCATAAATCATCTGTTTCCTTTACTATTTTCAGCTCTCCCTCGTGGCCAGTGTTATTTTGACCAGCAGCGAGCGGTTTCTCTTTGTTTTCCCGGAGTTCTCATGGTTTTCTACAGAAGATGATTAAAGCAAAGAAACAGAACGTGTTCAAAAGAGAAATTTAGAAGAAAGACAAATTTTTACGAAGTGAAACATGGCTTCATCATCCTCTGAAATCTTTTATGGATTCCTTTTTACTAAGGTAATAAGGTGTCAAACTAAGCAATCTGTCAAGTGGTGAGAGGCTTGATGGCTTCTGAAAAAAACTGCCTGGTTTATACATTGGCAGCAATCAAGGTATTTGCATTATAATTTTTTAACAAGAGGAGCCGCCGCATTTTGTAATAACCACCACAAAATCTACTAATGTTACGACATACTGCGGTAGAAATAATTACAATGTGTTCATGGATTTTATCATTTTTTCCAGCAATTATTACAAAAAGCTGTTTTAGTGATGTTTTATCATATTTTTAAGTCCAAATTTGTTACATTATTAAATTATGTGGCATTACAAAGCGCTTTTGGATTAAGACCGGCTTGTATCTGGAGGATATAACAGACTAACACGTTTGGGTAAATCCTACCAAACAAGCTTACAGTTAAGCCTAAAATGATTCACACCCCTGGTTGATTGAGCTTTAAAGTAACGTTTTCATTTTATCAACATGGCTTTTCTGACTAAAAAAAATATCTAAATGTTTTGGAACGGTCTAGCCAGAGTTGTGCATTGAATCTGATAAAGAATCTGTAGAGGTAGCTAAAAATTATGGTGATTGCATGGAGGCCTTCCATCCTACAAAAAGCCTTGGAGCTGATCAGCTTCAAGCTAAATTACTGAATATAGAGCAGGATACAGGACGGCGTGCATTGTTTTAGCATATCATTATTCAGGCTTGATTTATGATGGGACACATAATGTGCTTTCTGAAAGCACTGCATTCACAGCAAACTACATACACACCAGTTTTTTTTGTCAGGTGCTTTGACAACAGATGTGAATTTAATTATTTCACCGTTCTCGGATATTTGACAGATTGCCGGCCTGGTTTTCCATCCTGTTGTCTACAAACTACAACAGACCTTGGAAAAAAAAACTAAAAATAAACTAGCATCTGCTGATTCACTTGGTTTCAATCCAGAGAAGAATATAGTTGAGAGAACATCTCACAGTAAATTGACGCTCTCAATCTTCTTACAGTGCTTGTGTGTTTATTTTTTTTATCCCTTAATTTAAGGCAATGTTTGAACTCCGATGCTGCACATTAGTGAATCATACAAGCTGTGATGTCTTTGAGCCAAGAATAAAGGCATTATTAGTTTGAACTTAATTTAAAATACACTACAATAGGCTTTAGGCATATTTTGTTTAATTAAATGTGGAGCACAGTGCATCATCACAAATAAACAACTTCTTCGAGCAAAAACAAAATGCCATTAATGGACCTTTTTAAAAATGTTGAGACTTAGTCTTTTTTTCCCTGCATAAAATTCATCCATCTTTATTTGTATTTTTATTTTAGAAGGTTGGATTTCTTATTGAATTACTAGATAGATAGATAGATAGATAGATAGATAGATAGATAGATAGATAGATAGATAGATAGATAGATAGATAAAATGTACTCTGGTCTCAGGGTCCAATAAATAAATAAAATAAATAGATAAGCATAAAAAAAACAATACAAGTACCATATCAATTACTAGAATTGTTTGTAAGGTTTAACCTTCTGGTCTCTATTTTTATTTACCTTATTCTTTAACAGCAGTTTGCTGCCTGAACAGACTTTCATCTTTGGTACCATTCAGAGATAGATTAAAGGTTTTAAAGATAGATTTTAAAGGTTATGGGTTTAAAAATATTAAAGATACTGTTCTGGGCTGTATTTTGTGATAACAATATACTGAAAAAACAACAACACATGGCTAGGTCACACTGCAAAAATGGATCTAAAAATAAGTAAAATTTTCTTAAAGTTAGTGTATTTATCCTTGATTTGAGTAGGTAAAATGGATTGTCTGCCAATGGAATGAGTATTTTGACCCTTAAATAAGATAATTAGACATCAAGCACTTGAAATAAGATGATGGAGATGAATTGTTCCTATTTTAAGTGCAAAAATCCTATTCCATTGGCAAATAGTCTTATTTAACTGCTCAAATCAAGGACAAATACACTCATTTTAAGAATATTTTACTTATTTCTAGTTCTGTTTTTGCAGTGCATTGGATGTGGATTTCGACTTTATGACTTCAGAAAATATGTTTTTAAAAAGTGCACTGAAGAAAAAAACACTAATTCTGTGTAAATATGGGATGACAAGATCACAATAGGCACGAGAACTGAGCTGATATGACATTCTTTAGTAAATACTAATCGACTTTTAACAGACTTTGACACACATTTTCAAGCATTTGTTCCATCAGGGGTTCCCCCTTATACAACAAAGCTACAGTTTTACTGGAATGACCCCCACCACTCCATCCCCTGCCCATGATGGCTGGGTATGCTAACTGACATGATCACCAACGATCAAATATGAAATACAGCAGGACATCCTTAAAAGAAGTCTTATCAGTTACCTCAGGCCTTATATGATGCCATCAGATCCACGTCAACGTGGAAGCTTGTTTGTGGGAGGGTAGAGTTTGTCTTGATTGGTTGATGATTTACAACAAACCAACAAAACAACTAGAAAACTGACCATGCAATGTTTGTTTTATATGACTACAAATTAAAGTACATTTAAATCGAGCTTTATTAAGTGTACATAAACGTCTTTGCTTGTAACCTTAAATGTCACCGACGGAACTCTTGGCTCATTTGAAGGAGGCACAATATCACAATTGACCATAACAAGAAAAAAAAAAGGTATTTCCCCTGTGGCGTTCTTACAATGTGCAGCTGAAGATAGTCTCCGAGCCCATGGGTGCTCTCCACACGCACCAAAATGGCCTCCCTCTGCTGAGTGCTGAAGCCCACGGCTAACCTGTCGGCCCGGGTGCTCGGCCTTTCGTTGGGCGCCCAGGTGAATGTGATGAGAGCCCCGCCTTTCCCAAAGATGTATGTGGTTCCAGCTAGGAGCAGACAGAACAAGAAGAGATTAGACAGGAGTCAAATCTTTTTTGCAGGGATTCAGTGATAGACCTTGTCAAGCGCAAAAATCGCATTTGTCCTTTTCGGTTTTTAAGCACCAACCCTTGTATGAAGATGAAATTATGCTTTCTCCTCTCACCCTCTCTTAACAAGGCCACCTCCGTCCACCGCAGTGCTCTCCACTTTTTATGTAATTGAAAAAAAAAAAAAAAAAGCAGCCCAACAGCTTCAATTCGACTGCAAAGGATGGAATTTAATTAAAAAAATGCATATTTTTATTTAATTCTTAGTAAAAAAAGAAAGAAAAAAAAAGCTTACCGTAGAGAGCAGTGTAACGTTTTTTTTTCAGGCATAAGCCAACAAGCAGCAGCTTAATATTGCCGACAAATCTTTGGCTTAAATAGGATATGCCTCAGATTTAATGACTCACACGTAACATTGTTGCAAACATTCAACAGTATGTAAATCTATTACTTAGCTATTAATTTGCTTCGTGAAGATTTTTCTATTCATTCAAATTTAAATTCAAACATTTTGCTTCCTGGAAAAAAAAAAAAAGAACTTTGTCCAGTTTTCTTTTTGAACATAAATCCTAACGCAATTTAGATTCCTCAAACCTGACCGACTAATTATTTTCATGTTTTGACTTTCACTTTTATTTTAATGCCTTATCTTATATGCAAAAGCTTAACAAATGTTCCTACTAATCTAATACCCCTGTCACACTATTGCAAGCCTCCCTGTCATGTCAGTGTCTTAGGAGGACTCTGTTGCAGGAAAATAGCTACTTACTTATTTACTTCACGTTTAACACATATGCACAAGTTGATCATGGATAAGCTGGACAGCCACTGGTGCTTTTGGACGTGTCAAAAGAAAAGCACTGTGGCTCTTTGGATAGTGCAGCCATGCATCACTGCTTCAGAAACAATGTAACAGAAATGCCCCAATAATATTACTTAACCTTAAAGATGCTTCACTCACCTCCGCATGCTCTATGCCTAAAGCTTAAAGTTAAAATTATGTACGAACTTACTTTCCACATAATTTAACCAATAAAGACCTGAGGACGTAGAGAATTAGAAGTTTGTTCCAATGAGGTCAGTTCATCCTTTAATATGATAAAAACAGATAAGGAAATGTAAAATAAATACATACATAGCAAAAGCAATCTAACCTGTCCCGATGCAGCTGAACAATGTGAATTTGACATGCATGATCTAAATACACTTGGACTATTCTAAGCAGAAGCACATCAAAAGCAGGACAAGTAATCTAGAGAAATAACATGATTTGCTGTTCCACAAAATCTACTTCCTCTGCTAATTTTTACCCCTGCCTAACATTCGGGGTTTAAAAACACAAAACAGAACGCCAGCATATGAGGCAAAACAGGGGAAAAAAAAGGGGACAGGGGAGCTTTAGCAAAGCTAAAGATTAAAAAAATGCATACAACTATACATTAACTTTTAAACGCAGGTAAAAAAAAGAAAAAAGAAAAAGAAGGGTTCTGTTTGAATGTGCTGGATTTTCTTCAAGGTATAAATTCAAGCCTGATAGATTTATTTTTTTTCCCACCTGCTCCTTCAGAATCTGGCAGGTGCTTGGCAAAGCGGTGGTTTCTGCCTGAACTTTTCACCACTCAAGTTATTCCTCTCCACTCGCGATGCCTGACTCTCCTTGAGATAAATGAGGAAATGTTGATGCTAATTTCGTCATTTACAAGTCTAGCTCGAAATGCAGAAACACCTGAGAAAGTCTTCACAGGCATGTGTTTAAATTCCTTCGCTTGTAAATCAAGACACCTCTGAGCGGCGTGAAGTGATACATTGCGCAGGTTGTTCGTTAAACCTGCTGCCAATAGCTAAATTCTGTAATATGATATGACGAGAAGAGCCGTAATCCATTTATACATCCCATGCACATGTAAATCATGCTAGTTCTAAGTTAAGTGGCGACTGCGGAAAGTGGCAGATAATTTCTTCTCGTGCAGCGTGCAGCTGTCATGCAGCTGGGAGCAGAAACAACGATCGCCTCTGAAAGAACACAGGTTCATGTTTATAACACTGTTGTCACACCTGAACAGTGCGGCATGTGTGCCTGGTATTATTCAGCGAGGCGGAGGAAACACTCGAGGAAAGAGAATTGTCGCCCCATTTTCAACAATCTGCAAAGGCTCTTCTGCTGAGTGCATAAAAGGTCTCCTATTCAGGAAAACTAACTGCTGGCTGAAAGCTAAAAACAACATTAAACGCTTCATCTGAGGATTTAAAAAAAAAAAAAAAACACCTTGTGCTGACTTTGAGTTTAATTCAAAGGGTGAGTTCTCCAGCAGTGATTGTTTCCGAGTTAATTATTTCTTATTGAGTTAATCTTAATTAATGTCTGGGATTTGCAGTCAAATGTGAGTCAGTGACATTAGTCACATCAAAGAGGCTCGACGAGTGGTTTTATTAGTTTCTTCCTTTTAGTGAATGTTATCTACATCTGGCCCCTAAGTCTGTCCCCCTTTCCTTTGCAATTAAATTACTTAACAGAGTCATGAATGTAGCCTTAGACATGGCGTTTTACTTGTTTTAGACCTCTGTGTCCTAAATACAATGTGGGTGGATGGATATGACATTGAAAGCACGTAGTTTCTATTTCTATTTTCCAACAAGATTCACATTGGTCATTTAAAAAGCTGCGTTTGATTGTGTTTAAGACTTGTTTTAAGCATCCCAAACTGGTGTGCCTGTGTTTAGGTCTAGCTGTAAATCACTAGCATCTATCAATGGGTGGACCTTGACCTCAATGGAGAGCATTTAAAAGAGATGAAAACCATGAATATCTGTGAAACGGAGCATTACGTATAATTAGAACTTCAAAAATCAAAAAGAATATTAAATAAGAATGCTGAAAATTGATGTAGGCTTATTTTGTATAAATTACAGTGTGGTAAGGTTTCGAGGATTGGAGGAGATCAGCCTGTGGCTTGGCTGAGGAGTTAAGGAACCCCGATGGCTTTCAGCTGGGCTGCATCGTCGGGTCTGCTGTCTGTGCTTATGCAAAATTAAATAAAACTTTACTTTCATCTGAAAAGAAAACGCTTAACTATAAAGACATAGTCCAGCCTTTATTCCTTCTTTGCCCAGGCAAGACGTCTCTACTGTCTCCAGTTAAAGAGTGATCCAAGGAATGCACCAGTTGTGGTTCATGCACTGGATCTGTGAGTGGTAACTCTTGGAGCTCTGCATCCAGCTGCAGGCCACGCTTTGCAGAAACTCCCAGAAACCCTTGAATAGGCTGAGCTTTACAATCCTCTCAAGACAGCAGTTACTTTTGTTGATCATCCACACTTTTTTTCCCATTTTTTCCTTCCACTCAACTCGCCAATGATTCAGGAGAGGGTGTGGGGTCAGTATAACGAGTTGTCATTGTGTAATTAGGTTCATTTCCAGCGTCCTCTGCTACAGGCTGATGTTCCCTTCGCAAATGGAGTTACCGCATTTTTTGGACTACAAGGCGCACTTAAAATCCTTAAATTTTCTCAAAAATTGATAGTGCAGCTTATAATCCTATATGCCTTGTATATGATTACCGTAGTTGTTGTGCTTACTGACTGATTTTATGTGGTATAATGCGCTCAAAAATATGTCAAAATGTGTAAGTACGACTTTGATAAGCAACGAAGTCGCTCCGCTCAAGGGATATTAATAGTATTATGGTACAATAAGTCACTACCTGATCGCCGCGTAACAGGACCCCTGAGCCGTCTGCAACACTGCCTGACTGTAATGTCTAAACTGGAAGTGCATTCATGTAAGGCAGGCAGTCCGTGCCCAGAGTACACGCTGGCAACAATAAACCTAGTAAGTTAATTCAATATAACATTGAAATTTATTTTGGTTTTATGTTAGAAACGTGGCAGTGCAGTCCAACTACTCTGTCTTCTAGACAGAGATGGATAGCTCTCCCTCTCAGGTAGTATGTGTGTACGTGAAGGGGCGGAGTGATATTACACATTTGGGCCGAATATTTAATGCACTTTATAATCCGGTGCACTTTATGGTCCAAAAAATACGGCAATCCCAAATTGCCTTACAAATCGCATATTGGTGTATGAATGAATGCAGCTGGAGGAATTTAGCTCTAGCCAGTGCGATATATAGAAAAACAGCCAGCTTCTTTAGTAGTGACCTTCCGCGGCTTACTGTCACTGTGGAGGGTGTCAATAACTGTCTGATTGTCAAGTCAGCAGTCTTTCTCATGGTTGTTTAGGCCGTAGCAAGTTGTAATTGTAATGACATTTCTGTCATTACAATTTTTTTTGCATTGGTGTAATGGAATAATAAAATCTTTTGAGAAACTGCAGTTTTGGGTTTCCCTTACTGTAAGTCATATTCATGAAAGCATGGAAAGCTTGGAATAGATCAGTCTTGGTGTTTCACTTTTTCAGTCAAGTTATAAAAATTGTTTTACTTGTCTTAACCTAGTGCGTCAGCTGTTTTGAGACATCACCATGGATTTTGATCAATAGGTGCTGATGACCCAGAGCATGCATGTGTATATATATATATATATATATATATATATATATATATATATATATATATATATATATATATATATAATATGAATGTATATGTATGTGTATGTAAGTGTGATATATTGAGTAGTTAAATGATGACTGACATCAAGTTTCTCTTTGATAAGAAATAAGTTAGTATATTTGACATTATACTAACTCAACATTTTTTCCATTATTGAAAAACAACCAGACAGTTTCAGACAAAGCTTTAGATGATACTACAACATCCTCACTTACATTCAAACACTTACTGCACTTCGATAAATTTCCTCTGCTACCACTGCAAGCTGGTTGTAGGAAGCTCTTCCCAAATTGATTTTCATTTTGAAGAAAGGCTCCAGCAGTCTGAATTATCTAATCAATATGTAACTGGGCTCTTTAGTATGAAATCTTCTCTTTGCACTACTAGCTGGCTGACCTGCAGGGAAATACATTACAAAAAATCATTTTTTTTGGTAGAAGTAACTATGATAGATATAGCCTGAAATATCCAGGCCCAGACAAGATTTCTAATTATTTTTCATGGACTTTAAATCATTCATGAGAAAAAAAATAGGTTTTGGGGATTGTGAGCAGCCTGAAATTGAAAATTGCAAACTAATGCTAAGCATCCTGTGATATTCTGCATTGTGCATCTTGTGCTCCACAGCAGTATGCTTTTTAAAAAAAAAAAAAACAAAACACTTTTGTTGAGAGCCTAGGTAGCTCTATTTAATAATAGACCTTACAATAATAATTCATCCCTACACTGTTTATTTGATGAAACTGTCTTCTACAATGTCAGCAGCTATGGCTACCAGTAAGGCTACAAATCTGACTTATCTTAATAGAGTCAGAATCAAAAACACTTTATTGCCAGGTACCATTAACCCCCCCCTCCCCACAAAAAAAAAAACAAAAAAACAACGACAACAAACGTAACTGTCTGCAAAGCTTCTTTGCATGATTTGAAATTGTCCAATTTTAACAAGGTAGCAAATTATTATGAAATAAGACAATTAATTTTTTCTTCCTCCTAGATGTCAATTCAACCATTACAAACAAGCTAATGTTACTTCTGGTTATTAGGTAAAATGTTTTAACTTAAACATCGGTGTGTCAACTAGGCAGTATTATGTGTTAAACAGCACATACATTTTCTTAAGACTGCATAACACGTAGTGCCAGTAGGGCCCAGGAAAAACTACTTTAAGCTCCACGTGTGAAACAAAACATTACGCCCATTTTATACTTTTTGGGGAGCTGGGCATTTTGAAGGTTGTTTCCCTTTGCAACACAGCAGAAACCTTTGATCAAGAAGATGCATAAACTAATTAGCAATGGTAAGTAAGAAACGGTTTGTTTACAGGGATGAAATGGAAGCAGGTTGGGTTGAAATGATAATCAATGAATTTCATATGAGGGATGGTCTAAGCATGGAGCCGGAGCCCATTGCTGAAATCCAAATCAGCAAACAATTAATTTAGGAAATGGATCGACGAGTGGTCATGTGCCATTATTCAGACCAATCAATGAGTGCACCTTTAATTTGAAGCGTGCGTGAGAACATGAACGTATGCATGAATAATTATCCAACCTACTCTGCAAATTAGGTTCCTTGGCATAAATATCCAAACTAGCAGCTCTTTGCAATAAACAATTCAAACAAGAACAGTTTAAGGAGCTCAATACAAATATTTTAATGTTTTTCCCCCCAGATTAAACACAAAATGAAAGTTTTAGGTACTACGGTGGTCTCATGGATAATTCAACCACTTTGCGACAAGCATATTTATTGCTTAGTAGAGCAACCTTATGCTCTTCATATATTCATAGTACATATAAACTCTGTTTTAATAACAATCATCTGTATATTATGCTATTGTACATATCTGTAAAATTCTATTCATAGTAATATCCACCTGTATATTATATTCGGTACACATCCAGCTGTAAATTTAGTCCACAATACTAGTTATCTATATATTATACTCGTAGGACAAATCTATCAGTAAAATTCTGTTTATAATAGTATCCATCTCTATATTTATTCAGTAAAAACCCATGTCCTGTACTTATGGAACCATTGTTTATCCTGCACTTGCTGCTATTGCACTTCTGGTTAGACCTAAACTGCATTTCGTTACCTTGTACCTGTACCTGTGTAATGACAATAAAGTTGAATCTAATCTAATCTAATCTCTTATAACTTTATGCATTTTTGGGTTTGCATGCTGTAATTGTCTTATTCTAATCAGATACATTCAATAGAGTTTAAATCAGGTAATTATGATGGCCACTCAAGTATCTTCTAGGATGTCCTCTGAAACCAAGCCTTAGGGTTCAAAGGTCCAATGACGCCCAAGCTTTAGCTTTCTCAAAGACATTGTGACATTTCCCTCCCCAGATTTTCTGATTCCTGGCTGAATATATATTGCCCTCCAGACTCTGCAGGTTTCCAGTGCCAGAGGAAGCGGAGCATCACCAGAACATTACTGAGCCACCACCATCCTTCTTAAAAGGCAGGGTGAACTTTTCAGTTTCCTCTTTCTTCCTCCAGTTATGACGCTGATCCATAGGCCCGAAAAGTTCCAGTTTTTATTTGTCGCTCCAGATGACAAAACCCAAAAACTTTGTTGTCTTATCCGTGTAGTTGTCAGCAAATTGGAGCTGACTTTCCTTGTGCTTTTGTGTCAGCAGTGGCGCACATGTTAAAGTTCAGGCGTGAATTCCTTCAGTGCTTAGTATGAGCCTTACAGTGGAAACTGAAACCTCAGAGGCAGCTGCCACCAAGTCTCGCTGCAGGTCTTTTGCCATCAGTCAAGGCTTTTTAGCCACCTGCCTAATCAGGAATCTGGTGGCAGCCATTGACAGCTTCCTCTTTGTGCCATGTACAGGCGGTCTAGCCGCTGCTACTTTACCTTTTAAACCAGAAATCTCTGCTTCCAGTTGTATCTCTTACAGCGTTACGGCCCCTATGTATCTTTTTATATCCCTTTCCTTGTTTGTGCAAGGCAAAGATCTCTTCTCTGAACTCTTTGGACAATTCTCTTGATTTAACCATATTTCTAACACGCAATGAAATGTTACCATAAACAGACCGAGTATCTGAAGCACACCTGATGCCACTAATGAAGCTATTGACTGGTTGCATCCGGTGTTCCCTTACACCACCATGAATTGCAGATGTGTGATTTGCATTTCTATTCGGTGGGGTTTGAATAATTCTGAGACCTGAGTGGTCATTGATTGTTGAGTTTAGATAAAATCCTTGTTACATTGGTTTTTGTTCAGCATTTTAAATGGTTGTTTTACACTTTCTATACTGAAAACACCCAAGCAACTGAAACCTTATGCAAATAAACCTAAGTTGCCGCAGGGGTTGATGAATCTGTACATATCTATATGTGTGGGAGTTTCACCAGGGAGTGGCTCCTTGTCAGTCCATAAAAAGGAGCCTCCCTTGGTGCTCAGGGAGATAAGCTGTGAATCACTGATCTGTAGGGAATCCATGTTAATTATGCGTAGAGCTGTAATAGAGCGTGATGGCCGGACTGGACGACTGATGGACCGAGTTTCTACGGGCCATGCAACACATAGAGAACTAACATTTAGGTAAAGTATAACTCTAAGACAGGAGCAATTTGGTTGATAAAATCATTCACAGTTGTTTCAATTTATTTATTCAGCACCAAATCAAAAGAAAATACGAAAAAAGGTCCTAGTCAAATCCAAGTGCGTGAAATCCAGTTTGCTCTATACTTGCAATAGACATTGGCTACATCCAGAAATGCTTAAAGGAGTTTCATTATATGGTAAATAAAATGCAATGATATTTTCAGAGAGAAAGTATTTTCTCAGAAATGTAAAAAAAAAAAAAACATCTCCAGGAACGACCGGTGAAATGGCGCTGCGTGTGGACCGGCATAGGCAGAGGAGAGAACTGGAAGAAGGAGGCCGAATGTGCTACGTGCATCCTGAAATGTAGAATATTAATGCACCTGGAGGAAAACATGGAGGCATCTATCTATAGACAGCAGCACCTCCTGCATTAGTAATGACATCAAAGCGTTTCATTACACCTTTCTACCTCGCCCGTTCGAGCTCAACCGTTCTAAGGAAGACCTGCAACCGGGTAAAAGCCGGTGGTGAATCAGGTTTATTAAGATTAATACTACAAACAACACAGTTTACTAGCTTGAAGCACCTCGGTAACGGGGCTTTGTCGACTGTCTCACGGGAGCCGCTCTGCTCATCTGACATGAATAACAAGGCAGCCTTGAGATTTTCAGGTGCACGATGACTACTGTGTCATCATTATTAGTCGGCAACCTTGAAAATTAAATCAAGCTGCACAGACATTCGAGTAACACTTGCATGTAAAGCCTTATATAAGAATCTTAATGAAATATAGGCAAATCTGCAGCATGGTTACTGAACGTACAAACTGAACGGCATTCTTCTTACTCCCTCAAAGCCCAGAAAGACTGAGTTCTATTAATGATGTTAGTTCTTTAAATAAACTGCGGCCCGTTTCGGTTAAGCTCTCAAAATTTAATCACGGCACTCTGTCATGTCCTAATGGATCTTTACACAACAAATGCAACAGTATGGAAGGGTTGTTTATGCCAAGATGAATGCTACCCACACAAGCATCCTGTCCTTCTTTCATATGTGCTCTAAGCCAGCTGAATGTGCAAGAGAAGAATCGTCGTGGGCCATAAGATTCGACGAGAAACCGTACGAGAAGATGCCATTGATTTGTCAGTGCTGCACCGAAGAGGCAACTTTAAAAAAAAAAAAAAAAAAAGAATGAGCCCACGTAGCTTTCAAAAAACTTTTGTAAAACACAAGTTAAAAGCTAGCATGGATGGGTTCCAGCATTAAAGTACATTAAGATGTTAAAGTTTATGGTTCTGAAATGGCTTCAAACTGAGAAGAGGCCAGAAAACGTTTTAGAGAGACTGGCACTGGTTGACATGGAGCTGCACCTCTTGTTGTGCATTGACAATTGCTCTTGTTGTTGTTGTTTTTTTTTTAATTAGGAAGGTAAGGTCAGCTGATTTGGAAAACCTATGCTATCCATCTTACTAAGGTAAAACTCTTCTGGAAGGACTTTTGGAAAGCTACAAGCTGTATGCCTGTTTAGCCCTGACTGCAAAATGGCTACCAGAGCAGATAGCCCAACTAATTAACAGCAAACAAAGATCAGAATAACAAAAAAGGATAAAACACTGGGAAATAAGCATGTTTGCATTAAAAAACACTATTGACTACAGACCGCTCTTAATATCCTTTTATTAAACTACACTACGTTCTCTAAATCTACCAATTGTTTAGGCTAAAAACTACCAACAATTTTATGCTTTGTTTCTTTGTTAGCAAAAAATATACTGTTTATTTGTTGCCATGTGTACATGAAATGGGTTGAACTGATTTCGTGACTGTCTTAACACAAATATTTCTGGGCCAGGTCTCAAGTCTTTGACAGCCAACTTGGACTCAGGTCTCCAGCCTCTACTGAAGGAAATTGCGCAGAATAAGTTGACTCTTTTAATTCTGGGCTGAAAAGCAAGATTACTCTGTTGCTTTTTTGTTTGACTTAAAGGCAGTCGATCATGTTGGGCATTCGTGCGTAAAATCTTGGTGTTCCTTCGAGTAAAAGCTCAATATCAAATATGAATGTGCACAGCTGTCGGCTTTTTTACTGTTTCCTAAGCAGTCTAGACCGCCTTTGATCACTTCTAGCTCAAAATCTGCTCAATACCTAAACTGAATTATTAAACACTGAAAAAATGTATTTAAAGCCCAGATTGTGACCATTTATTTTTATTTTTATGAAAGTACACATGCTTTTTTGGCGTTAAGCCCACCTTAGATTAGGGTTTCGCCATTTGCCTTCCAAGCACACACTTCCACTGCATGAAACTGTGGCATTATTACTAAGTTCATTGATATTGTGAGAGGTTTATACCTGCACCGGCCTAGTTACCAGGTTAGAACGGTTCTTCAGACTCACAACGGGCAACAAGAGCTTTTTCTTTTCATAACTAACGAGGTTTTTACACTAGTCTGCTCTGTTTCTGAATGAGTCTGTTTTCCAGTCTGGAAATATTGCTGAATGAACTCCAATTTCCGACAGGGCAAAAGGGCCCAACTGTGTACGGCGTCCTGTGGAGGGTTCTGGAAAAGACAGTTTGTGAAGGGCAACAAGGGCACATCAAACAAAGCTGTTCGATTTAGACTTAAATTCTCTAATGTTAGCAGTTCTGAAGGAACGGGGAGTCACGGAGTTCAAATTTCTCATCTGGCTTATAGCATCTGAGGCACACTTGCACCATGGTCTATTAAATTCAGCTTAGTGAAATGATGAAAATGAATACTCAGGCCTGAAGCCTGTCAGCGAGAACATATGGTTCTCAAGCGACAACGTAGCGTTTCAGTTTAGAAAGCGGCATCGCACACTTAGAGCTGCGTGCGAAGACTACAAATAAAAATCAATCACACCAATTAAATTTGGCCAAGCGAAAGTGGGCTGGAAAACTCTTATGAATCTTAAATAAACCACACACGCAGCTGGCACACGCTGACTTCAGCTTTATTATGGTCGAACTGCTGTTTCTGCTCCTTTCAGCAAGACGCATTCAGACTGCCAGTTTTCAAATTGAATGTCTGCAGCTCGCGGCACCTCAAACAGCCCTTTCTTCTCCATTATAGCGTTCCGGCTTTCTCCCACTCAGATTTCAGGTGACTCGGGGTTGCGATGAAATCGTGCCCGACGCGAGTGCCGGAGATGAATTACTGCGCCGGGTGTAATGCAGCCCAGTCAAGTAAAACGGCAGATAGATATGACATGGATGTTTCTAATGAGGGGTAGGCTTTTTCCTGCATGGCAATTATCGTCGTCACATAAAAAGGCCTTTGATCAAATTTTAGAATTCCTCGGTTTTGTAAAAATTTGTTTCTTGTTTAATTATCTGTGAGGTCCCGAGTGTCCAAATCGCTCTGGTGAGATGAATACCCCCTTTTGCTTGTTCTTGTTGGTCATGGTCACCAGATCTTCTTGTTTAGGTTTAAGAAAGGCAGCAGTTTGGAGTAATATATAGCATTTACAAAAACTGAATGTCTCTCATGCTCTGTGACTAGCTGATCTTTTTGGCTCAGAAATATTGAGATGATTCATAGAGGCTTCTGGGAAAATGGAAACATTTTCCTCTAAAAAAAAAATTGAGCCGCACTTATGAAAAAAATAAAATGTTCGCAGTTTTCTTGGACATTATATTCATACCTTGATTTCAGAGAAACTATGACTCAGATTTATTTATAATGTAAAAAGAAGTGTATTTAATAATATTAATCATGAATTGATTTGTGTTATGGCTAGTATGTTTTTTGTCATTTTTTTATGCTGTATCTTTAAAGCTCTGTACATTTGTTGTGAAGTCCAAAACACAAAACATCTAAACCTTGGAAATTTGAGGAATAAATAAATCTTAAAATTTACAAAATTATATATATATATATATATATATATATATATATATATATATATATATATATATATATATATATATATATATATATATATATATATAATGTAACTGAGCTTTACCTTTTGTCTTTGTGTTCATGTAACTTTTTAGGGCCAGTGCAATAGTGTAATGTTATCATTAATAGGAGGATCTGAAAAGTTAATTTAGTACCAAGAAAGGTATTTATAAGGAAGTGCAATCGGGCTAATTTAAAAGAAGTTTTGCACATATTATACGCTTTAGTTGTGCACCGGCTTCACAAAGCTCATTGCTCTAAAGATATTCAAAAGATCCTATCAAGTTCAGGCCATTGGGAGCATTTTGGGAATATTTTTGCATCTGATTGCAGTTATTTCTTCTTTAGCCACACAGACAGTAGGTGTAGAAGGGATCAAAGCAAAAGAAACATATTTCATTAAGAAAAAACTTGTGATTATTTTATTTAACAGATAGCTCCAGGTCATGACTTAAAGAGCAACACTGAACTGCATCAGGGGGAAAGATGATCAGAAATGACATTTCTATACCAACAGGTGATGCTGCAGATTGTAAAAACATAATACAATGATTCCTTTGCAGAGTGACTCAACACAAATATGTATCAGACTGTAATATAGACTATAGACCTATAGGCTACGCAAATATGTACTGTACAAAGTTAGGATATCTTGTCACAATGACAAAGAAAATGTGCGTTAGTTTCATCTCTCAGGGTTGGTTCTTCCCACCTCCTGTCAAAGCAGATCTGAAGGATCTGAAAGGGACTCTGTTTGCACTGGCTATAATTCACATAATTATACATACATTTCTGCAGACTTTCTCCCAAATGCATATCAAATACTGCATTTCAATGTGGCGCATCAGTGCAGAGAGACACTGTTTGCTCAGTGGCTAGATCCATTTTGTGAAAAGTAAGATGACTAAAGTAATGTAGAAACTCTGGTTTGCACAACCCAAATTTTGGAATAAAAGATGATAAATAATTAAATCATAATGTTATTATGCTGCACCGGTTTATCAACCTCAAAAGCCAAAATGATTTAGGCAACAAACTTTGATGGACAAGACTTACTGCTTAAGTGAGCCTGCATGCTTCCTCTAAATCTCTTCCCACAATGAGAGAACTTATTTTAAAAGGCCTCGGAGGATTCTGGTGATTAATAAAAATATATCCCCTTTACGAGATGATTTCTCAGCTGCAGGATTGTTTGCCCTCATCTCCAACAGGCCCCTGCTGTTGTGTCTGGAAGTCCAGGTTTTACTGAATATTACATTACGTTTCTAAATTGAAAGAAGGGCAATGTTAATCCAATCAAGGACAAATGTGATTTTAAGACTCAGAAGAAATGCTGTGCTCATTATTTGTACGAATTTACGGCCAGAAAAAAAAAAAAAAAAAGAATCTGTCTGAAACTCTTAAGTGAACAAAGCCATGGAAACAGATAGCTTTTCGAGGAATGTTAAGGATTCGATGGCATAAAATGTTAGCAGATTCCTTTCATAAAATGGGCCTGAAATGAATATTAAAGCTGATCCCTTCTGTATTACCTCCTCATCATTTTATCAGGTAAAATGTTAAAATGACATGAAAACAACCAATTCGACATATTCTCATAAAAGTTGTTTGAATAGGAGGAATATCTTCTTTCCAAACTGCATGTGACAAGAAATCTGCCATGAAGGCGAAGATTTATATGCTGCATCTATAGCAAGTCTGCCTGTGGTGCTTTTTATAGATCACCATGGATTCCTACAACATGCTGGCGCTGCTCGCTGTAATATGTGACTGCTCGCTCCAGTTCAAAACATTACAGGCAAGATCAGAAGTCTATACCGGTGTCTTACCAGACACCATGTAGATCTACCGCAGTACGGATGGTTCTGCCACTTATATATGGAAAAAAAAAGAAGAAAGAAATCTTGTTTTATTGATTAACCAGTGCCAGGAAACAAATGTGTGATTGTTTACATTCTTTATACGTGCGCTGTGACCTTGTTAGATTTCAAAAAAGGCAGTATTCAGAAAGATCTCATCTCCATGACGTTTGTGCTAATTTAAAAAGACATCAACAGCGTGAAACTGCGAGTAGACAATCAAACATAGCGCCTTTTTGTTTCCAGTTCTTTTTCCATGTGGTTTATGTTTACATTGTGCTTGTAGTGCTTTCCAGCACAATGTAGAGTAGGGCCCGTGGTTTCCACACACTCTCTGCTAATGCACTGCATCTTTTGCCCTAACTAATTGTTTTTTTCCCCCCCTCTCATTGGTCACAAAGTAATTTATTTGAGTGATTCCCATATGAAATTCATACAATGTGCAGAATCTGCTGACATCACAGTTGCCAGCCAGACAAAATAACACCATCCACAAGGTGGGTAGGACACTAAATTTTCATTTGTAAAGAGGCCGGCTGTTCAGAGAGTGCTGTATCCAAGCACATAGATGGAAAGTTGAGTGGAAAGAAAAAGTGTGGCAATGAAGAAGGTGCAAAAGCAACAGAGAGAACTAGGATTAGGAAGCAAAGACCAAGTCTTAGGAAAGGCTTGGTGTGCAGCTGGAGCCAAGGCTTCAATAGCACTGTCATATCTACCACCTCGGCTGCAACTGCAACATTCATCGTCGGAACAAGAGACAATGTTAGAACCAGATTACTTGGGCAAATTAGAAAAAGGACTGCACAGTTGCTCAGTAGTCCAAACCCATGAAAGTCTATGCTGCGTTTTGCTTGGAAATCAAGTTGCCAGATTCTGGTGGGAGAGTACAGAGGCACAACGTCTATGTTGCTTGAACTCCAGTGTGAAGTTTCCACAGTTACTGATGATTGGGTTTCTCATCTCATCTGCTGGTGTTGGTCCACTGTGTTCATCAAACCCAAAGTCAACACAGCCACCTACCGGGAAATTTGAGAGCCCTTCTTGTTTCCTTGTGCTTACAAGCTTTACAGACGTGTTGATTTGATTTTCCAGCAGGACGTGGTACCTTCGCACACTGCGAAAGGTACCAAAAGCCGGTTTATTGACCATTATGTTCCTGTGCGTGATTGAGCAGCAAACTCACCTGATCATAACCCCACAGGGAGTTGATGGAGTATTTTTTTTTTTAAGAAAATGATAAAGAGACTTTAGAGACAGCAATGTAGACAAGCTGTAGGTTCCTTTTAAAGCAACCTGAACAAACGAGGACACCCAGATGGATGCCACTTTTCTGAAGGCTGAACATTTGGGGAAAATGTCCTTTTTCATCTTCCTTATGTACTTTTGGAATTTTCTGAGAAACTGGATTTTGGGGTTTTTATGAGCTGGAAACCGTAGTCATCAAAATGAATGGAAATGGACGCCTGAAATACATCACTCGGTACGTAATGAATGCATTCAATGCAGTAGCTTAATAATTCAAAGTCCACTGCAGAAATAAATGAACTCTTTCATCATATTCAAATAATTGCACCTGTAATTAAGGCCTTCATTTTAATACACCACCACAAACGTACTAATTGCCAGCTGGTGTTTGCGGGCGTGTTTGTTTAAACGAAGGTCAGTGAAAATGTGTACATGAGCCAACCTCACCATCACTCACGAGGTAATGCAGCATGTTGCCCAGGGGGGAAATTGAGCCCTCTCTAACCGACCGTCTGATGCCCACGACCCTCTGCTTTCCGTGTCTCCAGATGAAATAAACAATGCCCCAAACATTATTGCAAAGGGACCCTCAGACAAGCGTTTCCTAGCCCTAATGCATCCACCTAAGGACAACATACCTGTAAAAATTCAATATTTGAATCTGGCTCAAAGGATGCATTTTTTGAAAGATGCTCCCTAACAACCCCTCCCTTTAGACGTGTCTCTGGAGGCGTTGGCTGCTCTTTGCTTTGCCACAGCCAGACAACCCTAACACTAACACGGAGGCCCCGGAGAATGAAGTACAGCAGATTTTCCATGAGTGCGTCGATCATGCTGGCGTGTTGGGCTTGTGATGAGAGGTCAGCTACAGTGCAAGCTTTCTTACAACCCAGTTGAGAGTTGTTTGCCTCTGTGGTCATGGTGGTGGCTGGATCTCTCTTAGCGTGGTGGTGCAACACAAGCACAGAGTAAAATGTGCACCGAAGCATCAGTGTCTTTCTGAAACCAGACGTGCTGAAGGATTCCTCTGATTTACCTCATTTATGTTTGGTCTTTACTTACACAGATATGGATGCTTAGTTTAGCGTGAGCAGGTTAATCTTGCACTGTGTATGGTGTAAATCAATATCAGTCGCAAGCCTAACAGGGACTCTGTAAGCATTTTGACCTCACTGCTAATATTTGAGATATGAAATGGGATTTTTAGACTTTAAGCTTCTTTTTTTAAAATCTGAATGTCTGATCTGAATGCAAATTAAAAGATATTTATTTAAAATTCTGTAAAGTGTAGGAAAAAAAAAAGCCCCTTCACTAATTTCTTATTCACACCAACTGAGGCACGCCTCATATACCCTGATAGGAAGATTAGGAATTTCAAAGCAGAACCAGTAACTTTCAGAAAAAAATGTGTTTGTGTAGCGGCGTAACTAAAGATGCAACAATCAGACTTTTCCCGGCTGATAGTGATTTTTGTTTTTTTTTGCAGGATCCAGTTTTAAATCCAACAGAAGATGAACATGTTGCAAAGATATTCAATAGTTGTTGATATTCCAAAGTTTATTTGACATTTAGGTATCAGAGCTTCTAACACCTATCAGTTATTTTATCCAACCATAAATATTGGGAGTTATTTGTTTTTATGCATTTAATTATTAAAAAATAGACAGATTTGTCTATTATTTACAAAAACAGTCGGGGAAGTGGTCGATCCTAGACTTTGGCAAGTGAATTGGTGTAACTTTAATTGTAACCTAAAAAGTAAGAAATTGTTTTTATAGAGTACATTTTCTTAATTAGTTGATGTACCTTGAGTGTAAAGAACCAATATTTTTAGCCTGGATTTTTCTTCAACTTTGGTAATTCTGTTTTCATTATTTTTCAATGCATTTCTTTATTTACTCCATATGTTTACTTATCTTTGTTTTAGACAATTGCGTTTGTATTTTGGTCATGATGATTTATATGTTTTTTACAGTCGCAATTAGTTTATTTATTTTTTTTTTTACAATTTTTAACATGTCATCATTTACCTTTTCCCAATATTTCATATTGTAGAGTTTCAATTGTCTTTCTTTTGCTCTTCATACTTTTTGCATTTATAATTTATGAATGTGATCACTTAGATGTATATTTTATACAGCGATTAGTTCTAGTTGTCCATAATCATTATTTTATTATCTTAGTTTAGAACTAATCTGTGATTTTTGCTTGTCTGCTTAGTCCTTTGTTTAAATGCATGCAAAGCACTTGAAGTTTCATTTAACTGTATGAAAAGTATTTTGAATAGTTGATGTTATTCGTTGATGTGTCCGTGATGAACCATCTGCAGTCCTGATATTGGAAAAATGTAACAATGCATGCAGTAACCTCTGTTTTAGATGAGGAATGAGAGGCGCTGCAGCATGGGAGGTGAGCTATTAATAGCGAGTAGCCCAGGGGCGCTCAGAAGTCTTTGGCTAGCCTTGAAATACTCATGCACACTTATACTGTCATATATCCATGACAGGGGGCATCGCCATGACTCACATCCATTTCCATTAGTCTTAAACTTTATTTATTCTTCTGTGCTAAAAAACAAGGCATACTGTAGCCTATGCAATTAAACCAAGCGTACGCATCAATCAGTAAATGCATCATCAGAATGCTACATGGAGAGGGAAGTCTTTGCCTTTGCATGACATTTTTTTGCAAATTTCAAGTAGTAGAGGTAAACAACATTTGGGTCTGGGTTCGCTTAGGATGGAAATTACAGCAATGCATAAAAGAAATGTCCAAGCAAAAAAACAAAAACAAACTAACAACCAACTAATAGACTAACTAAATAGATGGACAGCTAGGTGTGAAAATAAGGTTAAACTGACATTTTGTGGTGCCTTTCTACTGTCACCACACCACATGTTTGCTGCAAATACAGTGACTCAATGCAATCTGCTCAGGTTGCTTAGAAGGGAAACCTTTTACCATTTGGCATTATCTTATGCACTCAGTTTGATTGAAATTTATATATTTTAGATTAAATTGGAATGTACTCCATTTGAATCTGAGGTATGAATTTCCAGGATGTATTTTATTTGTTTACTATAATGCCTTGCAAAGATATTAAAAGGATTTTGCATTTCGTGACACTGCAACCACAGACTACAATGTATTTCTTGGGATTTCATGTCATAGACAAACGCGGAGAAGTAAATCCTTGTGTCAAGAAAATGATACATGGTTATCCAAACATTTTCCTTGGTAGAACAATTATTTGGAGCATGCCACATTTAGAGGTTAACATTTTGGCTTGGTATTTCTTGCAAACTAGCTTAAGTTGGGTGAAAGGGTCAGAACGAAATATGTATAGATCTTGCCACAGATTCTCTAATGGCTATAGGTCTGGACTAATTTAACAGTTAAATGTCTGTGCAAATTCTCAGTTATGTGGGTCATCGCAACAGCAAACAGTCTTAAATCAGAGGTTACCGGACTTTTGTTCAGTCCTTTCTGGTGGCTCACAGCTGAGCCTCCAGAAGTGACAAAGACTCCTGGATAGTTGTCGAATCGTTTTCAGAAAGAACTGAGCGAACGTCCAGTTGCCTCCGATTTAAGCCTGTTTTGCTGTTAACAGCTAAATATGGTTTGATCTAAACCACTGAAGAGCTCACCGCACATTTATGGTTGTTCTGCATGAAAGTGGACCGCCACCTTGGTTTCAAATCTTTTGAATGATTTTTTTTTTCCTGGATTATGTTGTATTTTGCACCTGCCATTTTCTCATAAACTCTGATTAGCCTCACCATTCCTACCAAAGAAAAGCATCTATAAAGATATTGCTGCCATTACCATGTTTTATAGTTGGTGCTTTCAGGGTGACGCATGGTGTTAATTTTTCACAAAGTTCTCCTCGTAGCAGTTCACATTCTGTTACATGATTGTTGCATCCCTTTAATGGCTTGTGAAAAACTGCAACTTGAACTTGTCATGACTTTTTTTTTAAACAATGGCTTTCTTCATGCCATTTTTTCATAAATATTAGATTAGCAGTTTCCTATGAAATGGTTCTCCCACCTGAGCTATGGATATCAGCAATTCCTCCAGAGCTCTTTGGTGGTTCTCTGATTGGTCTTTATGTGCAGGTTGTCTGTTTGGGTGGACTGTAATATCTTGCCAGGTTTCAAGATGCACCATGCTGTTTCTATTTTAGGATGATGGATTCGACAGTGCCCCCATGAGATGTTCAAAGCTTGGGATATTGCTTTACAACCTAGCCTTACTTATCCAGAACTTCCTTCCTGACTTGTCTGCTGCGTTCCTTGGCCTTCATGACAGTGTTTGTTCACTAATGTTCTCCAACAAAGGTGTGAGCCCTTCACAGAACAGCTGGATTTATGCTGAGGTTAAATTACAAACAAATTGTCTTATTTAGTAATCAGGTGACATCAGGAGGCAGATGGTTATAGCAGAAATTATTTATCAGTATGAGTGTAAAGGAGGATGAATACAAGTGCGCGGTATACTTATTTTTGTAAAAAGAAAAATGTTTAAAACATCTATCACTTTATTTCTACTTATCTCAATCATGCTCCACCCTATATTGATCCATCACAATAAAACTCAGTAATTATTGAAGTTTGTGGCAATCAGGAGGCTAATATGACAAAGATCAGGTAATATGATTACTGGCTCTGTATATAACTGGGTATGTGTTGTTGTATTTTAAATAAGCTGAATTAAATCAAGACTCCAAAGAGGAGTGCACAGTTTCTATCTGAGAGCTTCAGTCGACTATGGCAGTGTGTTGCAATTGTGTCATTTTTTTGTGTGCGTCTTGCCTTGACTGGACTTGGCAGAATATATGTTTGCATAGCTGAAACCTTGTTGGTATTTTAAGAGTGAACCTAACGGGCCCATTTTGCTTGCAGTTGTTCAATTTACTAAGGCTTGGACACAAAGCGTGGGCTTTTGGATCCATGGTGTACTTTTTTTTTTTTTTTACAGAGCTATAACCTTAAAAACACCTTAATCAAATGTATTCATTTTTGTTCCTAACCTACCTTCAGTTAGAAGGAGATGTACAAAATAAGAACGTGACATTTGTGACTGTGAATGAATTTAAAGTTAATTTTGTCTTTTAAATGGATCCTGCTCCCGTAAAGGTCGTATTATGACTCAGTATAGTAATTACAGCACCAACAAATGTTGAACAAAATCAGAAAATGTACTCCACACAGCGCAATAGAGCTTTGTGTATATGACTTGTAAATCATAAGCACTGTCTGTATCATTTATGTCAAAGGAAATTGAATTTCTTGCTCTGAAGCACATACTTCATAATAATCCACGGCAGAAAATCTACAATACAGGTAATTGAAAATATATCAGTGGCTTCTTTGAAGAGTATTTTATGAGCTTGTTTAATCAGAGGCTATGCTGTGCCTGCAAAAGTCTGGTCCAGAATGATACGGCTATAACAGCGCAGATGTAATTCATCACATCTTTTTTTGGGGGGCCCTTTTTGTAGCTGACAAGACTGCTGCTATGAAAAAAAAAAGTACATCACAAATCCATTGTGTCTCTTTTTATAGGACATAAAAGTGAGTCTTAAAACCGAATTTTCAAACTGAGATATGAGAGGGAGCAACGACTAATGTCTGTGCTTTGATCGAGCCATTTTGAGTAGGGTAGCAAATTTGATGTAGATTCTTTGGGATAGGTTGATACTTCCCGTCCGCCAGCAAACTGTAGCATGGCTTTTAAAATATTAAATATAAAACCAAAACTGGTAAAAAGACTTAAATGTTGAGGATTATTTGAAATTTTAGGCCATGTCCCAACACTAGAATATCAAACCTACCAAACAATGACACCACAAGTGCCTCTCAGTTAATTAGACCAATGATAAGTTAATTTATTTCAGTACTTCAGCTTAAAAAGGGGAAACATCTATAGACTTAGTATGGACAGAGTGCATAGACGGATTTATTCTTGTAATTTTGATGATCATGGTTTACAGCTAATGAAAACCTAAAGTTTTTTTTTTGTTAGGAAATTAGAACAATAAAAAAATTCCCAAATAAAAAAAATATTTTAAAACAGAATCGTAACCCAACTGGAAACTTTGTCCAGGCTCTGTACAGTATATGCACCCAGTACTTAGCGTGGGCGCTTTCCACCTGAGTTAGCGCAGCATTGCATGTAGGTGATCAGCCTTTGGCTCTGCTGAGGTATTCAAAAAAGCTTAAGGTTGCTTTCATAGTGGTCTTCAACACGCCTGCATTGTCGAGTCTGGTTTTTCTCATCTTCTGTTTGAGAATACTACATAGCTTCCCTACGGGTTTAGGTCAGGTGAGTTTGGTGGCCAATCAAGCACAGTGATACTAGGGTCATTAAACTGCCAAACCATGGCAGAGTAGGCGGATTCAGTGGGGAAAATGAAGTCATAAAATGCTCTAAATATTTCTGGGCAGATGCTGCACTGACTTTGGAGTTGATAAAAGCGCAGATGACATGGCACGCCAAAATCTTCGCTGACTGCAGAAACATTTACTTTAATCTGAAAAGAAGCTTTGGACCTGAGTAACAGTCCGGTTCTTTATTTCCTGAGCCTAGGTAAGATTCTTCTAACGCGGTTTCTGGATCAGGAGTGGACTTGCATAGGGAGAGCAACAGTTGTAGCCCGTGTCCTACAAACGTCAGTGTATGGCGGAGTTTGAAGATCTGACTCCAGCTGCAGTTCATGTCTTGTGATTCAACCCACAACTCTAGAAATGAGCTTTGCTTCAACATCCTCTCAAGGCCGCAGCTGCCCCTGGTGCTTGAGGATGTTTTTATACCGCACTTTTTCCTTCAACCTAATTTTCTTCCTTAGCAACATCCTTTGGAGCTTTTGCCTCTTTGAACTGGGTGTCAATATGTGTGTGCTGGACAGCTGTCAAGTCAGCAGTCTTCAATACAATAACATTTGTGTATTTTCCTAACGACCTGATGTAATAATCAAATTTTCTGATAAACTAAATTGTTAAAATATGTCACTCTGTGTGAAATTAATCTATATAATACCTTGAGTTTCACATGAGTTGTAATTTGTGAAATACATTAAGAGTTCCACGATATTCCAGTTGAGTGAGATGTGCCTGTATATTAATTGTAATACTCTGAACACCTTCGCCACCAAACATCCTAACCAATATCTCTGCGCTTTATGTTGCTCAGTCAATCAGCAATTTCACTAAAAAGGAGTAAAATGCCTTGCATTGATGAATCATCCGACTGCTGGTGTGTATTTGCACTCTCCCGATGCAGCAAGCATGTGAAACGGCAACCACCGCTGATTCTAATAGAGATATAAAGCTGTCATGGTGTACGGAGGCTGCAGCGCATACACAGTCGACGAGGGACTCATCCTTCCAATGTACGTCACAAGAAAGCCACCAATGTTGCCACCAGTGTATACTACGTATATGATAACTAATCATTTGTAACCATCTGTGCTGTCGGAACCCAAGGACATAACAAACAGGAAGCCGGAGAGGAAATGTCTTACCATGGCCCGCTCTCGTAAGAAAAGGCATCCTGTTGATCGCGATGGGAACGGTACCATGTTTATTGTGGAAGTGGTGGACGTGGTGGGTGGTGCTCAAACTCGAAGAAACTCGTGCCGTGCCGGTCTGGATGGGGAGCAAAGTGATCAAGGTGAACCAGAGTATCTGCCTCGAACAATAGCTCAGGCCCATGCTGAGGCTGAACTGAGACAAGCTGCTCCTGTGTCCGAGCACGGGGGCGGTCGCAAAAAGTCGTCCCATGTGTGCTAATTCCACGAAGGCCCAGGAGAGACAACTGGGCCGGGCTCTGGCCTCTGATCGTTCAGTGTGAAAACAGCAGGGCATCTCACTGGGAGGCTTGATCCATTTTCTTTTTGGGATCCTTCGCTAGATTAGTCACTCGGTTTGGTCTGGTAGAAAAATATCCTTTTTAGATGTGTGCCAAAAAAAAATTTCAAATAAAATAAATCAAAAGAAGCAATCCAAACCCAAAGCTATGTCAAGATGTTTACTAGAAAGAAAGAAACCCCCCAACAATTTCTAAATCTATCTGAAAAGCTTCCTGGAGCACATTCTTCCAAAAGTGAGCTCCAACATGCAGGGGAGATGCACATCCAAACAAAGCTTGGGAATGAATCCAACAGCCATGTTGTTCAGTCATTATATTAAGGCAGGAAAAGTGGCAGGGCAGAGATTCATGTGATAAGAATCCCGATAAGAGCCTCCATCGCCCACAGGTAGAGCTTGAGGGCAGCTGAGCCTGCCCACTAAGAAGAAGAGAGCCCCTCCACCGCAGTAGAAGATGAAACACGCTTCCGTGGGAAAATGGATCATTTCATTAAGGTAAAAAAAAAAAAAAATTAATAATAGATCTTGAGCGGATACAAAAATGAGGAGCGCAGCTACGGAAAATGACGCCAGAGCCAGAGCTTTTGTTCCCTTTAACTGGGGATTGGGGGAAAAAAAAGAAAAGACAAAAAAGAAAAAAGAATAGAGACAGGGAGGAGGAGGGGAGGGTGGGGGTTAGAAAGCAAGGGAGCAGTATCTGCAGCAGCGCGGTAAAGAAGAAAATCCTGAAAATAAATAAATAATTTGTCAGCAGACCCTCTTCCTCTCCTCGGTCCTCTCAGCGGTGCCGCAGATCCAGCGAAACGCAACCTCTGGCGCGCTCAGACATCCATCAGAATGCAGCCGCAGCAGCCTCTGCTTCAGATGGACGCAGGCTCCATCTCTCACGCTCCACCTGCTCAGACTCATGCAGCAACAACTACTGCTGCTGCATTCCCTCCGCTGCCGCCGCTGATCCTCCTTCTCCCCCCCCCCTTCCTTTCTTCCCTGTATCCTCTCCGGTTACCTTGTCCAGATCGGCTAGCTTCTGATGGAGGACATTTGAGTGGCGGCGTCTGGTCTCCGGAGGAGGAGGAGGAGGAGGAGGAGGGGAGAGGGGGGGCAGGTGATTCTCGACTCGCTGCAGAAAGAATCACGCTGATTAAAAATGAAGACTGTAATAAATCCCAGGAATGCCTGAGATTCCAGGACAGACCGGATCCCGGGGAGGAAAAAGAACCCTCGCCTCGGAGCGAAGGCGAGCTAAAGGAGCTCTTCTGAAGGCACACTGTAGTCAGGGTGCTCTGATCCAGCGAGGCACAGCATGTGCCTCTGTGTATGTTTGTGTGTGTGTGCGCGTCTGAGGAAGAGTCTGTGATCAAATGAGCGAGGAGGGTGAGGGTGGGTGAGGGATAGCGGCAGAGAGGGAGGAAGGGAGGAAGGGAGGGAGGGAGGGCGACTCAGGAAGAGACGGCGAAAGAGAAGAACAGGCAAACACTCCGGGAAATTGTGAGGCAAGTAAAATGGGTTGTGTGAATAAATACATGCTAGAGAATTCGCAGCGCGCTGGCTTGCAGGTCCTGGCGGTAACACGTAGGAATCATACTGCAGAGGAGGAGCCTGGTTTAGGTGAAGCTGTCAAAGCTGCTCCACAGAGAACACGGGCGGATTGGCACGGCGTTAAAGAGCCCAAAGCTACAACAGGTAGAAAACGAAAGAGGGACGCAAATATGCTCGTCGAGAAAAAAAAAACGACGTTGGACCGAGGGGAGTCAAGAGGCTGTGCCGTGCAATCTGAGCAGAGCGGCATCAAAATTTAATCTAAGACCTGTCTGTTCGCAGCAGTGCATTGCCGGGCTCCCAATCTATTTGCTCAAAATCCCTCCTCCTACATCTGTATACCAGTCACCCCTCTTGTTTGCTCAGAAGCTCTCATGCCGCTTAACCATGCGGGACTCGTTCACGGCCGCGGCTGATCCGTGGGGGTCAGGGCCACTCCGGCCACGTCCGAGCTGCTCACGGAGAGAACGTGGCGCCCTGGGACCATCGGGTGCGTTACGAGAAGAAGTTCGGACAGCGGTGAGGAGAAGAGGGGCGAAGCACACGGGGGGAGGAAGACGTTGGGGATAGGGAGGCTGCAGCCGTATCAGCCGAATCGCGGTCGATAGAGATATCAGCCGGGATTGCCTGGTCGGTTGAAAGGACACGCATGGAAACAGGAGGACAGAGGCGAGCCGTGCAGCACCACCTTCTCACGGTGACAAGAAGCCGACACAGGCCATTACTCAAGAGGAGGAGGAGGAGGAGGGAGTGCTGCGTGTGGTGGAGCGGGGCTGATTGAACCAAAGGAACCGAGGGGAGAGAGAGAGACGCGCACGACGCTGTGGAATTGCAAGTGGCTGAACGGAGCGCAGACATTCATCTGCGGGTATTGTGGACATAAATAAACTGATGGGGCTTGTGGATTTGCTTCCCTTTCCCCCCCCCATCTGAGTCAGAGGGAGATTTAGATCCTTTATGTGTTGCCTTCGCCTTGTACTCCTCGGCAAACCGTAATGCGCGCCGGTTCTCGCAAACAGACACCAGTGATGATGCACCGCCTGGTGACAAAACATACGGACAGCTCATTTACAAGTGCCCACAGAAATGTAGGTTTCACTCCCCTTCGCAACACGTCTGGTCAGTTTCTCGCCGCACACATTGCAAGATACACAGCCAGGTCATTTGCTCGGTAACTTTACCTTTTAGTCCTTCCGCACTTCTGCAGTTTTGGTTGTTTTAATGCTAAGTTTACAGAAGCGAGACGATCCATAGCAACCATGCACCAATTTATTTCTATAATCTACAAATAGTCTACTGTAACCAAATTATAAGTTGTAGTATCATGCCTCCGGTAATTGGTAACAACCCAAGGGTCAGAGGTCCACACACTCAAAGAAATCATGGAACATTTGCCCATAAATTAGGTTGTGTGCACAGGGAAGGAGTATTGAACATGCGATGCCGCAAAAAAAGGCACAAAAAAAGCCAAGAAACTAGCTGAAATCTGACCAAAATGAATTCACAAAGCCTCTCCCTGTCAGAGCCCTTTAACGTCAGCGTCGTTGGCTAATAATATGCTTTCTCGTTTTCAAGGTATTGGGCAAAAAGCAACTTATGATGGATGCCAGCGAAGAGATCTCTCAAGACCTCCACAACCTTACACTTGCAGAACATAATGGTTACGCTGGTGAAAGGCGTTTTTTTTTTTTCTTCTCTAAATTTCGGAATGTTCCAGGGAGCATAATTGGAGCTGGAAGTAAAAAAAAAACAAAAAACATTTCACCGTAAACCAGCCATGATTTGCTGCACCTTGCAGTATTTCTGAAAAAAAAAAAAAAAATCAGAAGAGTTGGAGCCCTCGCAGAGAGCTTCAGAAAGACTTGGATCCATTTCCCCCCCTCAAAAACAGTAAGTAATGCACTCAACTCCAATTTCCTCTGTCTACTCACTCTGCGGGGCTCCGCTGCAGAAGGAAAAGCATGCTTCAGCTTGTTTATAGTTTACATTTGGACAAGCCAAAGAGATGCTGGGAGAATAGAGTCTGGTCAGATGAGCCCAAAATTGAGCTCTTTGGATGTCATAGCACACACAACATGTTTAGAGCAGAAATGGCACTGCACACCAAAAATCATCATCCCAACAGCGGAGTTTGGAGGTGGTAATATCATGGTGTGGGGGGTGTCTTTTAGCACACAGCACTGGTAGACTTCATATCACAGAGGTACGGATGAATGGGAAGAGCCTGGAGGGAAAACAAGGGTGGATTGTCCAACAGCAGGAGAATGACCCCCCCCCCCCCCCCCACACACACACACACACACACACCCACACCCCCACACACCCACACACACACACACACGCACCACCATCAAAACTCCCTGTTAGTTACAGAGAAAGAAAATAAAGCTCCAATATGAAGTTCTTATGTATGGGTTGTGAGCATGAGTTAAAAATAAAAAAGATTTGACTCAATGAAAAGTAAAGGAATCTCAGCAAAACCCCATAAAGCCTTTTTCGCTTTAAATACCTAATGATGTTGTTTTTGTTTTTTTGCTGATTTGTATTAGTTTGTCCTATATGCAGATGTTGGCTACTTATGGAATATTTTGTGATATTTCCGGCCTTTCTACTGTATTCTGACATTTGCTGTTTTATTATTATTTTATGGGAATTGTCAGCACTTTTTACTTAAAGGATCGTGTATATTATGTTTTTTTTATTTGTCTAATTATTTAGGTTATATTAATATTCCTAAATGTTTTTTGAAATGTATAATATTGTCAGCTACTCAAAGAGGGACCAGGAATCCCTAAAACATTTAATGTTTATGGCGCTGCTTTGGAACTTTAATTTACTTCTTTTAGCATTCTTCGACTTCAACAGTTTTATTATCTCTGTTCAATTATATGTCTGACGAATTTTCTCAGTATTATTAACTTAAAATGTACCCAACAGATAAGCTTCTTTCACATCCTTTCTTGATGAAGATGGGGGGGGGGGGGGGGGGGGGGGGAGACCAAATATTTAAAATAAATTCATCTTCTACTGCAGTAGCATTATTTCACAGAAAAATACAATCTTCAGTTTGAGTATGTTTATTTAGGTGACAAAAAAAATCCTACTCTAATTAAATCAATGGTGTCAAAGTGACACCCCAAGCACCTCTCATATGATAATTGTTATAGAAAAATCAGATTTGTGTATCTATTTTAAGTCAGAGTATCCAAGACCTTTTAATTTCTAATACATGGCTTCTTTTTTTCCAGGGGTATAAATATGTTGTAAAAAAAAAAGAGTCTTGATTTATTGAATGGCCAGTGGCACTAAGCTGGACGAATTAATCTTGTCTCTACCAATAGTAGGGCAAATGTTAGGGGAGGTAAAGAAAAAAAAAACATCTCTAAGGCTCATTGTTGGAGAGCTGCAACAAAGAGTATCATCTGGGGTCATGAAGTCTTAAAAACAGCCTCTATAACCCAACCGGCTATTTGGGACACATGCCAGGACAAAGCCTTTTCTATATGATGATGTGAAATATATAAACATGGATGTGGAGTTTGCTAAAATCTAATGGGATTTGAGCTTTTCAGCAGCGCCAAGGTGGGTTTGGTGTTAAACAAAGGATAAATATTTCGAAAAGCACCTCATGCCCACTTTACATACAGTGGAGGATATGTGATGCTGTGGGCCCTTTTTATTTCTCAAGGCCCTGAGGACCTTGACAGAGTAGACAACGTTGTTACCTCTTGGACATACCAGGAGATTTTTGATTAAAAAAAAAACAAAAAACTGATGGGCCTCTGCCAGTAAACTGAAAATGGATCACCACTGGCTCTTCCAGAAGGAAAAGGATCCAAAAGACATGGTTAAAATAACAGAGATATGGTTCAATATTCAGAAAATGAACCCTCTTCCAATTGAAAGCTTAGTCCAAAAAGACAGAGTGAGGTGATTTATAACGTGCGTCTTGGACTGCCAGGCTGTCCAGTGCGCGATCATCTTTCTAGGCAGTGATGATATCTTGGTAGGAGCTGTCAGTGGTGAAAAGCTGTCCTTAATCAATTTATAGGCTCAAGGGTTGCTCAACATGAAGAAAGTCAGGGGAGATGGAGGAGCCTGAGACATACTAACTGCCCTTGTGTTGTCCTTGGCTATTTGATAGGGCGGGCATTCCAAGGAGCTCTCCTTATCAATGCATAGCTAAACAGACCACACAGGATGTACAGTGCATGAATACATATTTGATGAATTTATTTATAATACAATTCCAGTAAAGTTGTCTAGATTTTTAAAAAGGGTCACATTTAAACGTTTGTGACTATCAAACAAGTTTTATTGTAAAGGATAACCAGAATAAATAAAGGCTGCAGCTTTGAAGTTATGATTTCATTACATTTAATAAGGGAAAAGGGAACAACAACCAGCTTTTTTGACTGCAGAAATTTTCTAATTAAGTGACATTTGAGTTTTTTTTTTTTTAATTAAGAACTGCCTGTTTAAAGTCTGATTTATGTCTGGACTTTGACTTGGTCGCTCTATTCTCTTTATTTTGCTTTACTTATGAGTTATTCAGAGGTGAAGTTGCTGATGTGCTTCAGATCATTGTGCTGCAGCATAATCTAAGATGAGTTCAAAGCGCTCTCTTTGTACTTGAAGGTGGATTGTCCACATTTAGAGCTGGAAATTCAACAAGAACACCCGCTAAAGTCAGGATTATGGCTGAAAGTCAACGCTTACTGAGCCACCATGACGTTTTTATTCAATATGGCTGCCATGAATGTAGATTGCACTGCAGATGGCTGTATTCAACAATTTAATAGATTTTTTTTTTTAAGGTTTGTATATCTTTAGAACAGATGCACACTGTACAATAGCTGTTTGTGACCATTCATTTGTATTTTGAACAGTTGTTGTTTTCAAACCTTGCTCCCACCTGCTAGCTCCAAACCAGGATGCAGCATAAAGTCACAAACTGCTGACCTTCTTTAGGATTAACACTAGAATAACACTAGAGCGTGGTATTTGAGGTTTTTGTGAATCACAACAATTCGTCGGGGCGCTCAAGCAGCCCAGTAGGAACGGTCACCACTGTTCCTCATCTTCTTCTTTTGAGGATACAGCTCTCACTGTGGTTTCATGAAGTCATAAAGCCTTAGAAATGGCTTTGTTACCACCTGAGAGATGTCACTGACTTTGTTCCTTATCTGTTCTTGAAATTCTTTAGATCCAGGCTTAACGTGTTGCTTTTTTAGAATTATAACCCTACTTCATGCCGTCAGACAGGCAAAAATGAATTTGCCGGTAATGAGGCCTGGGCGTGTCTTATGAAAATGATATGAGCTCTCCAAAAGTGTGGTTAATAGCAGTTAATTTAAAATTTAACAGGGGGGCAATTAATTTTTCATAAAAGGCCACAATGGTTTAGAAAGCTTTAAATCAGAATTTGAAAACCACAATTTGTATTCACTCTGGTCACTTTGTCTGAAATGACAATTTGTTTGATCTGAAACCTTCAAAAGTGACAACAGAGCAAACACAGAAGATATATTTGAGGCCAAATCATTTTCCAAGACACTGTATCTACTCCGCATCTTCCATTTCTGCAGGATCATCCAAATAAGTTGCATTTTTATACCTTTCAACAAAATGTTTTTTACTTGGATTTACTGAATTAGTCCTTTTTGTCATAGTAATCAATATATATATATATATATATATATATATATATATATATATATATATATATATATATATACACACACATACATGCATACACATACATACATACATACACATACATGCATACACATACATACATACACATACATACATAAATGAGGGGCTTTAAATTTCGTTGTAGAAAAAGAAGCCAGGAGGTATCCCGTAAACTAGCAAGTGACATGATACGAGTAGACGTGCATGGCGTTTTAAGGACTTAAGAAACCTAAATGTGCATGTTTGTTCTCAGGAGGATTGGTGAGAGGATTTTTTTTTCCGCAGACATCCAGTCTCGCCCCAGGGGGTAAAGTAGCAGGATTAATCATAGCACTTTCAGATTAATTACTCATAATGCTAGCATCCTCTGAAAGGCATGGCCTGCAGTTGTGATGTTTGGTTGATTTCATTAATCTCAAAACGACAACACCTAAAATAAACCTGGCGCAGACGGTGGAATGGAAGAGAGACAACAGGCAGTGCGATGCATGGCAGCGGCACGAGAAACCCGGCAGAATCGCAAAAAAGAATTTTGTTGCACCAGAACAAAAATAAAATCAAACCTTCATTCTTTTTTATTATTTTTCCTGAGCTGATGCTAATTGAGATTGTGGTTGCGTAACTGTAAATAAAAAAGGTACTTCGTTCTAATTAACAGAGTTGAAGTAAAGTAGAGCTTAACAACTTTCCATCTTCACTGCACATTGATTTCTCACTCTGTAAAAAAAAAATAAAAAATCAACTTGGGTGTCTTGGCATGGTGCAAGCTCTCATTTGAAGAGACATCCTTTCCAGCAGTTTGCTGCATATTGCCGGGCGGCACATGGCGCTGGCAAAAATAGACTCAATTTGCTTGTTTAGCTGAGCTTACTAGTCTCAGTGTGGTTCCTGGAAACAAAGAGCGGCAGCGATGCATACAATGCAGAGAAATGCCAACGTCAAATCATAAAGAGCCACAGTCGGCCAAATCCGAATATCCGTCATTCCAAACTGCTGTGGCTCCCGAATAATACGATCGGATAAATAAAACATGTTGCCGTAATGGAAGTCTAAACCTGAGACTGAATCTTTGCTTGGCTGAGGCCTTTCCTGCTTAATGATCTGATCAAATAAATTATACAATGAGCCAGGGAAACCATGAGCTGGAAGCTTGTCATGGAGGCAGTTTTGGTCAGTCTTAACAACCGGTTCTGCTCATTATTTAAAAAGGATGTAGAAAAAGTGGGCCTGCACATGAGATGGTTAGGTTTCCATAACTATGGCTTGTGAAATGTACATTGATTCAATCCATTTAGAATTAGTACTTGCAATGGAGAATAAAACATTTCTAATCAACTCGGTTCACTGTCAGGATCATCCATATTAACGCACAGCAAATATTTGGTTGGATACATTTGCTTCAAACACAAACTCCTAGATTGGAGGCACCGCCAATGGTTTGGTGGATCGAGAAGGTTTGGTCTGGTTCCCCCCAAAGTTTCCCAGTGATTAGTGTAATTGGTGGCACTCAACTGCTATGATTATTCCCTTTTCTTCCACATAGAAGGTGTGGGGAAAAGGGTGTACACTGGGTATGTCTTGAGATTTCAAGAGCTCAGATCTCGGGATTTTAAAATGTCCCGCTCATTGTCGTTAAAGCCTGTCTCACAAAGCTCTATTCAGCTGCCATGTCTTCATCTGCTGAAGTGAGCACAAACTATATAAGTTTTGGATACAAAGACAAGTAATTTGCGCTTGCTACACCGTTGTATTTATGTTTGAGACTTTCATTTTGAATTAAGAAATGAATTTGGTCTAACAGCATCAATACAAATGTCTTGTGTCACACACTAACATGTATCTGCCCAGCATATTAATGTCCTAGGCAAATAACCTTCCAGCATCATTTTTCCACTCATTTAATACTACAGCAGGCACATCTGATCACCTATTAATGTTTTTGGATGTTGAGAAATTCTACTGTATGAGCGTTGCGGTTCTCAGATGTCATTTATATTACACATGTGCAGCGCAGCTTCAGAAAAAAAAATGCTATTCAAGTATTGCTGCAAGAATGATAAAATTACTTAAAGGGGCCATCACAACAAATTAAAATTTTCTGAGGTTTTGGGGGTACAATGTGATTTGTTGTGCACTGATGAGGCCGTGTGAAAGTCAGAACTGAATACCAAAGGACCTGCTCCTGGGCGGTCAACTTTGTTACTTTGCTCAGGAAATGAGTTGTCTTTCTACGTAAGTCATAAGCCCCATTTACACTATCCTTTTTTAACCGATCCATGCCGAGTTTGGACCGAGCTTGGATCAGTTAACCATGCCGAGCTTGGTTCTTACAACCGTTTACACATCACACTAGCACGGTTCCTCGCCTCCTAGTGACGATTTACGGTACTACTGCTCTCTAGGATTGAAGGAGGGACTCAAGCAAATCAAAATGGCGGCGGCAGTAACATTTAGGAAGTTATGCTTGGTTATAATTGTGATACTTTGTTGTTTGCGGAGAGTCAGACAAAGACGGCAACCTTTGGTAAATTAACTCGACAGAGTCGGCTTTTGGGAAGTGGATAAGACAAACGAACGTCTAATCAGGATTTACAGATGCAGGAAACAATGACAGACGTTAAGGTTCATCACACTGGTAAGCAGAATCATCACTGGAAATCGTGTGGCATGGTGAGGAAGCTAGTATTTTTATGAATGTCAGAAATCGCGAAATTAGTCAGCTGACTGTAAGGAGATGACGCGGTCTGCTCATGCGCTCTTTGTTATTAGAGAACTGTGCCACTGAAAAACCGGACCGAGCCCACCCATTGAACTGGTCCAGATATAGCGCGGTCCGGTTGTGTCTGGCACGGTTCAGTTCAGTTTGCGTTCCATTTACACTCAATAGTTATCTAGGTTACCGAGCTCGGACCGTTCTCGGCACGGTTCAAAAAAGGGTAAATGGGGCTATATTCTTCACCATCAAGCAAACAGCCTTCCCCCCTCCCCTCCTCCCCCCATCTTATGCACCGACCGTGAGTCGTGCTAGCATGTCTGACTGCCCCACTCCAGAGCAGGAAGGCGCAGTAGCGGAAGCCCCAGGTCAGCCTCCCTGTATCAGCTCGAAGCTGTGGATCGCAAATATCCCATATTCAACCTTAAACTTACTTCACCGCAGTTACTAAAAAGGGGAGCTGATATATCCGACGGTGCTAAAAAATGCATGAAGTTTCCACTTACTCCAGAAGGACGAGATAATCACTGAAGAGTGGCTGAATTTAATTTATGGGGACTTTACTGAAGATGCAATTCAAGTCGGAGTTTTCAAACAAACATATTTAAAAAAAAAAAAAAAAAAAAAACCTTCTGTACCAACACGGAAGGTGGCGACAACAACACTCTGATTCTAATGTCATATGTAAGGTGTGTTTGAAACTGAAAAATACTGTTGACCATCTGCCAGCTGCATGGTTTTCCTGTCGCTGCCCCTGAGAGCGAGCTCTCCTGTGGTCAGTGCCAGCAGTCACCATGGTGGAGCGCTGGCAGCCAGCTGCATGACATTTATGTGTTGCTGCTATGCTGGCAGCGAGTTCTCCGCTGTGGTACTGTGGTGAAGAACTGGATCCCTGCTGCATAAGTGCCACTGCAGCGAGCTTCCCACCACAGTGTATGTGGCTTTTTATTTCAGTCCCACTGTGGTGAATCGCGTCGCCAGTTTGAAGCCTTTGGTCAGCTTGGCCTCGCCTGTCTGACATTCTGCAACAAAAACACGTCCACCTGCCATAATTATGATTGGTAACGGAGTGTTGCACCGAGAAGGGAGGTGTGGATGAGGTGTTGGGGGGCGTGATGGACCGGTTTTCCAAATATGGTTGTAGCCAATCAGTGAAGTCACCTAGGTAGAGCTGCATATCATTACTGCAACCAACCCTACTGAGGAGGAACATTTGGCCTGACAAAATTACAAGTTGATGATATTTTTTAAATCAAATTCATATATCAACTATATGAAATGATTTATACGGTGTTGTCATGGCACCTTTAATACAACATAATTGTTTGCGCTTTCACTCACCTCAGGTTTACGGGTGCTTAATACTGAAACTGATGGCATGATTAACTTGGCTTAATTTTAACTGATTTATTCGGCATATAATTATCTAAACTCTTGGGAAATTATTAGGCATTTCATAAGCTTCATACACTGGTACGATGATTGGTAGGCAACTTGGAATAAAGTACTTGCCCAGGGGGACATCGACATAGATGAAATAGACTTTTGACATTCTATTGAAGCTTTTTTTATATAACTAACTTCAACTACGTTATGGAAATTTTAAATCTCAATTTGTTTTGTAGATTCTTTTTTGTACTGTGCAAGTAGCTATTCTAGGCATCTATACTTTGGCTAATTTCTGCTATTTTCTAAAGATTTAAGAGTAAGAGTGCTTAAAAAATGGCTTTGAAGATTACAGTGACACATCATAGAAAGGAAAATAATATTTTAACTTGTTCTTATGCAACATCATACGTTCTATTAACGGGTGGGAGGGGGGGGCATTTTTGTTTTGTTAGTTATGCTGCAGGGATTTGCAGAGATTTGATCACTGAAATGACACTTAAATCCAACAGGTTCAAATCCGTACTTCATATTTGTTGGCAAACAAAAGACATGTGAACGATCTTGTTTTTTTCATTGTTTCTATCCTTTTAGCATCAAGATACTCGAGGGAAACGGAGGCAAACACTGAAATTCTTCTCTTTTGTTGCTCACACTGCTGATTTAACATTCAAACCTTGAGCTGCATCTGAATTCTCTGCTTCGCTCACCCTGACATTTTGAATCATCATTGACTGCTGTAGTGCTGCACAACTGAATTTTTCACACCTTTCACATGTGATTCATTGAATTGTCAGGCAATGAAGAGCCATGACATGCGGCAACAGGACGTGCAACAGTGAAGACTCTGACTAAAACCCCAAAATGTACACTTATTGCAATGGATGGTAAAGATGAAGTTTTTGATACGATGTCAGTATTTAGTTGTCACACCTTTATACACACTTCAGCTCAGCTCTTAACATTAATTAACACCAGAATACATGTGAGTGGCCTGTAAACGAGCGAAGAGGCAAAAACCAAAACTGGTGATGATTTTCTAATGAAACATCTATTCTCAGCTTTCCTGGAACACCAGCAGAAAGGGAGGAGCAGACGTTTCTGAGAAACTTCAGTTGAGAACCACATGGTCTGAATATATTTCCCCTTGCGTTTAGATTTCTGGCAGCATATGGCAGACCTTTGGGAAATTGTGTTTATTCAAAACACAAAATGTTGTTCTGATACAGGAAAAGAGCCCAGATACACCACTTACACTTTAGAAAATATCCAGAGGTGCGTCTCATAGGTTTACCACTTTAATCTTAACGGATTTCTGGCATTTTTTTTTTGTCACAAATCTCTGACTTCATAAGTAAGAAAACCTTTGAGTTTTTACGGATAACCTTTAACTGATTTTTTAATTTCTTACAAATGCCTGACTTTACAATGTCAGAGAATATCGTAGCTTTAATGTTGTACATTTTTGTAAAAATGACCTTGTTTTTGACAAATCTATGACTTTAAAATCAGAGAACATCTAAGTTTTTTCTTGAAAATATGTGAGATTAATCTTGAAATATTTGCTTTTTTGGCAGAATTTTTAATTTATCTACAATAGCACTAATACTCCATAATGTGCCTCTTTGTCCTAATTTTGTAGTTTCAGTCTTTACAGACCTAACTTTTAAAGGTAAGTAAAGAGGCCGTTTACCTCTGCATGATTTGGACACCTACCATGCATCAGTATGTACCTGCTTGTAAATACATACCTGTTTGATTAAAAAAAAACATATTTGAAGACATTTTCCATGATTTCCCTACAGACTACTATAAACAGATATCTGACTCCAATAAGTATTTGCAATCATCTGGATGTCACTCAAGTTTGCTGAGTTGCAAGGATCTTGCCGTCTCATCGTGGCCCTTGCCCAAATGGGGTCAGAATTACAATCAATACAAATAATGTATAATAATAATGTAATATGTTGTCTTTACAAAGTAATATCCAGTTAAATCACAATATCAATAAGAGTTTTAGAGTTTTTATTATCACTTTAATTAATGGAAATATTTAACTACCATAAGAAGTAAACTGATTCATAATGACTAAGATCTTGGTATACAGGTTGGGATAAGATGGCAATTTAGGGAAAAAATGGCAAAAGGGTGAATTGAATCCTCATCAGGTCAGTATGTTCCCTGTTTAGTGAAACAACCTTTAAGTTAAGATCATACTTGGTCCCTCAATTTTTATTGGTTGCTGTGTTGAATATTTTGCCACCCTTGTTGAAGTAGTTAGATGGCGGTAAACACAACAGTGACAGAATATTGAATTCTGTTTTACATTGGTGTCTATGCCAAGCAGGGCAACCTCAATAAGAGTGGATGTAGAACATCTGTGAAGATGAATGTTTAAGTCTTACCACAGGTTCTCAATTGTATTTAGGTCTGAACTCTCATTTGAAGAGACATCCTTTCCAGCAGTTTGCTGCATACCATACAACTCTATGGTATCTCTGGCTACGTTCACACTGCAGGGAAATACAACCCAAATCTGATCTTTTCGCCCAAATGCGGACCATATCCGACTTTTTCATGGCAGTGTAAACAGCCCGGTTCCAAAATTTTCAGCCAAAACTAAAATCCGATTTTGCGCCAGAATATGTATCCCTTGCGTTGGGAGCGCATTCAGCTGGAAGAATGAATCCAGTCAACTCCGCCTCATTTCCAACCTATTAGGCGTGGAAATGAAGATGTTTTACTTATCTTAACGAAATATAAGAATTGTGTCATTACATTATTGTTCAGTTAGTGGGTTAAAACTGAAAATGTAACACTTTTTAGTGCTATCGTAAGGGATTGCTATGTCGGTTAAAACTCGATTGATCACTCAATATAACATGTTCTGAGAAAGTATTCAGCTCTGAAGTTATTTCCAAATGTGTCACGAAAATATTAGCTTTGTGTTATTTGTTTGCTGAAACCAAAAATCCACCTTCCTGAGTCCATCACAGCTTAACAACAGTTAGTTAACAACAAGTTAACAACAGTTAACTTGTTCATCTTTTTTCTTTGTCTTTTTTGGTAGCTAGACCCGCATGAATGGATCATATAAAGCGGATTTCACGTGTCATCAAATGAACACTGAATAAAGGTACAGCTAAAATTATTAGATCTAATGAGATTTTAAATTCAACCAAGAACCTTATTAAGATATTAAGCATATTAAAAAAACGAGATATGTCGCTTTTAAAAAATAGAACAATATATGAGGAGTTTAAAAATAATCAATTTCATTTTCTTAGAATGTGATGCTTAAAAATATTTAGACTTCACAATACTGGCGGTTAAAGGTTTTATTGATTTCAAGCACTCTTCCGACGCAGGGGATACACATTCTGGTGGGGCTAACTCGTTTGGCACGACACCGGTATCCGCATTTTTTTAAGCTTTTTTTTAACAACACTTTATTGATCACTTCTAGAAACAATTACATTCAGCATTACTTCCGTAAATTTGCGCAGTTGTGGGACGTCTCCTTCTGCGCATGTGGGTCACTTTGCGGTCTTGAACCATTCAGACAGCAGTATGAGGCAGTGATGGCTCAGAACTGATACGGAGGTTGCAGACTTTCTGCTGGACAGCTAGGTAAATTTAATATAACAGTGAAGTTTATTTTTTTTTTGCTGTTATGTTAGAAACAGGGCAGTGTAGTCCAGGAACTACTCTGTCCTCCCAACAGAAACGGGTTGTTTTGTTCGTCTTTGTCTCCGAGAGACAGACGAAGGGTATGCATGTACAGTACGTGGAGGGATATTGCCCGGCCCATTCACCATTCACTTTTTACTGGTGTTTATAGTTGCTTATTTTAGACCCCAAGAAACAATCCCAAATAAGCGTGCCTCAAAATTTACAAACGACTTTAGAAAAAAAACAAGCGGACTTGACAACAGTGTCAAAAACCATTTAACATGATAACCATAGCTATTAGTTATTAGCAGTAGCTATTACATGAAGGGAATATTTACATTGTCACACTTATTATAGTCCGAGGCTTCCGTAGTAGCTAATATGGCGAAGTCGTTTGTAATTCGTTTAGAGCACCACTAGATGGTACACCAGTGTGAAAATTTTACACAATGGGACTTTCAGCTGTTTTGCAGTTGTGCCTTCTTCTTTTAATTTTTTTTATGATGGACTGATGAGAAACTTTGCCTTACACTGGATGTACATTCTCTCAATTGCCTTCAATTCGGCCTGTACCACATACACATTAACACTGAACTCTTTCTTCCCAAGAGTTTCTGTTGAACAGTGAAGTCGGTCATGTATTGAGACACCCAAGGGTGGTAAGGAAAATTGAAATTTGCTGACTGTAGCAGCACAGATGGGATCTGCTTCCAACAGCACTGTGACAAATTGATTCATATTTTCACCAATTCACCTGTTTAAAAAATGACAGTTGTGCTGACAGTTCTTGGGTTTGGAATAAATCTAAAAAAAAAAGAGGCAATCTTGTCTAAGCAACACGTGTTTATAATTATTTTGTTTCTGGGATCTGCGCCTGCTGTGCCAACATACAAGGCAGAGTCAAACAGGACTGTTCTCATTAGTGGTTCCACGATGATGGAGAGAGCTGTCAAATGTTACTGGAGCAGACTATGTCTTCAGCAGTCTCTCATGGATTCATCTCTTCTGAGAACATCTCCTCCTCTGACACCTCTAACACCCTAACACGCCAAACTCAAAGTTACTTTGCACTTTTACACATGTTCCTGCATTACATCCTGTTTTGCCTAGTCGAAGGCTTCCAGCTGTATCAAAGCTCAGCTGTTCTACCTCCAATTACTGGAAGTAGAGTTTACAAATGTGTCACACGGCTGTGTATTGCTACAGCAGAGAGAGCAACTAAAAGCATGAAAAATATTAAATGAAAGTAAGTTCAATAAGTAACAAAAAAGTTATCAACATGGAGTGTGGGTCCAGGATGAAAAACAGAGCCAGATCTGACAAAAAGGAAAAGAAACTTCAAAAAAATCATACAGCTTTGATACAAAAAAATAAGGTGGCGTAAGCAGTAAGAGAAGTAATGTCAAATAATAAGCACAGCCCTATAGAATGAAGGGTTACTTCAAGAGATCCCAACTTTAAAACTAGTGATACTATTATTTAGCTTGGTTAGTCACAAGGTTACAGAAAAGGGATATGTGCAGGCTCATGTAAAAAGGAGGATTCTGATCCAATCGAGAGGCAGTACTAAAGCTAGCCAAGGAGAAAAAAAGAGGTTGAATCTAACAATTAAACAACTTTTCAGTATTGCACCCAGATTATTAACACATGAATGTATGCCATACCCATATCACAGTATCGCATGTCTGCCCTGCATTTCGATGGAACTGGAAGATGTACTGCCTCTGGCAAATACTGCATAACACATTTAACTTTGTAGCATGCTGCTATGTATTATTCATATTATAAAAACAACTCTCACACATCATGTAAGCCGTTCACATACAACACCGCTACAACCTTTACACGACAGCTCCAGAGATTTACTCAGTAATAACATTAATCCTGCGCAACACTAGCCAAACGTTCTGTCAGCTTTGATCAAGACACTCACCTCAGGATTCCGGATGCTTGAACCTGGGCGTGAAACTGACAGCATGACCAACGTTCTGAATATTTTTTTTTGTAATTATTTGACCATTAAGGAAAACTAATAAAGCATTGAAATGCATGCAATTCTCAGGTGGGCAGTAGACCTTTAAATATAGGGGGTGGATTAAAATACAATGAGATGGTGACATCACAACATCAGGAGCGTTGTGAATACCACACACTTGTTTCCATCGCAGATGCGCCATTTAAAGCAGTAGTGAATTAAAAGCAACACATTATTTAATTGGCATGACAGAAACTGGTGTTCCACAAAATCCCTTTCCTTACATTAAATCTAACAGTTTCCAACCCACCAACATAGATAGAAAGCAGCGTGACAGTAGCTTTATGTTTCATTATTGCAAATACATATTTTAGTAGCACATGCTGCTATTCACACCTGTTAGACCATTTTATTTAGAATCGCTGAGCAGCCATTTGACTTTAAAATCATCTACACATAATTTTCCACAAATGTAAAAATTATTTAAACCACTCAGCATAGATATAAATGTCTAAGTTCCTCAAAAATCTACAACGTTACTTTGAACATGCTTTTATTGGCTTAGCACTTTAGGAACTCTTAAAAAAAGACAAGCGATATAAGTATAAGCATAAATGTAAAGACACAATGCATAGCAGTTTGCAGAGTTAGGCCTATTATTTTTAGGATTACATTTTAATTAGGAAATGCAATTAACATAAATGACTTGCTCCAGATTCTGACTAGAACAAACTTTAAAAAAACAGAATGTAGTCTCTGTTTTAGATCTATAAGTTGCAATTCTGCTGTAGGCTCTCGCTGAGATATTTTCTGGTGATAACTGTGTAACATGAAGAAAACACAGCAAGACATTGTTCATACACTGCTGTTCTTTTCCTTTTTTATTTTCTCATGTCATTTATTGGTTAAGAAGTTTAGAAGCAGTGCTAATAAATAAACCACTAATATTGCTTCATGGTACAGGTGTTATGCGTGTTGGTTAGCAAACAGTATCCAGCTATGTGGGTAAAACAGAAAACAAGACAGGCTTAGGCTCTGACTGTACTAACAAATACTTTCTACAGCGTTCAGACCTTAAATCTACTGTAAAATTGTATTTCCGTAAGGTAAAAAGCTGATTTTACCAACTATAAAACAAAAACGATTAAAACAGAAATGTTTATTTATTTGATCATATCATAAAAATAAGATGGCCTTTAATGATACCAGGGGAATATTTTTAAGTTCATAGGTTCATATGGTGTTCCGAAACTCTTGGCACATCTCACCAATGACTGCTTCTGTACATATTGACTAAGATTTTTTTTTAAGCTGTATAATGACATTTAAAGGTGTGGATGCATTTGCAGACACACTTGGCAGCCACACTTGAGAAAAACTGGATTTGAAGAGAAATTAAACAAATACCAATGACTGAAATGCCAGATGCCTTGTGTCTCGCTCCATGTTGCTGAAATTGCAATTTTTTTATTTCGTTCCAGGTGTGTCTTATCTAAATTTAGGGTAAAACTCTGTTTATTCAGCATTAATCCTGGTTACTGTTGTGTTTAACACAGAGCTATTTTATAACACTAGTGAACTAGTAGGTCATTCGGATGATAATTCTGGGAACAATAAAAAGACGACAATGATTGCTGACACAGAAGAAAACGTGTAATTATAAAGCATGACCCACAAGCTTTCTGAAGGACTATGGACACAATTCATAATGAAAGTTTCCTTCTGCTTCAAGGACAAACGCTTTTGCATGTCGATCAATGGCTGTGCTTTACTACAAAAGACTGAGATGTTAAATCATAAATAAAAAAGTGAAAATATTACTAATACTACTATATCACTGAGTAAAAGTAGCTGTATAAATTTATTTACTGTAGCGTGTTTAGCATATTACAGCCTATACCAAACTAATTTTAAAGCCGTAACAACACCTACAATACATTCATCCATACATTAATGCTCATGAATGAAAATAGTTTGAACATATAAGAAGAAAGAGAACTTTGACCAGTCCTCCTTACAGACTCCTATACATTATCCTAATTCACTTTTGCTAGTTTCTCTTCAGCTCAAAGCACAGGTTTTTCACATAGGTCTGAGGACTGAGGTGGCCATGGAGCCACGGTGGTTGACATTATGTCCGCTCAACCATTTCTGTGTTGACTCGGCAGTATGTTTTCAAGCAATATCCTGCTGATTGACCCACTTACATGCAAGAGGCCACCAGATTTCATTGCATTAATTTTGATCAGTTCTTAAATGCCTTCTTGAACATGAAGTCACATCTGTCTCTCAGTACATAAGATGATGTAATGGTGGCTCTTTTTCTTTTAACCTAACTTTGTGACCTCATGCCTAATTTTCAATTTTAGAATAGCTGCTGTTGCAGATAAACTTAAATTAATTCATTCAGTTTCAGCTCAAGGTAAATTGAATATGCTAATATGCAAATGTTTCATATTATGTAGTATCTACACATTATTATTATGTTCTTTAAGTACGTGAAACAATGACTCAACAACATATGCTTAAATAGAACTCCTAGAAGCCAGATTTATTTTTTTCAGTGTAGTATTGCAAACGATTAATGATGACCTACACTCTAAGAAGTTCCCAGAGCCTTTGGAAGAGAGACAGAGCATCACAGATATTCCAGTGTGCCTAACAGTGGACAGGATGTTCTCTAGCACACATTCATTCCTTGTGGATAGTTTGTTGTCAAAAACATCCATCTTAGTCTAATTCCCCCATATTGCATGATTCCAATTAAAGTTCTATCAGCATTTAAAAACAGGGTACCAAGTGTTTCCAATTGGGATAGTAGAACAGACAGGGCTTGTTTCTGCAAACTCTTCCCAACAACCACTTGACATGTAGATGGCATCTAACGGTTGTTATGGAGGTTTGGTTACCCTAAATTGTCCCTGCTATCATACTTACTGAGTGTGGTGGCAAAATAAACATGGGGCCTCATTCAGCCTATTCAATTCAATTCAATTTTATTTTATTTATATAGCGGCAATTAATGAAACATGTCATCTCGAGGCATTTTAAAGAGTAAGATTCAATCATATTATACAGATTGGTCAAAAATAATATCCCTATATAAGGGAACCAGTTGATTGCTTCAAAGTCCCGGCAAGTAGTATTCACTCCTGGAGAAGAGTAGAGCTCCAGGGAGAGTTGTCTGCATTGTCCATGGCTGACCCTACCCTAACCTGTTTAATGTGGGATTTAAATGACATGTCTTGGTCGAAAATAACACAGAGATTTTTTACTTTATTACCAGAGGCCAAGTTAATGCCATCTAGATTAAGTGATTGATTAAGAAGTTTATTTTTTGAGGACTCTGGTTTTAAGATTACAACTTCTGTCTTGTCAGAATTTAGGTGCAGGAAATTTAAAGTCATCCAGCTTTTGATGTCATCAAGACATGACTGCAGTCGAAGTAACTGATTGGATTCATCAGGATTTATGGATAAATATAGCTGAGTGTCATCAGCATAACAGTGGAAATTAATCCCATGCTGTCTGATAATTTTGCCTATCGGAAGCAAATATATAGTAAAGAGAATTGGTCCAAGAACTGAACCTTGTGGTACTCCACAGGTGACCCTAGAGTTTGGGGAAGATTTATTGTTAACATGAACAAACTGGAATCTGTCCAACAGATAAGATTTAAACCAGCCTAATGCTTTTCCCTTAATCCCTACAGTATGCTCAAGTCTTTGTAGGAGAATATTGTGATCAACTGTGTCAAACGCAGCACTGAGATCTAACAGGACAAGTATAGACACAAGTCCATTATCTGAGGCCATGAGAATATCATTAGTGACCTTCACCAGAGCTGTTTCAGTGCTATGATGAGCTCTGAAGCCTGACTGAAACTCCTCAAGTAGGTCATTACTTTGTACATGTTCACAAAGTTGATTAGCAACTAATTCTCAAGAATTTTAAATAAGAAAAGAAGATTAGACATAGGTCTGTAATTTACTAACTCATCTTGATCAAGAGATGGCCTAGTGGCCAAAAGCTAAAAGAAAGGGGCCTCTGAGTCACATCATATTTACTGTATACCCCAAACTCAATAAATACTGATTAGAAGCTCCTAGAAACCAAGATCCTGTGGAGGAAAAATGTCCTTGGTATAAAGGGTCATTTAAAAAAAAATACTTAAAGACTTCACCAAAGGTACAGTTTATATACACAATGTCCTGTGTCAAAAGCCATGTTTGGAGTCCATGGAGACGACGGTCAGAGGATTGACGTAAAGCACGGACTTGGTTTGGATTGGGCCTCTCTAAATTCTCTAGTGTGAGTGTGTGTGAGAATGGTTGTTTGTCCTGTTTGTCTTTGTGTTGCCCTGCGATAGACTGGTGACCTGTCCAGGGTGTAGCCCGCCTCTCGCCCATTGACAGCTGGAATAAGGCACCAGCACCCCTCGCGACCCCACAAGGGATAGACGTGTTATAAGATGGATGGATGGATGGATGGATGGATGGATGGATGGTTTGGATTGGCTAGAATGTTACATTAGACACTAATGGAAATAAATCCTTTTAAATACGCTCTTTATGTGTTAAGATGTGGGATTTTGAGAGGTGTATGTTTTGTATGCTGAATAAATCCCCCGTCAGCTCTGAAGAGGATGCCTCCAGAGTCTGCTTGATCACGTTTTTGAAGGCTATTTTGTCCTGTTTTTTTCTCTCTACCATGCTTCAGTTGCATTTAATTTAAAGCACCTGATAGGGGTAAGAACCTTTGATTTTTTTTTTTTTTTTTTTTTTAAAGATTGTACTTTTCTATAATTTTTAGGGTGAGGTAATGCCACAGCAATAAAAAAGTACAATTTCCTTGTAGGCTTTTTAAATATATATCAGGGGTGCTAACATGATTGTTGGTGTTCATATTTCTTGCAGTGATTTGAAACTTTTAGTTAATTTATATAGATCCAAGACTGGGGGAGGATGAAAAAAAAACAAAATTCTTCTATTAATTATATGTTAGGTAATGTACAGCTAAAAAAAAAAGCTGTTCTGTTTTGGAGTTCATTAACCTAACATTAGCATGGTCTATTAAAAGTGAAATCATGGTGCATTGTATCCCTGCCCAAATAACAGCGGCTTTCATTGTGTGCTGAAGACACACTGTGCAAGAATCAAATCAGATGCGAAATGAATACACACGTGGTCCATGAATATATCATTATCTGCATTACAACTGCATCTGAGAAAAAATGTATGAGGAACAGCAAGCTTGCTTCACAATGGAGGGCAAAGCTTAACAGATCCTTTTATTATTCATTGAACATAGAAGAAAGTGAGGGAACAATTTATCAAAATGAACCGGGAGCAAAGGAAAAAAAAATATAAAGGTTTTCTTCTGCTGAGAATGCAGAGGCTCACGCTTTGTTGTGCAATGACCAGACTATGGAGCCGGGAATAGAGAGCAGGTGACAAAGAGACTTAGATGAATAAAAAAAAAATGGAAAGGCAAGACGTAGAGGGCTGTGTGTGTGCAAGAGAAAGAGACACAGATACAGAGGGATTCCTGGTGCATTGGGAAAATGGAATATGAAATTCAAACTGTGGTCTCTGAGGGAAGATTTGATTTAGCTCAAACCAAATGTTACGATGATGCAAATAAAACCACTTTTCAAGTTCACAAGAGGGAAAGATCAAATGAATACTGAGTGCTGTGGTGCAGCAGAATGAAGGGCAAACCGAACCTAAAATGTCGAAGTAGCTTGAAGTGAATTAGAGCTAATAGGCGATTGATCAGAACAGAAAGATCTATGACACCAATTACAAAGTGAGTTAGGACTACGGTCTGTCTAGCTATCTGTCTAGATAGCCCTGTCCACAAATTGGCTGTAGAACTGAGATCAGGGCTTTGTGTTGGCTACTCCAAAAATTCACTTTGTTGTCCTTGAACTACTTTAAAACAAATTTGGTCATATGATTAGGTTCATTGCCCTCTTGGAAGGCCCATTTGTGCTCTAACTTTAACTACCTGGCTGATATCTAGAGATGTTGCTTTGACATTTCCTTGTGGTGCCTGTAATATTGTGAAGAGCACCTGCCCCTGTTTTGGTAATAAATCCGAACCGTATGATGGTGCCACCCCCATACTTCACAGTTGCGATGGTGATATCCGGCTTGTAAGCTTCCCTCTTTGGAAGGCAAACACTTCCATCAGTTTCATCAGGCTACAGGACATTTCTCCAAAAAGGAAGGTCTATCCAATTACATTTTATGTATATAGTGCCAATTCACAACACATGTCATCTCAAGGCACTTTACAAAGTCAAATTTAATCAAATCATCCAGACAGATTGGTCAAAAAGTTTTCTATCTAAGGAAACCCAGCAGATTTCATCAAGTCTTGACAAGCAGCATTCACTCCTCCTGAAAGAGCGTACAGCCACAGTGGACAGTCGTCTGCATTGTCGATGGGTTTTCAGCAATCCCTCATACTGAGCAAGCATCAAGCGACAGCGGAGAGGAAAACTCCCCTTTTACAGGAAGGAAAAACCTGTAGCAGAACCAGAACCAGTGTGAACGGTCATCTGCTGAGACCGACTGGGGGTTAGAGAAGACAGAGCAGAGACACAAAAGCAAAGAAGCACACGTTGATGCAGGAATCATTTCTATGTTATATGGTAATGGCAGATGATCTGTCTGCCCTGGATGATGTCACAGCTAACAGAACGCCGAACCAGATGTACCTACTTTGCTTGTTGTTATTTCATCTTTTACATTTTTGTTCGCTGCCATTTTTTTTCTTCAAATTGGAGAACAGTAGGAGAACTCAGCAGAGTGAGAGAAATAGGCCCTGATGTCCTCCAGTAGCCTAAGCCTATAGCAGCATAACTATAGAGGTAGCTCAGGGTAACCTAAGCCAGTCGAACTGCAAGCTTTGTCAAAAAGGAAAGTTTTAAGATTAGTCTTAAAAGTAGACAGGGTGTCTGCCAGTGTTGTAGTACTCGAGTCCGAGACTTGAACTTGAGTCCGAGTCATTAGCTAAATTTAGAGACTCGTGACTTGACTTGGACTTGAGCATTGATGACTCGAACTTGGACTCGGACTCCTACATTCAGATCATTCTGACTCAGAAATTGAGAAAAAGACTCGACTTTTTTTTATATCATTAGGCTATAATTTTTATATGTCATTAGAATATTATTTGGTGTATGATTTTAATATCTAAATGTCGTACCGCGCACGTGACGTCACCATCTCATGAGCAACGCCCCTTGCTGCTACGGTTGGGCAAACAGTGTGAGAGCAGAACAACATACCAACGTTCAGCTCAAACGATGGCTTGAGTGTCGAGGGCTTAGAAAGACTGGAAAACGGGCCGAGTTGATAGAAAGGTAAGTCAATGTTTTTCTTCTGCTCGGCGTTCATGGCGTCATCGGACGTTTTTTTTCTGTCTGTAGTCACCGTCCAGGAATCGGTATAAATTTTCCGTCCCGCCGAACAATTTAGTCCGGCCCGGTGGCCAAATGCATTATCATTATCAAGCGGCTGTATCTCCTCGCTGCACCGACCGATCGGCGAGGAAAATGCGTGACAGCATCTGCGGTGGCCGGCGGTGCGCGAACCCCGCCCGCTGGCCGGCACCGCGGCGGTGGCCAATAGGCCGGAGTGCGCTTGGCTGCGAGGGCCGATCAACGCCGCTTGCGGCTTTAACATCCTTCATATGCGGCCTATCAGCGTACCTCGAGTCGCTGTTGCATGTCCCATAACAACAATGTTTAAAAACCATGGTTAGGAGACGTCTTAGACTTGGAAAATGCAGTAGTTTTACCGAGTAAAACCAAGGGTAACTACAGCGAAAGAGTTATTAGTGCAATGGAATGTTACTGCTTCATGTCATACATCACACGTCACGGCATGTTCCTACAACGAACTTGGATCAATAGTGACTCGACTCGGACTTGACTCAGATGAGTAGTGGACTCGACTCGGACTCGACTCTGATTTTTTTTTTTAATGACTTGGACTTGACTCGGACTTGAACACTGGTGACTCGAACCTGGACTCGGACTCGAGGCATAGTGACTTGACTACAACACTGGTGTCTGCCTCACGGACCAAAACTGGGAGTTGGTTCCACAGGAGAGGAGCCTGATAGCTAAAGGATCTGCCTCCCATTCTACTTTTAGAGACTCTAGGAACCTCCAGGTATTTGTCACTGATTACATCTCCAAACATTTCACTGATTTTTGTGTTTCTTTTTGAGTAATTACTCCGTCATTGCTGAGTGGCCTCTCAGGCCATGTCAGTACAGGTCTTGAATAATGACACTCTCTTGTGAGCTTCAGCCAGTCTTCACATATTCTTTTGCTTTTGTTCTGTGGTAATTTGTCTTAGTTCACAGCAAAACACATTCATCTCTGAGGCACAGAACCCCCTTTCTTGATGATTGGGCATTTCAAAAGTGTTTGCAAATGATTGGTTAGACAGATGAACGAGGCACCTCAGGCCATCTGGGAATTGTACCAAAGGATGAACCAGACTTGTGTAAGTCCATAATTCAATTCTTAACTGATTTCTTTTTGATTTGTCCATGTTTTTACAAAAGGAGGAAAACTGAGTTTGAGATGGTGCCTTTAAATAAAAAAACAGGTGTGCCTTCCGCTGTCTCAAATAACTGTGATGCTTTCAAAAACTATAACATGATCATCTGAGCTTGCTGTATTGTTGAAAGAAAGTATAATCTTAGTGTGTGAAAGTTTGGAGCTGGAAGAAAACAACAATACATTCTCAGAAAAACATAACCCATGTTATGGCGTGTTAGCAAACGGAAATAATTGTGGAAATCACCATTTGTCTGATTTATTGTCAGTCGGCAACAAATGTTATGTCTTTTAATACATTGTATGAAACATCAGTATCAATTGTATATTTGTTTTCTGGATAATTTTAAAAAAGTGAGCAAATTTAAACCCATCACTATCAGCAGCGCGTTGGCTGGTATGAATAACTCAGCAGACACACCTTGTTTGCAGCCGCTTAAAAACTGTTTGGGTGTAAAATCGCCACAATTTTTAAGTCACACGTCTTCCAGATTCTTTGACAATAGTCTTTCGATATTAAGAACAACAAATATAAAGAAATTTGGCCTGTTTCAAGGTCCATTGGCATCCCCACAATACATCATTTTATGATCATGGTAAAACAGATGTGGATTAGCAAATTAAGATTCAGCAGGATGCAAAAATAACCAAGATGTTCACACCTTTTATTGTGTGCTCCCTACACCCACACCCACATATACTTTTTATTCATTATCAAGCTTCTCTACACCTGCACTTTCTCACAAGCATTGTAATGTGATTATGATGATGATTTTAAATTAGAAAACTGTCAAAAACAAACAAAACAAACGTTTTTGAATTTCAAAGGAGGTAAGGGACGAGAATATTGTTGTCTGTTAATATTATGCCCAGCTGAAGAAATTCACCCTCTTTTCCGACTGATTTAGCTTTAAAAGAGTACGGGATTTTTGTTCTTCTTCATTACTATACATTTGATCACAGAGATGCATCTAAGAGACTTAGAATAATCAATGTTTTTTCTTACTTATTTTAGAAAGTTAAATTCATAATACATAGAAATAATTAGGAATATAATGAAATATTTCATGCTTTTATTTCTTGTAAATTTGATGATTATGACTTACAGATAGAATAACCCCAAAATGCAGTGTCTTGGCTAAGCTGAATATCCCATAAGATAAAAAAAGAGATATTTTAAACAAATATCAGGCTTCTAGAAAGCATGTTAACTTTTTTCTGAGCTTTCAGATCTTGGTTGGGCTTCGTTTTGCATGAGTTACTGAATCAATGCAGCATGGCATGGAGGCCTCAGCCTGTGGTGATGCTGTGGTTGCTTTGACAGCAGCCTGCAGGTCAACCATGTTGTTGAGTCTGGTGTCTCTCATCTTCCTTTTGACAACAGCCCATAGAGTCTATATCTAGTTATGGTCAGGCCAGTTTGCTGGCCAATCAAGAATAGGAACACTGTACCCATTGAACCTGCTTGTGGTACCTTAGGCAGTTTGGGTAAGTACCAATATGTCCTGCTGGAATATCAAATCATTATCTCCATAAAGCTTGTCATCAGAAGAAAGCAGGAAGTGCTCAAGAATTTCCTGGTAGATGACAGTGTTGACTGTGGGCTTCAGAAAACACAGTGGACCAACGGCAGCATGTAACACATCACCCCCAGAACCTTAAAGCAGCGTTGTGTCTGTCTGAAAAGAGGACTCTCAACCACTGAGCACCAGTCCTGTTATTGTTCTCTTTAGCTCAGGTAAGACAATTTAGATTTTTTTTTTCTATTGTAGGAGTATTTTTATTCGAGGTATGTGACATTTGCAGCCCATGTGTAGGATTTGCCTGTGCACACTGGCTCTTGATGTGCTGACCCCAGCCTCAGTTTAAGCTTTTCCATATTGTTCTACATATTTTTCACAAATATCCCCTCAAGGCTGCAGTTATCCCTGTTGCCAGTGCACCTTTTTCTATCACACTTTTCGTTTCACTCAACTTTCTTTAGATATGCTTGAATACAGCACTCTCAGAACAAACAGCTTCTTTAGCTGTGACCTTTTGTGCTTTACCCTCCTGGTGTAGGGAGACATTGACTTCTTCTCATCTTGACATCTGTCAAGTCAGCAGTCCTCCCCATGATTGTGTAGGCTGCAATATGGCCTTTACATAATATGCGTTAAAATACTTTTTAAAATTGATGTTATGTAAATTTCTAATTTTCATTATCTGTAAGCCATACTCATCAAAATGACAAGAAATAAAGGCTTAAAATATTTCATCCTGTGGCTAATGACCCTACTTAATATATTAGTTTTACTTCATAAAATTAGTTGGAAATAATGTTGAACTTTTTCACATTATTCAATTTATTTAAATGTACCTCTATCTCCAAATCAGGAAAAGCGTAACTGGAACCGAATTAAAGTTTCAAGAACTAAATGTAGGAGAAAACAAGTGAGGGATGTCCTCCCAATCTGGCCTTTGGGGAACTTTTGCAAGGAAATATTTAGGAAGCTGACTGACCCCGTTCAAAGATGATCGAATGCTGAAATTAAATCAAACAGTGCTTGAGGCATGTAGGGTGAGCACACTTACTGCATGTTACATGTTATTTAGTTTTTAAGTGAATTCTGCAGGCTTTGTCACATTAAAAGTGACCAATCTTATATACACACACACATACACACACAAAAAATTAAACTTTTTGAAATGTTTTTTCCCCCTGGTCACATTATTTTAAATAATAAAAACTGTATTTCTAACAGCGTTGTATAGACTTGAGATGGGCTGTATGTATAAACAAGAACCACACAACTTAATAAGTATGTAGAGCTTCTGATATTTAAATAAAATAATTTCATAAATACATTTAGCTAACATTGCCTTTGTCATTTTAGAATTTTCAGTCTCCATATTAAGAAATATTAAATAATTTAAAAAGCAATAAACAACGAATGCCTAATTGAAACTTATACCTTGCCTTAATATAATACAATTATTTTTGGCTTAAATAAGAAGAATTTGAATTTCTGCAATGTTTTGATTATTTTTGATATATCAAATTAAATAAATAATAATTTACTCCTGCAAAGAGCTTTTTTTCTAGTCAGTTACTTTACAGGCTAACAACCAATTAACCTTCATTCACAAATGTCAATCAATATGCTATATTTGCTTTGTCATAACAAAACACTAACGGAAATGAGAAACATGAGAATTTACTGAAATAAATTAGATATTGCTGACAGTAAACTGATGACCAAAGGGTATTAAATTAACTCTAAATTCCTTAGCTCATGGAAGGAAAGACTTATGTTGGAGCATTTATACACAAGGTAATCCAAAGTGTTTCACAAGAAATCAAAAGAAGGACATTAAAAAATAGGAAAAACCTTAAAGCTTTGCTTATTAAGAGCACTCAATATGTCAAAAATGTAAAAGCATTACATAAAAAAATGTTAAAATGTAATAACAGTTGATAATAATTGGTCGAAAGCAGCTGTAAATATGAATGTTTTCAGTCCTGATGTAAAAGAACACACAGTTTTGCACATACCAGGTTTTCAGGGACCATAGAAACTAAATGATGCGACCCCTTTGTTTAACTTATTGTAAAATGCTATGAAAAGGTATTTCCTGAGCAAATACAAAAAAAATGAATATTTAATGATTATTTAATGATTATTTATTTTCAAATGATTATTTAATTTATGAAAGAAAAAAAGACACCCAAAAACATGGCCCTATGTAAAATAAGTATTTACTTCCTAAGCCTGATGTGGAAACAGTTGCCATCAAGTTGTTTGCAACAGCTTAGTCTTCTATTGACTTTGGTCCATTCTTCTTTGCAGAATTGTTTTAGTTCATTAACAATGGGTGATTTTAAGGATGAACAGCCTATTTATGGTCATGCCACAGCAGCTGAGCTGGATTTAAGTCTGGAGTTTTACTAGGCTACTGTAGAAACTTAATTTTATTTAGCTTCTGAGCCGTTCAGATGTGGATTTCCCGATGTGACTCGGATGATTGTCCTACTATATAACCCAAATGTGCTTGAGCCATGAGGTGATAAAATGATGGCTGGTCATTCTCCTTTTATGCGTTCTGCAAGAGTGCAGAATTCATCGATCTGGGGCGGTCTAGGGCAGCAATGCTTCGCTGTATCACACTGCCGCCACTATGTTTGACTTTTTTGTAAAATATATTTTCCTCTGAAATGCCATGTTAAAATTTGGGTAAAATGTAACATGGCATGCAATTCTCAAATGTTAAATTGGTGTCACATCAGTTCAGAAAATATATCCCCAAAGGTCTTAGGATCAGGTTGATTTTTATATATCTTTTTGGTATATGTGGCACTCATGTGTTTCTTTTTTGGTCAGCAGTGGTTTTCACCTTGAAACTTCCTCACGGATGCCATTTTGCCCTGTCTCTTTTTTAATTGTTGAATCATGAACACCGATCAATACCAATCCAAGTGATGCCTGCAGAGCTTTAGATGTTCTGTGCTCTTTAGAGAGGAGTGCTGGCCTAGTGGTTAGAGAGGACCGGTCTTGGAGACGCCCCAAAGGTTCATCACTCTGGGTCTTTGAGCAAGACTGTTGACCAAAAACTGCTCCCTGTGCACCACTCGGTGTTGGCATCACACTGGATACTAAGAGATTGGTTAAACGCAAAGACAAATTTCCCCCCTGCGGGACTATAAAGGGTAATATTATTAAATCATGATTTAACGGGGGTGGGGCAATTACTTTTTTCAGATAGTGCCAGGTTGGTTTGGATATCTTTTGTCCCTTGATAAATGAAATAAAATGAAATTGGTAAATCCGATTTCACAGCGTGTGCTGCATATTAGGAAATTCTTCATCCTGAAGCAAAAAAAAAAACAAACAAAGATATGGATTTCAAGACGAACGCGATGACGTTGACACACTGCAGGGACTCACAATAGAGGATTGTAATTATACTGAGCACCGAACAGAGTGAAAGTGTGACTTTTTGAGGGGAACAGCAAGTGAATGATGTATCAGTGAGTGTGTCAGTGTCTCTGTGAGTGTTAGGGAAAAGCAAAAAAAAACAAAAAAAAACAACAACAGAAAGTCAATGATGGAGTCAGATAGAGAGAGGCTCTGTATGTGAAGGCCTCTGTGTGTGTGTGTATGTGTGTGTCTAGCCTTTATGATGTAAACTGAATGTAACCTTTCTCCTCTCGCCACAACCCCTGCAGCAGAGACTCGGAAGCCCCAGACCCCTCCACCACCCCCAGGGGGAGCAGGTATAGACTAGCATTCATCTGAGGCTCAGCTGCTGCGTGGTCTAAGTGTCAAGCGAAACCCACCGTGTTCCCATGGAGAGCAGGGGCACAGAGTAGCAGTCAGCGCGCAGCTCCGACCGGCCACTTGGTAATCAAGTCTTGCATAATGCAAGCCCCAGAACTGGAAAGCGTCCGGGAGACGCTGCGCTGAATGTCGTCCTGGAAATGGGAGAGCGAACACAGGCACTAGCTGCCAGTGCAAGGCAGCGCATTTTCCATCTGAAAACACCCACTGCACTCATCGCGAGCAGAAGCACAGAGCCTCTTGGTGAGCCTCTGACCCCACTTTTACACCATTTATTGCCATAATTATGTGTGTTCTTGGTTACTTCACCTGCAGGCGTGTTGTGATTGCCGCTTCTTCTTTTGCTAGTGAGAAAGCAATTTTCAAAAAAAATGTTTGTTCAATAAATAGCCTTTAAATGGCAATTATTTTTAAATGTCCTCTCTAATAAAGTGTCTGTTATTATACAAAGAAAACCTCCTCCCTAGCGCAGATGAATCCTTTGTGTGGAACTCAGTTCTAGCTGCTGCTACATTTTTATTTTTTTTACTTGGCTCTTATCTTATTACAATAGGCTCCTAAACTGCCTGTGGCAGCTGGAATCAGTCATCACGCAGAGGTTCTTTCTGGCTGATATACAGCCTTCCCGATAGCTATTTTCAGGGAATATTTCAGTTTTATTGTTTGTTTACAATACTGCAATGGAGGCTTTCCTCCCTGTAGTGCTACCTCTGGCAAACAAAGTCAGAGGAGGGTGCATATTTTTCCCCAAAGAAATTTTTTGAAGGGGGGAAAAAAATAGTTTTCCTATTTGCATCTAGAATCTGCACGTTGTTTCATATATTTCTTTTCCCGTCTGAAATAATATTCATGGTGAAATATGGGTAGAATAAATAGAAAGATTTAGTAGAGGGACACTGTACAATTGCACTAAGAATGTATGAACTAGGCTGAAGGCAGAAAATAGCAAAAAAAAGAGAAAAGAAAAGTAGCTCATGGAACAGGGCCAGAAAAATGTATTCATAGTCCAAGATATTTCCGCACTGTGTCACTTTACAACCACAAACTTCAATGTACTGCATTGGTTGTTTGTGTGAAAGACCAACATAAAGCAGTACATAAATAAGTGTATGAAAAGAAAGTTTCTTCACTGTGGTGTCTTTTTTTTTTGTTTCGAGGAAGTGAGGCATTTTGGGTAGTACAAAATAAGATATACAATTATAATCTGTGTCATTTGCTTGGCCACCAACAGGAATGCTTCAGTGAGTTTGTCCACCATTACTGTTTTAACAAGCATTGTATAGGGAGAATAGTGATGCAGGTGTGATGTCTACAGGACCCCTCCTATCGTCCCACACCGTATACTTTAGTAAACTCATTGGTATGCGGGACAACAGCAAATTCACTTCAGAAAAAATGAATGGCAATTGGGAGCTCAGACACAGCTTGTCTGGTTTATGAGATAAATGTTTTGTGAAAAAAATGCTTCTGAGTAATGCTTTGTTTGACTGGTCACGGTTTGGTAGGTTTGTAGCTGCTCCCTAAGCTTTCCATTTTAAAATGATGGAATCTGAAACCTCTGTGAGGTGTTCAAAGCTTAAAACCTCTCCAGAACTTTCTTCCTGACCTGTCTGCTGCGCTCATTTATGTTCTCTAACAAACCTTTAAGACCTTTTTGTACATCATTTACCGATTAGGTGACCTGTGAAGGCAAGTGGTCGCACTGGGATTTATTTAAGACGGTCAGAGTCAAGAAGACTAAAACGCAAAAACACACACTTAACTTTTCAGATGCAAATACATCAAAGGATTGGAACACCATGTATAACCTTTATATTTTTTTCTTCCACTTAAAATTCATGCTCTATTTTGCATGGGTCTTGTTCAAGGGTCATGAATGCTTATGCAAGGCATCACAACAGTAAAAATAAATGGATAATCTACATTATCAATTTTGACTCTCTCGAATGGTGAAAATTGCAGCTTCAGACAGAAGTAAATATTTTCTGAGTTCATAACATTTGCCTTGTTATGAAGTTACTATTCCTTCAATGTAACAAATACATATTTTATAAATATTAAAACCGTTTTAAAGTAGGCTGTCCTATGTGTTTTATTTAAGTTACATTAACTGCCTTCTGACATTTTATACATACATACTTATGGTTATAAAGTTTCATATATGGCATCATACCTTCAGACAGAAAGAGGGCAGGTGTTGAACATTGATCATAAAGTTAGTTATTAGCTCTAAAATAATTTAGTTTTATTGTTTTTACTTTCGTAGTCAGGAAGCACTGCTTCCTTTGACCTACTCATAGGATTGAGTCCTTGTGTTTGATGGCTGTACACGTTTTAATCCATTAAGAGCAAGGGGGATGCTTTCAGGAAATTCATTGCGCTCCATAAGACAATAACTCCTCTCTGCTTGAAGGAACAGATGAGGATGTTGACAATGAGGCAGGTTCAACAACATAATACACTTGGTTTGGTTCAACAAAGCAGTTATTCAATAAAGATGATACTTACGCTACAAAAAATAAGCCCTGCGTAAGTGCAGCGACTAAACAGGTGCTGGTTTCATGATTAGCTGAGTAGATCTATGATACGCTTTTCCTCCTGGACATTACCTATTAGAACGGGCTGGACTGGGACAACTGGGTAAAACTGACAAATGCCGGCACACTTTTACTACTCACCAGACAGATTATTCACTGATATTGTTTAATATTGAGAAGCTTTCTACCACACTGCCTATCATGATTTTTACCATTGTAATGCCATGATGCTGAACGCAAACAACATTTGTCTTAGTTAAGCTACTTAATCAGCCTCACTTTTTCAGTCTCCCTGCACTCCTTCCCATCTGCTTCACATGCTCTCCTGTTTTACTCACCTGCATTCAATGCCATTCTCCACTTTTCCCTCGATATGTATGCAAAAGGTCTCAAACTTCAATTCACGAGGGCCGGTGTCCAGCAACTTTTAGACTGTCCCTTGCCCTACACACCTGAATAAAATGTCTAAACCTTGTCACTAGCATGCAGTCGAGCTTTAGAGAGCTCTGCAAATTCACCACAAGCAGCATGTTTGTGGACTTCAGCTCGGCCTTCACTACCGTTGACCCAGGCATCCTCCACCAGAAGCTCACCGAACTCACAGAGCCAGCCTCCACCTGCCAGTGGATCACCATCTTCCTAACTGTACAGCAGTAGCAATTGAGGCTGGGGAGCACCTTATTCCCGTTTAAGAATGATCAACAATGGTTGTGCTCTTCCCCACTCCTCTTCTTCCTGACCATAAAGGACTGCATGTCAATGGACCTGTCTGTGAAATCTCTAATTTCTGCATGACACCACAGTCATTAATCTGATCCAGGACAGTGACGAGTCTGCATATAAACAGGAAATGGATCGGCTGGTCCACTGGGGCTTAACCCGCTCAAGACTGAGGAGATGATGGCGGACCTCAGGAGATCTCCCACCCTACCTCCCCTTACTGTCTGTTGAAATGGTTTAGTGCTTAGCAGAGTTTTTTTTTCTTACATAGGCACCTTGTTGGACAGCTAAGAAGTCCTTTGGAACATACTGAGTTGTTTACTGCAGTTATTGTTCTATTGCATTGATGTCAGTCTGCGTTTGTGAAGAAGGTGGGTTATAACGAGTTGTTAACGATCACAAATTAGTTGTTTCATATACAAATGAGACGGCGAATTTCGGCGCTAATGTATATGCTAACGTTACTTGTTTTGAAGTGCTTTATTGTGTATTGATGTTCTGACTTGCTAATAGTCATTCAACTTTAAGTTAAATGTAAGCTAGTGTGTGTTTATTAAGTCAGCTTCTCATATAGGCTTATATTGTCTTTCTTTATTTCAGATACCAGACAGAAAGAATTAATACAGATGATAGAGAACAATTATAGTGTAAGGACAACCGGTAAACAGCTAATCCATGAAGGCAAACTGTATGGATATAGGAGCATGCCTACTCAATAAAACATCATAAACTGTTCTACTGTGTCTGGCCTTGCTCTCTAATGGGAGTATCTATGGATGAGGTGTTCCAGCGAATCCCCCTAAACATCATACAGTCCTAATTATTCCCAATACTGTCCGCAGCAGCACTATGTCTACTTTGGATCACTTCTATTTCTATGAACCACCCTCTCTCTGGACTTGAGCTGGTCCTCACACATAAGCCCCAGTTCCTCCAACTCTACTTTGTCTGGCCTGCGGTTTGTGTGTTGACCAGCCTAGAAATGCCTGGAAGAGGGAATGATCTTTAACTGCAGCGAAATTAATTTTATAGGTTGGATTTCGATCTAAAAGATCTTTGGTCAAAGGACTTCCCGGCTTCAGCGGGCAGTGCTGAGAAAGCAGCCTGCGTTCCCCCCCCCCCCCCCCCCCCTCCCGGCTGCTCTCAGTCTGAAAGTCAGACAGCAGCTATGGTGGATGGATGGACACTCTTCAAAGGCAAAACATCAGTTTTTAGTGTGTGTAAAAAGAGAGAAAGCCTTGATAAATCCAAAGAACTGATACAGCATGCATGCAAATAAAAAGCCGAAGTGTCCTTTTTCTTTTCTTTTTTTCCCTATGGTTCGTGGTTTGTAAATAGTAAAATTATATTTTGGTTTGACCCACTTCGTTCATAGTGGTCTTTAATATTAATGTTGTCGCTCATCAGTTTTTCTGTACTTCCTCTGAGAAAAACTTTCCAATTTCTCCTCGCCCTTCGGCCAATCACTGAAAAGCAGCGCGCTCAAGTCAAAACTCCTCTTGAGTCCACTCGGTTTCAGCCTGGTCCTGAGAAGGGCCAGTGAAACCCAAGCTGGCCCTGACAAGAAGTGCTCCTGAAATGCTCCTAAGAAGGCGGAGCCGAGTGGTGCGTGACCAAACCGAGGCAGTGGAACTGGGGCTATAGACATGGAAGACGGCCCAGCATAGACTGACTTACAACCCAAGAAGTATGAACCTCCACAGGAGCTTCTGCTATGCTGCCACTAAACAGTCTGTCCTGTGTCCCTTAATGTGTAGTTTGACTCATCCACAAACTGGACAGGTCAAACTGCAAATAAACACACTGCAGAGATATGTGTGTGTGTGTACTTAATGTCTGTACGTTGTGCATGCTGTAACTGATGATTGCAGTCAAATTCCCTGATTATACACACCAGGGGCGTGTTCTGTGCTCTTTGTGCTGTTCTGTAAGTTTTTGCCTTTTGTTATATAAAAATCCCTCTCTTGTCACGCCCCTCCTGACATCCTGTCTGCCCTTTGGTCCAGCTCCCAAACCTCCTAACCGTACATAAATATATATAAAAATGGTTTCAGAATTTATTCTTCCTGTTTTATGCAGTATAAAAACAGATATAAGCATACATTTTCTACAACCAGATTACAACATAACTACAAATATTGTATTTCTTTTGTCATTTTTTTCTTCATATAAATATGGAAAATTACATTAAAAATCATTTATGTTCTTGTTTGTTCTAAAACCTAAACATACCTTTTTTTAATGTAAGAAAATGATGTTTCTACAAATTGTAAATTATCTTTTTAAAAGAAAAATTTAGGTTTTCCAATTCTACACAAATTTTATGTCATTGGATGGAGGGCAAACACAGCTCTTTGAATCGTACAGGTTGTAAAGGACCAGCACCAACTTGTGCATCGGATTTTATCAGCTAGAATTTCTTCTGGTTTATTAGTAGGTCAAGGGGGTTTGCAATGCAGAACCTTGGCAACATCCATAATGTTTCTGTTGTTCGTATGATTTGTACCTGTCAATTTGGTAAAAGGTCTTGAGATGGCATTTACTCTGAATTGACACCTTTATAAATCAACTGAACCCAACTACAAAAAGTTATTTTACTACAAGTAAAACGAAAAATGCTTTCAGTATTCTTATAGACGTATCCTACAGAAGTTATTGTATACAGAAAAGCAATTTTATCTGATAAAAGGTAAGAAATAAGAATTTACTTGGTGCACCAGAGTGACCTCTCTGTTATGGATTTCAAACAAAAGCTGCACGGTGAAGCTCAATTTCCTCCTGTAAGTTTTGAACTCCTCCGCGGACACAGCAAGTTGAATGTGTATTATAGCGGTTTGGATATTTCTCCTAACTCTGTTAGTCAGTGTGACATTGGCAAAAGATTGAACTCCCTCTCCTGCATTCAGTGTTTGCAGGGTGAGTCATAAGAGACCGTGACTAATCGTGAAATAACCTGTCGCATATGTGAGTGAGCTGCCAGTGTGGCTCGCGTTTTCAAATCTGTTGAAGATAGCTCAGCACAGACTGCGTCCGCTTGCATTCTAATGAGCCATCAGCTCACATTAAATTATCCCCGATCTGTGACACTTCACCTAAAAAGCATGCAAGAGGTCAGGGGAAGCAATGTCTATCCACTGTAAATAATAAACAGGTTTATTGGTAGAGGAAAAAAAAAATACTGATGGCTGATGATCTACGTTCTTGAGGCTAATGAGGACATGAATGCGTTGCAGAATAACACTTGCATATCCAGTCCCCAATGGGGCTTTGGTTCTGCTTTAGACATAAATCGGAACAGTGGATTCGGATCAAAGTAAACTTTGAATTTACTGGAAAACAGTAGGTTTACTGCCGAGATATATCAGGCTGAACAAACATGACCAAAATACAGTTAAAATCAGGTGTTTACATTTAGTGCATACAATATAATTTAAGAAAAACTTTCTGTCTCCCTGTCCGACATTACATAATATTAAACATTTCTTGTGTCCAGTCACTTATGATTACAACAAGTATTTATATTTACTAAATGTCAAAATATTGAGATTTTTTAAGCAGAATTTTAAAACTATTTTTAGATTCAAAAGTTTACACTTCACTGTCATTGGGTAGAATTGTCTTTAAAGGGGACATATGCAAAATCCACTCTTTTAGCCCTTAAATACATTCTGTTGTGTACTTGGAGTCTTTAGGAATGCAGTAAAGTTGAATTTAGTCTGTCCAGGTGCTCCTTATCTTTAGACTCTGTTTGGGCCATATGCTTCAATCTGTTCAGTTTTCTTTGTTCTCTATTATGTTTTTTTAAACAATAACTTTACAGTATTTGCTGTGAAGCTGCTAAAGGTCACGGACGTCCAGCTAACCAATCTTATTTCTTGCAGCAATTTTGTAGTCCAAAGCTACAACTGGATAAAAGTCAAAATGTTTTTGGTTGTTGGGTGTATTAACCCTCACAATTCATTGCGTCATCCCCCAGCACTCCACATAAATGGTGGACCAGGGTGGAGTAGAACACTGGAGCGACCTGGAGGGGAGCGGGGATGATGTGCCCCCTTTAAATTTAAAGAGGCCACAACCAACCGAGTTTTTTCTCAGTTGTACCTCAGAACAGGGGTAGAACAGGGAAATGTGGGGCTAAATTATTTAGGAATTCAGACCAAAGCATTGCAGTAACACTTCATACAGATCACACCTAAATGATTTAACTGTGAAAAGGAAGGATTTAAATGTATAATATTTCACCTTTAAAACTGAATGACCTGGGTCACATGTTTTGCGTTATAATCCCATAAGCTTCTTCTAACAAGAGTTTACTGGAATTTTGGCCCATTCCTCCAAACAGAACAGGCGTAAATGAGTCAGATTTGTATGCTGCTTTGCTCAAACACATTTCTCTGTTCTATGGGAATGAGGTCAGGGCTTTGTAATGACTGCTTTGTGTCACTTTTCAGAAGACTCATTTGTGTGGAATCTTTCGCTTCACTTCATGAGATTCTGCTTCAATATTTCTCCATAATGTTCGTTCGTCATGTTGTCACACACTTTATTTTGCGAATTAAAGCAGTCCCTCCTGAAGTAAAACTTCCCCACAATATGGCCCCATACTTCACAGTGAGGCCGGTGTTCTCAGGTTTCCTCTTTTTCTTCCAAATGTAGCAATGGCCATGTCGACCTAACACTTCAAGTTTTCATTTTATCAGACCACATGTCTCCAAAGAAGAAGGTCTTTGCGTGTTGCTTTGGCAGTATTGGCTTCTTTCTCTCTGAGCGGCTTTTCAGGAATGGTTTCACTGCGGATATTGACACTCTCCTACCAGCTTCCACTAAGATATTCACAGATTCACAGATATTCAAAGTCCTTAACTTTTGTTGATATGCTAATTTTATGTTAAACAAAATTTTACACTACAACGTTTTAACAGTATCTGTCTTCCTCCTGAACTATAGTATGATTTAGGTGTAGATGAAAAATGTACACTCGTTTTGGAGAGAGGAAACTAGCGATGCAGATGTAAAGTGGTGAAATGTAGCCACACTTCATCATGATTTCTCTCAGACGTACAAAGAACACGAAAAGAAACTTGGAAGCTAAACACAAAGAATAAAGTAATATGGGAACAGCTATTAATGACAAGCAACACAGAAAAAATTATTGCATAAGAACATAACAATGAGGAAATTATCTAAATATACACACAAAATAAAACTAAAACCCAAATACATCAACATTGTTTAGGTTGTATGTCATAAAAAGTGCATCCCAAAGAACAAAGTTATCCATTTAAAATAAAACACGCTTACAAGTTCAGTTTGAAATCAGGGATATGTCTCCACCACTTCATTTGAGCAGTGAAACGTGCTGAGCAAATGAAAAGCACAGAGTGAAACTGTCTTTTTAAGGTGTAAAGTCTTAGTAAATACTATAGTTTGTTAAAGCAAGATAAAGGTTTTTCTAAATTCTGAATAGATGTGGAGGAACAAAAGTACACCGCATATATTTCTGCCAAGACTACTGGAACAAAAATAAATTCAGTCACAGAGAGAGTGGCTTTTATGAGTTTAGTACTACTGATCTCAAAGTTGTGTTTAAAAGCTGCTATGTACTCAGTTGCCATTTTATTAGGTACACTTGTACACCGGTTAACACAACTAAGAAATCATGAACTCATATTGCAGTAATTCAATGCATTTAGGCCTTTACACTTGTGAAGATGACTTGCTGAAGTTCAAACTGAGCATCAATCAGATTGGAGACGGCAGGGAATTTAAGGGAATTTGAATGTTGACATGGTTGTTGGCGCCATATGGGCTGGTATGGATAAGCTACCAGGATTTCAACAATAAACACATATCTGGGGCTTACGGGGAAGGGTCGACAGAAGGGAAAATACCCAGAGGGCAGCAGCTGTGTGCAAGAAAATGCCTCATTAGTGTCAAAGGTCAGAGGAGAGTGGACAGACGGGTTCAAGATGAAAGGAGGGCAACAGCTGCTCAAATCACCACCGGTTACAACCAAGGTATGAGGAATACCATCTCCGAATGTTTAACACATTAAACCTTAAAGCAGCAGAGTACAACGCTGGGTATCATTCCTGCTACTTAAGAACAGTAAACAGAGGCTACGATTCATGTGGTCAATCTAAAACTGGAAAATAACAAAGAGGAAAAACGTCGCAGGGTCCATTAAGACTCGATTTCAGCAACAACATTCAAATGACTCCACGCTCTTTCAGGAGGAGTGAATGCTGCAAGTCAATGACTCGACGCAATCTGCTGGGTTTCCTTAAATAGAAAACTTTTATCCAATCCGTCTGGATGATTTGATTGCATCAACTTTGTAAAGTGCCCTGAGATGATATGCGCTGTGAATATATAATGCTACATAAATAAAACTGAATTGATGCCAGAATTCAATGCGCACATCATAAGAGCGTGGCTCTATCCTGCCTCCTATCAATAATTCACGCTGCTGCTGGTGATGTAACATGACAGGGTATTTTTTTTCTCCGCACATTTTGGGACCCTTTACCACTAATTTAGCTTAGGCACCATGTCACAAGGCTCAAATCACCTCAAACTAACCGTTAAGGCAGCTCCGAAGGAAAAAGAAGGACTGACCCGGTACAAGCAAGGTGTACCTAAAAAAAGAAAGTGGCTGTAGAGTGTATGTGAAGTTAAGATAAGTCTACAGGATCTGATTGGATCTCAAAAAAATGATCTCACACGGGTTTTGTTAAAATGATTCTCCTCCTTTCTCATCTCACCCATTAGCAGCAATAAAAGAAGGAACTGAAATGTGATGCTTTAGGATTCATGCTTGGCCTCATTAGTGTTGGATTTTTTTCCGATACGTTTAAGACGCCGTAGAATATTTTAATAACCTTGCGTCCAAGCTGAATTCTCGCGGTATTTGTGCGTTCACAAACACACACGAGAATCCACCTTGTGCCGCCTCAACCGTTTCGGGGCCCAAACCAAAACAGGTCGGGCCAATCGCGGTGCGGTATTATAGTTTAAAGCGGGAAATACCAGCCGTGACGAAAGCAAGAGCTGCAGAGCCCGCAGCTGACCCAAAATAAACATGGCAGCGCAGGAGGAGGGGCGCGTAGCGGCTGCTACCACATCTCTTTTGTAAGAGTCCACGATTATCGACAATGTGTAAAGCGGTGAGTGCTTGCCTGGCTTGCCAGGTTAACATTTCAACAGATGCTGCGTGAAAATGAAAATAAATTGTTTGCCTCCTCACTGGATTTGATTTCATCTTGTCATTCTGAAGTCGCTTCACGTTTCTTATAATGTCATACTTTGACATTTGAATTGCACTGACAGGGAAAATCCTCATTTGGCCTTTGAACAGTGAACCATCAATAGGGAATAGTAAGTCTGACTCAGTTTATTCAATAAAAAAAACAGCATTGACATTTTCCTGTTTGTGTATCTTACCAACACTTTTATCTAAAATTATTCATTTGAATTAGACATTGTTTTGTTTTGCCAGCTCAAAATCATTTGTGTGCAGTTGATGGAAGAGCATCATCAGCATCTCTTCAGACATCAAACTGCTTTGTTGGTTTATTAAACTGCATGACTCATTTTGTCAGTGTCACTATATGAATCCCAGCATGGTTTCCCTTCAAATATTACTGAACAGGGTAACACATTAATCAAATTTGATTACTGATGGCGCTTCTAATGCAGCATTAACATAAAAAAATCTGAATAGTAGTTATTAACGTTTACTAGAGTTTTTAGTATCCAAGCAGTAATGCTGCCCTTCTTGGAAAAACCATTCAAGTGTGCCACACAAGACCTGATGTGAGAGACTGCAAGGACAGGAGCAAAAATAAGACAGAAAGGACATTTTTCCCTCAGGTGGTTGACTTCTTCTCACGTCTATGTAATGTGTTTGAATGTGTTTGTGTATGTGTTTTTTTTTTTGCACAAGGCTGAAGGCTGCAAGAGTGCCGTGTTGCTCCAACCTGACATGTGGAAAATTTTATGAAACAATGAATTTGCATGTTAAAGTACAAAAAGGATTATAATCCTGGTTTTGTTTTTAGGACCTGAAAAACTCTCTCTCTGCAGTCCCTGTTAAGAAATCTTGACTATATCTGCAATAATATCCATCCATCCATCCATCCATCCATCCATCCATCCATCCATCTCTCTCTCTCTCTCTCTCTCTCTCTCTCTCTCTCTCTATATATATATATATATATATATATATATATATATATATATCTATCTATCTATCTATCTATCTATCTATCTATCTATCTATCTATCTATCTATCTATCTATCTATCTATCTCTATATTTATATATACCATAAAAGAATGGTCAAATATTGAGAGGGGAGCAGTTTGTCATCCAGGTCTTCAGCCCTACGTCAAGCTTGTACCAATTGCAGGTTGGAGTCCATCAATGTTGGATACAGGAGGCTGAAACGTGCTTTTATAGGGTGGCTGCTTTAGAGACAGGCTGAGGAGCTCCATTAATCAAGGAGAGCTCGTAATTAAGTTACCGCACATTAAAATGAGTCAGTCGAGGTGGTTCAGGGATGATATCAGGATGCCTCCTGGGCACCTCTCTTTCAAGGTTTTCCTGTCCACATCCTACTGGGAGAAGATATTGGGGGAAGACCCAGTACCTGCTGGAGGGACAATTTGTCCTTGTTGGCCTGGGAAAAGCTTGAGATGCTGCAGAATTAACTAGGTAAAGCTACAAGGGAGAAAGTTATCTGTTTCCCTCTTAGACCTACGGCTGGGCAATATACCGAGATATTAAAAATAGAGATAAAAAAAAAACAAAGATAGAAGATTAATCTATATAATTTATATCAAAATGGTCTATGTTGCGTTAAAATGATACTTTCATGCATTCCAGTGGGTCATTTTTCAGCCGTCTCTCATATTTTTCTACAACTGTTTGTTAAGAAATGTGCATGTGAGACATTTGAGATAACGCTTTGATTCAGAGATGCCTTTTTATAATTACTTTATGAAAAGAAAAAAACATATATCGAGCTAAATATCGTATATTGGCTTTCAGACTAAAAATATCGAGCTATACCGCCCAGCCCTACTCAGACCTGTTACCTCTGCTATCCGATAAGGGGCAGATGGATGAATGGACGGACATCTTCTAGTCTTTTATTAAATGATAAACCTCTCATAATCGCTGAAAGTAAATTGTTATTTTGCAAATAATCTTGAAATTCTTGTATTGGGTGGATTTTTCATCAAAGCAGCACAATTTTAAAAAAAGAAAAATAGTGAAACTATATTGGATCATACAGTTAACCCACAATTTGCTAACTATTCTCTACCATTTCCATGATTATGATGCCCCTACTGTTTTCTGCGACCTTTAGAACCTCACTCAGAGAAATGTGGCAACAAAGACAGAAAAAGTCCTTTCAACTGGCCAAATATGTTAATTGCCTGGGAGGCGTGAATGCATGGCACAGACAATGTATTACCTTACCAAGTATTGCATTGAAAGAAGTCTCCCGCAACTGCAATTTGCATAGTTCCATATAGCAACGATAATTTGATATGTTGCTATATTTTGCACCTTTAGTTTTAATCTAAATTATAAAAGACCAACAAAGGTGTTAGCTCAACTAAGAACAATAGAAAGCCAAACAACATTAAGAATGGCAGAATGTTTTGCATTTACCTTTGGATATAACTATAATTCTCAATTTTGGTTTTATTTCATTTTTATCTTATTTAAAACAGTGTGCTGTGGCAGGTAGGATCTTATTATTTTATTGTATTCAGAAGTCAGAGCCTAAACTTGTCCACTGAAACTAATTAAAGCGAACCAATAGAAGACATTTCATTAATTGCGCATCAAAGCAGAACTGTTTAATCTGCAGAAGCTAACTTTCTGAAACGTGTACTAAAACCTCACAGTGATCTACTTATATCATTTTCCACAGGCCACCATGCTCATTTTCAAAAACTTAATTAAGACAATTTCCACAAGCTGCACTGAATTTTATGTCAGATTAGCTGGAACTGTGAAATGAATCATGCTGTGAGAGATACTCATTCATATCTCCAACAACTTATTCACTCTGCATTAGGCTGTTTAATTGTACTTACTGCTATTCAGAAAGAGTTAAACAGACCTGGAATATAAACATTCATTGCAAGCTCGTAAAGTGTGTAGCATGTATATGAGAAGTCTTTCTAAGGGGACGCGTGTGTCACAAATGGGGATAAAAAGCATATTGGCAAAGTCTCTAAGAGATTTCTCTTTTTGATCCCATGCAAGTTCAAATCTTGACTTTTGAGACTTTAGAAAGAACCACATCTCCCGACTTTATTCCTCGTAGGACATTATGCTATGAAGAGCAATATATTTTCTTGAGCCTCTGTCCCAAGACACAAGATTAGGTCTAAACCTCTATCCTGGATTATCCCGTCTGGGACGTACTCATAATTGTGAATGACTCCACCTGAAATGAAGGTCAAAAGAAAAAAAGCACTTCATCGACCATTGCGACAGAATACAGCCCACCCTCTTTTTTTATTTTCCCTTTTCCAGGTGAAGTATAACATTGTCTTTGAATCCACATAGGAGGAAGATGTAACAGTTCTAATAAAATGGAACAAAACACATTTGTCTATTTAGAATATCATAAATTTCTGATTAAACATAACCGTGACTGGTTTTACGCTTTTTTTAGGAAAATGAAAGTCATTTATTGGCACCCACAATAGATTAATGGCTACTATTGTCACATTTTACACAGGTGAAGGGCCTAATCACTGGCAGGAGGCAGGCAAAATGACAGGACCTTACAAAAACTGACTGGACAGTGTGGATATTGTATATTGCTTTAAACACTTTTAGGAGTATGCATCAACAATAGACTAGACAGGGCAAAGAACACCGACTCCCTCTACAGGAAGGGCCAAAACACCATGGCTAGTGCCATCCTCTTTGCTGTTGCATGCTGAGGCAACAGACCGAGGGTAGCGGATGCCAGCAGACTCAACAAACCGATCCACAAGGCTAGTGATGTGGTGAGAGCAGAACTGAACCCTCTGATGGCAGTGACAGACTGGAATATGCTGTCAAAGCTGCACGCCATGTTGGATAATGTCTCCCACCCACTCCACGACATACTTGTCAAACTCAGGAACACATTGAGCAGAAGACCGAAATGTACCGCAGAGCTCCACAGGAAGTCATCCCTACCTGAGGGAATTGGACTCCGTTACGTCTTCCTTAAGCTTTGACACCTCCAATGGCGGGATTGGTGCAAAAACATTTGTGTAGTAATTAATATATGTGCAGCAACTTGACTTATTCCCATCTCTACCTATCCAGCCAATCAGTCAGTTCAATTTTAACATACAGTAGCCTACTTATTTTTCTTAATAAAACATTTTGTTATTGTTAGGTTTAATGTGTTATATTGTTATTTTAATATCATCCTATTTCCATGTTATTTGTGTGGGTGTGGCTGTAACACAAAAATTCCCACACCACCCCCGTGGAGCAATAAAGTTTTTGTAAGAACACAAATAAAACACAAGGAACCATGGCAGGGTACAACAAACATGGCAGAGGGAGGTATACATGCTGAGGAGGCGATAATTAGTTAATGGGTGATTAACAGGGTTTAGGAAGGGCACTCAGGGAAAGTTTTAAGAGAAACAGATAATAAACACTGGAGGGAAAAACAAGGGGAAAAAAACTACAAACGAACAGAACCAGAGTAAGCATAATAATAAAAAGAAACATAAATCACTAAAACTTACTGTCATAAGTAAATAAAGCACCTCAGAAACTCCAAACCAAAATAACAGAAGCCAACCTAAATCCCAAGGATTGCAGTAGACAGAGAGACTGATCGACTCCAAGATGCCACTCTTCAATGCGGGTATCTAACAGGGAGCGTTACGGAGGTCGTCACAGATCCAGCTATTAATGAATGTTTTATTTATTTCTATAGTGTGGATATAGGCAAGTTGTATTCCATAGCTATTTTTATGTAGCTACCTCCTAATTTACAAAGATTAAAAGATGCCTTACATAAACGGCATGTACTTCTGTCCGTCCTATTTTGAAGAGTAGCTAAGAAGGAAACGGGACGTCACGAAGTAACATGAATAAAGAAATGTAAAGTTTGTAAAACCTTTCCCAGCTTGAAATATTGGTAAATTGTATCATATTATTTGAAAGGAAACATTATTGATACCAAAATATTTGGGTCCTGTGATAGTTTGAAAATAATGATGTCCAAATGTTAGAGGCATTTGTCAAACATGTATTAATGAAATCAACTTAAAGGTTGAATTATTAAAAAAATGTAGATGTGATAATGAAAAGATGTATATGCATCTTTACCTGCATGGGGTGCCAAATAATTAAAAGCTCTATTCAGTGCTGGCTCAATGTTAAAAACATTCACAACAAATGCTTGCAAGCCCCAAAGCCACACAGCCAGAGTATGACGAAAAAACCAAAACAGAGAAAAATTAATGCAAAAAGCAGGTTCAGTTCTGCAGATGGCTGATGGAAATGAGCGCCCCGCTTATGTCATGTCGGGTGGAGTTTCTCGTGTTTGTTCGCCGTGTGTGAGTCGGGGCTTATTGTGTGTTGACTGACAAGGCAGGGACCGAGTGGGAGGACACAGAAGTCGATTAGCGAGAGAGTCTCTTGAGCGGCTTTGCCACTCTTAGTTAAAACCAGAGGTTGCCCGTGGTGACTTTCAACACTGTATTGTTCGTGTCATGTCTTGGCCAGTCACAGTTAATAGTTGGCACAGAATATTTTTAAATGCTAAATGAAAGCTGGGCGAAAAAAAAAATATCATTGAAGCAACATGATTATTTCCTTAGGAATTAGTAGCGTCTCTATATTACTGTGACAAACAGGCCAACATGCAAACACAAGCCGGTAATAAATATGCCAAATCAATTATCTGTAACTGCAAAGGTTAACCAATAATTACGCTCTCCATATGTTTAGAGGAAGAAGTGCTGGAAATTGAGCACCGAACATCATTCTTGTTAATTCTGGCAATGAAACCATGACCTAGAAATAATAAGCACAGATGTTCATAGCAAACTCAGTTAGACGGCGTCTGTATATGAATATCAATGCACTGAGTCACAAACCAACTAGAAGTAATCTCAGTTCTTTTTTTTTCTCTCATGGGTTAAATGGTCAAAAGCACAGTCTCTTCCTAATCCTTGGTTTGAGGAAAACGCTTTGGACCGTCGGGAGTAAACTAAGGAGATGCACAGTTTTTTGGGGGTTTCAAAACTATCCTTTGGTGTGAAAAGAGACAAACTTAGACTCTAATGCTGGATATGATTACAAAATCCGGTAACACTTTATTTGAAGGGGTGTACAGAAGACTGACATTACACTGTCACAAACATGACATAACACCTGTTATGAACATAAATAACTCTTTATGAATGTTTGTCATTAATTTTCATTCGGTGAATTATGACACTATTAAAGCAAAGTTGACTTTGTTTAAAATGTCTTTATGACAAGCCCTTAACTTAACAAAACCCCAAGTCAAGCACTTAATTTAACCAAATCCCAAATCAAGACCTTAATTTAACCTAATCCCAAACCAAGCCCTTAATTTAACCTAATTCCAAATCAAGACCTAAATTTAACCTAATCCCAAACCAAGACCTTAATTTAACCTAATCCCAAATCAAAACCTAAATTTAACCTAATCCTAAATCCAGCCCTAAATTTAACCTAATCCCAAATCAAGACCTAAATTTAACCTAATCCCAAACCAAACCCTTATTTAACCTAATCCCAAATCAAGACCTAAATTTAACCTAATCCCAAGTCAAGCCCTAAACTTAACCTTGTCTCTGTTAATGTCAAGTTGTCATAACAAAGACCTTCTAAACAATGTCAACTTTGCTTTAATAGTGTCATAATTTACCGAATGACAATTAATGACAACAGTCCTAAACATTCATAAAGAGTCATTTATGTTCATAACAGGTGTTATGACAGTGTAATGTCAGTCTTATGTACACCCCTTCAAATAAAGTGTTACCCAAAATCCTACATATTTATTGTTGTTTATACATCCATCCATTGACCCTAACTGTAGCCAGGTGGAGCAGGCTTCATTGCACAGAGAGAAGATGCAAACTCCAAAGAAAAAAGAACCCCAGCCAGGGTTCAAACCCACAACCCCCTTGCTGGAAGGCAACAGTGCTCTCCACTGCCACACCGTACACTGTTTATACATCACTGCTACATGTTGTTTTGTTTTAATGGATTCGGTGATAGTTCAATGTGAAGCACGAGGTGTGGTATTTACTCCAAACAGGTCTGATCTATCGGTTTGACCTTTGATATTGGCCTGCCATGCCATTTACCACCGGTATGATTGAGAGGCCTCCCAGAAACGGAGAGATGAAAATCACAAAACGCTGCAATGAAATCCAGCTTTTGTTGAATATGTTGTTTTTTTTCTTGTTGTTATATCAAAAGTCTCGTTTAGTTATCATTTATTCATTTTTGCATGAATTGAAACATTTTCTCTGGGAACTGTTAACAAAATTAGGGAAAGACTCGAGTGAAGGCTATAAAGTAGTTCAAAACATTTTAATCATATTGATATATCACTAAAATCAAAAGGGTTCTCATCCCCGTCTCAGCCAATGTTAATGTTGATAAGGTGACGCTGGAAATACTTGTCAAAAATGTTTATCCAGAGTATCTTAAATTATTTGATTATGTCTCAAAGTAACTAAAATACCATCGGAAAGCCGAAGTTTAAAAGGACAAGTCAACAAACGTTGCTGGAAGGATCTGTGTGGTTTGTCTTGTAGACTTGTAATCGGAACGGAAAACCTACATACCAACATTATGGAACTCAACCTGGCATCTTATTCAAGAATAATAAGGATCAACAGCGTGTTGTTGCTGTTTATGTGAAGGGAAAAAAACAAATTTAGAAGTCCGTTTGTTTAAAAGAAAGCAGCTCTCAACAAACAGACCTAATGGAAGGAAAGTAAACAAACTCACAAGTGATTGAAAGTGAAAAGAGAAATGAGTCAATTTCATGACACCAATCTGAAGTGAAAACCAAAAAATCTAAACATATTAATCTATCAAATTCAAAGTTAAGACAAAAAGAATAAAGAAGCTAAAGCCATCTGGCAACCACTATGCAACAACCTTAATTAGCATATTCGTTTTTTTCATAATCTGCAATCCAAAGTAACATACTGCTTCAACCTTGGCAATCCTGTGGCTCTAATGTCAACCCTTGTTAACCTTTAGTTTGTATCAAAATTCTTAAATTACTTTCCAAACTCATAAAGAATTAAACCTAGTGTCCTTTAAATAGTTTGAATAACTTGCTGCATGATGGATTTGAGCAAATATTGTGCAAAATATTGTAAATACAATGAATAAATAAAGCATGCGAAATGAAAAGCTGGGCAAACCAGATTATTAAAAGTTGTTTAAATGAACATAAAGACCAATACAGCCTGCATAATTTCACTCACATTCTGAAAGTATTCCTTGCAAAGGACAAGTTCTTGTTCTCAAGAACTGGGCTGGAGAACCCGTCAGACGTCCTCATAGAGGTTCCTTCTACAGCAGCATTTGCATAGATTTGCTGTTACATGCTGTGGAAGAAAAAAGCTCCCCCCATTTTAGATTACATTTTATTTTATAAAAGGAACATGATTTTTACTTTCTCTTTCCTTAACGGCAAAATATTTTTAAACATTTTTGCTTAAGATATATTTTTGGGTTCCTGAGTATTCCTAATAAGGTTGCCCTAAGCAGAGCACACAACATGTGTGCCCCTGACACTTCAAATTATTTGACTCACTTATTACACGGTTTTACTAAATTCACGACAAAACATTTTTGTATAAATGGCTGATTTATTAAAATTATAGATGTCTGAATTTTTCTCCAAAACTGGAACAAACAGTAATTAAAAAAATGTTTTTATGCCTTGCTGCTGTGAATGCCCTTGTGTCAATTTGTACCCAGCATAATGTCCCTTCCTATTTTAATTTTATTCCTCTAAATCAAATTTCTATGTCTTGCATATTGCATTTAGGGATTTCCAACATTAGAAAAAACAGAAATTCCAATATTATTGTTGAATATCGTGATATTAGTGGCCAGATTAACCAGCATTTACCTCAGTATTTCTGTTATCCATCATAATGGTATATCCAACACTACTTGAGCTTCTGCATCTTGGTCACTAACATCTATATATGTGGAGTGTGGCCATCAGTAGCAGTTCTTGTAGGAATTGCGCTCTGGACCAGCCCCTCCCTCTGCATCCTCTTTCTAACCAAAATACATGCACCCTTGACCAAACCACTTCTACAAAAAAGTGGCTTTAGAAATATTTGGTGTACATAGACATATGTACATATTGTTTTTCCTAACTTTTCATCTCATTTTATTTTTCTCTAAAGCTCAAGTATTCATCAACAATCGCTATTTGACTTCGCCGTGAACCCGAAGTACAAATTCCCTGCCCGTGCACACAAATTTCAAGCTGATTCTGTTGCCAATTTACAACACTGGGGGATGTCTACTTGAAATTATGAGACACGCAAAATTATGAAAAACTTATCTGGGGGGTAGGTTATTGATAGCTCATTTTAATAGGCTCCCATGTTACTATGTAAGAATTATAGGATCATATGACTCCAGTGAGTAGCTTTAATAAGTAATGGTAATAACTACTACTATAGTAAGTAATGGTAATAACTACTACTATAGTGGTCAAAATGTTAGTGTACTGGTGCATGGACAATATGAAACATACGGTGGGATACAAAGAGACCAAAGCTACAAAATATGCAACAGTGAAGGGGCGAAATGATCCTGAGTGTTCCTGATGTATTAGGAGAAGATATGAAGCACACAGGAAGAGTAGTTTCAAAAAAGTGTATCTCTAGTTTACACCCTTAATTGTCTTTGCATGTGGTGGGCGTTTTAAAGACTATAGAGGAATGTATTTTAGTAAACTGGAAAAACAAAAAGCAAACCCTCAGATGAGGAGAGCAGCGTTTGATGACTTCTACTGCACAACACAGTTTCTTGAATGTTCTCTTCGAAGTGGAAATGTGAATCGGTGTGAGTGATAAAACATGCATCAACAACAAAAACGTTCTATTCTTACACACACACGTTCTTACGGTTCACTGGATTCTTCACTCAGACCCAAAACTGCAATCAGTGTGACTTCCTATCCTTGGCCTATCCTTGGAGTGTTTCTTTTTTTTTCTCTTTGGATATTAACTTTCTAACCAGCATACTGCTTATCAAATTATCCTCTGGAAGAGCCCCTGCTGAGTTTTTAGTGTGTAATGTATTTTTCCCTCTTAAAAAGTACAACATAAAAGCGCATTCTAAAAACAATTACCACAAAGGCACATTTCTTGCAGTTATTCTAAATGATTCTGGAGCAAATGAAGCTTAACTTGCTGTGTCTAGCCTAATAAACCCAATACTTTCCTATAATTAATATGAGAAGCTTTTGGTAACAGTTGGGTGTATTATTCATGACCTTGAGTGCTCCACATAGGCAATATATGTTGCTTATAATATGATGCAACATTGAGTCACGTAACAATATATTTTAAAAACATACAGTGATGAGGAAAGCATGACGGTATTGATTTTTTTTTTTTGCATACTCAACACATTAATCTCATATCATTGCCTAAAACTTACCATCAGTCCTTCGATTTTAAATCGTCCAAGACAAAAGCTCATTAAAATTGCATTAAGAAGTAAATGGAAAAAAAAAAAAAAAGCAATGCATGACAGTACACCACCTAAAGGTTTCATCACTTTAGAGGTCAAAAAAAGGCGACTGTGCTCTTTCTAAAGTGTATTTCATGCGTTGCTGAATTCTGCATTGATGACTGAATTTGATCTGCATCGTGTCAGTGATAACCCCTCAAAAAGACGTCTCCAAGCATTGTAGCCAGTGAGGCATGATACACCTTTACTTACGGTCATTGCAGAAAGGTCCTCCGTAGGTGGTCATGGTGCAGTCGCAGGAAAAGCCCTCCCACAGCTGCAGACACACACCTTGGTGCTGGCAGGAGTCCTCTGTGCAGGTTGTGCTGGGGCCTGCGGGGTATTCACAGCAGATTAAGCAAGGGCTTTTCACTTCGCTTAATGTATCTTTGCTTTTACTTAAGAGGAGTGAATGAAACCAAAGCAAAGCCTAATAAAGTTCAGATCCCCACAAGTAGCGAGCTAGTTAGATATCCAGTGACCTATTATTTAGTTGGAAGGAAAAAAGTGTTTTACAAAGAAAAGTCAGAAGAATGTGGCATGCATTTGTGTCCAATTCTGTTCAGTCAATAATTTGTGCTTTGCGTTTATTTCGGGGTATAAGATTAAATGGGGCTCAACAGAATTGCATGGCACATTTTCTCCCCCAACATTTTAAAAGCTCCTCCAATCGCCTCCTGTCCTGCTACCTGATCTTCATTAGGTTCTTCCATGCCTGTCTCCTTGTGCGCCTGACGCTTTTTAGTTCCCTAATTTTGTCCTTGTGCCATTTTCTGTAAATCCTTTAAAAACAAACCACTGCGCCACAACTGGGCCCGGCACATGCCTCACTGCATTCGGGTCAAAACAATTGAAAACAACTCATAAATGAAATGATATAGAGGCGTATGAAAAAAAAAAAAACATCAATTGAGTGCAAATAAAGCAGGTCTGAGTTGAATGGTGTACAGCTCCTACATGGAATAACCACACCCTTGTAAATACTTGCAGAAAATCAATGGGAAAAAGACAAAAATGGAGGCACTTCAAACTTTACTTATGTGTTTATTTAAACAACTGCTTAAACATACAGTAATACTCGGGAAAGAACGCTCTGAAACTGCAGTTTATTCTGCAAAAAATAGGAAGTCACTCATCTAAACAGCTGTCTAGTAATAAAGACAAATTAGAAAAAGATGATATCAAACCCCTGATGCACATCCTACCTGTTTCCCCGTGCTGGGAAACAGGAACATGTATGTTAATCTAGGCCCCTTTGGCATATTCTTTGAATTTGTACATTACATACTATGTGTACAATGGCTGGCTGAATGTGCTGTCTTTTAGGATAAACACATTCACTCTGTGATAGAGCTTTTATAGTGTGCAGAGCTACATCAGCAAATTGCTTTTTAATGTTTGCCTGTTCGGATGCCTGGCTTACAAATTTGATGAACCTTGCTTACATATGGATAATTTCATCAGAAAGCTAACATGGTTCAGCTCAGCGAACAGCTGCTTTATAAAAAAAATAAAAAATGTCCCTGTTGCTATAGCAACCCCACTGTGGTCAGCAGCTGCATGGGTACGTGTAGCGCATAGCTCCTTCTACAGCCAGACTCCACCAGGCTCTGAAGTTATTTAAATCTAGCCTCAAGTGTAGAAAACCAAACTCCCCAGATTCCACCATTTCAACAACATCTGAAACAGAAAGATTTGCCACAACTAGGGTGACCAGATATTTTCACTCTTGTCCCGCTGTCCGACAAACTGAAACAATGTCCCTCATTCGATGCGCAGCAGCGTCCCCCCTCATGAGCAGCTGCGGTACCAGGACGCTCGTAAAATAAAAAGACAAGGATTTTGAAGCCTACAGATTATTAAGGAAACTTTGTCAAAGAAAAAAATAAACTGCAGCTACAACACACTGCAAAAATAGAACTAAAAACAACTAAAAACAAGTAAAATTTTCTTGACATGAATGTATTTACCCTTGATTTGAGCAGTTAAATAAGACTATTTGCCAATGGAATAAGATTTTAGCACTTAAAATAGGAATAATTCATCTCTATTATCTTATTTCTAGTGCAGTATATCTAATTATCTTATTTTAGGGGTAAAAATGCCCATTCCATTGGCAAATAATCTTATTTACCTGCTCAAATCAAGGGTAAATACATTAATTTCAAGAAAATTTTAGTTATCTTTAGTTCTCTTTTTGCAGTGCATAGACTGTAGAGCACTTTCTAACTGGGTGACGCCAGAGAAAGGTGATTCTCAGAGAGCTTTTTGTGAAGTTTGCCAAAGTAATTTTTTTAATATTACGCTGAGGGGAGCACGATGTGCTGCGATAGACTGGCGACCTGTCCAGGGTGTACCCCGCCTCTCGCCCATTGACAGCTGGAAATAGGAACCAGCACCCCTCACGACCCCACAAGGGATAGACATGTTAGAAAATGGATGGATGGATGGAGCACAATGTGAAGCGGCAGTGTAGAACTGACTATCTCCCGTGGTTAATGGTTGAGATGCGCAGGTGCAGGGTACGTCCTTAACAGGTCATCAGTCACAGGGCTTAAATATAACAGTTTTATAAAGCTTGAAAAACGTTTGCTGTGCAATAACAGGGGAAGCATCTGATCATTGTAATGTGCGACCTGTGTTAAACTAAAATGTATGACATCATCGTAGTGTTGCTGATGTGTCCCGCATTGTCCCTCACAAGCATCCTATTGTCCCACGTTTGGTTATTTGAGATCTGGTCACCCAGGCCACAACCCAAAACCGCAGAGATGGGGGAAACCATATAGGTTATAAATGGTGAAGACTTTATTTTTTTTTACCATAACTGTATATGGGCTAAACCCAAACTACAATGCAGCAGCTAGAGTCTTCATCCCTAAGATGTGTTGTGTTCTTCTGTTGTTTTCATATTATGTTAGACAGTTTTTAAGTAATGAAAAAAATATTCTAAAAAAGTAGGTAAAAATCCTCTCATGGATAAACACAGTTCTAACAACAAAGAAGTGAAGCTTTCATTGTTCTTGTAATGACTACCCAGGGAGACATTTTTTTTCTAATAATATTTTCTTTCTAGAGTCTTAGTGGAAACCTTTAGACTCCAGAGAGCTTTCTTGTTTAGGCTCAACAAATGCAAACAAGTAACTGGACTGCAGACGAATATTATCTTATTTTGTTGCAACATGTAAAGTGAAAATAAAGGCGTCAGAGTTTAGTTTTTTTTTTGGCCAACCACAATGGAGCATTCAAGATATCTGTTTAACACCGTAACAAATAGGGATTAGCTTGCAGGAAGCAGATTAGTTTTACTGGTTTCGTCTATAGTATACCATGTTAGAAAGCCAGAAAACCCGTTAAAGAAATTATTTTGGATTTTTTTTTTTTTTTGCCCTTACCTCCACAGCCACGCTCCACCTCTCCCACCTTGTGAAGGGCATCTGCCAGGAGGTCAGGCAGCCTTCCGTTTAAGTCCACAGAAGCCAGGCAGCCCTTGTATCCTTCCCGGGAAGCAATTAACCTGGGAAGGCTGCTGTACATGCTCTTTCCAACACCGCCGATGTACAGCTCCCCTGGAAAACACAAGGGTTAAAGGAGCAAAAACCTCTTTAACAAACTTCCATTTCAGAATAAACATGGAAATGATCGGATTTTTTGGTGTTTTTGCGCAGACTGCAGCAGCAGCAGCCACTGAATGTCTGCATGGCTGCCGAGTGTCAGAGTGACTATTACCTTTTAAGTCCAGGTTGCGGGCTCCGTTGGTGTGTTGGGTCACAGTGCGGGAATCGATCTTAAGCACGTGCACGTTGTTGTTGTCGCGCGAGATCACCACATTGTGCCACTGGTTGTCATTGAGAGGCTTGTCAGAGTTTCCCTTCATTAGTGACGGCCCGTTGCCCAAGTCGAACACATAATGAATGTACCTATAACAGGATACGTTTGTTCAAGATCCGTATTTTGAGCTTCCAATTATTTCCTTTCACAACACACGCCGTATATAAATTACCACTAGTTCTTCTTGGCAATAATTAATTGTCGTTTGCTGCCATTCAAACAACATAATGTGATTTAATTGCAAATGAGTGTGTCTGACTTCAAACATAGTCATCAGACAGACTTCATTCAAAACTTAATTATGTTAATAATCAAAGTTAAGAGCCAACCATGAATGAGCTGCCACACTTCACACATAACACTGAACAGCCGGCAAACCCTGACAGAAGTGTTGGGAGCCATTTTTTTTTTTTTTTTTTGTCTGTGTTGTCTTTGGGAGCTTCTGCTGCTGACTCCAGATCTGAACAAGACCTCCTGCTGACTAATTGCTCACTGAGAGAGTCTCTATGCTTGGCATTTCAGTGGAATTATACAATCGTTGCCTTGCCGGCTCTGTACCCACAGCCACTTTCTAGGAAAATATATCTTGAATTGAAACAAAAATAAAATCATTGGAATTGCATTTATGCTGCTGACGACCAAAGTGCTTGTGTATGGGAGCTACCCAAATCCTCCCTCTCACTAATTATGCGACAAATAACATAATTTAAGAGGAACAGCCTCAACATGCATTTACAGTTCAGAAGATCACAAAAACTCACTGTGGACTTCGGTATTAAATTAATTTGGGGCTTTTATTTCTGAATTTGAACTACTGTCCTTTTTGGGTGGCATGATTGCACAAAAATAACTTATATGGATATCAAAGCTATATCAAAATACTAAAAACACAGGATTAGTTATATAGAAGCCCCTCCATTAATATTTGGATTAATGTCCCTTAGCAAGTTGCAAAGAACATTTTTGGTAACCAAGTACAAGTAACAAGGTTGTGACATAATTATGCTTGGATGTTTCACCACTCCTCTAGTCATAAATAAAATAGCTAATTTCTATTGGTCACTTTAATGTCAAAAAACAGGGTTTTAAGTACAACCCATAAAATATTCAATAAGGTTTAGGCCCATGCTGTTCCAGAAACCTCATATTAACTAGCTCTCTCCTTTTCAAAGCAAGTCTTGATGCATGTTTGGACTTGCTCTCATTTTACAACCAAGGGTTTCAGCCATCCAGCAGTGGAAGTCATGTGAAGCAGAAAGTCTAAGATAAAGCCTTTTTTTCTTCCTTATTCCCACCACTTTTTGTAATGCGCTAGTATGACTAGCCATGACACCAATGACGATGCGGCCACTATATTGACTGAAACTTTGAAAATCTTGCCTTGACTCCTCTAAACATGTTGCTCATCATCGTTGCTGAGGAACTCAAGCTTTGTCTCTTCTAAAACTTTTCTCTTGAAGTTCTCTGTAAGACTTGTAAAAGTTGATGAATTAGCATTTCATACGAACAGTGACATTGGGGTTCCAGCATCTTCTAGTTTACAATTTACTTTAGCCTTTGTGGCTCCTATTGTCATTAAACTTCCAAACTAATTTTCTTTTATCTGATATAGTAGTTTGATGGTTGCAAAATGGGAAACCTAGTTGTTCCAACAGGACAATGATTCCAAACACAAATAGTTTTGGAAGGCTGACATTTAGCTTTCTGAGTAGTCTTTTTAAAACCTTGAAGACATTTCAATTAAAAATGTATGGACAATTCTCGGCAATCAGGCCAATGGCCGGAGACCAATCAGTTTAAATTAACTTTGCCAAGAAGAGAGCCAGAATGATGGCAGATCCTTGTTGATGGTTACAAAAAGTGTGGTAGAAGAAATCTGTTAAGGGATCCCCACTATAACTAAATATTAGTAGGAGATTTATACATAAATGAAATCAGATATTTAAATAACCTTTTTAAGTGATACATAAACCCTTTTCCTCACCAACATAACATAGGACTAAACATTTGTTGTGTTAGGTCAGTGAGGATAACCAATGTGCTAAATTGATGGTTTATATATATATATATATTTTTTTTTTTGGTCTGGCAGAATTGTTTCTTAAACTATTTGACTTTGGTCAAATGTTCTAGGTATCCCAGGTTCTCAGAGTAGTTTGAGAGAATTTTGTCTCAAACGTCCTGAAATAACTGAGTCGAGTTTGTACACTGCCTTGTTTGCACTCAGCTTATCAGCTCTGCCTGCTAATTTTATATGAAACTGAGATCACGTCTGTAACGACTACTACAACGTAATCGTTGTTGGTAAACCACTTAGGAAATTCTTTGGCTGTATGCTCAGAGACGTTGATGTTTTGAGATGTTGCTTCAATATTTCGCCCTAATACCACATACCACATGATGTGATTTTGTGAAGTGTACTAGTCCTTCCTGCAGCAAAACACCTAACCAATGTGATGCTGGCACCCCTCATACTTAATAGTTGTAATGATGGTCATGATGACCAATCACTTCAATTACAGCTTCATCAGACCACAGGGTGGGAGGCTTTGGGGAAAGGCCACTAAATTTAATATTTTTTTTAAAAACAGAAGAGAAGCCAATGTAGCGAAAATAAAACAGGTGTGACGTGTTCCCATCTGGAAGTGTGGGTTCTGTGCAAATTGGGCAACTAAGGGATGGCGGAGGTACGTTCACACAGACGACATTGCAATAGTCGATCCTGAAACAAATTAAAGTCTTAACAAAATTCTCCAGCTCATGACGGTTTGAAAAAGGCTTAACTTTAGTTTAAAAAGGCATAGATGATAAAAGCCAGATTGAACTACAGAGGTGACTTGTTTGTCAGGTTTTAAATCCATGTCAAATATACGAAATCTGGTTTCTGACACAGGTCGTGAAATTAGCCGCAAAAACAGCAACAGCAGTCCAATTAAGTCCATTAATTTGTTTGTTTTTTTCATTTAAAAAGACACATTTCTGGTTTAACCAGAATCTGGTTTGATTGCTGATATGTAGTCAAAGAGAGAACGTTGTATGTAGATGACTGCATCTTGGCTTGATTGGTAAAATAAATCTGTATATCAATGCAATTTCACATTGTCCTGGGATTGATTGATCCAGTTAGCAACATATACAAGTAAAAAAGCAAAGGACCTTAAATGCAACCTTGTGGCTCCCCACATGAAAGAGGGGCAGTGGAGAAGGAGAATCCATTGAGCGTGACAGAAAAGGTCCTGTCAGTCAGTTAAGAGGGGAACCACGTAAAAGCTGCGCCAGGTATAATAACATAAAAAATACCAACTTGTTCACTCACTTCTTGTTTTTAAAAATCATTAAAGTTGTATGTTGTATTATTCTGACATGGAAAATAAAACTTCCATGAATCATTAAAAACCCAAAATTACTACAACATTCATTGCCATGGCGCACGCAAACAACCGACAGGAGCTGTAGATTACATTTATGAAACATCCAGCACTCACCCTTTGACCAGCTCCACCACGATAAAGTCACTACCATCTCCAGAGTTATACAGTATCAGGCCATCAGCGCTGGTGGTTTTAAACTGGAAAAAGAGGTGCATGGACGCATAGGCCTGCAAGGTGGAAAAGGCCAAATAGCTGGCTTGAGTGAGGAAAGTTACAGGATTGGCCACAATGTGCCTCATGCCAAATCGAGCATTGAGCTCGCAGAAGGAGATGTCTCCGTTCTTGCACTGGTCCAGATAGAGCATCCCGTTGAAGGAGAGCGCTTGCAAGTGGCCAATGAAATTGGAAGGCATCACTGAGATGAAGCGCCGCTCCGTCATGATGCCTGTCTCGATGTTGTTGAACTCCAGCCGGGTGTGGGCACCAGTCATGTGGCCTACAGAAAAAAAAACAAAAAAAAACATTTATCCTAAACTGCTAAAACACCTTTGATGAGCCTGGATTCTTTCTTCTCGACTCTACCTTCCATTGTCACATTGTCTACACGTAGCTGCAAGTTCTTCCCACGCCGCGCCACCTTCACTGTGTGCCACTCATTGTCATTCAGCTTCTCGCCTACAAGGAGAGTCTCTGGTCCCTTGCCTAAGAGGAGGAAAGCATCAAGTGACAATCATATCGCAGGGGCGCAGTATCTTTTCACACAAGCTCTCAACTTGAGAAGCACTCACGGGTTGAATACATCCATTTACTTATCACTCACACATATGGCAGAAACATTAAGCGAAAAGCAATGATTTCAATTATCGCTTTTTAAAAAAAAAAGAAAAGTAAAACAAGGAACAAAAAACTATATCAGAGTCTCTCAGGCTAAACGTTTAACATGTATTGAGACATTTGTGTGATCTCCGTTGAAGAGCTGCGATCTGTTTTGGGTTACAGTGAAAGGCCCCGGCTCACTCGTAAATTCAAGTTTGAGGTTTTCTCCGCTACCCTCTGCATTTTTCACTGGTTTAAAAATAGGTCACAGTGCAGAGGCTTGCCACTGCAGCACCGTCAACCCGAATCAGCGCCTATGCAACAGGGCGACACGGCAGTTCAAAGGAGTTCTGACATCGCTTGGGAAACTAATTGGCCATGCCTAAGCTGACTTCGCCTTGAGGGGTTTGTCTGTCTAATTGTGCTCAGGGCGCAGGAGAATTACAAGGGACGCATAGAGGGCAATAAATGAAAAAACATCAGTTGGTTTCCGAACAATACACTGTTTCATCCTCTGGGGAAATAAAATCCGTGCCTGGAGACCTCGTCCGGCTGCAAATGAAGTGTCTCCACGCAGCACATGGCATGACACGGCTGGGTATTGGCTATGCACCGAAGGGTGGATCAATAACATCAAATCCTGCATCCTTTGCATTCGATGGTCTTACTTAGACGTGGGGAACAAAAAAAAAGAGACCGAAAACAAACCACCGCGTGGAGTCAAGTAGAGCAGAAGAAGCAGAATTGTTTACCTTGCGGATCACTATCATGAAATCAGACATACGGGCTGGATTTGCTGTAATGAAACAGGAGTTTGCAGGACGCAGGGCTGAGGAGGCTGTTCATCTAATCTGTGCTGCTCAGGGGGGAGTTTTGCTGCTATCTAAACATACAAGGCCAAACACACTAATACCCAAGCAGGAAAAAAAAAAGATGTGTTACTTCTAGGAAGTTTGTTGGATGGGAGTAATAGAATATACCAAACACGCAAATGTTTTTGTTTTTTTCCCCAGGAGATACATTTCTTATGAGGCTCCTGACATGCAACTCAGACCAGATGTTGGTAACAACCCAAGTGATCCACACAAACCAGTCCATAAAATTAAGTTATGTGTAATCAACCGAAATGGAACATAGAAAAAGCATTAAACACAATCGCGGAAATGTTTGTATCTTATTTTATTCTTTAATGATTACAGTTTGAAGATGTGTCCTGTGTAGGCAAAAAGTGACATGCATCGCGCTCAGGTGTACTTTTAAGATATTCTTCTAAACTAACCGTCTTCAAATCCTTAAAGCTTCTGCAAACCTATCTTCAAGGAGCTTTATGTTTTTTCTTTTTCCTCAGAAATCATTTGAGCGTTTCCCTGGCTGTGTGCTTGGAATCATTTTCTCGCTGAAGAATCCACCCTCGTTTCATCTTCAGATTTTTTTTTTTTTATCAAAGATGTCCAGGAACATTTCTCCATTCATCCTTCATCCAGTTGTGTGAAGTTTGCCAGTAGCCTGCTAAAAACAACCTCACACCATTTTTTCACATTTCAACCTCACTGTTGGTACGGTGTTTCTGGTGTGATGTGCAGTGCCATCTCTTCTCTTAATAGTCTGTTTGTAATGGCATTCAACGAGATCTCAGCTAACCAAACTATATTCTCACTGCATTTCAGATTTTCCGAATCATCTCCAACAAACGTTAAACAAGTTTCAGCATTAATTTCTTTCTAGCAGTGGAGTTTTGTGCATTGCGCGTGCATTAAGGCCATTGTGGTTGAGTACACTTGCTTCTTGTTTCAATTAGGGATGCACTGAATTGAAAGTATGGCCTGATATCAATATCTTTTAATATTGCTGTTATGTCCGATCAATTATATTTACCGATATGTGTGTGTGTGTGTGTGTGTGTATGCACATTTACGTTTCTATGATGGTCAAATTTAGTGTCAGTGTCACATGACCGAACAAAACTTGCATTACCCTCTTGAAACACTTCAAACACAAATGGCAACTAGATGGAAAGAAACATCGGTTGTTAATATCGGCCCAGTTTTACTCATCAGACCAATACAGATATGTTAAAAAATGGCTAACACTGGAATGTATACCAATATATGTATTCATGGTGCCAGCACAGTGGTGCAGATGTTACCACCGTTGCCCTACAGCAACAAACCTTACGGTTCAAATCTCAGCCAGGGATGCATCGTCTCCAACGGGCACTTCTTCCCACAGTCCAAAAAGAGACACGTTAGATTAATTGGCCACTCTAAATTGGTGTGATTGTGTGCAGACCCGTTTGTCTCTGTGATGGACTGGCAACCTGTAAAGGCTGTGCCCTGCATGTAGCCCATTTAGTCACAATCCTAAGGTGTTTGGTTATTTATTGGTTTTTAGGTTCCTTGGATTGTGCATCTTTCAGTTAGTGTTTGGTTTATGTATAGTTTACCTGTGTTTCATGCACTTCTAGTTTTCCCACCCTAGTTGCCTAGTATGTATTTCTGTTGATTATCTCACACCTGTTTGTGATCCAGATGATTATTGCCCAGCAAACATACGTTCCCGGTTTTGTGTTCAGTCTTGGTTGGATCCTTAGTTAACCTTAGTTAACCCTAGTCGACCTAGTTTCTATGGTCTGTAACTTGACCTGAAGGGTTCTTACCCTTTTGATGGCTCTGTGTCGCCTTTGCTGCACTGTTGGTCCTTGACAACCCTAAATCTTGACACATTTGTGCTCCCCACCCCCCACCTTCCATCTCCATGCAAGCATTAAGCAAAGTTAAGAAATGTGCAATACCTCAGAAGCCATTGTCTAGGCCATAAATTAGAATTTAACCCACAATGAATTGTTTTGTATATTGGACTTTCCAATCACTCACAGCTTTCAGCTTTTCTGTTAGCTTTCTATGCCTGTGTCATTCCACTTTATTGCAAATAACCTTAATTTTATTATATCTTTAATGTATAGAATTAGTTGCTTAGATTTTCTTGTATGCCAGGTTTACCTGGGTTGTTACCAACGTCTGGTGTGAGTTTTAACTCAGTAGAAATATACAGACGAGCCCCAAATTATTCACACCCCGGCCGATTTAGCGATATTCACATTTATTCAAGAAGGTTGTTTCTCACAGGGGATCAGACAGTGATCTCCTTACAAGGGGATAAATCAATAAATATGTGTTTTTGTGTCTGCTTTTATTCACATTTTCTGAAAAAGCCAAGCGTTAAAAAAATATTTATTGGCTGTTTCAGAATCAGTAGAAAAAACAACAACTTTACTGGCATTACAAGAATCAACCCCTTCTTGTGGTTTCTTAGCAGCTGGTGACACAATTCCACAGGACATTTCCACGTTTTATCTTTCCTGATGAGCTCCAAGTCTTTGAAGTTTCAAGGTCTCCTCACTATCACCGTAATCTTTAGCTCCATCTGCAGATTCTCTGTCAGATTTTTTGTCAGGACTCTGCCCAGGCCACTCCAAAACATTAACATGACTTCAGTGAGAGGAAACATATCGGGGAAATTACTTTTAACCTAAATCTGCAAGTAGTATGAATAGTTTTTGGGTTCAGTTGAATTAAATAAATAACACATTTATTTTGCCCAATATCAATTATCTTGCATCATTAAAGGAGATAGGGTGTTCTTTTTGCAGCGTTGATAGATGTGAGATGTATGTATAAAAATGTATTTTATTTAAATAAAAAGCTAAATTAAATGGAAATCAATGAAAAACACCACATAATTTGACAAACTGTTAATGTGATTCTAATTTTCTACATTCCTGCAGTGATCGTCTTGCTAATTTGCCTGTGATTAAGAATTTAGTGAAGAACTCTAGGAAATGTGTCATGTTTGACAAATGAAATCCTATTAATTAAACATCGTCCTCTACATATTTCCCTCACATCTTCGTACATTAGTTGATTTGAATATTTAAAAATATCTGTATCTACTGTATTCTGCCAAAGGTTGCCCTGGCCCCTTTCTGTTTTTCTTTTAAGCTGGAACCCTATTGTGCAATTCAACACACACACACACACACACACACACACACACACACACACACACACACACACACACACACACACACACACACACACACACACACACACACACACACACACACACACACCTTTGTGACTTCATAAATGTTAGTTTTGCCCTCCTAACTCACTGATACATACCTGCATTTTGTGCTATGGGGATAAATGTGTTGCTCCTGCAATGTTTCCCTGTTTTCTTTGTTTTTTTTTAAATGTCCTTCATAAGTTTAAAACAAATTCTGAAAAGATGTTCTTTAAAGACAACATTAAAAAATTCATTAAAAGCTGCATGTCAAAAGTTCTATTAACTCAGTCTATCAGTAAATATAAATGAAGTGCATAGAATAAAAGCACATTTCCTATTAAAGATAAAGATCTATCCCTGATTCAGCAGGAGGTATTGAGATGGCGAACTGGGATGTGTATTCTCTCAGACCTCTGACTGTAAACCCTTTGAAATTTGGATTTTCTTTCAAAGCGCCTTCACTTCACAAGCTCGGCTTGCAGAGGCTCAGGCCCGAGCCGCAGATGTAAAGGCGTCTGTTTTGTCCAGTTTGATCCTCACTTAAAATTGAATTTGATTAATACTCTCAAACAAAGACGACTTCAAAGGGGCCGCCGCAGCTATACAGGTCATCCCTGTGAGCGAGCCGAGACCCGGGCGTGCGTGATGTGCGTCTTAATCGAAGTGTGCTGTAGTCCCTCTTTAATTTGGTGCGCCTTATTTCAGAAGTATCTAGTGGCCCATTACTCAGCGGTTATATTAGAATTAATAAGGGGCCTCTGTAACAGGATTTGCTCAAACAACTTTTACCACCCCTGTGCAGATCCAGTTATGGATGGTTTCCAGGAACTCTCTGCAGAAGAGGCTCATTCTCTGATTCTGTCAGCAATAAGCCATGGTAAAAAGTCACCCAACACCAAGCATCTTAGTTATCAACCCTAAAATTCAAAATGTTTTGATGTGCTCCATGAAATTTAACATAGCAAGTATAATGTATTTCGCCCAGAGGTTTAGGTGTATCAATGATAGCCTCTCTTGTCAAACCTGACGATTAAGCTTTTGCACAGGCCATGATTTTTTGGACATGATTTTCACACATACAGCACATACTGCATGTTCTGTGATCAATATGTGAAAGTGCAATGCCATCTGCTGGCACAAAGAGGGACTTTTTTTTTCATAGAGACAAGAAAAAGGGGAAACTGCTTGTTTCTGTAATAGCCAGTTAAACCATAATTCATTACAATTCAGATATGCATCTATATTTCCTTCTCTACCGGGTGTAAGAAATCTTTGAAAATTACCTTTAAGGTGACAATTCACACACATGCATGTACATTTCTTCTACTTACCTTGACCAGATAAAGAAAGTGCAATCAATTGAGTATAAGGGGCAGCGATTAGTCTTACAGATGTGCTTTTTTTTTTAAGGTGGTAAGCTTAATCTCCAACTAATTAATAGCATTACAGGCTGAGACCGGATCTTATTGAAGAGTAAATGCAATGTCTAATAAAAGCTGCTGTAATCAAGGTTTTCATTTCATGTTATAAGAAATACAGAGTACCTAACAAACCCGTAAATCAAAGAGAAATAGAATATTTCAATAGTTTATTATAAAATAATGAAATATCATTTAAACACAGTGGTTTAAATGATGACTTGCGATCAAAGGGGTGACGGTTCCTAGTTGCCACATACAGCATCTTCACCTCCTCCCTGATGAAAGGTTTTATCTGATTCTAACACTGCCGTAATCTCAGACAGGACCTAAATTGCCTGCCTCTTGCTATCTGTTGAGCACCGCAATCTGCATCATGTGTTCGACTGTGCTGAGATAAAAAGTGGTACTCCCATTTCACAGGATGGAATACCAGAAAATCAGCTCCGTTCATCTGGTAGAAGGTCTTCCTTCGATGCTCAGCTGCTATTGAAGGACTTAAACAAAACACGTTTTAATTGCTTTTTATCCCCAACAAGGGATTTTAGTTTGGATCTGATTTAAAAACACTGTGGGATCATCCCGGTTCAGTTAGCCGGACATAAGGTCGAGAATTAACCTCAAAGTCATCATCAGGAAGTTAAGCGCTCGTTGACATATACCATTCCTTTTTTTTTTTTGTAATAAAATAATGAAATCACAAAGACATCTCATAATTCATGCAAGAGTTTTTGTTGCTCTTCTAATACTACTTTATACTGTACATTTCTACCGTAAGGGAACATTTAGGGTATATAACAATCCAGTTCCAAGAATTGACTCAGGCTCACAATCAAGAAACATTTAAGTGATCGCTGCTGTCAGAGGTTGTGGCTAAACGCAACTCTTGATTCCTGTGTGTGATCAGCTATTCTTCAAACAGCAGCCTAGTTGACCCTATGTTGAAGCAGCATATAAAGGCTGCCTTGAGAAAATATCTGCCAAAATGTATCTGATTAAGCCTGACAGTCACAATACTAATGTAATAATAATAAAATACTGTAAAATATAGTATTTTTGGGGCACTTAAAAGCACATTGGTTTTATTACCTTTAATCAAATATCAGATCGAGACTGGATATGTTTATTCCTAAAAAAGACTTGGCATATAGCATCTGCTCTGAAGCTGCTACATTTACTGTTGCTTGTTTTTGAGACTTAGACCAGTTTCTCTCATAGCAGCTGCAGATTACACTTGAGCTAAAGCCATTTGTCTGGCATGAGAGCCAATTAGTGAAAAACAAACAAAAAATATATATAAATAAATAATTATCAGTGGCAGTAGACTAGTGTACGTCAAATTAAGCATCATTTGATTACAGTATTATGCGGCTAAACTAATTACAAATCATGTAAACTAGATTGTTGGGTTTTCTGAGCAAATCACAAAGGGATCTAATTACATTTAGCTGTTCAGTCGTTCACTGAATACAGGTCTAATTTTTCACTGCTGTCTGTTTACCAATGCTTCGGAGAAAGAACAGCAACGGTAAACGAGACGAATGTTCTGTTTCGTGACAGACCCCCCCCCCCCACCCCTACCCCCACCTTCACCACTCAAAATAACAAAAAACAACGAAGCACATAAATAAATCACAGTGCATGTTCTCTAAATCATGGAACAGAAGATAATCATAGGAGACACTTACTGAGATTACAGTCTATCCTGATACAATCTGGTGAGAGAGAGAGTGAGATGGTGAGATTAAAGGAAAAAAAGAACAGCATAAAAGAAGGAGAATATTTCACATCCTTCAAGGTATATTCTGCAGACAGTTCAGTGCTTTTCAGAGCCCACCATCCGGGGACAGCCTCGAGAGTCTAAACCGCCACTTTCCTCCCCGCAGTTTTCATAACAAACCAGCGAGAGAAAAGGACAAAGCTCGCTGTGTGTCTGGCTCTGCTGGAGGCATAACAGAGCACATCAAAGTTAGGATCAATGAGAGCTTTATTGACCGTAAAAGTAAAGGTGCACCAGCTTTACTGTGTTTTCCGCATCGGCGCCGGCTGTGGCGAGGCCGCTCACGCGCGGCTTTTGGCAGAGTTTGATTGTTTTAGAAGCCGTGACTGATAGTTTTACTGACATGTGCTCTGGGGTAAATCAGCAAACATGCAGCGCTGTGAGGAAAGTCGTCTGAAGAAGATAACAAAAATAGAAAATGGAACATGTGCTAAATCTGAGCATGTCATGCAGCCGACATGAAACAAGCTCAAGCTTATCAGCAAGGCGACCCATACATTTATGATTAAGATCATGTTAGACTGGCTTCAAAACATGTGTAACAACTATGCAATAAACAGCTTATGTGTAGGGAAATCTAATCCCCAAGATTACTTAAGAACATAGCTTGTAGCATATTTTGTCTTGTGTTTTTGTGCAGTTAAACTCAGACCGCTTGATGAAATAAGTGATACCGACACTCTGGGTCAACTTGCTTCCTTGACCAACGCATACCCCCAATCGAAACCCTAACACTACCATTTCATCTCTTCCTATTGCTATTTGTACCTGTTTTCATTGTTCAAAAATAATTTTTTATATCCATGTAATTAAACCATACCAGTCACGTTTATTTAGTTCATCTCCATAATATTTTCTGAATACATTATTATATTCCCTATTTTTGCTTTTCTGGTTAAGATCGTCCTTTAATTCCATTGACTCTCATAAACTGTGACTGCTTATGACCCCTAATCAAACCCAAATAACTTTAAGCAATCCCCTGCTGGTAGATATTTACTGAAGTAATAAAACCACATTTTGGAAAGCTTTGTCACATCACCCAGACCAACCTGTCTGGGTGATGTGATTGAATTTGACTTTGTAAAGTGCCTTGAGATGACATGCTGTGAATTGGTGCTATATAAATAAAATTGAATTGAATTGAAAGGTGGGTACCAATCAGTAATGGGAAGTCCAGATCCTTAGCCTCGGATCGGTCAGAAAAGTCAAATGTTAGGATTATGAATTTAATGTTCATTAAGTATTATTATTATTCACAGCCATTTTATCTAAGCCTATTTTAACAATTGTGAATTTTTTTGCTCTTATTAGTTTTTATGAGTGTGTTTATTTTCTTGAAAAGAGTTAGTTTTAAGATTTTAATGAAACATTTAAATGAACCAACTAAACAGAGAAACACATGCAAATCCAATAAACAAATAAAGGTCAAAGCCTTATTATTATATTATCTCTCTGTGTCTCTGTGTATCTGGCCTGTACCACTGCTCTTGCTGCATTCAGATACTGTAGTCTTCCCAACTTCCTTCTTTATTTGATAACTACAAAAGGACTGATGCCAGTCTGATGAATCCATTACTGGTTTTCAGTTTAACTCCAAAACACATCTTAAATCATAACTTTGCAAACATTTGATCATTGTGGTGATGTCACGCTTAGTGGACTCCTAAATAAATTCCTGCTTCGGAACCCATTAAATCTTGGGCCAGCGCTGAATAATGTAATAATCACAAGTTAGTTTAGCATTTGATTGGCCATATTTTATACAGATTGGAATAAAAACTAGCCACAGGTTTGCAAGAGATCTAAATAGAGGTGAGCAGAAGGTTTTGAAGTTTGGCCTTTCACGGATAGGAGCCGGCTCTTCTCAATTGCAACAAACAGCGAGCTCCTGGAACTGATTTGTTCACAAATGACATGTCAATATTCAGAATATTTGCCCTGGTAAGCATAATGTCCTGCAGCAGATGGCTACATAGATTTTTAAGCTGCAAAACATCCAGAATCTGGTGCTAAATGGCGAAGGGCCAGAATAACCAGCACACAATAAAGTGAACATTAATGTAGCTACTTTTTTATTCATTTAAACATAGAGTCAAAAGTTTAGGCTGATGCACCTCTATTCCAAGGATCCATAATCCATTTCAACTGAAAATGCAACTAAGCCTCTTTCTGCAGACTTAATGGCAATATATTTTCCTAGGTAAACAGGGAGGAAGAGTGGCGATTTGCACAACCTGCAGCCACAGTCAAACTTACACCATAGGAAATGTGTAAAGCACCAACCTGATGCATTATTAGATTTATTTAAAAAAATTTTATACATCCAAGACTGATTATATATTACAAATTCAAAAGAAACAGGTACATTCCTGACTCACAATTGGATTTATCCCGATATCAACCACTAAGGCTTTGAAAAATTTAAGCCAACCTAAAGAAATGTACAAGAATACACTGGTGTAAGTCAGGTGGCGGTGGAGTGCTCTCAAGCTGTCAACCATCACAGAGCAGTGGAAACAGACAGCCAGAGACCAGGGGGTTTTCTGGAGCAGGTAGGTGTGTTTCTTTCAGTGTGTGGTGTGTGTGTGTGTGTGTGTGTGTGTGTGTGTGTGTGTGTGTGTCCATCACTGGCACTCCATGCTCAGTGAAGTGACTCTAAACTGGACAAGCCAGCAAATGTGAGGGGTAGGAACGACAATGGGACCATCTACAGTGTGAGGAGTTTAAGTGGTGATATTTCAGCGTAATGATGGATCAGGTCTCTGACTGCCCTCTCCTTGAACTGCAGACAAGCCATTGAAGGGCTGATAGAGCTGAGACGGTCGGGTGGGACCCGACCCCGGGATGAACTGAGAGGTGAGAGATAGGAAGACAGGTATAGGTAGAGAGAAATAAAGAGGAAGGCAAAAACATGCACACCTACAGTTGTTTAAAAAGGAACAGCATCCCTTGTTCTGTTGTTATCTTTGAAATTCAAGCAACCTACTCGAAAAGGTTTTTGTTAGAGTTAGATGGTGGAATTATTTTATGCTGGACTAATAAAAATGAATCATATTTATATATTTTAATGCATAAAACGTATACATGAAAATACTACCATGATCCTAGGATGTTTGGGTTTTAGGTTTAATTTCTTTTCTTTCTTTTTTTGGGATAATCCCTGAGTTCTGCATTATTGTTAGAAGGGTCTTGCCTTATATGGTTGTTTATTATTGTCCTTAAGATTTTGCCATATTGGGTTAATTTCTTGTATTGAGTTTCATAGTTATTTTTTGTTTTCTGGTCTACTTATTTTGTTTTATTCCCCTAGATCAGTATCAGTCTTTTTTCCCTTTGGTTTGCAGTATCCTTTGTGTCTATTTCAGTTCCATCTGTGTTAATGTGTCAGTTTCCCCCTGTCTCCCTGTTTAATCTCCGCTCAGCTGATCAATATTCTATCCTGATTTTGCTCCCCTGGCCCCTATATCCTTCTCCACTCTTTTCACAGTATATAAGCTTACTGGTTTTCATTGTTCAAAGCTGGTTCCTTCTCTTATGCTGCCCATACTCCATGTCCTATTCTCCTCGTGCATTTTCTGAAAGTTTATTATTACCTTTATTAATAAAAAGCTTCAATTATACTTACCCCTCATTTGCTGTTCTGTTTTTCTTTAAAATCACTGAACATGGCATGCACTCCATCATACGTGCACCACATTACACACGACTAAAACTCATATAATTACATATAGCTATTTCTCTCCATTTTTATTTCCGTGCCAAAGGCTTTTCAACAAAGGTTAAAATGTCATCAATATTTTGTGAAACACAAACAAGCCTGATTGATTTTCTTCTCCAGCTCAGAGTAAATTTGAAGAATAACTGGTCTCCACCGCTTAATATACCCAGGCTACCATGGAAACGCAGAGATTTTAAGTAAATGTCAAAGCCTCTCTGTCTACTTTCTTTTTTTAAACTAGGACTGTAATAGTGAAATTAGAGATATTAATACAGCACATCGATATATAATTCAAGACGAGCAAGGATTTTATTATATATATATATATATATATATATATATATATATATATAAACATTGCTGTAAAAATTTACTCCTTGTAGATTTCTTATGTTTTAGATTTTTTTTAAAATCACACTTAAATATTAAGCCATAACTTAACGATGTTAACCATGTTTAAACCTATTTTCTCATTATGTTTCCAGACCCATTTGCTGATTACTGGTTGAACTGTAGAAGCAAGAAATTCTTAAAACGGAAAGCATTTGAAAACATAAAGTAGGCTAAAAGATCTAAAAAATCAGCCCATCATAACCCCAATCTAAAAAATCGTATGTCTGGAAAGGGTTACAAATCCTTTTTCGAAGGCGAACCACAGTGAGAACTCCAAATTGGAGAAATCCTGGAACCCAATCTAAACAAGCCTACCAAAATTCCTGCAAGAACATATAAATTGCAGATCCAGGAGGTCACAAATCAACCCAGAATAACAACTAAATACAGTCTGTCTCACTTCCACCCGCTGTAGTAACTGTAGTGTAAAAGGCTTCATCAGTTAAATAAGGAAATGAGGTCTGTGGCAGGGTGTTGCATGTTCAATCATATTAAATAGTTGTGTATAGTCTATATGCATCGCTAATGCCACATGCCAAAGATCATATTAACAGCATTTTGGCTCCATCTGTGGACCAGCACTATGCCTAGTTATGCCTAATTTAGCTAAATGTTCATACTTTATGCCTAATATGTATCTAGTGTATGAACAATATTAAAATAAAACTATCTCCACTTAATTTATAATCCCTATTCCCTCTCACTTCTGTTGTATTCCATCTATTTAGCTAATTAAGCTGATAAAGTGCCTGTTATGGGTCGTCTACATGCGCCTGGATCAGCCAGGGCACGGCCTTGGTCCGATGGTATTGCCAGGCTTCAGATATTGCGAGGTTTCCTCCATATTTCTCAGCCAGGCTTTGTGAAAATAATACATTAATTTCAGATCAGTGGTCAAATACAATATTAAAACGATTTCAAGCCACAACAGACAGACAGGGGATGTGCTTATCTTTTTTAGGCAACTGTTGTTATTGTGCATGAGGATGTGAATGGAAGAGCCTCTCGCTAAATAAATTCCAGCGGTATAGCTGTCTAGGTGACATGTCCTGCTAGGTCAGGAGGAATGATCTGCTCATATTTGCTGCAGCAGCTTTACCCAGGTTCACAGTGAGTTTTACTCTGCCTCCGTCCAGCTCCACCCGCAGGGTGTCCGCTGACTGCTGAGACGTGGTGGCCATCAGCAGACCAAAGGCCCTCTGGGACATGAAACGCAGGGAAACGTCCTCGGCCTCCGTGTGCAGCGTCCTAGGCAGCACCACCTTCAGATACATGCTGCCGTCGTAGCTCACTGCTGTGGCCTCTGCGGATATAAGGAACAGGGAACGTTTTAGCAGACACAGAAATCAATAAACACCAAATCAAAAAAAAAAAATAAAAATGCTGAAGTGCATTTATGAAACAAAACCTGAACCCCATTTTAAGGCGATCTCGGGGAGATAATGATATAGTTTTAAGATTGCAGTTTTCATCAGCCGCACCAGATGGCAGAAAAAGCCTGGAGCAGACGAAGGCAGGGGGTGAGATTGCAGCAGCAATTAAATTTCCGAAGGATTTATTCCCATCCCAGTGCAATACAGGAGGGATTTTCATACATCCGTCATATTATTAGCTGCCAATGGATCTGCGTAATTTGGCCTCTCCATGAGAAAACCATCTGCATGGATAATGCAAAGTGATTCAGGGCGAATGACTCTGCCCAAGCACCACTGCATCCCTAATGACACACACAAAGCACTCGCGCCCTCACAACACAAGGCAATTCATTAATGAACTACGCGACTGTGGGAAAAATACTGCTGTTTGCTGTAGAAGGCCTTAACTAAAACATCATTTTCCATTGTGCTGTCATTTTCACCCAACTGCTTTGCAGACATAAAGTAATATTTGGAGGTAAGAGCTCAGATCTCATTTAAATACATATGAGAATTTAAAGAAGGATCCCACTTTCAACCGCAAATTAAATTACGACTGTTTTTTTGGACGCCTGGGATATTAGGTCAGATGATACAATTTCTTCTGCACGCACATTATTCCTCTCCGTGCAGTCACTTTTTACACCTCCCCTAATAAATAAAATACAACCCAAAGTGCGTTAAAAGCTTCCCCTGCAGCATTTTAAAATCACTCGTGCCCTCCTCCCACCACCAGCATCCACCCCTCGCAGAGACTCTCACCCTTCTCACAGCTGGGGCCCACGTAGCCCGTGCCACCGCAGTCGCAGACGTGCCGGTTCCAACCTTCTCTGCAGTGTCCGCCGTTGGCGCACGTGTCTCTGGAGCACCTCGCATGAGTCTCCCTGGTGCAGAAGCTGCTGACACCGGCGGCGCTCTGCACCTCGGCCAGCCTCCACAGGTTGCGGCTCTGCCCGTCGATGAAGAGGTCCCTCACACAGCCCACAAAGCCGAGGCCAAGGGAGGCCGTCCACACCTCGGGGGGCAGAATGAGGGCTTGCCGGTCTTCGGGTAAGCCTCCTAGATACATGTCTCCGTCCAGGTCGAGGATCTCGCTGCCCTCGTTGGCGGTGAAGGGGATGCTCTGGCTGTTTACAGAGATAAAGCCTGTGGGGTAGACATTAACGGGCAAAATCAATTTTAAACTAGCACGAAGATTTTGTTTCTTGAGAAAAGAAAAAAAAAAAGGAAACAGCTGTGTGTGGGTTGTGCAAAGTGAGATGCATAAACCATATAAGGCAGAGGAAATGGGATCCAATTTGCTTATTTTGAAGAGTCCACATGAAGACAGTACGCTGCCAGTGTTTTTAGAGTTTGTATCGAAGGGGAAAATAAAATTAAAACAATCAAAGTTTAGATTACACACAACAGTGCCTTGCAAATGTATTCATGGACCTTGAGCTTTTTCCTATTTTGTCACGTTACAAAGATTAAGGTATTGAATTTTGTGGGACTGATGAACACAAGGTTGCACAATACTGTGACCTGCATGTATCCACAGGCCCATCTACCCTTATTCCCCGAAATAAATAAAATAAATTAATTAATAAAAACAGTTAAAAAGTTATACTAACACGGCACAACATCATGAACAAACTATCCCCATGAGAAAGCATGGTGCTTGCATCGTCATGCTGAGTTGTTTTTCACCAGGGTCTGGAATGGTGGTCTGAGGTGATGGGAATACGAAAGGAGCTCAATAGAAAGCAATCCTGGAAGAAAACCTGTTAGAGGCGGTGAAATACTTGCTACATAACCCAGGATCTACAACAGAATGGTTTAGATGAAACCATATTCATGGTTTGGAATGGCCTAGTTAAAGTCTTGACCTAAATCCTTTTGTGAATTTGAAAATTTTGAAGGCACTCTACATCCAGTCTGAATTAGCTTTAGATACTTTGCAAGGAGGAATGTGCAAAAATGTCACTCTGATGGTGCTAAGGTGGTAAAATAAATTCCTAATGTATCAACAGCTGTAACTGCAGTCAAAGGTGCTGCTACAAAGTATTGCCTCGCAGGAAATAAAGACAAATGGAAGCCTCAAATTGTTATTAAAAAAAAAAAAATCTTTTGAAAACCATGCAGTGCTTTATGTTGGTCTATTGCATAGAAATCTCGATAAAATACATTTCATTTTGTGATTGTTACATGAGTTGTAAAAAAAAAAGCAATATGAATTCTTTTGCCAGGCACTGCATATTAACTTAGACATATTAGGTGTAAAAAAAAAAATAAAAATGAAAAGATCAGAGTGTCTCGCTTGGATTCGGCTAATAAGACGTTTTCATTGTTCAAATACAGAAGACATTTACCAGCTTCATTTGGACTGGGTGACTGTATAATTGGCCACTTGTGAAATAGGTTAACAGAAATTTCAAAATGTCACTTCGGGATTACAGCAACTCAAAAATATCACTATAATTAAAACCTAATATGTATGTGTGGCTGTTTCACTGCGGCGAATAAAAAAAAAAAAAAAAAAAAAAAAAAAGCAGCAGGAGCGTGCGGATGTCACCGTATCCACGCTGGCGTATGGCAATTTCACAGCTTGGAGGCCTTTAAGCTCAGCAGCTAAAACTGGAGACACGCAGAAGCAGACAGAAGGCTCCCCACCTCCACCCTTTGCCTTCACAAATGCACGACAGTATCTCACCATTGCGCCCCTTTCTCTGGAAGTCCACGTGCCACCACTCGCCGTCGTCCAGCCTCTTGGTGCTGGCCTTGATCTTAATGCTGCCGGAGCCCATATCCATGACCAGGTAGAGGAACCCCTCCAGCAGCTCTATGGCGAAGAAGTCGGCGCGGGGCTTCCTGTCGGGCAACACTCCCTGCTGGCTGCCGTGGCTGAACAGCAGCAGGCCGCTGGGCTCCGTGGTGCGGAAGTCGAAAGATATGGCGCCGGTCTTCTTTGTGTTCCACCTGGGCAATGTCAGGTAGGCAGACGGCGTGTCGAAGGTGACCGGCTCCAGAGCTTCCACGTTTTCGCAGCTGAAGATCAGGTCGCCATGGATACTGATCTTGGGGTCTCGCTGCTCGGCCAGCCGTGACAGTTCCAGTCTGAACTCATTATTCCTGTAGACCACCTAGTAAATGAGAGAGATGTCGTAGTGAGATGACAGCTGGGAAGGAGGGGTGGGGGGTAAATTTGGTGTACAGGTTGAATGCTGCTCATCAATAAATCCGGGAATCAATACGGCACAGCGGCATTTACGAGGGTGCACGGCGGACAGCGTGTTGAGTGATCCCGGAGCTCGAATAAACAGGCAAATTTTCATTAGATGGAATTATGACCACTTAGCGCGGTAATCTAAAAAAATCAAACACACTCGGTTTTGCTGAGAGGGTTTGTGTGTCGATGCATTGACAGAGAAGTGCAGAACAGATTGCATGGTTTAATAAACTCATTAGCTGAATGCTTTCAATAACGACTGGTGAGACCAGACATTATTTTTCATCCCAGTGAGACCCCGCGTCATGGATTATTTTGCCTGTTTTTTTTTTTTTGTTACGACATCGACTCCGTCGTCTAAAACGCGTAACACCGCCATCAGACGGCATGAAAACAGAGAGTTGAGGATTTTGAAACTTGAAAAAAAAATGGATTTACATTGGAGTGTCACTCGAATACGTTTGTACATTTAGGAAACACGGTGGAGCAGATTTAGAAAAAAATTAAATCAGATGGTCACAGTCACAAAACAAATTTAAATCCAAAATTAGTAAAAATGTGTTTTAAGTGCCGGCAAATTGAAAAATATCAGTTTAGACAAAACTGAGGGCTCTTGGTCCTTCACAGGAGCAGAAGAAGAAACTCTGGGCAAACAACTCTTCAAAACAACGAATGCTAAAATGTTTTACGACACATTCAACCAGATCCATGGGCTACACGTTAAACATGGTACATTCACAGCAGATGGCTGGTTTTCAACCATCTTGTCTCTCTCATTGAGCTGTTGCTATACTGTTTTGTGAATTCTGACATAAAATGTGAGGGGCGGCTCTGATCCACCAGATGGTTCGTTACATACAACTACATTGTGTAGAAGGACCTCCGCAGAAAGTGTAAGCAGTCAAAATAATGCTCCTTTTTTTTTAAAGGTTACTTAAGCAAGTGCATCCAAATGACCTGACATCTGGTAAATAGTTTTTACTCCCATGTCTTTAAATAAAATATCTATTAACGAAAATGTAAACTTTATTTCAATACTAATGACAATACATTGCAACAAAATGAAATACTGCATTTTCTGTACAGGACTATTTAAAAAAGAAACTATTTACACATCTAATTTTCTACATACAGAGCAAAATATTTATCTTTTTTACCTCACTATTACATTTCACAGCTACGAATGCAATTCACTTTTCAGGTTACAGATCGTTACATCATACTTTCCAACTCTAGATACCCTTTGAATATATAGAAATCTCTATTTATCTGCCTTGACTCTCACATAGATTGGAGTGACATCTCATTCTTAACCAACTGGTATAATGAGCAGGTCAACCCATTAAAACTCCTAAGGAAGGATTTTTCCAATCTGTAGGAGTGTTCATGGACATTTTTTTTTATCATTTTCCCAGATGCCCATTTATCAGGTCAGACACTGATGTGGGACGAGAAGGCCTGGCTCACAGTCTCCACTCTAATGTAAAGATGTTCTATTACATTGAGGTGGGCACTTTGAGCTGGTCAGTCAAGTTCCACACAAAATTCAATTATCCATGACTTTATGGACCTTCCTTAAAAACTGGTACACAGTCATGTTAGGACAGGAAGAGGTCATCCACACACTGACTCCAAAATACCTTGGCACTTCGGAGTCATTAAGAGTTGCTTTCATTGGAACTATAAGCCTGAACCTAGCTGCTAAATTGCCCACACTGCAATCCCACCATCATCAAACTTTACAATTGTCACAGTGCAGCCTGGCAAGTGTCGCTCTCCTGGCAACTCCTAAACCCAGGCGGGTCGGTTGGATTACCTGACAGAGAGGCGTGAGAAAACTCCTCCACCGTGGCCAAAGCATTTAATTTAGAAATGCTTTACACTTCTAAATTTAATGCTTTGCATTGCACTTGGTGATATGAGGCTTGGAAGCAGCTGCTTTGTCATTGAAAGCCATCCCATAAAGCTCACTATATGAAGTGTTCAGGTCTGAAGCAATTGATTTTGCAGGAAATTGGTGACTTCTATGCACCATATACCTCAGCATCTGCTAAACCCGCTCTGTGATTTTACCTGGCCTACCCCTTCATGATTTGAGGTATCGTCATTCCTTATAACTCCCACTTCAGTGTAAAAGTTGACTGTGAAATAGAAAGTAGTTAAATAAAAATTAGCAACTGGACATGCTGGGATCCACTCAGCTCCTGAGAGAGACCCATCATTTCACAACAACTGTAGAAGCAGCCTGCATAGCTTGGTGCAGGATTCTAAATGGGTTCTAAACCCTAGGCCATGCAAGTGATATGAAATTAATCAGCTAATTGGCTGAGCAGATAATATTGGCCATATAGTCTACATACATTTCCTGATCAATAAAAATGGACATTTACATTTGAAGATCTGATATAATCACAAGGTTTAAATGGTTCTTCTTTATAAAAACGTTCTGAAGGCTGAGGCCAGGCCCTCCTACTTTAAACAATTGTTCTCTTATACCCTGTCACACTTTTGCATATCTGCTTTGTGTTTCCAAGGGCTGAAAAGACTGCTTTAAGTAAATAACATTCAGCATCATCTTCCTACGCATCTGACACTGTAGTACACCAAACATCTCCAGCTAAGCTGGGTTGCCACAGTTGTTTTTACTTAATCTAGAAGGATTTAGTGGCATTTATATTATGTATATATATTCTGTGCCTCTTAATATATTCTGTGAGTACTGGGATGAAAGGCTAAATATCTTCATGGTGTTACAACAAAAATTACTTTTTCATCATCTGCTTTAATTTTTTTGTCTTGTTCCCATACGTACAATGCCATCTATGTGACAGGACTGAGTGTGCTTATTTTTTTCTTTACGCGGGGACCCAAGTGAAACCTATTTTCAGATATGCCAACAAACAGCGCAAGATAAGAAGCTGCAGATCGATGAGTATTTTCTAAAGGGGCATAGAATACTGATTTAAAGGAGCAAATTTAACAAACAGATTTGTTTTCAAAAATAATGCCTTGATTTGATTTTAATGCCTTTCTGTGCGAGTTTTTTTCGAGTTTGTTAACTGGCCTCAGTCACTCAGAGACATAGCAATCAAATCTGAAAAGAAAGAAAAGAAGACCTAGGCCCAAACAATCTGCAGAAAAGTTTAGCAGGATAGATTCATCCATGTATTTCTTTTTTTCCTAACCATATTTGTCCTGTTCAAGCTTGTGGGAAGCTGGAGCCAATCTCGGCTGTCAGTGGGCAACACTCAGGACAGGATGCCAATACATCACCGGGCCAACAATGAGATACACAAAGCAACGATACACTCCTAAGGTCATTTTTTGAATCAATTAACCCAGTGTGTTTTTGGACTGTGGGAAGAGCCTGGAGCACCGACAGAAAACCCACACAGGCGTAGGGAGAACCTACCAACTTTCCAAAGAAAGGTCTGAAAAGCATAGATTTGACCTCACACCTGCTAGCAGAAAGGGAACTGAACTCAATAATGAAGTTACCGTTAAACACATGCCAAGAAATATGACACAAGAGTACTGAAAAATGCAAAACAACAGCTGCTTAAATGAGTTTACAATTCTAAAATCATCAAGAAATTGTTTCCTAATTTGCCGTTTAAAGTGAAAAGTAGAGTCATTTCCTCAAATGCAAATTTAAATGCCTTCCGCGTTGTTTTTGCTCTCCATAACCGTTGCTGTTTCCATCTTTGTGTAGTCTTACAGTCAGAATCTCAAATAGAAAACTCTGCTAGTATTTAAGGATGGTTTGTTATACAGTGTCTTGCAAAGTAATTTATGCAGCTGAAACTTTTTCAGACTTTTATTTAATTTTTTTTTGATAAACCAACAGAATAGGGTGCATACAAATTTTTTTCCTGAAAAAAATCTGAAAAATGTGGCGTGCATTTGTATTCCGCCCCCCTTTATTTCTGCTATCCTTAAATAATATCTACAGAAACAAACTGCCTTCAGAGCTCAACAAAATTTGAGTGTAATTTAATCTCAGGTCAGGGGATAAAAACGAGGAGAAGTTGAAAGCAGAGTTAGGTTTCAAATAAATATCCTTTGCTTACCCAAGCTTTGAATGTCTCATAGAGCCTGGAAACATTGTTTTATGTATCAATCAAAAAAACAGCTAAACGTATAACACAATTGCAAACCATCGAGACATGACCACCCACTGAAAATGACTGATCTCTGGGGTATAAATCAGAGAAGCAATCAAGAGGTGTCTCTGGAGGGGCTGCAGAGATCCGCTGCTCAGTTGAGAGATGAAGTCGCCATAGTAAGCGGTAGGTGTGCGCTCCACAAAGCTGGCCTTTAGCAAAGAGTGGCAAGAAGAAAGCCATTGTTGGAAAAAGAACTGTTCAAACAATGTCCAAAAATTTAAGTTTTGCCATTTTATAGCTAACGTACCAAGACATGGCCACCCACAGGCTCTTTGGGCAAGGAGAGCATTATCTAGCAGCCAATAACCTCATGATAATTCTGGAGGGGCCGCAAGGATCCACAGCCCAGGGGCAAGAAGAAAGCCGTTGCTAGAGGAAGCAGTTTATTTTTGAAGTGTGCAAAATGCCAGAATGAGAAGAAGTGCTCAAATTAATAAAACATGGTGGTGGCAGTATCACGCTATGAGGATGCTTTTCTTCAGCATAGACAGGAAGACTGGTCAGAGGTGATGGGTAGGTGGAGCTAAACACATTGCAAGTGTGAAAGAAAACCTAACAGGAGGAGCCGAAACACTTCAGCCAAGGGTGGAGGTACAGCTTCAAGCCGAACAACAACCCTTAGGTGGTTAGAGTTGCAGGGGAAAAATATAGATTTAGGCATTCATGTTTTAAAAATAACCCAGTCAAAGTCCAGATCTAGATCTAAAAGGCTGTGTGGGAAGGCTTGAAATGTTCCATTTTTTATTTGTAAAAGACATTGAAAACTTTACCTTTGCCTTCAAAATTATGTGTATCTTTGCGTTGGTCCCATAAAACCCTAAGAAAACACACAGAATTCTGTAGTTGTTACATGACAAATTGTAACAAAGTTCAAGATGTGTGACTATTTTTTCCGCGGGGTAATTTTTGACTGACTGGAATACAAAAGAAGTTAGCCGACCAAGCTTGATCAGACACCAGACATGCCAAACTCCGCCTAGAGTTGAAGCATAGATAAAGCCCGTGCCGGTATTATTGGCTTTCACGTTGGCTTCATCAATATTCACAAGACACAACAAGCCTTTGTCTCGTTTTGTATCAGTCGTACGTCGCCCCGCTGTTATCGGCCACCTCACTCTGCAACCCGGCCGCCGCCTGAGGTGACACACACACACACACACACCACACTGCGCAGAGAACTAACAGCGGAGCCCGGAGCCAGTGTAAGCCAATATCACACTTTACACTGCCTCGGTGTGACTAATTAGTCGGTGAAATCAGATGGTGAAACTGACCGTTGAGAAATGAATGAAACGGGCAAACTCCTAAAAAGGGAATTCAGTCAAGATGGCCTTTCCTACAAAGAGGAAATTGCGCGTTAGAAGGCACAGATGGCAACGAGGAGAAGAGGCGCCGTGACCTCTGCAGAACTATTATATAAGCCGAAGGACAATACAGTGAGTGGAATCCTATTTCACAGATTCAGATGCTTACTGTGTGTTAGTTGGATTATAGAGTATCCCAAAACACAAGAATAAAGCTCCTTTAGAGTCATTCGACAAAGCTGTCGTGTCATTACTGCTCAAGCTGTGAAGAGTAACATCACTTTGAGAATGACCCTCTCTGCTGCTAACAACTGTCTTCATGACTAAATTGGGTCCGAGCTTTGAAGTGGTAAAATACAGGACCCTAACGATGTTGTGTATAACATCCCTCGGGTGCGCGCGGCAAACCCTCGACTTCAAAGACAAACCTGTCTCTCCCTGGTTGTCGTCGTTGTTGTGACCTTCATCTGAAAGTCGCCAGTATTTCCCCCCCCCTACACCTGATGATCCTTATGGCCTGCCGAGCTTCACTCACATCTGTTGATTGTGCAACGTCTGGAGACATTAGTCGCGGCATGTACGGTACTCTCTAGATTCGATGAAATGAGACTCCCTAAATAGATGTGGTGCTTACACAATAAAGATTTTCCTCTCTGCAGGTTTTTCTTTCGCCTTGCGGATTAAGATTAATATCTTGTCTGAACTCCGTCCACTCCGCTCCTCTCGTTTATCACCGACCTCGGGACCTACGGCCTGGACCGACATGTCTCTGAGCCAGGCGGCGGGACTGTCTGGAGAGCTGATCCCATTTCATCACCTCTGCCTCTCCCACAACTCCCACAATCTAGGACTCCTCAGATCTGTCAGCCCAGCTTCATGACTTTCTCTCTCTTTCCTGCCATATTCCCCTCCACCAACCCCCTGCATGCCTACAGTACATCTGTGTGCTGTAGCCACAGCAGTTGTAGGTCTAAACACCACCGACAGCCACGCCGCCCACAGAGCGGAGGTTGGCGCATTGGCAGTGATGCTGGAACAATAACCTGTCCATAAATAACGTCTCGTTTTCATTTCCCTGCATGCAGATGGCAAAGTAATTATGTAAACGCTCCATTCAAAAGCATTCTACAGATGTGCTTTAAAATGTTCCTCTTACATACTTCAATAATAAATTCTACCAACAGAGTTACCAGTTGTGTTGGCAACAGCAAACCAGTTTCAATTAGGTTTGCGATAGATAGATAGATAGATAGATAGATAGATAGATAGATAGATAGATAGATAGATAGATAGATAGATAGATAGATAGATAGATAGATAGATAGATAGATAGATAGATAGATAGATAGATAGATAGATAGATAGATAGATAGATAGATAGATAGATTGACTACTCAAAAAATTAAAGGAACACTTGGAATTACTTTGTGTTGTTCAAGTGTTCCCTTTATTTTTTGAGCAGTATATATATATATATATATATATATATATATATATATATATATATATATATATATATATAAGCATGCAGTTAGCTATAGAACAAAATAAATTGCTTGTTCATTTACTTGTTCATGTCTGCTTTTATGTTGTCTGCAATTACTGCTGCCTTTAGCTTTGTGGCTGTGGCCCTGCTACTTCTTTTCCATTAAAAGCACTCCTATAACAGCTCCTATTTCAGCTTCTATTTCAGTGCTTCTGTTTTCAACTCTGTTTTTGCTGGATTAAAATATTGTCAGAGTTATTGCTGGCATTAACTCTGTGTACTCTGATTTTTCTCTCCCCTGGAAAACACACCAGAGTAGTCGCTTCAATGTTCATCTCTGTCTTTTTCTAGATGGAAGATTTGGACTTTTTTTTCTTATTCTTTATTATAGAAAACTGTTTATTTTTTCTGGATAATGCCACTGACAGGGCTGTTATGCTCCCTAACTACATGTGTACTCTGCTTATGTTTCCTTTTCTATAGAAAGTACTCCTAACTCAGTGCTTCTGTGTGTAGCTGTTTTTATCCCCCCCTATTTCTCTTCCTACTATTTACTTTAAGGATATTCTCACACCTACAGCCAATTTGCTTTAGTTCAAAATCAACTGATGAGTTTCGAAAAAAAATAAAAATAAAAAATCAAAAACCTGCAACTCCAAACCCCGCCTGCATGTTCTGTTTGTTCATTGGTCTGATGTGTCCGGGGTGGGAGTACCAAATGTAAATACCGCAAGCTGATGCTTTGTTTCAAGCTGCTTCTGGGTTACTATTTCAGGCAAAAATATCAGAGAACTATACCAAAAGATTTTGAGAAGGCCTTTTGAAAGTTGCATTGGGCTTTATGTTTTACGAAAAAGACTTGCAACCTTTGTTTATTACTTATCTCTCTTCATGGACCGCGGAACGGGTAGGGCCAGTAGGGCCGCGGCCCTACCTACTTTTGATGATCAAACATGTAAAATAATATATATGAATAAAATTTAAATATTCAATAGCTATTTTTTTCAAATGCACAGTAGTCTATGGCAGCAGCATCATTCTCCAATGAGAAAGCGATAAATCATCCCATCTAAAAATGTATTGGCTGATTGTGTCATGTGATGTAAACAAAAGTTTTCCCACCTCTGCGCTGCTTATGACCGCAACTTCGTTAGCTTCGTTTGCTTCGTTAGCTTAGTTAACTGTGTCCACTGCAAGTGCTGAGAGGTGTTTCTCGTCCCTCCGTCGTATCAAGACCTATCTGAGATCAACAATGACCCAGAAAAGACTAGATAGCTTGATGTGCGCCCACACACACAGGGATCTTTTGACCACAGTGGATGCTTTGAGGATAGCCAGGGACTTCACCCAATGACGGTCTCTAATGTCTTAAACACTTCCTTTGGTCACTTTGGAAACAACTGAGGGCACAAGTATCTTTATAAAAGCCATGAAGTGTTCATGTTCAGTCTGAGGTTGGCTGTGTGTGTTTCTTTACACCAACTTGTAAACCAACTGGTCACTAAAATAAACAGGGAGCTTCAGAAAAACAGTACAAATGGCTTTTAGACATGATGAGTTACTGCTTTAGCCCACCATTCCCTTTTATCAACAGCTCTTTCATTTTATCAGAAATTAAATCTTTTGCATTTTTTTCTAAGTCTTTCCATTTTCTCCATTGAAAATGTGGACTTTAATGTTTTCAAAGGAGTGATCCTTATCCAATTTATGCAGGTCGGCTTCTGAATTTACAGTTAAAGAGCTTTTCTGCATAAGAGTAATTTTTTTTTTCATTTAAAGGTACAACGCAGATGATGTCAGACCCAGGCAGAACAGCATCACCATCTGTCTACTGCCAGTTTGATACTTGCGTTTACCTACATAATACTTAGGTGGGGGAATGAAAAACATTTTTTGCCCCAGTGACTTTCAAGATGCTAATGACCTCATGAGAAGGTTAATACTTAGAAATGACAATGGCCTTGCAATTTAGACCAAAGCTCTCTGTGCCTGACTAACCCAACCTTAGTAACGTCAATCAAATGTTTTAATTTTTTGAGGCGGATCTGGTCGTGCGAACTGATCACCAACCCGACTGCAAACGCATTTTGGAGAAAGCCAATGAAAAAGACAGATTGGGACATGGAAATAGCTGAGAGTTTTTTTTATCAAACTTTATTTGTGACTATGTATATAAGAGTATGACCATAGATACAAAGCAGCATTGGACATAAATACCATGCTGATTCATGGGCTCAGTAGGCTTTAGTTGGTTTGATAAAGCCTGTAGTCTGTGATCCCTAAAGAAAAGTAGGGTGAAAACCAATACTTTTCAAAACGTCTGAAGACGGTGAAAGTTATTTAGTGCGTCCTAAGCTTTAGTCTACAGGGGAAAAAAAAAAACGCAGATAGGAGGAGGGAGTTCTGCAGCTGAGCATATATCTACAAGTAAAGAAATCTGTACCAATGGCATAAATCCTTATCAGGCAATCACAGGTGGTTTTGTTCAGTATTAAAAGCACCATCACTTGTCTCTAGTACAAACAGGATAAAGATGATAAACTGTGACCCAAATGAAACTTGGATAGGCTGTTAGAACAAGAAGGACCGTTTAAGTGGCCTGCTTAAAAAAACACGCCCAACACATTTCTGATTTTCTTAAGGCTTTAACACTATTTAAAGTTATTTCTTTGCTGCTATTCAGACCAACGAACAGCACCCAAGAGTCAGGTAATTATCTTGTCATTAAAGTCTAATGTGCTGCGAAACCGTGAATGGGAACAAAACATTTTTAAACTAACCTAATTAAGAAGGTCTTACTCTCGTTGCTGTTGTTGCACTTTATTAAACAGATTGTATTGCAGCAAATTAAAGGGTCTACGTGTAAATTGCAGAAGCTGAAAAATATCTGTATTACTGCCGGCCATTTGGAAAACAATATCAACTTCTGCGTTTATGGATAATGGCCATAAAACATGTAAACTAAATTATAGATTTACTGATTTGTTGTGTGTATGAGCAGTATGGACACCTTTCGGATTTTAATAAAATGGTTGTGTTGGATACGAGAAAAGTATGCTTCCATCACATCAGGAAAACATCTATTGCAAAGACAAAATTAATTACAAATAAATCACATTTTCCTAGACTGTTTCACTTCTTTGTTTTTAATTCTCGTGATATCTTTACCACTTTCTGTGAGCTTTATCACTCGGCCACAAAATGTATTCATCCATTATAACAAGGGAGGTTAAAGTCCTTCCAACTGGTCAAATATATTACCGTGATGTAGAGTTTGAATGCGTACTGCTTGAAAGATGTTGTACTATACTGAAGCGGTCCGTTGTGGTTGCAGCAATGTAAACAGTGATATTGCATCAATGACTGTGATGCGACATAGTTGCTCTAAAACGAAGCTCATATTAGCGAGGTGTAGTAATCATCAGGCTTATGTTTGGATTATTTGTATAATATACAGCAATTACTGTTGTAATGATTTAAACATCCTTGTTAAAGTACTACTAATAAATATTGTTAATTTTTAAGACAAGCTGCTATATGTTTTGGTGAGTAAATGCAAGTCATGAGGTGTGCAGCTACATAAAAGCAAAATTATGGTGCAACACATTGCAACAGGAACATTTAATTTGACCAACCACGGGCTTCAATAATAACGACAGTTTTATAGACTTACTCATTTGTGTGAAAAACTGCTCAATGAATTGATGAAAGCCAGTTATTATTTACTCACCTCCCCCTATCCCCCCCCCCCCCCCCCCCCACACACACACACACACACAAACACACACCAGATGATGATGATGTTGTTGAACGGAAGTTGCAAAGACAGTGTTGTCTAACCCATGAACATCCAGTGATTGTAGGGAAGTGTGCTCACTTATGGTTATGAAGATGAAATCAAATATTTCTACTATTTTTATTTTCGTATTTTACTTTTAATGTATTTAAAACAGAACTTCTAAAGCACACAGAAATTAATACTTTCGGAGCTGTGCACCTCCTATTTCATTTGAATGGGGTTGAAAAGTTACTTAAAACGCATGCGATGCTTAATGTCTGTTATTAAAGATTTGAGAACATTAAAATACATACATTAAAATTTGTTTGATTAAATATTTAAGGGCGAAGCATTTTGAATTGTTTGGCAATGCATATGGTGACGTTTGTGTTTTGTAATTACTGAAATTACTGATACAATATATTTAGCTATCTTCCAAAACAAAGTGAGGCCATTTGCTGCCCCTGGTAGGACTTTGTCCGCAACTTTCGTAACAAAAGGTCCTGCTATTTGGAGCATTCTGTGATGCACTCGAACAAGGTTTTCAGGGTCTGTGGAGGGGGGAGAGGCCAACACCATCATGGATCCCACACCCGACTTGTCGATAGGAATGAGGCACTGTTTCATATATTTATGTTTTGTTTTAGGCTTGACCCACCTGGATTCTCTGTGGCTGAAAGGCTCAGTCTAAATCCCATCTGACCAAAGCACAGAGACTTTCTAAATAGTGTAACATTATCCTACTTCAATACATCTTTGCCAGGTATCCTATAATACCTAAAAGGAATACCTTCAAAAAACCAACTGCATTGATATTTACCTGAATTAGTCCTTTCTAAGAAGATAAAATTGGTCAAAATGCACTGAAATGGTAAACAGTGTTTTTCTTACTGATTTGATTCCTTGTTTAGAGAATACAATTTATCTATCTAGTCCCCAGATAATGCATTGAGTAGTTGTAAATTCAAGAAATTTACAAAAAAAAAAAATAGAAAAAATATAATAATAATAATAATAATAATAATAATAATAATTATATATATATATATATATATATATATATATATATATATATATATATATATATATAAATTTTAAATAGGAAATATACATACTATGGATTTACATCTGAATATCACTCAAATTATTTCATTTCCACTTTATAATTTGAACTTTCAACTTCTCTGCCACAGATATGACTTATATAGGATATGATTTCAAAACGGCACAATTTGGCAGTCAATATAAACCCTAAGAAAGCCCCCCCAAAAAAACAACTGCCAAGCTTTTGCTGTCATGAATAATGAAGGAGCAGCTGGTTCAACTTTCTTCCAACCTACCGCTGCTGTTATTACATGTAGCTTAATCAGGTTATTTCCACTCTATTTGCCTTGTGCATTTTATGTATCCTATGTCTGAATGATGTGTCTGTTCTATTCCTGGTGCTCTCTCTCTCTGATGCATCCCCTGCAGCTAGATTTAATGGGGATTGGGAGCAGAGTCTAACAGCAATTTATATAATGAAATAATTTGTTTTTCTGTAACGCTAAAGACTGAGAGAAGTCAACTTATTTGTAGCTGGGCAGTGACCCTAATAAAATGATGGTCATAACTCATCATTGTTTCCTGAGAAAGAAGGCGGGTCGTTAAGGCTCTTTTAGAAAATTGGCATTCAACCAACGTTCGCTGCTTTGTGGAGGCTACACAAACGCGCCAGCTTTAACCTTTCATGTGCTTTCCTTTCAGTCTCTTTAAGATGCCCTTGCCAAACTGACTGTCAACACACGCCATGATCCTTCAACTATCACTTGTCATCTTTAGGTGTTGATGAATAGGAACCTGTTTTTTTTTTTATTAATAAAATGATTACATGCTTGATACCTTAAATGTAAAAACTATTTTAGGCTGGAGATATTTTTTAACTACAGAAATACTTTGTTAACCATTATATTTCAATCCGTCTCTTGCATTCCCCTAAGTCCTCTTCTGACTGGTTGATCAGCCCTCATGGTGACTCTTCTTCTGGAGGCGCCGGCCCAGTGAATCCAGCAAGAAGTCTCGCCTCACCAAGTCAGAGTGAGTAAAGATCAGCCTTCTCCTGCAAGGATTTTGCTTGGATTGCTGTGAACAGCGTCACTTGGTAACTTCTCATTTAATAGAAATGTTTGTATGTGGTCAACTAGATTCTGAATTCAATAGGGGGAACCACCAAGACATCCGAACCAACTAAGCCAGAACCGACAGCTGCCCATCTCTCACCCCCCCCCCCCCTCCTTCAGTGATGTCTGGGCAGACAGATCCGCTGTGTGAGCAGGAAAGCAGACTTTTTCCTGCCAAGAGAAGCCCCCCGCAGCAACAGCGCAAGGGGTTCCGAGAAAGAGAACAGCTGCATCTGACCCAAGGAGGGACTCTCTCTCCTTTTGTGACGGTGATTCAGTTGTGAGGACCCACTAGATCGAAGGTAGTCCTGAAACTTTGACGTTTTATTTTTTCGTTACCACTAAGATTAACATAAACCACAACAATTGAGAATTATAGGTCCTAAAACCTTTTTTAACTACAAAGTAAGCCTTTAATAAAGGTTGATTTTCAATGAGCTAAGAAAATATGTTCAACGTTCCAATTTCATCTCAATAAAACGTCTGTTTAGCTGTAGTAGAGGAGTTGTTAGCATAAGTGTATTTGTTTCTACCTTTTTTTTTTTACTTCACTGAATCAATAAATAGACCAATGTAGACCTTAATGTGATTAAAATGAGAAATAATCCTTAATGACATTAATTAGTGGATTGTTTTCTAATCCTTCATTAAAGTGTTATTGCTTTGAATTGATGATAAATCTTGACCTGAAATATCCAGAAGTTTCTCACAACAGCTCCACGGGAAGGACAGAATTCGTCCTTCAGACTCATTTTGACAGAGGTTAATTATGTACGTACACCAGTGCAGCTTAATGCCGCCTATTAATGCTGTATTTGTCTACAAAGCAATGACAAAGCAATGCTGTTTTCGCTATTCTTGTCACAGTGTTTTTAAGATCTTAAAACTAATATTAATATCAGACAAAGAGAACCTAGCACAACAAGCAGTTTTCGAAGGATGAGAAACAACGTCAGTCAGATGCGTCCAGATTTCTCAACGTTTGGGATTCAACTGAACCCCAGTGAGAACCTTCCCAGGAGTGTGGCCGTCCCACAGAACTCACCCCGGGAGTGCAGCTGGTCCTCATTCAGTGGGCCACAAAATAAACCGAGAACAAGCGAAGTACTGCATGACTCACTTGTCTCAGTTAAGGTCATTGCTCGTGATTCAACAATAAGAAAGAGAAAACTCCTGCTGACCCAAAGAAAACACAGATGTCTGTCTAACAGTAAAATGTACTGATGGCCCCTATTTGACATTTGGCAAAATATTTTGTGGACTAATGAGACAAACATGGACTATTATTTAATGTAGTGTAGAAATAACATTTCAGATAAGGAACATCATCGTGGTGGTAGAGAGATCGTCCAGTGCTGCTTTGCAATCGCAGGCGGATATACAGAATAAATTTGATGGGGCCTTGGATTCTGCTCTCTGCATATTCTGAAGGTGAATGTCCAACGTAAGCTCACTTGGGTTGTGCGGCATGACAACGATCCAGAGCACAGCAGCAAGTCTACATGTGCATGGCCCAAAAGTAAAATAAAATACAGCAACAAAAAAAAAAAAAAAATGGAATCTGACAAAGTGGCATGATCTTAAAATGCTGGAACACTCTTCTGTGTGGCTGAATTAAAAACAAATCCTGCAAAGAGGTGGCCGAAATTCCTCCACAGCGATGTTAAAGACTCATTCCCAGCAAGGCAAACGCTTGATGGCAGTTGTTGGCCCCGGGGTTGGCACAACCAGTCATTACTTTAAGGCAGCAGTTCTTTTTCACACACAGAGCCAGGCTGGATTGGATAGCTTTTACTCCTAACACATGAGCTCCTCCTTTTAAAACTGCAGTTTGCATTCACCGAGGGTCATCTTTGTCTAATGTTAACATTAGCTTGAAGATCTGACACGTTTAATTGCGACAAGGAAGCGAAAACAAAAGGAATCTGCGAGAGGGCAAGGTTTTCACAGCACCGGATACTACTTCTCATGCAAAGTGCACGATCCAGTCTTCTTTGCAGAAGATAATCAATGTGACAAGTGTGGGCGGGAGGGAAAATGCTTCAGAAATGTGGAAGTAGTGATGAAAAGTGAGCTCGGTCTGTCTATCGGGGCCTGGATATGAGAAAGCGTTGTTTCTTATGTATATTAGCTTAACATTCTCAAAGGGTTTTTCCCAGAGGAATCAATAAGTGCACAGCTCTGCCTCTCAGCTGAAAGCTTCCCCCCCTTCAAATACCCCTGCAACAGCAAGAATCAGTACAAACACGGGAGCGGCTCTTTCAACACGCTCTGCTCCGGGGTGGGGCGTCGCTATCAAGGGAGGTTCAGATAATATTTGCAGGCCACAGTGAGGGGTCAAGCGGTACTCACATCCTTCAGACAGCCCATGAAGTTGTTGCCGACCGGGGAGCCGGGCAGGTCGGCTGTGTTCAGGCTGCCCCCTATGTAGAAGAGATCATCAGAGCCCAGCATGGTGTAGTCCTCCTGGGTGTAGCCGGTGGTGGTGAGGATCCCGTCCACCAAGATCGTCACCTACAACAACAAAAAAAAAAAACAGCCAGAGATTACCAGTCTAAACAGCGAGAACTGGCCTAATTATTTCACGCCCAATTTCTTGATGCTAGTTGAGCTCGCCTTAATGTTGGCTCTTGGAGGCAATTACACGAACAGCTTTAAAGAGTTCACTAATCTCGGCTGATCCCCGTCTCTGATATGCGAGCAGGATGGCAGCGGAGTCGACGCGCCGTCGATTTTTCCTTCAGCTCCAGAATGATCAGAATGCCACAGTTTGCTCAATTAATGTGAGATGAAAGATATCAGGAAGCTACGGTACCTGTGTTCCAGCTAAAAACGAGACAAGATAATTCTCATATCAGTTTCATCGCTACCTAGAGAAGGAAACAAAACAGCCGAGCGGGGCTGTGGAGGTAAAAGCAATGTGCTTGTTGCCATGACAATAAGCCTACACTTAAGACAGAATATTTGCACTAATGTAAAAGCTCCCACTTAGGAGTAATATGTCAAAACAATTTCCATTTCTTTGTCTCATTTTTTTCCCCTTTTTTTTTTGCCAGACATAATATTCTTTTGTAAAATGTGTGTCATGTGAAAAATGGAAATGACCACTGCACAAGGCTGGGAGCTCTAGTTCTTTTGTGCGATTGGCTCAGGTTGTTCAACACCATTTTGTAAATCTCGAGTGGGAAAACGACGCGCAGGAAACGTGTTAAAATCAGACCAATTGTTTATGTCAAAGAGGTGAAGCTGCTCGAGTAAATAGGCTTAGTTGTAAATAATTTCCCTCTGAATTCACCTCTGATTCTTCGTGCTCTGAAGTATGGAGATTAACGATGCTAAGCTTTCCATACACGACTAACCTTTTACTCACATCGGCACGTTTAAATGGGTTATTAGTGTTACATTTAAGAACTTTATTGCCACTAGTGGTAATTGCAAAATAAATAAATAAATAAATAAACATTTTAAAATAAAATGAATTTGTATATCACCCACAGTTATTAGTAAATTCACTGGGGCCATTTGGACACTGGCACAGGGTGGAATTAGGTTGGGGTTGGTGCAAAAAAAAACCAACATTTTAAATTACACCTCAGACCACTGTTAAGTACAGTGGAGGATCTATGATGTTGTGGGCCTGTGCATGGAGACGTTGTTGAAGATCATGGTGTCAAGAACTCTGTTGTGGCTAAGTTCACATGGATATGGAAAATACCCCTACACTTTAAGTGTTACATTGCAAAAAGGGAACTAAATGTAAGTCAAATTTTCTTGTAATTAGTGTATTTCTCCTTTTTTCGAGCAGGTAAATAAGATTATCTACCAATGGAATTAGTACTTTGGCCCCCTAACATAAAATAGTTAGATATAATGCACTTAATAAGATGATGGTGATGAGCTGCTCCTATTTTAAGTACTAAATCATATTCCATTGGCAGATTATTTAAACTTGCCTGATCAAATCAAAGACAACTATACAAACCTGTTTTGTAGTGTAACAATTAAAGGCTCCGGATAAATTGCTAGATTATCTGAAAAGAAGACAACAAAAGAGAAAAAGCAGGACTCAGTAGATTTTTAGTTTGATTGTGTTTAGAGGAATGGTCACTTTGTTGATGTGATCTAACCATTTAAAATAGCATAGCAAAACATAAAGTGCTGTCATACTGGCCAAACGGTAATAAGAATTAAGTAATTCGTAATTTTGTTAAAAGAAATATTTCTTACAATCCAATTTATTTTCTCAATAATTAAATCTATTCAAATTATGTTTTTTTTTGCTGTTAATTTTCAGGATATGATTATCCTCCTGAAAAACAGAAAACTTTCAATCCTTTTAAAGATCTTTATTAGGTGTGCCAACATATTTGCAAATGATTAAGTAGATACAGAAATTATTCTGAATAAATTATAATCAAGCGACCGAAGGCAACGCTTGATCTCTGAGGGTTAACTTTTTACCTAACATGGTATCATGCCCGTTTCTGTCATGTGGAAGCAAGAAAATAGACAAAGGATGACCTGGTATGGCATGTTCTGCTATAACCTCTATCAAATAAAGGTCTTCTTTCCCCATTCACCATCCTATATTGATTTTTGCCCATCTAAGTCTTTGAAAAATCGTTGGCTCGGACAGCGGACAACGAAAAGACTTCAGATTGATGATATGGAACATTAGGAACCATCAGAAAAACAAGCTTCCGTGGCTAAAAACTGATGCTGTGTATTTTTTTTTTTTTTTCTCTTGACAATGATAACCCAGCATGACCATTGTGTGGTATGAAATTACACCATGTGCAGCACATAGATAGTACCTGCTCTGGTTTGAATATCCGGGGTAAGGGATCAATGCATTCAAAGAGAGGTGCAGAACTAGGTCATGATTAATTTGAAGCACACAGCCAGAGCTACGCTTCAGTCTTTGGGCGGCAACAACTTGGAACTGACCTCTCAGGGAGAATTGCATTGGGTGTGCTGCGCGGTGCGAGCACAGTCGCACCAACAGAGGAAAAAATAAGGTTAAGGATAAAGCAAAACCTGTTTGCCCATGACTGAAACACACTGCAAATGGTGAAAAAAAAGGTAGAAAAAGAAATAAGAGGAATTCTAGCCTCAAAAGCACCACGAGATCTAATAAAATGTTTCCACCCACAATCTCTAGGGAGTTACAGTTCCCCCTATCTACATGTCAGTGAGGTAACTTATCTGAAGGGAAAGCAATTTACACAGGGATCAAATGCATGCCTGAAAGCATAAGTGACGTGGCTAGCATTGGATTGCTGCTCCTCTGGAAGCTACGGGTAAGGAAATAGATGTGGAGGAGGAGGATGCGCCACACGCAGGTTTCTGTGACAGGTTCAGAACATATTGGTGATGATGAGACGGTTAGAATCAAAATAGGTTCAGCTTTATTGCAAACTGGCATTCACAAAGATCGCTGCACATTTTATTGAATATGTTAAGTTTAGCCGTGACCATCTCACAAGATCCAATGCGCCGTTTTCTTTACACACATATTATATATATATATATATATATATTATATATATATATATATATATAGATAGATAGAGATATGATCATACATACATATATATATTATATATATTATATATATATATATGTAGGCTAAATTTGTATATATACATATATAAATATGTATAGATAAAATGTTAAATAGATCCAATGCACAGCTGTTTCTTTATATATATATAATAATATATCTATACTATATATATATAATATATATATATATATATATTTTCCTATGTGTATATATGTATATATATGTGTTATATCATATATATAGTAGTGTGTATATATATATGTATTTAATCTATTATTGTATATATATATTATACATATGTTATATGTATTTAATATAATCGTATATATATATATGTATACTATAATGTTGTATCTCTAATTTATATGTTTTCTGTTGTGATATATAATTTTCTATATCTATATTATATATATATATATATATATATATATATATATAAATAAAATGTTAAATTCAGTGGTGCCATTTTTTTTCTATAGATTTAAATGCATCTCGAAGACTGTACTTTACATATGGATATTTATCCACAAACGGCATACTTGCGCTCACTTCGGCATGCAAAAATGTGACCCGTTTCAACACAAGCATGTTTAAAGTAATGTATTTCATCTCCAGCTTTATTGTATATGGATTATTCAAATGTGTTGGGCTTATTTTAAGACTGTTTTTTTTATTGCATTCTTCAGCAATGTTATCAAACATAACAGAATTTCCCTGTACTGTGAGGGCCCAATTAACACCATTGCAAAAGAAGATGGCATGCTTTGTTAAAAAAAAAAGAGGGAAAAAAAAGGAAGAAAAATCCTACGGCATCAATGTAGCTTGGACTCTTTCTGGCTGACTATCAGCTAATTTGTTTAGGAGCAGGATCAGCTGCAGGATGTAAGCACATTCCTGACAACAAATATTAAGTAAGAAGAGTTTGAATAAAAAAATGTGAGTAACACAGTTTACATTTAAGATTACTGGGATTAAAAATAAATACGAAGAAATTGTGAAATCAGGACTGAGCCGTTACAGCTTTCTGCTCCCAAATACCAAAAGATGATTGTTTTGGCCCATATCTCAACATTTATTCTGTCAATGAACAGTGCTTACGCTTTAGATCAGGTGTCATCGCCCATCAGTTTGGACTGCACCCAAAACTACACTGTATGTCATTTATAACTGAAAATATAAAAACACAGGTATAAGGGAAGAAAAGTAGCTAGGCAGCTCAAAATATCACATCAGATATTGTCCTGCATTATTCTTTTGGATTTATACTAGCCCAACATTGACCTCCAGGTATCGATGCAACAAGTGAACAATATTTTCAGTTTGATGGGACCTTCCATGTTATTGAAGAGGAGAATTTGTAGACATCTAATTCTCCTATGCGATTGATATTGTATTTTTGAATTGCATTGAATCGCTCAGCTGGTGACCCTAAAATCAGACCCTCTTCTGATCTGCTACAACATCACACCTAACAGGCTGTGCCATCAATACTTTGGTGTGGTAATATTTACCGAAGAAGGCAAACTCAAAGTAAGCCACTGTTGGCATGAGTGGGGAGTTTAAAATGATGTTGGAGGAAGAACAAAAGTCACAGAAAGCTATTTGAAAGGAAGCAACATTTATGTAAAGACAACGTCATTGAGGCTACAATAGAGCAAAGGGGAGTTAGACTAAATAGAGTACAACAAAGTTGCTCATTTATCACCTTTATAGTGAAGGATATATATATATATATATATATATATATATATATATATATATATATATATATATATATATATATATATAAATATATATATCCTTCACTATAAATATACATATATATATATATTAGGGCTGGGCAAGTTAACGCGTTAATTTCGCGTTAATTCATTACACTATTAACGGCGATATTTATTTTATCGCGCATTAACGCATGTTGCTGACATGCTTTCAGTCAGTGTCAGTCAGCAGGCGCGCTGACTGCAGCGCGCGGTCACGGCAGCACTCTCCCGCTTCCCCTCCCCTCTCGTACATGGCTCAGCGGCGCCAGCCGATCAGCACGCAGGCTCAGCCTGGCCCGCCCACTCAGCTCTCACACAAACTTAATACACAAACAGCTGAGAGAGAACGCAGCAGCGAAAAAACATGAACAGAGGAAGTAGCACCGTTTGGCTTTATTTTAATACCGTAAATGAAATCAAGCTGTATGTTTTGTAAAAAGCCGGTTCATTTCAGTGGAAACACAACAAATTTATCTAAGCACGTGAAAAAACATGAAAACGTCGAGCCCCAGAAACGGAGAGAGGAGACGAAACTTCTCTCACTGCCCCGATAGACCCACAGACTGACGTCTCTGACTGAGGCGTTTCAGTCCTCCAGGGAACATCCAGGTAGATCAGTGGATGGATGCCCACACATAACATGTAATTAAGACCTTGAAAGAACCCAGTACATATATTAAAAAGTGTTATTTAAGATAAGATAACATTAGCTAATCCTTTTTTTATCCCACGACGGGGAAATTTATAGGATTAAAGCAACAGGCAGGTGCACACAACACAGACAAAATTACATAAGGATTGAAATATATAAGAGGTGGATTAGCGAAAAAACACTGAACATAACATTATTATTATTATTATTATTATTATTTAATTGTAATAATAAAATAAAAACCACAAAACCCAAAAGGTCAACAGTTTCACGATACATCAAGCTTAGGGACTGGCTAATATACAGCAGGTCAAAAAAGGCCATATTTTGGCTGCAGTGCTTGCTGTTCTCTTATGAAGAAAAGATCAAGTGGTGCACTAAATTCAATAGATGGGTTGAAAATATCCAGTATAAAATAAGTGCTACAAATGTTACAACACTTTTGTTCATATGGCAGCAGAACATTAAAATAAAAGTGCTCTTTACACTACTTTTGAATTCATTCTTGGAGTTTGTAAATACAATGCGATTAATCGCGATTAATCGCGATTAATCAGGGCGATTAATCGCGATTAAATATTTTAATCGTTGCCCAGCCCTAATATATATATATATATATATATATATATATATATATATATATACATATATACATATATATATACACATACATATATATATATACACATACATATATATATACATATACATATATATACACATATATATATATATACATATATATACACATATATACACACACACACACACATATATATATATATATATATATATATATATATATATATATTAGGGCTGGGCAAGTTAACGCGTTAATTTCGCGTTAACTCATTAGACTATTAACGGCGATATTTTCTTTAACGCGCGTTAACGCATGTTGGTCACATGCTTTTATTTTGTGAAGGTCTGTTGCTGCGGTGTAGGGGTTTGAATCAGAACAGTAGGTGGCGATAATGCGCCAATAACCTCGCTGTCAGCCCAGCCTCAGATTCAAAGAGGAAGAAAGGTGCTGGCCGGAAAAAAACACAGCTGACATGCGGAAGGCGGTGTTTCCCGCAGGTACCGCGAGCGAGCTTAGGCGATGCGAGGCGGTGAGTTGGCGGCCGGAACAAGTTTTGTGCGGAGCGGAGCGGAGCGGGGGGTCTGCATCGACGCCGTCGGTGAAGTCGCTTCTCGTTTCAAAGTATCCATGTGTTTTTGCCTGTTTTCCCCCTGCCATTCACTATATGCGCGCGAGAAAGCAACAACAAAAAACCGCGTGTCAACGTCAAATAAACGCAAGCATATCGAGTTAGCAAGCATTTCAGTTTAAAGTTCTTCCAGCATGGAATATGACAGAAACAAGTTAGTTGGAACCACTGCCAAGTTAAACTTTGGTATTGAACATAAAATGGTAATGCTGCTCCCTGCTGTTACCTCAGAAATTGCCTGTTTTTGGTAGATTTTTTCCCCATAAAGAGAATTCCCTGTCAGTGGCAATAAGCTTTAATTTATTATTATTGCTATTTTTTGTTTTACATGTTTAAGTTGAGCTTTACACTAAATATGTGTTACTGATAAGTGCTACAAATGTTACAACACTTTTGTTCATATGGCAGCAGAACATTAAAATAAAAGTGCTCTTTACACTACTTTTGAATTCATTCTTGGAGTTTGTAAATACAATGCGATTAATCGCGATTAATCGCGATTAATCAGTGTGATTAATCGCGATTAAATATTTTAATCGTTGCCCAGCCCTAATATATATATATATGTTTTGCACATTTTTTTAAAATCACTCTACACACTTCTTTAATTTCTTAAGTATGCCGTTTTTTAATAACGAATAACTGTGTAATATTTTTCTTTATGTTGTAAAATTCCACATTCCTGCCGGTACACCTAAATTACCCCACAGTTCTATTGTCCTGGGAATATACACTGATACGGCTAAAATGGAAACCAAACTCGGATGGGTGAATCGGTAAGCCTAGGTATTAGTCACGGTCTTGAGTGTTACCAGGTAATCCTATTTATAGCTAATAATAAATTATCATACAATAATGAAGCATACTAACATAATGTGGCTTTTGCCATTTGGTAAAAAGATTGAGTCATGCCACTGTGTTTAAATGTTTGGTCCTTTGTTGCCATTTACTACAACTAGAATATTATTAACATTAATTCTCGATGTTGCAAAAAGGGCTACTGTAATTATATATTAAATTAGTTTGGGAATGCAGTAACCTTGTCCAGATTAATTCCCACATAGAAAATTGAAGGCTGAGTATTTCTTGGCTCCAGAACACCAAGCGCTCGACGCAATGCCGGACACATGGAGTTGCTATATTTATTGAAAAAGCCCATCTTGTTTTTGTATAAACTTGCATATCCTGACGCAATGTTGCATCATTGGCTGTCAACACCAAAACAAGTTAATAGCTTTTTGTAAAACTGAAACATAAACATATGGCAATCAGCCATTATCTTTCAGTACAAACAAAAAATGCAGATATAAAATAATTTACACAAAAGGATTCTAATTTTCTGTGACAGACTGGCGACCTGTCCAGGGTGTGCCCTGCCTTTCACCCAATGAGAGCTGGAGATAGGCACCAGCACCCCTCGCGACCCCAGCAGGGATAAAGCGAGTAAGAAAATGGATGGATGGATGGATGGATGGATGGATTCTAATGTTAAGAGAAAGAACAAAATGTATTGTAACAACAGAATATTAAAAACTGTTTAAAATATTTAAAGGTCAAACAATTTTTGCAAACCAACTGTATACACAGCGAGTAAACAGCTTAATATATATATATATATATATATATATATATATAAATTCTGTAAAAAATATTCAGGGATGGAAAATGGAAAGCTATAAAGAATTTAAAAACATTGTGAAATCAGTGGTGTGTGATTCTGGACAAGTAAGGTTAGATTTAGATCCTTAAAAAAGGCCAGTTAAACCTTTTTGCTAAAACACTAGAATGCCCCGGGGTCTATTTTCTTTTTTATCATGTTTTTTTATTTTTTTTATTTATCTTTAGGTAAAAGATCTCTTTGATGTGCAGTATGAAAACACAATATACATTGCATGCTACACACACAATTTGTCATGATCTGTGGGTGTTAGGTGTTTTTAAGTTTCATTTGATGCCTGTTTTTCCTCATTTCCTTGTTTATTTGTTAGATGCCGCCTCATTAGTTCATTCATTTGTGCTTAGTTTCTAGTTTATTCTTGGGCTTTTTTTTTTAATTTAAACATTCGGTTAGATTTCTTCCTGTGTTTTTCTCCACACACAGATTTTTCTCATTTACTCTTCTCCCCCTCAGTCTCGGTTTACTCACTCTATATTGGTCTCAGCTGTTTGGTGTATTTCTTTGCTGGAATCTCCCGTCATACTGCTCCATGCCTTTGCTCTGTTGTTCTGCCTCATGGACCGTGGTTTGCTCCAGGCATCCCCAATTCTCAGTCTGGTTCTCTGCCTGAGTTTCTAGCCCTTTTCCTGAGTTTTTCTTATTTTTCATATTGAAAACAAGTAATTTTTGTTTTGACACAACAGCACTCTGCATTTGGGTCCTCCTGACAAAACGAATGGGTAAAATGTACCACACAGCTCGAAAAGTTCAAGTCATGTGTTGATGTAGGGAGCAAAATATACACACATCTTTTTCTCGGGTCCAATATAAGTTTCAAATACCACACCTAAAGTACAAATCTAGTTTTAGGTCTGTCAGAATTGAGTCCTAAATGCTTCACCTCAATTCCAAGTCAAATCTCAAATATTTTATCTCAAATCCAAGTCGAGTTTTGTGTCCTAGGTCAAAGTCAAAACGCAAGTCTTCGAGAGAAAAGCCCAAGTCAAGTCTCAACAGTTTCACCTCAGTTCCAAGTCAAATTTCAATGATATCACCTTAATTCCAAGTCAGGGTCTCTTTCATCACGTGAGCAAGTCATGTTGCATGTCTCCCAATCAAATAATGGCATCAGTCTGCTATAACAATGGCAAGGTTGGAGATAAAGGTTTTATCCTTTAACACAACAACATTCAACGATTCTTTTCCTCTCCAGCACATTTGCCTCAGCATCTAAAGATAGACCGCCGTAAACTTATCATATTAATAAGGTACAATGCTTCTCTCATTTAAAACATAAAAAGGATTACAAAACTGTAATAGGATAACATTACTGAATGAATAAAAGTCAAAGTGATTTTATTAAATGGACCTGGAAATGTATTTGCAATGATGCAGTTAAAACCCAATAATCCCTTCCCATGTTTGAACCGTCCTCTCCTTTACTATATTTTGAACTCTGTAGGGTTTAGAGGCTTTTCTATTTCTAACTAGAAAGCCAAGGACTAAAACCACATTATGATCAATCGTTGTTTTGTCTAAAGACTAAACATGTTCCAAGGTACGGTAGAAATTACCAAAAAGGTCAGGTGTAGCGTACTGGAGGTAGAAAGTAAATTGTTTTAAACTGAAATCAAAAGGGACATTTATAATGAATGACCAGAGGTGCCTTTGGGTTGGATCTGGAGGATTATATGGCATCTTAGGGAAGCTAAGCTTATTTTGTTCTGAAATGACCGTATCGCATTTAAAGAGCTCACTTTGAGAGACACCTGCCATTATTATGAAGATACAGGAAAAACAAGATTAGTGGATGGTCCATGAAGCTACCTGGCTAATAAATCAAAACCTGCCCTTTCACAGGAGAACATGCACATCCCTGTCTAAGCCATGGCTTACTTTCCAATTTACATCACCCCTGAGTGAATTACATAAACATTGTTTAGACGTCTGAGGTTTACTAAACTCTAAAATATATAAAGATGGGCACAAGTCAAGTGTCAAGTCCCTGTGCTGCATAAGTGTGGCTGGAGCCTACGTCCCAAACTCAGGTTCTTCTTCTAACCATGCAATGCACAGGTAAGTAGTTCAATACACACACCTGACGGAGGTTGCGCGTCACTCGCACGTCGTGCCAGACGTTGTCATTGAACTTTCCACTGGCGGGCTCCACCAGGGCTTCAAAGGCGCCAGAGCCCAGGTTGATGACCAGCCACACGGCACCGTTCCTCAGCGACAGGTTGACGTAATCGGCTGACTTTCCGGTGTGGAGCAGCAGGCCATTCCTCTGCAGGGTCCGGAAGGACAGCGTGATCTCATCCAAGCTGCTCTGAATGGGTGTCGTGGACAGGTTGTAGCTGAAGAACTCATTGCCCTTATAGGTGGCCACCGACTCCTGTTGCCCTGAGAGGGGAAAAGAAACATCTTGGAAAAATATCCTCATAATTAGATCAAATTGTGACTCTGCTAAATGAATGCATTCCGTTCTGTAGCATGGCTGAGTAAAATAAGTTTGGTGGGTAAAAATAAGGACTAAGATGAGTAGAAAACATAATATCGCTTGTCAAAGTAATCTAAAAACCCCGTCTGAGTATACATGTAGACAGCTAAACAGAAAGAAGTAACTGTACTGTAACCAGCAGAACACGTTACTTTGCACAATATCCAGCATGCCCTCTAATCATGATTTTTTTTTCACCTTTTTTGAAAATACATTCAACCTACAGCAGCATTACTATTTCTTCAACACTGACATTTACTTTGCCTTGTGAAATTATAAAGATCCCTTAAAGGTTTTCACTTTTTGTCGCCTTACAAACACAAACTGCAGTGTATTTCATTGGGATTTTATATACTAGACCAACACAAAGTAGGGACGTACTTGTGAAGTATAAGGACATTCCTACATTATTTCCAACATATTTTACTTATGAAAAATAAAAAGAATTTCCTAATATATCTAAATTAAATCAACACATTGCGTCTAGATGTCCCCTAATTATCAGAGCTGAGCCGTATGTGATCTAATCTCAGTATTAATCCAGCTGTTCTGAAGACCAAGGAACACACCAGAAAGCAAAATACTAACGTTGTGCGGATTTGGGGTGTAAGACAATATCCCGAACTTTCTGAATATCGTGACGCACTGTCCAAAGCATCATCACAGGTATTCTGATAAATCTGTCAAGCTCATGGCATGGCTGTCCACTTGAGATGATGGAGTGCAGGAGCTGCATAGGTCAGCCGCTCAAGTTGGAGAAAACCGTTGCCCATTCCACAAATCCATCTCTCTGGAAGAGTGGAAAAAAACATGAATCCCGAAAGAGAAACCCAATGATGTTCACCTTCTAGCAGAGCAATGACCATGAAAATATAGCCAGAGCTACAAACGGATGGTTTGGATCAAAGCATACTTATGTGTTAGAATCGGTTCAACTATACACTATCAATCCAATTTGAATGCACTTGAGGTGTTTCTCAAAAATTGGGCATAAACATCCCTCTCCAGATTTGTAAAGCTGGTAGAGACGCACCCCAAAGAATTAAAGATGTAATTGCAGCAAAAGGCTGTTATACAAGTTGGTTCAGGGGAGTTAAAAAAAACATATTTACCATGTTTTTGCACTAATTTGTGTTGGTCTAAAATTCACTTTAATAAAACATACAATTAGAATGTGAGAAGGGTAAGATTCCAAGGGATATCAATACTTTTTCAAGGCACTGTCATAGAATGCCAAACTAATTGCGTCTGACTTAGCCAAGCATTTGTTTTTGCTATCCAAGGCTTGCCCACTGGGTAATCTAAATGCACTGTGCAACGTTTGAGAATTTTTCCCCAACACTTCCATAGGGCATCATACGGAGGCTGATTAAAGATGTTTGTTTCTGTTGGTCAAGACCCTCTCAAATAAATGTAGTACAAAACATTAAAGAATGCTGACAAATCGATAGGAAATATATAATTAAAAAAAAGCTAAACGGCTATATAAATAGTCAGAGAGACAAATGCTAGACGGACACGGACGTCCACATAAACACAGAATCCTCTCTTGATTATAGCTAAATCCTCTAGCACAGCACCAACGCTATAATTTCTGCCATTAACCTGCTGTTTGACGTTGACGTGAAAGGAGAGTTGTTAACCAATAAATGCCACGTTTGACATGAGTAGGCTGTTTTGAGCCCTGTCCTTAGAAAGCTGCAGTGTTCGCCACTGAGCAAGCTATTTCAAGCAGGATGGAAAAGGCGTCCCTTAAGCCTGTGCTTGTTTGTACTGTAAATGTCAGCCTCGAAGCTCCAGGGCCAATTTAAGGCTGCGGGTTCACTGGGCCCCATTACTTTCTATTGTTCAAGCAATGTAGGTGCTCAAACACTGTGCACACAGCAAATTGATAAATTATCCGCGAGGTTCCCCATTGACAAATGCTCTCCTGACAAAAGCAACAATCCAGGAGCAAATCCAATACAATTTAGCTATCTATGAGCTAAAAAAAAAAGATTATTACTAAGAAACAGGAGAGGTATAGCCATATCTAACGTCAGGGATGAATACATGCGAAATGAAACCAAAAATAGTTACAACGTTTCTTTTCATTCTTACTTTCAGCAGTGAAAATGTCCTCTACGGATGACCACAAAGCCGCCTGGAAGGTCTTTGAGCCGTCTATGGAGGATTATGAGTAATTACATAGGCAGCCTATCTAGAAAGTAGACTATTATCTGCAGAAGCAACCAGGATTTTCCAGCGTGGGAAAAATTAAACACTGGCCTTTTTTGTCACAACACCATACAGACTTTGGCGCTAACTCTGTCGAAACGTTTTCTAAGACCCTGCCTGCAGTCGCTGTTGTAAAAGATGCATTGAAAGCAGTTTTTTTTGTATGTTGTAGCTGACTGGAGGCAATGGGGTGGGTGGGTGGGGGTGGTGGGTGCTGTGCTTTCAAACCCTCTTGGAATCTAACATGAGACCATTGTGCTGAACCATCTTGTGATGCAAATAGAAGCACCCATCGATAGAAAACGAAGGCTCAGCAGAATATAATGGAAACTCCAACGGTTCTCCAGGAATTTCTCCTGCTTCTCGACTTGGTGTCACATCGTGGTCTCTTTGTGTCAGCAATTTTCCTTCTCAGTGGTCTGAAACCACAACTGCACTCCAAGAAAGCCGGCGTTGCCACCGCGCTTGTCCCCAAAAGTTATGATTTATTGAGCTAATGCCAAAACGAGAGGCATCAATACACTATTAGCTGCACAGCATGTTGTTCAAAACCGTAAAAGCACTTGCAGGGATCATTATAGCATTGAAAAAAATGGAGAAAATATGCAACAATGCATTATAATGTGTAATGTATTTTAAAAATTTACAATCGGAATAAAAAAAGATTAGTATTTTATAGGTCCTTGGTAGTATGTAGCTAGTCTTCCTTTCCTAATGAAAACAACTTTATAGTCATGTCAAAACATTGCAATGATTTATTGCTATATCAAACTGCCTGTGTGAACTGATAATTGTATTAATTAATTGTCGGTGCTTGGATAAAAAAAGTGTCTCACTCAAAGCCATTTTCTAAAAACATTACATTTCTTTGTTAAAAAACTGGTAAAAAGGCAGTACACACACTTGACTTTCAGATGCCTAAACATTTTGTGTTAAAATTACAACTTCCGTTAAATAATCTAATGTTTGTTCATGTTTTGCTTTGATGAGTCACAGGTTTGTGACTTAAAAGAATGACAACGTGGCTAATATTCTGTTTTCCAGTTTTAATGCAAAAACGTGGCCTGTACAAACCCTTTAAACTAATACTTAGTTGAAGCAGGTTGTAGTTCAGTTTCAGCATCCAGTGCTCTTGTGTATCACCGCACATATAGTATAGTAAATTGTATTTACCAGAAATAAAGTTCAGCTGTCCCAAAAGGATTTTCTTGACATTTGCATCCTTAAGCTAAAGTTATATAGTCTTCATCTAGGTTCCACCACATTAAGATTATATTATTGTTTAAAAGTATATTGGGAGAAGACAACAGAAAATAAATCGCACTATATTTTAAACACCACGGTGGAGCGAAGAGAGTGGTAAATTTCAACAGGAAATATTGGGAAACAGCGATACTACAGAGACTGGATGTTTTTCCATAATCACAAAAAGACAAATATCCAAACATGTCAGGCTGCCAAGAGGCCAATAGCAAAAGTGAAAGAAGATGCAGGAATCTAGGTCATTTACTCGTTGTGTTTTACATGTGGCAACAGTCCCTGTACTCATCATATGTCTGGAATAACAGAATCACTTTCCCGTAAACAAAAGATCCAGGCTTTTAACTTCCAGACCAGACCTAAAGGTGTGCTTGCATTTCCCAAAAGAAACGCCGCACCTAAAGTGAAACATGGCTGTGGGGAAATCATGCTCTGGGGTTACTTTTGTCAGTAAAGGTAGGCGAGGGGGAAGTAAAATCAAGATTTTAAAATTGCCGGCTGACTTTTGAAGTCTCAGAGACACCGCATGTAGCTAGAACCGGTTTGCTCTTACGGCGCGTTGTGTCCGGTCAGACGGCAAGCACAGCACGCCGCATACGGATAGATTTCACTCAGGATCATTCAGATGTCAGACGGGAAATCTTGCGAAACCTTGCAAGATCAAACGTGTATTCAGAGTAAATAAACTTGGATGACGAGGGAGAATAACGGTTATAATCTGTGGACTGATTTTGACGGAGAAAAAAACAAAACAAAAGGGGAGGGTTGAACGAGTAGAGATAGCACGAAGGGGGGCTCTAAGCTTGATGCACTGTGATATAGAGGTGAGCTGTGTTTTTTTATTTATTTTTTTTGGGGGGGGGGGTTCCCTCTCCTCGCTTTCTGATTGGCTACACGTCGCATTCAACTGGCTGCCTGATAGTTTGTCCTCGGGGGAACACCACACATGCTAGGATATCAGGGCAAGACAATCCAACATGTTGAATATCTCCGATTTGAGGTCGGAGCGGTCCGATGTTCTACCGAGTGAACAGGATTGCTCTTAACACATCACGCACGGCAAGATCGTCTCTTAAGATTATTTTAAGAGCCACGTCTGTCGGAGGGGGGGAGATCGGGGCAAAAATCTGACAAATTATGCTGCCGCGTGAAGCAGCCTCAGGATGTCTGATGTGGATAGACTCCTTCCAAAGAAAACATGAAACTGAAAGTGAAACTGCTGCTTCAGCCAAGAATTAGTTTAAGCTCAGTTACACAACCAAGTAATTGTTAGCCTTAGCTTCTACAATTATTTTTAAATAATTACTGTTTAAATTGAATTGTACAGGATAGATTCACCACTACATGTGAAAATAATTATCTTATCTTTTTTTTTTTTTTTTTTTTTTTACATTTCAGAAACCTGGCCTTCTTCTCAGGAAATCCACCGCACGAGCTGCCTCTGAGCACTCTGGTTGTAGAGAAAAATATTCCGACCTTCAGATTCTGAAGACTTTTTCTAGAAAGGAAAACTCTGGTACAATAACACAAATGTGCCTTGACCACAGTTTATGCCAAAAATAACCGATCTGCTCATTAATATTGAGCTTAAAGCAGAGTTATTGTAGAGAAGGGAGCGCATTAACTAATTATTAGGGGCTAACTGTATGAGTAAAAGCAGTGTGCACATACAGTGGAGATGTTGGATCGTCCTTTTAATAATGGGCTAAAGCAGATTCAAAAAAAAAAAAATGTAGCTCACCAGCAAATTCCATGGGTGTCTGAATGATTTCACCATTTACATTTCATCAAGGATTTCTGTACACACCAGCCAATATTCAATCTCCTGAAGTCTGCATGAATCCATCACATCATTTCAGAAACTCTATCTCAAACATCCCCTCGGGCTAACACTGGGAAATTGCTAATAACTAATGTTCCTTTAAACATTAAATGTCTGAATTAAAATTTGATGTCTCATGTACATGCTATGATATCATTTAAATAACTGTAGGCTGCGTTACGGTTATCACTTGCAGATATAATTCTGTAAATCTCCCTTGTACAATGAATTTCTCTTTTACATTAATGCATGAAATTAACCAATTACATATCCCATTCTTCAGTTCCATGATAACTCACACTGTGTGTGGCTCTAGGACACTATATGATGTACTGAATCAGCTATACAGCAGTTATTCTAGGAAAGGAGAATGGAGGCTGTGGAGGCATTCAGTGTGTCCCGTCCGTCCTCGTGCTGTGGCAGCTTCACTGCTCTTAAACAGGCAGAAATTAGCTTCACAATTAGAAAACAATAAAAGCAGACTTCAGTCTGTACTATCGCGCCCGTGCTCGGCCTCTGGCTGAATAATTTGTAGGTACAGATAAACCAGTCTAATTTGCTTCAGCCGTTTAATCAGAATAGCCGTGATATCATTATCAGCTCTACAGAAAACATGTAAACGAGAACAGAGAGTGCCACCTCACAGTCTTCATTCAGAGGACGTGTGAAAAACACAAGATGACAGACAAAGCAAGTTCAGTTCACAGCTGCAGATTATTCAGTTTCCTGTCTCTGGTTAAATTACGTTGAAAAAATAAAGGACCCAAGAACACAGGAAGCGTAATGATAACCCAACACCCAGGTTTTTTTTTTTTTATTCTGGTTGGGAAAGTCATTTTCTTGAGGGCTTGGGATGCATGGTTCATCAAAGCCATGTCTCAAGTAGGTTTCAAGGTAACACAGACTGTCATGGAGACAGGAGGGAAACCTTGAAAACAAAATGTCTGTGTGTTCAAATTTATATAGATAAACGGTGCTTTAAAAACGTATTTGTTCCTTACAGACTTCTTAGGTTTTGGCTTGTTTTTATCACTAACAAATGTTTTAGATCACCAAACTGATGTTGAAGTTAGCCTAAGATAACCTAATATAGTAACACTTTACTTGAAGGGGTGTGCATAAGACTGACATCACACTGTCATAAACCTGACATAACACCTGTCGTGAAGATGAAGGAGTCCTTATGAATATTTATGACTATTGTCGTTAAGAGTCATTCTGTAAATAATGACTCTTTTAATGCAAAGTTGACAATGTTTAAAATGTCTTTGTTATGACAACCTGACATTAACCAGGATATCATAAATATGTCATAACAGGTCTAATCATAAACCTCTAAAAAGTTAGATGTTAGATGTATGTGTTAACATGACATTACACTGTCATATGTGACTGGTCTTAACCTTGGCTGTCATGAGACCATTTTGATTGTGTCTTTAATATTTTCCCTCATCTTAGGTAAAGTTGAACAAGTAGGACTAGTGGCAAAGATGCCATTCTGTGGTATTATACTGACAAGTGAAATGTTTGTCTCTGTTAATGTCAAGTTGTCCTAACAAAGACATTTTAAACAATGCCAGCTTTGTATTACAAGTGTCATAATTTACCGAATGACACTTAACGACAACAGTCGTAAACATTGAAGGGGTGTGCATAAGAGACCCCTTCATGTTCAAGACAGGTGTTATGTCATGTTTATGACAGTGTAATGTCAGTTTTATGCAAACCCCTTCAGGTAATGTGTTACCGTAAATATAAACAGCAGCTTTCAAAGGATGCTTTCATTGATTAGGGGGTATAAGCAATACAAACCAACCTGGCTCTTAAATTTAATGACTGGTTATGCCACCCGTGGGGGCAACATTAAGTGTTTGCCATAACTAGCAACACGTCCTAAATCACTATGGTGGAAATTGAGCCTATTAAAAAACATTAATAAAAACATGACTACTACTACTACTACTACTACTACTACTACTACTACTACTACTAATAATAATAATAATAATAAAATACAAAAAGCAGTTTCCAATTATGAATTCAATTAAAATGGGAGAAGACGCTATCCAAACCAATGAGGCTCATTGTAAATAAGTGATAGCCACCTAACTCCAATAAGAGGTGGAGCTGCTCTTGGTGGAATCAACTGCAAGCAATTGTGGTAACTTGTAATGAGCCTTTTAGATTGCTCATGAGGGATTTTGCAGAATTGTTTTAATTCAGCCATGTGAACTTTAGTGCATGTAAACATAGCTAATATGTTTACGTGCACAACATTTCACGATTGTATTAAAGTATGTTTGGATTAAATAATCGGATTGTACTGTTTATAAGGACACACAATCAATGAATCCGATCATAGTGTGCGCATGTATATGCATCTGGCTTTTTTCAGAATAGAACCACTCTGACATGCGCAGTTATCAAATTTCCCTAAAAAAACATAGAAGAAGAAGCACTTCCGTCTTTGCTAAACAGCAAAAAATAGTAAACAAAGTATTTATATGAGTTTGTTTGTCTTCCAAGCACCCAGGCTGGATTTCCACAATGTTCTAATTACAGTTGAAATGTTACTGAGTAAATACCAATTTTTTAGCTCTTTTAATGTTTTGAATAGAAAGGTCATATCAGGATTCCGGACAGTTTTGCTTCCCGACATATTTCTGCCACTCACCAACGCGGAAATACGTCCCGTTTATGTCGAGCGCACATGCACACTCGGGTCAGTTTGCCACGTTCAGAATAACTTGAGCCTGACAAGCGTTTATATGCACATTATCAATTGGCATAAACCATCCCTCTCATTTGGATTATAATTTCATTCCGATTGGGCTTAATCCGATCATCATATTCTGATTGCCTTGTTTACATGACACATTTTTTAGTCCGATCGTCCCTTTATTCCAATTACTCTTGTCCATGTAAACGTAACTCATGACGGGTTTTTGAGCGTGAACAGTCTATTTCAAGGTTGCCATCTCATCTTAATCAGATCAAAGTCCAGTTGGCCCCTCCAACATCTGCATTTCTTTGAGCCACTCACAGGTAGACTTGCTGGTGTGCTTCAGATCATTGTTCCACTGTCGTGGTTGAGCTTGCGTTCACAAACTGATGGCTTGATGTTTTCGGTAGAGATCATGGTTTCATCAAATAGAGAAAGTCGTCCTGAAGCAACACAGCACTTTTGTCAGTCTACAGGATTTTTTTTCCATTAAGTCTTGGGAATCATTAAAATGTTTTATTTTTTTTTTTTCAAATCGGAGATGAACCTTTGTGTTGTTTTTTTTGCCAGCAGTGGGTTTTACCCTGGAGCCCTTTCTCGGATGCTATTTTGCAAAGTTCCTTTCATATTGTTGGATCATGAGCACTGACCTCACATAATTGATACAAGTGAGGGTGCAGTTGCTTCAGACGTTGTTCTGGATTCTTTTGTGACCCGACTGCGTCATCGATGAGTTCTTGGAGTAATTCTGGTTGGACCAGTCATTCCCAGGAGCTTTCTACACTGTTCCATCTTCCTTTCCAACTGTACTCTGTGGTTAGAGCCAAGGCCCTAGAAAACGGGTTGTAACTATTTTAGGTTAAAATATGTAAATGACTTTGTTTCTCAGCTGTTCTTGAATTTCTTTGGACCAGAGCATTATGTGTTGTTTTTGAGATCTCTTAGCCTACTTCGTGTTATGATGCAGGTTCTGACAGCAGTCTACGCTGGGCATAGTTATTGAAATTGAACTCAGCTTTTCAAAAAAATAACAAAAAAGTTGTAATTTCATGATTTAAGAAGAGGATAATTACCTTCTCACATAAGGCCAGGTTGATTTAGATAGCATTTATTGCTTAATGAATGAACATTGCTTTACCCAGGTTGTGTTAAAAAACAAAAATCTGTTTGATAATCTGAAACATTTAAGAGGGACAAATAAGCAAAAACTTCCAAAACTGTAAGGGGCAAATACTTGTTCACAACACTGTAAAGATATGTATTTCAGAATTAATTTAGGTCAGTTTTTTTTTCTGGTTTAGCAAGAGATGCATGTTTGCCTTCCAAGGTTTTACTCACACTGCTTCTGCTTTATTTTAATTCAGAGTGTGAAACATGATAAACAACACCATTGCCAAGCGCGTATTACTAGGCTGCTGGCTCTTTATTAGCGAAGCTCCCCAAGGTAAAGATTTCTCTTCCATTTGTGCTTCAAAATTCCCTGCTGATCAATGATCATAAGCAACTCAGTGAGAAGTCTGGGCAGTTCTGGAAAAAAAACTCTGACAATGAAAAAAAAAAAAAAAAAACACCCAAAACTTAAACCAAGAATTTATTCCTACTAGAATACAATTACCTATCTTGACTGTTTTGAAAGTGGCGAAGCCACTTTTAGGATGCGAAACCTTTGCTCTTCATTCCTGATCCCTTCTGAAAACACCATGAAACCAAACCGAAGAAACTCTATTAGCGTAGAAGCATTACCTTGGCGTAAAACTGCAGAGATGATGATGGTCCAGTAGCTCAGTCAGTGGTCAGGACAAGGGTTTGACGGACAAATATTGAGTGAGTAGTGAGAATAACATGAGAGGAAGCATAAAATGAACAGGCAAGTATATGTAAAAATAAATAAATAAAATAAACAAAAAGAGGAGAGGAAATATTAGTGCAGCACAGTAAACTGAATGATCTCTGGGTGTTCAGGTGGCTGGGAGGGAAAAGCAAAACAATAGACCCCATACCTTGGCGGTTTAACATCAGGTGCGCCAGACCTTGAGGGAAAGAACAGAAAAAAGGATACGAAAACAGGAAGTTCATAAAGAGGTTCGGGAGAACAAAAGCATTGTCACAATGTTGGACTGCAGTTTGTGACAGACATCCTTGGGGGAAAGGTACGGATGTCAAAGTTCAAACTAAAATATAAGGGGAAAATTAAACTCAAATAGACAAACATCTCAAGGGAGGAGAGGGGAGGCAAGGAGAGAAAAAAACATCTTGACCGGCGCAACCCTCGCAGGTAGTTGCTCACACAGATGCTTTTTTCTAATGGAACACATATTGTATGTTTACTTGATGCAGACGTTTGGGATGTGTCACTATACATAGAGCCTGCTTTGTGCTGAAAACACCTGTAAATAACGTCGCACACTGATTCCTGTGATTTGGTTTGCAGCTTTACCGTTCCTTTTTAAAGAGTCTTGTGTATGTATTTATAGCCAACCCTCAACCTTTTCTCCTATTGTCACATTAAAGCAAACTTTCATGTCTTCTCTTAAGATTTTAGGTGATAGGTCAACACAGTCTTGCACTGGAAGGAAAATAATATGTGGTCTATACATTCAATTTCAAAAACTGAAAAGTGTGGCGAGCATTTTTTAGTCATTCCTTCACCGATGTTAATGGATAACACCGGTGAACATCAAGTGACGTCTTGCCACAGATCATCAATGGGTGTTAGGTCTGAACTTTGACTAGGCCCTTCTAACACCCACATTCATTTTGATTTAAATAATCCAATAGTAGCTACGGCTCTATGTTTCGGGACGTTATCCTTCTGGAAGTTGAACATCCATTTCTCGTCTTTTATAGCCACTAATGTCCAGGATTGCCTTGTATTTAGCTCTGTCCATCTTTTCCTCAGCTCTGATCATCTTTCCTGTCTCTACTTTTAAAAAAAAAGTATTCCCACATCATGATGCTGCCGCCATCATGCTCAACCATGCTAAAGGTTTGTTCGGGGTTATGTGTAGTTTTAATTTTCTACCACGTCTTCAGGCCTATAAGGAAAAGCACCTTCTACCGCCGTGTGAGATAATTTCACAACCTAACTCCGCTTTGAACTTCTCAATAACTTGATCCCTTAGCTGCCTGCGTTGTTGTTTGGCCTTTAGTTCACTAATGTTCTCTAAAACAACAGCTATATTTATCCTGACATTAGGTTACACAAAGGTGGACTCTATTTACTATTTAGATGACATCTGAAGGTATTGCATTTTATTTAAGAGCATCGGCATCAAAAGGGGCTGAATACAAATGCAAGCCACTCTTTATACATTTTATCACAAAAATTCAAATCATGTATCTTCTTGCGTCCAGATCACACTTATTGAGACATTGTGTGTTGATCTGTCACGTAAAATCTCAAATACATTACAGCGAATGGTTTTAACCTGATACAATTTGCAAGCGCTGAAAGAGTGTGAACATTTTTTTTTTATGAGGCTCTTCATCTCTAGACCTCGGCTTAAGCGTGGTTCTATAAAAGTGAAGGAGTGGCACGACTCATCCTGAGGGAAAGCAAACACAAAGTGAAGAGGCACCTTATTGCAGGTGACAATGACTAAAACCCTTGGAGGATTACTACGTGGAGAAAAACAGTGTGAATTACATTTCTGTACACCTCCGCTATGTATCGCGGCCTCTTTTGCAATGCACATACACACGCGTGAGACAGAGGAATATCTCAATAGGTCGGTCAGAAATCGCACGTCATACGTCACCTGCTCGTCCTGCTACGCTTCTGCTGTGCACATGAGCCCACTGTGCCAGTAAACACAAACAGCTCTCATCAGTGTATTAGTACTGTACAGAAGCTCGCTGCTTACTTACATTACCTCCATCATCCCGTTTTAGTCATTGGTTAAAACTTCAGGGGGCCAGGTTGCTAAAAAATCTACTCACATGTACAGCTGAACAAGGCTATTAATGCCGCAGCTCTGAGTGTGGAATGAACATAATTACCCCTGGGAGGGTCCTCGCTTGCCAACACGTAGGCTTTTGATAGAGTGTGCCATTGCAAAGCCAGTGACTGAGCCTCTGCTCGCTCACAGGATTCAGCCAAAGCCCAGTCTGCATAGCAGACAAAGAGCTGCTGTGTGCACCCACACTGCGGCTGTGCAAGCCACACGACAGGGCAGTCTATGCATCAACCCAGCCACCAGAAGGAGAGAGAAAAGTTGGTTTGTGGTCTGCTGCAAAACTCTGGTACGTAGCATCTTTTGCAATCCTGAAAACAATAACAGAATAAAAAAAAAAGGGTGTGACACGAGGATTTCAAACCCTGGTGTTCAAGGATGGAATCACACCAGGTCGAAACTTAATACCTCGGCTTCTATGTATTGGGTTGCTACTTGCAGTATATATATATATATATATATATATATATATATATACATATATATATATATATGTGTGTGTGTGTGTGTGTGTGTGTAATTAATTAGAATTAGAATTAATCTGCATTATGTATATACATATTTCACTGGTTTTGGCACGTTTAGATCAAACCTATGAGTGTTTCACTTTTTCTCTCGATGACTGGGTTGTGTATGTACAGTACATAACAGAAATTGTGCTTCTCTTCTCACTCTCCCTAATGTGACTGGGTTAAGATCCCATTGGTCTTCTCCTGCTGCTTTTTTTGCTAAAAGGCTGAAGAAAGGTGTTTTGACCAAAACGTTCAGACTCCTCACGTCGCCGGTTTTTATGGCGCACCGAGCAACGAAGACCAACCTGCCTCTCTCTGAAACGCCGGCAGAGAAAACAGGTCGGTGCGTTAGGACTCTGACGATATTTCAAAACACTTGTGTGTATTAGGAGGGGTGCTCTTCCTGTCCTTTTATAGAGGCGGCACTCTATTGAAAGTGTGCCTACTTTGTTGTGCCTTGCACCCAAATCTTAGTGTGTGGAAATGCAGAGATAACTGGCTCAGACCTGTAGAGTCCCAGTAGAAGAGAAAGACTGTGAGTAAATAAGCTGCCCTTCCCACCCATAATCTACCAGCTTTCTATTTTTAAATAAGTAGCAAACTAAACAGCAGAATAAAACTGCTTAGCATTGCTTCTTAGAATCCTTCTGACTTGGCCTTCATATAATGTCAACTTATTCTTCTTTTAGTGTAAGAAAATGGAAAACGGTGTCACCTGCTAACCAAACTAGGGAGGGATTTAAACTGAGGGATTTGTGGATGCTACAGATTTTTGTCTTGAGGACGTTTCAGGAAATGGTTTATGCATAATTAATTTACTGTCCCTGCACGTCCCTTAAGTAATAAACATTAGAGATGCACCAGGAAATCCGCTGTTAACCAGAACAGATCGATTTCTGAAGAGCAAACGCACCATACCTTAGTGATACCAGGCTGTGAAAAGACCATAACTCTATAGTGTGGAAGTAGTCACAGAGAGAAGACTTTCTACCTCTCAGGCATCAGTGAGGGGTTCAAAAATGAAATCAGGGGAAGCAAAGGTGCAAGAAGCTATATGAAAGGACACTTGCCACCTTAGTGGTTTTTAGATCACTGCTTGGATTTTGTTGGCAACTCCGGGTTCAACAGGTTAAAAGCATGTGAGAACAGCAACTTTTACATCCTAATTTTGTTATAATACCAGATTGTAGGGAAGACCTGATCACAGGGACTCTGATTATGTATACATTTATAACATAAACTCACTCTTATTCATTTGGTATGACATCTCACAGTTATATGTGAATCAATGTGCTTCTTTTTGCCATTGTGAACGACATCTTTAAATCAGTCGATGAAAAACATTTTCTACATTTTAGTATCACTACGGTTAATTTAATGATTCCTGCCTGAAACGCTGTGCGTAATAACCGTTTGGAGTTATTCCTGCATACGGAAGATCGGAGAACAGCTGGTGGTGGCTGCAGGCGCGTGGTTTTAACATTAATAAATCAGGCTGGCGATAATAGGACATCAGTTTGCAGAGAAAATTAGATAAATAATGTGATCTATACAGTTAAACACTCTCGCTGCAATGTGAAGCAGTACAGAAATTCGTAGCATAACAGAGGGAGGATAAAACTATTTAGTGGAAGACATGAGTCAAAGCACCGAGCTGGTTCCCTGGCCGTGGACAACAGAACCAGTTGGGAACGGGTTCTGGCATCTGTTCTACTTTAGCACGTCTACGGTTTTGGTAGAAATAGAAAACCTGTCTCCACTGAGCAAGAAAATTTTTGACCAGTGTTTAGTAATGTGAAGTAATAGAAAAATGATCTATATCATAACATAAAAGATGTTGTATAATATTATAGAAAAACCTGTGTATTTTAAACAATTCATGAGGAAAAAACTAAATATTGTTTGGCATGTGCACTACATAAAGTGAAAATAACTTATTTGTACTTTTCTGGCTTTTTAGTGTAGCATTACCCTTTTGCATTCCCCAATTATAATATAAAATAATTATCTCTGAAAAGTTTATTAAAAAAAAAAAAAAGCGAAAACATATGCAGATGTTGAAAGGCTTCATTTTTTGTGGATTAATTAGCAGTCATCTGAGAAGAAGGAGGCGGGGCAGTAGGATCAGGATTTGCTGAATTTGTTTCTTTTTTTCACAAAAAGTACAGAGTTTAGGGGCCACTTGTAATGACAGATTAGACCAAGGTCATTGCTGCAGCAAAATGAAAGCCCATCAGGACTGTCTGTCCCTTCCTTCACAAATCTCGCCACTTGCTTTGTCACACTTCTAATTATAATTGCATTACTCCCACGCGTTTTCACATAACTATCTAAAGTTAGAAAAATAGAAGAAACAGTGACTAGCTGTGTATGTTTCACGTCTCTTTCCTATATATATATATATATATATATATTTGAGCAATTTCTCTTTCTATCTGCCTCCTGTGGTGGCTTTCCTTATCTCTTGTTCACAGATCTGGCAGCACGTCAGAGGCTGCTGCACTGTTTTGCCAGCTGAGCATGCCTCGGCGTGGCCTTTGTGAGGACAGATCAATGCGAGGACCACGTGCTCGCATGATGCAGACGGACAACTCGGCGGACTCACCCGCTAATCCGAAAAGGTTTTCACCATCTCGGAGCAGGTCCTCGGACAAATAAAGACTACTCCTGTGCCGCTTAGAACACACAGCCGAGAGCAGATATAGCATTTGGGTTACCATCTTTGTCATCTCTGTCGGGAGTAGGCGATTTAGGTAATGCGTAGATCAGTCTATTTCAGCTGATGCAAGGGCAACAGAAAAGGCTGGCTCCTTCTCACACGCTGGTGTGAAGGACAGAAAAAGAGGCGTCTGGTGAATGTGTTGTTTTTTCTCTTGTCAGTGCTGTTTTCATGCGTTCTGCAACGGGGGATTGTTTCCGTGTCAAGCTTTAATCCAATAAACATTCCGATGTGCTCCTTTTCTGCGCATGTCATTTGATATTCCTTGCAATTTAGCTGTGAGCGGAGCCCTGCCATCTTTGCTCACATTAAGAGTGATTAATGCTTGTTTTTTTTTTTTTGCAATTTGTGCCGAGATGAAACCTGCTACATGTTGCTGAAAAGTAAAAAAAAACGCATACCTCTGTGACTAAGTCTTCAACGCGGCACAGCGGTACTAAACCCAAGCTTCTTTCTCTCGCTACGCACGCCGCCTTCATGCGTCTGGTGCTCCAGACATCTACAGGGCTTTGCAAAACTATTCATTCCACTTCAGTGTTTTGCCACAATACGACCACAAGCTTCAGAGCATTTTGATGGAAGTGAATTTGTCGGACCATCACAAAGGAATTTAAAATGTGGTTTTTGAACATTTCTGACCAAAATCAGAAACATGGTGTATGTCTGTGAACACTAATTTTAAGAGCTGGTTTAAACTTTAACTGATCCATTAAAACACATGAGCAGTTGTGTTCTTGATGGTGCCCCTGCATATCTGGGCTGTGTGTCTGTTTTTTTTCTTTTTTTTTTTTGTCGTCTCAAAACGTTTGCAGCCTTTGTCACATTTTCTTGCAGGATTGCTTGCCTCAGGTGAAAGGAAGGATCCCTCAGCATGATGCTGCCACCATGACATCTTACAGTAGTGGCAATGTTATCACGGTGAAATGCAGTATTAAGTTTCCCTCAACAAATGGAGGTTTGCAATCAAAAACATCAGTTTTGGTCTGTTTCGATCACATCTTCGTCCACATGTATGCTGAGAACCCTAAAGGGATTTGAGGAACTGCTTTTATGGCCTTCTATCAAAAATGGCGTTTGTTTTGCCACTCCTGCCACTAAACAGATTTGTGGAGTGTACACCTTTTTGCTGATATATTCTTCCACCGTAGCTGTTGATTCCTGCAGCTCCTACAACGTTACCAATCTACTCCTGGCTGTGTCTCAAGTGAACATACTCCTTGCACTAAATGTCTGTCAAGGTGGACAACCATGTCCAGGTTGGATTTGTTTCTGTCGCACCCTTTCCATTTTTGAACGATGGACTAAACAATACTCTATGAGATATCCAAACGTAGAGATGGGCAATTCTCATATTTTTATTAATATTTTTAGAAAAAATCAGGATACGACTTCAGATTTGTTAACAGTGGACTCCCAGTGACAATTTGCAAACCAAAAAACCTAAGTGTATGGTTGTGTTTTTATTACTTTTAGCATTTTTTGCATTGTTGGCATCATGGGAGCCAAAACATATATACAAAAAAATCCAGTTGTATGTGTGTCGATACAATATCAACACACATACAACTGTTTTTGCATTTGTGGCGATATGAGTACTGATTTTACATTATCATTGCAACAAATAAAAAAATGCAGCTTCATATTGCCCATCCCTTAAAAATGTAATAATGGAGGTTTCTGATTAAATTAACTAAATTTACAGGGTGATTTTTGAAGGCACGTGGTTGCACTGGAATTTATTTAGGGGTGTCAGAGTAAATGAAGCTGAATAAAAATGGCTGCCACGCTTTTTAGGTTTTTCCCTGTAAAACAATGTGGTAAACCGTGTATAATTGTTCCTCCAATTTACAATATAGGTGCGACTTTGTGGTTGTAATGTGACAAAATGCGTTCACCGGGTATAAAATAATTTTACAAAGAACTGTACGTCAAAAACAGAACATGAAAGTAGCATCCTTTGCAATTTTCTGTCCGTTTTGCTGTAGAATGCCAAATGTTCGCCAGAGGCAGGACTTCAGAAGGCAGGTGTGTGTGTGTGTCTGTCTGTGTGTGTCTGTGTGTGCGTGGGTGTAGCATCTTGTGTCAGTAGCAGTGATTTATAACGTGCACCAGTGCAGCACACCTCATACTGGTCTCCTGAGCCCGTTGGCTGCCCTTTCACCAGAACCACAGATCCTTACTGGGGGAGATGGATGTATCTCTCCGACGTCGACTAAACAAATCTCCCAGCTCCCGCTCAGTCTCTATTTCGGCTCGATATTGGCACCTCATTATAAACCAGATGTGGTCAGTTGAAATAACGCCAGTCAGTCCCCCCCCCCCCATGAAAAGAAAACCATTTTTCTAAATGGAGTTGATTATTAGGGTTTCAGTGATCAGTCATGTCGAGTTAAATGCTTTTGAGTTTAATACGCCACACATATTGACCTCAGCACTAAATGACACGTTATACAAAGTAAACCATATAACAGTAATTAATATGTGAAAAAAACATGCCCCGCAGAGTCAGAGGAAAAAAAAAACAAAAAACAGGATTCATAAATAATTGGAATGCAACTCTGCGCTCGCTTTTGTGAATGTTGTGAATGTTGCCCATATTGTGTGACACCCACGCTCTCTGCAGACCTTTAGTCACCTTGAACGCGCTGATTATGTACACAATGAGCATTCAGCACATTAGGCGCTTTTCCCTTTCGTGACCCTGTGACCGGCAATAGTATATCTCAGCTCAGCTTAATTTGTTGGATGTTGGAACTGCAGTCCAAACTGAAAAAAATAAATAAATAAAATACTACCTAATAATAACCAAACACACTCTATCACACGCTCATGCTAAGGAGATATCCTGTGCAGATAAGAGCATCACCATAAGACAGGCTACGTTCTCCGTTTGCGCTCATTATGCGATGCATTTTCTTACCTTCGACTTCTCTCTGGACAGCTGCAGGAGGACAAAGAAAAAAAGAAAACAGACATTCACAATGCTGACAGCAGAATAATGCTAATAATTTGCATACCATACCATGGATATAGAATGTCATATATTCTGTTATTCTTAACGGTGGGTTTGATTTTCCACCCATTATACCCTCAGCAACAAAATGAATGCCCCGTAATGGAGGCATTGTATCACGTCTGTGGCACATAAATGAATTTCTTACAATCACTGTTAAATTAAAAGGACCACAGACTGAGATCTTTAGTGTTTTGGACTATAAAGAAGCCCTGCGGCTGGACCGCGCGGTTTCCACGTCAATCATACTTTTAATGACTAACATTCATAAAAAACAGCAAACCTAAACTGCAGAGTGGAAAATATATTCCGCATTTACACGTTCCGCTCTGAGCTGCAGGAGATTAAAAGCTCACTTTATAATGCTAAACTCTTGGCTCGACGTTTTCCAGAAGAGGAAAATGACATCCATTTTGGGAGGCTTGTTAGATGCCTGAACATAAAAAAAAAAAAGATGCAAACACCGATCACGTTAGACGGCTTAAATCCTCTGTCTGGCGAAGATAACTGCTTCACCGAGCTGACTGCGAGCACTGCTGGAGCATACTTTGTCTTGGATTGCTTGTTAAGTGGACTTTATTGATTATCCCCAAGAGCTCAATAAGAGTTTGAACTATATTCTTAGAATGGGATATTAATGACATATTGGTACCATCATGAGGCAAACAAATGCAGCTGATTGTAGCAGTTACAGTTCAGTGCATAGGGATTACAAAAGACCAGTCAGGCTCTGGTCAGGAGTTTGCACGCATCCATCATAGACAGGAAAGTCATAACAAACGGCTCCTTTTCCAGGGTGGAGTGAAAGTAAGGGGGAGCTGCATTCATACAGCCTCAATGACTTCAAAGTCATTGAGGCTTTTCCTTTAATGTACAAAGGCAAAATCATACATACACCTCTACTAATATTTGGTCAAATGCCTCTTAGCAAGATGCACCTCAGCTACCTCCTTTGGTGCCTTTCTTTGACCATTCTGACTGTCATTAATAGTAGAGGTTATTAAAATTGGTTGATTTCCAAGTAGAGACCCAGATATGAAGCACTGTCCCTTTATTTTAAAGGGCAAATATTTAAAACCTTCCTTTTCACATTCCAATCCTTAAGTGGTCTATATTAAGTGGAACAGCAGGGCTTTAGACTGACTTCTTCATCAGTGAAGCTCAGGAGACCCCTCCTGTAACCCATTATCAGCAGCTTCTGAGACCGCGTCTTTTTCATTGCGTTTTGATGCGCCCCCTTACACCCCGCCCCCTACCTTCTCCCACGGCGTTCCACTACACCCCCTCCGTCATCTTTCGTAGTTTAATGGCCGATATACTACTATGTAGCGCTAAATAAACTTTTATTCACAAATCTACTAACAGATGCCAGTGGAAAACGTTTCCATTCAGCCGTACGTGTACGAGCCATAGTCTGACCCAGAGCAAGATCATGGTACTTGAAATAGGCCTTTCGGTTGTGCTCTCAAGAAACTATAAGCGGGCACATAGATATCTAACATAAAGTCTGTAGACATTTCAGTGTTAGCAGCAGCCAACAACTTTGCTTTGTGTCCTTCGTTTCCATACTGAGAAGGAACTGAGCCCTCCATCAGATGAAGTCTCTGGGCAAATCCCTGTTCATTACTGGCAAAAATTACAGAAGCATTGATCTCTGAAGGGCTTCGCGCAAACATGGAGGACTTTCCCCACTGATGCGGAACATTCTCATGGAAAATAAAGTTTAACTAGGCACTTCAACAAGGTTCTGATAATAGGGGCTGGTGAAGGGACTTGCGTGGGTTAATACACCCAACAACAGGACATGTAGACTTGTCCACTGACGGCTTCAGCATCCTTGAGTTTGGACCACAAAATCGAAGGTAGAAAAAAAGGGATTCATGTTCTTTATTTAGATCCCCCCCCACCCCAAATAAATTACCCAAAATGAATCTAAAGATATCTAAACAACACTTTGGAAGACTAAATTAAACTTTTCAAAAGGTATTTGAGGGCCAAAAAAGTGTTTTTTGCATTTTATGTCTCCTTTAATATATTTGCAGTTTTGGCTGTTCGAGGAGCTAAATGTCCACCTACTTTATCCGTTCCAAAACCAGTTTTGATGTGTGTTCAAGCTCATTCTCATGTTACAACAACTAACTGTTCAGGTTGTAACCAGCAGACACTGAACTGTCCCCCTATGATGACAGGAAATTCATCAGAAATGAACTGAGGAACCTCCAGGATTCAAGCCAACCATAAACTGGAAACTGCTGGAACACCAGTGTCACTGTCAACAACTTACATTGGCATGGATTGAGAGATTGCCCACCATGAAACATGTTCCAGCTGAAATATCCACATCTTTAAAGGAGAAATAAGTAATAATGACACCTAGTGTTTCAAATCGGAACAACACCCAAAAAACAGGTAATGAACGTCTCCAGCTTTCAAATGAGTCACCATTATTAATCCTGGTTCTATCCTGCTTTAGGTCTTTTTCCCTTTTTGAAGGATGCCAAGGCTTGTTAGGTATTGAGATTATCTCTGGTCCTCTGCTCTCACTGGCATCCATGTTTGCAGGCTGCTACTCTCATAAAATACCAAATGCTGCGCTCTGTTTCGGCAACCCTGGGAACTCTCTCATATGATTGGCTCTGGAAACAGGAAGTAAACACGGGCTACACAATGCACCAAAGTACTTCTGCACTGTACCTCTAAGGTTTGAAAGGACAAAAACTTGACCAACACATTGCTGATGGAGGAGACTGAGTGTTATATATGGGGATATATATATATATATATATATATATATATATATATATATATATATATATATATATATATATATATATATATATATACATTACAATAGATGACTTACTTATTTCTCCTTTAAGCCTGACATAAATTTGCAGCTGTCCATGTGGTCCATCTAAATGATTGAACCATTTTGCCACAGTAACAAAAAGTATATATGGGATTGTCGGGGTGAAGGTTTCACACTTGTTGCATCAGCCGCCAAGCACGGCAGCTCCATTGTCAAAGGGCAATGGAGATCACTGGATGGCTGTTCTTGTTCTTTTATTGCTGCTGTCTTAAATCAGTTGCATTTTTTCGCTGCAATTGCTATTTGAATGACCAATGGTTTTCATGTCTATTTAAATAAGGTGCCTATTGAAAATAAGACCTTGGATACCAACAGGATTTTCCTGCATAAATAGCAGTGAAATAACAAAAATTCAGTAGAAAAATAAAATGGTGGTGAATGCATCATTCTGTGGGACTCTTTTCTCGCCTGTGGTGGATGGATAAGGAGGAAAGTCAATCTCACCTAACATCAGTAGCTGCCTGGTTGAAATAATGACCCCAAACATACATAAAAATGAGTTGGGGAATGGCTAAAGCAGGCTAACATTAAGCTCCTGGATTTAACTTCTCAAAGCCCCAACCACAACCCTGTTGAAAAATGTGTGGACCATGCTTAATATCTGGGTCCATACCAGAAAGCCAACCCATTTAAATGAGTTGTACCAATTCCCAGTGGTCAAAAATGATTAACTAAAAGGGACATTAACCAAACAATATGTATGACATGTATGACATCAACACTTGTTTCCTAAAATTTGTTGTATGATCATTTCATCCTGGATAAAACAACAACAAATCAAATTGAAAGCCCCTGACATATTGAGTGATGATAGCATGATGTGTGGTAAACATCTGACAGGCCAGCAAACCAAAAGGGAGAAACCAGAGTTATTCTGAAACATGGCATATCAAGATGATTTAAGCTGTCTAGACTGTGTTGTTTTTTTTCTTTTCTTTAAGCTTCATTGATGAAGTGTATCTGTGGGAGAAAAAAAACCTAAAGCCTAAAATGTATTTTCCTGAAAAAGATGTTAGATTTGAACATTTGCTGATTTTCAGCTGCTGTTTGCAAATTACGAGACGCAGATTAACCATTGAATTGAGTGAACTTTGATTTAACAGAGTTACTATAAATGATAAAGCAAACAGTGTCTGGTCCTACCTAAAGAATGAAACTACACTGAGACAGTAAATCTTTTCTTAAGAACACATTGTGCTGTAAACAGAAGGATTAGAGTTTACCCACCTTCTTGGCAGTACCTTCCCCTATAGCTGGTATTGATACATTCACAGAGGACCTCTCCTTTGCTGACGGAGCACAGGCCTTTGTTGCTGCAGGGAGAGTGTGCATCGCATATGTACTCCAAATCGTTGTGCACGGCTTGACCGTCCAGCAGCACTGGTAGCGCATCTCCCACTTTCAGGTTGGTCACAAAGCCCCGGAACGGTGGCTCGTACTTGACCGTGCTCGACGTCAGAGCAGAGAGACGCACGTCGGGTGAGATGCCACCGACGTAGAGGTCGCTGGCCACGACCATCTCTTTCCTCTTGGACTTGACCTCTGCCACTTTCTCCTCGTTGTCCAGCACCAGTCGGGTCTCCCTATAATTGCGAGTGAGGAGGACTCTGTGCCAGCGCTGGTCGCTGACGTGGGTCTCCGTGTGCAGGGAGGCCGGCTCTGCGCAGTGGATGGTGAAGCGCAGCTGTAGCCTCCCCTCTGCGATCAGGAGCTCCAAGAAGTCGCAGTTCCCGCCGTCATCCAGATAGAGGACCAGGGCTTTGCTGATGTTGGTCTTCAGAATAAAGCTCAGCTCACCTGTCGTCTTCGCATCCCACTGAGCAAAACGAGTCCACTGACCGGGTACCCCTTCATATTCCAAAGCTACTCCCGTTAAAACTAAACCGGCTAAAAACAAAAACCAGGACACTTTGCATTTACAGCTGCCCATGATGGTTCGTCTCTGCTTTCTACCGCTGGGTTCTGTGTGTTCTCCAATTTAATCAGGGAATGTTTTCGAGTGTCTGTTACCGCTTTTGTTATCACTCTAAAACTGGCACACACACACACAAAAAAAAAGAAAGCACCACTTCAAATCCTATGTGTAGCACAGATTGTTCAGCCCTGACTGCCTATCCTGATCTGTTTTTGCCATCTCTTAACAAACGAGGCACATCTACTTTTGGTCTGAGGAAGAGAACAAACAATGCGAGTGATCCACAGTACTGTGTGCTTCCTCGTCTTCGCCATCCAGTGACTTGGCCTCCATCCAGCACCGCTCCTGTCAGTTCTCCATGGGTTAGCTAGGCACGCAGCCTAGGTACAGCCTCCACTCTGCTCAGCATCCCAATATCCTAAGACATGAAAGAAGAATGTGTAATGAATAGCTGGAAGCATTATGAGTCTCTGATTGCACGAAAAAAAAGGTAAATAATCTGCATTCATTACCAATACCGTGGCAAATGAATTACAAAAATCTAACAAATCATTAAGGAGGGAGATAGGGACATGAGAGTAATGAATTCAGAAATCAGCATTTGGAAGCTTTTAAGGGCAACTTTTAAAAAAAAACATCAAAGATTTTGGCTTGTGGAAATATGTTTTTGTGTTTGAGTAATGGGCCGTCTAAAACCTGGCAGCCCACCTCATCTCTTTAAAATAAGGCAAAAAGAGAAACTAACTTATTAATTTCCGGAAAGACGGTGGCATCTTTGAAAATTACCCACACAGATCTTTTAGCACAACATAAAGGATGACTAACTTGAAAAATATCTCAGTGTGAATTTTTTTTTAATCAGTCTGCACCAAGTCAGTTTCTCAAAAACAACAAGTGATAAAAAACACATAAAACAGATGAGAGCAAAGAAGCATGAACAAATAAGTATCTACAAGAAATGACTGAAATGGTGTAGCAACTGGAGGCAGTAAAAAAATTTAGAGCACCTAACAGGTTCTGGGCCTCATGTAAGAAAGGAGTAAGACGCTACAAAGTAAGAAGCTACAAATGAGAAAAACCTGTCGCCCAGAAAACAAGAAAGTAAAATGTTTTGTAATTTGTCACAACAAGAAAGGACTTTCTAATCCGTAATCAAATACTATACTTTTCAACAGTCACTATAAATAAAAACCACACCTTTGACATCAGACTAATGGTTGCTACATACACGGTGAAAACCGAGACATTCGTTCTCGCTCCCACAGCGAATGACGTGATTTTGTTCTCACAGCCCTGCTCTGGAGGGTCTCCCTCCTTGTTCTCAACACAATGTCTGGGCGGAACGTTTTTCTCATGGGGTGTCAGACTACTGTACTGTGATTGGACAAGATTTGGATGGCCGTGTTTTAGTTGGAAAAGCCAAAATATCTCATGCATCTGTTGAGCTAAATGCTGTAGTCGCCTTGTACAATTCTATAGTTATGCTGCTATAGACTTATGCAGCGGAAGGACATCAGGGTCTATTTTTCTCTCTCTGCTGAGTTCTCCTACTGTTCTCCAATTTGCATTGTGTGTTGTTATTTCAACTTTATGTTCTCTCTGTCATTTTTTTCTTCATAGTAGGTACACCTGGTCTGGCGTTTGGTTAGCTGTGACATCATCCAAGGGAGACAGATCATCCGCTATTACCATATAACATAGAAAAGATTTCTAGATCAATGTGTGCTTCTTTGTTTTCTGTGTCTCTGCTCTGTCTTCTCTAACCCCCAGTCGGTCGAGGTAGATGACCGTTCACACTGAGCCTGGTTCTGGTGGAAGTTTTCCTCCCTGTTAAAGGAGAATTTTCCTCTCCACTGTCGCTTCATACTTGCTCGGTATGACGGATTGCTGCAAAGCCATCAACAATGCAGACGACTGTCCACTGTGGCTCTACGCTCTATCAGGAGGAGTGAATGCTGCTTGTCAACACTAGATGAAATCTACTGGGTTTCCTTAGATAGAAAACCTTTTGACCAACCTGCCTATGTGACTTGATTGAATAGGACTTTGTAAAGTGCCTTGACATGACATGTGTTGTGACTTGGAGCAAAATAAATTAAATTGAATTGAATTGGTGGCTTAAGCGGACGAATATGCCAATTCCGCTCACATGCAGCATTTCCCCTGTACATTTTCCGGCAGCGTATTTGCAGTCTTTTCAATTAGTGCCAAAGCACACTATGATCTATGATTTCAGTCTGCTCCTCTACTTTCGGCTCTCCGCCTGCTCTGTGCTCGGCTCGCTCTCTGTGGCAATTTGTGAATCGCTGTGTAAATGGGTGAGTGTAGCTGGGCAAATGAGACTTGTGTAAAAGCCTTTAAAGTGGTCAGTATGACTAGAAAACAATACAACAGGGCCGAAAACAGAAGTCACTTTTAAAATTAAAAACCCTCCTGCTGAGATTGAGATTTGTTCAAAGCAGCTGGACAAACCACCCATTATGTGGGGTTTATGTTGGTTTGAACCCATGGCAGACAGAGCGAAACACTTCCTAGTTATTTGCAAACAGGCTTAAATCAGAGGCAACCAGACGTTCGCTCAGACTCCTGGAAAGGTGTCGAAACGTTTTCAGAAAAACTGAGCAAAAGTCTAGTTGCGTCCGATTTAAGCCTGTTTGCTGTTGCGATGACCCGAATAACTGGGAATTTGCACAAGCATACTAATTATTTGATTATTAGCTGACGATCATATCGTTATTGCGACATTCACCAATATTGCTGCACGTGTATTTTCCTGATATAGTGCAGCCTTATGCTATAGTACACAAGTTTGGTCCATTTACCATTTATCTATGTCTAGGTGATGTCAACGCTATGGTTGTGTTTTTCAAAGCTCACCTGCACTGGTGTGACTTGTTCATCACAGAATTTGAAGCAGGAGGGGCCATGTGGGCCCTTAAACGGGGGTACTATATTATCACACCCACAATGAATTGGCAGAACTTCATTAAACCTAAGTTACTGTTGTGGTTTTGGCAAACCAGCTTCTGTGCACACAAAATCCAGCCCTTGCATTGGCTACAACAAAAAGGATACAACTGTCATGTGCACTCTCTTGTACTTTTAAATCATTGGGTCTTGGGCTCCCTGCAAGAATCGGGCTCCCATGTGAGGAGATGCAGAATTCCTCCAAATGTGTATATAAGGAAGCCTGGAGACCGATTGAAATTGTAGGTTATTTAGTAGTGTTGTGTTTGAATGCTGTTAAGGAGAAGATGTTCATAGTTTTTAGTGTTAGAAGTGCAAGAGATGGGAAGGACAAAATGGAGGTAGATATATACTACAATATTGCAAAACTGCTTCGGCTTTACATTCTGGTGAATGATTCCTTCTGTTTACACTTACCAAAATATGTACAAACAGTGCCATGCCAGAATGAGATTAATGAACAGTATGGCACACTGGGCGGTGTGCAGCATTTGGTACAGAAAACCCCCTCACCTACATACTTATATAGTGCTGATAAGCAGATTCAAATATGATGGCATATGATGTACAGTAAGGCTGAACCACATGGTTGAGATACAGAAACTAACTTTGGAGGGAAATTCAGCAGATCGTTGAGGAATATCCTAGTGCAGGAGGATGGGAAGGGAAAAATTGATTTTCAAAACCTGAGAGACCCAATACATGATGATGAAAAAAAAAACGTAGATATAACAGGTTTGCTCATACAATGTATTGTGTCCGGTCAAACGGCAAGCACAACACACCACACAAGAAAGGATTTCTCTCATGAACATTCTGATGTCAGACGGGAAATCGTGCAAAACCTCTAGAGGTCAAATGTGAGTTTGGAGTAAATAAACATGGAAACATGGAAGAACAATGGCGATAGCTTGTGTACTAATATTAACAGAGAAAAATTACAAAAAGGAAAGGCATCGGTCAATGGAGTGGAGACAGCGCTCTACTTGCTACACTATGATATGGAGGTGAGTTTTTTTGTCTCCCTCACCTCGCTTTCTGAGTGGCTACATGTCGCATGCAATTGGCGGCATGCTCGTTTGTCCTCAGCAGCACCACACATGCTAGGATATCGGGCCAAGACAATCTAACATACTGAATATCCCAGCTTTGAGATCGGAGCGGTCCTGACGTCCTTCCTAGCATACCAGATAACTCTAAACACACCACACACGACAGAAATATCTCATTAGATTATCTTTAGAACCATCTCAATAATCAGGGCGTCCTTAAGATTGTCAAAAGGGGAAGATCGGGGCAAAGATTGGGATAATTATCCTGCTGTGTGAACCTGGTGTATCAGTAGCATTGCAATAAGATAGCCAGGAAAGCAGCAATGACTAAGAGCACGGATATTGATGCCTTCTCGCTCAAAAAAGGTTTTGAAGTTTTACCGTGATCCTGTGATGTTCGAAGGGTGGAGGGGGGACCTTGATCTGGTGAGAAGGTGGTCTTAAAGCCATTCAAGCAAAAAAAAAAAAAAAACCTGTGTAAAACTGAAATGTTTTGGCAAGAAAAGGAAATAGTAAGGGCTGTAATACAAAGCTTGGTAGAGCCAATTTCTCAAAGCTGCCTTAAATCTATTATAAACAGATAAAAGGGTAAACTCTGTGTGAGCCAAAGAATTGATCACACACACAATTAACAGCCTCAATCAATTACAGTGATAGCAAAGGAGTGGAACAGTTGTAGACGTTCACGATTCTTCCAGAACACATCAGTTAACACAATCCCATTCAATTTAGAGTATAATTCATTTAAAGGGCTTGTCTTACGATTAATATGTAATTCCTTCAAAACATTCAAGAATATTTGCAGCTACGGGAGCCTCTTCTGATCAACCAGTCAATAATAACTGCAGACTGATGCCAAATTTGTTTCCTCTTAGAAAAAAAAAATCCTTTAAATGAATAATGGAAAAAACAAAATAATGCAAGACAGACTTCATACCAGAAGATCAATCCAAAATATTCTCTGAAGTATCAGATTGCTGAGGGCTGAAAAAAACCCTTACTGACGGACAGGTTTATCAGGGGAACGGCTGCATCGAGGAAGGTCATAAAAGCTGACACTTTCCTTGCAGAATGAATTGCTATTTGTCAGGGTCAGGTACGGTGAGGAGGGAACTGCTATTTCTGATACAGCCGAGGTTTGTATCGATTTTGAAAAACAACACATTGGCCGTTTTGTACACACTGTAATAAGGACTGCTGCGGCACCTTTCAGGGTTGAAGCATCAACACATGTCGATCGTTCTCCAGACTTAACACTCATTAAAATCAACCGGCGGTGTCAAAACCCAAGCATAAAGGCAAATGAACGGTTTGGGGAAGAATGAGGCAAACACATTTTCTGCAAAGCAAACTTTACAGCAAGAAAATTGAACAACAGCTCAAGCCTGTTTATATCTCGCATTCTCTGTGTGTTTTTTTTTTCCCCAGCAATAATCCGTTATCTGTGTTTACAACCGGTTTTATCAACATGGAGGCACAGCTAAGCTAACAGAGACTGCGATTCCCCACAGGAGCTATGAGAGGTAGCTTGGGCGATATCAATTCTTTGCACTTGTAATAAAAATAAAAAAATAAACCTGATACAGCAAACATCTTGCACATACACAAACTGTGGGCCTCACCATCATTAACTTGGGAATTTGACAGTAAACCCCTAGAAATCAAGGCTTTTATTAAAACAACATTGTAAGCGCCTCACATCTCACATCATTAATTCAGTTTATGACGGCTGTTTAAAGTCAGTTTTACTAAAATTTAAAAAATGATGTCAAATGCAAAGCAATAAAAAAAAGAAAAGAAAATCTTCAAAAGACTCTTCTAAAACACTCTAGATGCAGGACATCTTTAAGTGGGTTCCTTGGTGTTTGTGAAGCCTGTTACAACACAATACTGCGACAATTTAACAGAAAAGCTTGTAAAAAGGTCCTGCGCTTTCTGTACATCTAATGGCTTTTCTCACTGGATGACATCCACTTTTTTCATTAAAAGCAGCAGGGCAATTACAGATCATGAGCACAATGAGCTCTAGCATTTATCCAGGGTTGTAAATTAGTGTCATTAAATTGGAGACCTGTGCCCAAAACAATAACAGCCAAATGTGCATGTATATCTTCAGCCAACCGAAAAGGTCTGAAAGCCTGCACTTAATCAAGTCTGCATGCCGTTTTTTCTTGTTAAATAGCAAAAAAAGACAATGCAACAAAATCAACAAAAATCTGCCTTTGTATGCATGATCATAGTTAGCAATGGTAAACTTTATTGATTTAGAGGCTATCAAAATTCTACAGACGCTCTGTTAAAATGGCTGGGTTTTGTGATGTGAACAAATGCGGGCATAATGAATTATTTTGACAGATTTTGCACACACATATATATATATATATATATATATATATATATATATATATATATATATATATATATATATATATAAAATGCAATATTTATCCCATACAATTCAAAAGAAAAAATCGTTTCAATGAAAAAAGTAAAACTCAATCGCAAAGTCATGCATATTCTTAAAGGGAAACTCACCCCAAAATCAACTTTTCCTTTTTTTGCTGATAAACTGTATAAACTGGTCCTAAGGGTGCGGTACAATATTTTAAATTTTTATGTGAACTTTTTTAGTTCTGCAATATTTGTCTTAAAACCATCTGGTATTGCCCTCTTAGGGTTAAGTGGTGGTTATTGCAGTTGAATGTTCCTATTGGTTCAAACAGACAGACGCACCTGTGGAAACTCACACTTAGGAAGTTGGAATCGTGAGCATTGATCAGTAGAGTTTAGCGTTTGATACTGCTTTGAACTTGGCCCATGTCAGCATTGATGCTGCTAATATCACTTCACCACTCAGAAACTGCACCCATTTTGTCCTCCGCTGTCTCGGCAGCTCCCTGCGCCAGCAGCTCGGCCTGATATGGCTCAGCCCCACTGGGCTCCCTCAACCTCTGGTGACAAGGGGCGTGAAAAGTCCTCCACCTCAAAAAACTGATCCGTGGCAAAACCACCAGATTTTACCCTTGTCACTCCATATTTCAACATGTCACCTTCCCTTGTCCTGACCACAGTCGCCCTCTCCGCTCATCCCTACACTTAGCCATATCTCGTGGAACTGCGCACTTTGGTGGCATTTTTCAAAATGCGTCTGGGGGCAGAGTTATGCCTTTCCATCAGGGTGAGTTACACTTAAACCAATACTTTAGTGACCATGTTTTGATTAAACCTACCAGCATGCCACTTCTTGAACTGGTAATATTTACCTACTCTTCCCCGCAGATTGTCTCAACTTGAATTAATTCCACCTGTATCTTCAGCTCTCTAACATGCACCTGAAGGTTTTAATATTTGGAACTGATCACAATGTAATCCACCTTGACAAAAGCCCTATTTACATCTGGGGAAACCTAACTCCACAGCACGAAGCTGCCACCACCAAATTTCACTATGGGTATGGCTTCCTTTTGCTGACAAACTGTAATATCTCCAAATAACCTACATTTTGGAATTGTAACCCAAGTTTTTAATTGTCAAGTTTGGTTTTCTCAGACAATTTCTCCCCCGCAAAGGTTTAGGAAAGTTTTAGCAATGGATGTTCTATTTGGAAGGAAATAGTTTGGTTTCTACAGTTAAAAGCAAAGGATTTTAGAGAAAAATCTTGTTTTTGAAAAATGTTCTCCGAATTATTGATGACCGTCTTCATTGTGGCATGATAAACAAATGCCATGGAGAATTTGTACCCTTCTCCAGACTAACACCTTTGTACAATGATGTCCTTAATGGCCTTTGTAACCTCTCTGTGACTTTTCGATGACGGATGCAAATAGGCAAGTCAGGAAAATGTTTGTTTCGACAGCTGAACCCAATTTACATTTCATCATATTTACTATAATTTGTGGCATGCGTGAAGCAGGTTATTGTAGCCTTTTAAGTTTTAACACCTCCACTGTCAGATTTGTTTGTTTTTCAGTTGAATTGTACACGATAAAAGTAATACTTACAGTGACTTATGATGACCAATATTATACACGTTTATTCGAGCACACAATCGTAAAACTTGTGGAAAGCTGATTGGAGAATTATACAGACATATCATCAATTTAAAGGGCCATTCTACAAATTACATCAAGGCCCAATGGGAAAAGGAATTGACAACCACAATTACTCTAGAGGATTTGACAACCATAATTAAAACTTGCATCACCACTACAGCCTCACATATGTGGAGAAATGAAGAATTTGGTCCATTTTTTAATCACTGCAAGACAAAATCTAGAAAGCAAGTGAGAAACTCTGCTGGTGGGAATGTGATTTCCTGGCACTCCACTTTCATGTTTTCTGGAGCGATCCAGTCCTTAAATTATCCTGGGATGCTGTTCATAAAGCTGTTAGGGAAGTTTTGGGTCATAATATTGAATACACAGTCTGCTATACCTAGGAAATGTGGTTTTGTGCTTACCCAACTGTGATATATATATATATATATATATATATATATATATATATATATATATATATATATATATAGATAGATAGATAGATAGATAGATAGATAGATAGATAGATAGATAGATAGATAGATAGATAGATAGATAGATAGATAGATAGATAGATAGATAGATAGATAGATAGATAGATAGATAGATAGATAGATAGATATTGGTTTTGTCAGGAGCACTCCCACAATGGAACAATGGTTTGCTATTGTTAAAGACATTCACTGTATGGAACACCTGACATTTTGCAAGCAACTATGATAAATATAATATAAAGACTATGGAACCATATTCCACATTTGAGCTGGTGACCTAAGGGTGCAAGTTTCTATGCGAGGCTTTAACCGATCAGATATGTAATAAGGAGCTTGACCATGCAAAGCCCTTGTTGTTACAAACAAGATTGTAAAACAACTTCCAAAAATAATTGGTAACCAGGGTTGAGCCATTAATACCGAAGCCATGTATGTCCTTCTTTTGGTATCAGTAAGGAGTCTCCATACAGTTTTGCTGTATGTATGAGATGATCATGTCCCTTTTTTGTTAAGACTGGTGAAAATAAAACATAAATAATCTTCTCTATACCTTTGTTTGAAGCTTATTGAAACAGTAAGCTCCTGCCTGCGTCCTCACTAAGACTGAGTAGAGCAGAGCACATACCCCAGTTCCAAAGTCCTGACACCGGCTCCCTGTATCTCAGAGAACAGACTTTAAAACACTTCTTTTGGTGTATAAATCACTGAATAGCTTAGCACCAAAATACATCACAGATTTGTCGTCAGTGTACCAATCCTCCAGACCACTCAGGTCTTTAACTCTAGTCTGCATACGCAAAACCAGAACCAAACATGGGGAAGCAGCATTTAGCTCTTATGTTCAACTTATCTGGAACAAACTCCCAGAGCACTGTAAAAGTGCTCAAAACCTAACTTCCTCTAAATCAAGGTTAAAGCAAACTAAATGTTAAATGTTATCGTTCAATTCAGCCTGTTGTAGTTCACTGAAACTTCATTAGATTAAGTTTGTATTCCAATTTATCTTGACCTACTGCTACTATACCATGGCAATGTGCTTTCCTCTGTATGTTTGCTTTTCAAATGTTCTGTTCATGTTCAGCAATTGTCTTGTTATTGAGATGTGCTATACAAATAAACTTGCCTAACTAATTGTTTTGGAAATATTTTTCACAGGGAAATAAACTATTTTGAATCTGTTCTCTGAACTGATTTCTTAGAGAAGTGGATTGATCAAACACAAAAACCAAAGTTTCCCCAGACTAGAGAGAGCAGTTAAATCTAAATGCCCAATTTATCACCTGCTTTGCGATGCCATGCTGTCAGAATCAATAATCTGGTATTCACTCTTTTCAGAGTTTAACTTTAGGTGGGAATCCCTCAACTGAGCCTGTGTGTCTGACAAATAATCCCATTAATTTGATCATTTAATTGTTGTAAAGCAGCAGTATACGTTTAATCCATTTGCATAAATTCATAATGGGTTGCAATTTGCAAACAATCTCATCAAGAGGAAAAATATGTATCACAGAAATGGGACAGGTACAAAAACAGACCCTTGAGGGACTTCATCCGAAAGGCTGATATAATCTGAAATGGTCTGGCTGATATGAACATCAAAGTGTTTTTTGAAATGTTAGACATGCCCCATATTATTCCAAGGTTAAACCAGATATCCCTACCAGAAATTGTGGGCTACTATCTGAGATGCTAAGGTGATTATTTCTAAAAGGAGAAGTAAAATCTAACAAAACTAGGACAGTTAAGGCTCTAGAGTTAGCCGCCACCAAAATGTCACTTGACAACTTAAGCTGGAGTTTATTAGGAATCATTTTTTTTGAAATTCTGATTAAAAAGGTTAAACAAATTACTGAAATAAGAAAATCTAATCAAAAATCAACACATGCATGTTTAAAACAGCATGGAGAGAACCGATTAAAACAAAAAAAAAAAATGAAAAAATTAAAATCAATATTGTAGTTGAAATTAAGGACAGTGTTGATTTGTATTTATTGTTAAATACCAAGACCGCTACAGAACTAAAGTAGTGTATGCTTTTTTTTTTTTTTTTATTTTATTTATTCGAACATGATACAAATATAAAAATAAAATAGTGCACAGTAACAAGAAGTGCATAAGAAAGAAGAGAAAATACAGATTTTTGTTTCAGTTAACAGTTAACTTTTCTTGTCATTATATATTACTAAACTGCAGTGTTAATTGTACTGCACTGTACACACATTTATTTAACCAACATCTAAATATTCAAAGTATTCCACATTAAATACTGATTATACATTGTTCATATTTTAAAGCATGCACAAGGAAAAGTAGCAAACCAATATTAAATTAAGAATCTTCAATTTTTATTTTCACAACTACGGTAAAGGTGGATTACATTATTCTAAATTAAGGGTTATTAAAGCACTAGTGACAAACAATGATTTAAAAGTAACATAAATTAATGCAATTATTAAAAACAGATAATATATCGAACACAAATTTAAAAAGTAATACAGAAAGCATGGAAGTGATGGATCTAACTGCAAGCCTGTCTATAGAAAAGCATCTTCAGCTGCTTTTTAAATGAGTCAATACTCTGTGTGCATCAAATTGAAAGAGGAAGTGCATTCAAAAGCATCAGTGATACTGACTCGAAAGATCAAACCCCACGGGTTGAACCACAAGTGCATGAGACCATCAGCAACCTTTTGCCAGCAGATCTAGGGTTCTGAGTATGAGATATAATTTCACCAAAATGTTAAAATGTTCTCTACAATTAATTGGCAACCAGTAGGGGGTTATGTAATATGGTTTTGATGTAGGCTTGTTTATTTGTAAGTAAAGATTTTAGTTGTTGCTTTTTAAACACTCCTTTTTAAATCTATGTTTCATTAAGTTTAAAATGAGTTAATATTTCATTAGTGAAAGTGTTTATGATTTTTGACTGAAAATGATCAAATGTAGTCTAGTGAAAAAAAAAATGAGAGAAAAAAGGTATTTTCAAAAGCTGGTTCTGATGTGCTCAGATTAGAGTTGTGTCTACGTGTTAAAATAACCTTCAAACAATCATTTGTGGTTTGGGACACGGATCATAAAGAACCTGTAAGCAGCTCATGTTTAACCCCTATTCACACACTTCAGATGCTGAGCAATGAATGGCAAGCAACAGATGAGATACTCACTATGGTGTTGTTAGCCAGCCTTGTTGCTTGACAATATTCTTTAACACAAAACATGCTGCCAAACATACAGTTAACATTAGTTTTCTGTTTTAAAGATGACACCTACCTTTTAAAACACAATAGGAAAATTGTCTACGCTGTTCAGTGGTGGAGGTTTAGTTCTTAATATTGCCATCTGGAGTTCAACATCTGGCCACACACACTGATTGGCAGTTACTCTACCGAGTGTGCCTTCACCTAATACAAGCTCTCATATACAAAGAATTTACTGAAAAAAGGTTGTAGGTTTAAATACAGCTTTCCCCGTCACATGTCGATGTGCCCCCAGGCAAGGCAATTAACCCAAAGTTGCCTCTCAATCTGCATATCAGTGTATAAATGAACAGTTCTGATTAAAATGAAAAACAGAGATCATATTTCTCCTATTTTCGCTTCTCTTCATTGGCTTCCGCTTAACTACAAAATAGAATTTAAAATGAGCCTTTCTCACATATAAAGCTCCATTTCTCCATATGTTCCTAACAGAGCCCTTCGCTCTCAGACTGCAGATCTACTGGGGGTTCCTAGAGTCTCTAAAAGTAGAATGGGAGGCAGATCCTTTAGTTATCAGGCTCCTCTCCTGTGGAGCACCCAGTTTTAGTTCATGAGGCAGACACCCCGTCTACTTTTAAGACCAGGCTTAACACTTTCCTTTTGATGAAGCTTACAGTCAGAGTGGCTTAGGTTATCCTGAGCTACCTCTATAGTTATACCTGCTATAGGCTTAGGCTGCTGGAGGACATAATGACCACTTTCCCTCACTCTGCTATTTTTTTCTACGACTCTAATGTTGCATTATTTGCTGATCTTTCAGCTTTTTACTTCATGTTCTCAGTTTTCTCTCTTTGTAGTAGCTGCGTCTGGCCGGGCATTCTGTTTAGCTGTGACACTGTCCTGAAGGGGAACATAAGCTGAGCTACTGCTGCCAACAACTGCATGTTCTCCTTCTATAAATAATGGCTAGGCCCCCGTCTTTTAGTGTTTAACCCTGGCTCTCTCCTAGGCGTACAGGAGCTATTGGCAGAGCTTTTACTGTGGTCAGCTGTGTGCACTCTTTTAAATTCTGTGGACCTGAAAAACTGACTCTGAGCTCATCTGCTTAGCTGTGTTTCTCTCCTAGATAAAGTCCCTAATAAGGAGCTTGTTATTATCATTAGGATCATTTATATTTTTCTCACATAGAAAGTACTCCAGGATCAGTGCTTCTGTGTTATTTTTCCGTCTATATACTCTTCCCAAAGCCCCAATCGGTTGTGTTGTTCACACCGAGCCTGGTTCTGCTGGAGGCTTCTGCTAGCTAAACAGGATTTTTCCTCTCCACTGTCGCTACTTGCATGCACAGTATGAGGGATGGCAGCAAAGTTAACAAAACAATGCAGTCCACAGTTGTTACATGCTCGTCTAGGTGGAGTAAATCCTGCAAGTCCATAACTCAATGCAATCTGTTGGGTTCCCTTAGATAGAAAACCTTTTTACCAATCTGTCGGCATGATTCAATTGAACTGACTTTGTGAAGTGCCTTGGGATGAAATGTGTTGGTAAATGGCACTATATAAATAAACTGAATTGAATGTACAGTGTGCATGTTAGTGAGTGCGATTGGGTGAGTGTGGCTGGCTTTGTGTAAAGTGCTTTTGAGTTGTCGGTGTGAGTAGAAAAGGGCTGTATAAATTCAGACCATTTACCATTTAAAACACAGTTGCAGGCTTCATTTTTACTTGTATTTTTATTTATTTTTTTACATTGTAATTTTAAAACTACAAACATAATTTTGATGCAATTTAAGTTCCTCTATTGCTCTTTTGGAAGAAATTGAGTGACAAATGGCTTTCTTTTCTTTTTGCTTTCGCTCACGGCCCAGCCTTATTGGGTTGACCGTTTTCCTTTTTAAAACACGATGTGATAATGGCGTCAGTGTGGGTAGTTGTTTTTTTGCTTTGCTCTAAAGACATTATATGATATTGAATTTTTGATAATGGTGTCTAACACGTTAAAACCGTCCAGTTAATTGCATGACGGCGTAGCAGAAATTGAACATTGAGCAAAGATTGTAACACGGCAAAAGGGCAGGTCATAAGAGACTTTCCAAGCCTGGCGGCTTTCTCTGTAAAGGCTGGACAATCATGTCATAAAAACTGTGGATGAGTCATGCTACATGAGCAAAAAAAAAAAAAAAAAAAAAGTAGCCTATGTGCTCTACTCATGTTTCTTGGATGCAGCGATAGATTCACTACTTTTGTCATGTGCCACATTTACATGAAACATTCATGATGACAACAGCCCTGACATGTCACACGAGTGGGGTAGCGTGGACGCTGCTGTCCGACAACCACCATTAATCAGACAGTTGCTGCTGGCCACAAAAAAAAACGTAGCCGCATACTATATCTGAAGCTCGAAGGAAGCTAACATTTTCCACCAATTTAACATTATCTAATCGATCAATACGTTCTCTTATATGGAGCCAACCACAATCTTTAAGGAGAGTATCGTGTTGCAGAGGAGATTAAGAATGGATGAGCTGCTGCTGAAGCTCAGAGGCAACCTGCTATCCAGAGGAAGGGGCCCAGGGTCAGCAATTACTGATTACATGTGTTGGTCCCCCGCAGAGTGAGTGTTGCGGGGAATAGGACCGAACCATTTTTCTCGATTCTACAAGCTGACATTAAACAACAGGGATCGTGGCGTGAGGCTCACCGTGTTCCTGATCCTCAGCGGTGTGTCACTAAACACAGTGGTGATCTTAAAGACTCCCTGCGTAGAATCAGCTTAGCAAACAGGTTAAAGAGCAGAGCAGGAGGTGAACTGTGAAGTGTCTACAAAACAAAACAGCTCCCGAGATGCTGAAATGTGTCAGAGGGATCTGACGACGGTACATAAAAGAGCTTGCTTTGCAGCCGTTTGTGTGCCAGAGCCGAAATGGCAACATGTATACAATGCTGCTGCACTGTTTAAAATGCATTAGTGAGTTTGACTTAATCATATATGGCGCCTGCGCCTGCTTGTCACAGAGGCATCTTCAAACACTGCAATGTAGACAGTGTTTGTTCTGTCGCAGACACAGCTCAAGGTCTTCTTGTCTTACAGCTTGCCTTTCTTGCATGGATTGGTTTCTATTTAATGCTTAAATAAACTGCACATGCTCTGAAGCTATTCTTCTAAACCGGCGTTTATCCAAGCACATTAGGCTTCCAATAGGAAGAAGAATTTAGCATTTGAACCCAATCTTCCTCGTGGCTATTTTTTCTCCAGCTGTTTAGCTTTGCACTTTTCATCCATCATTTTTTCCTCTATTAAACGACCAGAGGGGGCTAAACATCCAGTCATTCTCTAAATGAGGCCTGTGAGAGTGCAGATGCATTTCCAATAGGCCCCTATAGGAGCAAATGGGAGAAAAAAAAAATGCACTCAATATGCATGCCCAATCCTCTAAAGGTATGGGCGTGTCATGGCTTTGTGAACCGAGTGAGAGTTGGGTGGCAAGCAATGACTTCCCTTTACGCCTCTGTAATCTTTTACCCCCTCAATCTTCGGCGTCGTAGTCTGTGCGACGCTAGAAGCAAAATAGGGCACGTCTTTGGATATTAATTACCGACATGAATCACAAACATCTAATGAAGTATTCATGACACTTGGGAGCCGCGTTTGAGCAGAAGATTCCCTGGTTGTAAGGAAGTTGCTCTAGCATACAGAACGGTTCTAGGAAATACCTGTTGTGGAGTGATGGACAACTCTTGGATTTAATCTCAAGTTAAGGTTTTGTGTTGTTTCATTGCATTAAGAGCGACGCACATTATCAAAGTTGCAGATTTTTTTGTGTGTGTGTTCCCAGGGGGGCTTTGTTCCACCTTTGCTCTAATATTTGGACAAGTGTTTGGAAACTCTGTGTATATTTTCTACTTTTAATGTGTTTTAAATGCCTCTTTAAAGCAGCTTAGGGAAGATGGAAACAATGAGTGCAAGAACTTTACAACTGTTCAAAAATCTGAGCAACTGAAGTTGATATACACTCACTGGTTGATTTAGTAGGCATACCTGTCCAAATGCTAGTTATCACAAACATTTCAAATCAGCCAATTACATGGCAGCAACTCAATGCCTTTAGGCTTTTTGATGAGATGAATAAAACTTGTTGACACGAAGAAAGAGGGTTTAAATGACTGAACACCACATGGTTGTTGGTGCCAGGTGGACAGTATTTTAGAAACTAATTATCTGCTGGGGTTTTCAACCCACAACCAGCTCTCAGCATTACAAAGAAAATAGGAAAAACTATACAGTGGATGAAAGTTATGTGGACAAGAATTTCTTGTTGAGGCCGGAGGAGGAGATGCAGGCTGGTTTAGCATGATGGAAACGAGACAGTGGCTCGGGTAAACACATACGACGAAAGTAGGCTCAACATCACCTTTCAATGCACAACATGTCAAACCTTGAGGCAGATGGGCTACAGAAGCAGAAGACCACGGCGGGTGCCACTGCTGTCAGCTTAGAACAGGAAACCGAAGCTACGAGTTACACCGGAAAATACCAGATTGGAAATATGCTGCCTGGTCAGATCAATCTTGATTTTAGCTGTGAGACTCAGATAGTAGGGTCAGAAATTAGGATAAATAACATGAAAACTTGGACACACCCTGCCTTGTATCAAGCCTTTAGCCTGGCGATGGTAATATAATAGCGTGAGTTGTCTTCTTGGCACACTTCCACCCCCTACATCATAATGTTCTCCTCACTCTCTGTAACCTTAAGCACCTTGGTCAGTAAAATCTACATCTAAATCTACAAACTGAATCTACAACTTTCCAAATATACGTGCTTCCATACACGTTTTAAATCAGAGTATAATATTAAGTCGGTGAACGTCATGCTGCCTGCACTTTTGGTCGACATGATCGGTTTGGTGGTGGGTCAGTGTTGGTCTGAGGAGTCATATACATGGAGGGATGCACAGACCTGTACCAGATAAACCTGACAGCTATTAGGTGATGAGATAAAATCTTTAGAACCATTGGTAGACCGTTCTCTGTTGCAGCAGGTCCTGGGTTCCTCCTGGTGCATGATGATGCCTGGCCTCATGTGGCAAAAGTCTGCAAGCAGTTCATGAAGGAATTGATACCACTGACTGGCCTCCACGCTCTCCTGACCTAAATGAAATAAAACATCTCTGGGACATCATCTTTAAGTCCATCTGGCACCTCAGACTGTGTAGGAGCTTAGTGACGCCCTGGTCAGGGTCTGGGAGGAGCTAACCGAGGACGCCATCCATCATTTTAAGAGAAGCATGCCCTGACGTTTGTCAAGCATGCATATGAGCACGAGGAAGCCATACAGACTACTAGAGGACTATTTTGAGTTGCTGCAATGACATTTTTGCAAATTGGGCTAGCCTAAAACGTCAATTTTTCTTTCTCTGTGACTTCGGATGAAGTCCTTTGGGGCTTGATAATTTTCATCTCATCATGTGACATCCTTTTCCTTCTAACACATTACCCATTCCATATCAGGATATCCAACATGATTTTTTTTCTAATTGAGAGGTGATGTGTCTTCAAAGTGTTCCGTTCATTTTTTGAGCACTGTATTATTGGAAAGAAGAGCGTGACAGTTCTGGAAATACTAGAGCCAAAACATTGCACCTGAGTAGTTCTTTGCAATTCCAATTTTGCAAATATATATATACATACATATATATATATATATATATATATATATATATATATATATATACATACACACACATACATACATATATACATATATACATATACATATATATATATATATATATATATATATATATATATATATATATATATATATATATATATATATATATAAACACACATTGTATTATGTAGCCCTAGTTGTAATGTTGAAGACTGCAGAGAACCCGATGTTCCAACCTGAGTTGCATTTTTAAAGTTTATGATAAGAGACGGTTAAGTGACAAGAAAACCAAGCAGCTGATAACTGGAGTGGCTGAAGGCAGGAGTGAGAAAGGGCCAATTGACCAGAAGATGATGACTGAGGCAGGTAATGACCAGAGTAGAAGCTGATGAATATCAATAGAGGGATGAGCGACCACTGGATCCCCACAGGAATACACTAAAAAGCTGGTGGAGCACACAAGCACTAGGATTTTGATAATCTAAGGAAAGGACAAGTGCAGAAATCCAGGATAGGCTGACTGAACAAACTCTATAAGAGATGCGTGCAGGTAGAGAGATAAGAAGAGACATTCTAGCAGTGAGAAATGAGTGAGGCAGGTATAAATAGGCAGTGAACCAGGTGGGATGACTTGAGGAAAAATAGTGGCAGCAGCAGGTGGAGCTAATTATGGTTGAGTGGCGGCTGAGAGGAGCTTGGAATTGAGGAAGATCAATCAGTCCCAAAAAACACAAACAACCCCAATTCATGACACTTAGTTAGTTTACCATAACAGTAAAGTATGGTCTTTATGGCACTGTTTAATAAGCCTGGCACTTCTGATCCATGATCAGATCAACAGAAGCTTTTAAAAGGAGGGGTAAGACGTCTTCCAGAAACAAAGAAGTACGCAACCTTCTATTTAAGCGCTCATGGACATCTGATAACCTTTGCTACCTTCACACTTTGTCCCTCAGCTCAGTTGGTTTAAATGGAATTTGAACAATTACTTATTTGGAAGTTTTAACTTAAGGATAAACTTTCAACACACACCTGAGTTGAGAGCCACTGTGGTAACAACATGATTTGTTTGGTGTGCTTTCTAAAAATTGATCCATTATTCATCTCTTTGGTGGTATGCTAATTCCAAAGTGTGACCGCGAGAGTGATTTCTTCAAATAAACCTGAGATGCAGCTGTATGCCTTTGTTCACACTGGAACTTTCTTTCCACTAATAGCGTCGTCGTTTTCAATCCTCAGTGGCAAAACAATGAGGGCAAGGCGAGTGAATTAAGAAATCAAAATACAAAAGGATAAAATAATATCTAACAAGAAAGCTGCAATCAGACCAGGAGAGACCAACTAGGTCAGGACATTGAGCAATCCGCCGGCATGGCAGACAAAAAGGACTGGAACTGGAAGATTTTCACGCTCTACAAACCTGTGGGTTACCACGAGTCGCTATGCACCGACTGTAGACAGGGAAACACACAAAAAAAAATCTTTACCCATTTCCCCCATTTTAAATAGTTTTCAAGAGCTGTGCAAATCATGTCAAATGAATGCTTTTGAGGCACTGAACCAAACTTACTCTAGGTCAATAGTTCACACCCAGGGTAGACATATACACTTCAATCAGAGTAACGCTCTTTGATGCTGTAAATGTGACTTGAATTAACAGTCTTGCAGATCACAGGCTTGTGTGCTTCCAACAATGTGAGAAATTTTAATTCCAAAACAAAGCAAGCATACAAACTGTTGCTAGCTCATAGATGTCCCTCTTGCGCAACGATTCCCTCCGGTTGGTCTCCCCTTCCTCGAACTTAAAATTTCAAATCTTCACCTGCCAAACTACTGGGGAATTTTTCTTAGCTAGTTCCCCCTAAAGTTAAAATAAAACAAGAGCTCCCTAAAGGAGAGTGTGTTGTTACAGGCACTCATTGACATTCAATTGGCTGAAACCGTTACTAGGCAGAGTTACCGCTTTGTTTTCGCAGGAGCAGAATTATTCCGTGAGCAGTCAGGACAAACCAAGGAGAGCAGGTAGAAAGCACAGTGGCAGCTTGAGCACCAGGAGTACGACGCACACAGGTGAAGAGGATATTTGTGTGAGAGGTTTTAAATCTGAGAGAAGAAACAGCGTTCAGGGAAAGCAAAGTATATTTGGAAGCAAGCAGAATAAATGTCAGTGCAAGGGCAGAGTTTTAAGGTGAGTGATATGACATTTTAGATCGAAAATAAAGAATCTTGCACTCGAATACAAAAATGCATGCTCTTGTCTTTTGGAAGGAAAATTCTCCCATACCAAGGTGGAAATGAACAATGCAGTCATGGTATCCATTTCTTCAACATTTCGGCATAAAGGTATGATTCCACGGCATGTAGTGATTGGTTAATAATTGCTCTACAACAAAAAGAATAAAGAAGAACCATCAGTCTTTGGGATTCACACAGATCTAAGCACGAGCTTTAGCATCAAAACGAATATCTTTAAGCTGCTTTTCACAAATATTTTGACATTTATGCAAAGTTCTGAGGATGACTATCATAAACCCTATTAATATTCATCAGTCTTAAATATGTAAGCAAAAAAAATCTGCTGCGCTAAAGTGAAAGTTTATAAATAGGATGTGCATACAAATAGGAGCGAGCAAAAGGCAGCGGGGGGAGGAAGCCGGGGGACTTGTCACTCAGGCACTGATAATGCCTGGGGAGCTACAGCAAAGTCACAAGGACTGCACCCGTCCTCCACCCTGCAGCAACCAGGACGAAGCCACAGAAGGTTGCTCAGCTGTGTGGGGTCGCTCTAACAAGCTGCTACCTCAGTCTGGCCCAGCCGAAGCTCTTTACGCCGCTTACAGACGGCCTCAGCGAGCTGTTGCCGCCTTTCTCACAGCAAATTCCTCCCGTGTCTGCTCATGTCAATGAGTCCTGAGTGAATCTCCGCCAGACGTCACAAGGACTTTCTTCTTTTGAATTGTGCAGACATTTACCCTCTCGTGCCATTTCATCATATGTCAGTATTCTAGCATTCTGAAAAGTTCTGTACAAGGAGATTTATCTTTGTTGTGCAAATATGATCAAGTATAAAGTAAAAAAAAAAAAAAAAAAGCATTGCTTAGAAGCTTTAACTCTAACATAGACAAGAGCTATTATGGCGTTCTAAACTTCCATTGGAGGATTCATTCTGATATAGATATTATAAATAAAAAGTGGTTTATTTAAAAAAAATAGCTCTTCTAAATATGGTATTTCCAACTAATTCTGTGTTCTCCAAATTTAGCTATAGTGTCACATGAATCAGGAACTTTGATCTACAATTAGCAACTCTGTATGAGGAGAAACTGGATCTTGACATATCTCTCAAACACATTTCCTGTGCTGGGGCTGTAGATTAGTAACGTGTTACCTTCATAGCTGTTTGCTCTGCATTTAAATTTGACACTCATAGCAACTTAGTGTAGGGGTATGGAACAATATCCGAGTTAGGCGTTAAAACTTGAGTTACCTCATGGTTATACCGCTATCACACCACTGAGTATGTGCCTTGCATTTGTATTAGCAAGCCTGTATTAGATGAATTACTTAAAAGTACAGTAAATGAAGGTCCAACACTGCATTTCGCCACATTTCATAGTGTAAGCGCCTGACTTCCCGGACAAGAAAAGATGTTTGGGGAAGATTCAAAACCTCTGTAGTATGAGTGTCACAACTATGATGTGCAACATAGGTTGAACTGCAAAAAATATTTTTTTTTTTTCGCTTTGCAAATGTCATAGTGATGACTGGACAAAATAGCTTCAAAAATATGATGAAGATTACCTTTGCACACCGGATAGGTGACAATATAGGGAAACTGCACTTGTTTTTTTAATAATTTGATAAACGATTAGTTGACCACCTTAGTTGGCCTTGCCTAAACTGTGTATAGAGCATTGAGCCTTTAACCCAAGATGGTTATTACATCATTAAGTATGGGAAAAGAAAAAAAAAAGAATGAAGCACCATTGTATTATCTGAACTGTCTCCTACTGACTTTATGCAGTAACACTCAAATTTGTTTGCAATGTTCCTTCTTAATGCAGAGAAATATGAAAAACAGTGTTTCATATACTTCACAAGCACTTAATATATGTGACATTAATAATATCTGCGTGTTAATGATGATGTTGCGCTTCATTTGTTCACATTTAGACCTACATATGCTAAAATGCATTTTTTTTAGATACGCAATCATACATGGTAAGAATAGAAACAACATTATAGCATTTTAAAAACGATATTGTAAATATAGTTATTAAAAAGGCCAACGCATTTCACATATTTTCTCAATGTAAACATCCCTGAATGAACAATGACCCATATGGTAATTTTTTTTCAAGGACAGTTTCAAGAGCAGATCTATTCCTTAAAGTGGAGGCGGTACAAAGGGTGATAAAACAGAAGAAAAATATCGTGCAAAAAAACATTGAATAAATAAGTTCTAAAACTAAAGTAAACTCAAAGAAACAAACAACAACAACGTACACTTTGATAGAAAGTTTGCCTGCAAATAACATACAGTCTAAAACATACTTGCCTTCCAGAGAAGACGTTTTGCCTTTTTCGGAGCACAGATTTATTGAGTGACATGAATGATGGCTTGGTTCCTTTCAGTGCCCCAGTAATCCTTGGCAATCAACCTCTAATTAATTAGTAGATCAGTCTATTTCCCGCTAAGACATGTCAAAATGTCTGCCATGGAAAAGATTTAGGGTGCCAATGGTTCTGTAAGGCTTTGCTGAGACAAATGAAAACAGAGGCAAGAAAATCATTGCACAGTCTTAAAAATGTTTCACCGTCTCTGTTTAACTTGTGCGTGATTTACTTAAGAGACAGTATGACATAGCAGGTAAAAGGTGCTGTGCAAGAATAGGTTTGGTTTGGTTATGAAAAACTATTAATAGGTATCAAAGGCAATTATTAACAAAGTTAATAATTTTAATCAGAATTACCAAGTTGGGACACCACCTGATTATCAGAAAATAACCGCTAGGGGTCTGTCTCTACCCCTTCTGTCTCTGGTCGAAAAATCACACTTGTAACTTTCTATCACCGACCGTGCGGCAGTATCGCGACTCTGTTTTTATTCTCACGGTAAGACAAACAGCTTTACGGAAGCAAAGTGTAAGGCCACTGGCATCAATAGCAGCGTTTACACTCACACCTAAGGACAATTTAGAGAAGCCAATTAACCTAACAGTCATGTTTTTGGACTGTGGGAGGAAGCCGGAGTACCCGGAGAGAACCCACGCATGCACAGGGAGAACATGCAAACTCCATGCAGAAAGACCCAGGGTTGGCCCTTCTAACTAAAAACATTTAATTCGGATCATTTTATTGAATGCACTTCTACTGTATAAACAGGATAAGATTATGACTTTGTCTACACAGAATTATTAACTGTGTTATTATTTCAAGAATGTACGGCAGCTTTGTTGATTTAAAGGTCAGTAGATAAGAATTTGCAAGATTTTTCCTTAGTCCTGTTTATTTTCTTTAGTGACATGAGCTAAGCTTTAAGTAGAAAAGACTATAGTTTATAATACGTGATTCTTTTTTGTGTTTTTTTTTGCCCACTGCATCGACTATGCATCTCTTCAAACACCCAAGACCAAGAAACCAGAATATATTTGTCACTTTATTTGCAGCGTAAATGTCTAAGACAGCTAATATTTTATGACTGATTTCTTGTTTCGCGTGAAGCTAAATGCTATAAAAAAGTCAATTTTTTGACAATTTCCATTAAACCCTTTTTGTGAAAGCTTAGCTTAGCACCAAAGTCTGAGGACATCTCCAGTCTTGTTTACCATTTCAACCTTCCTGAGCTAGAGGACAGCATCAATTATTTGCATATGTGTCCCTTGCTGGCAGAATTTTTTATGTCTGAATGGAGCATTTTAAGGTAAAGATACTGCATACATTCTAGGACGGAAATGACAGCCGTCAGTTTTCTCATAAGAGGGCTAACACGCATATGTGCACATTTATTTTTTGTTCAAATGCGATCACATTGCTGATTTTTCATTTATTTTTATAACAGTGTTAGTGTTCACATTTTTTTTAAATTTGGAGTCCATTATTCAACAACAGTTGTGCATTAGACACTAAGATGATCTCTCTCCTCCTGCGTTGCCATGTCACTAAACCCCTGTTGTGCGCTCTAATTCACACAGTAAACAAAGATAGTTTTTGCACCTATCCAGAAAGATGGCATGATTATGGGGTACAGACTGTAATTATGGATGTTTGTTTATGCTGTTTATATATCTGTGTAGTGCTGAGTCCTGCTAGCAAAGATCCACATTTTGCACAGTGCATGTCAGTGTCCCATCTTCTAATGTATTTCACGTTGCAAACAACACTCTCTCATCTTCCTCCAGCTTTATGAATCTTACATTTTATTCCTTTAGCTTTCCCCTCAGTACTCAGGCTTTTTTTGGAGTCAACTTCATTGGAGTAACTTAATCTTTTATGATGGGTCTGCACTTATCCATAGTGGCTGGTGTAACTTAAAACTTTAATTACAGATACAAGGCATCTAGTATTTGTCTTTCTTTTCCTCGTTTTTATTGCTGAGAATGCACCTTTGCTTAAGAAGTAGATTAAGAGAATGAGTTAAGCTCTTTGAAGAGCTGCTAATGGCTAGTTTATTCACACACAGCTGCCAAATTATTTCTTTTTCAGTCGTAAATAAATAGGAATGAGCTGGAAACTAATGAAAAACAAGAATGCAGAATTTTAACAAAGATTGTCATGAAAATATCCTTATCAGGTATGGGCAGTGATGTAATGAGGTGAACATGTACTTGCTACAGCAAGGTCAGGTGTGGAATATTTTAGATTTTGTATTAAGATAAGAAATTCCTTTATTGTCCCAGAAGGGGAAAATTTGGTTGTGACAATGGCAAAGACACAGAGAATTACACAAAATTTATAGTCATAAAAAAACAAGCTAATCCAAAATTAGTTTTGAGCAACATAGAATGAGCTTATCAGATAGGCCAAAATAAAAGTAAAAATAAATAAGAGTGCGTATTGCATAATTGTTGATGTTTCTGTTTGTTTGATTTCAAGAAATATCTCAAATTGCAGTGTTGAACATTTCTTTGTAAACGGTATGATATAGAAGCTAACTATTTGTCAAGATGAGCTGCAATGATTTCAAAAATAGACTAATCAAAGGTATATTAAATCATTCAACACATTTTCTTTAAAACAAATTTTTAGAACCCTTTATTCTATTTCCGAGAACACAAAATATATTTTTTTGGAATCCCAGAATTGTAGTAATACTCAGTCATGAACAGAGCCCAAGGTGAAATGTCTTGCATTTTTGAGGATTTGTTTGTCCAAAAATATTTTCATGAGTATAATCTTAATATGAGAGGAGCAAAGGAGAGTTCAATGTCAGCACAAAGACACTAAAGATTTTAACGGTTTTAGCTCCATCACCATTAAACACTTGACACTTCACTTGCAGCCATCAGTGGCAGCTTTAATTAATTCATACAGAGCATGCGTAATTAATGAGTAATCATTTGATACACTGCTATATAGACTGTTGTCTGATGGAAACTGGACATTTTACACTGATTACAATAAGAAACAACTAATACAAGCTACACAACAGAATCCTTGCTTCATAAATCTTCTTATCAATAAAAATCTCAAAGTATGACAGAAAGTCGTATTTTTTGAGTAGAGTTTGAATAACATATTTATAAAAAATTTAACCTAAACTTTGTAAACTTGTTGATAGGCTCTAGGTTTTTCTAATTATTATTCTAAAAATGCTGTATGGATTTTTTTCCTTTTTATAGTAAAATGTTTATGCTTTCTTACTTCCTTGTAGCTTCTACAAAGACATGTAATTTCTGGTAAATATGAAAGATAAAAGTTTTCAGCCATTAAGAAGCAAAGTAAGGCACTATTCAGATTTGGAGCTAAGTTGCAATCGTAGTAATCACACGTTCTCACTCTTTTCCACTGAAGATACAATGTAAAGCAGTCAGTGTACAGCTTGTGTACAGTTTGTGTACCGCTTGTGTACCGCTTGTGTAACAGCGTATATTTGGTGAAACCTCAAAATAACACACCACACAGCCATTAATGTCTAAACCACTGGCAACAAAAGTGAGTACAGTCTTAAGTATACTTAACTCCAAAATTGTGCCCAAAGTGTCAATATTTTGTGTTGCAGTAATTACTTTCTAGCACTGCCATTACTCTGCTGGGATTGACATTCACTATAGAGCTTCACAGGTTGCCACAAGAATCCTCTTCCACTCCTCCATGACAACATCATGGAGCCGGTGGATGTTAGAGACCTTCTGCTCCTCACCTTCAGTCTGAGGATGCCCCACAGATGCTAGGCAGGGCTTAGGTGTGAAGACCTGGTTGGCTATTCCAGCACCTTTACCCTAAGTCTCTTTAGCAAGGCAGTGGAGTCTTGGAGGATTTGTTTAGGGTCATTATCATGTTAGAATACTGCCTTGCGGTTCATTTGCCAAAAGGAGGGGATCTTGCTTTACTTCAGTATGTTGCAGTACATTTCAGGTTAAATGATTGTTCTGTTGAACGGTAGTTCCCCACAGCTAGCAAACCCCCAAACCACGACACTCCCACCACCATGCTTAACGGTAGCCAAGACACACTTCACTTTTACTCCTCACTTGGCTGATTCCACACAAGCTTGACATCATCTAAACCAGACAGGTTCATCTTGGTCTTATCGGATCACAGGACGTAGTTCCAGTAATCTACGGCAATAGTCTGCTTGTCTTCTGCAAAACTGGCTATCTTGTGCATCACCTTTACAAGAGTGAAGTCACTCTTGTTGCCAGGTGTTTAGACATTAATGCCTGTGTACTGACGTATTCTGAGCGGATAACAAATTTACATGGTGTTATTGAAGCTGTACACTCACTACTTTACACTGCATCAAAGTGTTACGGAAATGTACTTACCTACTTTTGCAAAGAACAGAATTTGAAACAATGTTTATCTCTTACTAAGAATAAAAAAAAAACATTTTTAACTTAGACAACAGCAATATGAGGGAATATAGTAAAGAGGGAAATTATCTGAATGTTTACCAGTTAATTTGTCACAAAAGTAGTTGAAATAGAAATTCCGAAATGGTTTAATGTTAAACATTTAACTGCTGGTGAACAAGCAGAATGTAGGAATTACGTACATGCTTTACCTTGTGTCTACTATGCACGGAAGTCTGCTTACTGAGAAGCTTAAGATAAATGCGGATTAGGCAAATCAGGAAAGTACATCTAAATAATTATTGAAATAAGGTCACTGGATGTAATTGGGTGTGGCAAAATGAGATCAGATCTGTCACTGCCAGCATGCACATGAGGATGCATGTTAATGCTTCTCAATAATCCAATTACTTTGGACAATATTGACATCAGTATGTTTTTTTTTTTTGCCAGACTAGTAATTGAGATTGGAAAACAATGTATTCATTGCACTTAAAGGGGCCTACTCACGTATTTTGACTACAAAAAGAAAACACAAAATACCATGTAGTCATCTCCAAATAAAACAATATACACAAATAATTCGTCCTTATGGTGTTTACTGAGTCCTTTTGGAACTTGAAAAGAACTTTACACCGGGCATGATCAGCAAACATAAACATTGTTGTGCCATCTGCCGGCAGTACCGCAGGACTATCAGAAAGCAAGATGGTGACAATTGATGCAACTACTTTAAGAGTCAGGAGACCGTACAGCAATGTCTCGCAGTAAATTGACAGCACAGCGTGGTCGAAGACCAACCCGATCTACAGGGTTAGGGTTACTTACTATTTCTTTTTGCACCTCCGCAGGGTGTTGCTGACTAACTCAGCTCCATCACAGACATATATACGTACGCCTTGTTGAGCACTGAATCACACGTCAATGCCACCGGAAGTGGCATAGTGGAGTGATTAGGAGAAGATGCCTCATGTGCTGCTTGGAATTGTGGAAATCAATTCTCAGTACAAACCAGATATACTGGCATACATTACCTTTCACGTGTAAGAACATAAACATATAGCTTATTAAAATGTCATTATAATGTGTGTGTGTGTGTGTGTGTGTGTGTGTGTGTGTGTGTGTGTGTATGTATGTATGTATGTATGTATGTATAAATATATAAATATATATATATATATATATATATATATATATATATATATATATATATATATATATATATATATACATGCTCCATTCCTTCTACTTGTTTACTCATTGCGTGCATGTGCAATATCCTTGCTCCGGTCACGTGGTCTTATTATTGTAAAAAGGCACTTAATTTGCTAACAAACAGAGCAAAAACAAAGTGTACAACAGAAATAAAATAAGCCAACAGGGCATGATAAGTTAATCGGAAAACCATTGTACTCAACCAGAGAGAGCTACTGGTGTAGAAATTCGTTTAGTCATGGCCCCTTTAAAATGCAGAACTGCAAAGCTAAATAATTTTAAAAATTGTGTTTTTGTCAATATCACTATTTTTGTAATCATCTGGAGTCAAAATGTAATCACAATATAAATTTAATTCATCACACAGCCTAAATGCAGCATGTGAACACATTACTAGTATTACATGTGCTGGCACCAGAAATGAAAAGGGCCCTGAGTTCAGAAAAAAACTTTTAAAAGCCTTTTTTCCTGGTCACCAGCACCTTCCAGGAGTCCCCACTGATCCTTGAAAAACAAAAATTCATTGTTTTGTTTTTAGACCTTTTATTTATCTTAAATATAACATCATAGGGAGGTGCATTAGAGGCACGGATGTGCATATTTTCCTTACCCTTAGAGAGAGACAGTGCAGCTATGACACCCCCATTTTCCCTCTTTGTGAGAAGATAAGTTGGCTAGCTGCTGGCAGTCTCTTCATATCTGGTGTCCAGACTCGGCAGTGTTATCCGTCATCTCATCTTACTCTCAGCAAGACACAAAATAGCAAAAGCCCCTTTCAAAGCACTGAACTTTTCCTTTGTGCTGCTGCATTGGGATTTCAGGTAAATAAAAATGGCTTGGAAGGAAAAATATTTCATATTCAGTTCAAAGGATTTATGATAAGTACTTTTTTTTTATCATAGTAGCATTTTCAATTATGCTGTTTGCATGAGGAAATTAATTCAACCACAAAAACATATTTGTTGTGCTGATTTTTTTTTATGCAACACCTGGATTTGTTAAATACTTTTTACTTCAGCGGTAAGCTCAAGAAATATCTGAACCTGCTCCCCACCCCAGTTGACATCTATATGAAAACCAAAATCGGCTTTACTGCCAAATATATATTCTTCAACTAGGAGCAAGACATTGTCAGATTGTTACGGTATGATAAATGCAATTCAAAATACCACAACATCATGGTATCATTGTGTGTATACAAAACTTTGAAACACAGATGTCCAATATGATGTAACTGATTTGGTTTAGACAGAAAAGCAACAATTATTCACACTGCTACAAAAATATTGAATATGAATATTATGTTACATTTGTATCTATAACATTTCTTTTTTATTTTTTGTTTAATTTTGGTGCAGTTTCAAGCAGAAGCGTGCCCGCAGAATTTCTGTTTATTTAGTTGGATAAATGTATTATTGTTTAATAAATCATTATATAAATGGTTTATATGTGGTTTTAGTGCATAATAGGATCCCCAATTGTTTCTGTTCTTAGTATGACACCTCAACAAAAAGCTGGTATTTATTTCCTAATACTTTAAGCCATCTGCACTGTTAAAGCTGGCAATTTTCAGCAAACTTTAAAACTCAAACTTGACAGGCTGTTAAGTTTGACAAAATGGTGCTACCTTAACAAAACTGAGGTGTGGGGCTGGCTGAGTTTCCACAACATGACTAACAGTGTTATTTCGCAACCAGAAATATCCCCAAACAGCCACATTTTTGCTTCTTGTAGGTAAACGAAAATTGTATGAGTCTTGTTTCAGTAAGCTGACTGGCAGTGCAAAGCAACAAATGGGGGAGGGGCACAACTTTACACACCGTGGGAGAAACCTCTGGTCACCTCAACACCTTGTTTCGCATCAACAATTACTTTAAACTACTTTGTTTTGAGAAACTAAAGTATGGAGTTCTGCAATTTCAAACACAACTCTTTAAAAGCACCAAATTGAAGCATTGTTTGGGGATTCCATGCAATCACTGAAGTCTGACATGTTAAATAAGCGCTGTTAGCATCAAGGTTTGAAGCTCTAAAAGTGAAGTTAATTACCAACTTGAACTGACATCAAGCCAGATATGAACATCTGATGTGAAGTTAATAAAGCAAAACTGAGAACCGCTGCCTGCAGCATTCAACAAGCCTCAAATGCCGTAAATCATATATATATATATATATATATGGCCAAAATAATAAAGTGAAATCAAATAAACAACAAATTTCTATACAGACATACAAATACAAATTCAATCAAATCATTAAAATAGATTTAGTCAGTTTCGTGTGTCCAATTTGACACTTACTATTAAACAATCAAATTAGATTCAGTTTATTATTCAAGGTGGTAATAGGAGTTTTTATTGAAACATACATGCAACAATACTCTGATGAAAGCACTAGTATAGTGATCACCAAAGTGTTTCCTCACCAAGTGGTTCTCGTGCTTTAACTTAATGGTGTGTTGAAGTGCAACTGGCACAGAATTATTATGCTTTCTAGCATCAAATGTCAATGAAGTTTTCATTTAAAAAAATCATGAGCAACACACTTGACTAAGTTAAAGGGATTTTATTGTTTTTTTAATTAATTTATTAATTGACACATTGCTGGTTAATAAAGTTGTTTCTTTAATGCTAAATAAAGTTGTAAAATATATATTTACTTATTTTATTTTTTGTTTGTTCTGATTTAATTGTACTGAACTGCAATTTAAAAAAATGTATGGTACTAGTTATGAAAATGTGAAATCTTCAAAACGTTCAAATTCTGGTATACCTTCGCTGGCAATTTCCTCCTATGAAGCCGACATTGGCCAATGAAATTTCCCTGCTGACTGTTAACACATCAGCTCTTATCGTGGTATTTATGTCACACATATAGAAACACAAGACCCCTCGGAGTGATCAATATTTGTTGCCACATTTTTCATATCACATCTACAGAAAATATAGTCTAGAATATTGACTTTGACTGTAAACGATCATGTCAACCATTTTCTGAAAATCTGTGATCATGCTCCTGCATTTTCCTTTGCATGCTGCCAATTTGGCTCAATGAGAAAGCACTGACACATTCAGACCCAGAAACACACACCGAAGGAAAAGAAAAACCTGTGGTTTTTACGGCACTTGGATAAATATGACCTGATCTTGTGTCAAGCAGAACAATCCAGTTTAAAGGTTCTGTCAGCTCGGTGGAATCCTGCGCAGGTCTTACATGGCGAGTGCATGTCAACAGAACGCAGCTTCCATTTTCTCCGCGGTGCAAGGCATTATAACAGCTGAAGCCTTCACAAACCAGCAAGCCAGGTAATTAGGTAACTAAATACGTAACACTTGCTACAAGCACAAACATGGTACTGCGCACAGTGCCCTCATTAATTGAATATACTGTAGGCCTGGTAATGATACCATGCATCCACATCTGCTTGCCGCATAGCTGTAATTGTGGCGTTTGAGAAGCTTTCCTCAGAAAATGCCATTTGGTTGGACTCCCGCAGCAAGAAAAAAAAAAAAAGTGATTTAAATGAAAACATGGCAGGCATCATCCAGCTTGTTCGCCTGCACGTTGCAAATGAGCCTGCCTCGCTGTCTGTGTCCAACCCAGCAGGATCAGAGCACCACCCTTATCACACACTGAGGTGGAGGTTGAGTTAACAGAGGCTCAGCTCAGGCACAAAATCCTCCCAAGCATCATTAGACAGATTTTTGTCTTGGCACACCATCAAGTTGGAATTCCTGTATTAACATTTGACTCTGTGGGTGAGAAACAAAAACGTGACTACTTCTGGATGGAAATGCGCTGCTTCAAAAAGAAATTAAGCAACACTTTTTTTAATCAGAGCATAATATCAAGTCGGTTAAACCTCTGGAATAATGATCTGGTCGGTGCAGTTTTAGGGGATTGTTCATCAGCACCATCTGTTTTGGTGTGTCTAACAGTACAATCTGAAGAGCATGGAGGAGACTCCAGGAGGCAGTCCGTTATTCTAGGAGAGCTGGACAGGTCCCTCAGGGGTTCTTAACCCATCAGGAGGACTGCTATCTGCTCTTTTGTGTAAAGAGGAATAGGGCGAGTACTGCCAAGGCCCTAACCATGCCTGGGAGCTGAATGCTTCCCGTATTTGTGCTTTCATAAACACATGAGAATCCATTCCATTTCCTGCTACCGCCTCAACCGTTCGGGACTAAACCAAAAACGGTTTGGGCCAATCACGTTACCGTTTTATGGTTTAAGGTTGGACATACAGCTGTGACCAAAAGCAAGAGCTCTCGGGCCCACGGCTAAATCAACATAATGACATGGCTGCTATCACATCTGTTTTGTAAAAATCCACGATTTGTTCTTTGAAAGAAGAACAGCAACAAGTGCCTTGACAAGCTTACCTTGTGGTTTCTCATGGTGCCTGGCGCTTACAAGATTTTCATTTGATACCCTGACTAAAACCAACCGTTGGTAGGCGGGCACTAGGTGTCGCTTCGCCCAATCAGCTTGGAAAGTTCTGCTTAATGTCGCTCCATTCCCCGAACGGATTCAATGGAAGCGAACCCAGATTGATAATGTGCAGAACGTAGAGTGCTACATATTATTAGTCTTGCTTGAAAGGTTACCAGAGCCCTACAAAATATCAAAAAAATATCCCTGATCAAACCATTAGAAATTGCCTTCATGAGGGGGTCTGGCATTTACTAGATTACTCCAAAATTGGCAGGTTCTGCATTGGTGCCCTGTTCTTTCCACAGATGAGAGCAGGTTGACACTGAGGTCATGTGACATGAAAGGGTCTGGAGAAGCTGCGGTGAACATCATGCTGCCCGCAAAACAGATCAGGATGATTGGTTTAGTGGTGGGTCGGTGTTGGTCTGGGGAGGCATTTACGTGTACCTGTACAGGATAAACGATGACACCCTGACAGCCTTTAGCCACAGACTCCATCATCTGCGCACCCTCCGTTCCGTCACAAACGAAAGCCAGTCTAGTCAATGAGGTATTTTTCACAGGCTCCGTGGCGCTGCAGCATGACGGAGAACACTCCTCCGTTGTCTGTCAGAAATGGGAGGCGGGTCTATTTTTGACAAATGATGGAGTAAAACACATCAATTTCTAAAAACCAGATGAGCCAGACAGGAAATCAGATGCAGAAAGTGTAAAGCATATCTGGTATATTTCAAAATAAAGGCGGGATGGAGAAGGGGCTGCCTGGATACACGAATGGACACATATCCAGTTTGGATTGCCACACGGCACATTTTGCAATGGTACTAGGCACGTGGTTAGCGTGAAGCTTTAGACTCATTGGGAGACCCTTTGCTGATGTAGTGGGTCCTGGGTTCCTCCTGGTACATCATAATGTCTTATATGACCAGAGTATGCAGGCAGTATCTGGAATGTGAAGAAATTGATATCATATACTGGCCTTCATGTTCTCCTGACATAAATCCATTAAAATATTTCTGGGACATCATGTGTAGGGTCATTTGATGCCACCAGGTTGCACCTCAGACTGTTCAGGAACTCAGAGATGCCCTGGTCAGGATCTGGGAGGACATACCCCAGGACACTATCCATCATGTCATAAGGAGCACGCCCTGATGTTGCCAGCCATGCATATAAGCACACAGTGGCCATACAAACAAGTGAATCCAATCCTGCTACAATGACATTTCAACAAATTGGACTAGCTTGCTGTATCAGTTTTTCAGTTTTAAATTCTCGTTGACTTGGGTTTGAACCCTCTGTAGGTTATAATTCTCATCAAAGGAAGTGGCATCTTTTTGTACCTGACCCATTAAGCATTCCATATCAGTAAGGATATCCAGCATGATATTTTTCCAATTGAGCTCTGATGTGTTTTCTACATGTCTCTTGATTTTTGTGAGCAGTGCATTTGTGTTGGGAAGCTTCGTGACAAGACCAACATTCTCCGCTTGACACCCACTTCGGCATGTGATGGCAGGTATGATGTGTGTGAGAATGAGCAGAGTATAGATGTATGGAGCGTTATGTTGTAGGTGTGTAATGCTACATCAAGCTCACAAGACAAAACGACGTTTGATGTTGGGTTTATGAGAAAACGCTTAGGAAAGAACACCCTCTTTTGTTTTCACAAAAGTAAAGGTTTCCAAATTCACAACAAGTCTTGTTTTAACAAGTCTTTAATCAATATTTCAGTCCAGGCGCTCCTAGTACATATATGGTGCTTTTTATGCTTGTCTAATTCTGTGATGATGATCCTGACGCCAGATCAGTCAGAAAGCTGCCTGTTTGAGTTTTCACAAACAAAATGGATGTTTGATAAACCTTAAAGTGTGTTTTAAAGAGTGTTTGTTCAGTATAAAATGATGAAGCAGCAAAGTAAATGCTAACTTTAGCATCATTTGTGGCCATTGTATAGCCACACACCACATTCTTACAAGTAATAAAGCTTGTTCCCCCCCATATATTTTTGGTAAAGAATCATTCTTCAGTGTGGAATTATTTATCTAAGGTTTGATCAGTATTTTAGATTTCAGACCAGGCAATCAAATGCAGATCAGGTTTCTTATAAAGACTGTAAAATATGTAAAATAGGCCTTTAGTGTGGTCTCCCTGCAGACACTGTATCCACCGCAGATTGGGAGGCAGGAGCAAAGAGGTTTGCTGTAAATCTTCACCTCCGATGAGATGCTTTTACGTTCAAAACAACCCTTCTCAATGAACCTTATAGGGTCAAAAAAGTTTTTTATTGCTGAAATAAATTAGAAATAAAATATGTTTGAGTGTGTTGACAGGTTTACGCTTTTCAAACACATCAGTTAATGGTTCAATACTTTCAATAAGAACCAGATCATTAGGTATACTGATGACATGACAGTGGTGGATCTCATCAGGGACACAAACGAACTGCCCTACTGAGAGCTGGTGGACTGGTGTGTCAAAATCTAATCCTGAATGTCAACAAAACCAAAGAGATAGTCATTGACTTCAGGAAAAAATCAGCTAGGTCACATACCCCTCCTCATCAACGCCGCAGTGGAGCAAGTCAGCAGATTCAAATTCCTGGGGGTGCAGATCACAGACACTGTGACCTGGTCCCTCCACACCTCTGCTCTTGTGAAGAGAGCACAGCAGTGTCTGCACTTTCTGCATCGGATGAGAAGAGTGAACCTCCCTCCTCCCATCCTCACTTTCTACAGAGGGACAATAGTGAGCATACTGACCAGCTGCATCTCTGTCTGGTTAGAGGCCGGCAATGCATGCATATGGCCTTAAACATACATTTTCGGTAAATACAAAGTGTTTTTTGGTTTGCCACTACACTCCTGATAAATGCCAAATACTTTTATTTATAATGTTTCTCTTTTTTCTCCTGTTTTTTACTCGGAGCCTTGCAACGACACTTTGCCCAAATGTACATTGTGAATGTGGTGTTGAATGGCACGTCTATCTATGTCTAAGTCTCTCAAGGCTTTGTAAAAAAAAAATTAAAATAAATTAACATTGCTTAAGCCTTTAAAGGGGACATATGCCTTTAAATCCTTCCTTTTCACATCAAAATCATTCAGTTATGGTCTAATGTATATAAAGTAGATCTGCAATCCGTTGCTCAGAATTCCTCATTATTGTTGCACCACAGCCCGTCTTTAGCCCCCGTTCTGAAATGTGTCTAAGAGCAAGTCGTTTTGGTGCTGTCTCTTTAAATGCAAATGAGGTTCTTCACACCCCCTCCAGGTCACAGAGCGTTCCACGCCACCTCCTTCGGTCATTTTTGCAGTACGCTAGGGGATGGTGTAATCAGTTGTGTGGGTTAACAATTACCGAACATTTTCACGGATTCCAACATCCTTTAACTTGGACTACATAATCACAGCAAGAAATAAAAACTCAGGATTTGGGAAATTGTAAGCTGGAAGTCCATAACCTTGTTTAGCAGCCCTGCAGCAAATATTGTGATGTTCAAAAAACACAATAGGGAATAGAGAAAACTGAAAGGATTGAAAAATATATAAAGATATCTACCCAGCACCTGGATAGATTAAATTCAACTTTTCTACACTCGTAGAGACTCCAAGCGCACAACAAAATGCATTCAAGAGCTAAAAAAGTAGATTTCGCATGATATGTCCCCTTTAAGTATATAAATGTAACAAGAATCATAAAGCATTCAGCAACAGTGGGATATCAATACATGTGCAAAACACCTAGGAAGTCCTCATAGGTTGTTCCCACTGTAGCATTTATCACCCCACTTCAAATTTCAGACCATTCACCGAGTGTTTCTCAGACACCGCACGAGAAAAATGTTCTCGCCTGAATGTGTGTCAAGAATAATCTGCAAGAATGGAAATGATGTCATTTTGCTCTTGCAGCCCTGGGAGCCAGAACAAGGTTCTTTGTTCTTGGTCCGTCTGTTCAGGCTTTTGCGTTTAGAATGAAGTTGAAGTCAACCAAGAAGTTTGTTTCTTATAGGAAATTAGACAGGTATCTGAAAAGATAAAATTACAATGTAAAGTCTGTTTTTATTTTATAACAAATGGGATGTAAAAAAATATATTTAGAATAGTCTCAATATTCAATGGTAAAATCTTATTTCACATTTGTGAACAGCCTTTTGCTTTTGTATTCTCTGGGATTTTACTGATTTATCTTTGGTAATGAGTTTCAGGTCTCTGAATTTGTAAAGCCTCCTTGCATCACCTTCATCTTATGCTCCCTGCATAGATGCTCTTTCTGATTCAAGGCAGAGTCAGACTGGTTAGACCCCAAAATATTAATATTATATCCAATCAGAACAAACATGTTGGCAAAAATAAAAGATTACTTTAAACTAGTGGTGTCCCCATACCGATACCAGCGTCAAGTACTCATACTCGATACCGATGCCAATTTTCCTCCTGGGCTGGGCTACGCTGCAACTCAAAGGCTAGATACCACTCTATACCAGGTAGTGGTGCTATACACCACGAGGCTGTTTGCTGACCCTCCAAAAGAAGAAGAAGGAGAGAAGATAACTGAAGCTCTGACCAAATTCATCGCCCTTGATGACCAGTCATTTTCAGTGGGCAATGATATTGTTAAGTTGTTTGTGATGTATAAGTACCAATTTATTACGTACTCAGTATTGGTACTTGGAATCGGCAAGTATCTAAACCGAAGTACTCGTACTTGTACTCGGTCTGTAAAAAACTGGTATCGGGACACCCCTACTTTAAACCTAACTCTGTCAGGGGTGTGAAGAATTTAGGGATTAACTGTGTTTAATCAGGCCATGTCAGTTTCACAAATGCAAGATCAAGTAGGAACGACAGGAAAAAATAATTCAGGTCAACGTCATAAAGGTTTTAGATATTCCGATAATGCAGAGTAATCTCTCACCAATCCTACTGTTTCAAGAAAAGCTTCTCGTCTGAGAGGGATCTGGGAAGTAAATCCAGGCAGCCTTCAAACAACAGAAGGTAAGGAGCTGCATTAGTGAGGGTGTTATGTTCCGGTGAGACGCATGGAATTGAAACTGTGAACCGAGCTGGGCTTCACTGCCAACATGTTAGCACCCCTTCTATGTCAAACTGTATCGAAGTGGGTTTTCACACGCCTTTGGTTTGTATCTGTAATTCTGTATACAACGTGGCATTTCGATCTCAAATGAACGAGAATTTTCTCTGTAATTCAAACCGAGTCAAAATTGTACAGGTGCAAATCTTCACATGCCTTCCCTCTGAGTGCCTGGATGTCATTTAGAAAGTTACAAAGAAACCCAACATATTTGGAGCCGTCAAAATGGTCCTGGCATACCTAATTTTTGGCTTGACTGTTGGCAACTATTCTCAGCAAATTGGGCTGTATTAAATTAGCTGGTTGTCTGGAATGGATCAAGCCTGTAGGCATAATTCAATTTCAATAAAGCCAAACATACCTTTTGATTCTTCACCTCAATATAGTTTACTAAGGTAAGCCTTTGTCAAACAGTCTAACAGCATGTTTTACTGTATTTCAGCTCTGATTTTTAGGTCTACATCTAGTCTCTCTAAAACGGATAGAAAAAAACAAACATATCTTCACTAAAGAGGCTGTGTCACTTGCATAGTTTTCTCCTAGAGCATAACAAAATTAAGAAGACAAAGAGAAGAAAAGCTGAATGTGTAGCCGAAGCAGAGGTGTGCGTCCAATCTCCATGGAACACGACGACTGAATCAGGATGTTGTGGTTGTAGCCAGGCAACAACCCAGCAGGTGACATCACATAGAGCGTCACCAAATCATATAGCCGCATTCTGTCAGTGGACAATATAGGTAAGGTCCTTACATTTTCATACATTACTGTTATAATGTGGGTAAGGATGCCACTGACAGCTAGCGGTTGGGTGTCCAGAGCAGAGACACTCCGTCACTTGACGTGTCCAATTTTGTTCCTCGTGTAAGACAGACACTATGTGCTCCAGGCATAAAATGTCTCGGTGCTGCTGCCAGAGGATTTCTTCTGCATATCACAGAGACAGGTGGAACAACCTAAAGGCTGCAATGTAAAATTAGGCACAGTAGTAAAAATATAGTATTTTGAAATGCAATTTCTCAAGTCGGCGCTCTGATTTCTTTGCTCTAGTTTATGTAGAAGAAAATTGCATTATAAAGCAATTCAGTCTGCTAAGCTTTACTTCCTTCGATTAAACAAGCCCCTATCCCAGCAATGGCACTTAAGGACAGGAAAATAGTCTTTAAATGTGACAAAAACAGACTATTCTCTAGTTGAATCGGGTTAAACACAGCTTCAGTCGTGCTGCCAACAACATGCTTTATTGTATTTTGGGGTTCTTTTATGTTGTGTAGTGTAGGTTTTGTGCCAAACATAGTTTGATCAGATCAAAATCTATTTTCCCACATGCTTTGGGAGACTTTTGGGAGACTTCACAGTGTCACAGTCTAGCCAGGCTTGGCTGTTGTTTTTTTTTTTTTTGTAAGAAAGGGCTTCTATCTTGTCAGGATAATGGCCAAGACATATGAAGAGAACCCAGCCAGTGCCGTTAGCGCTGCTGCGGGCCTATTAGCAACTTCCATGACCGGTTTATTTTTGTCTTTCTGTCAAGTTTGGAGCGACATGGAGTTGAAGATAAATGTCTTCACTGTGCTCCATATAATATCTAATGATGCCCTGAGATCAAACTAAGAAAATGTAATGAAAGGCCAACTAGAGCTGCTGACCTTTAAACAGGGGTTAATCAGAGGCACTCTAAATCATGGCAGGTGTGTACTCATGCCTATTTAACAAGAGTTCAAATGGGCTGGTAAATTCTGAACATAACCACATCCCCAGTTTTAACCAATCATTCAAACTATATTTGTTGAAAACTCGTCAAACCGACAAGCGTAACACAAAGTCTCTTTTCACAGGTTAAAATAGACGGACTGAAATTAAAAAGTGCATTAGAAATCGCCAAAGTAAGCATACCAAAAAAAGAAAAATAAATAAAACAGATACAAAGATAAATTATGAAGCACGAGGATCTGAGCAGCTGAGATTAATATCAGTTAAATACATTTCAAAATTTCATAACAGTAAATATCTGAAAGAATAAGATAAATAACATGCGTTAACAACTAAAACACAAATAAAAAAATAAACAGCAATGAAAAACATTTTTGCTAGAATTGATAATTACTAAATTAACAATGAATTAACGAAACAGAAATAGCAGTTACACCACAACTATCCATGCCGCTGGAAGATTTTGATAAAAAATTATTGTCATTAATCTAAGAAGTTTGTTTCTGCTTTAAAGTAGTCATTGGGCAGTTGGGGTGGGGGGTGTTACTCTCCGGACTAGGCAGAGACACACAGGGCTAATAACCGTGCACAAACACTCTCATGCATGGGGGAAAGCCAGAGTAACCAGAGAGAAGAAGGATTTTGAAAATAATTTTTTTTAAAGTATTTATGCCCTTCTGAAAAATCAGTGTTAAAAGTCTTCATTACCATTGCAGCAATCAAAGTCTTCTTAGAATGACTGACCAGCATTTTGCACTTTTCCCAGAGATATTTTGACATTTTTTCTTTATTTGGCTCCATCTGAATACCCTTATTAGGTAAGGACTCTTTATCCAAAGTGGAAGTGCGTCAGCGGCGGCCATAATAAGTGCTGTACGAATAGTGCAGTCAGCAGGGAAGGAGGTAGGGAAAGGAGTCTGTATGCTCCCTCTTGTGGCTAGTTTTGCTTAGGAACCCCGCTAAGAAGCATGAAGGTATCCCACAAACCTTTGCGTGACATGACGTAGCAGCACAGCCCCCTCACAGAAATCAACGAAAATGTCCCACAGAGAAGAGAGCGCACACTTTGTAGTTCATTTTCGGGATGCTGTAGGCCCCGATTTGACTCGCATCATCCATGAGCGCTTCCATCACATAATGACGTCGAAGTTAAAGGCTGTCCGAAATCGGCACAGCAGTCCGAAGCTAATTTCCGACGACAGAGTTCTTATTGTTGACCCTGTGAAAGGTTATGAACCAGGAGCTAGGAGCTATTATTAAGGATATTCGGATGGAGCCACAATAAGCTCTATTCTCCATAAATGTGCGCCCTCCACAGATTCTTTTTCACATTTAAAATGGGGCTCTGGCTGGGATACTCCAAAACATTAATAGATATGTTCAAGGTGGAAAACTGAAATAATTTCTATTGCTCAAAGCTTCCAAAGGTTTTTTAATCATTTATCATTTTTAATTCTAACCTTTAACAGGGGGTATATTATATATATATATATATATATATTAGGGCTGGGCAAGTTAACGCGTTAATTTCGCGTTAACTCATTAGACTATTAACGGCGATATTTTCTTTAACGCGCGTTAACGCATGTTGGTCACATGCTTTTATTTTGTGAAGGTCTGTTGCTGCGGTGTAGGGGTTTGAATCAGAACAGTAGGTGGCGATAATGCGCCAATAACCTCGCTGTCAGCCCAGCCTCAGATTCAAAGAGGAAGAAAGGTGCTGGCCGGAAAAAAAACACAGCTGACATGCGGAAGGCGGTGTTTCCCGCAGGTACCGCGAGCGAGCTTAGGCGAGGCGGTGAGTTGGCGGCCGGAACAAGTTTTGTGCGGAGCGGAGCGGGGGGGGGGGGTCTGCATCGACCCCGTCGGTGAAGTCGCTTCTCGTTTCAAAGTATCCATGTGTTTTTGCCTGTTTTTCCCTGCCATTCACTATATGCACAACAACAAAAAACCGCGTATCAACGTCAAATAAACGCAAGCAACGCAAGCATATCGAGTTAGCAAGCATTTCAGTTTAAAGTTCTTCCAGCAACAAATATGACAGAAACAAGTTAGTTGGAACCACTGCCAAGTTAAACTTTGGTATTGAACATAAAATGGTAATGCTGCTCCCTGCTGTTACCTCAGAAATTGCCTGTTTTTGGTAGATTTTTTCCCCATAAAGAGAATTTCCTGTCAGTGGCAATAAGCTTTAATTTATTATTATTGCTATTTTTTGTTTTACATGTTTAAGTTGAGCTTTACACTAAATATGTGTTACTGATAAGTGCTACAAATGTTACAACACTTTTGTTCATATGGCAGCAGAACATTAAAATAAAAGTGCTCTTTACACTACTTTTGAATTCATTCTTGGAGTTTGTAAATACAATGCGATTAATCGCGATTAATCGCGATTAATCAGTGCGATTAATCGCGATTAAATATTTTAATCGTTGCCCAGCCCTAATATATATATATATATATATATATATATATATATATATATATATATATATATATATATATATATATAAGTGAGCTGATCTTCTTTCCACCACCACGTACTTCTGTGACATTACCGGAAGCCATCGTTCACCACCACCTCACTATTGCATGGAGCTCACTCATTTATACAGTATACTGGCTACTAATGATGGAAATGTTTGCCCTCGAAATCTCAGTTAATAAGCAGCTATGCCATGACATCCGTGATTAGATCATCTAGTGCTGTCACATCTCATCCTGAGGAGGATGCCACCAGACAAAAACCCTGAGTGGAAGCAAAGCGAGGATCCTGCTCGCTGAGCCTTTCTTTTCACACGTGTACAAAAGACACGCACACAAACCCACGACTCCTCTCTTCTCCAAGCAACAGAAAGGCCTAGGTTGATCTTAGGTAACAGCTCCTTTCGCCAGAATCAGAAAGCTCCGCTAAGACCCAATGAAAGCTGACATTGATACGGCGTAAAGCCCCCCCCCTCGCACAGATAGGACACATGAGACCGACACCTTTTTAGATGAGGCAGCCGCGGGCAAGGAAAAGACTGACTTTGCAATGCGGCATTAGGCAAGATTTCCGCTGCACACTGTAACAAATTAGTACGACTCCGCTCCCCACGAGAGATGGCAGACAACGCAGCTTGAATTGAAATAAACGACAGTACCGGTGTTTACCACACCATCCCCCATCCTGCTGGCTGCTGGTCATCTAAGTGTGACTGGCTGCTCCGGAGAGCAGCGTGATGGATGGACGGCCAGACAGCTGCTAAGAATCTTTCGCTTCGCACCCCGCCTGCCACTCACTGATCAACCACATCCACGTAAATCTGCCCTGCGCCCTGTTGTAACATGATAAGAGAGGGGGGGGGGAGAAAAAAAAAAATTAAAAGCTCGCAAGACTCTAGCTCTAACGTACCGATGCAATTTTACAAGGCTGCCCAGGTTCCCTCCGCCTTTATTTGCAGCACATTCAGTGTGAACTGCTTCACGCCTCCCATGCGAGAGCCATGTGGATATTGCCTTGAGAAGATGAATTCCCCTACTGGTGAGAGTATTGCTGGTATGAAAGAGAAAGATTCATTGAGCGATTTGCAACTAAGATAGTGTAAGACCTCTGCGGCCCTGTCAGGAGTCTCTGACAACAAATCTGATGCAAGTTCAATCAAAATATTTCAGCGAACCAAAATGTAGTCTTTCTTTTTTTTTTTTTTATCCGGAGCCATGGTATGCTGAGGTGATGCAGATAATACATAATCACAAGCTGACAGTCAGCCAAGGTGAATGTTTAACCTTCCCCGTGTCATCATTGTTTCCATCTCTCAAGAAGATAGAGGCTTATGTGCACGTTTATTTAAATCTGGCCTTTAAATAATGCAGCAAGTCCTTCCAGTTGTTGGCTTTATGCCTAAAATGTGCAATTTGCAAAACCAAAAGCTTAAGATTGTTGTGCACCATAAACAAATACAGAAATCTGATAATAGTCTTGGGAATGTCTGGCTCTTTACAGTTCGCTTGCACTCTGTAATCAGGAATGCTTGACTGCAATTTAGCTTTTTACGATCAGCAGAACACAAACAATCTCATGATGATTATAGACGCACCAACAGCGGCATTTCATATGTATAACGCTTTGACCTGTCAATTAAGATTTTGGCACATTCCCATTTGTCACTGAGAACTAACCGACAACGGAAAATACTCATTTCTTTTAATATACATGTTTTCACGCTCATCTGGTTGAGGTTGATGCTTATCCCGATCTCTTAGGGCCTAATTTGAAGTCAATAGGAGGAGCATTTTAAACTATTCCAAAGCAAGATTTAACTGGTATGTCATCAGTTATTACTACAGCTCCGAACACAAATAGACCCAAAAGTCAAAAACATTTAAACAGTTATGGAGGCACTAACACCCCCTATATGGGGAATAGAGACTGTTCTACGGCATCCAGAACATCCAAGACCACTTTATTGCAGAAAATTTCATTTGAAAGATCAGCAAAAACTCTGCATATAGGTTTTTCTTTGTCATTTTCCTGCTAATTCTATCCCATTGATACCAGCATGGGCATCATATCTACATTAGGATATTGCCTCACAATGTGCCTTGTTTATTTATTTACATTTATTTCATCAGCTTATCTGCAACATGCAGAGCAGAGAAGAGCATGTCACTTAGTGCAATACCCTTTGCAATTCAGAGGGACTCGTGCACAAACATCCAAAATGTACGTGTTTTTTTTTTTTTTTTTTGGGACACTCTTAGCTGATCACACTGAAGGTCGGAAGTCACTAAAACAGAGATCATCAACCTTTTAGAAGTTTAGAGCTACTTCACTGGTACTGTGTCATACGAAGGGCTACCTGTACGGACCTTTGAACTAGAAGAGTCAGGGCGCACCTTAACTGTAATATAGACCTATTTTTAATGCATTTATCTTTTTTAAATATAAGTAAATACAAGTATGATTAAAAGGAAGAGCAACTAAATAAAAAAAAAAAAAACATTTTAGATGCAGCTCACTGGAGGGTTATGCTATTTTTTTTTAACAGGCTTGTGCCCGCGGACACCATGTTGGTAAAATATTATCCAACAACAACCTCAACGCAGACATTTTGTGTATGCTTATAACAGTCAGGGACGTCTTACACTCCATCACGTGTTATAGGAGGATGCAAAGCGTTTCCTATACCACCCAGATGAGTGAGTCCTTTCTACTGCTCCTTTATTCAGGGGTTGCCGCAGCAAGTCATCACAACTTGTGATGACTTGCAATAGACTTTTAGTTTTTATGCCGAATGACACAACTGCACAGCCCAGAAGACATCTCCAAAATCCTATGTTCTGCTAGATTTCAAATGTTGTGCCGCATTCATCAAACTAGACATTAGGGTGGTTCTTGTTGCATAGTAAAAATATTTAGAAAGGGGAAATACAATGCTATGTTTCAGCTTCATATGATTTAAAATAATGTTTTGAGAATGATGGTTGCGCAAGACACAGGGGCGAATTACATGGAGTTGTGGGGAGGAGAGAAATACGACTTGCCCTAAAACCCCGTATTGTTTTCATCTGTTGTTCATCGCCTCTCAGAACAAGCAAGTGTACAGGACAAGTACATTCTCTATAGGCCTCAAATTCTAATGAGTTACACTTAAAAAAATATTAAAATGAATGTGAACTGTAGGACCATATCATACCTTTATGTTTTTAAATAATTTTAGCCTTTTTATTGAAATTCCTAATGATTACCTAAAACATACCTAAAAAGGGGGTTCTATATCAACTGTTCGGGTAGGAAATTGAAAGGAAACCTCAACCATTCTAGTACTGAGCATTAAATTCAGCACCATATTTAATGCATCTCAATTGCAATTCATGTTTTCCCTTTAGCATCCTATTTTAAATTGATTTATACTATATTCATGATATGCGGTTAAAAATCAAGTAACTCAAGTTGAAATTGATCCACTTCCGGTTCCCTACAGAGCTCTTGCTGCATCACTAATTCTGATAATAGAGCATCTCTAGACACAGAAATGCCAATTCAAAGCGAGACCATAACTGCATTAGATGTTATTCTTTGAAACTCAAATCCTTTTCCTAACAACAGAAGATTTGGTCCTTGTAGGATTGCTGCTTTTTTGTGCACTCTAACCGCATAACGTATGTCTTGACAAAGTGATGTTGTGTTTTATTTCACTAAGGGCACCGATTATGCTGCCTAGGCACCTTTCGCTTAAAAGTGCAGCTTCAGCCTCCTTTTACTCATTCTGTCACAACGATGGATGGGCTTAAAAATTCCTACATCTGCAATGTAATGCAACACTTCTGAATGTGCAAAGATAACTGAATGGGGCGGCGAGATGAAGCTACTTTGTTTAACTGCAGGGCTGCTTGTCTTAAGTTCAACAGTGAATAAATACCACCTTCAAGGACTTCAATCAGCACCCTGAGAAGTCATTACTCTATGATATTTTAGTAGGATTACAGCAGAACTCAAAGTTTAAAAAAAGGGGTGATAATGAGAACTTACATTACTTCCTTCTTGCTTTTTTTTCTTGACTGGCCTAGCTACAATAGCCTCTTAATCAAGACTGGAGCTGATTGGAGTCTGTGGTGTCAACCTCAGGAGCCCATCAGTTACAAAATTTAGCGGCTCCACGGGGTATGCGGAAATGTATTTGTTAAGTTAAGGAGCAAAAAATGAAGTAAAAAAATCCCGAGCCAAGGGACACAAAATGTTCGAAAATTAGGTTCTGCCCACGATCGAAACTTCTAAACATGCCGCAGGTTTGCCATGTTATCCCCAACCAAAGGAATATGAAAAAAAACATGAATCATATGCCTTATTTTAGAAAAAAACCCTACTTCAATCTAAAAGCATCTGTATTATTTGAAATAAGGAAAAGAAATACACAACAAATATAAATGTCTCTTCGTTATGAGTGCAAGATGTCGGGGAAAAATCTGACCTAGTACATTTTTTTTTGTCCCGCACATACTTAATGAACAACAGCTGAGCTTTTCAGGAGACATTTTTGTCACCGCGTCTCCTAAGTATGACAGACTCCGCTGACAACCTTTGATGAATCCTAAGTAGCATTGTGCTTACGGAAAATTACAGACTGCCTTTCGTTCCTTTCCACCTACTGTACCACCTGTGGTGAAAATCACAGGCAATTTTACAGTCAATTATTTCACAGATATATGGCAGGACCAATCAGGCTTTTAAAATCAGTAGCTGCTGCATATGCAAATGAATTATTATTATCTTTCTTCTTAGATGCTTCAGAAGCCCCTGTTTAGACCTTAACCGCATGGTTCAGTGCTTCATTCAGATAAACTGGAGGGTACGGGGTTTAAAAAAATATTAAACGAAGAAGCATTTAGGCGCTATAGGCTGACTTTTGAGGTTAACTAAGTCACACGCATCAGAATGACGCTTGCATAGCAATGAGCTGATTTTGAACTGATTCTGAGCTGACATTTTACCATCCGTACCGAGGGAGATGGTGCAGGGTTGAGGTGTGATCAGCAGTCACACCTGCTGCTGTATTGTGTTGATGGAGTAAATAAAGACTTCTGATTGGACTGGGGGAAAAAAAACAATACTCAGATACAAAGGCACTGAAGAAGCCTCCACAAATGCTTTAATTGTATTTGCATTGCAGTATTCGACCCCACCAGGACAAATGGACTGTGACAGAGAGAAATAAATGTTTTGACTCTTTGTAAGGGTACTGTGACTGGTCAACAATTAAAGGTTGAAATGCAAAATACTTTGACTGATAAAGCATTAATAGTTGCACACCAAGCAGAGATTCTCTTCAGAAATCAAACTAAACAAGAAGAAAATATTGGTAAAATAATATTTATGCTCTTATTGGCAAACATACAGCATATAAAGCTGGATACATTTCTTGAGGATTTTGTTTAAACTGTCATAATACTTCTTTTTCAAGGTTTGCTCATTGTCTTGGTCAAAGGTCACATCCACTCCTATTTTGTGGGTTGTAAGCACAAATGTTTGGGAACCACTGCTTTAAAACACAGTTTTAGATTTAGAACATATCTATCCTGTCTGTGAAATGTACACTCCATTGCAACTACGTTAGAACTGGACAAGAATAAACGTTCTTAAATTAAATAGAACAGCCAAACTTGGATTGAAATATTCTACAGATCCGTTAATACATATTTTATGATTTGTGAAATCTGTCTCACATTTGCATGCAGGCAGTCTTTTTGATTAGTCTGAACTAAAGCAGACCAAATGCAGTCCAATCTAAAATCCCTAGGCTGGTCCAACCTTAACTGGATAATTCAGCTTTGAACAGAGATTTTTTTTAAAAAAACAAGGTTTGACATTTATGAGTCCTTTATTATATTTGTGAAAACACACGTTTTCAGGGCTTTTATAGTCATTATAGAATCAACTTAGCATTAGACAGGCCGAAACAGTACTACAAGTACAAAACCCAAACCTAGGCTGAAGAATTTAACTCTGATTACAGATTTTTTTAAAAACCTTTTCTCTATTTGTGAAAACACAAAATGCAGCTTCTTTGTTTCCACCAAAATATAGCTAATATCTCAACATGTTCTCTTAAGGCCATTGTCATGTATCTTCTCTTCACGTCTCATCTTGTGAGTGAGTTGTGTTGTCAAACGTCTACTGCAAGGTAAGGCAAGGTGAATATTTTATTCTGACTGAGATAAGCGAAAAAAAATAAAAAAATCTTGTTCTAACTATTAAAAAAAAATCTTGTTTACTGGTTCTCAGCAGAATCTGACACACTTATGGTCAGGTGAGTGGGCTGCAAGATATACTGCAGTGTGAGGCGTAGAATCAAGAATACTAAAAATTCAGAGCTTTAAAGCGGCTTGTTTTGCATCTTATTACCACACTTAACATGCATAATGGACACTTTAAAATGGCACAGTTACAATGACAGTGAAATACTTTGCGGCGTTATGCTCCAGTTTTTCGGGGGGTTCGTCCCCTTGTGATTTTCGGCTGTGCAAAAACAGTGTTTTACATCCTTGTCTCTACCCTTTGAAACAAGTGGCATAATGAACCAGATTGTAATTTAACCAACACTATGTTGCTGGTGTCACAACTCTAACTATACAGCCCTCTGGCTAAGTGACTTGTACCGCGTAAAGGAGTCATTTTTTGTTTCCACTATTTTTATTCCTTTCTGTGGAGCAAAGTTCATTAGAAAACCACGCACAAACGATGAAATAACTGGAGCTCCCTGAAGGTGTAGAGAGACAAAGATCTCAACGGTGACCTTTGTTTTTTGTTTTTTTTTTCGTCTTCATCATCCAGGGACATAATCCCTGTTTGGCTCTGCAGCTGGCATGCAACTGAGTCACGCGTCAGCCCTGATTAGAAGCAACAGTGGTCCGCGGGCCTCCGTTCCTCTGCCAGAGCCAGGAGTGGAAAAGGCCAGGGCCACCACTTTCAGTCTGTGGGTATGACCTTGATGGGGTATGATAAAGAGGAAGCGACACGATTCGCAATGCCACACAATATCTGTAACCTTCCGCTTCCCCAGTATGCGCGCTGGAGCCATTGAGCTGTGACACACATGTATGAAGAACACACAAACATCCACAGACACACACACACACACACACACACACACACGCCATGTCAACTTTGCCCTCTTGTTATTTCAAGCAGTCTCCTTGGTCATGTCACCCATCTCTTCCTGCGCTTTAGCTGGTGGTTTGTAGGATTTCTTGATTTTTTATTTTTTTTCTTCCATTTCTTTTTTATCATAACAGACAAGAAATACCTTTAGGAGGAAAAAGGCTCGAGCAAATAAAAGTGAAGTTATGTGATCTGCCACACAGTCTAATAGCTACGAAAAAGAAAATTACACAGTTATTTTAAAAATGATTCCAATGACTCTGGGTGTTAGATATGTAGCTGTAATGACAGCAGCGACACCATTTCCCTCTTTTAAACGCCCAAGCCTTCCCAAACTCTTACATTTCATGGGAGGCAGCAACGAAAGCAGATGTCTTGTGAGTCAGATCATTGCAGCACGAGTGTGCAAAGTCTGGCTCTGTCCCCCCCCCCGAAAATAGCAACTGAATTATGGGGAAAAGCTTAGCTAAAACGCACTCAGTCAAAAAGAAACAACTAGGATGTGATTAAAGTATTGGAGTTGTAGTATCAAAATAAAAGATTGTGACATTCACGCAAAAGCTGGAATGCAACAAAACACAAAGAAATATGCTGCAAAAACATTTAAGTTCCCTAAAATCTGAAAATATTATCTTTGCAACAGTTCCTTTTTGGACGACTGCAACCCATCTCTTTCTTTCTTTCTTTCTTTCTTTCTTTCTTTCTTTCTTTCTTTCTTTCTTTCTTTCTTTCTTTCTTTCTTTCTTTCTTTCTTTCCATACTGGTCTTGTCTTTTTTGTTGTTTTTTTTAAACAGTAATATATTTATGAACAGCATTTACTTAAGTATGTCTGCTCCAGCACTTGGGATTTAAGTGCCGGCAGGAAAATATATTAACATGAGGAGATGACACAGACTGCATGCGAAACTGGCTAACTTAGGGTCACATAAACGAGGTCAACCGCACTATTCTTTCTTTGTAAAATTTTTCCTTTTGGTCCTTCTGTTCAAAGAAAGCCGAGGACATGGCAATACTAAAACGGCACGATATTTCTCGTCACACAGAAGTGAAGTCGGTCTCCCGAAGCACGTTGTAGTTGCTGTCGGGATGCGATCTTATTTAGTGCGGTAAGTACATGCTAATATTACGAACCCTAGATATGAAAGTTAGTAATTGAAGATTGACTTTAGGTGTCTATTAAGCATGGGCAGGTATGAGAAACTAATTGTATGGTGACCTTGAGGAAAAATAGCATAGGTTAACGGTATCATGGTATTTACACAAAAGCGTAAAATAAATACTTTTAAGATTGTAAAAGAGAAAACCAATGATCATTGATGCTATGACTTCAATAATACATTGGTTGTTGTAGCTGCAATTTTCTTAACAATAAATGTTTATTGTTATTTACTTTCCGCTTAAACCCGATGATACGACATACTTTTCGAAACCAGAAGTATTTCCAGACGGCCAACTTTGTCTTTGTTATGTCTGCTGACTGTCAATGCGCAGCAGCAGGTGGGGCAGCATGGAAAATTGTATTGGCTTGGAAGTCTTAGCTGTTTACAACTTTGGTAAACCTTGGCTAACCACTTGTATCTATTTTAGGACTGAGTTTGTTGAGGAAAGCGAGGAAGTAGTTCTTGAGTTTGCTTGTGCTAGATGAACAAATCCAAAACACAAAACCATCGGAGAACCTACTTTTTTTTTTTTTTTTATCGTGGATCAGGTAGCATTTGGATGGACAGTAGGGACAGTTTGCTTCTGAATAGACAGTTGGAAGAGGTGTACTACGGCTTCTGGAAAGCAGTCAGCCACAAAAGACGCAAAATCTCCCATCTGCTCGTGAGCTTTCTGTGAACGCTAAATTAAAGAGCCTTTACACAGTTTGTATAGGATTAAATTGATTTAAACTGTTTCTGATTTGATTAGGGGCCAACGATAGGGGTGTAACCAGATGCTGTGTTGTCGACTCAGTAAAAATAAAATAAAAAAAATAAAAAGAGAAGAAAACTTTGTGCTGACTGACAAGGGTTGTTTACAAAAAGACCTGAAAGAGCCAAGATCAATTTTAAATGGTTTGTATGGCAGCATTTTATATATTAATATTGTATTGGTAAGAATACAGACTGCTAACGGTTAGCTGCTAACGATGCTAAAGTTAGCACAGCTTTTGAGCTGAGCTGTCTGCACTTTTTCAGAAACTGCATTTGATCGCAGCTAGACTGAAGATGTAAATTCTTAGAACAGACTAGAACTGCATAATTATTTAAAAAAACAAAACGTTCAAGAAGAATGAAATTAAATCTGTTAGTGAAAACACAAAATGGGAGAAATTGCAAATTCAAACGCTGATTACAGGATTGGACTTTGACAAGGATTCTTTCCAGAAATAAAATTGCTTAACACAATCTATTTTTTTTAAACGCTTGTCTCATTATCGTGAATCCAACATGGTTAAATACTTAATATCCTGGATGCATTGTTCCACCCCTGACAAAGACAAGTAACAGTATGCATCAGATCACAGGTGGAGCTGAATTTGCAAAGCAAATTGGTTTGCAGGAGGTGCAAGGAGGGCAGCCACACTCCTCGTGAGATGAGCGGCAGCAGCCCCCTTGGGTACCTCCCCTCAGTTTTAGGATAAATTAAACTAATTATAACGGGGAAACATCAAACTGTGATCAGATTTACCATTGTTCCATTGGAAAAAAAAAAAGTTAGACACACAAATACACCATATTAAAACACACACACACACCATTGAGACAGAAAGTAACATCCAAATAGTGCACCGTGGCAATTTGTGCCTTCCAGTAAACAATAGGCGGTGATTAAATAAGCTGTTTCCCTCTGCTCAGTCACAATAATCTAGTTATAATGTGCAGGGTAGTAAATTGGAGCTGAGAATTAAATAAAGCAAATGTCTTTTTTTTTTTTTTTTAAATGATAGAGCTCAAGCTGTAATTTGAACCGCAGCACAGCCTAAACACGCTACCACACAATTTGATTCTTGGGAGCCTATATGCTGGAAGCAAATACACATCTTTAAACGCAACTATTTCCCATTCACAACTTCTTTTCTTTAATTTAATCCTCAGATTTTTTTTTTTTTTTTTTTTAGAGCCGGGCTGTCCGCACGCGTCCCACCCCTTTCTCTTTCCCTCTCACTTATTCCCTTTTTTTTTATTTAGACCTGGCTAGTCCTCTGGCACAAAACACAAAATCCCTCTCAATAATAAATAGGCTACCTCGAGCATTTTACAGAGGAGGGCCCCTGCCTGCTGCATGACTCAAAGACCACCTCAACTTCACCCCCCCCCCCCCTCTTTTTTTTTTTTTTTTTTTTTCTCCATAAAATATTCAGCCTCCTCACCAGCCAGCCTGGCGTGTATGTGGGGATCTGGTGAAACCATGCCCGCTTTCTGTATTAATTTAAAAGGAAAAGCCCCCCCACAGTATGCGTTGCATGCACATCAGCCCAACCAAAGGGGGCACGTCTTCCGGCACGCAATTAGGCGACTTCATCCGCAAAACCATACCGCTCTCTCTCTCTCTCATTTCCACCCATGTTGAGCAGACTGTAAACACATGCAGCAATCTAAACGAAATCTAATCACCTTTACCTGCGGTAGCTTCAAAAGAAATTCCCGAAGAAGAAGAAGAAGAAGTAAATGAGCAGCAGCAGCCCACCAATTGAAGCCGAAAACAATTCACTGACATATAAGCGACAAATAAACAGCCTCGCAGCTTTTTTTAACACACATACATACATACACGGCGTGCATAACGTGGCTTTCCGCTGCGGCACACTTTAAACGAGGAGGGGTATAAAAAAAAAGAAAAAAGAAAAAAAAAGAAAGAAGGCAATTACCCTCCGTCCGTAAGGTCGTTCGCGTGTAGGAGGTGCGCGTTGTCATTTACCTGTGCATCATCCAGCGATCCGACACATGGATGGAGAGGGGAGGGTTGGATTATTCCAGCCAGGCGACAACAACAACAAAAAAAGAAAAAGAAGAAAAAAGGAAAGCACAATGGAGATAGGGGTAGAGAGAGAAAGAGAGAGAGAGAGAGAGAGAGAGAGAGAGAGGGGGGAAATGGGAAAAGTCCGAAAATTTCAGCGGAGATGAATGCGGCAGATGAATCCGCGACTGCCGTTTGCAGAGAAGGAGAGTCTCCCTTATCTTTAGATGTTGCTGTGTGGATGAAAGCGGGCAGGCAGGGAAGCCCAGCAGAGCCGCTCTGTGCAGACAAAGATGCTTTCTCTCCTCCGCCGCACTGAGAGGGCAGCAGCAGCAGCAGCAGCAGCAAGCAGCGGCAGAGCCGTCATCCCCCTCTCTCCCCCCCCTCGACACTTGACGGTAATAGTTTACTAGGTAGCTTATAAAGGGTTGAGGGCGCGGTCAGCTGCTGTTGACCAATCCTGCACCCTGCATCAGACTAGGACATCAGCGTTGCCATGGAGGATCAAACGGCGTTTAGCCACGCGGGATCGCAACCTGTGCTGCCACGGGGAAGCGGCCGCATTTTAATTTGCCCTGAAACAAACAGGTATCACGATACAGGAGGCATCTCGTGTTTCCTGTTGTCCTATCCTTCCATCAGCACCCCCCACCCCCTCCCCTCCTCCTCCTCCTCATCCTGCTAAAGTGCCCTTGAGCAATATGCAAGGCCAGGACTCACTAATTGCACCTGCAAGGGCCTGTTTCGGTGGACGGATTCCTCATTTGTGCAGCCACAAAAAGGGAAAGCTTAGATTCAACCGGATCCAATAAGATTACCATGAAGTAAACATCAGAAATCTTTGCTTATTCACATGCAACCCGTTGTTTATGATCACAAATGGTAAACTTCAGTAAAGTGCAAATGAATAAAGGTTTTAAACGACTTTAATATTTGCCTATTTTTATTCCAAAAACAGCTGTCATGATTGGGATCCTTTCCTTGTTAGAACAGTAATCCAAGTTTCAATCTTAATGCTGCTAAAGAATCATACTCAATAATTGTTTTCATATTGCAGTGGAAGCACAAGCAACAGGTCTTCTGGATGACGCTGCCATCACCATATGCTTGAGAGAAGGATTTAAAGAGTGACCTTACCAACTCTGTACAAAGTTCTTGCCAGAATTACCGCTAGCCGTTTTCTGACCATAAAACTTTCCTCTTGAATATATTTGGCTTGTGCATAGCTTCAAATTGCAGTTGAGAGCAAAATGGAACTAAAAGCAAGCAAAATATTCTTGAAATGAGTTTATTTGTCCTTGATTTGACCAGGCAAGTTTAAACGATCTGCCAATGGAATAGCATTTTTGCACTTAAAATGTGAACAACTCACATCCATCATCTTATTTCAAGTGCAGTATTTCTAATTATCTTGTTTTAGGGGTAAAAATACTCATTGGCAGACAATCTTATTTACCTGCTCATATCAAGGACAAAAAAAATTTCACTTAGTTTTAGTTCCCTTTTTGCAGTGTATGTTAACAGGGGCTTTCCTGTTGTTCTGCATTCCTTACTGTATGTCTAGGTTTCAGCTCGTTCATACTCAGTTGAGACTTTAATTAGTTGCACTTAGGTTTATCATCAACTAACGAAAGATGTTTATTTTTCACATTATCCAGCAAAACTGATATTCTTTTATTAGTGAAATAGTAGAGCTGTTTTTTAGTCGTTGATCTCCCGGTGGAGATTCAGGTTTAGAGCAAAGTCCTTACATTTTCACTCAGATTAAAAGTCTTTGGCATTGCTAAAAGTTTATTGAGACCTGTTTCTATCTATTATTAAAAAAGAAAAACAGTTTTGATGTGAAGAAGTTCATGTCTGAAGGCCTGACCTCGACAGCACCGACCAAAATCTTTGCATCACAAGGCTCAATCACACTTTTCCTCAAAAGATTTGCCCTTTCCACGTGAGCACATTTCAGAGCAGCTTGAAAGGTGTCAGACATGGCTTCCTTCTTGAACATTCAATCAGTTAAAGTCCTTTAACATTACATTTTTTTTGCATAGGCGACCTTGCGCTTGGGTTAACACCCAAATGCTTTGTAGACACAATAAAAATACAATCAGTGCTGCAAACGTTCGCAAGAATGACAAGTTCCGAGAAGTTTTTACAAAACTTATTGGCTGTTTAATTTTATCTGTGGAGTGTTTTGGTGATAAAGACTACTGCATAAAGGTGCAAGCCTTCATTATTTCAAGAATTTCACTTTGAACATTTTGAGAAATCTTGGTTATTTTCGACATTGTATTTAGACGGTCAAAAGGTTGCAGCTGCCAGGCGACAAGAATCCACTGCAAAAGTGCTTGTTTGCTAAAACAGAATTTCAAGCATATTTCCCTTTTCACAAAAGTCAGATTATGTATCGTGTGCGCTGGGATTGGCACCCTCATAGTCCACGCTTAAGCCATTCTCATACTTATCTGAGATTTAACTGGTTTCAATTGGATTACTGTGAAATAAGGATGGAAACGTTTTTATTTCACTTGATGTAACTCAATAGACTCTCGCGCCGTTTCTACAACAGCAGCGTGTCTAATTGGGAATTTAATTCAGGAAAACCCTCGTGACTCAGGGGAAATTTATTTGTTACAAATGGTTTCACTGTCAACAGATCAGCACCATTTCATCTCAGTCACCCTAATTTTCGCCACTCAGTGCTTCTATAGTTCTGAATCCGTCATTGGATTTCCCTTTTCACATTACTTACAGAAGTACTTGAGGAACGTGAGGTTTAGAAAATAAGCATTTCTGGCGTTACCTTGACTAGTGACCCATCTGTTAGGAACAAATACATGATATTTTTCTAGCAGTGAGGGCCCTACCAGCAAGAAAAAAATGCTCTAAATGTCAAAGTCAGCCACAAAATTCTAATCGATGCATGTCTAACCCAAACCATGCAACATTTTCTAACGATTTAAAAACTATTGCATCCTCTTTCTGAATGTGGATCTTGTTTATGAGACCAAATTATATGCTACAGAATTTGTTTGAGCACCAGCAGACCCAAAAGTTGTTAAATATGGTATAAAAATCCGTATACAAGTACATGTTGATATATCTGATACTGTAAAACACAAAAGATTAAAGGCAGCTAATCATTAAAATAACCTGACATTACGACATTTATTATGTTGGTGTTAGGGTAGCTATTGGCCCCTTTTTTTTTATTACTCTTGGCTCGACTCCACTCGACTCTCCGTGGTTTGTTTTATTTTCCGTTATAATTCAGTACCATCTTAATGTGTGCGTGGGCATCATAGCAAGGCCTCCTTAGAGTCCAGCCAGAGTTGTGGTCCTGGATGGTCCAGTAATCGCTTTTAATTTTTTTGAAGCTTCTCTCGACATTGCTTTGCTGTTTGTTGGTAGCCGTCAGCGGCCATCAGCTCAGACACCTCTTTTTTTTCCGCCTCGGGTTGCTCCATCCAGATCCCTCTGCATCTTCTCAGCAGCTGCCAAGCACAGAGAGGCCTGACCCTCGTTGTTGGACCACAGTGTCAACTTCAGGGCTCCCATTTTCTTTAAGTTGCTGTTGTGGGTTTGTAACAATTGCAGGTCTGATGACAGAGTAAGGCCAGGTGGTGCCATACTGACATGGTGTTAATGGAAAAGGGCCATGTGAGTCCAAAGAAGCAGTCAGCATCACGAGCGTGGGTATTTCTGTCCTTACACAGCAATTTCCCATGTAGAAAATCAGCCAGTTGACTAAACTTTGCTTTTCAAAACACAAGGTGCTTAACAGAGGTAACTCTGGGGTAGTGGTGGCCTAGTGGTTAGAGCAATGTGCTTGTGTCCCGGATGTTCTGGGTTCAACTCCCTCAGACTGCCATTCTGGGTCCCTGAGCAAGACCGTTAACCCCATATAGCTCCCTGGGCACCGCACAGTGGCAGCCCACTGCTCCCCTAGGGGATGGGTTAAATGCAGAGAACAAATTTCACTGGAATGTGCATGCCAATGACAATAAAGATTATTATTATTAGACCGACTAAATTATAGATAACAGTAAAATGACCCAACTAATTAAACAAAGAGAAAAATCAAAACAGTTTTAGTGATTAAGTTATTGAGGACACACACATGGTGAGAAAACAGCAAAGAAAAAAATATATATTTTTTTTACCTAAACACTACATTTCTAAAAATAGAATTGTTGAACATCAAACGGTAAGTGTGAAAATATTTCAATAAAACCTTAAAGGACAAATGATACAATGAAACAAACCACAAAAAAAGGATAACAATAGCAGAAATACAATTATTATACAAATCATCACACTTGCTAAAACTGTTTAGTATATACAATATACTATAATAACATGTAACTAGATAGTTGAGTAGTTGCTAAAATGATTAGAATCTTAGGTAGAAATTAGATAAAAAATACATGATTTGGTAATCAATAATCAATATATTCAATTAAATGCCAAAATGAAGATGTTTTTATTTTAGTTTGCTTTTAAAAATATTCAAAACACAGATTATTTTTTTTCTGTTTAACAGGCTTAAGACAGCAAAGTAATAAGACGGTGCTTGCTTTGAAACTGGAGGAGTGGAGACAAAGGAAAGGGGAAGACAAAGTTACTCGAGCTGACAGCAGCTCTCAACAATGGTTAGTCCATCAAAATAACTTCTTTCACTGACAGCTTTGTGTAGTATGTAGAGGTTAACCCACGAGATGCTCTGCAGGCAAAGCCAAAATGTCATGTCAGCACTTCAAAGATTAACTTAAAAAGGGATAATTTTTTTAAATTGAAACATTTAAATTGTCTGTTTTTATTTGAGGAGTTACTGGGGGTTAAATCTTGCTCTCGGGAGGTGCAAGCTGTGCCTGTTTTTAGCAGTTAATTTTCTTTCAGCGGTGTGAAAATGTTACTGCTTTTCCCATTTTGGGTTTAGACTCTTGAAAGGTTACAGCTACCGTGGCACCAGATTGAACACTAAAAGCATTTGTTTTGCTTTGAGAAATTTCAAGCACATCATTATTTTCCAAAAGTCAGATTTCATATTGGATATTTGACACATCAGTGACGGTTGACTCGCCCGAACAATCCTCTACAAGCCCGTTCCACTGAGCTGGGATAGGTCGAAGCGTTTACTTCATGAGCCAGATAAAAATCAAAGCAATCTTGAATCTGAGAGCGACATATAAATAATAAATGCTCTAAAATGTTATTTTTACCTGCTAAACAATTCAGTCGAAGTGAGGAAATAAGTAGCACTCAATGCTTAACGTCTCTGAGTCAGCGTTGCAAAAAAGAATCTGCAAATGTGGGTATGCAGCTTATTTAAGCTTACAGTTCTTTCTCTAAGGATATGTGCTTGCTACATACAAGCTGAAAAATATACACAAACCCCTGGTAATATTTAGATACATTTGTCAAAGTAAGTTGTAGAGAAACCACATAATCTAAGATTTATTAACTGGGATAATTTTGGTTGATTTTTGACCGTTTCTCTCCTCAGAAATGGCAGAGCTACTGCCCTTTCTTTGTTTCCTGGAAACATCCCAGCTTTAAAGTATAGTCCATACATTTTACATGGGGTTGAGGTCGGGGCCATTCCAGTAGATGAATGTTAGCCGTCAGAAAACATTTCTGACATGTGGCCGGGCTCAGCTTCAGAGACAGGGAGAGGAGCTCCGTCATCTGGTAGGGGGACCTCAAAGTGGAGCTGTTGCTTCTCCACATATGAGTCAGCTCAGGTGGTTTGGGCATCTGATTACGGTGCCTCCTGGGAACCTCACTTTGGAGACTTTAGAAGCACGTCCCACTGGGAGGAGACCCTGGGGAACACCCAAAACTTGCTAGAAGGGTTCTATATCCTGTATGGCCTAGGAACCCCTTGGGATTCACAAGAATGTACAGGAATGTGTAACTTGGGAAAGGGATGACTGATTTCTTCCTCAGGACCTTATATAGCACCACAACCCCATCTTGGGATAAGAGGAAAAAACGGATGGATGGATGGAATCGTTCGAGCCTGTAGGTACAATTTCAGAATGCCTTTCAGAAAAAAAAAAAAAAAATTCACCTTAAAAATGAAAAGTTCATATGGATCATAAAAAATAAACTAATTATTTTGACATTCCTGACACCGGCAAGTGTACGTAAACCTCTGACCACAACTGTAATTTATGAAACCTGGTAGTGCACTTGGATCCTGTATAATAGCAGCAAACCAGCGGTTTCATGGGTGCAAAATTATAATATGCAAATCTGTCATTGTTTAAACATTGATATTCTCATATTCAGTATCCAATGCTCATAACAATGCATCATTTTAACAGAAATGTGAGAAAAGGGAAAGCTCAGTTAACCCAAACAATTGGCTCTAAATTGAAAAAAAGACTCTCCACAACGCATTTGCCTGTCAGTCACATAGTGGGAAATGTGTGCTGAATTTCAAACAAAGTCCACTTCAGAGGTGTGACTGTTTCAAAGGCCTGTTTGAACACTCACTTCAGAGGTTAGACACCCCTGCATGGTTTGCTGGTCTTGTTCAGGCACAAAAACTCGAAGCGATATCAATTTGCTGACTTCTTATCCATGAATCCTCGTCAGCAATTTTACAACTTGCGCTCAGAATGTTTATAATGAAAGTTAACGCTTTACTCATCGTGTCTATTTTTTATTTATTTTTTTTTTTGAAAAATTAAGTCTTTGTCACACCTTGGAATGGCAAAGATTGGTTAAGTCACTGATGGATAAAATGAATGAATAATTTTCTTTCAGTGCAACGTCTTGCCTGCAAACTCCGGGCCCATAATCAGTTGTAGAATAGAAGGTTGTGCCAGTCAAATTCAAATGAAGAGGCTTATCAATTATTTCAGGCCATTATTGGTTTCTGGTGACAGCTCCATACTGACCAGGACTTCAAGAACAGCTAAAACAGCCAAATAATAAAAAAAGAAAAGGTATTTATACTGCTTCACTTATCCTAAGCATCTACCGATTTTGCCAGGGCAGATCTGCTGCCAGCATCCAGTGCCAGACATCATAGCAAACTCTGTTGCAACCCACCCCACGTCTACTTCTCCACAACTCCACGGGCTATAGCACCCTCCTATTTATTGGCACGCACAGTAAAGATGTGTAATATGCTTTATATAATCATCTTTCACTCCAGTAGCATAATGTCACACTGGAAAGTGTAGAAAAATTCAGCCTTTAATTGAACTACATTCATTGAAACAAATCCATTTTGAGAAATATCCATAAAGTAAACCACTTAATGCATCTTTATTCCCATAAATTGAATGTAACTGTACTTTTTATGCAGTTTTAAAGTGACAATACTTTCCGGAAATTGTTATTTGCTATTCATTAACTCTCTATTGCCTTAGGGTGCCGTATGATGTTGCACAGAAGCCCAGTTCTTTTACCCATGCTTCAAAACAGGAAACACATGAGAACATGCCATCCGAAATACAGATGTATGTCTACCTCTATCGGTTGGGAAATGACTATAAGAAAATAGCTACTTGGCCAGATTTGCCCATACAGTACCCTGCAGAGTTATTCAGATCTCTTGAACTTTTTCATACATTGTCACATAACCACACGCTACAGTGTTCTGGGATTTTATGTGATAAATCAACACAATGTAGCACATAATTGTGAAAAGGAGGGAGAATGATACATGGTTTACAATGTTCTTTTTTTCAAACAAGATAAGAAAAATGTGTCACACATTTGTTAATCAAATTAGACACAAGTGGACTCTAGTTAGTAATTAGGCGACGAAAGGCAATTGATGGCACCAGATTGCATTTAGAGGTAAATGGGTAAATGGGTCTGGATATCACTTCAGGCCACAAAGTTCATTTTTTTTTTAAATGCATAATTTAATTTCCACTGTGCAATTATGCACTACTTTTGATCGTCTAAAACCCCAAATAAAATACATTAAGGTTTGTGGACAAATAATGGTGACATATAATGGTAGAGCAATAAATAAAACGTCTAAAACAACTTGAACCGTGGCAATTGGGACTGGACCAGCACCCCAATTTATCTTAAAGAGGAGGGGGCTAAGGGATGTATAGAAAGCCTCCAAATCCTCACTGTTAAACTGCAGCTTTTTTTTTTTTTTTTTTTTTTTTTTTTTTGCTGCATGAGATTATCGTCCTGCTATAACAGATGAATCTGTTTTACTGCTTTACACACACCTTTACCAGGAGTGCAAAGAAATGTGGAGGGTGCTCCAGTTGTTATGAGAACTTCCCGTTTCGAAGCATTTTGTTGCACCTGATCTTTGTGCATTCTTTGTTCTGCTTACTGGCACAAAAGCAGACTTTAATATGATGCCTTTTTAAAAGGAGAAAATATTGTGTAATTGTAACCAGAGCTGCCAAGTAGGAATATCAACAACGTAGAGAGCAACAAACTGGACAGAATGGCTGCTTAGCTTTAACTCACAATGTCACAGTCCGTCTTAATCACCCAGCTGCTGTGGTATTTTTGAAACCAGCACATTTGTTTTTATTGAACATCTGTACATGTTCTACCCCAAAAAACACTTTACCAGACAGATATATATGTGAATGTGTATGTGTATATGTGTTTTAGTGCCCTGTCTGGGCCAATTATTGATTTTTGTTCCAATGTAAGGCAGCGAAGCGCTGTGGCCTCGTCGAGGAAATAGGGGTGCTTATCTGCGGAGGAGAGAGCTACTTTTTGCAATAAAATATTGAAAGGCCCATATTAGGAGAAAGCCCTCAGGACTTAAGTAAAGCACGCACATTATTGAGCGTTCTATCTGGGTTTCAGCCACAGAACAAGAACAAAGAATGCTCAGACATCAGCTTACATGGTTTCTGTGGCTTGTGTAGTCGAGACTGAACTCCGAACAGATAAACTTGCTGATGTGAGAAGTGAGATGCAAGAAAACAAGAAAACATGGAAACAAAAGGTGACTGTCTAATGGCCTAAAAATGTAAAATATTAATGTACAACATGTATATTGTTTATCTTACGATTGTTGTTGCATCAGTGTTGCTCATCAAAATATAAGATATAATGGAGAAGGTCAGGAAATCAATAGTTACTTTCACGGATGGTTTTTAGTCAGTTCACACTTGGAAAATCCTGGTTGTGCATGATACAATTAGTGACTGGTGCTTTCAGCTTGGCAGCAACATTTTCAAGGTTTTTGTATCATGACTCTTGCCTCTCATCCATTATCAAATAACCATTAATGGCAAGTTGCCGGGTTTTCTCTGAGGTAAGTTTTAATTCAATTCGTAAATGTAAGCACACTTTTCAGAGCAGAAAACCTCATGCATTTGCAATATGAAAATAACTATAAAAGATAAATAACTGGCAGTGGCAGGAAGTGGTAAAATAAGAAATGTTTTTTTTTTTTTTTTAAATATGATCAAAAAATTGTAACGACCCTTAAAATCCGTTTAAAATTATATAAAAAAGGTAAATTGTATTTATTTTTCGGTCAAGCAGATTCTAACTTAAAGATTATTATTTAGAATACGGGAGATAAAAAATATGTTTTGTATGCTAAATGGGCAATATGCCTCGAACACATGCATGCGGCATGTATCAACAGACATTAGTGGTATATATATATACAGTCATATTTAATATATATTATAATAATATATTTTAAAAAGTTTGTGTATCTCAGTGACTCAACTCACAAAGTGAAACACATTACATAGATTGTATGCAAAATTATGTTTTCAAGCCTTTTATTGTTAATAATGATTTTCCACGTGCAGCTAATGAAAATTCCACTTTCAATATAGAATATTATATCAGGCCAGTTAAAAAAAAGTTTTAATATAGAAATGTGGGCTTGATGAAAAGTATGTTTAATACCTGCTTAAAGGTCCTTTTAACCTTATTGTAACACATTCTAACTCATTGAATAACAATATGGACGGTGATAGTTATTTTGTTTGAAACCGGAGGAAATTTAAACAGGACATTTTGCATCCCTTGCAATTAAGCCTTCAGAAGAACTGTTCTTACTATTCTGTTTAGTTTGTAAATGTATTTACTGACAAAACTGTTTTAGAATAGGCGATAAAGTAGCATGAAACATTTCCCCAGCAACAGTTTCATTGCCATTCTAGGGAATCCTACAGCATCCTAAGGTCAGAAAGGCTAAGCAGCCCCTCCAATGAACTTTGGAGCTGTCTTGGGGTCTTCTCCCATTGGAACTTGTCCAGGGCCTACAAAGAGAGGCGTTCCGGTTGCATCCTGATCAGAAGCCCAAACCATTTCCGCCTGCTCTTTTTGATGTAGCTTCACGACGTGCTAGGATAACACAGCTTCCCATCTAAGCTTTAAAGCCGAGCGAGGCTCCTCACAGCCGCTTGTTTCTGAGATCCATGAAGTTTTGAGTTTTATTTATGATACGCCACTAAACATCTGAGAGGATTGCATTTTGAAAATGAAAAAAACACACAAGGTCCACATCTACATAACCAACTTCCATTTGTCATAATCAAAACATCATGGCACCACAGAAAGGGGAGTGACACAAGTTAGAATTTGTCTTGACTTTTAGAGTATGTTATTTTCTTTATTTTAAACGTGTGTCTTTTACAAAACACATCCACCCTTCCATTCATCCATCCATCCACCCATATGAGAGTGGGACACCTCCAAACGGAGACACTCATGAAGCATTCTAATCAGTTGCCTAATCTGCCGCCGTGTTATTGAATACTTTGTTATTTGTGTTAACAACCAACCAAACAGGTGTACCTAATAAACTGGCTGGTAAAGCACAGAGCAATATAACTGGACAAACACACGCATGGAAACAGAGGCATGAACAAAACTATCACTAAACTCAAGTGAGTGCCACAGAGACAGAGGAATAATTCAGCAACGTAGAACTCAGACAAAATGAAAACTAATTTACACAGATTATAGCGAAAACTCATTAATTTTTATTGTCGCGAAAAAAACTGCACTGTTTTTCCTGTTAGAAAATGGGATTAACTTAAGCCACACGTGTACACATAATGGGGAACATCTGTAGCTGGTGAATACATCTCTGTGTTAATTTGTACATTTAATTAATTAGCTGATAATGCTCACTCTTTAATAGGTGCAGCTGCTGCCGCTGCTCCACTGTCTGCTGCAGAGCAGACCTGGCCTTTATTGTGATATTACCATATACCCAGCAGGTGACAGTATTCCTTCTGCTCTGTGTCCACCTAAAGCGTGGGGGAGTTCACAGACAAAATAAAGCCTTTGACCCCAGTTAAAAACTTTGCAACATAAGGTCAAATCTTCTGCAATTCACTATCAGAGATGGATGCAGCACAAATCAGATAATCATTTACAGTGCTTTACAAATATATCTTCTCCCCCCCAAACTCTTGGACATGTTGTGGTGTTACAACCCCAACAGCAAAGTATATTCTTGAGCATTTATGTGGAAAAGTAATGCATGGTTTTCACATAAAAGATACAGAATGGTGCAAGACTTGAGTTTGTATTAAGCCCCCCCGAGGTAATAATTTGCTGCAATTAGAGCTGCAAGTTGCAAGTTGGTTCCTACTAGAAGCTGAACATCTGCCCCAGTCTCAAGTCTTTTGCTGCCTCTAACAGGTTTCCATTTATAGCTGTTGTAAACTTAAATCAATCCTTCCTCCTCACCAGCTTCCATTTCTCGGCTGAAGAAAAGCATGATATTACCACCATCATGTTTCATTGAGGGAATGTTTTATTCAGGGTGATGGGTACTGTTATAGACACACCACACATTGTTTTTGCATGTAGGGTAAAATCTTTGAAGGCTTTCTTCTTGCATTAAGGGGGAAGGTTTGCAAACTGAATTCCCAGCTGTCCTGTTGACACAATCTTCTACCTGAGGATCTAGACAACTGCTCCAAAGTGACCTGAGCCTGTCTTATACTTCGCTGGCCTGTCTGGTGTCTCCCATGGTCTTTGTGATGCTCTCATGTTTAAAGGATTTGTTTCAGCCTTGCTATGAGTTAAGGTAAAGTTTATCATAAACAAAGATATGTCTTGCTGATATATTGAGATATGTTGCCTGTGAAGAGGTTCCGCAGCATCTGCTGCAGGTCCACTAGGTTCCCATCAGACTGCTGAACTCTAAACTGGACCCTGCATCATATTTGCATCCTTATTTGGCATTACCAACGTTGCCGAACTTTTATTATCCATTTAAATAGTACACAATCCAACGTTTACTGCATTTTTGCACATATTATTTGCACTGGACCATACTTTTCCATACAAATGCCTTTTTACACCATTATTTTTGCACATAAACAACATTTTGAACATTCTTCTGCACACTGTTCTTGCACACTGTTTTTCTCCTGCATTGTTACATCTGATCAATGCTGCACTTTATATTGTAATGTTGTCTTATTCCACCTGTAATCCCATTACACTGTTGAAAGCTGTATGCAACGAAGTTTTGTTCTGTATGCACTCTGTACATACAAAATGACAATAAAGTTGTCTAAGTCCAAGTTGCAACTTTGCCTGCGAGCTGAATTTGTGCGAGAATCCATCTCGTCCCACTCCTGCTTCAACCGTTTGTGACCGAACCAAAAATGGTTCGGGCCAATCACGTTGCAGTATTATGGTTTAAGGCGGGACATACCGATGTGATGAAAGCAGTAGCTGTTGAGCTCACAGGTAAACCGACGTAGACATGGCAGCGCAGGAGGACACACGTGTAGCTGCTGCTATCACGTCTGTTTTGTCAGAATCCACGATTTCATCTTTGAGGGAAGAACAACAAGAAGTGCTTCGACTAGCTTAAATTGTTGGGGTTTCTCCTGATGTCTGCAGCTTACATTTTCATTTCATACTGTGATTGGCTAAAACCAACGTTTACAAGACGGGTACTAGGCATCGTTTCATCCAATCAACTCGAAAGTCCTGCTGAAAGTTTCTCCTGTTCCCAAACAGATTCAATGGGATCAGTCCCAGATTGATAATGTGCAGAACGGAGAGTGCGACACATTATCAATCTGGCATTCCAGGTTAGACTTGCTGCATTGTCTTGTAAAATCTGGGTTAGTGAATGGTCAAAGTATGAGCAGAGTCGTTGATTAGAATATTGTTTAACCCATTTCTGTTGACCAGCAAAAGGGAGAGGTGCTGATTGATCCTGGGTGGCTGCAACAAATGCTGACAGGAGCGAGGTGAGGATGGCTTTCTCCAGGAAATTTGTCCAGGAGGTGCTTAGGAGGGTTGGCAGGCCGCGGCACAAAACTCCCGCCGACCAGAGGTGAGGATCACCAGCAGATGTCTGTGGAGGGAAATCAGGAATCCATAAATACTGTCTGGTAAGGATTTGCTGAACAGTTTTTTTTGGTGCTTCTGGAGGAAAATTCACAGCTAGAGGTGACTATAAGAGAAATCCATTTGTGTAGCCTGCCTGATGAAGAGTTGTGTATCAGATGTGCAGTCACAACAGCAGAACAGCCACAATTTCCTCTGGAGAGAAGGAGCAGCAGAGGAGGGAAAACGTGTAGTATGAATGGAACCAACCACGACTGTTCTGTCACAAATGTCAAAGGCTCCATCTGAAAACCCTTAATAATAGCTCATAGCTCCTGTTCCCCAACCTTTCACGGGGTCATCAGTGATAACTCTGTTGTGGGGAGAAAAGAGCTTCGGACTGCTGTGCTAATTTCGGACAGCCTTTAGCTCCGACGTCATTACGTGATGGAAACGCACATGGATGATGTGAGTCAAATCCGGGCCTACAGCCTTCTGAAAGTGAACTACAGAATGTGCGATCTCTTCTCTCATTTTCGGGCATTTTCGTCAATTTCCGTGAGGGGACTGCACTTATAAGTCATGTCACGCAAATGATTGTGGGATTCATTATAGCTCCTTAGTGCCGGTAAGGGAAATTTCACGAGGTTCCTATGCTAAATTAGCTGTGGTAGGAAGCATACAGGCTACTTTTCCTACCTCCTCCCTTACTGACTGCACTATTTGGACAGCACTTACAATGGCAACCTCGGACACACTTCCACTTTGACTAAAGAGCCCTTACCCAGTGAGGGTATTCGGATGGAGCCAAGGCATACATAGAACAGAGTATTTATACTGCGATTAAAATACACACACGTGGTCTCGACTCATTACCGGGTTCCTGCAGGCGATGAGTCGTACTGGATTTCATGTAGGGGTATCACAATAAAAGAGAAGGGTCAATTGAAAGGTGTGCCACACTTTTTTGTTTTTATTTGTAGAATTTTCTTTAAAAATCGTACATTATTTTCCTTCTTCCCCACGTCTATTCACTACTTTGTGCAGTCCTATCACATAATATCACATAATAAAAAGAGAATGTAATTTATGGTTGTAATGTGTTCATCTGTGGAAAGATTCTGGAAGTCCTGTGTAAACACAGTTTTTCAGCACATAATATAATTTTATAATAAAACAGAACGGCAAATCCAAAGTTCTAGTAATATTCACATCTCAGTTTTGGTGACATGTAGGCAAAGATCCTCCTTCCCTTCAGAAAAAAAGAGAGGAAACCTTCACACTAACTGTGTAACAACGTTGATGTTCCTGTGTGGCAACAGGAGGTTTTAAGATCAAGTCACGTGGCTGCTTTACTCCTGCATAAGATATTTAAAGAACAGTCCCGTGTTGTATTGGGCTGTGTAAAACCATCAGCTGAAACCACTAAAGGTAGATGCTCTGAACTCACTGATGTGTCAGAGAACTGCAGACTTTTTTCTCTTCACCACCAGATTCTTTTTTTTTTTATTAGTGTCATTTGAAATTTTTTAATCCTTTCATCCTTTTAGTCCCGTGACATTGCTGCTCTAATATTGTGGAAATAAGAGATGTAAATCCTTCCTTCATCTTGAAAGGAGGCACCATCCAGCCAAAGGCAGAAAATAGGAAGCGAGAAATAAAGAGAGAAAATAAAACAGAAGCAAAAAAAAAGAAAGGGGAACCAATGCATGACCTGAGAGCTGGTGAAAGGTTATGGAGAAACATCATGTTTATGACACCGAAGTGCGAGACAAATATTGCACCTGCAAATGTAGCACATCCTTTTGTATGACAGCTTTCAGACATGTTTACAACGGTGTAAAGAGAATGGGTGGTGAGGTTGATGTGGTGCAGTTTTGCCTCCTATGAAGAGCAAAGGCAGAAAAGGAAAAAAAAATCTACCCTGACATTTACTTCACAGGATAAAACAACAACAACATGATCAATAAATAACATTTCTGCAGATGCAGCTTTTGAATTGTAAGGAAAATATGAATATATTTAATATAATGCAAACTATTTGCATACAACAGAATTCACATTATGTTAAATAATGACAATTGATCCCAATTTTCTTCTCTCTTGGAAAGAACATGATTTAATTACACATAAGACAAAACAAAAACATTGTTTTACTCAATAAGCAGAAGATATAGACCAAGAAGTGTATTTAAACGTACTGTAGGAAAATGTTAGGACATTCGGTCACAAAGAAAAGACATTCAAAATGCGTTTACATGATAATATTAAACCTACCAGACAATTTCTACTGTTATCAGTTGTTGGTTTTTGTTTAAGCAGATTATATTTATTCTTGAAATATATTTATTCTTCCCAAGGTATATGAGAAATGTATCTCCACCACATGATGCTGCCACCACCATGTTATAACATGAGGATGGTGTGTGATGTCCAGTCTAAGTGATCAATTCACTTTTAGAACAAACTGTTTTTTCTCAATTTATCAGAGCACCTTCTCCACATTTGTTGTGTTTCTTACAGCTTGTAACAACCAATAAGCTGGTTTGCAGTACATCTGCATTTACTGGATATAAATAACACACAGGTGGACTGGGTTGTGATTAGGTCCATCCTGAAGCCTATTGGTGGGAATTATTTTAGGGGTATCAGGTGCTGAATGCAAATGATTGGCACACTTAATATTATGTAAAAGAATCTCAGAAACTGTAAAAGCCATGTAGGAATTAATTGTCTTTGTAACAAACTACCTTTAATGACTGGATGCTGATTAACAGTACCAGCTCGTTTAAAGCAACAACCTGACATGCTTTATAGGACATAATCTAATGGTAACAATATTACACAGCATATTTTAAAAGTTTGCTTGGGTGGAATTACTTCATGATAAGTGAGAAGACTCTTGAACTATCTGTTCTTGGCAACAGGATTCTGAGAACTAAAATCAAATGTCGTTGTTAAACTTCTGTGTTTCTAGAAAGCAAACTCTTAATTCGTACAGATATGTAGGATCATGGGTTGCATAGTGACGCAGTGGGTAGCGCTGTTACCTTGCAGCAAGAAGGTCCTGGGTTCGACTCCTACACTTGCCCTGGGTCTTTCTGCATGGAGTTTGCATTTTCTCCCTGTGCATGCGTGGGTTCTCTCCAGGTACTCCAGCTTCCTCCCACGTGACTGTTAGGTTAATTGGCCTCTCTAAATTCTCCTTACGTGTGAGCATGAATGGTTGTTTGTCCTGTTTGTCTCTGTGTTGCCCTGCGATGGACTGGTGACCTGTCCAGGGTGTACCCCGCCTTTCACCCATTGACGGCTGGAGATAGGCACCAGCACCATGAAAATGGATGGATGGATGTAGAATCATGCTCCATGTCTGGATACAGGAGATAAATACATAATGACAGAGGATCATATTTTGAGTCAGTTGTTTTCTTAACTGTCGCTGACTCCTTCGTCATTTAACGTTTCAAGAGTCTTGTCATCTTTGCTTAGGATTCATTCTCCGCTGCACAAACCAGACTGAGTGCTGCTTTTAGTCCACCAGTTGCACATATCTCGTTTTGTAAGCATGGCTGAGAAACTTGTTAGCTTTCATAGAGCGCCTTGCAAAGATATTCTCACCCACTGAACCTTTTTAAAATTTTTCATGTTACACTGTTAACTTCAGTCTTTTCATTGGAATGTTATGTCATACACCAACATCATGTAGTGCATAATTGTGAAGTGGGTGGAAAATATGCTGCTCCAAAAAAAAAATTAAAGCAGCACTTTTTAATCAGAATATACTATTAGGCTAGTTAAATGTCTTGAATATTAATCAGTAAATGGGGTTGTTAATCTGTTTGAGCTGTTTGGATGTTAGTGAAATTACACCAGGTGCTCTAAAGGAGAAACAATGAGAAAACACAAAAAAAGAGGAATGGTGTTGTGCGGGGAGGTCTTATAATAATGATAATTATTATTATTTTTACTGTTCTTCAACAGTTTTGCATTTGACCAGGGTCAGTGTAACTACTGGTAGCATGAGGTGATACCTGGACCCTATAGAGGTTGCACAGGCGCTCCAACGCCACCAGGATGGCACATCAATGTGTACCATTGCAAGAAGGTTTGCTGTGTCTCCCAGCACAGTCTCAAAGGGAAGGAGCAGATTCCAGGAGACAGGCAGTTAAGAGAACTGGACAGGGCCATCTAAGGCCCTTAACCCATCAGCAGGACCGGTATCTGCTCCTTTGTGCATGAACTAATGCAATGGGTAGTGAGAGTCCTAGTGACCTCCAGCGTCTCCGACCAAGTAATTAGAAACAGATTTCACGAGGGTGGCCTGAGGGCCAGACAGCTCCTTTGCTCACTGTTCGGCACCATGGAGCTTAGCTGGTATTTGCCAGAGAGAACACTGGAACTGGCAGATTGGCACTGGCACCCCTTTCTTTTTCACAGATAAGAGCAGCTTCACTGTGAGCTCATGTGACAGATGTGAAACGGTCTGGGGGTTGCCATGAACGTCACGCTGCCTGCAAAACTGTTCAGCCTAATAGGTTTGGTGGCGGGTCAGTGTTGGTCTGGGGAGGCATATCCATGGAGGGATGCACAGACCTGCACAGGGTGAACGATGGCACCCTGGCTGGCGTTAGTTATTGGGATAAAATTCTTAGACCTATTATTAGACCCTTCGCTGGTGCAGTGGGTCTTGGGTTCCTCCTCGTGCATGTTGTCTCATGTAGCAAGGGTCTGTAGGCAGTTCCTGGAGGATGAAGGAACTGATACCATTGACTGGCCTCCATGCTCCCCTGACCTAAATCCAATAGAACATCTCTGGGCCATCATGTTTAGGTCCATCCAACGCCACCAAAGTTGCACCTCAGACTGTCCAGCAGCAGAGAGTTGCCCCGGTCAGAATCTGGGAGTAGACACCACAGTACACCATCCATCACCTAAGGAGCACGCCCCCGTGTTGTCAGGCATGCATACAAGCACCTTAGTTGCTGCGATAACAGTAACTGGACTAGCCTGCTGCATCAGGGGTTTTCTTTTGTTTCACTTTCCTAGCGAATTCAGATTAAGCCCTATGCGGGTTGAACACTTACATCAAATGATGGGGCATCCTTTTCTTTTAACACATTAACCATTCTATAACGGTATGGATATCCAGCAGAATGTTTTTTTTTTGTTTCACTTTCCTAGCGAATTCAGATTAAGCCCTATGCGGGTTGAACACTTACATCAAATGATGGGGCATCCTTTTCTTTTAACACATTAACCATTCTATAACGGTATGGATAACCAGCAGAATGTTTTTTTTTTTTTTTCTAATTGAGATCTGATGTGTTTTCAAATCGCTCCATTAAATTGTTTGTGCAGTGTAATAATGTCAGAGCTAATTAGGCGGGACCCCCAATCAAGCAGGAGTTTGGCCAAATCCTATAGAACGGTGTTATTAATCAAACCAAAGGTCAAACAGACTGTACGCTGGGGGTTAAAGGAACATAATGTGTCAGAAAGACTTTGGAGCAGACTGGACAAACAAACGGATCTAGAAAGGGGTTGTCAAAACTGAGAGGTATTTAAGCTGTGTCAGAGATTATTGGATGAGATGCAGGTGGTTGATGACAGCAGGCTGCAGCTTTGGGAACGCGGGGAAGCTGAGGGAAAACTGAGGACGAATGACTTGGGAATGACTGACAGAATACTAGGAACAAGTAACATCTAAACAGGATCTGCTAAATGGAAAGCTCAGACAATAAATAAATAATAGCAAAAACACACTAAACACAGAAAAAGACCAACAGAAAAAATGACCAAAATATATCTTTCATGATTATTTGATTTCATTCAAATCAACATCTAAATACTGTGGTATGCATTTGAATTTAAGCCTGTTTACACTGAAACCCCTCAGATAAAACCCAATAACGGCCTTCAGATATCACCAAATGAGTATATCCAGGTCATCTGTGTTTCATTGGGTCTCAGCTGTTTCTGTGAAACATCACAGTTGCTTTATGCTGTTGAGAAAGAACTAACTGTTTTTGCGTTGTTGTCACATTAAAAATACCTTCATTTATGGTAAAAATCTGGCTCATAAAGCAGGACAACGATCCAAAGTACGCCAGCAAGTCTATCTCAGAAATACTCCAAAGAAACCAATCGCGTAGAAATGCGCTAGTCAAAGTCTGGCCTTATTTTAATTGAAATGCCGTGGCATGACCTTAATCGGGCTGTTCATGCTCAGAATCCTCTAATGTAGATGAAAGACATCTGTGCAAAGATGATTTGAACAAGCTTCCTCCACAGCCAGATATAACAAACGATGGATGGCGATGGATGATGCCCAAGGTGGCACAAAAAGCTAGGCCCTTACATTTTCCCAGTGGGAGAGATTGGTTAGCGTTTTTCCCTTAGTAGATAAAATAATTCCTTAAAAACAACTTTTTGCAATTACTCCAATTCTTTTGTCTGTTATTATTTGTTAGATGATCTTAAACATCTATAAGTGAAAAGTGGGACCTTATGATGCACATCTCCATGAGTACCAATACAAATAAAACATGCAAATGTTGACTGTCATGTCAAATTTATGTTCAAGACAAGTCTAAATGTCTCTAGCAGTGAGTACTGTAACATCATAAATTCAAGTAGCTGTCAAAGCTCCTCTCACCCTCCTTAGGTTGCAGGCGCTGGACCCATTTCTGAGACTAAAAGATACCAAAACATACCTCCATGCTTGCTTAACTCCACAGGCCATTTAAAAATTTGAATGACCTTATCCCTAACATGGTTATAGATATAGTGTGCACCAGGTTTGTAGTGTTTGGATTAGGGCCAAAACACAGACCTGATCTGCATATTAGACTGAGTGATGATTTATTGAGTCCAAAATAACAAACATAAAGGTGAAACAGGTGAAGACAAGGACCAGGCAAGGAACAGGAAGCTTGACAAGGTTTAGGTGTAGCATAGGAGAGGACCTGACAATAAGTGTGGCTGAACTGGCTGACTAAATAGGGGAGGAGACGGAAGGGACAAAAGGTGGAGCAATTAACATGGGTGAGAAGAGTTGGGGTAATCAGGCTGAAGGAGAGAGAGGGCAATGACCTGGCAGAGACAGGAGGAGAGCAGAATCTATCAGGAATATATCATGAATAACCAGATATGAAGAAATAGCCAAACTAACTAAACTGAGGACGGACAGGCAGGAAAATAGGAATAAAACAGATACATGAATAAACTACTATACTAATATACAGAAAACTAACTAATTACGGGAACAAGAGTCTATAGACAATAAACAAAACTAGAAGGTGCAAACACAAACAGAACTACACAATCCCCAAAAAACTATAAATAACCAAAGACCTGGGGATCCTGACAGCACCCGTTTAGGTCCACAGAAAGCATCTTCCTAACTGTCAACGTTTGTTTTTTTTTTCAAAAAAAAAAAGACGATGACACTCGCTGTCTTGCGAGCGCATTTGGCAAAGCTGGATATTTTCTAGACATTTTCTGTAGTGACAGTCTGTCTCATGTGACTTGTCTTAAGGAAACCACTCTACAAATGTCAATGTTGGAGAATTGAGTAAGGAAAAAAAAGACTCAAGAATTTCATTGTGTTGTTGGAAACACGCCGCCCACTGCTGACTAATGATTCCTCTCTGTGTTCACCAGGCTGCGCGTTCATTCGGCTTGGTGGTGAAATGCTCGACGCACCATTTGACGAAACGCCCAGTAGACATGTAAGAGCATAATTTGTTCATCATACTGGACAAATCAGGGGCATGCCAGCTTCAATCTCTGTCACTAGCTCTGAGGTTGTCTCCTTGTACTGTGGGTTCATTTGGCATCCAGGAACATAATAGGAACAGTATTTATGCACCGAGTTCCAAATCTTGCTCAGATTCGAAAGATTCTGCAGCGCCGCCAAACACCTCAGCCACCTGCACTTTGATTTCTATTTAGCTTTGCTCTGACTGGTGAAATACGTGACAGCTGGGCTTTTTTTCTCCCCCTCTTTTTCCTGTTTGCATCTCAAGACAGACTGGAGAAATGGCTACAGAGACATGGTAATTTCATTCCCAATACTTTTCCTGTCAACATTTATTTAAAGTGCCGAGCCATTCAACGCACTCCCGGCGTGAAGTAAGATTCACTCTCTCAACCAGCTTTTATCCAATCTCAGTCCAGAGGTAGAACGCCTCTTTAAGGGAGAAATCATAATAATGCAGCACTGCGACCAGCTGAGGAAACCACTGCTATTGCCCTCCGACTGATAGTAATATACTAGTTTTTTTTTTTTTTCTGCCGGCTCTCGCTGACATTAACAAGATACGCCTTTCAAATATCATGGCCTTTGGGGCTGGGTCAGAGTAACTATTTATAGAAGGTCAGGACTTTATGATAGTGTACTCGCCAGAGTGATAACTGAGAATAGAGTGGGTCTTAGTTGCTTTGCTGAAGCTAATTTTGTGTCTGTCGTTGCTCTGGGCTGTTGAACAGATGTGATCTAAACACACACTGCACTGGTTACTCAGTACCAGGAGCACCATTATATTGTTTAGTGATACAGATGCATGGAAAGGGTTTGTCAGACCAGGCCCGTGCAGAAGTGAGACCTGAACTACTGTCTATATTTGACAAATGAAATTAAAGTTAAACTGCAGTCTAATGCTGTAACTTGAGAATATTGTCCATTATTGACTAGCAAAAGAAAACAAGCTGAGTTTGTATTGTTTTACTTCCCAGGGAGAAATATTCCCTTACGGTTTTAGCGTTGACAACTTTACAAATGTCCTGTTTATTCCCTAGAAAGATGAAAGTTTACCAGCAACAATTACCAGCCTTTCTAGATTTAAGGATTTAATGCGTTTGCTGTGATGAGGTCAAAACGATATGTGCTACTAAAGTATTGAAACTTAGACTTTTGCTACATTTTGTCACATTACAACCATGTGATAGACCAACGCAAAGTAAAACATAGTGAAGTGGAAAGAAGGACATTTTAAGTCTAGCATATCTGTGTCAGTGAATGGCAAAACTAGCTTTTTCTGTAATTACATCTGCAAGTCTTCTGGGATACTTCTCTACCAGCTTTGCAAATTTAAAGACTGACATTTTTTGCCCATTGTTCTTTGGATAATGTCTCATGCTCATGTGTTGAATACAGTTTTCAAGCCTTGCCAATGATTTACATTTATGTTTAGGCCGCTCTAACATATGAATATGTTTCCATCGCAGCTCTGAATGGATGTTTGGAGTTGTTGCCTTTTTTGGAATTGATAGATCCCCCGTAATTTAAAGTCTTTTGCTGCCACAACAGCATCACCGACGGACAGGATTCCACAGCATGGCACTGCTACCACCAAATAGATGCTCAGATCTTAGGATATTGGTTTATAGCCTAACCTTTCTGTGAACTTTCTCATAAGTTTGTCCCTGGCCTTTCTGCTGTGTTCATTTATGCAATTTAAAAATCTCTAAGGCCTATTTATACTGGGATTTCTTTTTTGGGTGGTCAGTATAAAAAGGGCAGCATATAAATACTCCTCCCACCTTTTATAAGTAAAAACTGTAATGATTTGCTAGGGTTGAATCCAAAGTTTAGCCGAACACGGAGCTGATGCTAAAAAAGTCTTTATTGACACAGATGATGGGTCCTCCAGGCTGACAAAAAGGCAAAAGGCTGGGACAGACTCAAAAACAGGACAGATCATGTAGGGCAACAGACAGATAATTTAAACTGAGGCTGCAAGGCTCTTACCAGGAGGTTGCAAACAGGGACAAGAAGAGATATTCCGGCAACCAACAGAAAACAAAGTCGGGCTTAAATAGGTGACAGAACAGGAGAGCAGGGTGGGACTAATTAACTAAAACAGGTGGAGGTGATAAAAGGAGCATAAGACTGATAAACAAAAACCTAAGGTAAGAAATAAGACTAAACAGACACGGGCTGAAATAAAAACTAACAACAAAGGCCAGATAACAAAAACAGGCTAAGCATAAATCCAAAACAAGAAACAGAAATAATCCTAAACTGAAAAAATAACCAGAACCACAACAGAACATTCTGAAAAAACTTCTGAAATTTCTTTCATTGCTTTTCACAATTACAAGCTCTTTGTGGTGCTTTATCACACGAACCCCAAGAAACCACATTGTGTTTTGTGATTGTAACAGAAAATGTGAACATACCCAAAGCGGTATGAATATGTCTGCATAGCATTGTGTGTGTATTGAGGTAATGCAACATTTATGAAAATCTTTCTTTCTTTCGTTCTTTACAATGAATATGCATGCTTTAAATGACAGTATCATATTATGGGATGTTCTGTCCCTCTGCCAGGGACAGATCACTGCTCCCAAATAGCCCCCTCCTAGATTATTCAGGAGAGTGAAAGTGATGTCCTCTGCCTCGGCACGTTCTCCCCACCCTTTACCCAATACACAGAGGCCACCCTCTGCTTAATATTCATACCCGTGTCTTTAAAATGCTCATCCAGAGCCTCCCGTGTCGGGTGCCTCTCTAGCTGTGTTTCCGAGCCTTTTCGTTTCCATCCCTGCCTGCCTCAGGGAGCTGAGCTGCCAACATGTCCAAGCCTCTGTCCGACCATGATAGGAAGAAACAGATTTCAGTGAGGGGCCTTGCTGGCGTCGAGAACGTCACAGAGCTGAAGCAGAACTTCAACAGACATCTCCACTTCACGCTGGTGAAGGACAGGAATGTGGCCACCAAACGGGATTACTACTTTGCTCTCGCCCACACGGTGCGAGAGCACTTGGTGGGCAGGTGGATCAGAACCCAGCAGCACTACTATGAGAAAGATCCCAAAGTAAGTTACACTCAGTGCATCAGCAAAAAGTAACCCAGTAGGCTCACATACCAATTTAAAATAAACCATAAATGAAACAAAACTGAACCACAGGCACTTCTATTGCTCTTAGGGGATCAATGGTGTGAAAGATAGGCATTCATCATAGGAAGCAGTGGGCAAGCTTAATTGAAATGCAACATCTATTTATTCATTTGCTTTCATAGTGCATCTATTTTGAATATCTGGCACTCTTTGCCCAGCATGATAAAAATCCTGAAAGTCTGTTATTGCTTTGGTTGCGGTGTGCCATCCCCGAATGCTAAAAGTGGGCCCCATCTGTTAATGAGTTACATAACTAAATAAAAAAAAAAACCTTTGGAAGCTCAAAAATTATTAAATGTTTTTAAAACATATTAAAGCAGTCATACAATTTAGCTTCACTCAGTTTTCTAACCAGTTTCATCCAATGCCTAAATTGGTGAAGCATTGTCATCTGTATTGTGCAATAAATGCTTTAAAAGCGACAAAAAACATCAAATTGGCTTCAACTTTGGGTCCAGGGCCATTCGTAGGAGAACGTGAGCCTGTTTTGGGACCCTATACTAAAAAAAGGTATTAATTAAACACACAAATTACATTGCATTGAGAATGAGGCAAAACATCAACTTCAAGGGTTTTAAGGCCGTTTCTATGTGAAAACAGACATTTGTCAATATATTCTTTGCATTTGTCCTTTGTAAAAAATAAAAGGGTGTTATTAAGATGGCCTTACCTCAAACGTCATTAGACGGATGTATAACGCAATTAGTAAAATGCACCAAAAACAGAGAAAGATGGGTGTAGTGTGCGTTGAAGCTTGTTGGGGCCAAATGGTTCGAGTTTGTGAAATCATCGTTAGAAATACCTGAACAGGACGTACACAAACCAACACAGCTTACAGTGAAAAACAAGAAAACTTTCTGGCCTGGCTTGGTGTGTCCTTGATAATGTCCGGCCCTGTTTGGGGCATCCCCATAAGAGAAGAAACGAGTACTGAGTGAAACCAGAGGATTGTTATCATCCTTGCCTATCAGCAAAAATAGGACACATATTATACAAAATCCCAATATTTAATCAAAATCAAATAAACAGTCATGCCAAACTTAGGGTATAACAATTGTGTACTAAGTCTATAACCATTGAACTAAACCACTACTGCTGCAAACAGCAACAAGAACTGCTTGTACTGTACACTGATACAATAAGGTGAACACCCTATGGCAGGGGTCACCAACATGGTGCCCGTGGGCACCAAGTAGCCCCCGAGGGCCACGTGTGACGCCCATGAGACTGTTCTAAAAACAGCACAATCCGCCAGTGAGCTGCATCTAAAACTTTATTTTATTCTTCTTGTTTATTCACTCCTGGATTTATGTAGATTTAAAAATGACAATATCTCTAACAAAGCATGAAATATATATTTAGTTTACATAAAGCTAATATGAACTCTGACTCTTTAAGTTCAAAAGTCAGTACTGGTAGACCTTTGTTTGACACATCGGCAATGAAGTAGCTCTCGGTTTCAAAAAGGTTGGTGACCTCTGCCCTACGGTAACTCAAAGTTCCCATATACTGTACAAGAAACACTTTACTTTTTGATGGTATTTGCAATATAGATATTACACTGTTGAATTATGATATTACATTATTTTATTTGAAAAACTTATTGGCTTTTGTAACCAAAAGCCAATAAGGTATTGCTACAAAATTAAAAGTGTTTGTGATTTTTATCGCCTGCCACTATAGAAATAAAGTAATAAATAAAAATAACTTATTGAATGAATTACCAAATGCAGTAATGAACTGAAACGACTCCAGTGTCTTGCACTGATGGTAAATCATACAAGCTCTTTCTTTGACACCAGAATAGTCATGCAAAGCACAGTTTTAACATACTGGTGATGCCAGTGTATGTCAGACATAACATTTAGACTTTGCTAGGGTGGGAGGGTAGGGTTCTTAGCACTCTGTTGGTATGCTCCCATAGCTTATAGTGTGTTGAAACACTAAACCCACCCATGACCTTCTGTTCCTGTCCCGTCTGACCGCGAACACGTACTTTTCCTCCTCCTCCTCCTCCTCACTTGTGTCATGGCAGCATGTGTGCTCCAAGGACGTCCGAAGCTCACCAGCTGAAACGCAGTTACGTTAAAGCTTTATGTCAACAACCTCCGAGTCATTAAGCAGCCGCGTAAGCCGGGAACCTTAAAAAGAACAATAAAGCCCTGGCTCACTTGCATGAAACAATAAAACTGCATGCTGCACCACATTTGCACTTAGAAATGTCAGCCGGAATCGTGTGTAATTTCAGGCGGAGAGTTGAGAGGCAGGGTAAAAGTCAGCCGCATCTCCTCTTGCTTTGTGTAAGAATATATTCTATAGGGGCTCATTAATAAACGTACTGAACAAAGCTGGGAGAGAGAACCCACTTTGGTCCCGTAACAGAAGCACTGCTTTAAAAAAAATAAAACAACCTCCTGGTCATTTTATAAAAATGTTTGCTTAGGGGTCAGTGGAATGCAATAGCTCAATCAGAAGCGTAGTGACACATTGGATTTCAGCTCTGAACCCAAATGTCAAAGGTGAATAACTTGCTGGTTTAACTGGAACCCACTAGAAGGAAGGTCATCTTAGCTATAAAAAAAGCTGTGTATTCCCATAATCTATTTATTATCAAACACTGATTGCATTGCCTTCTTGACGACAACATGGGGGAATCACTAGAAATAAATGAATTAAAAACAGCCCGGACCATACTGTTTTATAAAATGAAATGAATCCTGCATGCTGATCAAGACGTAGGTCCTATCAATTCGCCTCACCGTCACTTTTAAACATCAATCGGAACAGTCTCTGTCTACCCAGAATTGAACTCCACAATTAAAGGTTATCAGGTTCTGGCTGACCTTTTCAACGACCTCTACAGGAGCTATTTTTTGCCTGGCCCAAAATGTTGGGCGTTATGTAATACCCAAAGCAATCTGTTCCCCTGGTCCCCCCCCCCCCCCCCCACACCCACCGCTCTCTCTCTCCCCGCCCACTTTCCTGGTCTTCTTCCTTCCCTTCTTTGCCTGTGTGTGCCCTTCCATGTCAGGGGAAAAGAAAAAAACAACAACATCTAAATGGTAAAGGCTAAACACTGGCTCAGGTGGCACATTTCTTTGCGCTTCCAACCGTGAAACTGAATCATGAAATCTGGCTTTCTTTTTTTTTTTCTTCAGAGGGAGGGGTGGAGGTTGCATTTTGACGTTTGACATATGAATTCACAGGTTTATACTTTCAAAGCCAAACAGAGTGGCTCTTAAAAAGTGTGCAATCCCCACTTCAAATATGTAAGATGAGAAAATTGACTTTGAGAAATCATTTCAAAACTTTGCCCACATTTAACTGGACACACAGTTCAATAAACAAAAAAATAAAGATCAGTTATATCCTGGCAGTGTTGTAGTCAAGTCACTATGCCTCGAGTCCGAGTCCAGGTTTGAGTCTCCAGTGCTCAAGTCCGAGTCAAGTCCAAGTCATTAAAAAAAATCAGTCGAGTCCGAGTCGAGTCACTATTGATCCAAGTCGAGTCCAAGTTCCGCACTAAAGTAAGCATAGCCTACATGTTTTTAAACTAAAAAAAAATCCACACTCCACCACATTGCACTAATAATTTAGATTTTAAAATCATACACCAAATAATATTCTAATGACATATTAAAATTATAGCCTAATGATATAAAACAAAAGTCGAGTCTTTTTCTCAATTTCCGAGTCAGAATGATCTGAATGTAGGAGTCCGAGTCCAAGTTCGAGTCATCAGTGCTCAAGTCCAAGTCAAGTCACAAGTCTCTAAATTTAACTAATGACTCGGACTCGAGTTCGAGTCTCGGACTCGAGTACTACAACACTGTCTCCTGGTTTCATAAATACATAAATACCCTTAAACTAACACTTTGGTCAAACTCCTTTTAATTCAATTTCAGCATTTACGCTTGAGTTCAGACCTGCTATCATTTCTAGGATGTTGTGGTTTACCTGAAATGAAGTTAAACTGTGCAAGTAAGATTTTCCTGATATGGTTTATTCCCATCTTTACATTAAAGTTATTTTGCATATGTATGAGTGCAGAAAATGTTAAAAAGAATCCACAGCATTACATATACCCACCACAGAGCAGTAAAGGAATCTATTAATAATCTGGAAAAATATGGAACAACAGGGATGTCATTTTTCCTTCTGACAGTACAGGATAAATGGCCCTGTATACATGTAGAAAGTTTTGAAATAATCTAACATTTTCTTGATCTCGTTTTCTTATAGCATAACGACCTGGCATGTTAACAGGCCTGTGTATACCTGTTAAAACCACTGTAAGTGCCAGTCATCCAGCTAGGAGGGGATTTCACAATGATAACACATGGGCGCAAACAAAACCTCTTAAACACCTTTTTATTTATTTGTTCAGTTTATAAAAGTTAATAGGATTTCCCCGTTCTTTTTGTCCAATCTGCAGCGTGTGTACTACATCTCCCTGGAGTTCTATATGGGCCGCACACTCCAAAACACCATGGTGAACCTCGCGCTGGAGAACGCCTGCGATGAGGCCATGTACCAGGTGAGACAAAGGAGCTTAATTTAATCCTCTTATAACAGTGTAATTCTGTTTCCAAAGAGTGCATAAAGCGGCAGCCTCCCCAAAAAACCCCACATCTGCTCATTCCTTGTAGTTGGGTCTAGACATGGAGGAGTTGGAGGACATGGAGGAAGATGCTGGTTTGGGTAATGGAGGCCTGGGTCGTCTTGCTGGTAGTTATTTTATTTCTTTGTGCTTTGTATAAGATAGATAAATCTTCTTATTTACATGAAGAAATTCTGACATGTTCTGTCTCTTTGTTTAGCCTGTTTCCTGGACTCAATGGCTTCACTGGGCCTGGCTGCCTACGGTTATGGTATCCGTTATGAATTCGGCATCTTCAACCAAAAAATTGTCAATGGATGGCAGGTATAGAAAAAAAATCAACTGTCGTGAATGTCCATACAGTGCCTTGCAATATATATATATATATATATATATATATATATATATATATATATATATTAGATATATATATATAATAGATAGAGATATATATACATAGATACATATACATATATATATATATATATATATATATATATATATACATATATATATATATATATATATATATATATATATATATATATATATATATATATATATATATATATATATATATATATATATAGACTTTCGGTTTACATTCTGTCATATTACAACCATAACCTTTTATGTGTTGCAACCCATTACAATTTTTTTCTAAGACCAATAAAGGTTGTACATATTTTGGAAGTCAACTCAATTAGACAAAGTTTTCAAAATACAACTAAAATAAATATGAAGAGGTGAAAAGTGAGGTCCACTCTAATCTGATACCCCTGAAGAAAATCGAATGCAACTTTCAGAAGTTACCCAAGTCTTCAGTAGATAATCAGAATTGGCTTTATTCACCATGTGTATGTGCACAAACAAAGCATTTGACTTTGTTTCCACTTTGCTCTCAATGAAGACATTAGAGCACGGCTCAGTCCACATTTATAAACATCACCCAGCAGCCTGGATGGGTCCATTGCCCTAAACTCCAGGCAAGGAGAGCCTTAATCAGAGATCCAGTCAGAAGCTCTATGCTAACTTGGAAGAGATTAAGAGATCCACACCTTAGGGGGGAGAATCTGCTGATAGGTCAGTTCCTAATCCCAACCTCCACCAAAAAGGTCTTTATGGACAAATGGGAGGACTGTTGAAATAAACACACACAAACTGCAATTTCCAGTTTGGCACAAACCATGTAGGCAACACAGCAACCATGTTTAAGAAGAGGTTCTGGGTAGATGAGAAGAAAATGGCACATTTTGGCCCACTTTGCTCTCTGTGTGTGGCCAAGCTCACAAGCCAGCTGCATGATAAATGTTTGCCACTCCTCAGGTGGAGGAGGCCGACGACTGGCTGCGCTACGGCAACCCCTGGGAGAAGGCTCGGCCCGAGTACATGCGTCCCGTTCACTTCTATGGCAGAACTGAGCATCAACCTGATGGCGTGAAATGGGTGGACACCCAGGTAAAAATACAGTCTGAAGTAACAATGGCTAAACATCGTTCTAGATGAAACAACATAAAAATATTTGCTTCTCTTCATCCACCGACAGGTGGTCCTGGCTCTGCCATATGACACGCCTGTGCCAGGCTACAGAAACAACGTTGTGAACACCATGAGGCTGTGGTCTGCCAAGGCTCCTTGCGAGTTCAACCTCAAAGACTGTACGTGTCTGGCTTTGGTGACACTTTCTAAATCGCTCTCCTATAACAGATTTCACATGATCCAGTGTGATGTTTTTTTTTCTTCTCCTCTTCAATAGTCAATGTCGGTGGCTACATTCAGGCGGTTCTGGACAGGAACTTGGCAGAGAACATCTCCCGTGTGCTTTATCCCAACGACAATGTAAGAAAAAAATGATGTTTGAGCCACAGGAACTGGACTCACTAACCCACCATGTGGAGTCATGTGAAAAATTACGACGCCCCATGAAACCGTGTGTGTTTTATTAAAATGTTTAGACATACAGGTATTTCAATCTGAAAAACTCACAGAGAAAGAAATGGCAATTAGAAGCATTTTATTGACACAATTTTTTAAGTCTTTGGCGCTCAGACCTCGGCAGGAACATTAATGCTGAACTATACTTTAATATGCATAAGTAGATGTATGAGAACAGGGATGTTCCCCCCCAGGTCTGAAACTGGTGGTGGAGTGGAGATAGAAGAAGTTTGCTCAGTCCATATGATGATCTGTTTAAGATAGATGTCCAACTTGATAAACACAGGTTTGCATGAACTGTCCATGATGAGCAAGCTTGAAGCGACTGTGGAGAGGAAAAACTCCCCTTTGGGAAGAAACCTCTGGCAGAACCGGGCCCAACATGGTGGTCTTCTGCCGGACCAATAACGAGGTGATAGGGAGTGCTGAAGACTGAAGGGAGAAAACACTCTGATGGGTTGAGGATGGAGGAACGTCTTGGAAGCTAGATGAACTCAGCTATGATGGTGGAGAAGGGGTTGGGGGTGGGTTGAATCAGACATCTGATTCGAAATCCGACATGCAATCCGTTTGCGCTTGCTGGTTAGCAGGCTGAGACGTGGATTTGAAGTTGCTTTTAAGATGAGCGCGGTATGCTGATTGGCTTCATGGAGGTGCGGTTCGTAGCTGATTGGCTCACATCAGAGGCGGATCGGACTCTGAATGGAGGCAGGCGGTGAGTTTCTTCAATTGAACTTGCGCTTCAGCTTCATTTAATATAGATTTTGACTTCAAGTATTAATAAACAATATTAACCAGAGAAAATAATAAAAAACAATAAAAAATATATAATATCTGATGAAGAATAAATTAGGAAACCCTCTGAATTAAGACATTTGGATTGTGCTCCTGACCGTAGAGGATTGATGGCGAAATCTTAAGAGCCGTCTTAGGCCTTAAAAAGAATATTGTGACACCTTTTGTGTCTGGTAAGAGATTTACAGAAACCCACTGAACAGAAAGCAGTCTACGCGACAATGACTTTCAGCTACTGCCAGCATGCCCCGGTCTGGCCATCAAAGCGAGCTGAAAGCAGACAGCCAAATTCTAAAGGTCTCCAAAAGCTTTCATCTCAGGACCTTACAGCAAACCCATTCCTGTTGTTACTGTTTGTGTCCACGCCTGTAAAATCAGAGAGAGACTGCACAGGTTTAACTGTCATGGCAGATGTGCAAGGGGGATTCCTTTGTTCTCTAAGGAAAACAACAACATGAAGGCCAGACTTAAGATAGCCACAGAAAATGCAAACAAAGGCAATGAGTTCTGGGATAATTTTCTTATGACAGATGAGTCTAACAATGAATTTGTTGGACATTATAGCACTGAAGACATGTTTGGAATAAACCAAATGCAGCATTCCAGGAAAACAGCCAAATACCAACTGTGAGATACGGAGGTGGAGATGTCATGGTTTGGAAATGCTTTGCTAAAACAGGACAATATGAGGCCTTCTGTACAAAAATAAATAAAATGAAGCTGAAGAAGAACTGGAGCCTGCAATATAAGACTAGCAATGGTAGGCGGCTACAAGAAGCGTCTCTTCTGCCAAAGGGGTAAACACTAGCAATCCTCCTAACCTTTTGGTTAGAATATGCATTGAAAAACACATTTCGTTTGATTAGTAAAATGTGTTTCCTTTTCTGTTTACTTGTAATTAGATCACTGGATATTTGTTGGGGCTCTTAATTTTTTCCACATTACTGTATATTTGATCATAGAATGAAAATTTGTGACTGATTAACCAGAGATTAGAGCTCCATGAAATGAACATAAAAAGAATGTGTTTTGTCTTCAATTCAGTCAAAGTTCCCTCTCCAAGGAGTTTTTAGTATCGTTCAAAGCTGACTTAAGGCCTGACCTCTGCTTTCGGAAAGCCCAAGGAGGAGGATTTACACCAACAGATAACCGTCCGGTTTAAGCTGTAAATCAGTGGAGGCTTGGTAATTTATGTCTGTGGACGTGTGAGCAGGAGCTGCAGTGGTCAGTCAGTCAGTGCAGCTGAGTTGTGCTGTGTGTTTCTGTCAACGATATGAAGAAATATGATGAAGGATCAAACATTTAGAGGACCGAAACAGTGATTTTGCATCGTGGCTTCTTAGATTAAGATGTCACACAATACCTGTTGATGTTATTGATGTGGTCATTCATTTTTCACAGTCTGATCGCTTGATAACATGAAATAGGTCCAATTCATGCAACTCTAGCTAGAAGAATATAAATCACATAAATACAGAGTCATCTTTGTTTTCTGGCTTTATCCAGTGTGCCTTGCAACCGCCCCCCCCCCCTCCATCCCAAACAAAACAAAAACAAAAACACACTCCTTCAACCTTGTGTTATCACTGTTTTGTATTAATGTAATGGAGCAACACAAAGTATTGCATAATTGTGCAGTTGAAGGGAACTAATGCTCAGTTGTTGTTTTTTTTCCCCAAATGTAAATCTGAAAAGTGTGAAATGCATCCGCAATCACACCATCTTGTGTCGGTGTATCACATAAAACCAGAAATGAGAAACACTGAAGTTCGTAGGGGCCGTGTGAGGCGCAGCGGTGCGGCGCCGCCATATAAATATACAGAGGCTGTTTGTCCTTGACGCAGATGTCAAGAAAACTCTGTTGCAACTCTTCCCCCTTCTCTCACTGCTTCTTCTCCGTTTGATTATGGGCGAACAAAGGCCGCCGCAGACGTTAAATCTTAATAAAAACAAAACTCTGAAGGCTTCAAAAACATACGCTTCAAAACGTTGAAGCTTATGGCCACGTGATCTTGTTCCTGAATGAAGGAACAAGATTCTAGATTTCTAGCTGTTGCCGGCTTCGTCCTCGAAAACTGGCTGGGGGGCTACATTCACATTTAGAAATAGGGTGAGGCGTTATCCATCATTTGGAAAAGAGCTTCTGAATCAAGAGGTGTCAGCGGGTGGATTTATGGATTTTTTTGCAGGCATGTCTCTTTTGAAAGCACACCAAAGAACCTACCGTATGGGCCATTTATTCCTACGGCCTGGAAACCTTTTGGTATCCACTGATGAGCTGGAGAGTTTGCACGAGGAGAGGGATGTCTGGGTTTTACTGCTTTACTCCTGTTAGCCCTACGACCCAATCTAGGACACATGGAAAGGGATAGATGAATGGATGTTGTGCAAAACAATTAAAAAGGTCTCAATTTAATGAACAAAATGACTTTGTGTCTTCGTGTCCAGTTCTTTGAAGGGAAGGAGCTCCGTCTGAAGCAGGAATACTTTGTGGTTTCTGCCACCCTGCAAGACATCATCCGCCGTTTCAAGGTCTCCAAGTTTGGCTCCAGGGAGATCGCTCGCACAGACTTCAGTAAACTGCCGGACAAGGTGAATTTGGAAAATGTGACAAAACAGCTTCTGTCGAATGTTTTCATCGTAGTGTGTCGAGCAGGCTGTAGTTGTGTTTATTGATCTTTTTAAATATTAGTTGCCGTGAACAGCACCTGCGATGGTTTTAATAGTAGTTACTGGCATTCTGTGCATACTTTAATGACTTGATGCTCTCCCCATGCAGGTTGCAATCCAACTGAATGACACCCACCCTGCAATGGCTATTCCTGAGCTGATGAGGGTTCTTGTTGATGAGGAGAAACTCTCTTGGGAAAAGGTCAGCACTTCCAAGTTAGATTTTAAAAATACCCCCTTTTGCTTAACTTCTTTAAGTAGATCCTTCACAGGCACATCCCGATAAATTAAAATATCATCAAATAGTTAATTTATCTAATTTGTTCAATTAAAAAAACTAAAAACAATATATTGATTACACACATAGTTTTTATGTTATATTTGTGTTTGATTGCTTACAGCAAAATAATATTGTTTTTATGAACATTGCCTAAGACTGATTTTTAAAACCAGAAATGTTATGTTATATCCTGCACAATCATGGGGTTGTACATTTGTCCTCTACAAGGGGGATAAGTCATAAAAAGGCCACTACTATAACAAAGCAGAGGCCCTAATAATGGAAAGTTGAGTGGAAGGAAAAACTTTTGCAGAAAAATGCGCACAAGCAAAAGTGATAAATGCAACTTTGACAGATACTGGGAAGCTAAACTCATTCTAGAAATTTTTTAGCGATTTATAAGGTGTGGATTATGGCTGGAACTAGTGCTTTATGAGCCTCCACACACAATCAATCACCGTCATGAGTTACAACTGTTGCATCCCTGAGGGGGCTTAGGAACAAATTGATTGGTCTGTTACTCAGGGGTCCTATGCAATCTTTTTATCTGGAGATCAGGCTCCCAGAGTTCAGAGGAGGATTGGAAAGCCACAGTATTAATGTTGCTTTAGGTTCACTGTGAAGTCTGAACAGTCAGTGATGATTTGGGGAGTCGTGTCATCTGCTGGTGTTGATCCACTTTTTTTCTCCCTGCTTGCTCGGAAGGAGGGATTACTGCACTCACCCAATGGACGATTGTCTGGGCTTCTTTATGTTACTAATTTTAGATAAATTTTCCGCATAATCTAGATTGTCTTGCATTACATGTTGGAGCCGTTTGTATTGGAATCATGGTATTATAAATGTGATTTATTATGTAGTCTTTATAATTAGGCCCAAGCAGCGACAGCTGTGCGAATGCCTACCTGATGGGTTTCTTGTTTTGTCCCAAATAAATGGAATAAAAAAAGGGCTCTACAGCGAGCTCTAAACATGTTTAACATAGGCATTTGGAATTTAATACACAGATAGAAACTTCCAAAACAGGAAATAAAAGTATTTTTTAGGTGTGTCCTAAAACCAACAGGGAGTCAGACAGTTTTGGGTGATAGTTCATGTTTGAGGGTCTTTTGGACATCTTAAGCCATAATCATCAACATATATACCTGTTTGAAATAGAACAAAATAGGATTTTTTCTGCATGTCATCAATCTAATAACATGTGACTTTCTCTCTTTCAATTAAAACACTGAAAGAAAGAAAAAAATATTTGCAATGATTGGGACTTGGTATTTAAAAAATGGGATGCCATTTAGGTTCAATTATATATAACATGGGCAAAAAAAAAAAAAAAAAAAAAAAGGTAAAAGTGTTGTTTTCTGTGGCTGATCTTTAGGCCTGGGACATCTGTGTGAGGACCTGTGCCTACACCAACCACACTGTCCTCCCTGAAGCTCTGGAGCGCTGGCCAGTTGACCTGTTCGCCCATCTGCTGCCCCGTCACCTGGAAATAGTCTATGAGATCAACCGACGCCACCTGGAGGTTGGTGCTGCAAACTGCAACATGTGTCCAGACACTGTGCTGCAACCAAAGTCTGTTTCTTAACAAAGGCTGACACTGCCCTGTGTGGCTATTATAGGACTATTACTTGGTCTTTACATTGTCTACTCAGCCTAGGGGAAAGGGAAATCGAAACAGAATCAAATTATATTTAATCTCTTACAATAAATTGAAAATGATTAGAAAGGAACAGAAAGATCATTTTAATGCAATACAAAGAGCTGAGCTACTGTGATTGTTTTGTTTGCCAGAAACCGCCGCTTTAAAGACGAATGGAATGGCTTTAAACACTGACTTAATGCTGGGATGTGAATGCACAAAAAATAAAATCATGTTTCTTGAGTTTTATTTGCAACATCTGTCAGAGCCAAACTCCCACGTCCTTGCTAAAACAAGACAAGAATATTTCTGACACGAAGTGGTAGGCAGAGCTTTGCAATAATAATAATTATAAAAAAAAGAATGCTTTCATCCGAAAGCTTTCATCTGCTCACACACTGATTGAAATGGTGCTGATGCTGATAACTCGTATTTCGAATTCACCGTGCGACCTTTTGTGTGTGGACAAAGACCGGCTTTGATGTAACAGGAAGACATTTTTTTATTTGTAATCAGGAATTCCTTTTGATTTTGTAGAAAGTTGCCGCCATGTTCCCAGGAGATCACGATCGTCTTCGCCGGATGTCGCTGATCGAGGAAGGAGGGGGAAAGAGGATCAACATGGCCCATTTGTGCATCGTTGGTTCTCACGCTGTCAACGGCGTGGCCCGAATCCACTCGGACATCCTGAAAGCTACGATGTGAGTACCCAAAAGCGTTTTAACCGTAATTAATTAGTAATTATAGTGTCGCTAAAAAAGCATATACACATCCTTTACATTTCCACATTTGTTCCTGCAACAAGCATCACATTTTTTTTTTTTTTTTTGGTTTTGGCATTTTATGTGATAGAGCAACACAAATAGGGGAAATTTGTGACTTGAAAGGAAATGAATAAAATGTTTTGAAAAGTGTCAACAAATAAGAAACTGAAAAGGTTGCGTAATTTTTTTCATCTTCATTTACTTTCAGACCTCATTCACCCCATCTCCGCCGTGAGACATTATGCTGTGGGCAAGCTTATCATCCGTAGGGACACAGAAGCTGTTTATGTTTTATGCAAAGATTGATGGAGCTAAATACACGGCAATAACTTGTTAAAGATTCCATAACTTGAGACTAGGATGTAGATTCATTACTACCAAAAAAATAAAACAACAACCTTAACATACAGCCAGAGACACAAAGGAATCGTTAAAAAGCCTAATTAGGAGTCTGTGGCAAGATATGAATATTGACACATGCAGACCGCCCCCCCCCTCCAATCTGACAAATCTGAGCTAGTTTGACAAATAAAAATAAAAAAAATGCAAGAGACTTCAAAGGGTATGAATGCATTATAAAGGGTATTGTTTGTGCAGTAAATATATTTGGAGCACGGCTCTCAAGATGCCGTAAATGTCCTCTGTGTTCTACAATATCTGATGCTTTCTTTACCCTCCAGCTTTAAGGATTTCTACGAAATGGAGCCAAACAAGTTCCAAAACAAGACGAATGGCATCACCCCTCGCCGCTGGCTGGTCATGTGCAATCCCGGGCTGGCTGAGGTCATTGCTGAGGTCAGATGCACTCCGTCGGCATAAACAACGCGGACATAATATGTAGGTCATCACTTAGAGTGAACCCACAAGACAGTATTTGCTGACTGGGTGTCTTTTTATTGCTCATCAGAGAATTGGGGAGGACTTCATTCGTGATCTTGACCAGCTGCAGCGTCTCCGGGACTTTGTGAACGATGACGCCTTTATTCGGGATGTTGCCAAAGTTAAACAGGTGAATAATAGATTATTTTGCCCTTTTGTGCTGGAGTATTTATTTCTCTGTGATCTATTAACCGTCTTCACTTGGTTAAATTAGAGACATGAACAGTGTATATGTTAGTATTGTTCTAGCACCGATGTAAGACAAGTTAGATTTTTACAAGATTTAACACGTATTGTTTACCTTCAGCAGCAGCTCAGCCCCACACATTTGAACATTTTCACATTTCGTCCCAATGATTTTCAATTTATCTACCAGAATAAATCAGAAAAACGTGGCATCCATTTGTTTCCTTTGTCCTTGACCCAATTCTTTGTACAGCATTTCCTCCTTTGGATGCAGTGACAGCTGTTGATCTTTGGGTGATGTCTACTCTCCGCTAGCTTTGTGCATCTAAAGACTGATGTCGTTGCCCATTCTTTGCTAAATAACTCGAGCTCAGTCCGATTACATGGAAACCATCTTTGAACGTCAATTTTCAAGTCCTGCTACAGACCGTCAATTTGATTTTGGTCTGGAGTTTGACAACCGTTCCGTTTAGCTCTGGCTGTACACGTCGTTGTCTCAACTCCGGTTAGCTTCCCCTTCCTGAAGATGTCCTGACCAGAACACCTTCTTCCACATGTTTGGCGTGTTCACCTCTTGGCTCGTGGCAAACTGAAAACTGGCCTCCTTATGGTTTTCTTTCAACAATGGATTTCTTGGTAGATGAAAACTTCCACCTGATTTACCCTGAAGAAGGCCACAAGTTGAAACGTGTTGGTCTGTTAAGAAAGCCTGCTCCTTAACCTTCAAGTATTGCCAACTTCATTTACCTTGGAAGTTGGTGAAGTTGTGCCAGAGACTTTTGGATCTCACGGATTTCTTCTCTTTTCTGTAAGCCTTACTGTATATTTGTGGCGCACAAAGTTAATTGTCATCGTGTTGACAGATCCTTCCACCTGAGCTGTGGATCTTTGTAGCTCCTGCAGAATTATCCTGGGCCTCTAATTGGTGGTCTTGTTTTCACCCTCCTACACAATTGTCCGTTACTTTATATCGATCTGTCACATCAAATACCAATTAGACAAATTCAAATTTGTGGTTGGAGCATGAGAACACGTAGATATGTTTGCATAGTTGTATGCAGTTAACACCAGAAAGAGCAACTGCGTTTTCAAGTACACATATGATTCTCAGGCATTCCCAAGCTCCATCTTGATGGCTCTCCTCTGTACGTCACAGGCCTGTCCCACTTTCATTATGTGCTTCTATCTCTCTGTGTAATTAAAAAGCAATTATGATGAATACGTCCTTGGCCCACAGCCCACCCATAGCGTGGCAGCCAGCAGTCAGTGTAGAGAGGTGACGTGACATTTTATGAGCTTTCATTGGCACTTTGCCCGTGTTTGCGTTTTGTTTATTGTTTGTCTCCTGTAATTGCTTTTAGCGCATTTGCATAGTGCCTCTGTTTACAGTGGGCAAATACTGGCGCTGAAGTACTTTTTTCTTCTTCTTCTTCTTCTTCTTTACAACGCTTTGATCCTGTAGGAGAACAAGTTGAAGTTCGCTGTGCACTTGGAGGAGCACTACAAGGTGAAGATCAATCCCAACTCCATGTTTGACGTCCAGGTCAAGAGAATCCACGAATACAAGAGGCAGCTGCTCAACTGCCTCCACATCATCACCTACTACAACCGTAAGCACTCGTTTGGCAGCTTCTACCTCTACATCCACTCAATCGGGTAAAAGCAATATGCTGGTGAAGATTCTCAGTCATCCGGGTCATGATCAATCCAAAAAGAGTTTAAAAAATAAAACAACTGGACTTCAGCAAGGAAACCCAAGAGACAAGAAATACTTTGCATGCAACCAGAGTGAGCTCCTGACCTTTTTACATTTATTTTTAAATAAATAAAAAGGTAAAATAACGTGGCTATACACCATTAAACAAAACTGATGATGTTGACACTCTTCTGTGCCTGTAGTTTTAAATCCAGGACAACAAAACTCATGGTATGTTTGTGAAAGAGGTTACATGTTTTGCTGTGATAGTAACAGTTCGACAATGCTGACAATGGCAGTTTTAGCTTTACTATCGCCCCTTAACTGTCTCTCTGGGCCAGCAGATACTTATGAAGAACTGAAGAACGTATTTCCCCTTACCGATTTCATTTCTGCTTTTTTTCAGTTAATCCTCTCAGATCATCAAATATATTTTAACAACGGACAGATAATCTGAGTAAATACAAAAAAAGCAGTTTTTAAATCATAATTCTGTTCATTAAGGGGAAATAAATAATCTTTCCAAACCATCCTGTCAGATGTAAAAAAAAAAAAAAAAAAAAAAAAGCAATTTACCTCTTGGCAGCAACAACTGCCATTGAGTAATTGTAACAACTGGCTGAGACTTTTACATCGCTGTGGAGGAATTTTGACCCTCTCTTCTTTGAAAAGTTGTTTTATTCGGTCACATTGGGTGGTTTTCAAGTATGAATGGCCTGTTCAAGTTATACATCTTTTTATAAATTTTTTTTTTTTTTTTTTTAAACGTTCAGACGTAGACTTGCTGGCACTTCGGATCATTGTCCAACGGCATAACCCGAGTGCATTTGTGCTTAATGACATTACCGGCATCAACTGATGGACAGACGGATGTTCTTCATTAATGTTATGACGCGGCTCAAAAGCTGTAACAAAGAAAGGGGGACAGGACACCAAAACAGTTTTAAGCCTTTTTAAAGGCATTTACTTTACAAATAAAAAGTAGGCTTACGTGGGCCGCACCTTGGCCAAAGAAAAGCAAGGGTGCGGCGGATGCCCGCTTATGCGCGCCGCACCCTTGACCAAAGAAAAGCAAGGGTGCGGCGGAAGCCCCTTTATTCAATCTTGGAACAAACCAAACCCTGCGTGGTCCCTAGACGCCTCCTCCTGCAATACCTTGGCAGAGGAAAAATCATTGACTGGTCAAACTATCCCAGCAGGGGTCGTCACAGTTAAGGTTTTCAGTCATAGTGGGTTCCAATAATTATTTCAAGACCTGAAGGTCTGGATACCAAAAAGCAGCCCCAGACTATAACACTACCACCATCATGTTTGTCTGTTGCTATGATGACGGGCCTTTGTGTCGTTTTGGTCAATAGTTGTTAGAAGTCTCCCTTCGAAGCCAATTTTACCCAGCCACTTTGTGATTGTTGAATCAACAACAAGGACCATAAATTAGGCTTGCAGTGGTTTAAATGTTGTTCTGGGTTGCTTTATGACCTCCTGTCTGAGTTCTCGATGCACTCTTGGAATCGTTTTAGAAGGCCTGGGAAGGTTTACAGCTGCTCCATTTTCTCTCCATTTGCAATTAATGGTTTTCAAAGAGGCTCCCTGGAGTCCCCAAAGCATAAGAAGTGGCTTTGTAAGCATTTTTGAATTTTGTTATTTCAGGACATTCTTTGTTGCTTTCGGAGGTCCTTTAGCCTACTTCACGGTGTCAAGCAGGTGCTATTTATGATTTTGATCTTGACCATATAGGTCAAGCAGTAATGAGGCCTGGGTGTAGCTACTAAAGCTGAACCAAAAACATTTGTGTTGTCACAGCTAATTATAGTACTTTCCCTTATATGAAAGCATAATCTGAAAACAGATTTTTTGTATTTACAGTTCGTTCAGGCTTTAATCCTCTCAATAGATGCAGGTGCCTGCCATTTTGGGTTCTTTTTGCTATTGACCTCTTGTCTGTATTTTTATTGTTGAGCTCTGAAACATAATTTAACAGTTCAGATTCAGATCTCCAGTGTCCATTCCAGCTCACCCATTCAGTTTATTGCATTGACACAGATTTGCTGTGTTTACACAGGAAACCTTTTTTTTTTAGTTCCAGTCAAGTTAATTGTGTTGTCGTTCCTTTCAGGTATCAAGAGAGAGCCGAACAAGCAGTGGACTCCAAGAACAGTAATGATTGGAGGAAAGGTTTGTATTACAATTAAAAGGATTTCCCTTAGAGAATATTTGTTATCATATCTTTAACTGAGCTCAACTCGCAGGCCGCCCCTGGATACCACACAGCCAAGATGATCATCCGTCTGATCACGGCTATCGGCGAGGTGGTCAACCACGATCCGGTGGTTGGAGATCGCCTGAAGGTCATCTTTTTGGAGAACTACAGAGTCACACTGGCAGAGAGAGGTAAGAACCAAATCCATGCTGAGAGTTGAAGCGCCAGTCATTAAACATACATCCCACCGATCGACCTCCTTCTTCTTCTGCCATCTTGCAGCCATCCCAGCATCAGACCTGTCACAGCAGATCTCCACAGCTGGCACTGAGGCCTCCGGCACCGGCAACATGAAGTTCATGCTTAACGGAGCCCTGACCATTGGCACCATGGATGGCGCTAACGTCGAGATGGCGGAGGAAGCTGGGGAGGACAATCTCTTCATCTTTGGCATGAGAGTGGACGATGTCGACGCTCTGGACAAGAAGGGGTAAGGAATAAATCCCACCGTGCGTCTCTCATATACCTGCAAAAAGACAGAGAAATATTTTACTGGCTCAGGAATACGTTAGAATTCCTCGTGGAAAGGCACAAGGCACAAAGAGAGCACGGATAGGCTTATTCTTTTTTCTTTTTACTCCTGCCATCACAGTATCATTATCAGATCCATTTGGGGAAATACCTCAGAGAGAGGCCAACTGTCAAGACCTGTTAAAATCACTGCAGTGAGCTCCACGCGCTCTGACAGTCCAGCTGCTTTGAGCTGTTCCACTGGTTTTAACAATAATCTTTTACTTTCTGTTGGCTCACTGCTGCTCAAAGATGCTGAAGTTGTTGTTTTTTTATTTTTTTGTTGTTTTTGTATAATCAGGGTTTTCTGCATAAAGAGGTGAAACTGTGGGGGACACGGAGTTGTTTTGTATGCGCGCTGATGAAAGAGCTGGTTACCACAGAGATAAGCTTGTTCTTTTGTTAATGTTTTTCATTTTTATTTTTCCTCCTGCCTAGATACCACGCTGAGGAATATTACAACCGGCTGCCTGAGCTGAAACAGGCTATTGACCAGATCGCTTCTGGCTTCTTCAGTCCAAAACAGCCAGACCTGTTTAAGGAAATCGTCAACATGCTGATGCATCATGACAGGTAAAGGCAAACCTCGCATTTGTACAACATACATTGCACAAGTACAAATCATATGTATTGATGCGGCTTTGTATCAAATTTGTATTTTCCCTGTTGTCCCCGGGAGGTAAACGTCTCGCCTTTGAAAAACCAGCAGCTCTCCCCACACATTATTTCTCGGTCTGTGGTTTGTTTGGCCCCCGTCATTTGACTGGCAGTTGTTCCGTAGCTGTCAGCGCCCACTCTCATAGCAAATACAAAACTGTGCGGATGATCTGGACGTGTGCAAAGAGCCCTAGTGGACCTTGGTGGGCAGGTACAGATTATGGTCAAACGAGCTTCTCAGTTGTGCAGACAGCAGAGCAGAGAGGGAGACAGGAATCAGGTCGTTAATGAATTCCTGTTGCGTGTGAATAATGGAATGCAGTTTTAACCCGTCTAAGTGTTTGAATGTAGAGTTTGAAATAGAAACTATGCTTTAAATCTAGGAGTTTAGAATCAGACATCAACATCGCAGTCAATATGCATATTATTCTTCAATGACTGGGCATGAAGATAAGCAGTAGAATCTGATAAATATTATTAGCATATGAGCGCTCATGCCCCTGCAGCTGCAGCGATGCCCTGAGCAAAGGGCCGTGTCATCCACATCAAAAGACATGACTGCCCTCTCATACAAAACGAGAATGCATGGAACACTTTCGATGCCTCTATGTGTTTCATTCATCAAGTAAGTTTTGCTTTCTTCTCAGGTTCAAAGTCTTTGCTGACTATGAAGACTACATTAAATGCCAGGACAAAGTCAATGCTCTCTACAAGGTATACATTAAAACTAAGTCATATTTAATAACTGCCAGTGGCGCCTCCAGAAATGTTTCAAAGGGGTGGCCAAATGGAGCCAATTAAACTCTTGGGGTGGCACTGAAACTAAAAGCCATAATTTCAGCATTTTATTCTACTGTTGTAGTAAAGCTGCCTTAGGACTAATAATAGAAAACTATTTTAAATACAATTTTTAAATACTTTAAAAACGATTATAAATATAAGTAAATGCCTACTGATATCTTTTGGTTTTTAATGTTTTTTTTTATTTCTAATGATCTAATGTGCATAGACCAATAACAGTACAGTTAACATTTTGAGTTGAACAACAATTCCTTTTTTATTGTGTAATTATATTTAGAATATGGTATACATTTATTGGAAAACAAAACAGTTACTAGGGGAAAGTAGATACTGGCAGATAGAAGGTCAAGAAGAGTGCCTGCCTACAATTCACACTGGCCTGTGGGGTGCCTAGGATATGGCATGGGGGGGCCATGGCCTCCCATGGCCACCCCCTGGTGGCGCCACTGTTAACTGCTCAAATTTGGGATTTGCCTTATGAATGAAGTCACAATAGAGGAACACAGAAGTGACTGATTCTGCTGCTTAATTGCTATTTCATTTGATCTCATATTAGAACCCCAAGGAATGGACCAAGAAGGTGATCTACAACATTGCTGGATGTGGCAAGTTCTCCAGCGACCGCACCATTGCCCAGTATGCCCGTGAGATCTGGGGCATGGAGCCCACGCTTGAGAAACTGCCTGCCCCCGACGATAAGCAGTAAACTCTCCTCGTGACAGCCAACACACACGCAGCTTCTCACCCAAGCTCTGATACGTTTTTTGAACTGGTATTGTTGGCTCTGCAATGTCAGGCAAGAAGCCCCCACAAGCTTGCATCCACACAACATTCAAGCCATGAAAAGTTTACATTACATCTTACCTCCATATTAGCAATCCAGATTACACACTGGTGAAGGAAAACTTGCAGTTTTCTTTGGAGATGTAGGGGTTGATATGTATCAGATTTTAGGTGGATTGGAAAAGCTTTGTGGTGGGCTTTGTACATTTTTTGCAGATTTTTTATTATTATTAAAAAAAAAGTTCCTGTTATATATCCACTCAGATATATTCTCAATAAAATGTGTTTTACCAACTTGACTTTCTGAGAGTTTTCTTGCATAAAATACCATCATGAGGATTTTTTTTTTTCCGCTCAAAATTGTATTTCTTTTTTCCTGGATTCCCTATTTTAGGACGTCACCACATTTGTTCCAAAAAAATAATGACATAATAAATTTCCTGAGCTATAAAATAAAGATAGAGGTCATATGGAAAATATTAGTTGAGCTCCAGAATGTTTTTTTTTTATCTTTTTTTCCTGTACAAAATATCCATGATGGCATGACTGTTCATAATTATGTGTATTTCTATACATAATTTATTAGCGCTTTTGTTTTTAAATTCACCTAAACTGTTGGATGAGGAGGGTGAAACTGTCACACCATGAAATTACTCTTAGGTATTGGGGCCGTTGCAATACATAGCTTGGCCACTAGATGTCACTGTATTTACTACTTCTCAACCTGTTGTCTCACAAATGGTTCAGCAGTGTTGTTACAAATATAGATTTCTCCTGCTTTGGCATTTTTTCACACCGAACCTTTTCAGATAATCAAACAATTTCTAAAATCAAAAAGAGGTTAACTAAGTAAATAACTTTTTTTTTTAAATCACTGATCTAATCAACCTTGCTCTGTATAAAAGTGATTGCCCCACAACCCCAGAATTACTTGGCGGCTACAAGGTATTTTGGCCTGCTTCACTGTGGAAAGTAGTTTAACTTCAGCCATATTTGAGCATTTTAGGCTATCGACCTGCCTCAGCTTCTCATTCAGATTTAAATCCAGCCTTTTTACTTAGCCATTCCAAAATCTTCATTGTGACATTCTGACACAGACTTGCTAGTTTATGGTTCCATCAATCATAGAAAACTATCCAGGTCCTGACGCAGCAAAGCAGCCTTAAGCCATCATACCACCGCCATGTTTGACTGCCAATATGAAGAAATGCTGTCTCATATAAAGCCTGATGCCTCTTTTTTATTGTAGAATCGTGAACTTAACTGATGTGGGACCCGCAGTGCTTTAACTGTTGCTCCTGACCTTCTGGACGAGTTATTAATGATGTGCTTTGGGAGGGATTTTGATGGACCTGCCATTCATTTGTGGATAATAGCTCTCACCGTGGTTCACTGGAGTCCCACAGTCTTAGAAATGGCTCAATAAGATTTTCCAGACTAATTGAATTTCTTTAGGTTGTGTCCTGATTTTATTAGGATTTCTTTTGTCTATTTCATCTTGTCACATAGGCTGCTTCGAGATTCTACATGTCTGGAAATAATCAGGCCCTGATGTGGCGAGCGATCCTAAATTAGCTTTGAAAAAACTAGCTTGGTCACAGGTCAGTCAGACAATTTGGGTGCAGATATTTAAATTAATGTTTATTGGCAAGTGTAGTATAAGTTGGAGTTTATCATCCAGTCTTCAATCTCATCACTCTGGGATCATACTGTTACACATATCATGGAATAGTGAATACATCTCCCCCTCCCCCTCAACATCTGTACCGCATATCAGGAATTGAGGAGAGGGTCTCTGACCTTGGAACAACAGGAGGGTGCTGGGGTGTCGGACAGGCTGAATACAACCACGCACCCAGTGGCAGCGCATTAAATTAATGGTGCAGCTAGAGGTTTTTCAGCTTAAATGGACAGCCCAAATCATCAGGGCATGCTTGATATGTTCTGCGGCATTTGAGAAAAATCCCGCGTGACGGCACGGCGGGAGTTGCCTGTCTGAACGAACTTGGCGGCATCCTCTCAATCAATTCATATTTGGTCAAGGGTGGGCAAAGTATTCACAAAGTTTATTAAATCCTAATATAAAAAGACTTTTTAGTATATCCTCCGACTGTATTTGCTAACATTTGTTTGATGATATAAGACATTTAAATTTGTCAGATAATGTAAAAAAAAAAAAAAAAAAAAAAAAAACTTCACATGTTAACAGTCACCTCCATTAACTTTAATTGATATGACATGTTTTATCATGAAGGTATGACTACGACCGAGTAAGTAATCCCATCCGCTGTTGTTTAAATAATTTTTGCACCTGCCAAAAATGTCAACATGTGAATGAATTCAGGATTCACCGTGTTGGACAAAAGTCCAGCATGTACCAAAGGGATAGCATTGCAAACTAAATAAATAAAAGGACAATATGTGCCACAGTTAAATAGGGCAGCACAAAAAGAGGGATGTGGATGTCTGATAAGGTTGCCCTACGGCAAACCTCTGTGTCAACATTAGCACGAGACCCAGTTTACAAGGAGACAGGACTTTGGCACTGCGCTTGTGAGGGCAGCACTCCAGCGACGGGATGCAGCCAGAGGCAGTTAATCTTAACGCTAGTTGTTATCACAGGCTCTTCCTGATAACGTTTGCTCTAGTGCAGCGGATGTACTCAGAAACTTAAATAAAAAGCCACAAATCCTAACATCAGCATAATAAAAGCACCTCTGCTCCATCAAGTTTTTCAATGAATTTAAGAGTATGATAATAAAGTCATGAGCTGGACTACAAAATTAGCATGCCAGTGTATCTACAAACTTTACACATTCTACCATACTCAGGCCCATTTACTGTGACACCCTTAAATAAAGTCCTGTGCACCTTATTAATAAAACATAGTTGCCCACATTAACTAACAGGCCACACATGAAGAGGAGAGGATGATTCAAAGGAACAGCAAAGAGAGTTTTGGTAACTTTGGAGGAGCAGCAGAGATCCACAGCTTAGATAGGAGAATCTGTTAATGTGACAACTATTGATTGTACAATCCAGAAATCTGGCTTTAGGATGGAAAAAAATAAATAGAGTATACTTTTCCCACGTTTGGTGTATAGAACGCACCAAACATGGGAAAATTGTGCTCTGGTCAGATCAGACCAAAAAGGAACATTTCAGCCGACATGCAGAACGCTGTATGTGGCCGAAGACTAATAATGTTCATCCCTCTGACGCACCCCTCCAACAATGACACACGATGATGGCAGAATCATGCTGTGGGCATGTTTTTTTTTTTCAGCTGGTCAGAGCTGACACGAGTTAAATACAAGGCCATCCTGGATGAGATACTGCTGGAGGCTTCAAAAGACTTGAGACTGGGGTTGAAGGTTCAACTTCCAGCAGAACAACAACCATAAACATCTGGCCAGACCAAAAGTGGAGTTTCTTTAAAAAAGACCAGACCTACATCAAATGGAAAATCAATAAGACTACTTGGAAATCAGTGTTTAAAGACACCCCGCATCCAATTTGACTGATTCACTTTGTTAAGAAAAATGGAAGAGAGAGTCAGTCTCTCAATGGTCAAAAGGGGGTGCAGAATACAAAGGGATGCAACCCGTGTTGAATTTTTGTTTGTTAATAAATCCATTGAAGTGTGTGTTGTTATCCACACAAAATGTGAAAAAGCAGTTAACATAAAAAAGAACACCTCCAGTTTGTTTAATTACTGCAGACCCAAAACCTTTGCGCGCACAACAATTATGAGAGATTGTGAGGCACAATTTTAAAGTATGATTGCGACCAGAGAGAAAATATAAGTATTATAAATGCTGAGTATGTTGTCAGTCACAGCCATAGTCCTCTTTTTTTTGGGACCAATAATAAACAGAAACTGTCCTAGGTAATCCTCAAAGGAAGAACGGCGTACAAAGAATCAATAAAATTTCACACATCAAGGTTAAACTTTATATGAACTAACCAGGGAGAATGTAAATGTAACACTAAGCCTTGCAATAATTTGAGCAATTTATGGCTAAATAAAAAGTAAGAAACATAAAGCAGGTTTAGAGAGCTGCTGTGGCAAATTTGCTGTGGCAAGGTTTGAAGATGTGAACATTAACAGCCCTGCTGTGACATGTGGCAGCACTAGAAATGTCAACAAGTAGATAGGACATCTAAAGGAAGCAGCAGGAGAGTAGTTCATTCCTGGAAGTAAGGTGGAAAAACCCATGAAAGCATATGTGAACCTGTTTTAGCAGCTATACACTCAGCACCTAAGATATCTGGTCTTATGAAATAGTACCACCCCCTAAATATTAGAAGTTTCTAAGTGAAACCTTTAAGTTGGACAAAACATCCAAAAATAGAAGAAATCTGAAAGGAGGCAAAAACACTTTCACAGCCCCGTTAACACTGATGAAGAGATCAGTTTTGTGGGACTTCTGAAACAAGTAGAAAAAGTTGCATAATTACTTGACTTAGAATGGATGATTTATACAGCTCTATTCAACAAGTGTTGCTTGCACAACGATTATGACGTCAGTGCTGAATGTCCGAACTTGAGCGAAACAACCAACAAGACTAACTGATAGACAACTTTGTCTGGTATAGTACAGTTTTAGTTGTGTAATAAAGGGTAAGATAACTCCATGCTTATGGGCTTGCCACTGAGTTCAAAGATCAGGCATTAATTCCACTGTATGCGCTTCAGATAACCACAGTTACGCAATGTTCTGTAGATTTGAACTGGGTTTCCATGTATGCTGTATTTTTACCAAGTAAACTTCCAATCTGTGGGTCGGTAAACATGTTCTTTGAGGAGTCACTGACTGTAATTGGTTCACTTTGTAGCTGTGTCTTTGAGGAGACATATTATGCCCTGGTGCAGGGTTTCCTGAGGTCTAAATGAAATGTTCGAGACATGCTTTGATCAATATATTACAGAGAGACAGAAAACAGCTTCTTGGTAAAAAAAAAAAAAAAATGTGTCTCGCTCAATAATTCAGTCTTTTAATGCTAGAAATGACTCCACTCGCCCCCACAGCCCCCTCACGCAGAGTCTGACTCCCTTTATATTGGAAGGATACATAACTTTGGAGGAGAATGTACAGGAAATAAGTTTCAATCGGCAAATATCATGACAGTTTTAACTGGCAGCTTCATTCAATAAATATATATATATATATATATATATATATATATATATATATATATATATATATATATATATATAGTTGTCTGTTTTTTGCCTAAAGATAGCTGGTATTGATCCAGCTGTGAGATTCTTCAGCCTTCCTGCAATTGGCCTAGGTTGAAAATAAAACAACAACAAAAAACAGCACTCCACTGCAATTACAAACCACAAAGAAACATGCTGCCTGCTGGGAAAACTGCTATCTAAGATGTGGAGCAAAATAATCAGGAATTCCCAAATTAAAGAGTTAAACACGAGGTCATCAGATCACGAGCTAGATCTTCCTTTGTTCTGATGGTTTATGTCTTTAATCCAAATGCTGGGGTCTTGCTGTTGGAAAACAAGTTGCATAGTTGTAACCTGCCATCTTTTTACTAAACAACAACGTGATTTGACTTCACTCAGGGTCCATGCACACTAGAACTGCAGAATTCAACTCTTTGTTGAGAAGTCCGGTTCATCTGGGGAGATGAGAATGTGCAATCAAATTCAAAGAAGCAAACTTTGGCGAACCTGAAAAGACAGCGCTCGGTCTGAACCAAATGCGGGAAAGAAACTACAATGCAATGCATTGTGGGTAAACCCGACCAAAACCAATAAGGTGTGAGGTTAGTTGGGTAGAAATGGCCAGGTGTCTGATGTGGAGTGAGGAGGAAAGCTGTAACAGAAATATGTTAAGATGGAAGTGTATCATATCAGCAGAATACAACATCTACAGCCATACTGAGCTCCTGGGCCTGCCGTACCATTAGGTATGAAATGACATTAACATGAATTTTGTTCTCCAGATGCAATACTGTGTTGATGAGTCTTGCTACACATTATTTATTATTATTAATATTTTATTATCTGTTCTGGCCTCCACTGATTGTGCTTGGCCTCACAGTAAGACGGTCCTGGGTTCTAATACCAGCTCTCTGTGTGGAATATACATGTTCTCCCTGTGCATATGTATTCACTGAGTGGGTGAGTGCGTGGGTGCAGGGTTGTGTATCTCTGTGATGTGCGCCAGGTTCACGATTCTAAGCAGTGATTCTGCAAGAGTCACGTTTTTTTTTAGTTATTTTCGGCCTACTCATTGGTAGCCTTAATCTCAAACCTCCTAGATTTCTCATGTTGAGGTAGAAAGCTTAAAACAGTATTTACCCAAACCTGCTATGATTACAGTTTTTATTGGTTGCTTTGACACAGCAATCAACTCAAAACCCACATTTTTCAAAACAGTTAACGCAGAGGCCTAAACAGTGGCACCAATGGTCAAAATTAAACATTTTGTTTGCAAAAGGCTCCAACTCTGCCAAAACATTTAACATATGATCCAAAAGCAGATTTTGCCCTCAAACAACACAACTTTCACACACATGTTTGAGCCCTTCCAGTCATTCATTACACAAGGGGCAACAAAATACAAAACACCACACTCAATGTGAATCAGTGCAGCATTGCTGGTCATTGTAGCCAATGACTGTACGCAGCTTACATGGCAGCGTCATTTGTAATCAAATTTGCCTTTTTGCAAAAAATGGATCCAGAAGCAAATATGTTGTGATGCAAATTTTATTGATTCTTCATTCTTTTTTTTTCCAGATAAACAAATGAAATATTCCAAAAAATGAAAGATTCCAACAGAAAATACTAGGGCTGTTTGTTCCTTCTAGTCCATTCTGTCCTGACAAATAGGCCACATGGCCTCATCTACGTCACTTTCAATATTTTCCCTTGCAATGCACCTAGGGAAAAATCTTCTTGCATGCCTGATCCATCCTTGACATGCCTCTGCATCTACATCTTGGGCAGCAGCAGTCATTGCATTGAGCAAGGGCATCTGCTCATAGGGGCGGTGATCATATACCTTCCATCTCCATGCACAGAAGAATTCCTCTATAGGAATAGATAGAGATGTATGTACTGTATAGCAGCAATACCTGCTCTCCCATCGAAAAACTCTTACCATGGAAGCAACCTTGTTTCTATTGAGAAAAGTTTGGACTCTTTGTCCTGCCCCTCTAAGTGAAAGGCCATGATTTACCACATGATCAATCATAGTTGCCTGAATTTCATCTGTAACTTCAGGCCCTTCCAGCTACACTGCCACCCCACACATGGATTCCTCTTCCTCATAATCTTCTTCCCCTGACCTATCTACCTCTTTGACTCTCATCTGCCTTACGTTGACCATCCATGCTTGCAAAGAACAACACACAACATGGCACCTTTTACGTAAAGCCTGCAAACTGACTGCAAATTGAAAAATTGTGTAAAGAAGTGTCAATCAGGTGCTTCAGTGATTTCATTCTGATCAAGAAGTTTCTAAGCGCTTGGAACATATGGTTTCTGTTTTGCTTCAACAGCTAAAGCAATGGAGTTTGGACTGCATGAATGACATCTGCGTTAACTGTTTTGCAAAAGAGCGGGGGAAATGAGTCAAACCAATGAAAATGGGTTAACTCATTTGCAAGAAGTGTCTTTTGCTCTGCTGAGATGGTGATGATGAAAACTGAGAGGTTGCCAGTTTCTTCAAACAGGTCAAAGCAATCAATAAAAACTGTAAGAAACCCAGACATATTTTGTACATATTTTACCTAGGAACGGATAAGCAAAATGACTATGTTTTTGTTGTTGTTGTTTTTTACAGCACAGAATGTAATGCCACCAAGTTCCCGCTGTAATAGGGCAGATTTTCCACAAGCACTTCTTTTGAATTGGCACTCTTTACTGAACTTAAATGAGCATTAAGTGGAATTTCATTATTTTAGATAGAACTAAAAAATAGTTTTGTAAAACACTAAAGGTATCTTTTTAGATGGAATATGGTTAAACGTCACACACTATCTCTCTGCGTTGCTTTTGTTTACATAGCCAGGCCGGCTGCGCATGCACACACATGAAATGCTACTGCCAGGCACAAAATGATAGAGAGTACGGCCATCGGATCAAAATGTTCTCTTGCTAACGGCGTTATAAGGCTACATATAATGCTCTTTTAAGCCTTCCAAAGTCAACTAGAGGTGTGAATATGACAAGATATTGCCTTTAGAAATACAGAGTATTTATTTCTTATGAAATGTTCATTGTTTTCTGGTGCTATTCTTCCAATTCCCAAGAAAGACTTTAACTGCAGCATCTCACCAGGCGGGGTCACCCTAGAGTTGCTGCAGCATGGTATCAAAAAAGACCAGTTCCTGTCGCTGTGCAGATTAGGTGCTAAAAGAGCCACTTTGTCTCAACTTGGAGCAGAAATGATTGCACACAGCCTCACTTGTTGGCGTTGTTTGCTGGAGAGGGGTGGTGAGTTCATGGTAGTTACTTCCTGGAGGGGGTGAGTAGTGACCACTCTACGTAGACTAATCATTGCCACTTGTTTCCAGGACAGGGAGGGGCTGCTGAGAGCACAGTTCACGAGGATTACTCAGACATGCACAAATTAAGTAAGATGCCACTCTCTGGACGTGATTTTGATGTAGGAATAGCATCATAACATAGTTAAAAGCTAAAACAAATAGATTTTACCTGATATAGGAGTTTTAAATGTTTGTGCAGTTTTACACATTAAATGTAAACAAAGTAAAAAAGTAAACATGACTTTATGTGGACCTTTCAAACCAGAAACAGTTTTCTGTTACGCTAACATATTGTTGAATACACAGCTGAAAAAAAGTAAAAAAGCTGATATGTGTTTTGAAATAGTTTAGCTATGTTTTCATAATTTCCGTGTGGGTTCATATTAATTAATTATTTTATGTTAAGTCTCTTAGTCTATTCTTGCATTATGTCCTCTGTACATCTGGATTTATTTTTCCCTCGGTTTGGTCGTTTCTTTTTAACTTCAGCTCCCTCCATGTCATTTAGTCTCCCTCCCTCAGTTGCCCTGCTTTCCTTCTTCATCAGCTGCTCCACATTATCCCCTGGTTAGCATACCCGCCTTCTGTGTCATTCTCCACTCTTCCCTCTGTATAATGCTTACATGTATAATGCTGACATGATGTCATTGCTGGATTCTTCCATTAACCTGCCATGTCCCCCCCTTGCTTCTGCCAAAAATTCTGCCTGTGTTGCTAAACATTTCCACCCTGTATTTTCTCTGAAAGATGTCTCTATTTTATTATTGAAGTTTCCCCAGTTTGCCTCAGTACTTTGGTCAATCACAGATATGAATAATAATGATAAATGCAGATGGTGAAGCACTGTTTTGTTTTTGTGCTTCACACGCTTTGACAGATTTGAAAACCATGTATACAATGCATGACTTTGTTTTAGTCTATATTTGGTTAAATTCACTGAAAGAGATTGGAGTTTGTGGTCACAAGATGAAAAAATGGTAACGTATTCTACAAGATTGTGTGTCCTGTGTGGTTCTGTGTTGTCTTGTGATTAAAAGGCAACCTGTCCAAGGCATACCCTGCCTGTCGCCAAATGACCGCTTAAGATAGGCACCAATCTCCCCACCCCTCCCCACCGCAATGCAAAGATAAGAGGGTACAAAGAATGGATGTAAGGGCTTTAATATTCGGATTATAAGACATCACAGAAACCTCTAGGATCAGATTCATGATCTGCATAGTCTCCCATGTATGGTGCCCACTAAAGTGTTGAAACATGTTCTCTGTTAAACATTAAGGTTGTACTTAAAACATCCTCTAGCGGTTTCTGTTAGGAGGATTTATTTTTTTCCCCCTCTGGTACAGCCCCTTGTTCTTTAAATAATTGGAAGCATAAAGAAAAGAAGAATCTAAACAAAAGGGCTGGCATATAATTCTCTTCTGCTTGCTTTTTCCTTTTTTGTACATATTCATACAGAATGTTTATATCTACATTATAACTACATGGATTGACATGAGGAATATTTAAAAAGTAAACCTTTTTATTTTGCAAAAAAAATTAAAAATGCGTTGTTGTTTTTTTAAAACATCTCCATGTTTAATAAATAATGACTTGCTTCAGTTACAGCAGCAGGCTTTACCAGATTTGCATATTTAGACACTGAAATATTCTCGTACATGTTTTCTTCTAGTATGTCCTTTATTTAGCCTCATTGATCCCCCCATCAGCAATGACCAGCTTCTCTGCCACTGCTGAAGAAAACACCCCCCAGCGTAAGGCTACTGCCACCATGTTTTGCCAAGCTGATGGTATGCTCAGAGTGTAGTGACAGTTTCACAGAGCAGCTGTATTTTTGCTGAGATTAAATTGTCCTGGTTGCACTGGATTTCATTTAGGGGTGTGAGTGTAAATGTGGCTGAATAAAATACAACATTTACAACATTTGGCATTGCTCTATCACAACCAATCCCAAGGAAACGCATCAAAGTTTGTGGCTATAATGTGACACAATGGAAATGGAAATAAGTAAACAGCTCAGACACCGTTTAGCCTTACTTCCAGTTTAAATACACAAAAAAAAAAATACATGTGCTGAAGAAGTACTAATCTTAGAAGCTCCAGTTTGTTTCAGAGTCTGACAGCTGAAAAAACTGAGATTTTCTTGTTTAGCCTTGGTGCACCTGCAGCTTCATTCGCTCCGGCATCTCATGCTGATCATTGCATAAGAGAAAACATTCCTCAAAACTAATCTGCAGGAAACGAACAAGGCTGAAGTAGCTCTTATTTAAGTTGCATTCGGATCAAACATAATATATCTTTACCTTGGGCATACAGGCATTGGAGTTTGTTGCCCTTTTCTACAATTGTCTCCTTTTCTTAAAGATGTAATCAGCAAACCAAAGCACAGTAACTTATTGACGGCGCAATAACACGAGGTGGCAGAGAGGAGGAGGAAAGGTTGCGGTGTTAAAGGGCATTTGAATAGTTGAATATTGATTAGCATCTTTTGCAACTAGCACCAATCATTACCTCTTCCCCCCTTGTTTAACTTTAATCTTGCTAACTTGTTGGTAATCCAATCACAAAGAGCAACAGTGAGAAAAATAGCAAAGATAAATGTCTCTTGGTTGACCTCATGTGCATTTACATGTGTGTCTCTCTCTCTCTCTCTCTCTCACACACACACACACACACACACACACACACACACACACACACACACACACACACACACACACACACACTCATTATAAGTAGTCACTAAAGGGCAGGGAGTTTTTTTTTTTTTTCTCAGTGCAAAAAGGGGACAGAGCTGAGGTTTGGTAAGTTCTGCACTCTGGATGCTGGAGTTCTTTCAGATCATTCATCAGGATCTGCTCAGCAAGGACCCTGTGCTTTACCTCGGTGCCCAAAGAGAAAGCTCCTAATTCCTGAGGTTGAGAAAAAGTGGAGGAATTTGAGAGCCGATTACGGATTTAAATATGGTGCAGTGACAAAACCAGGTTTTTCTTGCGGCGCTCATTTAAATAACTTATATGGGGATTTTGGATGGAACTGAGCTAGTTTCTTTTTGTGCTGCACATTATAAAGCAGCAGTTTTTTTGGGGGAACTCATCTTTAGAAAGCAAAGTGTGATCAAGCAGGTAAGTTTGTTATATTTCTTATTATTTAACATTTTTGATAAAATTTCAATTGTCATTTTCACAGATGCTCACACAATGTGATGCATCCAAGTACGTTAAAGGAGCAGAATCAAAGTTTTATCACTACGTTTCATAGTGTTGTTGTGGTTGTGCAGAAGGATGGCATTTGCAGACCTCCTCGAACAGGTGGGCAGCACGGGTCGCTTCCAGGTTCTGCATGTGACCCTCCTCTGCATCCCTGTCCTGCTGATGGCTAGTCACAACCTGCTGCAAAACTTTGTGGCCATGGTGCCACCTCATTACTGCAGCGCACATTCCAACCTGTCTGAGTCCCAGCTGAGCCCAGCGGAGATTCGGCTGATCACAGTACCACTGAGTGAAGCGGGGAAACCGCAGAGATGCCAGCGATATGTTGCTCCACAGTGGCACCTCCTGGATAAGAATGGGACCTCCACCTCACAGGAGGATGACGATGTGGTCCTGCAGGGATGTGCCGATGGATGGTCCTATAACATGACGGAGATGACCACTACCATTATATCCGAAGTAGGGCTGCTTTTTTCAGACACCATTGCGATTATACCGTTTTTTTTTTTTTATATATTATTTATCAAGCCATAGATGATTGTACAAGACACATACGTGTTTGTATTTTGATGTATGTTCATGTCTTTAGTGGCATTTGGTGTGTGACCAGCATTCCTTAAAGCAAATGGGACAAACCATTTATATGGGAGGAGTGCTCGTGGGGGCTCTGATCTTTGGAAGCCTTTCAGACAGGTAACACCCAAAACTCCATCAGTTGTTCTAACTTTGTGGCCTCGCCTGTTTATTGCAAAAGTTTTCAAAGAATAATGAAAACCAGCATTCTTTTAATGTGCATTTCTCCCCACCAAACATCACTCTTCTCTCTCAGATATGGCCGACGCATCCTCCTGATGATCTCACACCTGCTCATGGCGGTCGCGGGAACGTGTGTTGCTTTCTCCCCCTCCTTCTCCCTCTACTGTCTGTTCCGGTTCGGCTGCGGCATGGCTTTGTCCGGCCTGGGACTCAACACCTTCTCACTCAGTAAGAAGACATCCATTCGTCTGTTCATCCATTTTCCATATTATATTTCCTACATTTACTTAATCAGAACTTTTTTTTTTAAATTCCATGTGGCTTTTCCGTGTTTATCTGTGTGAAACTAAATTGTTTTTCATTCATTTATCCTTTCACACAAAGTTGTGGAGTGGATCCCGACCCGCGTGCGAACATTCACAGGGACGGCAACAGGCTACTGTTACACGGTGGGACAGCTGCTCCTAGCAGCCATTGCCTACTTCATCACGGACTGGAGGTGGTTAACCCTGGCCGTGTCATTGCCCTTCTATGTCTTCTTCCTTATCTCGTGGTGAGACAACAAACACAGCCGTGTAGTTGGGAGGCTCTCTGATAGCAACTGTAAAATCAACAAATCAAATTAACATGTGCATATCTTTTAGGTGGTTTCACGAATCCTCGAGATGGTTGGCAATAAACAATAAGCCTGAACAGGCTGTCAAGACTCTTAAAAGTGTAGCCAGGTTTAATGGCCGCCATGAAGAAGGGGAAAAGATTGATGTGAAAGTAAGACAAAGTTGTTTTCTCTTTTTCATGGAATTGGGTTTTTTTTATTCACAAAAGAAGTGTGCATTGGACCTTCTCCACCCATAGATGCTGCAGGAGTCTATGAAAAAAGAAATGTCGTGCTCCCAGGGGACCTATTCTTCCCTCGATCTGTTCCGCACCCCTAAAATGCGCATGATGACGCTGTGCCTCAGTGCCACCTGGTACTCATCCTGATTTTTTCTTTAAAAAAGACATGAACAAAGCCCATCTTTACTCCTGCAGTGAGAACCTGTCTCCGTTTCAGGTTATCAACCAGCTTTGCGTACTATGGCCTTGCTATGGATCTCCAGAAATTTGGGGTGAACATCTACTTGATCCAAGTAATCTTTGGAGCGGTCGACATCCCGGCTAAAGTCGTTGTTACCGTGTGTATGAGTTTCATTGGACGCCGGCCATCCCAAAGCGGCGCTCTCATCATTGCTGGAGTCACCATTCTTGTCAACATACTAGTACCTTATGGTAAGTGTGAAACTCGTTCCTTACACTGGTATTATGATACCTTGCAAAAGGCTTTACATACCTTGAATGTTTTTTTAGATTTGCTAACATTAAAACCAGTAAGGTATTTATTGGGATTTTAATTGACAGAACACAAAGTAGTGCAAAGTTATGGATTAGATTTAAAAAACATGAACTGTTTTTTAAGCTATTAACCAGAAAAGTGCTGCATGCATTTGTTTTCTGACATCCCTAAATAGGAGCCCTCAACTGTCTTTAGAAGTCACCTAATTAGTCTCAGAAGCCTGTTAGAAAACATTAAGAAGTAAACAGCGTAGTGAAGACCACGGAATAAAGCGAAGGACTGAACTCGAGCCGTGATAGACTGTGGCTCCACCTTAGAACATGGCAGTGGCAGTGTCAAGCTGTGGAAATGGATAAAAGCAACTAAAATCAAAAGGATTTTATTGTAAATGTTTTCAACATGCTCAATAGTAAACCAAACGCTCAATATATTTATTGCAGTCAGCAAAGTTGTCAGACTTTAACGCTTCCTTTTTGTCTAGATAAACAGACCGTACGGACCTGTTTGGCAGTGCTGGGCAAAGGCTGTCTGGCTGCATCCTTCAACTGCTGCTACCTTTACTCTGGAGAACTTTACCCAACCATCATCCGGTAGGTTTTAATGCAGAAGAGCAGAAAATAAGTTTAAGAAAAAGCATAACAATTAAAACATTGTGTAGGAGAAAGGAAGACGACACAGGAGCAAAGTTCGAGCACCTCATTTACTCAACTCCACTAAGAACACTCATCCAACTTTAAGCGCCAAAAAAACAAACCTGTTTGTAAATCTTAACATCCCGAGGCCTTGATATGCGTGGACATCCCATTGGCCCACAACAGCGTGATTCATTTAAAACAGGATTGAAGACCCTAAAACGATGATAATTGATACAAAAAAACAAAAAAAACAAAACAAATACAATGAAATAATAATAATAATAAACTGCAAGAACCCCAAAAATGTAAAAATAAAGAAAGTCAAGGAAGTTTGCAACGTAATTGTGAAAAAAAAAAAGATGTCAGTGTACGGCTCTGTTTATGTATGGCAGAGGAGCACATGAAGTTCAGTCGGCAGCAGATTACAGATTAACAGGGTCACACAGAGTTTACCTCAATCCAAACAGCATGGGGAATAAACAGTAAAAGGTTTTGTTAAATAAGTGACCACTTTCTTACATGTGACAAATGAGATTTGCAAAAGTATTCGAACAACTTGAACTTTTTGTTAACCGTTTTATGACATTTCAACGAATTTCAATGTATTACGTATGTTTGGATTTTATGTAACCAGACCAACACAAAGCAGTGCACAATTTTGAAGGGGAAGGAACATGATAAATAGTGTTAAAGAATTTTCACAAGCACAAAATAAGTCTGAAAAGGCTCGGTGTCGATACTTTGTAGAACATGTGTTCATAGTATTTACGGGAGCAAGTCTTTTGGGGTATGTCTCTATCAGCTTTACACCACTAGAAAGTCTTGTCCATTCTTCCTGGCAAAACAGCTCAAGCTAGGTCAGATTGGATGAAGAGCCTCTATAAAAAAATTGTTTTCAAGTCTTGTTATAGACTCTCGATTGAGTCTAGTTTTAGACTTTGATTGGGCTATTTTATCTTTCTTGTTTTTAAAAGCCCCAGTTTGTAAGATTTACAGCTATCTAGTGGTGTGCTAAATTAATTACAAGTGACCTCGCCGTCAACCGTGTTATAACCCCTACAGAAGCCACAGAGTGTTTGACAATGTCAACATCATAGACATAATATAAAAGTAGACGCGTCATTGGGTGGGTTCTGCCTATGCTGCGATGCGTCAGAGCGTCCGCCATCTTAAATGTGGCAAATCTGCAGTTACTCAGTCACTTAAACAGTATCAGAGGGACTTTAATCTCTGAATATACTTTGTATTCGTAGTATTTTTGTTTTTGTAATATTACAGGTTTATTTTCGTATCCCTTTAGCTTCATTCTCCTGAATTTATTCTCCTAAAGAATAAAAATATTTAAAATAATCTAACCTGGCCCTATTACTCCAAGAGTGAAATAATTCTGCAAACTGTGACTATCCTGGAAATGTTCCCCCTTAATTCTCATAATATGACGTTTTTCTCATAACATTATCATTTTTTTTTTTTTTTTTTTTACTTTATTGACCTAGGACTTTTTTTCTCATATAATTATTTTTACCTCTTTAATACTCCCCCAAAAAGTCTGTTCCTAAAGGTTCACATGTGACGCGGTTTTATGAAATAATGAAGACCACAATGTTTAGATTTAACAAATTGATCCTTATATTCATAACACACACACACATACACACACACACACACACACACACACACACACACACACACACACACACACACACACACACACATCAGCCAGAATACATTTCCATGCAGCACAGGTATGAGGCATCTTCTCTGATTCACGTTCACAATAACAGAAATCAACTTTTTATATGATGTCTGTGGTCAACATGTCCTCCATGTATTTGGTACCAAGTTACTGCTAATAGCTAATAGCTGTGTGAAGTGGCTTTTGATAACCTGCAGACTCAGACCATCTGATGAAGTGAGAGGGAGACGAAGACGAACGAACGAGCTGTCTCTGCCAGGAGGACAGAGTAGTTGCTGCACCACACTGCCCTGTTTCTAATATGAGACCAAAATAAACTTCGCTGTTATGTTGAATTAACTTACCTGCTGTCCAGCAGAAAGCCTGCAACTTCCATCCATTTTGAATCCCTGCTCCCTCATGAGTGCTCTACATCCGGTGATAATAGCTACTTCGGTATAGACTCTCGTTTTCTCTCGGTTTTTACTTCTTTATCTTTTCTTGGTTACTTTCTCTTCCTCTCGCTGGGTAAAAAGGGTGGTCCTGCATTTAAACAGAACACGGCAAGTAGAACGATCTACGGTCGTCTTTGCTTGTTTTCTACTCCTCCTCCACCAACAACACATCTTCATATACAGGTAAAAAAAAACTATAGGATAACAAGTGTGTCCCCCTTCAGCTACTGTGATCAAAAATGGCGACGCAACATGGCGTCTTCCATTGGGTGCACCACCACCAAATGTATGTAACTACTTATTCTAAGCTATGAAAACACTTTTTTTGATGTGATTATTATTAGACTTTGGCAGGATAGGTATTTATTAGGGCTGTCAGTTTTAACGCATTATTATCCCGTTAACTTTGTTAGACAATAACGTCAAATTTTTTTAACGCATTTTAATCGCGCGCCAAACACACACACCGTTCCCTAAATGTTCTTTCCCCCGCAGCGCTCTGCAAACTGTTTTGTTTTTTTTTTGGTTTTTTTTGCCGCTTTCCATAGTTTCAAGAATGCTAGAGACTAGCACAACAGAATCACACATACTGTTGCCAAATCCGCTTATTTTATGCGACTTTGAGCTTCTTTTTCTAAAGTCGCTTGTAAATTTCATGAGTTGTGGATTGTGTTTTTTTGGGCTTGTTTCTGAAAGTGAAGTCATTATTTGGGCTCTAAAATAAGTGACGATAAACACGAGTTATTAAGAGACCTGCTTGCTCTACAGACAGCTGAAATATCCCTCCACCTCAATTCACGCTGCAGTGCATCTCCCTTTAGAATGACATAGGGGCAGACGGCAGTAAAGGCAGAGAGAGCACCTCTGCCCGTATTTTAATGCAGTTTACAGTTGCAATAACCTGTGATAACTGCTGAAAGTAGATCATGCGGTGTAGATCACCATTTTGAGCAGAGCTTGGTTCCTGAAGATGAGTTTTTACACCCTGATAACATTGCAGAATCCCAACCCATAAACCGTACTTTAATGCTTATTAAATTGTTGTCTTTGTATTTGACACACTAAGGCTGAATCACGTTGCCAAATGAAATACCCTGGAGTTACAGTGTCAGCACATGCAAGCTGTGCTAAACAGTTCTCTTTCAAGGGTATTAAGCTCCTGGCCCAGATGCAAGCAAAGTGTAAGACTCTGGAATGACCTGGAAATTTTAAACCCTTTTCCAGGCTTTAAAAAAACCTGTGTATGAATGTGGATATAAACAGCATGCAAAAATATACAAAGACACCAATTGTTGTTGGTGTAAAAGCTCAGGATTAGATGTGTGTGAGAGAGAGTGAAAAAATTAACAAAAAACTTTATTTATTTAATGTAAAAACGTATCAATTTTTTATGTAACTGCTTAATACCATTTCTGTCTTTGTTTAGGAGGCAAAAAAATATTTCGGCATGAAATATTTATTTATTTACACATTTGTTTACACATTGTGTAAACATAAGGTCGTTATGATTAGCAATTTAGCCATTATTGGCCAGAGTTTATCATTTTATGGCACCAGGATGTTATCATTCCGATTCTGAAATGTGCTTGAAAATAATAAAATACAAATATTTTATGTACAAGCATGTTTTCACTAGTGTCATTTATTGCAAAATTATATATTAAAATGCCCTAATAGGCTTTTTCACTTTCAGAAATAAAAAGATACAATATTCGATTAATTTGCGATTAATCTCAAGTTAACTATTGAAATTATGCGATTAATCGCGATTCAATTTTTTTAGCGTTTGACAGCCCTAGTACTTATGAAAGCAATACTTGATTTGTGCGAATAGAAAGCCAAATTAGTCACACACTGTCCTTTTAAGCATCCTGTCGCAACATTAATTTCATAAAGAGAGGCTGCTTCGTGTACATGTGCCAGGGCAGTTTTACTCAACAAAGAGGATATTTTAAGATTGACTTTAAACCATAAAATGCATCAAAGCAGCATCAAAAAAAGTAAGCCACATAGTTGTAATAGTGACCTGCATTGGTATGACCTTCAGCCATTTGGATTATTTGCGTGTCAGTGTGTGGGTGCCTCTGTGCCAGAATTTGGCAGTATCAAGCTAGGGAGGGTACATTAGCATTATACTTGGTGGGGTTGCCCCTGACAGGAGGGAGGAAGAAGAAGAGGTAGGGATGCGTACCAGAGCCCAGCATAGCTCCTGTGACCAATGGCCTCACACATCTCTAGGAACCATAGGTCATGAGACAGGAACCTACACACAATAACTAGTGTTGTGTCGATGCCATTTTTGACCCCGATACCGATACCCGATACCTGGCTGTGCAGTATTGGCTAATACCGATACCATCTGTTTGAAATTGATGTGTGTGTGTGTATACATCAAGAAATGCATACTACTAAGGGTAGTAGAACTTTTTATTGCCTACCTAGAATGGGTGACAATAGTTGAATAAACTTTTGGCTCTCAAAGGCCAAAATAGTGCAACATTTTTGAAATTATAACATGTATAATAGTAGTGCAACTGTAAGACAGTGAAATTACAATAATAATTGAATAATCTCTTTTAAACCCTGAGCTTTGGCTCTCAAATGCCAAAATAGTGCAACTTTCATGAACTTATATAACATGTATAATACTAGTCGGGAGAGAGAAGGCTGCGTTCAAGTGACATACAAACATCAAAATGGTATTGGTGCCTATTTGTTGGTACTCGCCGATACCGATACCACCATTTTAGTGTTGGATCGGGGCCCCGACCCATACTGGTATCGGTATCGGTGCAACACTAACAAAAATAACACCACACCAAGGGGGGTAGCCCCCTGCTGCATAGTCTAGTCTCAAGTCTTTTACAGCCTCCATTAAGAATTACTCCCTCATTGCCCTGTATTTAGCTCCATGAATCTCCCTTTGAATCCCAACCGGCTTTTTTGCCCATGCTATAGAGAAGTCCATCCACAGCATGATGCTACCACCACCATGTTTTTTTTTTTTTCGGGGGTCGATTTGTTCAGAGTGATGTGCACTGTTTTACGCCCCTCAGGACATTTTGCACAAAGGCTATAAAGTTAACCTGTGGTGTCGTCTATCATAACGAGGGGGTAACTTCAAATACATGCCGGACTTTTTGATTTTATATTAGAAAAAACTAGAAAGCCAACTATTGACTTGTCTTCTTCTTTACAACTTCGCTACCACTACTTTGAGTTGGTCTAGGACATAAATTTGAGCAAAATGCATAAAACATTGTGATTGTTCTTTAACTAAATAGGTGTCTGGACACTTTTTCAAAACACTGCAGTGTGGTTCAGCAGTATTACTGGTAAGGCTATAAAGGGAAAAATCTTTTTAAATAAGAAAAAAACTATTTTTTCTGATGATTGTGTTCAATAACGGTTGATACAGTAAAGACATGTTTTTAATTACAGACTGGACACATTGAAATAACTTTTTATTATTCGAAATGAGACACTCAAAACAAACAATGAAACAAAATAGACACAATTTACTAGGAAGTAAGGTTTACTGTGATATAATAGTTCAGCACGCTACGTGCCAGGACTTGAGAAAAAACTTCATTCAGGAGGCTTGTGAAGGTTTTCAATGGAAAAAAAAACACCACCCTAAGCATCTAAGAGTTTCACATTGACCTTTGGAAACTCCCAGGTGACCTTTGGCCAAGAGAAATACAAAGAGGTTTGAACAGGTTCTGCAACCAGATGTTGGTCATGAGTGCCAATAACTGCAGGCTTATATTTTATTGTATGTGCTTATTCTGGGCTGCCAATGTGTCAAATGAGATTTATACAGTATCTGTTTTCGGAAATATGACGTTTGTGACACCACACAGTGTTTCTTCACACATTTATTACACAGTCAAGATGTGGTTCCTAAAATCAAGGAATTCATCTATAAGGACATGAAAAACAGTTTCAGATGAGCAAATAAACACAAAATAATCACAGGTCATCATGAAATATCATCTATATTTAACTGAAACTAAAGCTAACCTATGGCAAGAGCTTTGTTCAAGCTCCTGCCTCAAAGGTCCTTGATTGTCCAGAAAGTAAGGCCAGCTCCAAATACACAGTGATTGCAAGTAGAGTGATCTCAAACGTTTATTCAAATCTACATTTTGTTTTTAGTACATTCATTTGGTGTCTAACAAGATGACATGGGAGTGAACATTTTGGTTGTGGAGATGAAAAAAAAATGATCTGAAGTGCATCTTCAATTATATAAAAAACCGGCAGAAAAGAAAAACGAGTAAAGGCGTCGCAATGACCCTGATCAAAGTATATTTTTGTCAGCCCTCAGTGGGGATTTGATACAGATTTGAATTAAATACATACAGTGCCTTTCGAAACTAGTCATGCCCCTCGGAAATATTTTTGTTATGTTACAGCCAAAAACGTATTTTATTGAGATTTTACATGACAAATAAACACAATGTATGGTGTGATTTTTGGATTTTTGTTTACAAGCAAAAACCTGAAAACTCTGCTATGCAATTATATTCAAATCATGCAATGGTGTGAACCATTTCATTGCAGTTCTGACTGTGTGACTCGTGTTGTCTTGCTGAAAGGTGAGCCTTGGTCTCCAGTCCATTGAAGCCCCTACTAGTTGTTGTTTTTTCAGTTGTCCTAAATGTAGTTCCATCCAGCATGTTTTACTGTGGGGATGGTGTGTTCAGGGTGATGTGTAGTATACAACACGAAACCATATGTGGTTTCGGGTTGTAGTTTCATTTTAGTCTCAGCAGATCAGAGCACCTTTTTCACATATTTACTTTGTTTCAGTATACGTCTCGTGGCAAACCGCAATGGGACGTTTTATGGTTTTCTTTCAACAGCAGCTTTCATAATTTCATTTTTTTTTTCCAAAATTCATTCTCTGTCAACAAGTTCTTCCACATGAGCTGTGAATCTCTGCAGATCCTCCAGTCTCACTGCAGACCTCTTAATTGCTTCTCTAATTAATGTTATCAATGCACTGCCTCACGCTTTAAATGGATGGCCATGTCTTGGTGAGAAAACTTTTGCAAGGCACTGTATCTTGAGCTAAATGTAAATTTTTTTAAAAGATGTCTATCAGATTTTGCCAGTCAAATAATTTTTTTGGCATTTCTGCCAGATTTTGCCAGTAAAACTTTGCAAGGCACGGTGTTCTCTGACATGCTCTCCTTAGATAGCTCAAAAATGCACAAAAATGGCCATGAAAGAGCTATGACAGTAATTAACCCTTGACTAGTACTGCAACTAAACCACAGATTCTGCTTTAACTGTCATTATGTCTTTTTCTCGTTTAGTCAAAGTGGCATGGGTTGGGTGTCCATGATGGCACGTGTGGGAGCTATGGTGGCCCCAATGGTCCAGCTCACAGGAGACTACATACCGTGGCTACCAGGTTTGATCTATGGAGGAGCTCCAATTCTCTCCGGGGTTGCTGCAGTTTTTCTTCCAGAGACTCTGGGCACACAGCTCCCTGACACAGTACAGGATGTGGAGGACAGGTAAGCTCAAGCCCTCTGCATATTCATGCACATGGTGTGGCATGTAAAGTGGAAAATTAAGAACAAGAAATGGTTTTGGAAGTAAAAAACACGTACAGTGCACTTTGAAATTCAGAAAAAAACTGCAGTTTATTAATCTTTGTCTGCTCTGTTTTGATCTCAGGGGTTCTGTAAAAAGCTCCAAGGTTCAGGTGTCCACAAAGGAAGCGATGATCTTGCAGGACACGAAGGCGGATCTCCTCAAACAGGCTGCTTGAATTCTCCGCAGGCAAACCCGATGACTCTGCTGACACTTTAAAATGAAAATGAAGTTTGTACTGTCTTTTTTTTCCTCACCTGTACATTTGATTCTCACCGTTTATTTTATGTTGTTTTAGCTCGGAAAACGGAGAAGAAATGTTATCTTTTAAAAGGTTGGTAAAACAATCTAAAGGCAGCAGAAAATCAAACAGGAATGTTGGTTAAACAGTAGCTATGAGGAAAATAGGCTTTCTTTTTAGCAATTATGTTTTATAACTCACTTTTATGTGTATAAGTAATACTTTATTCATAGCGTTAGGATGCTGACTCTACTTTCATTGGTGCCTTTATAAATTTGTATTACTTTGTATGTGCCACTTGTATTTTTCATTAAAATTAACACATATTTCACTTCCGAGTTTGGTCTTATTGTTTTTTTTTTGTTTTGTTTTTTTATTTACCCAGATATTAGCAGAGTATGAGCTGTTATAGTTCAATTTATTCTTGTTTAATCTCACTCAAAGAACTCTAGGAATGCAGAAAAGCAATTCAAGTCCAAGAGAAAAGGAGAAATGCAAAAGAACAAGAGCTAAGTGAGTAACTTCCTCTTGCTGATTCAAGTTTCAGTTTATAAACCTTCAAATAAGGCCATCACTGCATGGGGTCCACCATACACTTTAGGTTTACCCATACAATTTGTGTCTTCAAATTATTTTCCTTCGTGATTTAAAAGAAAAAAAATTAATCTTCAGACACAGTGTCCTTCAAACATAAAACTTTCCAAACCTTTTTGCATTACATCCACACAGGTATATGTTCTCTAACATAGGTTCGTGTCATACTCTTTCCACTTTAGGATCTTGGTTTGACTGTGAGATATTTAAAGTTAAAGATATGGATTTATAACTTTAGCCCTGCTTTAAAGTTTACCACAACTCTGTCCCTGACCTGTCTGGTGTGTTCCCTGGTCTTCATGATGCTGGTTTTTCTCTGACGCCTCCAACAAACCTCCACGACCTTCACGGGAACAGCTGGATATATAGCGAGATTAAATTACGAACAGGTGTAGTCTATTCTTGTTACATCTGAAGAGAGAGTTGCCAGATTTATCAGGGGTAAACACAGATACAACCCACATTTTCATTCACAAAATAAGTGCAAACCACGTATCATTTCCTTCTACTTCACCATTATGCTGCACTTTGTGTTGGTATATAGTGCAAAAAAACGATTTATGCTGCAATTGGTGATTGTAGATGAAAAGGTTCGAAGAGCATCAATGCACTCCCACAAATACTTTCCTTTTACAGGTTTCAAAGGAGAAACTGTTAATTTAAGTTATGTTTTACATGATTTAGAATTATATCATATGTTTCCGGGTGTTTTATTACGTTGTTATTTGTTTTTTGGCGCTATTTCGGCACCATGTTCACAACAGATCCACTGTATACAAGACAAATCTCATATTACAGAACATGTCTGTTTGGGCTTGCATTTTAGCCTACTCTGAGTGTTTCATTTAAAATAAAGGGGAACCAAAATGATTTAATTTCTGGAAACAACTCTGAAAATGTGCAGTTTATGCTGTGTTGTCAAATAATCTTTCCATGTTGATCATTTACACACCACTAACATCTTAAATAGGGGAAACAGGTAGCCTACATCAAATAGTAAAAGAAAGTAATTGGAAATAAACAAGCATGAATACAGAATTTTTGTTGAGCATATATATTTTTTTAATATGAGTAATAACTGGATCCCGATCTAGAATCTGCTCAAATGCGCTGGATACCAAAAAACCTAAAACGGACATTTTACCGCATGGATCCCTGTTGCAGTCTTGAAATTTATATCTGCTTTGTCTCCATCTAGTGGAGAGTTTGTGGTATTGCATTAGAAGAACCAACCAGTACAACGTGCATAAAGTGACATTAATGTTGACAAGCTAGACAGTAAAATGTTAAAAATAGCCTAAACTCAACCCCCCCCCCCCCCCCCACCTCCCAACCTTGCTGGTGATAAAGATGTTAAATGTACAATGTTAGACTTTTTAATTGTTTAAAAGGCCAATTTATGTCTATAATTATTTATCAGTCTGTTGAAGCATTAGTCGCCCTTTTAAAGGAAATTTACAGCATTTGGCTTTTGTTTTGGTGTATCTGAAGCTGTAACCATTTTACTATAATTCATAACTCCCCAACCGCCATATTAAACAGATTTCCCTTCACCTTGAGAGTTTATGTGTGCACCCCAGAGAGGAGCAACAACATGCCAAGAGAGAGTTCAGCCTTCGGGCCGCGATTCAAAATGAAAGAAAAACCTTCTTCAGAAATAACTGCAACATAAAATGATATGAATAAAGATTTATTTTTCATATGAACAGGTGGATTCATTTTTCATTTTATTTTACAATCTATGACAGTCTCGCATTTTTTACTTGTTTATTTTTTTCTAGCATATTTCAGGAATGACATGAAGGGGGGGAGGGGGATTTTTTTTTATTGCTGAATGTTAAATGTAATACACTTTCACTGACTGGAAATAATTGTCTGCTGCTTTATTTTTTTCTTCCTTATTTTTTAAGTATCCATGCACCCATCTAATCTTGACCACAAGGACATGCAGAGGAGAGGTGTTCAAACATTTCAAGCGAGGGGTGGGGTTAGGTATGGAGGGCCAAAAAAAGATAAAAGAAGACTGGCAGGACATGCCTGGTACCATATCAATTATGTGAAAGGATTGGGAAAGGGGAGGGGGTATCACATTTAAACTAGAGGTGCAGAGTCGTCTCTCGCCTCATTCAGACATACAAAATTAGACCCAGAGGTGAGAAACCTGATGAAAAATCTGGAATGTCGTGACGGAGGTGTGACCAGAAATCGTTCTCTACAACAATTCCTCTGTGCGTTTACTGTAAATTGCAGTTAAATCTTTTTTTTTTTTTTTTTTTTTGACAGTTTTGGGTCAATATTCATGGGACAATTCAGCATTCAGTTGCTATTTTATAAAGAATAAATAGGAACAGACCAACAGTGGTGTATGATTATTGGCTGTCACTTCTTAACATGCCCCTTTAAAGTAGAGATGCACCAGTCGGAGCTTGGTAGCAACCTTTTGATTCCCTTTCATTTCCTAAGTGTAGGTTATTATTCAAAGACTGAAGAGAGTTGACAACCTGTTGTGTGCTTGAGAGAACAGATGCTTTCAAACAGGGATTTACTATTCTAAAACAAAAATTGCCAGTAACTTATATTAGCAATTATGATGCTTAGTACTCCTGGCATTAGTAGAAATGAACATTGGTCTTTGTGTGTATTCCCCAAGAAAATGTAAACCATTAACTCAAGTCTGAGATGATTAAATCCAAATAATATTTCCTGTAATAAGTTAATCCCTTTCAGTATGTCAATTTGCTCTTTTGTTAATTTGCCACAATGTATTTTTGTTAACTACTGAAAAATAAGAAAAGCAGATATTGGCTTGACAGTGTCAGTATACATAATTGGCCAAGTATGTATATCTGTAATTGACTCTGTAGAAGTAAGAAAGGACGTTTTGGCACATTGAAACTGAATTTATATGTTTAGTTTTCTTAATTCGAAGCTGGTAAAATAAACTTTGAAGATTAAAAGAAACAACATTTCAGCCATTACAGTCTGGATATAAATGTAGAAAAAATGTCCTAGTCTCTCTACAGCTGGGATGTACTACTGAGTGAGGACCGGGTCATGTGTGAGTGCTTTAAAACTCAGGCCAATAAAGCACCTGCTGCTTTCTGGGAAAAGTAAAGCCAATATGAGCGTTCACGTGTGAGTCTCCAGTAACACCTGAAAACTAGCACCTCTCACTCATCCTTAAAATATTATTAAGATGCTACTCTGTATCCCAGCTAGATGTTGCAACAAAGTGGAAGTTGAAAACAGCCTCTTCCTGTTACGGTCTCTGGCGCTTTAAGAAAGGCGGTCACAGCGCTGCGTCAGCTGACTTGGGATAACTGTAATTGAGAATGAGATGTAGCAAATGTAGATAGATCTGTGTGCCACGGTAACTGCTGTTTTTAAAGCGAAACCTACACCATGCCCATGATTACTTGCCATGTCTGGTACACATTGAACTGCGGCAAGAAAGATCACTGGAGTTACCCCCAGAGGCTAGTTCCTTCAGAAGCGGTGATGCTTGCAAATAAAATAAAACTGAAAAGGCGTCATGCACCACCAACATGTTTAACAATTTAAAAAGAGACACTTATCAAGTCCAACACTCTCTATGGACCCCACTCGTCTGCAAACCTTTTCAAGTCCTCTTTCTCTAACAGCGTAAACAGAAAAGTGTCATTGGTAACGCTTACAAAACGCTGTGTTCAATACTTGGGAAAATATGGGATTTTTGAGTTTCTGACTGACCAGTCACCAGACAAGGTTGGTTTAATCCTTGGCACATCTCTACTTTAAATGAGAGCGATGTTGTGTAATACATGAGCATCTTAAAAATAATCAAACATTTATGGAGTAAATTCAAAATGATAATATTTGTCAGATAGACAAAGCAGTACACAGTACCACTAGAGGAGACAGTATTTGGAAGTATGTGTTTAAGGTGGAGAGGTCTGAACAAACCCTTGCCACGAACACAGTCGCTCTATGGACAAGTGAAGGAGAAAGGCTCCCCCAAACGAATGGATGTCTGCATAATGGCTATAAAAAGAACTCAGATGGGTACCCATTTGTCTCATTCTACACTATAGGCATTACAGAGTTCTTTGCACACACAACACGCTACAGTCACCTCTTAGAAAATGATGTCATCAAACAGCAAAATATAAAGTTTGCATATTTTTGCATTGTATGACCCTCCGTAGATTTCACAGCTATTTCACTACATTGTCTTTACTCTACTCCGAACGAGCTGCTTCCGCCTAGCTTTCCTTTTCTTTGCGCGTGGGGCGTTCAGAGGACTCGCGTTTACCTCCAGGTCCTCAACTTCCGAGAACCATCGTCTTAGGTAGGCCTTCCTCGAGGAAGAGGTGAAAGTGGGTGTGGAAGGTGGGGGGGAACGTGTGGAAATCCTGAGACACTGTGTGACCTTTAACACGAGCCACAGAAACAGAATGGAAACAGAACGATGGTGAGCTGTGTGAGGAGAAAAGGGCTTTTGAGCGAAAACAGATGATATCTTTTGTCTCGGCCTCCGACGTAGGCATCCCCTTTCTGTGCCAAGCAGCTAAGTGTTTGTTGGCCACGTACAGACTAACACGAGGACAAAAAGCTGCGAGGATGTAAATAAAAAAGGACAAAATAGGGGCAGGCTTGGGGCCACAGCGTTGTAAACACATCATTAAGCAATGACCTGCGTGGCACAGCCAAGCCTTACCTGTCCACCTACACAAGGGGGGCGAGAGGGGGTGGGGGTGGGGCGGGTCGTTACGAGCTCTTCTGAGATCCACACATTTAAACTTACAACACAAAATTCTCCTAACAGTCACAAACACATGCAAGCAAAGTCTCACCCCGACACACACACACATACACACACACACACACACTCAGATTCATTCGCGCCCACGGTTAACCAAAACACTACTGTCGTCCTTCCCCGTCTCTCGGGGGGGTAACACATCAGTCAGAAGGTAGAAATATTCTACAATGTATTTATCAGGCTTTCTGTTACATCCCAAACCCCCAAATCCTACAGGACGAATCATATTAAATGTAAACACACACTTTATGTTGAAGTGGTTTATATTGCGTGACATGGAAGGGGTTATGCTCCAGTGGGGAAAGACTTCTCAAAGAATGCCTTTTTTTTTTGGAAAGAAAAGTGAGACAGGGAAAAAATAAAAATAAAAATCTGACAGAACAAAAAAACATAAATGTGTATAAAAAATGAGGCGTCCATATAAGAAAGGCTACAAAACCTCCACTCGCCCTCTGGCATCGGCAAACAGCAAAAGGCACCACAATATTACTCTATTTTTTTTTTTTTTTTTTTTTTTTTTACGTTGTGAAAAAACTGGCACATCTTTTTTTTTTATGCTGTAAATCAAAATGTACATATAAATAGAGTTTTCCCTATAAAAAATTCTTTGCTGTTAACTAGTAGACAACTTTTGCTAAAATGAAAATAAATATTTCATTTGTTTACAATATCTGTCAGTTATATAAAATAAAAATATTTCTTATAGATGCAGGTCTATACTATATTGACTTTTGTTGGTTCGTCGTCGCTCTCTAATGGGGCGTACTGTCCGGTTTGGAGCGCGGCTGCGTGAGTCTCGTGTGCATGTTGTCACGGCCACTGTGCCACCCTGACGAGTGAGAAGTCCGACTGTCCACCGGCCTGTAGATGGTGGAGGGCTCAGCGTTCATGTTCTGCATACTGAGGAAGGGAGTGCTCTCACCGTCCTCCTCTGACTCGCTTTCTGTTAGGCAGGTTTGAGATCCGTAGTCCCGGGACGCCTTGTATCCGCGCGGCGCCACGTGGCCGTTCAGTCTGGATCTCCTCCAGCGCCGGCTACCGGTTTCGCCGGACCCACTTGTCTTTGGTTGCTCCCGAGAGGAGAGGTACTCCTGGGTGGTCTCGTAGTCTTCTTCCTCAGCCAGCCGGTAGGGGCTTGAGGGCAGGCTGCCCCTGCTGTCCTTTAGGTAGGAGCGGCGCTGCTGTCGGTAGGGCTCCTGGCACTGGGTGTCATGGAGGGGCACCTGGTAGCGGCGCAGCAGCGGCTGGTCGTCCTTCAGGGGATAGGGGTTGTGGACAGCAGGAGGGAGCGACATGGCATGGCTGGCATTGGGGGATGTTATCTGGAAGGTAGGCACCTGGGGAGGCAATGAGTAATGGAAATCCACCGGGGAGAGGCGGGCTGGTGTTGTCAGGGCTGACACGTACCTGTTTGAAATGGAGAGAGGAATTCATAGGTGATTGGAGAAGAACAATAAACAAAGCAGAGAAGGAGGAGTGTACCAAATGTTGATAACCGAATACATACTGTATCACACCCTAAGTGTCAGGTTGAACAGAAACTCGCATACTGCCCATTGAGTACTGCGCCCACTCATTCTTCATCAGTGTTTCTAAATGCATTGAGCAAAATGTTCACAAGTTCCTTCACCAGAATTTCCTTAAAGAGCTGTTTAACAGCTTCAAGATCAAACATGCTATAGTTGGGTAATTTGTTTCCAGTTTACCGCTCAAGCTGACTTGACTATTGCCGGTGATGAAATACCTTTCAAGGGAAACATTGCGGCTAAGGCTCAACAGATAACAAGATGTCCCCCAAAGATTTTGATTTTACTCATCCCTGTTATTTTGCTAATAGTTGCTTCCAATAATCTACATCTGCATTATAATGAGGGGCTTTTGAAATGCATATAATGAAATGATCATTCACGTCCAGAGAAATTTTGGTGCATCAGAAAACATAATATTTAGCGTTCAACATCTCAGGGAGCAGATAGCGATGGCAGTTGTATTATAACAACTTTAATTTGTAATAAAGCTTTAAATTGTAGGAAATATGTGTATGCAAGTATTTCAATAAATAGTTGATGTTATGTTAAAGTTATACATATCAATTCTTAAGTTTTGTATTATGTTATGCTAATGGTTAGCAATGAATGAAGTCTTCCATAGAAATTAGCATTTCGCCGGCTTCTCGACACTAACCTTCTGCATCATTACTTCAAACATACTAGCTATACTATAACAGCTGTATAACAACATACTGAAACACATGGCTAACATACCTCCTGCAATTTCCCAGAAAGGAAAGCAGCTTTTGTCTTTAGTCGCTAAAAGTCATTAAGTGATGTAATGGCCTTATTTGTACAATTACAACTCTGCATGTAATTGTAATAATGCCACCATAGAATAGATGTGTAACGTGTAAAGATTAACAGTAATTCAGTACAATATATCAGTGACAGATTTACACATTTTTTTAATATTTGTTTATTGGAATATTTTTTAGTTTAGTGATGATAAATACCTACAATCTACTTAGGAACCATAATAAATCACTATAAAACATTGTTACAAATTAAACAAGATTTTAATTAATTATGTTTTGTAAACAAGCTACAAAACAAGTTAAATGTACAAAAATTATGAAATTTGAGATGCGGTGATTTATATCACATAGGCATTTTTAAATTTACAGTGTTTGACTATATAAAAATAAAAATTATGACTTGCAGAACAAGGCCTAGTTTGCATTTATATTGGTCTAAATGATACTAAACAAAAAGGGTCAATAAAAAAGCATGGCAATTCTGTGGGTCAGTTCAAGCCTACCAATTAAATGCTTTTATGTAAATTACGCACATTTTACTGAACTATACGTTTTTATAGATATTCTTTCATTAGTCCTCTTCCTCATTTTCAACACATTAAAAGTAGATATGGGGCAGTATGAAATTCTGACTTTATGATAAGCCTGGGTCAAAATGAGAAATTTCAAATGTGTTCTGCTAATTTTGCAAAATAAAAAGTACACTGGTATACTTTCTTATATTTAAAACAGAACAGCTTTAATTATCACTAATGTTGTAAAGTAATCTATAACATTTATTTACTGCTACCTTGATTTTACATTAGTAGTTTTTTTTCTTTTCTTTTTTTTTACCAGATCGTAGACCATAATGTCATTCTGTTCTTTATAGAGGTATAGATGCACAAAAAATATTAAAGGGTTTCTTGACTGGGCTATCTGTTACACTGCTACCCTGGAGTCAGCTGGATTTCTACACTTGCCACTTATAAGTAGCCAAATGTAGTGTCAACATGCGGTTACATAATTAAGAGCTACTGTATAGCAAGTGTTTCTTTTTGTCTTTTATATGTTTTTTTTTCAAACACAAATTTCTGTGCTTCATAAGCAAGGGAAAATGTAACACCCATAATTTAGCCAGCTAACAGAAAATGTGCAGCAACAAGTGGGGGAGGGGACGAGCTGTATTATTCTATGCTTCATAAAAAAAAAAAATAAATCTTCATCTCACTCTGACACTTTCTCTGGGGTCTCATTAAAAGGATGTTAAATCACAAGAGCATATACAGGAACATATCACTGCCCCCCCCCCTTTCCCATCAATGCCACATGACTTATAATACAATACTTCCTAACCCTGCCGTTTTGATCCTGTTGTCATGATTTACATGGTTATTCTAAGTATATTTTTTTTAGAGAGAGTAAATATTTCTAGGTATTTATGTGTTTTGCACTTTTTCTTCTAAGGCCCTCTTGGCCAGGTCAGGTTTTAAGACAATAACTAGGGCTGTAGGTTTTAACCCGTTATTAACGCGTTAACTTTGCTAGACCATAACGCCGACATTTTCTTTGACGTGTGTTAATCGCGTTAATGTTTTTTTCCCCGCAGCGCTCTCTGGACTCTGCTTCTTTTTTTAGCATTGCCGCCTACCGTAGTTCCAAGAATGCTAGAGACTGTAGCTAAACAGAACCGCGCTCACTGTTGCCAGGGCCGCTTATTTAATGCGACTTTGGGCTTCTTTTTTCTAAAGTTGCTTGTAAATTTCATGAGTTGCTGGTTGCAGCTTTTTGGGCTTGTTTCTGAACGTGAAGTCGCTTATTTGGGCTCTAAAATCTGATAGCATATGTGCAAATGTGCACATATTTGCGCATCCTGACATAGGAGCCGAGGGAGTAAAGGCAGAGGGAGCAGCTCTGCCCGCATTTTAATGCAGTTTACAATTGCAATAACCGGTGATAACTGCTGAAAGTAGATTACGAGGTGCAGATCACCATTTCGAGCAGAGATTGGTTCTGAAGATGAGTTTTTACACTCTGATAACATGGCAGAAACCCAACCCATAAACCGTACCTTAATGCTTTAATGCTAATTTGTTGTCTTTGTATTTGACAAACTAAGGCTGAATCACATGGCCAAATTAAATACCCTGGAGTTACAGTGTCAGCACATGAAGCTGTGCTAAACAGGTATCTTTCAAGGGTATTAAGCTCCTGGCCCAGATGCAAGCAAAGTGTAAGACTGGAATGACCTGGAAATTTTAAACCCTTTTCCAGGCTTTTTAAAAAAAAAAAAAAAAAAAAAAAACTGTACTAATGTGGATATAAACAGCATGCAAAAATATGCAAAGAAATTATTGTTGGTGTGAAAGCTCAGGATTAGATGTGTGTGTGAGAGAGTGAAAAAATGAATACAACTTGTGACTTTATTAAAATGTAAAATTAGTTTTACTTTATATGGAAATGCTTAATAACATGTCTATCTTTGTTTAAGAGGCAAAAACAATATTTCGGGATGAAATGTATTTATTTACACATTTGTTTACACATTGTGTAAACATCAAGGCGTTATGATTAGCGATTTAGCAATCATTGGCCAACGTTTAACATGTTATGGCACCAGGATGTTTTCACTCCAATTCTGAAAAGTGCTTGAAAATAAAAAAAATTAAAATATATTTTGTAAAAGCATGTTTTTACTAGTGTCATTTAGTGCAAAATTCTATATTAAAATGCTCAAATAGGCTTTTACACTTTCAGAAATAAAAAGATAAAATATGCGATTAATTTGCGATTATTATCGAGTCACCTATTGAAATAATGCGATTAATCGCAATTAAAATTTTTAATCGTTTGACAGCACTAATAATAACAGATTTTCAAACATTTTGCCTAGTATAATAAAAGTAGAAAAAAAAACAGTTTGAAAAATGTTTGAAACCAGAACTTTTTAAAAACTTGACCCATAGTAAAGCTAGAAACATTGAGTACCATAAAAAAACATATTTCTTGAACAAAAAGCACGTGGCACACATAAAAGAAAAACGTGCTATTTTAGGACTTCTATAGGGACCGAGCAGCCATGCAAAAAGCTCATGTTAAAGCAACAGCCCAGCGTTTTGAGGAGATAAGGCTGACGTGTCCAGAGCTGCACGAGAAGATTGGGATCTGGGTGCCTACAGTATAAAGAAATATGCATGGGATAAATATAGACTGCAACAGAGTTGATGAAAGGCTCATTTTCTCCACTTGTCAGGCTGTCCCTTTGTGCTAACTGTAGCTTCACCTATCTTTGTGACACATCTTTGTGTCTGACTGTCGTGTGGTTTGCTAAATAAAAGTAAATAAAGGGAAAAATAGCCTCAAGAACTACATACTGGTAAGTGAATTATGTTCCAATAGCTGCAAGAGCAGAGTTCCCACTGACATAAGCACTTTTACTAACTCTTGTCTTCCTTTGCATATTTGAACATCATGCCTATTGCGTGTCAGTTTCCACTGATTGCCCTTACTGGCCTCCCGAGGCGGACGCAGAGCCAGCAGCGAGGGGAAACTTTTCAGCATGTTTATTGCAAACTGAGAGCCAAATCGGCCAGGCAGGCCTTGCTTCCCACCTGTCGCTGTGTGGAGAGTCTCCCAGCGAGTCGAACGAGTCCCCGTACTGCAGCCCCGGCCGATGGGGATCAGAGTAACCACAGTGAGCAGCCCGCCGCGCCCGCGCCTCCATGCACGCTGGACTGCTGCATTTACTGGTCCCCACGGACGATGACATCATTCCCGGCGAGTCAGAGAGGAAACTTTCAGAACGTTCCAGGCTCCATGTCCGTTCCTCGTGTCTGTCAAATAAAAAAAGGTGTCAACATGCACACACCCTAAAGACTCCTTGGAAGCATTTTACTGTTTCCACAAGTAAAGCATTTACCTAGTATAACTATTTGGGTTTAAAGCCACTCATTTTACTTTTTAATCTCCTCTCCAGTTTTGACCAGCAGAAAGTAATGGTGCTGATATTCCTGCACTAATTTAAGAAGCTGTAAATGCCATTTTTAGCCCTTTCTGTCTGTTATGCTACAAACTGTGCCCGCCATTTTATTTTCTTCTCTTTTTACACTATTCTCTAAGCACAAATCAGTATTTTAAACCAATAGCATTCACAAAAGTGCAAATATGTTTTGACACAAAAGTGTGTCAAAACATATTTGCCTACTTACATATTGCTTCGGTCTTCGGGATATTTTAGTTTTAGATTAAGAAATAAATTTGTATATCAGAAAAAGATAACCTGACTGTTTAAAAAGTAATCTTCAAATGAAGATTTCGTTTGTTAAAGGGGGATAAATTGCGATAACTGGCCATAGGTCTTTTATGTTGCTGCAGAGGAATTTGGGCCCTCTCTTATTTGCAGAATTGTCTCAGTTCAGTCAAATCGGAGGTGTTTTGGAAATGAACAGCCTTTTTAAAGGTCATACCACAACAGCTCGACTGAATTGTAGTCAGGACATTGTTTATGCCAATCCAAAACATCTTCTTTAATTTTTGCCATTTACAAGTGAAATTGGTAGTGTGCTCTGAGACATTGTCCTGCTGCATAAGCTTGGTCAGGTTGGTTTGGATAGCCTTTTACCTTAAATAAAATAAACCATCATTTAAAAACAGCTTTTAAATTTTGTAAGGGGGGGGGGGGGGGTTATTGTTCTCAGCCCCGTATAACCAATTTTTACAATAATCATCTCTCATTGCTCACTTTATTTCATGAAGGGCATGTTGTTATATTATCTATCTCTGGTGAAAATATGGCAAATGTAAGCAGGTAAACAACAGAAAGCCTTTGTTTGACTAAAACAAACCAGACACCACAAAAAACAGGAAGACCAACAACTAAACAGACTAAAAATCACAACTATGCGAACATAAGGTGAAGATGCTGAAACAATGGCAATCTGAAGTAAAACCCTGGGAGAGCGGTGAGGGGAATATACCCAGGAGAGTTTAATAGAAACTGCAAAGAGTTGGAGAGATAATAGGAGGGAAAACGATTTAGGGAAACTGAGGACACCTAGTGTTGATTGCAAGCAACAAAGGATTCCAGACTGTGACTCAGGGAATTAGATACACAGGACCAATAAAAGCTATTTAAAATGAATACCTAACCCAAGAGGCCACAATAAATTACAACCTTGCACACAGAAAGAGCAAAGCAACATAAATTAATCCCACCATCTAAACTAAGAAAGAATGTTTCTTACATTACCTCAGTCCTAGACATTGGATGACACACACAGTGTGACACACCTAATGGTGACTGCTTACCTTTGAGTTGATGAGTGGGCTCGTGTGGAAGAGTTGTGAGATCTGGAAGAGGCATGACTGGCTTGGAATGATCGCTCTGTGGCGGGCCGTATGACTCGCTCGGTCGTAGGGACAATCTTTGACATGTACTGTAAAATTAGAGTGAACCAATGAAGAAATGTAAAAGACCTTCAATAGACATGTTTATGTACAGCATAGAGTTTTTAATGAAATACTGCAAGGATATATCTTAAAAAAAAAAAAAAAAAAAAAAGAAAACTAATAGAAAAAAAGAAACACCTACATCAACCATAGGAATTTCCTCCGGGCCGGGTCCTGGGTGATTAGGTCCGTTAGCAAGGTTACGATTGGGATGTTCAGGATACATGTTCTGTCGCATATGATTGTGCATTCTGTTTCTTTGTTTCCTGTTGAAAGAGTTTTGATATTTTTTTAATTTTTTTTTTTTTTTTACATTTCCACTTTCTAAAAGTTTAAATCTTTAATTTAACATGGAAAAGCTACAATTAAGGTTGCATACAAAGTTGCCTATATGTTAGAGCTCATAAACGTTGGATAACTGGAAAATAAATATATCATTATTGACCTATTCATTGTTTTTTACCAGGTAAATAACTTCAAAAGTTCATTTTGAAAAACAATAAAAAAGTGCTTTTATATCCACTCCTCTTTTGAATACAGGAAGTGAGACGAAGACTTTTAATCTGGATTCCCAGTGTCTGGTGGACTAGTGTGCAGATACAATTAGCTGTCTTGATAAAAAAAAAAAAAAAAAAAAAATTAATAAATATATTGAGTCAGACGACAACAACAAAAAAGACTGTAGTGAGCACTTTTGCTACAAAGATCAACCATGCAGGGGAACATGGATGAGTGCCTTAGACATCAAGAGGTGAAGGCCGGTCAAAAATATTATCTTTGGTTTTTGCCCCAGAATAATTAAACTATTGAAATTGTTAAATTAAGGGACCTAACAAACCATATGAGGAAAGAGGATACAAATTATTTTTATTAGAAGGCTGAACACAATTGAAAAAGAAACATTGTAAATGTGATGCTATCGACCCTTTAACGACACCAGACAAATATCTCTACCCTCTAGTGAGCTTTTAAAAATGTTTGACTAAAGCTAGAGGTCTGAAATGGCCACACATAGTTACATTAAAATGTCATCCGTAGAACTTACTTGGTTTTACAGTAGGCAACCACACACAAGATGCCCACCACCAACAGAGCCACACAAATACCCGTGATTGTCAGGACTTGTTTCTGGTAATATTCCTCTGCCTCTGTCAAGATTATACCCAGAAAGACAACAGAGAGAAAAGACAGGAAACAATTAGTTCGATAAAGGTGGTATTATTTCCCACAGTTTATATTTTCCAGGTCTGAATCCTGAGCAGAATAAATCTTGTCTAAAAACTCCCTTACTATCAAAGAATCACATACACATTTGTGGAAGCTGGCAAATCTCTAAGTAGTAAGAAATAAGTAAGAAATAATAACTGTCTCATTCAGTATATCTGCACACACACACATACATACACACACACACACACACACACATACATACACACACACACACACACACATATATATATATATATATATATATATATATATATATATATATATATATATATATATATATATATATATATATATATATACACACATATATACGTATACACGCACATATATATATATATATATATATATATATATATATATATATATATATATATATATATATATATATATATATATATATATATATATATATATATATATATATATATATATATATATATATATATCTTGGCCTGTCTGCTCAGGAGTCCAACACTTTGAAAAACTATCTACTCAGGAATTCTGCAAGGAAAACAACATTCTTATTGTCACAGTATTGTTAATTTTGATGTTAAATATGATCATTGAAACTGATTTGTGTTTGCACTTTTTCAGAGAAGAGCTTCTGTGTGGCTGAGGTAGAAAATGTTGTGTCAATGGTGTCTTTGATAAGTATTATGATAAAAAATAAAAAGTCAATCCAATTTCGCACATCTCCTTCCATAGGAGGCGTCCTCCTCTCATTCACCAGCAGCCATGTTCGTCATCATGGCAATTTGTGACAAGTTAATAGCAGCACAAATAAATCATGGAAGTTAGTTTATCTATAGCACTAAAGTGGGAAATATTTCACGTTGCATGTCATCTGCTGATAATGACTTTACACAGAGGAAATGATACTGGTGTTTCTGCAATAACACAGTGTTCCTCTGTTCCAGTGCGTGAATGCACTTGTATAATTGCACGATGTCTGAAAGGATGCCTCTAGCCATTATTCTAAAATCTCACACACTGAAGCTCTTTTCTGGAAAAAAAAATGGCAGAAGACAAAAGCTAACAATGAAAAGAGATGGAGGCTGATAGAATGGAAAAAGGGAGGCTGTCAAACATTAAAATACCATGCATGGGAAAAGGGAGAATTTAGACTTCAGCATCACACTTCTCCCAAGGTATCAAGAGGGAAAGGTAATAGGAATTGAGGAGATCACACGTAAATCAAAAGAGAGACGAGAGGCATGATTGGAGAAAACATATAGAGATGAAGGAAAGAAGACTTGAAAAGACTCGGCTGAATACTGAGGCAGATAATCGGGTAGGGACAAACATGAGACATCATGCTTGTTACGAATGAAATCAAAAACCAGGCTTCTAAAAGGGAAAACTAACTGTCGTGAGTTAGGTGGAAACTTAGTCATAGGAGTACATTTCTGATCACATGTACGGAGGGAGGAGTCGCATCCATGTTAATGATGCCGGGCGGAGGATCCGTCAGCTTGTCATTCTGGTAAGTTATGATCACTCCAGAGATTGATTGGTTAATAAAAAAAAAAGGGGGACAACGTGTTTTACAAATCAACGAGCATGTCACACTGAAGGACGCCGGGGGAGCTATAGGCTAGGACTGAGAGTCAAAATGGATCGTTTCATACCCATATATTCAATCCCAAGATGCTCTGCCATTGCAGAAGGTTGAAATGTGGAAGGAGAGACAAGGACAAAAAAGAAACAAAGAGCAGATTAAGATAGTGGCACCTTGTAGCTTACATAAAGTGGCGTTCAAAAAACAACTTGGCAACCCTGCCAACTAAGACAACCTACACATGTCAGCGATTGCGCAAGACTACACACAAGCATGCAGCACACACATTAAACAACGCCAGACAGCGGCACAGAAAACAAATGAACAATGTTAACTTCACACTGAGCGTTAGAGCTGTCGGTTTTTTAGAGGTGGAAGGTGTTCCGGTAGCTACATGTCTCAACGTAACATGTATAATGTTGTCATGTCCCGACCAGGAACCTTAACGTGTTTTTATGGGGTTTTGAAAGACAAATCAACACAACGTAGAGAATAATGGTGAAACTGAAGGAAAAGGATACACTGTTTTTCAGAAATGATCTGAGTCTGCCACCACCGTGTATCAGTTTCCCTCCACTTCACATGGATGCATCGCGTTATGGTGGTCTATCGCAAATAGATCTCAATAGAACAAATAGCCTTTTTTTTTTTTGCATGTAACGTGTCAAAATGCTAAATATCTTAATGCTCATGAATACTTTCCAAGGCTCTATAAAGGTCTTTTAGTCAGCGAAAGCAGCGCAGCTTTATGCTGTACAATTTCACTCTGCAGAGAGGTTTCCACTTGTTACATAAACAAACTCTGTGAATGGGGATTGAATATTGGTTGCATAGTAACCCTTATTGCTGCTGTTTGGGGAAAATATGTGTCATCTGCAGAGATTACCCGTGCCTTTTCAGTTTTCTGCCGTGCAGATCTGCTTCAGCGTCAGCTCCCTGACACACCCATCACATGAACAGGCAAGTTAAAGGGCTGGTGCTAGAACAGGGGTTGCTCCGATACAGCTGTAGCCTGTATCGGAATAATATTGCTGAATATGAAGAGTTACTGCCGGACCCTACGCTCTCTGGCAGAGCGAGGCCGTGGGGACGTTGCACCAACTAGCCGAGTCCATAACTCTGGCAACTCTGTTGGTTTACTTGGGCTTAGGCGAGTCCCAGTTGTCCTTATGACAACATGCTCTTATTAATTCAAGCCCTCAGTGCTGAGCAGTAGAAACCATCCTCCTTCTCTATTGTATCTCACGAGGATAGATGGCTCAGTAAGTATGAAATTGGAGAGTGTTTTTCTGTATGCTCTTTAAAAGAAATGTGATTTATTCATCTTAATTTAGTGTAGAGCATTGTGTCTGTTTTTACAATACCTTGCAAAAAAATGTCATACCCATTGAACTTCTTCCCGTTTTCTCATGTTACAACCACAAACCTTAATGCATTTTATTTGGTTCTTATGTGACACAGCAACACAAAGAAGTACATTATTTTGTTGAGAAGGAGCCTGATGCATGACTGTTAAGATCTTTTACAAATAAAAGTTGGGAAACCGCCATTACCAACTTTGCACAGGTCGAAATTGCGAAAGCTTTGCTCTCAGTTGGATCAAATGGATGTTCTCTAACAAACTATGTCTAAATCACTATCCACTACTCAAATATAAAATCCCAATTAAAGACATTGAAGTGGTGGCAATGTGACAAAATGTGGAGAGGCACAATAACCATGAGCCCCTTGGAAAATCACCGTTTCAAGAGTTATCGTGTCAACTCTTTTGCTTTTACTAGTTCCTCTTTATGCTGGCAAGCTGTTGTGCAAGCAACAAAGCAAAGATCGAGCAATTAAAGGCTGGCCTGTCTCTACAAGGCTGCACAAGAACAGGAAATAGACGCTGACCTTGACGCAGACAAGCAGCTGCACCGACGTGGGTGAGTGCTGGGGAAAACATGAAAATACTTTGCCAAAAGACAAGTAATTTCAGCACGGTGCATTGCAACTTAATGTGAGGTGAAATTACTTGTAGTTAAGACGGGGAAGGGAATCGGGGCGGAGGGGTGTTTGCAATTCCTTCTCTGCCAATGTACAACGGACGGCATATGCGAGCTGCGTAAGCTGGAGCACAGAGACGAGTCTCTGTAATCAGCAGCTTGACTAACAATAGCAGAGGCACTTTGCTATTCTCTTAACGTTGCTTTGACTTGAACCTGTACGAGGTTTCAAAGACATGATGCCAGCAAATAAGCAATGAGATTAGAAGCAGGCTACTTTATTCTGGCCGCAAATTAATCCTGTTTTCATCATTCCACTAAACAATAATTAAAACAAACTTTTCTTCAGCTCTAGGGGGTTGTAACATTAATACAGCATCCCCTACTAACCTGGTTGAATCTGGTTGAAGGTACTGAAAGCATTTTTGCGCAATGTAGAGTGTCTTTAAAGGCACATAGACTGAAGGAGACGCTCGTCTCCAGGCTGTTATCACAATAATATGCTTTAAGGGCAGGATTAATCCAGAAGAGTTATTAGCAGGTCTTCCACTAGTTTTGGGATTAACTTTCAGTTGGTGGCTGTTTATGCCAGCGTTGCTAGAGGAGTAGAGATGTCAATATTTCTAATCTTAGACTTTTGGAACTGCTTGATGCAGTATCCTGGTACTGTACAGCATCTTGTTTATGATGTCAATAAATTATTATTTGGATGTATTTATGTCACAGATCAATGCAAAGTAGTGCATTATTGTAAAGTGGATAATTGCACTGGATTTTATTTAGGGGTACCAATGCAAAGAGGGTTAAAAACACATCCATACAACACTTTCCATAGTTTTATTTGAAAAACTGATGACATCATGTATAATTTTTTCTATAATTTGACAATTGTGCATTACTTTTTGTTGGTTCATAACATAACACCTCAATTAATTATACTAATGTTTGCATATGTAACATGACAAAACGAGAAAATCTGAACACTTTTGCAAGGTACTGCACATGAACTCCATGTTATGTGCATGGGTGCTCTGTGCGGTGTTGGCACCATTTTGTTGCTTTCTTCTGAAGCACCGCAGATCAGCAATTAAAAAAAAAAAAAAAAAAAACACTATCCCAATTTTTTTTTTTGGTGGAGCCCTAACCTCTAATTTCCTCAGAATAGCTGTAATTGAGGACCTCAGCATGCCATCAACTGGTCTGAAAGTGAAACGAGCGGAGCTTCTTGTCACAGCTTGAAGTGATGTGATGCCTGGCTTTCAGGTTCACGCAGTTGCAATTAGTCAAGAATCAAACATGTATTGGGAAGTGTTCTGTCACGTCGGTTCATGTTGCCTCCGATATACCGTTTATTCACAGTGTAAATACGAGGAAACTCTCTGAAAGACATTGTTCAGAAGGAAAGTTGAATTTCATGCCTTAAGTAAGCTTTGCTCCACCAACCAAATGTTGGTTTTTACTTTTCATTTGATTACTTTTACTGAGACTTGTTTTTGCATTAATAGATTGCCTCAAGTGATACTGCAAACGCTTGCATGTCTACGACTGATTGCATAAAGAGGTGTGATTGGCATTTGGTCGTAGCGTTCATCCTGTCGGTGTTGTTACATGCAGCTCCCTGTGTGCAAACAACGAGCTTCCACAAAGCATCTAAAAGGCAAATTAAAAAAAAAAAAAAAAAAAAAATCACACCACAACTTGTTGCAGGCAAATCTACCACGACAAAGCACATGCAAAGCTCTGTGAGCTACAGGAAGACCGCGCACGCACGGGATCACATGCTGACCAACCACAAAAAACAGGCTCTGCTAATCTGCGCCAGCTTGTGAATGACTCATCAAAGGAGATTCAGATATAATTATTAGGTAACAACAGGAAATGACTGCGATCTCTCTACACCCAGCGTGCATGCATCACACGAGACCAGTCTGACACAGCGACAGAGGAGAGAAGTTGACATACGGTAGAAACTGGCCATAACGTAGGTTTGACAGCGATCACCAGTAAAGTCATTTGGACACCTGATGGGAATAAAGCCAAAGAAAGAGAGGGAGGAGATGAGTGAGGAAAAAGAGGAAGGAAACAGAGGGACAGTGGAGTGAAAAGGCAGAGCATGTGTATGGAAAAAAAAGGGGAGAAATTGAGGAGGGGGGGGGTAGGGGTGGGAGAGAGAGGGAGAGAGACACAGAATTAGAACAACAGCCCAACTACGGACAGCAAAAGCAGAGTGTTCCCATTGAAGACACCACCGTGTGCATGGTGCTTTGCACAGCTCATTGCGAAGTGGACCTAAGAGAGAAGAAGAGGAGGAGAAAGAGCGAGACGGTCGGGGTGACAGGAGTCCACTGGAGTAATCCAGGGACAACTGTGCCTCTGTTTTTCAGCCGCTCATGTCAGGTGGACATTCGCTTACTAGGATCGAGCATGTACAACCGCCGTGGCTCGATCTGTGTGCATCGCTGGCCGTAGTATCCTTCCTGACATCTGGGAAAGAGCAGACAAGCGTTATGAAAAAGGAAAACACGGGAAGTGAGGTGTATTTTACAGTGTCAAAGCATCTATTCTTGTAGCCAAAAACGGCGCGTACAGTGCATAAAAATGAGAGCGGCTCTCAAAGACCTGCACGCCCCTGTTTAAAAGCCAAGTTTTTGAGACGCATGAAGTGACATGATGAAAATAAACAAATTTGTTTCAGTTTTTATATAACATGATTAAAAAAAAACGTAACACTTCAATAACCTGGTTGCATTACTGAGCACACCTTGACACTATATACTTTGTTTAATTCACTTTTAGCATTCAAAAATACTGGACACACGCATACAATTATTTATATTAAATCTTAACAACCAGAAATAAACTTTAGCTTTCCTCGTACGATTTTTCTAACATTTTCTTTAATTTATAGGCCATCAGCAGTATTGAAGCGACCACAGGATTTCTGTCATTTGGTGGTTTTGTTCTACATGTGACAAATGTTTTTGTTTTTTTTTCTATTTGAAGGGGTAAGGTTGCAAAACATAATCCAGTCCTGGTTAAAATCCCCCCAAACTCTTTCAAGACGACTTGTTGTGCTCTGTTGTGACTAAACTCAGCTAAACAGTTGAGCCATTATTTGGAAATACGTGTTTGGCCCCAGAATGAATAAATAAATACTTGATAAAATCATTATAAGAAACAGCCACACAAGTGGGGGAAACCCACCGGTGGCAGTTCCACAATTTCTACAAATGGAGCTGGATTTTGTCAAGTAGAAAAAAAAAAGTCAAACAAAAGTAGAACCAAAACAAAAACAAAAAAACAAAAGAAAAATTCTAAATAAAATACAATTTTTACCCAAACAGCAAATATTTTAGTTGGTTTTATAAGGATAAAGCTGGATTTTATTTTCTACCATCAATGTGACTCCAAACAACCTTCCAAATCAACAACAAAGTGACATCTTGAAAGGAAAGTTCATTTCTTGGAACAGCCTGGACAGAGTTCATAACTAAATCTGTGGGATCTCCTGAGCATGGCTGTGGACATGGTGTGTTTATATACATTTAAATTATATATTCCCTAAAAACACAACAGTTAGTTCACTCTGTGAAATATACCTCAGATTGCAGGTAGAAATCTTTTCGAAATAATCTATTGCTGCTGGACAAAAATCCTGCGTCTCTAAAAATGTAACTTTTTAAGAACTGAAAAAGCACATTTTAACTCGACATGTAAATGTAAATCCACATTATTCGGTCAAAATGTCATGCTCTTTTTAAAAAAATTTACGTAAAAAAATTTGTAAATTAAATCCCAGGCAAATGTGATGGGGGACCAGTAGTGTTGATTCTTACAAGACATCCAAAATGACATATGCTTGAAATAAAAGCTTTTTGCTTAATGATGACATTATCATAGTCACTTTTTTTGGGAGATCTCAAAAACTTGGTACTTTGGGGCTGTGCACAATTTTGAGAGCCTCTTGATATTAATAAACACAAAATTAGGCCAATGCAAAAGGATAAAGAAATGGTAATCAAAAACTAAATTATGACAGCCCCAGTCTTCATCACTGCTCCGTAAAGCAACCAAAAACAACCTGTGCAAAAAAGGTGAATATAGGTTAGTAAGGTTTTTCCCCGCAAAGCTCCCTGGAATCCAGGTAGCTGTGGTCGAAACCTGCAAATGGGTTAGTTTTATCACTGTAACAACAAATCAGACAAAAACAAACTCCAGATTTTCTGACTGGAATTTTAGAAATATGGTTTATGAAAACATAGCCGGTCCCTCATGTTTGACCGTTTGTTTAAAGTGGTTTATGGGGTTAGCATGTAGTTTAACGTTTTTGTAACTGAAGACAGTCTATCTCCAGGATCAAGGGTGTTGACCATACTTCCTCATTCCCCGTTTCTCATTAGGATGAGAAAAGGGGGTCTTTCGAGGGGCTCCTACACAAGACCGCCAAACCCAACAGAGGTCATTGCTTGTAATTTAGTAGCTTCTCACTATGCCTCCCAGGAGCAGTGTAGCGTTCAAGTAAAAAATTACTCATCCTGAGTGATGGATCAGTTTGTTGCTGTGGCACCGCACCACCAGAACACTGAGGAAACTTGGCTGAAAGTTAAAATATGTAAACTGTCATAGAGTAATTAAGATAAAAATTAACTACACTGTGATCTGGGATGGGATAAGAACCAAACATGTAGCACTGGGAAAGAAATAAGCAAATTAGCATGCGTTTGGACTTGTCTGGGAGGATCTGCTGTTTGCAGAGATGTTACACATGCTCAGTCCCAGAGACTAGAACATTGAAACCGCTGAACATTTCCGTTCTGATAGATCGGAATCAAAAGCGAGAATGTTTTTTTTAGGAACAACACCAAGAAGTAGTCGATAATACAAATGTGTCTATTTCCACTTTATTATCGTATATATACATAATGGTGTCTGACAAATGGATCCATACCCTTCAAACTTTTCCATATTTTTTTCTCATTACAAACTCAAACTATATGTCACTTTTGTGGATTGTTTGTGATGGACTGACACAAGGTGAGTGCATGATTGTAAAGTGGAAAGAAAGTGATAGCATAGTTTTCAGCTCCATCCATTTGTAGTCAGATACCCACAGCGTGATGCTGCCACCTCTATGTTTCGAGGTTGAAACGTCATATTCAGAGTGATGCACCCCTCCTTCCACGTGTTTTCATATTTGTCTACGTGGATAGATCAGACTTCTCGTAACTTTTTTTTTTCTAAAAACATTGTTCTTCTTGCAACTCTTCTGTAAAGGACAGCTTTGTGGAGCACACAAACAATTCTCCCACCTAATCACTGGATCTCTTCCAGATTTAAAATGATCTTCTTGGCTGGCTTTTTGACTGATAAACCCTAACCTTTGCCTGGCTGGATCACCACAGCTTGATTGGTCTGATGTGTTCCTTGGTCTTCCTGATGCTGTTTGTTCACTGATGTTTTCCAACAGACCTCTGAATAGTTGTGTTTATACTAGAATTAAATGGAATAGAGGTGCACTTAAGTTTTCTTATTTGGGGACTTTTGGAAGTGATTGGTTACATTTGACACTATTTAAGAATATCCGAGAAAAAAGGGGCTGAATACAAATGCTAACCACACTTTTCAGAAATTCAATCGTATAATTATGCACTACCTTTTGGTTAATCGACCAAAAAATAAAAAAAATAAAAACACAGGGTACAAATACTTTTGCAATGAACTGCGTGATCAACAACTCACAGCTAAATCTAAGCTTCTTTGTTTCTTGCTTAATGAAAGTAACTGGTAGAACTGGAAATTATACTTTCCAGTTAAAATATCCCTGCTTCTCTTTAATTATTTTCCATTTCCTTTGTAATCTGATTTCCCTGTTTATCGATATGTATTTCATATAAACATATTTAGATCATTAATTAGCGTTACCTGTCCAAAGTTCATACTTCAATGAGAAGCAGATGGGTATGAAACACAGACTTATTGTCTGCAGGATATTTTAGCCTGTGAGTAATATCCAGGGAAGCTTGGCATGTATCAAATGAGGTGGCCGCGGGACAACAAATCGCTGCAGGCCTTCCCTGCATTAGCCAACTTTTCTGGACCTGCGCCCCGGCCATGAGTGAATTAGCTGCAGCGGCTGACTTATTGCTGCCTCTGATTTGTGCACAGCATATCGAACTGCTGTTGCAGCCATGTCCTCGCCGTTTTTTTTTAGGCGTTCCCGCTCTGGCCGACTTGGCAGCGGGGTCCTGCTAATGTTTCGGCTCTACATCAAACCGGCCGACAGACTTATGTGACAGTTTGTGCTCTTAGAAAACCTGCTTTGTAATGTCTGACAACCTTTGGACAGAGATTCATGTGTTTCGTGCTATTTGATTGCAATATATGAAATCAAACTAGTGATGACATATTAGGTGATCGTTTATGTGGTACACAAGCTGATCATCAGATTTTTGCAACTGTTTCTGTTGTTCTTTCAGTGATCTGAACTCAAACATCAGTATACAGCGCGTTGCCAAATGATTAAAAATCCTGGAAAGCTGATGAATTTACAGCCACAAATTCTGCATGATTTAGAGGTGGAGGAAAAACGATACATGGCAGAAAAAGCTGTACTTGCATCAGCATGTGTTTGCATTCAGTCCCCTTTACTCAAATATCCATGAGTGAAATTCAGGGCAGTCTTTGTCTTCAGACATTATCTATGTAGTAAATCTAACTTATCATGACAGGCTTGGCAGTGGAGCATTGATCATAGAATTGGCTGCAAAGATCCACAGCTCAGGAGGGAGCATCAACTGACGGGACTGCTAAAAGGTGCGCACTCAGCAAATCTGGCCTTTAGAGAATTGAGGCAAGAAGAAAGCAATTAGAAGTCCAGTTTTATGTTTGCCACAAAAAGCGTGGGGAACACCAATATGTAGCAAACAAGTATGAGAAGGTGCTCTTGTCAGATGAGCCCAAAACTAAACCTTTTTGGCCAACGTGCAAAACGTTATCTGAGGCAAAGCATCTTCACATTAACCTGAATACACCAACCCCACTGTCAAACAGGAGGGTGACAGCATCATGGTGTGGGCGTTATGCTAGTTTGGGCTGGGCTATCACCTAAAAAAATCAGAATTAAACCGAATTGTGGTTGTGACGACAAATAGAAAACTCCTTGTTTGTGTCTTGCTCCTGATCATCGTCCTTGCTCGTGTTTCTAGACCTTAAGCCCAGCACAAGCCCAAACCTAAACATCAAAAGAGAGAGAGAGAAAAAACGCTGTTTCTAAGAAAACGTCAACCTGTTTTCCACCCTAAAACCCCCCCCCAAAAAAACGCAGTGATAGAGTTAAACACATCTTTACACATAGGCCTTGATCCTCTCTTTCAAATGTAAGCAATCATTGTATTTATCTCATTGGGGGCCTCTAACAAGCATAAATATTTGCTCACTACTAAACCAGTGACTCATGACATTTTAAAAGGGCTTTTAATGTGCAGCCCTTCTGTACGCTAAACAAGACTTAAAAGAGTAAGCAAACCGCCGCACTCCATTATTAGCATTAAAATACACAACAGGTGGTGGATTAAAGGAACTCAGCCCCCCCCCCCCCTCCCCACCACCCACCCACCCCTTCTTTAAGACGTAACCACTGCTGCTGAGAGAAACATGCAACATCATAACCACAATTTCTTATTTGTCATTACAGTGTTATTATAGGGCAAACACATTTATTTTTTAAACATTGACATTTTGACAGTAAAAATGGGGAATCCCAAAAGCACCAGGAAGAGAACTCACTTGCAGGCAATCTTATTTATACCAGTGATGAAGTAACATTCGCCCTGATTCACACAGTAGTTCTTCTCTGTGTCGTTGCACCTTCTGGTATGGCCTGAGTCTGGAGATAGTGTTGTGGTTACTGGTTTAAAAGAACAAAAAAAGAAAAGACAACGTTACATTTTTTTTTTACATGTTTGCCAAGACCTCCATCATTATTGGCACAGCTAGTGTACAAAGCCTTAAAATACAGACAAGAGTTAGAGGGACAGAACATTGAAGAGTTCTTTTGGAGATAAACATGCGTTCTATAGGTAAAATTGCTCATCACAAATCTGTTTCACAAATACAGAGTTCAGGAAACACTAAGCATGGCCATTAATCATTGTTTTTGTTCATATTTTGACTTTAAATCATATACTTTTTAAGCTATAGATGGAAAAAGAAATCAGTTTAATAAATGGAAAACCCCACACTTCTTGGTAAAGCCATGCAAAAACCCTTGAAATAAATGCGTCTTTTATCCCAATTGCATAATGTCACACTAAACTTTTTTGAAAAAATAAACATTTAATCTGAGTATATTTATTCAGAGATGCAAGATGTCCTACATTTATTTGCTACAGCATCATTTTATCACATAGGAGGTTGACACAAACTACTGTTTTGTTCTATTATTTTGTTAACCTTGTCTTTCCCGTGTTTTAATAGTTGCTAGAAAATCTGTCCCTCTGTGGCGTAGCGGGCTAAATACACCTCTTTGTAGCAAATACTTTGACGTAACAGTTCAAAAAATATAAAACAAAGAAAACTGTACGACTTGAATTGTGACCCAAAATGAACATAAAGACATTTACACAGCACCGGGAAAGACAACACTCATTCCTAGAGACTCCAAGTACACACAAAAAAATTTATTTAAGGGCTAAAAAAAAAAGTGGATTTTGCTTGATATGTCCTCTTTAGCAGCAAACTGAAGATTGGCAGTTGAAACATATGCTACTATAATTTATTTAAACCATTCTTACTCATGTTTACTAGAGGTGGCAAAAGTATGAAGGCTGTTGTATTCATAATGGCAAATTCTTTGTCCTAATAGTCACCAAAAGATTAGGCCAGGTTAACGTAGTGAAGTCAAAATATGGATAAAAGATAGGATTAATGGCCATACTTAGTATTTCTTTAAAGATGCACTTCTGGGACAGTTTTATCACAGTGACTGTCTTGCATATCTACAAGTATTTTGTGATTTACTTATAAAACACACTTTTATCTCTGAAGGGACTCTTCGATGTTCAGCCTCAGATGTAATTGTGTCTCTAAGCAGTGTTGACACTATCTGAAGAAGCTTCTACGTCGAAAGATAAATATTATCCCTGACATAACGTAGGAGTTGTTTATGCACTGACTCAATTCGTTGGAATGGCCCAAAATGTCATGTATCTGAACTTAATCCCCCCCCCATCTTCTTCTCTGACTGAGCTGATATAACATGCCAGGGATGAAGTCTGCTTATCAAAACACAGGGACTGGTAAATCATGGCAGGATTGGGCTTGAGGAAGGAGGGTTGTCCTGAGCATGCCAGATGCTGACATGTGATTGTAGCTGTAGTTAGATGCTGCAGTTTTGCTGGTGGAGATTCAGATGCTTTGCACTAAGCAAAATGTTAACAGCTCCAATGCATCTGCAGCCTGATACTCATGCCGTGCAAAGAGTTGTGACAAGAAATCGCTCCAGGAATTTCTTCAGCTGGGCCTCTGGCTCTGACATTTAGTAAGCAGTTTGCCTCCACTGCAGGGTTTCACAACTCTTGCTTCTCCTTCTTTAGTTTTTCAAGAAGTTAGAGAAATTTCGCTGTGAGAAAACTTACAGAGGTTAGTCGTACTGTTAGTAAAAGAAGCAAATCAATCATGTGTTGCAGGCTGGCACTCTTGTTTCTAGTTTCAGATTGCAAAAAAAAATAAAATGAAAAAACTCCAGTAGGTTTTCATTTAAGGAAACTCAAGCACAAAACTGTCATACAACATAAAAAATGCAAGAGTATGCAGGATGAAAATATGATTGCTTCACAAAGAACCAAGGTGTCCCAGTTCAACTTTCACAATGCAGTGCAGGCCACACTCATTCTATCTCAGGTTCAACTCCAATAAACATCCACCCGAATAATAAACCAAGATATACTTTTACAACAGGTTTAATCTGAGATTAGTTAATTTGTGATTCATGGCCAACATCTCAGTTGAAACAGGATTACATATCTAAACTCCTAAGCTTTGCTGTCACACATATTCCAAGGTTTAACAAAACACAATAATATTGTGTTTTATCCGCTGCCGCTTCCATGGGAAAACATTTTTTAGCTTCAGCGGCGGGAGGCGGGGCTACATTTAAACTCACAATCACATCGTTTTTTTTTTTTCTGCTCCACCTGCCTCCTGCATAATGGATACCAACTTTTTGTATTTCACTTCCAAAACTGCAAACATTTTCAATCATGCCGTACGTAAAGTTTAAATTGTTTTTTTCAGAGACGGGAAAAAAAAAAAACACGTGGGTGGAAACCCATATAGGGTGCTGCAGATGTTGAACACTTAACATCTAACATCAAGGTTGCTGCATTGAGGACTGTGCACAAGCTGTGCTATTAAAGTTTTTTTGGGAGCAAGGCTAAACAAAATGGACTTCACTGTGGATTATCTTTACAATGTCTATTATTTTCAGTGATAAACAATTTTGGTACCTTCCTGGAAAATACCTCAGCTGCTAAAGTTATGTAAACAATTTTATTCTAAAATGTAAGGGTACAGGAGTCAAATGTACTTCGGTCACAGATGAATAAATCCCGCCCCTATTATTTGCTATTAAATGACATGCACTGATCCGTTTTAAACCTGTTCCACTTAAATGCTTCAATGTTTCTGATAAAACCAGTGAAGTACAGTAATCTGGTCTGTGTAGATGTGCTTCAGCAGAACACATCCAGAGTGTACGAAAAGCACTAACTGAGGTGCGACAATCAACATGCCTGCACGCTTTGTGCCTATGCTTTTGAATACAACTTGATAATAACCACATCCTACTTCTGTTTGCTCTAAGATTCCTTCTCCTCTGTCTTAACAGACACTGGCGCTTATGATAGTTTGTCTATTCTCGTACAAGTGCTCAGACACGCTGTTGAGTTCAAGGGAACAGCGCTAGGGTGGTTTAGACAATATTTATTCTGACAGATTCCAGTTTTTTTATGTTAATGATAAATCTTGTAAAAAAAAACTGGAGGACTTTACTCTTATAAAATTTCACAAGTTCAGAAGTCAGTATGCTTGAACCAGAGCCTCTGAAAAACAACAGCTTAATCAGTTATTTTCCCTGAATAGTGTTATCTCGACTTCCGGTAATAACATCAAGAACTTTTATTGACGATTAGGCAGATTACAGACTATAATCATTCAGTAGGATCTCTGTGCTGATTATTTAAGATTCATACAAACCTAAACATAATGCTCAACATCAACACATTGTAAAGATGGAAAGCATCAAAAATCATCGAGTTAAAGTGAATTAGAGAATGACTGAACACAGGGGTTTTTCATTAAGTGTCCTTAAAATAGGAGCTTTTTTCCTAAACAGCTAGAGCAGCAGGCTGGTTTTGTGTTGACATCCATCTGAGTGCTTGCAGGTGGAGCCCACACATCTACACTCAGCACACAGGGTTCATTTGGACAAACAACAAATCCCACCTGTTTGTCTTCAAGAGCGTCTTCTAAGAAGCAGAAACACAGCTTTACTCTCATCACAGGAAAAAAAAAAAGGTTTGTCCAAAAAGTTGTTTCTGTACTTTACGTACTCATGTTGTAAGTATAATTTTGCAATTAAAGGATACATTTTATCAAGGAACATTTAGTAGCAATAGTACAAGAACATTTTCTTTAAAATGTTCAAATAGCCTTTATATGAGCACTACTTCCATCACATAAAACATTCTTTGCAACCAATATAGGACAACAAATCATTATAGAACAACTTGTGTGAAAGGTCTAACCAGAAACAAAAAAACCGTAAAGACTACCAGCATTAAAACAATACATTCTCCTTTAAGTGGCGTGTTTCTCAACAACCACAAAGCTTATCAGCACATAAAATTAAGCAAGAATTATTTGCCTCCAGCTACTGAGTTGCTGATATGAAATCTATGACTTCTTCTGCATAGTTTTAACACTGAACAGTGACAAAAAATGTTATAGCTTCATCACATCTCTCCCAAAAAGCTAAGAGAGCCCAAGTCTGTGAAGCTAACCACGAAATAAAGGAGCCAAGCTTGACATGCTGCATCACATTGGACAGTGAAGAACCTCAGCGACCACTGGCACATCTATGCAAGGATTTGAGAGACAGATAGATATGCTCCTCAGTGCTCTGTCACTGCGGTCTGCGGACGAACTGATGAAAGCATAAACGTTCAATCAACTTAGCGTGGAAAACCGGAGATCCTCTGGAAACTTTTCAGTATGAGCTGCACATCTGCAGGGAGTTTTGTCAGGCTACAAAAGCACATAAATACCGTAACTGGCTTTGACATTCTGCAACAAGCTGCAAAAATAAACCGATCGATTTTGCCGGCTCTTACCTAATTAGATAAAGGTTTTTTTTGTTTTTTTTTTGTCATTATTGTGCAATGCTGATCCAACCACATTTGATGAAGGGGGACATGTTTGGAATAAAATCATCTCTGGTACTGATCTTTGTATGTATTACACACTCTAAATAAGTCCTCAAATGCCTTTTTCTTAATGAATCCCTGTTTCTTTTTGAACAAAAACACTAAATATATTATTTAGAAGAATTACAGTGCAATAAACACTTCAAAAGGATAAAAACTTGTTCTGATATAGTTATGTTATAATTACCCCCATATCACATATACCAATGGTAAACCAAAAGAAATGTGTAAAGAAATTCAAGAATGTCCCTCTTTAAGATTGGAAAGGTTTGGATGTGTTATGCCTTCTAGTTTTTCTTATTCCCTTTTGTCAAAAAAAAAAAAGTTCCTGACCAGCAAGGTTAACTAATGATCCTGGTGACCTGAGGCTGGATGTATGCATGCATGTGATTTGATAGGACGGACCTTTAGACCAGATTCTGCTAGCATAGATTGTACTGCAGATCCTCAGAGTTGATCTAAACACCGATAACACAGTTTCCCCCTTTAGATACAGCATATTCACCAAACCCATAAGTAAATTAATCTCCTTTGATTGCAGCTGATTTTTTTTGTTTCTGTTGCAGTAACTGCCTTTCACACTGTTTTTTTCCCCACAATTTCTTGGCAGTAAGTATTTTTTTAACACCTTCAAATGTGATGGTGGCTCAGTTACTTTCAATACATTGTGATGGTTCAATTAACAGCGTGAGGAAGAGTTTAGTTTTTCACGCCTAGTAGACCCAGCTTAGATACACATTCATAACCCGTGACACGGATGTAATGTGGATTTTGTTACGCTGAACAGCTATTCTTTTTATGTGTGTTTTTGGATTTCTTTAATTGCTTTTAGTCACATGAGTTTTACATTAGTTGAGTATTTGTCTTTTGAGGAAGATTACATTTAAGTGGGCTAAATCTTTTATCAAAATAATGTCTGAATATGAAGCACAGGAAAATAATCACAGTGAAAGCACATCATTTGCTTAATACAGCTTTAGTCTGATTGCTTTCCTTTATTCTTATCAAGCGGCTGTTACACTATATCTTTCATGGTGGTTTTGATATTCTTCACATTATTGTATATTGCAGTGAAGGCTTTATTTTTTCTTAAAGTTTCCAATTTAGAAAAGGTTTAATTTCTAAAATATACAAATTTCTTTGTGTGTAGTAAATCAAGTGATTTTTGATATTTAAAGTTTCTCACCTAGTTCAGGTAAACATTTTCCTTAACATGGCCAAAAATATTAACAAACAATGTCTCTTCTAAAAATTGAGAAATGACTATATTTTATTGTAACTGTCTCAGGCATAATTATATTCATGATCTATTAAAACGTAATCTCAAACTGCATATTACTCAACAGTAATAGAGGAGAATGAGAATAAACTTGGATTTATTTTTTTTGGTAAGTAGCCAGACTAATGGTTTTACCCTAGTATGTTAATGTTGCTGTAATTAATTGTCTCAGGCACATATCAAATTATATGTACAAATCTAGAAAAGCATATTATTTATCATTTATAGAGCATACATTTAGCATAAAATCAAGACTAAGGCAGAACCCCTGATCTACATATCTGTGCATTCTGTGGAATAATTGTTAGGTGACCTAGTAGCAATGTTAAGTGAGGCTGCCTTAGACATAACTGCAGAAAAAAAAAAAAAAGTTAGCTTTCTCCAAACCTTTTGCTTGTATGTTAGACACCAACGCAACCAACTGAAAGGAAATCTACCCTAGGCTTTTAAAGTTGCTGTCACTAACTGTCCCAGACACCCAGTATTTCAGTATGATCACAAAATGACAATAAAGACTCTTCAGTTTAGATTCTTGATCCAGTCCCTATATCTGGATCCATCCCAGTGAACTACTTGCATCAGATCAGTGATATCTAAAGTACTTCTTACTTTCTTAACTATCTCTGTAATAAAGTCTACATGAGTTGCATTCCGCACATTGCTGTTTAGGCACCCTTTAAAGTTAAGGGGACCAGACTGTAAGTGTCGTCATTAATTATTTGCTGAATAACGGGGACAGTGCCCCTTAAAGCTATAGTTGGTAATCCTGTTCAGAAACACTTTTTGTTATACTGGGTACAATCGTCCTTTCATCATGAAAGTAATTAATACATTATGTATTCACAAAAGGGAGGTTAAAAAAATTGTTCTGTGTGGGAGCTGCAGGCAAGTAAAAACTGTAACCAATCATTGCCGTTCGGTCTGAAGGGCATGGAGTTTTGTTCCTGCTCTCACCCATAGGCGTTATATACTTACCCCCATCTGTCCCACAAGTTCCGGGGGAATCATCTTCTATTGGTTGTCCCACATGTCAATCATTCTGACATACTCACGTGACGCCAGTGTCTGTGCTCTTTCCTTCTGAGTTTCCGCTTGCTGGCTGCGCATGTGCACTTCTAATGTTTATGCATCTGGTTAGCTTATCTGCCTGGTTAGCAGCTAGCTTAGAGGTTAGCTGTTCATTGTAGCTCCACTGCTCTCACTGTATACTTTGAACATGGCTGAGAGTCACAAGAAGTGAACCACATCCATGTTTATGAGAAAGAAGAGGAAGGTCTTAGCAGAAAGAAATAAGACCAGAGTGGGTTTGGGAGATTTTTTTCACGCGATCCCCTTGAAAAGCGGAAGAGCAAGGTAAGACAATCTTGTGCATGCACAGTTATTAAAAAGGGACTTGGGGAACCTTCTGGTAAGATCGCCAACTCCAGCTTTAACCCAGAGAAGGAGATTGGCTGCTGTGTTGGTGAGATTTGAAAGAAGGGTTTTCGTTTTCTCTAGTTTTTTTTATATGTGCACTCATGAAGCCAAGGTTTTGATAAGTTTGCTTGGTTTCTTAACATTGCATTTCAGTTTTGCTTAGCTCTGTAGCCCGGAAGGTTGAGTGTGTGGGGAGCTAAGAAGAGGTTTCCTATTGGGTCAGTGAGAGCCATAGTGTTTAGGCATCACCTCTTGCCACTGACTTTGATTAATCCTTCATGGCCCAAGAACTGAAAAGGAAAAGCCGGGGGTGCAAACCAGACCATCTGGAAACCTTCATAAACATGCCTGTCTTTCCACGCTCTCCAAAGGATTCTAGGAAAATCGTAAAAGTGAAAAGAGAGGTCCCTTTTGCACATTTTTCCCCCCTCCTGAGGCACCCTCTGCATACGCAGTAAACAGAAAACTGCTCGCGCCGAATGATAGCCCTGAACCCCACCTCACAGTCCAACCTATTTATACAGAACGGTTTGACGAACTAAGTCTTCAATTTGGCCAGACTGCGGTGCAAAGTTTTACACGTGTTCCGCTAATTCATGACAAATGCTGATAATTGTCTTCAGCTTCGCTTAATCTGTTTCAGTTCTGTGGAGTGCTGTTGAACAGAAAGGCATCTCAAAACACGAGATAGAATCTGAATCTGCACAGGGTGAAAGCCAAGGCAGTTATTTAAACACTGCTGGACCGAAGTCCATCTGGACTTTGTTATGGCTTTTATTTTTGCTCCTAAAAGCAATGTTGTCAAGATAAAGTGCATAAATCATGTCCCTCCGATTTGGGAGTGAATCACAGTCATACGAGAACAGTGCACAGGCCTTCATTCAGTCATTCGGCTTTGAGCTGCAAAAACATACAGACGCAAGATCCTGTAAATCTCCATCACAATTAAAACAAAGAGAAATATCCTTGTTGGGCTGTAAAAATCAGAGGGGGGAAAGTTATAAATGTCCTAAGTACAGGCTCATACACATAAAGAGGGTGCGGGTACCTGTAATAGCTCTGCCACCCAGACGTGCTGTTCCACAACTCATTTTTATGAACCAGAAAAAAAAAAAGACTCAGATTGTTCCCACCTTGTCAGACACATACACACCCTTCACCTCCTTTCACCTCCTTAGCTTTGGTAGAGAATGTCTGACTTGTCTCCTGTTACAGCTGCCACCAGGATCTTTCAACTTAGGTCCAGGTTAAGTTGCAAGCTTTCCTGCTACACTTGTGCGTGCTCCATGTTCTTCTTTTATGCTATTGCGCAAAGACAGCCCACTCTAAAAGGAATGAATAAATATGATGAGCCTGATAAGTTGGCACCACAAAAGATTAAAGTGGGAAGTGTGCTTTGGGTCGAATGTAAAGTTGTTGACAGCTGGGTCTGATGTGGTTGGAGAGGAAGTGCAGGGAGTTTTAGATTTAAGTTTAGGGGCTTAAGTTCTGCGGTTTAGGCAGAATGCAAGAAAGACAATGGAAGAAAAAAAAAGCTTCATTTAAGCAGTGGAACATAATTAAACATAAAACAGCTCAAAAGATAAAGCCTAAGTTGACGTGAAGGCTCTTTATATTTAAACATTAAGAAGTCCTGACGCTTGTATGTATTAAAATGAACTGCAGTGCATTAAGCATGTTTTGATTTCCAAACTTAAAATTATAACATATGTTGATGGAAGCTTAAACTGAGATAGAGTTGGCAGCTTACTAAGGTTGATAATAAAAAAGACAAATAGAAAGGTGGACGAAAAGAAAGCACTGGATTCAGACTGAATGCACGGAAGACGGGGGAAGAGAAAAGAGGGTTTGTTGACATGATCAAAAGGAAAATATTACAGCGTGCCAAAACTAACAAAAACCAAACACCGCACGTAGGATTTAACCACACCCCATCAATAGCTGCATCCAGCATCTGTGCCTTCAAGCAAAGGAGATTTCATGTCAAATAACCAGAGGAATTAAATTACTATTTACTCTCGGTGTGATGCACGAGAAACACCCATTATGAGCGAGAGTTCCTTTAAAGCTTTTTTTTTTCAATAGAAAATTATCCACAATTCAAACACCTCTGAAATGAAAAGAGGAATGCTTAGAAAATGAACAAAATGGAGCCCGCCCGGAACATTAATCTACCACCCACTCATCAGCGAGACCACCAAAACCAGTGTGTCTTCTTTTATATTCTTGTCTCCTATTACCATTTTTCAGTCACATAGCTGATATGCCTGGTCTTGTCCGCCTGAATCGTCTCAGAGCTGAAGGGAAATCAAAGAGCAACCTAGTATGTGATTGCACAACAGCTGTTCAGGCACTGCAAGGAAGCAAAGTGCTCTTTGGCAGGGAGGAAAATGGCACGACACGTATGCGGGTGCTGCTACGGCTGCTGTCGGACACCCGTTTGAGTGCAATTGGCAACTAATGGCCAAATGGTGTTGTCTGCAGCTCAGTTCCAGACAGGGCTGCTCTCCGCTCTGGCTTTTCTGAAGCAGTGCTGCCTCAGTGGGTGTTCAAACTGCTCGCACATTTTAAATGTGAAAAATGCTTGTCCACTCTCCGCTGGCAAACCATTTGAATGCATCATTGATTATTTTCTGGTTGGCAAGTAAAGCTGCTGAGGAAGAAAAGGTGAGTACACCTCCTCCAGAGTCCCTTACTTCAGTGCTACGAGGACTAAGAAGACCCGAAATCTCCAACTCTCTGTTGTATAAAAGTAAAGGCCATCACTGACCAACGAACGTCTATGCCCATCCATTGTATAACCACAACATTGCCAGATTCTTTGGTCAAAGCCTCGCCTGGCAGGCAGGGCTACTGATAGTTATGTACTGATCAGTTATGTAAATTTGTGGCCATGCGGTGACACATTTGAATTTAAAGGCCAAATGACATGTTGGGTGGACATTCTTTCAGCATGTGTGGAACAAAACATGCCACACAGCAAGACAAAGACATTTTTGGCTCTACACTTTTACTTTTATGTCTATTCACTAAAGTTGTCTCATATGGGGAAAAAGAAGTAGCCAAAAAGAAGTTGGTGGAGGAGACACTTGTTGAAGTCAACTAGGCATTGGTCAGTATGAGATTCCCATGGTACGATAACCTCATTGAGTTAGAATAAATATTATGGATTAACATCATTAAGGTATTACATGTAGTTTTTTTTTTTGTTTTTCTACTTTACAGTATGTTGTACATAAATACGTTGATGTTGTCTAGTTTAAATTTCATTGGAATGTATGTTGCAATGACAATAAAGGTAATTATTAGTGAGGTGAGAGTGACGTTTAATCAGGTTTTCACAACATGATTTTCCATATTTTTTTCTTGCCCAAATGAGGTAAAGTTTGGCTAAAGAATCCGCAAGGAGAGGGGAACAAAATGCCAGATTTCCTTTTCTGTCTAACATCTAACTCAGTTTTGCACTGAATCAGTAACTGGAATGGATAGTCATTTGTAGGTCAAGCCTTGTAGTTAGCACAGGCAACAAGCGGCTAATGTCAAGCTATCAACATTCAAATTCAAATTAGCACATTTCTAATGCTGGGGAGAACCTGAGTTTCAAAATATATCCAAAAATATTTAAGAAACCCTGAAGATTTAGTGGCAGATAGCTGTGCCGATTTTAGACGTTTTAGGGACTGTGGACAAATCTTTTACAAAATCTTGTCTGTCCGACACCAGTCTGTCCGTATGATTTGATTGAATTGACTTTGTAAAGTGCGTCAAGATGACAAATGTTGTGAATTGGCGCAATATAAATAAATGGAATTGAATTGACAAAAAGAGTTCACCTGTGAGTTAACACATTCTTGGACCAAAATGTGTTGCCTGTAAAGCCATCTCATTTATCTAAGAAGACTGACTCTTTTGGAGAACAGCAAAGAAGATGATGACTATGCATATAAGGAAGAATATGTTCAGGTTTTACATACAAATTCTTCTGCACTACCTATTCTGACAAATTTCAGTCAACATCAGTAAAAGGTCATTGATTGGATAAAACCAAATGACCCAGTACTTTTTTTTCTCAAAACTGCTGCTTTGAAAATGCAGGGCTTCTGATCTACACCCCTACCATTTCAATGCTGTCACTATCTTACCTGTATGCTCCTGCACCCTCGCTTTCGGCTCTATTGTAGTTGCTTCCTCTTTCCCTTTTTCTGCTGTCAACCAAAAGACACAATTAATATGCATGGCAAACATGATATCTTATTTAAAAAAACACAGAAAAACAAGGATGTGTGACACATCCACATCCTAAACACATATTTTGTTCGTTTTCTACCCTTTGGTGTCCTTGATGCCCAAGTCTATCACATAAGGTATATTTCCTCCAGAGTACACAAAGCTTAGATGGAGCTTTCACTTTACAGACTTACAGACTTACTTATTATCATGCTGTGCGTTACAATAATAGTTTGTGGTAATTTTGTGTCCTAATTCCAACATGCTTAAGGTTAAATCTGTATTTGCTATTTGATGTAAAAGAATGACAGAAAGAGTTAACAATGGTATTCATATTGAAGGGCTGTCTAGTTTAATGTAGCTAATGGTTTGACTCTTTGACTGTTTAGTAGCTGACAAGAGGCTTTTACAGCCAAACAGCAGGAGAAGTAGTCAATATTATCTGTGCGGTGATGTGAGGTCTAAGGTGACAAACGTTTAAATCTAATCAATCTTCCATCTGACCACGCACACTGTGCACTAATGTAGTGCTATGTCATATTTAGTGTTAGCTAGCTGAGTAAAATCATACCAGAACTGTTCAGAAAGTCGCACCGGCAGTGTCTCTTCACATTCAGAGAGACAAAGTTGTTAAATATAGACAGTACAGAGTTGGCTATCAAGCAGACTGCTAGCCTTGATGTGCTAATGACCATCCAAACTAGCACCTGATCAAAGGGTGCTAAACACACAAGCTAGCACTTAGGCTAAATTGAAAGTTATTAGCTTCTCATTTTCATTTCCAGTCTCCCAGTTGGCTGCACCAATTTTTTACTGTCAGAGAAACACTATGAGAAGTGAAGAAAAAACGATGGCGGCCACATAAAAGTACGTCTCTAAACTTTGTGTTTGAGTTTTCATTCCAAGCTAACCTTAACAACATGAAATACTGGCATACTCTAACATGTAATCAAATTCTCTCCAAGACCTTTAACACCAATTAAAGCAGATGCTACTTCTGAAAATGTTAATGGAGTTTTTCCAAGACCCTACGTTGAATTGAAAATATCCCACATCTCTATAGTTGCGGCAAAAATTTAATTATTCATACCCCTAGCTAATTTAGAATTAAGATGGTTTTCACTCAAGCAAGAAGTTTGTTTAAGATATCCTTTAAAAGATAATAAAACATGTAAAATGGGTTTAAATTAAAAAAAAGGTTTTATTTGCATTGTATAATAAAATGGCATCTCTTCTTTTTACAAACTTCTCTATAATCAATAGAAAAAGCTTTATTGGTGTTGCAGCTATTAAACTGTTCTAATAATTGCATACAAGCTTTTGCCGTGTTTCCACTGGTATTTTATCGCCGAGGGTCTCCTTGCCATCTAACTTATCTTTAGCTCCCTTCAGAAATTGTCTATCAGATGCAAGCCTGAACTCTGGCTAGGTCACTCCAAAATATTACTTAAAATCAGGATAAACATGTTGGTAAAATTAAAACTTTACTTTATATCTGATTCTGTCAGGGACATTGATAATTTTGAGCTTAACCATGAATAGGGAACAAGAAGATGCCAGTTTCACTTAAAAAGTCAGCATATGAGATGCTCTTTTTCTTGGGGGGAAAAAGTCCATTAGCTTAAAAGAAACCGTTGAACCCCAACTCCATATTTGGGTCTGATACTCACAGCTGTTATACTGGCCAGCTGTTTGGACCAAAAGTTTTCCCACTGCTATTCCCCGAAAGCCAGAAAGCACTTGCCCTGCTTGTATGTGCGTGTTTGTGTGTAAGGGTGTGCATGTGTGTGTACAGTCCTCTTATGCCTATAAACAAACTTGCATACACACACCACCCACACTTGTCTTACGCCCTGAAAACGGGCGATGGAGCAAGGGTGTTTGTTAGGCTGTCGGGCCTTTGTATACAAAAGGTTAACTTCACAGTGAGTGGATCACAATTTCAACCACAATTTGTGCCTAAACATTTGAAAGCGGATAACGTCAACTCCTAGGTACCCACTATTCATACAAAATCCCTGAAAAAGACCTTACTCACCCTAACAAACATGATGTGATGAGTACAGTTGCCAAATCACCAATGAACGGAAAGACCATGATGGGGTAATGGGAGGTTTAGGATAACAGACAGCTGTGGCAACTAAACTACAACACTGAGCGGCTGAGCTTTAAGCAATGGAATGGTAAGTATATGTTCCCCCGGTGCTCAAAGAAAATGTTAAAAAGCACAAAGACACCTAGAATTAGTAATGCCGTGTTCTGAAAAATACAAGGTAATAGGAGGAGCTTGGATTTTGTTTGATGTGAGCGAACAATAGTTTCCTGGCAAGCCCCTTTTCAATGTTCTTGCTCTGTTCACAAAACATCCAAGCAACTGCGAATTATTACGTCCCCAGTACAAACAAGCCTTTATGATGCAATGAAACATTTTAGGCCATATTTCTCTTATTTGAAAGCAGTAACAAACACAGCCGTGTTTGTTAGTTATCTGGCAAGTTAAAACAGAGCCCAGAACACAGCCAGCCGCAGCTGGGGTCACCAGCAGCGGAAAGACCACCAGGACAGCTGAGAGGGGGCTGAGAGGGATTCTTTTATTACACTATCAAATTAAGTCCGTGATACATTCTGTCCAGGAGTACTGGAAGAGTTAACAAAGCCCCTGCACACAGCGAAAAACTTGTGTCACCTCCTGCTCACATCACTCAGCTTTTCAAGTGTAACAGCTGCTTCCTCTCGCATTCATAGCCATATCCTCATCCATTCAAAGTGATGCCTTGACTGACCCATATAACACGCAGAGATTACTGGATATCCTATGAAATAAGACATGCTTTGATTATCTATAACACTAGAACACCAAAATGACCGGATGAAACTAAGCTGAGTCAGAAAACAAAAATATAATGAGACTTGGGGAAACTTTAGGAAGTTGCCTTATTATGTTTGTGCAAGATTACGCTCTGGTGTTATGGATTCAACAAGTGTTTCTCAAGCACATACGGCATGCATAAAGGGCCACAGTCCATATAAAGAAGGAATAGACCACATGAAAGTGCTGAATCTTGTTTTATTATTCAAATATACTCATTGTTTTTCAGAATAAACTGGAGAGCACCAAAGAAGAAGCGGATCAAAGGGAAAGTACGTCAATGATACCTTGTAGGAGGTCTATTCAAGTACAAAGTCTCTTTGAACTTTTACGTTTTTCGTCATAGCTCGACCTCAAATTCACGCCTATCTATTTTGTTCCAGCTGAAATGAAAGGAGAACTACAGATAGGATCAAGAAAAAGCATCCCCACATCATTATACTGCTGCCACCATGTTTCCCCAAAAGGATCTGTAAAGGTCACAGTTGTGCAGCGCACCGCTTAAAGTTGTGTGGTGGATCTCTGCAACTCCTTTGGAGCTACCTCTTGGTTGCCTCTGTGAACAATGCTCTCCTGGCATGGCCTCTCAGTTTAGGTGAACAGCCTTGTCTTGGTAGGTTTACAGTTGTGCTTTATTCGTTCCATTTATGGATAATAGAATGAACAGTGCTACTTGAGATCTGATTTAATAACCTAGCCCTACTTCAAACTTCTGTCTGGTGAGTTCACCCACATTTCATTATAATTAAAAAAATGACAATAAAGACTCTTGATTTATCCTTGCTCTGTTTACTGATTAAAATAAATAATTGCCCTAGGTTTTATTTAGGGTTATCAGAGTGAAAGGGGCTGAATATATGGGTACAGCATATTATTTAGATTTCTATCTGTAAAAAAAGAAGAAGAAATTCAAAACCATGGCTCATTTATCCTTCACCTCACAGTTGTGCACTGCTGTTTATTGGTCTAGCACGGAAATCACAAACTGCATTAAAATTTAAAGTAAAGTGATGACATTTTAAAACATTTAAGGAATTTGAGAAGTTTAGAAGGTGCTGTATTTTTTTTAAAGTTTCCTTTCGAGTAATAGAGGATGAGTTTAAAATCAAATCAAGTCAGCTGAAGATACAGAAAAGCAATTCTTTGCGGTGTAGTGGCACTCCTCCAGCAAATGACTGGTGCTCATGATACTGGAGAAGTTCCTCCGCTCATAACATAGTTTTCCACTATCTTACTCTTGATCCTCCTACTCCACCGGAAACTGACCATATTTCCAGAAAAGCCCAAACAGTAAACAAAAACAAACGGTGACATAGGCAAAATGTCTGTTTTTGAGAACTCTTTAAGGAAAACAAGTCCTGAACTCTGATAAGTGCAAATTGTCACGTCCTAATCTCAAACAAAAAGCCCAAGATCGGTCAGCTGATGTTGGGGATTATATCTTTCCTGCAGCTTGTTTTGACAATCACGCAAAGCTAAATATGGTTAAAGTTTGCTTTTGGACATTTGTTATTTTTAGTCAGTTCCTTTCATGTCTATTTATTCAGCAAATCAGAGGTAATCACAATCATTGTAAATATAATGTGACTCATGTATAAAACCATCTGTTGCAATGTTGTCAGTCAAACTACAACATCTCTCCTGGACCTGATCCTGACTCCAGCTAAAAAAAGGACTAAGAGTCAGACACAATCAAGAGGGCCACCTTTGAGGAATGTTTGTCCAGAATACAAGACTGAAGATTTTTTAGAAAAAAGTAGGTAGAACTAAAAGCCCAGAACTTTGATCCATAGAGCCTGACGAGGTTTGATCCATAGAGCCTGACGAGGTGTTCTCCAGTGGCTTGTAAGTGCGGAACATCTGACAGATGTAAAAGGCAACTCTTCATAGATATAGGCACTCCAGCTGCTGCATTTTCTTACACACAGCGATCGATAGAATTGACCATCTTACGACAGGACCACAACTAACATCCTTTAGCGTCATCGGAGTCGAGTTTATCTTGTCGCTTGCGTGGTACGGAGTGAGTAAGTTTTGTTTTACGCTAAAGGCAGACTTAGCAGGTTCGAAGGAAGTTGTTGTTTATCTTGTTCAAAGTGCTTACAGTTTCACTTACGTAAAACAGATCTTCAGATTTACTGGAAGAAAACAGGAAACACTTGTTGTTTTTAACTCGATGACAAAAGTTATTCCTGTATTCAATTAGTCATCTGAAAAATACATGTCCCAGAAATTCCTTAGATGTAAACCCTCTACCAATATTGACATACTACTGATGTACGAGCTCAGGCGGCGTTGTGATCTTCCCAAATAACCCCATACATTGATCTGGAAAAGATGCTAAAGAGTTTTGTCCACTCAACCGTAAAACTATCAAGACATTGCGAATTACTTAATCATTACTTCAGGACGTAGAGGGAAAACATACATCTGTGTGTGTGTCTGTGACTGGGGAAAGGGGAAAGGGGAGGGTCCCCGTGCGTGCAAATTGTTTCTAGTGGGCCTCAGCATGACTACTGAGGTTGGAGCAATCATATGCTCAGCTGTGATTTCCATCAACACATTCCTGGACGCTCACACAGCCCCTCTGTGGAGCTGTGAGCAGCACCCCCCGAGGATGTGACCTGCAGCCTGCAGACACATGGCTGCCTCGCAAGAGCTTATCACAACACGGCGGCCTTCAAGATAATGGGAGGCCTTAATCTGAAGCCACGTGGAAACAAGCAAACTCTGACTGGTGCCGTCTCTCAAAGCTGGCCCTCAAGAAAACAGTTGATGATATACTACACGGCGCTGCAGAGGGCCAGCAGGTCTCACCATGCCAGACTGATTACAGGGTAGAGGTCAGACCACATGGACAACAAATGGTCCCCGGGCGTCTACACTGGGGGTCGCGGACGCAGCTTAAATCGGAGCTCGCTAAACGGCAGCAAATGTTGCCGAGCTATGTGGCGAAAACCATACAATGTTTTATATGCCAAAAAAAGAAAATTTTTATTTCTACAGTATACTAGCAATGCAACATGGTGTTTTATAGTGTATTGACTCGGTGAAGCAGGACGGGAAAATGTTTTTAACGGATCTTAAAGATCAAATATGTGACAGTTCCCTTATCCACAATAGACAGATGTCGTTTGTCACTGAATGTGCGGAAAATGGATTAAATCTGAGCAGTTTTAGCTCATTTTCACAATTTAAAAGAGCTCAAATTGAAATGTTTAATATCCTAGTCATGTAATGCTCTGCTAGTGAACACTAACCATCTACACTTCCACAACACACCACTGAGGAGTCTATCACTGTGTCATGATCCACAGCTGTGCTCTGGTTTATGTATGTGCCTTCCTCAGTTCCCCGCCTTGATTCTTCCCTCAGGAGATTAGTGTTTCGTTGACTGTTCTCACCTGCTTTTTATGTTAGTGATTATTTCCTGGTTGTATTCAAGTTCCTGGTTCCTGTTTCTCTGTTACATTTTGTTCTGTTTTTTTTTTTCTGTTACACTCCATTGTTCCTGATCCCTGTTTGACTCCTGTGATTCTCCCGTATTTTGTAAGTTTTGGTTTTCTTCGATAAATCTCATCATCTTCCTCGTCCCTGCCGCACTTTTGGTCCACATCCCCATCACACGACACCAAGTTTCTCATCCTTACAATGCTTTACTAAGCTAATGTAAGGTTGACTAATGGATTATTGAGCTTGTCCTTTACACCATTCCGGCAGAAGGTTTTACTTGTGTGACTCTTGTGTGATTGGTCGGAGGTTTTTACAGATGGAACGGCTACTACACTGAAAGTCTGGAGTTGAAAGGGCCCTATGAGGACTTCCCATGAGTTCTGCATTGAGTTCTTGTGAAGTATAAAAGAAATTTGTCCATGTTCTTGAAACGTGGGTTGTCTCTGCCGATATAAAACTGTAAAACTGTAATTTTGAATGTTCCTAATGTTCAGTCCTACTGTTGGGTATTGCAAGAAGTAGTCATTTGAACATACAGCTGACCTTCAAATGGGGATTTGTCTGACTATTGGTTCGCCTTTCACCACTCATATGGATACGTTTACTTTTCTACAAACCCACCGAAGACCATTACTGATAATAAAATCCCAGAACATCACTTGACAAAAAAATAAATATAAGAGAATCCAAACTATCCCATTAAGGCTGAAACACAAATAACAAGAAACTTTAAGATTTAACTCAGCAGAACTTCCAACCATCTGTTCACTATGATTATTCAGTAACTGGCACTTAATCACTATGCGTTTCTCTTCCACCCGTCCAACAGAAAGGCATGAGCAAAAATCCCCACACAAGGCCAATCAATCAATGCTATTGGCAAACTCTACCCGCTGGCATAAAGCCACTGCATACTGCAGGCCTTCAAATGCTGAGAGGAGGTTAACTCTGAGAGAGACTAGCATGTTTTTTTCTGTTGCATTTGTCTTGGTGGACAAATATTGCTACAATGAACAGTTGTAAGATGTCGTGTCAGTGAAAACAGCTTATAGTTTTTTTTTTTTATTAGAAACTTCTGCACCAAGTTCGGCGATCACTTTCACTTTTGGGAATTTCTTTTTAAGCTACTCAGATATCATAATCCTTCTAGTCTAATCAGACTTGCCGATAGAAATGCTTTTTCCTAAGTTTACGCTGCCAGAGACATATTTTACTTTCTAATATCTTTGCAAAAATGTATAAATATAAATGTATATAATAACTACCAAACATGGAATAATAAAAAAAAATACACACAAATGCAAACATTATTGAAATCAGCAGCACACAGAGGGAGGAGGTCTGTGCAGTTTGCAGAAGCGGGTTGTGGTGGCCTGGATTCACCATGTGGTGGAGCTGAGCGCTGGGCTCCCCGAACAGGCAGCCGTGTGCTACACGGTAAGGTAACGCGGAGGATTACACCGATGCTGCTGCTGCAACAAGCAGCTTTAAACTTTATACATGACCTCATCATTTCATGTTTGTTTTTGTTGTTTTTTTCGTGCAAGTCGCTTAAAAAGCAGATTTTTGAAATATTCTCTTCTTGCTCGTGCTTGATTGAAGCATAAATCACACTCTGAAAAGAGAGACGCGGTAGCACCCTAATGCAGTCATCAGATACAGCAGAAAAGGAGCAAAGGACAAAGCTTGCAAGCACTAACTGCGCCGTAACACATCCTCCTCCTCTTCATAGTTTTCTTCCCCGCTCTCCTACTCTCTTTCCAACCAGTAATATATATCCTTCTTGCCCTCGCTAATATCTTTGTCTGTTTTCTGTCATGCATTCCCTCGTTTAAAATTTTTTCCTTCCCTTTATCCATGCTCTGTTCTTCTTCTTTTGCTCCCCCTGTCCATCTACATCTGAACACCCCCCCCTCCTCCCCTACTCTCGCTCTCCCTCACTCGAAGGCACACATACTGCAGCTACATGCAGCTTTGGCAACATACTGCAGCAGGCAAGAGTGCTCCACTGCGGCCCTTTAACACAACAGCGCTTTCTCTCCTGACCCAATAGGATGGCAAGAAACTCTCTTAATCAGTTTATCTGTCATTTTCATGAAAACAAGCTTTCGCTACCAACAAGCCATTTGTTGATCACATTACAATGTATTTGTTTTCCCTAAATGACGATCGCTCTAAGCATTATGTAATCACACGAAAATGTGTCTTTAAAGAAATACGATATTTGGCCACGCCATTATAAACTGATTAATTTTTTTCTTACAGTAGCACCAGACAGGTTTAGGCACAATGTGGACATGCTGTCCATGAAGCCGACATGCTGGAAGCAGAAGAAAATGGCTAAGTATTACGGGGGGGGGGGGGGGGGGGGGGGGGGGGGCTATGACAGCAGCCAAAATTTGATGCCTAAAGAGCTGAGTCATTGCATCTCCACATCTGCAGCTGTTGCGGGAAGTTTCCGGCCTGCAGAGGCCAGGGCTTTACCTAAAGCCATCGCAAGAAAAGATTTAAAAAAAAAAAAATTTAAGAAATGAAAGCTGGCAACAGGCCGAACAAAGCCTACATTTGCCCATGTTGTGGTAAAGCTGATGCAAATAAAAGTACTGAAAAAGTTCACGATACAACGCTTCGGAAAAAAAACAAAAAAAGTGTTCATACAGGTCGCATTACAGCCATAAACGTCAGTGTATTTTTGGTGAGATTTTATGTGACAGACAAGCACAAAGGAGCACGTCGTTTACGTGATTCATGCTTTTCCAGTTATTTTTCACAAATCAAAATGTGGAAGTGGTGTGCTTCAGCATTCAACCCCCCGAGTAAATCCTGCCGTTCGTAAAGCCTTGTTTGGCGGCAGATACAGCTGCGTGTCTTACAGGTATGTCTCTACCAGGTTCATAAATCAAGAGAGAGACTTTTCTGTCCATTCATCATAGCTCAATCTCAGTTAGATTTATTGGAGAGCACCTGTTGGTATCAACTGCATGTCTCTGCACAGATTCTCCATCGGATTTAAGCCTGGACCTCGACTCGGCCATTCATACACATGCACATGAATGCACTTCACTCTTAACCAAGGATTTATTTCCTTGGTTGTGCTTTTATTAGCTCTATCCATGTTCTCATCAACCTTGACCAGCTTGCATGTTCCTGCTGAAGGAAAGCATCCCCCAGCATGATGCTGCCACTACCTTCTTCCACATGTTTTGCTGTGTCCCCCCCCCCCCACATTTTTTGTGGAAAACTCTAAATGAGACTTCTTATAGCTTTCTTTCAACAATGGATTTCTTCTTGTCGCTCTTCCATAATGGCTAGACTTTGTTTAGCGTACAATTAACATGTTCTTTTTTGCCTCTTACCTAGTTTATTTGCTAGTAAATTGAATTGAATTGAATTGAATTTCATTAATGTTTTTTCCTGCGTCTCTGTCAGTATGTTCAAAACTTGGGACATTGTTGTATCGCCTACCTATGCTTTAAAGTTCTCCAGAACCTTATCTCCAACCTATCTGCTGTGTTCTTTTGTCTTCTTGATACTGTTTGTTCACTAATGTACTGAGATTAAATTACACAGAGGTGGACCTTGTCTATTAACAAGGGGACTTCTGAATGCATTAGGGGTATTGGAGTAAAGGGGAGCTGGACTGCAGCACTTCAGAGGTTTAATGGAGTCCTTCTCTCATGAGTCAGTGGTGTATAAAAGCCAAACATTTAACCTGTCTCAATATTTGGTGGGTAGTTATAATGTTATGGATAATTGGTGTCTGTCTCCTCAGCGAAGTTCTCAAACCTCCCTATTGACATGTCACCCCTGATTTGCCCTGTCTTGCCTTCTCCCCTGAAGCATGTACAGAAGTGGGCGTGCCGCTGCAACACAATGGGACGTGTCCGTCCTACGGTGAATCGACACATCCACACTAGTGTGGAAATACTGGGAAGCATAGTACAACAAGTGATCATCGGTGCATTAAAGGAAGTACAGTAACGCCATTGTTGGGATATCCAGGATTGACTTAAGAAAATGTCAGTGATGACAGACGTGAAGCACAGGGACGCTTTTACACAAAGACAAGCACAGATACGAATGAGAAAGAAGGAAAAAGCATGATATATATATATATATATATATAAATTCTTTGCTTTACCGTCTGCTTTACCAGCCACCAGCTCTTGTTTATCATACTTTGCACTACGTGAAAGAATATCCTGTTTGACTTGTTTTAAATAATTTGTGCTGCAAGTGAGAACACTGTTCCATATCATTGCTCAGTCATGTTTTATCCATTATGGCTACTGTGGGAATCACCCTATATGCTCACTGCTTTGTAATATCAGATGTTCTTTGATTTTTCTGCATAACCAGGATTTTAGCCTGCTAAGATCATCATATACAGTTTCACTGGCCACCGGTTGCATGCTCACGAGCTTCCCCTGAATATGAAGACAAACAGGTGCTACCACCAGGGATTCTCCACCCTCTGAGGGTTCAGGGCAGGATTCAACCTATTTTATTTTAATTGCCGTTAAACGTACTCGTTGTGCACTGACTTACCTGTGTGACATTAACGTTTAATAAATGTTAGCGCAGCATGTCTTGAGAACATGCATAAATATTACATTGTTGTTAGCAAAGAGCAATATGACAGTGTTTGGACAAAGTGGAGTGTCGCATTGTGAGCAAGAAGTAGGAGTCTCACGATCCGCTCATAAAACTCATCTGTAGCCTTTTAGATGTCAGAGAAATAAAAGAGGCAATCTGCGGCCGATTTAAAAACACATGATGGATGGCTTCTTTTCTGCAAAAAAATTGCTTGCTGGATATCAAGCTTTCTCTGCGTTCCCAAACACAATGGGTCCTTTCTCCGTCTGAAAAGAGCTGCTACTCTAATAATGCTGCTCAAGCTTAAGACTCCTAACAGTAAACAATGGCTCTAAAAAGGTGGCCTTGATAAATGTAAAGAAAGAAGGGGGGATGAAGTATTTTTTGCCTTAAAGGGAAAATAAGGACACTAAGTGAAACTCAAGAACCCTCTTTCCAAAGCCAGCTTTTTAACTTTTTTTCCAGCAGCTACATCTCTGGCTTTGTGGGATATCTACAAAAATCACCTTGCTGTCGAGGTCATAACTTTTTCAAAGTCACACAACATTAAAAACTACTAAGAGCCCAGCTCACAGAGCCTTCCAAGGAAATGTACTACCCTTGATTTTTTCCACATTTTCTCATGTTACAATTAAGGGCTTCGACATGTTTTATTGGGATTTCATGTGATAGACCAACACAAATAAATCCTGACCATCTTTGGTGTCACAGTTAAAGAAAAGCATACCATCACCGCAATTTTTAAAGTGGGGCTAATATCCCAGTAAACATAGCATTTTGCATGTGGACCAAAACGTTTTCATTTGCCCTCCTCTGAACAGAGTACATTCTTCCAGATGCTTGCTGTCCCTTCCCCGTGATTTGAGGTAAATTGCAAAAGAGTTTTTTATTTTTTTATTTTCTTTAAAAGCAGCTGTCTGCTTTTCACTGAACTACAAAGCTCAAATGTTTGGGATGTTTGACTGAAATTTGCCCTGTTGACAGACTTCCCCACCTGAGCTGCGGATCTCTGCAGCTCCTCCACTATAACTACAAGCTACCTGCCTGCTTCTCTAATTCCTGATTTCCTTTCTTCAAATACTGGTTCAGGTGGTCAGCCATACACTTCTTCTGATGATAGATTAACCAGTTTTCTGTGAACTTTTCAAAGCTTCAAAGATATGGTTAGAAACCTAACTTTCCTTTTAACTTTTGCAGAATGTTCACCCTGACCTGTTTGCTGTGCTGCTTGGTCCTCGAGATGCTATCTTTTCGCTAATGTTCTCTAACAAACTACATAGGCCTGCACAGACATGGTGTATTTACGCTGCAATAAACTTTGTTGCATGGTATTTACTTAGTGGTACCAGAGTAAACAAGTTTGAACCAAAATGTTTGCCAAGCCTCGTAGATTTTGATTTGTGACAAATATTGAAAATCTTCTTATTTTGTTTTCAATTCATAATGATTATACACTGCTTTGGTTTTGCCTGTCACATAAAATCTCATTAAAATACAGAAAAGTCTGTAGTTGTAAACTGACTAAGTTGATCAAAAAGTTCAATAGAGTATCTTTTACAAACACTCGGTGTCCAATCTACAGCATGTTTGTTCTTGAAAAGAAGCAGAAGAAGGCATGTAGGTGGGATGTCTTCAACATTTTATTTTATTTTGGACCTATGCACATAAACTAGCAATGGCAGCCGTCACTTTCCCCACTCTTCTTGGAGCAAATGCAAACTCACCACCTCACCAAATGGCAGCAGCTGTTATCAAAACTCTTTTAACTGCTACAGAGCTTTGAGGAAAACCATAATACACACACACACAAACACACACACACACACACACACACACACACACACACACACACACACACACACACACACACACACACACATATGCACAAACACACACATCCTTGTTTAAAATACAAAGTGAGCACCGTGCCTTGACTCCCATAGACTTTCATTAATTTTCAAGCCTTTCTATGGCCTAACCCTGACCCTAAACCTTACCTAACCTAATCTTTAACAGTATATACCTAACCCTAACCTAAACCTAATTGACACCTTGGTGCTTAACCTAACCCCTATATCAAAGTCCTGTCTTTACTAGTAAAATTAGCTAAAAATGTTCTCGTTCAGCTGCAAGTACAAGAACACACACATTCACGCACACACATACATAAAAAAAAAACAGAGACCCCAATAGCCACCCATTGGTTCTACACCACCCTTACAGGAGACTTTTTAAAACTTTTCATTTTACTAAGTTACTTTTGTTGCGTGAAACAGTCTTTAAGACGTTCTCATTTCCAACAACCTATGATGAATGAGAAACTTTACGCTACATTTGGGCTGTTTGTCATTGCCAAGTATAATGCTCCCTTCCAGGGAATAATAGGCCAAAACCACATGTGTGGACAGTTGTTCTCCATGCATGTTAGTATCCCTGCATGCCTATTTGTGAGTTCTCCGTCAGATCTCTCAATTGGCAAGAGAACAGTTGCAAAGACAACAACAAGGCCAGCGCATCTGCGCCGCTCCGCCCGTTGCTCGGGAGTCGGTACTCACTGCTTTGGATGTTAACAGTGCGAGTGGAGTTGTCCTTCCCCAGCGTGTTCTCCACCACACATGTGTAATTCCCAGAATCCTCCAGTGTTGCTCTGTTGATGTGGACTCTGGAGCCTTTCCTGCAGGTGACAACACTCACACAGCTGAGTCAGGGGAATCAGGGCAGGGGAAGGAAAAAAAAAAAAACAAAGCATGGAAACGCTACGAGTGGAAACACAGAGAGAAACACAGATGCACACAACAGGCCAAGTAGCATTGTGGCACAAACTCATCTCTGACTTTTGATGAATAGATCAAGGCATCTAAGTTGCATGGCATATTTATTCGCAGCTTAACCTATTCACATTTCTACTCTCAATAAAGGCTTTGCTCTTATATTGTCTATGTAAGCTCTTATTTTGGGTTATTTTCTCCTCAAAAGTGAGTCTGTTTAACTTTGGCTCACTGTCAACCACTTTGTCAATGTGGAGAAATTACAGGATTTAAGCATGGATGGATGGGAAAAGATGTCTTTCTTCATATTTATGCTAACTGCTTTGAGCTGCTTTTCTTAGTTATGTAAGCCTACTTCTAAAAGGATGCTGACTACAGCAACATTGCACAGCCTTAAAACTAATTTACGTCATGATACATTTTGCTAAAGGCTATCTAAACTACGGACTAAGCTTTAACCCTTTGTATTTTAACTCGCTGTAAAATGTTTTCTTAAAGAGGTAGTTTCGGATTTTTGAACTAAGGTTCTGCTAAAAGCTTAAGAATAATTATCCTGCCTGTGGTGGAAAACTGACTTGGTATCCTTCTTGTTGCATAAATCCACATTAGTTGGTGTTAAAGAACAAGGATTCTAGTTTTCTGAATCTAATGACTAATCGAAGACGGGCTGAGTTCACAGTTTGAAGCGAATATCTAGTCCAAGATTAATGCTAATGAGTAGCAAAGGAGAAACTAAGGCTAAAGTCAAATTCAAGAGTTTAAAATAACATTCAATGTCAAAAAATGTTGCGGTCGTTTATGGAGATGATATTTTATGAACCATTAAACTGTCGTCACATTTGCATTTGACGGTTATTTACAAAGAAGCAGAAAGTGATTAGCATTGGAAATTGAGGTGGGCGGCTGTGAGCCACTATTGATGCACGAAACAAGTGTGGAGAACGAAAAGATATGAAATGTTTCAGGTTAGACTGTCTGCTATGAAATTAAATCAGTATAAAAAGCAAAATATTACAGAATATGGGCTATTTTATTTAATATTACACTGGATTTGTTCTCTATCACATGGTGACTGACAGTAAATGAGTTACAAGATTCACTATCAGTACATGGCTCACACAGAAAGATCATTGGCGGCTTTTTTTCCATTTTCCTATGTTTGCTTCATAGATAATCACCAGCTTATGAGTAAATGTAAACATAATGACAGTTATCAAGGGTAGCTTCAGATCATTAGTTTAAGACTAATGGCTACCTAGATTGAGGGTATTGGTAAATGGCCAACTAATGTGCATACAGAATTAAGGCATGTATGGCTAGTAAAATATCATGGCGTGTGACCATTCAACAAAACCTTACATTCAAAAACCTGAATTATCATTTTAAGTGTAAAAATGCTATTTAGGGATGAACATAAAGTAGCTGGTAGAACAAAGAGGATATGCAGGAGGGTTCAAAATGCATCTTGGGTTTACTGATGTAATTTTTAAATATTTTTTTTTCTTGTTGAGAACAACACCCTAAAATTATTTTATTAATCTTAGCCTTATATGAAAAGAACTCACAAAGTCAGCAAGACATATCACCATAAATCCAATATTTATGCGGTATAGAGCGAGAAGAAAAACCCAACTAAGATAAACAAAAAAAAGCATTCTTAGTGCCTATTTCTTTAAATCTGATTGAGTCTGGGTTACAGGACAAAAGTTCTCTGTACTCACCGTTTGAGTTTGACCTTTTTGTTTCGTTTAAGCTCGTTGCCATCTTTGAACCATGTGTAGTTAAGGACAGGGTCTCCTGTGGCCTCACACTTCACTATGAGCTTGCTTCCCTCGACCACGATTATCGGATTCTTGATGGGTTTTATCTTTGGAGCAGCTGTGTTGGAATAAAGAGGAAAAACAAACTCAGTATTAACGCACAATAACAAAAGAAAACATGTTTTTGGCCTATGCATCTTGGTGCGTTAAGCAGGGGGGGGGTAGAGAGAGAGGAGAAACGGGAGCTGAGCCAGTAACCCCTCTTAATGGAGTGAGCCAACAGCTCTCTCAGGTGACCTCCAGATGTGGTCACTGGAGACATCATCAACTTCGCCTTGGACTAATAAACATGCTCATATTCACTCTGGCTTTGCTGCTACAAAAACACCTGAGGCAGTATTTAGCAAACATTCACCAGCTGAGGAGGAAAATGTACAACCGCAACAATCACGCACAATTAAAGTCAATCTGGAAATAAAAAAAAAAGTGATGATACCATAAAATTGGCTTGTTTTGTATGTGAGAGGGAAAAGAAAACAGGTTCAATCATAACACTTATTCTGTGCTTTCTTTCTATAATAGCCGCATTTGAAATACGGAATCACTTCTATAAATCATCTAATCAAACAAAGAACACGCTTTCAGCGCACAGCAACATGCCAGCAGACAGCTGCACGCATGTTTAGGTGGAGCAAGAAAAGGGGTGAGCAAGGGTCAGCGAGGGGATTTCTAAGACACACACACACACATCCTCTGTCGCCTCCATAAACCATGAGTAACATTCACGATTTCATGCACAGTCTGCTCCGAGCTGTCCTACAAATTACAGCTGCTTGGTGCAGTTGCCTCAAGAGGACGTCACTTGAATGAAGATGGACAAAACATGACAAGCAAAATGAAGTTCACGCAGGTAATGGCTCTAACTGGGCACGGAAATAGCATTGCACCAAAATAACCCCCTCCTGTCCTCTTTTTTTTTTTTTTTTTTTTGGGGAGACTGTCCTACTTCACTGACCTATTAAAAGAAGACATGTCTGCACGGAGCAAAGAAAAATCCAATGATGTTGCAGTTTGTGCGACATTTTGGCGGATTTAGGCTGACAGTGGTGATGGAGTTGAGGTAATGTTCCGTTAGCATTAACAGAGGAATTCAGACACTTTTTTTTCTTCTGTCAGTGAAGACTTAAAACACATAAGTGGGCTGTGACAAAAACAGCCATTATGGTAATCCTCTGCTGAATTTGAAGGAATCAACAGTTCTGAAAGAGGTCAGATACCTGTGTGACCTTTGCAAATGCGAACGTTGGGAACTCTCACTATGCCGAGCTATGGTGCAAAAGTGATCAACCACCCTTAAACTTTTTCCCCTTTTGTAATGATATAACCACAAATATCAATGTACTTGATGTGACAGACCAACGCAATTGTGGAGTAGAAGAAAACAATATACGGTTTTGAAAATTTTTCCATGGTTCGGTATCTGAAAAGTGTGGATTACATTGGAATTTAGCCCCCCTTGAGTAAAGACCTTGCAGACACACCTTTTGCTGAAATTACAGCTGCAGTTCAATAGGTTCATTTGGGGTATGTCTTTACCAGCTTTGCACATACAGTGGATTCATTTTTTTGCTCATTTTTGGTCAAATAGCTCAAATCTGAAAAAGGAGGTCACCTGCGAGCCTCAGTTTTTAAGGCCTGCCACATAATTGTAATTGAATTTATGTCTGGACTTTAACGAGGACATCCTATCTCCTGGATATGCTTTGATCTGAACCGTTTCAGGCTTAGGCTTCGGCTGTTTGCAAAAGATTGTCGCATTGCTGGATCTTTGTCCCTGTTAAAGTATCACCACAGCATCATGCCGTCACCACCATGTTTCATTGTGAGCATGCCGTGTTCACAGTGATATACAAAGTTTTCTGTCATGCACGTTTTTTAACATGCTAACCAAATATTTCAGTTTTTGATCTTATCTGACCGGAGCACCTTCTTCCACATAGACCTACACAAAGTGATGCATAATTGCGGGATAAAAGAAAAATTGATACTTTTGTAGAACTACCTTCCACTGGAATTACAGATGCAATTCTTTTGGGTTATGTCTGTACTTTGCTTTCTTGCATTTGCTTAGTCCATCTAAATCTAACTCTGACCAGCTTGATGTGGTATGTTGACGGTGATAAAGGGTTTAGGGGTTCGCATTCGGAAGTCTAATAAAAAGAGTTGTCAAGCTTTTGTTTCAACAATATCTTTCTTCTTGCGATTTCTGGACGTAATTGCACTAAATTTTACTTAAATAACACTAGGTGTTATTTAAGTAACACCTAGTGGTTAAATTCGGAACAACACATACACACAGCCTGCAGTTTCGAGTTGCTGCTGCTGATTTTTTACTTTCATAAGATAGGTTTATGATGTATTCTGTTCTGTTTCTGGTCCACTTCTCTGTCTGGCTTCGATGTTAGCAGGCTGCTGCTCTTTTGTCAAAATAAAATACAAAATGCTAAGCTCTGTTCGGGGAACCCAGGGAACTCTTACATGATTGGCTCAGGAGCCAGGAAGTAAACACAGGCTACATTCTGAACCGAAGCAGTTCCAGACCGTACCTCTAGGTTTGAAAGGAGAAAAACTATTGTTGTTGGAGACGACCGATTGCTTAAAGGAAATGTTACTTCCATCCCGGGTGACAAATGAGAATGATTTAGGTTGATTTTACTGTAAATAACTTACAAATTGCTCCTTTTAGCATCAGACTAAGAACTGGGCTGAAAACATTGCAGGATACACTTTTTATTTGTAAAAACTATGTATTGTTTTCCTTCCCCTTCACAACTATGTACTAATTTGTATCGTCTTAAAAAATTTAAATTAAAGTTAATTACAAAACGGAGGTGTGGTTGTACCAAAATAAAATATGGAAATGTTCCAGAGAAAAAAAAACGTTTGCAAAGCAGGATATACATTTATAAGTATGTCTCATATCTCAAATTTAGCACTGATATTCATGACTAAAGCATTCAGTACAAGGAAACAAGCAGCTCAGTCGTTCGTGTTAATGCAAATAAATTGGTCTGCTAAAACAAATCCCCCAGCAGAATTTGAAAAGGGATATATATATATACATAAATCAAACATTTAATGCGACGCAACTTGATGATATCCAAAGACTGGTCATATTTTCATCAGTATCAGACATCCTCTGTTTAAAAATGGCCCTACTTTCAGTTTGGAAACCAAATAGCACAGCTAAAATTCAAAATAGCTCAGAGATCAATGGAAACATAGCCATTTTTAGTTCTATAGCGGCCACTTTGTTGCTAAAATTATCCTGATTTCAATAAGACAAGGGCCTTTCATCTATGAACAGCAGGCTGCTGGAAAATGTGACTGATGATATTTGCAACACTGGGAAAAGAAAGACAAATAATCTAGCAAGGCACGGAAAAGGCAAGGTGTACTTTTTTTAACGTAGCGCTTTGAAACTTTAATGAGCTCTAGGTCTCAAGATAGATATTGTTGGTGCAATTGCTCCAGGAATTGCTTCAAGATTTTCAAGTCCCAAGAGTTTGGAAATTTAAAACTCCCATTTATTCAGCAAAGTGTAATTACAGATCTGCTGACAGTCATAACATTATATGGACGGAACATGTATGACACATTGCCATTTGGGTTTCAATTTTATTGGTAGCCAGAAGCAAAGTCTAATACTGAACCATAAGCATTTTTTGCTTTTTAACAATTTAATGCTCTACACAGGAGTTGATGTTAAACAGTGCTCAGTGTACTGTGGTCTCCCCTACTGACCCTCCTAATTTTCACATTACTCTTACTAAAGGAATTTACCAGCACTGTGTCAGTTGTGCTGCAAAGCCTGTGTAACAGTATATCAGGCATTTGATGAGCACTTTCAGATTGTGTCACAAACTTTCATGTCAATGTAATTCAAAAATAATTCTCTTCTGCTTCTAAGTAAAACATGCAGAGCAAAACTTAGACATGATTGCACGAGCCAACAGTCCTCAGTGTGAGAAACTGAACTTCTGCTTATGATTTCTACATGCACTTAACTGTGCCAGACTAAACCCTCGCTCACTGCCTGAGGAAAGCCTTGTCAGTCATAGTCAGAGAGATATCGGAATGAAGTTGCACCGACTATACAGAGCAGGAAAAAAAAAAAAAAAAGGTCTGGACACAAGTCTGTCCTTGCCAAGAGAATTAACAAAGATTTGTCCTTGGCTAGAGCAGTAACAGAAACACAGGGCTCTACTTTTCATCACCCCAGTTAGCCATATGTGCAGGAGTGTCTGCTTAATCTATTCAGCCCTTTGATACTCATCGATAGCATTAAAACATGGAAAGATTAGTCCACTTGTGTGTATATCAAACAAAATAAAAGACTAAGTTGTGATTTGTTTTATAGTGAAGCTCTGTGCAGTTATTAGTAAAACTTCACTGTACTGAAAAGATGTAATTTTGCACTGAGTTTGTAGGGAAGGGAACAGATGCTTATATTAAATAAATAAATGGTGGAGCACCTAAGATAATTCTTAATTTTTGGCTGATTTTAGCAATTTAACTCAACTCAAACTGAAAATGATTCCATTAGCTGACGTGAAACATTAACAGGTCCACAAGATAGCATGAAGGCTGCTGTCATACTATTTATTATCTTGCGATCCTGCCATAATTGAAAAATACATCTTACGTAGGTCTAAATGTCATGAACCAGATATCTTCCTACACCAGGTAAGGGAACCTTTACTGATAATAACACCACAGAACCTAACGTCAAATAGTCTTAAATATAATGTTTTTTTTGCAGTTAACCCCTGTTAATATAATTAATATTAGTGATCATCAACTTTTAATGAAAACAGGTAGTCCATACCCTGTGCCATACCCTCAGTTGACAAAATGTGCAGGAGTGATGATAAACCGTGGCCTCAACAACAGCCTGTTTCTCTCTTTTTGAAGCACAGGGGCAGCTGCAGACATGGACTATAAAAACCCAATTTGAGAATAGAAGCCTATCTGGCGTGTCAACAGCTCATGCCTTGGGTAACAGTTGGAGATCTCAGCCCACATAGCGGTTCAAAAACAAAGTTATTTGATATATTAACAATGCCTTACCCTTATTATCGAGTTAACATTTCTGTTTCATTTCCAGGAGCTTAGGAAAGGAATCTGAGGCATGCCTTTGTTTTTTCTCTTTTTTTCCCCCAGACAAAGTATCCCTGATTACAGCGGTGTTATGTCACCTCGCTGCACGTTGTCAAAAGACAAACTGCATAGCAAGGCAGCCAGATATATTCTGTTTGCATGTGGAAATGTTCCCCAGATGCCACAGACTAGTTACTGTAAGACCACACCTGTTCGAAAAGATCATTTTAACAGCACCCAGCCAAATCTGGTTTTACAAAATGACAACCCTGTACATTCTTGGCATTGCTATCCTGGCTTTACCTACCGTCCGGAGATCCCCCAAAATTACTATCAGCATCTTACTGAAACTGTTCAGCTGTGGACTAATTAAGACCGCTAATTGAATTCCAACTTTTAGGAACAACATTGAATATTTAGTTATCAATATTTGGTATTAGCTAGGATTTCTGCCCATTTGAGCCTTCTAAATCAAGTAGACAAGTTTAACAAACTGACAAAATTTCTTAAATATGTTTATGGTAATGTTGTTACCATATATTACCATATATCCTTTTAAAAAGCAGGGTTTAGCTATCTTTCAGGAGTTGCATTTTCTGTTTCTTATATCATCAGACCACATCATTCGTCTTTCTCTAGTTTGTTTCTTTATATTTTCCACGAATTCCTGGAAATTTGTCCTTTAAGTCTAATGGACAATTCTAGGTTTTGAAAAAGGATGCTAACCTATCTTGTGTTCAGGGATCAAAGCAAAAAATATTAGCTTTGCAGTCTTTTTCTTTGTCTCTTTGTAACCTTTCCTGTGCTCAACACCTAAACCATGACCCTGAAAAGAGATGAATCACCCCATAAAAGCCAATGAAGTCAACAGGAAGAAGCTAAGTAAAAAAAAAATCTACTTCACTTTGTGATTTAGATCAAAAAAGGCCAGAGGAGTTTTATTTATTTACCAGAAAATGTTTGGAGCCAGAATCTTGAAAGTCATGTTGGATGACTGTGTTTTATTTAATCATCCAATTTCACTCCTTGAATTTCAAATAACAACGATTAATGAGCTGTTTGCATTGGTCCACAGTATTCAAAACAAGTCCGCACAAACTTTTGCTGATAATAAATACAGCAACTTGATGTTTGCAGTGGATAAACATCTTTGTTTCAGACGGTTTGAACTCATAATGTCTTTGCTACAGCACCGAAACCTTCGTGTTGTTGATCCAGTCCACATGAAAGACAATTCATCAGGCTTTAAACTGAACTCAGTTTTGAATATCAACCAAATTCAGCTTCTTCAAAATGCATTTTGATCAGGAATGCACTGATCAGAAAAACTGGGCAGATATTAATATTGCTGCAATGGCCAAATATGATAATTTGAGGTATTATGCAGTATATTACATATATTTCCCTACCCTTTTGACACAGTCAGAAATCAACCAGACCACTAACATTGCTTCCCTCCTTCAGTTAAACCCCTCACAAATCACTATCAGCATCTAAAGCCCAAACACACAGGTACACTACATCACACGGCCAACTCCCTCGACTCCTGAAAAATAAAGAGCAACAAGATGGAAATTAAAAGTGGGTGTTAATATTGGCCCAGTTTTACTTATAGGACTGATAATAATATGTTAAAAAAATTAAATAATCACAGCAAAACATTAAATTTTTAATAGACTAAATGCAAATCATCTTTTAAAGTGGTTTCATCATTATTCCTAACATGAGTCACATTTAACTGGAAGACAACCAGTTCAAAGCCAATAGAGACACTTGTGTATTCTTGTTTGCTCTTCCTTTGATTAAATATTTCTCCAAATAGGTGTTGGAAGGTTACCAATATTGAGGTTCTACAACTCTATGGTTTGAAAAGCACATAATGTTCAGCCCATTGCTGCCCACTGCTGGTCAGCTGGCTGAAAAAAAGGGCTACAACCATTTTCTCTTGTTTCTAAGAAATGCATCTTCAGCTGTGAGGAAATACTTCCACGGTCACAGTGTGGAAGCTTAATCACCCGTACAAAGGTAGTGCTACTTTAAAACCACATGTCACAAATTAGCAAGCAGCAACTGTTTAAAGCAACTGACGACAGGCTGGCCAGTTACTGGTCTCAAGGTATACAATGGTACTACAAAGATCCAGATTCAAAAACATTAACATTTTTCATCATACATCTCTTAAAGCTTAAAGTCCCGCTTAAAATACCAGAGAAAGTTCCAGAGTGGGTGGAGCTTGGAGCAAAGTTGCTGTAGACAGCTACTCGGAGAGATATGGGCTGGGAAACTTTGCCTATTAATGCTGACAAGTTTGTGCTGTTTTGAAATTAAAGTTATCGCACGAAAAATTCTGCAGCAATATGTCTGTTCAGCAGAGTGCAGCCTGGCTAGCCGCGCCCAGGTGATCAGTCAGCTAATCTTAGCTTTTCTGTTTTACGCCATAATTGTTGTAAGGCCTGAATCCTGCCAAAAATAGACACTATTTGTGTGATGTAGCTACATAAACCTAAGCCGTGGATTTTAAACCTTTAGCTATCGTCTGAATGTTTTTTTTTTTTTTTCCCGAGTTAAGACTGGATCATAATTTGTCTGAATTTCCCACGTGAATCAGCCTTGAACAAACTTTTCAGGTTTTTTGCTTTTAATAAGATGCCTTTTAACTGTCAAGAGTTTTAATAAACACAGCTAAGTGGCATCTCTAAGAATAAATTAGTAGGATCTCATAGAGTGAAAGCAAATTAATGGACTAGATGAGTTCTCCTTCGCAAGAATCCTCTTCCTGTGTGAGAAATAGTTGGAATCAACCCCTGCTGCCTACGCTTACTTGTTGCTCAATAATTCAAACAGCACCACCACAACTTTAAAGGTGCAGTAGGTATCATTATATGATGAAAAGCAACCAGCACAAAATGAGCAGCCAGCTCCTCACTTCCTTGAGTAATTACTCCAATCCCTCTACACACGCTACACACGCAAACCCATCCACTTAGAAAAGCACTCGTTTTGTTCTGTCTTGACATATCATAAGTGGGAGGGTGCAAGTTTATGAATTATAACATCACAAACAGAAGCAGCCTATTCAGGTAGGTCAGGCACGGTAAAGATTTCTAATTAAAGTTGGTGATTAGTTTTGCTTCTGCCGTGGTGAGGTTTTCTTCCAGTAACAACTAACGCTTAAAAATTAAGCCGTGTTGAAGTTGTCTGTCTTTTTTTTTAACCATTTTTCTATAAACTACCAGCTTGCAGATACATAATCAGCAGTTAAAATACATAGATCAGACTGTAAATGATAGTGTAACAGAACATATGGAGAATAGCATAAATCACCACTTTTTGGCTCAAAGATGTCATTTTGAATGAAAGGGCACTTATAAGGAACAGCTGCTGTGAGGGGATCCCTTTTAAAATGAATATAAAAATACAAAAATTTTCCAGAAAAAGACACAAAAGCAAACCTGTGTTGGACCCCAACGCCCCCTGACCTCTGTGATCGCTGACTGACGGTTTTGGCAGATTGCTCCTGTTTACATACAATTATGGGTCGACACACCTAATTCAGACAGGCACGTGTACACACGCACACACTCACACAGCACATTGTATAACACCCAATTATGCAGCAAAACGTTGCATCTATGCAAATAGTCATGTTGAAATGATAACTTTAATACGATATGGTTCAATCTGGAAACGTGTGTCAAAGAAAATAAAGATAACTTCCCTGGAATATTTACTGCAGTAAATAGACATAATCCTTTTTTTTTAAACAATACAGCTGTGTCGCAGCAAAAAAAGTTGACTAGTTTTAGCTTACTTATAAATTAACTAGTTCTAGTTGAAACTTAGCTAATGTGAGCAAAAGGAAAAGCAATAGAATTAATAAATTAAACAGCAAAACAGATCTTTTACATATGCGTTTATACTCTGTCTGTTTATTTTGACCAGGGGCGGCCAACACAGTAAAAACATGAGATAATGATTTATTTTACAGCTTACTCACGATTGATATAAACAATCGGGAAAAATGAGGTTCTTAAAGAAAATAGAGTACTGAGGTCAGAAAAAGTTCCTAAAGAATCAGAGTTTTTGTCATTCAGGTACGATTTGAAGTTCACCAGTTGGTTTAGCCTCAGTCAGAAAGACTCCTGTTGGCTCTAGTTGCCCCAGTAATACACACATTACCTATTTATCGCTGTTACGTCATTGTCTATTGATTTGACTTTTGCATTTTAGTCATTAAGTTTTATATTTCTTGAGAATACAGTGTTGGCTATGATTTATTCTGTGTCTTTATTTCTGGCAGAGGATTGTTTTGTGGATCATTAAGCCACAGGAAAATGTAAAGGTGTAGTCTATAGTTGGCTGTTAAGTTTACATATCTAACTAATTTTTCTTACTTCATGTAGGTCATAAATTTAAGTGATCTCAAAAAGTCACATTGTTAATTCACCGAAACTCACTAAAAACAGCTATTACCCTTCAGATATACTGTGATCTCTGTATGTGTCAGTTCACTCTAATGAAATATGGCAGATTATCAACACTGATCCAACTAAAACAGCACAATTTAATGAAGTCATAAAACATGATACAGTAGAATATGTGAATATAGAAAATAATTCTAAATCATCAGTTGTGCAAGTGGCTATGAATGGTCAATACTAAACATCCCACAGGTAACAGAACATAATCTAATGAATAATATGATGTTATCACATTATCCTTAATCTGGATTATTAATATTGTCTTGACTATTGCTTTAAATGCAAGAAAAGATAGAAGTGGCAAGTATACCTTGCCTATTACAAAGTTGTGGCTGAAATCACAAACCTTTGGAAGCTCTTGCAAGGAACTCACTTGATTTGAAAATATTTTAAAGTTTAAGATTTCTGTACTCAATTGACATGCTTTTTTAGATTCAAACAAAAAAAAATATGGTTACTATTGACTCTTATTAACCTATTGCCAACTAGAAGCTGGACATTTTGATAGTGGATATAGCTGTTATAAAAACAAACAGCACACATGGCTTGAAATGAGTGAATAAGTGTAAAGCAGTCCTTGGTATATTACTAGGGACAAATCCAGTAAAAAAAAAGAAGAGAGAAATTGAATGACGGTCATTTCTTTTTTATTTCGAGTTATGAAATAAGAGAAAAAAGTATAACCTCTGACACGTCACATCAAACGTATATCTTTCTCAAACTCAACTCATTATATATATATATATATATATATATATATATATATATATATATATATATATATATATATATATATATATATATATACAGTGTATATTAATAAAATATAAATGGCAGCACAGATAACATCTTTAACATAATCTTTGTGTTTTTGTTTGTGTGTTCACCCCTCCAAAATTTCATTATGGTTACATTATGACAATAAAGAGTCTTGGTTCTACACAAATAACCTGTGAGACTTTGGATGACAAAATTGGTAATTGGCGAACTCAGGAGGAAGATTATGCACGTGCCTCTGGAATATTTTCTCTATTTTCAGAGTGCTAGTTTGAGTGTAGTATGAGTCACGAAGCATAAATGGTATTTTTTTCAAATTTCGAGTTTAGGAACGAATTAGGGACTGGCGTATTTTATTCTGCAACCATTTCCCAAGGCACACAACATGAGGAAGAGGGGAAGAATTTACGTCAAATGTCTCATGGTGTCATTCTCATCCAGCAGCCACTATATTTGATGAGCTCTATCACTTAGGTTAAAGAAAAGCACTATGGTACTGTAAAGAAGGGGTCACGGATGCAGATGGATAAATACATGGTCGCATGTATTCACTCATTAATCATAAAACAGCACGAGGAAACTGCCATCTAGCCAGCACCAGCGCTCTGTCCATATGCATCACGCACTGCACATAGGGCACAAGGTGCCCAGGGGGGCACCAGAATTTGCTCAAGAAGAAGATGGACCTTTCTCAAGTCTCTCCCATGGTGCACCCCTCCACTACTCAGTGTGAAACTGTGTAGTGAAAAAAAAAGTACGCTACAGGCGATATTTTAACAAAGATGAATGGAAAAGGGCTTGGTAAAGTGAACATTGAAGAAAAACCTTGCAACTAGGGCTGTCAAAGTTCTTTTTACCAGCGGTGATATTTTTAAATGTATGATTAACACAAATGTTTTGGACATCTTCTACGCTGTATTTGAACTTTAGTTTGTTTTCTGTTTCAGCTGTTTCTCCCTTTTTTTTTTAAATCAGGGAGACATGTCCCGACTCCTGTCTAGCCTAGCATAGGCCCAAAACTGATCAACGGTAACATTTGCAACAACTGATTTCATTAAACAAAGTGTGAAACACTCCAAACTAAACTGTGTGTAAAAAGTTTAACATTCACTGTACCACCGTTGAGCTGACTTCTGACCTTTCCTCAACCAAGTAAAGTAAAAACTGAAACACCACCTACTCTGGGGAAGATCATGAGAAGTATTCAAACTTATGAAGGCCCTGGTCACTTGCTTCATGCACTGTTAGAAAATTAACTTGTGCTTTCCTCTTTTGAGGATCATAAACTTTCCGAACATATTCACAGTGCTAATGTATGAGGTTGTGTCTGGCCGAAGTATTATTTCATACCTTTATATGGCAGAACAAGCATGTCCACATCACAGTGCACTTACTACAGTAAATGAGAAATTATTAAATGCACACTGATTTTTCTATTTCATTCGCACAAAAAAGGGCAACCATGCCAGATTGTTCAATGAGGTTTCTATACTGCCCCCAAGTGGCTATTCATGCAATTATGTTACTTTTTTGTGTGAAACAAAACCGATGAGCTTATCCAAATCATCCATCTTTATTTAAATTGAAGGTTAATTCTATCAACAACCTAACAGATATTTAATCAAGACCTCAACAAACTCCACCCATTTTTGAAAAAAATAAAAGTAAAACATTTTTTCAAAGAAGTAAAGGAGACAAAGAGAAGTTTAATGTTTCTTTTCCTTTTATGTGTTTTGTTTTAGAAATAGACTCCTTAAAAGACACCTAATGCTGAAATTAAAATAAATCCAAGACGCACGTTGCTTCGAAGCAAATTAGCAGCAAAAAAAGCACATTTTAAACATGTATAAATAGCCAAACACAAACTGAAACATTTTAAGCATAAAATCACACAGCTTTCTCATGGTTGTTAAAAAACTGCTGAATTTGGTAAACTGTTTATGTCACCAGATTAGAGACTACACCAAATGATCAGTAACACTTTGTTTAAAACAATAAATGGAACCAAATTAGAGTAGTTTCTTTAAAGTAAAAAGGAGGGAAACTGAAACATTTAACAGTCCTTAAAAAAGGAAGAAAAAAAAAAAAAAAACGAATCTGGACTCAGTGAAAAACATCCCATTTCACCCCAAGCTTTATCTCCTGGAGGCTGACGGGGGTGACATCACCAGGTACAAAATGTCTATCAAGATGAAGCCTCAAAGAGACGGTATCTGATCAAGCAAGGAATAACATATATAGGAACTATAGTAATAAGCACGCCATTGTCCTTAAAAGTGTCACTGACATGGGGGTTGGGCCTCCTTATGACCTGAGGTCAAACTAAAGTGACGTGCTACAGCTTGTTGAACCCACTACAGAGCAACCACATTTCTACTTCTGTGAATGTGAAATACACACAGGTCTCATGTTTTTTTTTTTTTTTTTTTAAAACCAAATCAGCTTAGGGCACACGCACAAAAAAGAAAAAGTGCCGACTTTAATGCTGGATGAGTCACGACAGACTCAAAATTAAAATGAGCAGTGAAAACACTTTAGCAACCTTTGAAATATTAACCCTGTCAAAGAGCCCGTTATGGAGCAGGGTTTGCTGTCACGCACACATTACTGTTCAATTAATACTCCGTGATAAGTGATAAAACACGTGGATCGCTAAAACCCTTCAGTGCACGAGTGTTTAGGGAATTCCTGTTCAACTGTTGTTTAACTCCGTGAGGTTTCAAAATCCCATTTTTTGTAACTTGGTGTATCGTTTTTTTTTTTTGCTTAAACAAAGAGCTGCAAAAACAAGTGCCTCTGTGCGTCTTTGGCTACTGAAAGGTAAGTTCGTGTGACAACTTGGCTGCAAGTTTGTACAAAACAAGGCTATAATTTCCCCCTCCTTAATACAGTAATTCAATCCTAATCTTGCGCTTTTGTTTGTCCAAGTCTATTTCTGCATCACTGTTCCACTCTGCTGTAAACACACACAAGTCTAAACATGTTACACAGAAACCAAATTTTATTTACCTGGAGCGTGATGGCCCTTCTTCTCCTTTTGTCCTTTCTTACCCCCTCTCTTTTTCCCTTTCCCATCTTCCGTCTTGGTCTCTGTCATGTTGGAGTTAAAAAGTAGTCCTTTTTGGGAACGTGTGGCAAATGGGCACCACCAGACTCTCTGAGGCTGCGAGAGCGTCTCTCTCCTCCTATATAGACTTGCACTGATCAAGGCTAGGAAGGAACTCTGACAGGGAGAGGGAGGATAGAGGGAGGGAACAAAAAGCATTTCCCATGCATGGTGGCAATCAGCCCTTCTATCGCCGGATCTTCCAGACCCTGCAGCCGTGAGAGAGGACAGAGAAGGTGTCCCATGGAGTCTCCACATAAATCTCCAACTTCACAACAGTGCTGCCCGCCAGCTCCATTTCAACAACCAAGGCAGCATCTTCTTCCCTCTACTGACCCGAAGAAGAAAAGTGAAATGAGACCAGTTAAGTTATCCCCCCCCCTAAGCGCTGCTCACCCCACCCAGATAAGTCTGCAGACGACCTGCCCTTGCCAGGATGATGTCGGGGTCCCAGAGCAGCCTCACATCTGTTTCACATTTGTGGCGCACAGATTCTGTGGATATACGTGCGAGGTGATGAATGTCAGATCGCAATCTGTGACGGACCGCTGCTCAAAATTACACTTCCTCACCTCCTCGCTCATCTGTCAGTACCTCTGCCGGTACTGTGGGCGAGTTCCAGCATGCCGGCGACTGAGATTCTCTGTTCACTGATGCCTCTGGCCGGTTGTCGTTATTGTCCAAGAAGCAATAAGCGTAGAACAGGTAGAGCACGTCCTACATTGATTTTGTGATACTTCGCCGTATGTTGCTTGACTCCAAAAAGCATTATTACTCCTGTTTTTTCTTTCTAGACAGTTTGGAGCATTGAAAGAAAAAAATAGAGCAAAGGAGACATTAGGGATAAAGGGGAGACAGGATCAAAACAGAGTCTAGGACAATTAAATGCGCAGCTCCAAAAGAAAGTAGGGTGAAGTAGGGTGCTGCAGCTATTCCTTTCATGTTCGTGTGACATGTCCCCAACAGTGACAGCTTCCTGGCAGTCCTATTTCTACCTACTGCAGTGTCTTGCAAAAGAAAACCTTTTTTTTACAATCACAGCCATTTTACAAGCACAAACTTCAATGAATTTGACCTGGATTATATGTGACAGACCAAAAATAAATAAACACAGAAATAAAATGACTGTGAAGTGGAAGAGAAGGGATTGCTGGTTTTCAAAAATACACTCAACTAAAAATCTGAAAAGTTTGGTGTACATTTTTATTCAGTTCGCACTGAGTGAATACTTGGTAAAAACATATTTTGAGTATGTGTCACCATCAACTTTGCACAAAACATTGTAGAGCAGGGGTTTGCAACCTGCCACAATGGCTTACAGGTTCTTTCAATATAGATATATTAAAGTATACCTATTTAGCAGTTTTGATTTTTTTTCATGAAACAATTGCATTGAATTTCCTGAACAGAATGACACTAAAAAGTAACACTAACCTTACTTTCCCGTCATTACACTGGAAACTACAATGTGCTTTTTTTGGCATTATTTTCCACAAATAGTAGCAATCCTCTTTTTGCACGTTTTATTTATTTTTCTTAGATTTAAAATCTTAAAATTAAAAATTTAGAACAGAGTACCTGTAGAGCCATAGTCAGTAAATTAGAATATTATTGAAAGCACCATTTATTTTAGTAGCTCAATTCACTACGTGAAACACATTATATTGATGTTCAAGCCTTTATTTCTGTTGAATATGATGATATTCAGCTCACAGCCAATGGAAACACATTTACTATAGGAAGATTACACCGGATCAATAAAAATACATTGTTAATACAGAAATGTGTTCTCCTTGACTCCTTGTGATGTTGTTCATTTGCAATTGTCCTCCAAGAAACCACTGAGCTGGAGTTATACTAAGACAAATTTACCAACTGATGCAGATGCATGCTGGCTCAGGGTAAAATAGTCCAAATACAAATGTAAGCCGCTATAAGGAAAATCTACAGCATGTATCGCACAATTGTCTTTGTGTTGCTTATTTACACAAAACTTCTATGATATATAGACATAAAGGGTTGTGGTTTGTAATGTATGAAAATATGAAGAAGTTCTAGCATCGTGAATACTTTTGCAAGGCACTGTATATTAGAGTAAGTTTTCAAAAGTAAGGTTTACTGCACTTGGATGCCACGATAACGTGCCAAAAAAAGCTTAAAAAAAGGAAGCAGAAAAACAACAACAGTTACTCTCAATGAAACTCATTGATGAGTCATCTGTGGGGCCATCCCGGGGTTTGTCTCTGTCAAGCCCTCAGAGTATTCTTGATGTTACTTTCGAGTAGGCGGCGGCAGCGGGGATTGAGAGGGGCACCTCAAAGGTCATGTCTTAACAGGTCAGCGCACTCAGTAGCATAATCTTTATCTGTGGGCTAAAGGGGTCAAAACAAGGCCACGTTTCGAAACACCATCCAGCTCCGACGCAACGCTTTTTCCTGAGTTCAGAAAAACAAATTGCTCTTTCCTCTGCTCTCTCCGGCTGTGGTAGTTCTCCATGATCTAATCTACCGGCAAGAAGCAGGAGAGCTGGCAGGGGCCGTGGTGTGACGGGGATCTGCTCCTGCCGCCTCGTAACGCCCTATCTACTCCCAATCTTAACGCTCACTTCCTCCTCTTGCCGTTTTGACAAGATGGGACCTGTAGCCAGGATTGCACGTTTCTGGGTGGGCATGCAGTTTATGTGAGCATACATGATGTCAAGGTGTAAAAAAAAAAAAAAAAAAAAAAAAAAGGAACAAAAAAGAAGCCTTTCATAATGTCAGCATGTAAATTTGGGAAGAGATTTTTCCGTGGAAACGTTTCTCATTGCTGTTTTCAACATCCTAAACATGTCTTCAAGGAGACCCTTACAACAATGAAAATACAACAATGCTTAAAGCCCGAGTGTTTAAGATTTATTTCCATCCAGTGGTGCGCTAAATGAATTACAAACGACCTCGCCATTAAGAGCGTAATAACCACTACAGAGTGTCATAAATGTCAACATGTCCTCCATGTATTTGGTGCCAAGCTACTGCTAATAGGTAATAGCTGTGGGAAATGGTTTTTGGTGACCTGCAGACTCAGATCATCTAAAGAAGTGAGAGGGAGACGGAGACAAGAAGAACACACTAGCAGTCTATGCCAGCAGGACAAAGTAGTAGCTGGACTACACTGCCCTGTTTCTAACACAACCCCAAAATAAACATCACTGTTTTGTTGAATTAACTTACCTGTCCAGCAGAAAGCCTGCAACCTCTGCATCCGTTTTGAAGCAATGTCCCTTTAAGAAGAATTACGGGAGTGCAGTGGGGATGTAGTAGGGGCTAAGCGTGGGCCAACATGAGATTCTCACGGTTTCATTACATGTCTAAAAGTACCACTTTCATGGTATTAATACAAAGATTTCAAACGAAAATGTAAAGCATGATTATGTTCTTTGGATTTATTTAACACCCCTTGGGTTAGGGTTAGGGTTAACTCTATTTGTAAAGCTGCATTGCCTTAATCAGAAAAAAAAAGACTTTCCCTGATTTTTGCAACCTGACATGTTTTTTTAAGCGGCCACAAACACAATAGTTTTCTTTCAGCCGGCTGTTCTACAGTGTGCAGCAACAAGTGGGGGACGGGCATTACTGCATTACTCAGTGCTCCTTACAGACAGAGAAGCATGTGGTCACTCCATCACTTATTTTTGGCATCTCATTTGAAGAATTTTAAACTGTGGGAACACTATAATAAAGATCTGAGCGGTCTGGTCTTCGGTCCGGTATCGAGTCCGTGATTTCATATTCAGAGGCATCACCTTTGTTATTTAAAAAGGTTTCCGGTGTTGCCTGTCTTTGATGTTTCTCCCAGCATTTTTCGCTCGCAAGGCGAGGCTTTATGGATAAAAATACTTGGCAAGGAAGCTGGTTTTACCTTGCAAGGATAACGCCCACCTTTTAGCTCCTTCATCAATTTTGTTCGTACAAATAATGACTCAAAGTCTCCTGGATAGAAGTGTTGAGAACACAAATCTGAGTCCTCCGGAAGTTGACTGCATCCAGCAGCTTTTCCTTTTTTTTCATGACGGAAGTGAGGAAGACTCACCTCACTTTTTTTGTTTTGAAATTACAACCATCAGTGACACAATGTGGCATTGTCTAAATTTACACCAGACATAATACAATAAATATTTTGGATCATTCTGTCGGTTCCAGTCCAGTAGGACCTAACCACGTCATTAACCCAGCATGCATTGCATAAGTGAAATGGCGATCTCTGTGGATGAAAAACATAGCAGGATATACAGTTTTCTTTTTAAAGAGCCATAAGTATTACTGACACCTTGTGGCTCAAATTGGTAAAACAGATTTTTAAGGATCACAACAATCAAATATGCGTTTTTAAACGATGTGTTGCTGTTGTGAATTTTTACTTACACATGATAGGTACGTATATGATGTTGTATTTCTGGTCCACTTCTCTTACTGGCTATCATGTTAGCCGCCTGCTGCTCTCTTGCCAACATAAAATACCGAAATCCTAGGAAATCTCATACACACTACACCAAAGTCGTTCTGCACTGTACCTCTAGGTTTGCAAGGAGAAAAACGTTACTAAGACATTGTTGATGGAGAGGACCGATTGTTTATCAGTAATGTTACATCCATCCCAGGGTACAAATGAGAATGATTTAGGTTATCTTATAGATCCTTTAAGTAAATATGAGTTTTTACATAACACAAACAGCCATTTTTAAGTTAAAAGGAACATCCACCCATATATATATATATATATATATATATATATATATATATATATATATATATATATATATATATATATATATATATATATATATATAAACTTTATTAAATTTTATTACATTTTGGTAAAGAAAATAAACCCTTTCAAATCAAATGAATTTAACAGGCTTTACAACTAATCAGTCTAGAAATATGCAGAAGGCATAAGCAAGCTAAGCTTATGCATAGGGCCCCCATGACCAGTAGGGGACCCGTAAGAGCATCTGTAGTAAAATATATTTAGCTCCCACAACTGCAATTATTTTTGTTACATTTGTTTAGAATAAGGCTACTTTAGGGTTTAGGGATTACAAGTTTTAAGAAATCAAAATGATTTGAAATTGGAAAGGACTTGGTAAATACTATTATCATTCAATTATATAAAATATTCATACTTTGTAGGCAAGCTCCAGTTTTCTGTAAAATTAATCCTAGTCACTTTAGATGTGATTTTTTTTTACCTGCTGAACAACAGACAGGCCAATATATATATGCTAATGTTGCATATACAATTTATCAAAAAAAATGTATGTAATCCAATTCAGTGACATTAGGCATTATTGAACAGATTTTCCATTCTCAGATACAGTCATTGATACTAGTATTACTAAAGAGAGTTTCAAAGCTGAATCACAACATACTGTTGGGTCATGTCACCAGAAAGACTGACAAACTACCTCTCCCAGCATACATTGTGGTTCTGATGTCACAAACACGGACGTCGCAACGTACTAATTAATTTTCTTCATCTGCCGACTCAGCCGAAGGAGTATCTTAAGACGAGCGTGGTTCGCAGACATGCTGGCAAGTTTTGTTCGTGCTCCCTTCTTTTCAGCCTTCGAAGAAGAGTTTTGAATAAAGTTTTAAGAATCTTGCTGTTTATGAATCCAGCCGATCTCAGTCTTCCCAGCCAGAAGAACTTGGATTAGCAGCTAGCACCGGCTAGCATTTGTGTTGGAAAAGTTTTGTTTACATCATTTGATACAACCAGCCTACCGGCCCCACCTGCCCCACCGGTTCTGCAGTTCTTCATAGCGGTCTTTGTATTTCGGATGCAGTTTTAGCTGTGCTGTTTTTGTCTGTCTCTCTTTCTCTATTGTTTCCCCCACACACACATGCCACTCCCCCTGTTTTCTGACTCATTGTTCTAATTTCCAAACTGTTTGCTCACGTGGCCCTTATGGTTTTGATGATTGGCCAACTAGTCGGTCTCTGCTATTGGCTAGCCATAATTGCTAAGCTAATTAGCTCGCTAGTTAGCTGCCAATTAGCTTACTCTGGCTAGTTTGCTGATCAGTTGCGACACACAGACAAACAAAATAGACATCTCTGTGCCACTGTTGCTTTAACCTTCCCCATTTTTCCTCAAATTACCATCTGTTCTGAAGCTGTGATTATTCCTCATTGTCTAATTGTATTATTAACATTAGTTTATTAATCTCAATTTATTTTTGCCTAACTGCCCTTAATTGCCAGTTTTAAAGTTCATACATTTCCAATCTACTAATTAATCACCAATTAATCGATCTTTGAATTCTACTCTTAATTATTATTTTATCTATTCAATAGTGTAATGAGTAGTTTAGTGTAGGTGGGCAATTTATTGTCTTGGTTATGTTAACTGTAAAGTTGAACTGTTCTAGTTAATAAATTCACACATAAAAAAGTTGTGCTTATTCTCCGTACGGCGATAGCTGTCTAAAGGCCTGTGCTCGTCTTACCCTTTTTTGGTAAACTGTCTGGATACAGTTAGTTACATCAATGGTGATTGTTGAATAGTTATTATTAATTCTTACTTAATGTTATTTATATGTCTGAATAAATATTCATAATCAATCAATCCTTCTTGCACAACATAATATTTCACCACAGTCTATTTTGGTTCATCAGTAAAGTATTTCATATTTAGATTAATATTGTAAAATTACAGCAATGTGCATCCCACAAGACCTTTGAGTATGTGTTATGCACCAATAGGCATATTTGCCAAATTTGGACTAGAAGCTGTTTGATCTCATTGAACGACAGCATTCTAATGTCAATATCAAGCATTAATCACTCATCGTACCATCTACTTTCTCATCCAGGCCTCCATGCAAATATGTCTCTAAGATACAAGACAGTTGATCAGAGTTAGTTTTTTAAGGTCTCTCTGCATTTCCCATATATTTTTTCCCTATTTTTTGTATGTCTTTAATCAAATTCTTCTTTCAAAATTTATCTTGAGTTTCCTCACTAGCATTTACTATTCCAGGGTCAGTAGAAACATTTTTATGCCTCTTTTGATGTTGTCAACCTGCTCTCCATACTTTAGCTGGAGTCACACTTTATTGATGATGTAACTGCAAACTAGTCCATAAGTGAAATATTTAATTAATAGTGTGAACTGGAATCTGAGAACACAATCATATTCTACCTAAAACCCATACCATAAATATTTAGTCAGATCTGGCAGCACTTGCGCTAGCAGTTCAGCAGAACTGAGTCCAACTACAAGCTGAAGCTTGCATAAATTTGCGGGTTTTACAGTTATTACCCAACAAAATGTTGGCCCCATTTAAGGAGGTTGAGTCAAAAGTTAGACACTCATAGCTGACTACATAATGTAAAAGAAACCTCAAACTTTTTAGCCAAGGCTATATGATGAGCTCTGGTCAAGGTTATGCTTTAGTTTATGTGTTTGAAGAATAAATTCATACGACTAACCATTCAGAAAAAACTTATAAAATTGGAAATAAAGTGAGGAAAAAAAGTCAAGTAAAATAATTTAGATTTAATTAAATAAGAATGATATATATATATAAAATATGCAAAGAAATATCTAACGCTTACGTAACACTTCTTTGCATAACAATGTGTTGTTTTTTGTTCTTCGCATTATTATTGATATTAATTTTATAAATTAAGTAGTAATAGTATTAACAGTGAAGCAGCAGTATTTTCTTATATGTATCATGCACTTTTAAAATTTCACAAATGTCCTTGATTTTGGTTATGTAATTCAATTAACTTAGTATTTATACTGTTAAGTTTTTAAAGTCAAAGAAGATACCATGAGGGGTTTCAATTAACTTCAATGTAAAGTAAAGAGGGCAGGATTTCTAAATAAGGTAGATCAGTAGGTAAAATGGCCTTGGAGAGGGTCATAAATACAGCACAAAAGATCACCAGATGCCCTCTGTCCTCCCTGGAGAAGATTGCCAAATCCAGATGCATCAAAACAGCCACAAACACCCTCAAAGACCACCCAGCTCATCATCTGTGCTGACTGATGCCTTGGGACCAGGTTGAAAAAAAGCTTGTTCCTCCTGAATGAAAGGCCATCAAAGCTTTCAAGTGTGAAAGGTCAGGAAAAAAAAACAGGCTGACTGCTGTATTTATGGACACATGTCATATGTAGTATTAACTCTTACTTTTCTCACCAGTGCAATAGTTGTCTGCTGCCACTGTCATTGTTCCTTACCCCTACTACTAGATTCCATGATGACGTTACTATTATTATGACTGTCTCATCTATATCTTATTGCTCTTCACTTTCTCTTTAAACTTGCCTGGCTTAACTATTGTTTGTATATTGATGCACTTCAGCGGTGTCATCCGTGATTCCAAAATATGTTATAAGATGAAAAAGAAGCTATTCTGTAATAGTGAAGTGCAGGAGACTGGCTATCCTGCAAGGTATAAGCAGCACCTTGGATTCAATGCTGGCTAGTTTCAGAAATTTGGTGCCCATCGCTGTTCCTGTGCGGAGGCAGGGTCGACCCTGAACTGGTTGCCTGTCCATAACAGGGCAACACGGAGACGCACGGGACAGACAACCATGCATGCACACATATCTAAGGGTAATTTGCATACAAATTGATTTTAGACTGTAGGTGGAAGGCAGAATACCCAAAAAAGAACCCATGCCTGCACGATGGAAACATGCAAACTCAACACAGGAAGACACCACGCCAGGAGTGAAACCCTGGAATTCCTGGGAGCAAGGTAACAGTGCTACCAATTGTGCCATCATGCAGCCCCCGCACAGTGCAAAACAGAGACACATTCAAAACCATTTGAAATATTTTACTTTGCATCTGAGACGCTGCGTTTAATGAACAATCAAAACCTAGAGGGGGTTTTCTAACATGTTGAACACATAGGGTTTTAGCGGTAATTCAATAATGAAAATGATCAAAACTGGTGACACTTCACCCTTATTTTATACCTGAGTGGTTCGCGACTTACCTTGACTCCGCCAGATAGATTTGCTTCGCATATCCATCTGGAAACCTTCCGTGGAAGTAATTTTGGGAAGGGGCGAAAATACTGGTTAGCTGATTGGCCTATGCTGGTGATAGACGGGCCAAATAAACCAATCAGATTCGTCGTCGCTTGTAACAGAGCGACGACGAAAACACAACCACAAGCCAGGCTACTGTTGCTGCTGCAGGTAAAGGCTCGTTAGCTCAGCAAAGAAATACTCTGTAATTCCGATAAAACTTGCTCGATAGCCACGCTAACGCTAGTTTCATCGGCTGAAGCCGCCATGTTCTTTAGACTGAACTGTCGTGCTTCTCGTTGCGTCACACGTCAACCCGCCTCAAAGCCAACGCTGATTGGACGTTCGTTTGGTGAACGGCTCCAAATTTTCTTTAACGGAGGGTAGCCAGACTGATCTGCGAGTGAAACCTTGAAAGCTCGCGAGATCAGGATGGTCTCACGAGGCTAGTTCGCGACCAGAGTCCAATGCAAAGTTTTCAGGTGTCATAAAATATAATTAAATTACACATCAGATCACCATGTTTGAGTAAAACATGCAACTGAAGTCAAATGAAACAGCTTTTATACAGATCACAGTTATGACGCTTGGAGGAAATCGGTCCAAGCCTTTGACTGATACTGTATATGCTCAAAATAAATGCTTCACAGAATCCATCTCTGCCTGCCTCCTTAATCCCTCTTTTTGCTGTTCCCAGAAAAAAAAAAAAAAAAAAAGGAGACAGCTCTCCTGCACTGAGGAGCCGAGCAGCTCCCTCCTAACAGCAGCATACCTGCACATCATCACACTGATACCGCTCAACAGCCCTCCTGCCCTTTCACAGCCAGGGGAGTTTATCTTTTTTGACATAATGGCTTCAAACAGCCATTAGGTTTTGTTGTTTACATCTGTCTGGCCTTTTTTTTTTCTTTCTCTCCAACAAAGTGGACATGGGTGTGCTTGCATGTGGGGTGGTGGTGGTGGTGTGTGTGTGTGTGTGTGTGTGTGTGTGTGGGGGGGGGGGGGGTGTTAGAGTACTGTATGGTGCTTGCTTTTAACACCCATCTGCAGGTTTAATTCTCTGAAGTGAGGGAGGAGTATAGAGGGGTGCAAAACCTCAGCAGGAGATAGAAATTAAAGGGAGATCAAATGGAATTAGTGTGGAAAAAAAAGAGAGGAGGGAGGAAAAGAAGGTAAAAAGCATGGCAGGGGGATTTGAGAGCTAAAAGATAATGCCCTCTACATCAGCTGGCAGAAAGCAGTCCCACCTGCTGATTTTCACCTTTTTTAATAAGGCATCTGCCTCCTTGGCCATGCGCTGGACCAATCTGCGGTAACAAAACATAAATGCCGGCTGCCTGATTACAGAGATAAAACGCTGCTCGTTTGGCTGTTTCAGGAGACACCCTTTTCAGTGAACTTGTATTTTATGGCTAACTCTGACAGTATAGATTCTTTCCCCTTGTATTTTGTTTCATGGTTGATGTTTCCCAGCTTGTGGCACAAGTACCACTGGTTTCATTTCGTGGTACTTAGAGGACTTTTGGTGTCAAACGATTACATGGCGAACAGTAAGTTAGTTACGTTTTATATCTAGCTAATGAGAAGAAGAGTTGTCAGATAGAAGCACAGTGACAGTATTTCAGGAAGTCTCAAAATAAACTGAAGTGGACAGCGGTGAACCAAGAAGGCCAATCTGGGACTATGTTAAACTCATCCAAACCGTATTCCAGTGGGATGTACTGATTCCTGTGCTCGGTTACAACAGTGACTACATTAGCTACTGTTAGTGGGAGTATCTGTCTGGGCGACTGTGCTTTAGTGGGCAGAGTGGCCGTCTTGAAATTGGAAGGTTGTGGCATCGATTCTAGGTTCCTGTGTCACATGTTGCTGTGCAAGACAATTAATCCCAAGTTGCCCCCTGTGATCTGCGTGCTTTGATTGGCTGGTATGACTAGAAGAGTGCCATATAAATTCAGTCCGTTTAGCAGTACAAGTTAATTAAAGGATAGTGCTCTACATTTAATAAAAAAAATAAACATGTTCACTACTCATTTATTCTAAACAAGCAACAAACCCTAAATTCAGTCCGTTTAGCAGTACAAGTTAATTAAAGGATAGTGCTCTACATTTAATAAAAAAAATAAACATGTTCACTACTCATTTATTCTAAACAAGCAACAAACCCTATCAGATTTAGAGATCGGTGTTGGTGAAAAGCATTAACCTTTCCCCACGTATGCCTGGTTCACATGGCAAGACAAATAAGAAGATTTTTGATCCGATCTTCTTCTTCCGACATTCTTAAGGATGCCACGATTATTGTGATGGGTCTAAACATAATCTTATGAGATATTCCTGCCTTGTGTGGTGTGCTAAGAGTGATTTATTGTGATCCGAAGGACGTCGCAACCACTTCAACCTCAAATTCAGGATATTCAGCGTGTTTGGATTGTTTTTGCTCGATATCCTAGGAAGTGTGGTGTTCTCCGAGGACAGACGAGCGCACAGTCTGAGTGTGACCTGTAGCCAATCAGACAGCGAGGTGAGGGAAACACGGAGGAGAATCCTTAATACAGCAGACAAAACAACCTCCATATTATAGTCTAGCAAGTACAGCCCCTGCTCGCGCTGTCTCCACTCCTTTAACCAACGCCTTTTCTTTTTGTAATGTTTTTCTCTGTGTTAAAATTAGTCCACAGACAATTGCCATTGCTTCATCCTCATCTGCCATGTTTATTTACTCTGAACTCACATTTGATCTCGAGAGCTTTTGCAAGATTCCCTGTCTGACATCTGAATGTTGCATGAGTGGAACCTGTTCGTGCGTGGTGTGCTGCGCTTGCTGTCTGGCTGTACACCACACACTGTAGGGCCAAAACTGTTATAGCTAGGGTTTCCTGTCGTCACGTGTGGGGTCTCTCTGGTTTTGAAGAATCAACCGAATATTTTAAAATCTTGCAGTGCAAACCAGGCATTAGACTTCCTGTCTAATTTCAAAAGGGAAACTAAAATTGGCGTAAAAAAACTGAATGCATATTTGATCAACCCATAAAACGCAGTGGCAGGTGAGTATGGAGGGTTAAAAAGGACTAAATTAAATAAATAAATATATCATGATAAAAAGAAATGTGACTTTAACGTCAAATAAATGTACTATTAAATAATTAAATGTATCATTTATTTATTTATTCAACACATCATTCAATAATTAAATGTACTATTAAATTATGAAATGGACAATTAAATAATTAAATGGGCCATTAAACAATTATATTATACCTTTTAAGTGATGACATTAAATAATTAAATGTAATTTTTAAAGATAAATTCATTTAAATATACATATTTCACGTATTGTATTTATTTACACCTTTCATGGCTTCCTTGGAGCAGTGTCATCATAAAATTGCTTAAATGGTCAACTACGGGCTTGGGGGGGGGGGGGGGGGGGGGCGTCTGATTGGCTGTTTCACACAGCAGGACAAGACAACTTCTTGCAAGTTTGCCATGACCTTTGCTGGAAAAGTGTGGAAATAACTTCAATTACGTGTTGCAATTTATTTATCACCGACTCTGGGTCAGCAACTCCAGCCTCTAAATCACTAGTTTGGTCTGAAATATCTCTTAGAAGTTCACAAGAGAGCTTACTGTGGTCCATTATGGAGGAAGCTGCCACAGACTTCAGACAGGATCAATGTTAGCTCCGCCCACTGAATAACACCTGTTAATAGTCTCAAATTGAACTTATTAGACATTTAATTTGTTGAAACAAATCACTTGTTTGTCCAAAAGCCTCTTATAGCTTCACGTCAAATAATAGTCTACCAAAATATATAATTGTAAATATAATCTAAGGTGCCTGAAAAACTTGTGCACACTGTTGAAAAGTCACTCATTGTTGCCTCTGAAAAATGTCCCAGAAGCTGCATTTTTTTTTTTATTTATTTTGTTGGAAAGACTGTATACATTCATGTCAAGCTTGCGTATTCACAATAATTTGACTGAAGATGACTGACGAAATCTAATGATCTCATTGGGAGCACAAAGATAATTGAAATGTTCAATTGGCCTCCTCGAGAATTATCAAAACCAAATGACACACAGCAAGACAAAGCAACTTTGCTTCCTGTCGCTATGCTGCATGTAAAAGATCTTCTGCTCAGATTGTCTGCAGTAATGAGAGAGCTGCAGGAAATTTCAGATGAGACTAATCCACAAATAGCTCCAGAAGCAAGAGGATTACGCGCTCAGACTGACTTGAATTTCATAGTACTCCTTCAGAGAAGTCCTAGGTGAATCAAAGATATTGTCTGAGGGACTCCAGTCATCTAATGTGGACCTTGCCAAAGCACCTGACCTCACCGAAGCCCTAAAATGGACTTTGGAAGACTACCACAAAGAGGAGAGCTTTGATGAGTTGTGGAGCAAAAATGCTTAAAAGATGAAACATTTGCAATATTTCTACCATTGCCATATCAAAAAGACCAAAAACAAACTTCCAGTAGATTGTGTGACAGTCTTGTAACGCTGCACTACACTTGGGAAGTAGACAACTTTCAAGAGCAAAGATGCCTTTTGTATCAATACATCCCATCGCAGAGTCAGTGATGGGTGAGATGGACAGACTTTCAAACTCTAGCTGTAAGATAATAAGGGATTTACAAGCATTAAGCTCATCCAACAACAACTTCTTAAAGGGGAATTAATGTTTTAGTGGCTGACACATATGACTCTGTCTTGTAAGACTTGAATATTGAGATGTGTCAAGCAATAAGACTTCTTGAAGGAAAGAGAGTAAATGAAAGTGTGCCCAGTCTGACCGAGTCGGTGACATACCTGTAACCTTTTAGGGAGGTTTTCTTTGAACTATTTCCCCTGTGCAAGATTACCTTTGTTTTGCCAGTGACTACTGCTCGGTGTGTTGCACAATTTTCCTCTTAAAAGATTGCAAAAAAATCGGCACTCAACCCTGGCTGATGATCATATAACCAGTCTAGCTATCCTTAGCATAACGAACCAGAGACCCAGCATGCCAAACCAATTTAAGTTATTTTTCTGTATTAGTATTCCGTGTTTATTTTTTATTCATTTTGGGAAAAACGTTTTTTTGGGGTTTTTTTGCATTTATACCTAAAAATTGCTTTTATTTTTCTTAGAAGCGATAATAATACAATAAATTATTTCAAAGTATTTTTGTGGATATTATCTCAAATATTTACATATAGTGGGTTTTAACTTACTTCTCTGAGGAGGTCCAGTATTGCCACTTTGCCTAGCTCCCTTTCCACTGAATTGCCACCCCGTGTAAAAAATTCTAGATCCACCACTGCAATAGAATAACTCCTTCTGTAAGTTTGATCCATACGCAAAAGCTAGAGCAGCAGAGAAATTACTCAATGTTTTGAGTTGGACCATCAACTGGTCGTTTCAAAAGTAAAATGAGGTGAGCTAGAATTAGCCTGCTGTGTCCTTTTCTTGTTTCTGTCTTTAGTTGCTGTAGTAATTTTCTAAAATACGGATGAAGCTTCATACATTTGAGGCAAACTATTTTGGGGGGATCGAAATATTCATAACGTGCAAGAAAAAACCCTCTAATATCAATATTGATGAGTTACTTAGAAAGCATTGACAACACTATTGTTAACAGTGTATGTACCAAGTAAATTTGTTCATGAAACATAGTTCTGCAACAACATATTTCAAATGTACTATTATGACACAGCACCCAACTTCCATATAATACTTGGTATCAACAACAAGATGCTAATGTAAGCTTGCTTGAGGATCGTTTACTATTTACTTAACCATACTGAAGATTCCTAAAGCTCCAAATTGAGGCATTTGGGGCTCAACGCACCAGCAAAACCCTTATTTTGATGCCATACAGCACTTAGTACTAAGTAGCAGGAACCTTCAAAATTTCTTTGCCCATTTTTCTGGCATTTGTTTTAAAGTTTAGTTCTTTGTAGGAACATTTGAGAAGCTGGTGGAAGAAAATGTAAATTTCCATGCCTGGGATTGATAGCGGACCGAAAAAACATCCAGTTATGGTTGTGTTGCTGTTTTAAAATGTCTCTCAGCGTGGCGGTACTGAGGAGGAGCTTGTTATGAAATGTTTGGTAACCACGGTTCTGTTTGAACCGTGTCTGGAGTCTTTGAGGAATGAGCATGTGTGCCCTCCTTCGAAGCAAGATGCGACATAAATTTATGTTGGGGACATCTGAAAGTCTAAAGAATGAGTTTTTATTTTTTTTCCAAGGTCAACTGTGCCAAATCTAAAGGTTACAAAAGGGTAGCCAACAAGGGCTGAGATCTGGATTACGGAAACACTCACAGCTGGATGCAACGACTTAAATGAAATCATGTAAATCTCGTACGACTGTTTGACATTTTTCATAGTGGGATTTACAGAAAAGGAAACAATAAAGTAGAATTTGTTTTAAACAAGGAAGTGATGCTGGGCGGATTCGGCTCTTTGACGTTTCCTGCAGCACAAAGCTGTCACCATGGCAACCACCGTCTTAAGGGTGGCAGCGGGGGAATGTAAGAGAGAGAGAGAGAGAGAGGGGGAGAGATGTGAAAGGGCTGAGTGAGGATAAGAGACAAAATAGGAGATAACGTGAGAAATACAGCAAGAGGACGAGCGAGAAATGAAAAGTCATAGGAGCAGAAACTGAGAGAAGGAGGTTTCTACTGAGCTGCCGCGTTGTAACTGTTAAATAAGAGAATTGTCCACGGGTAAGCCTTGGCCAAGCCTGCTGGGAAGCACTGCAGCAGCATCTCAGTGAGAGGAGACATGACAACATCAGTACTGGGCATGCTCCCCTCTCAAGGCCACGGAGAAAATGAGATTTCAGCTCTATGGGTTAGTTCACTCCCCCCCCCCCCCCCCCCACCCCTTTCTGTCCCAGTCTTCCACTCACTTCAGGAGCACATGACATCGCAGATGCCTTTCCCCTCTCCAGACGTGGCCCCCACGTTGGACGCGGTTTGATTGATGCGCCCGATAAGTGATTGATGTAATCGTAAGAGGCATCTTTCCCCACTTAGGGCCACAGTGACTCAGACTGTGACAGGTTTGATCGGGGCTGAGAGAAAAAGATGAGCATAGCAACACGTCAGCCAATGGGGCACAATACTGCAACAACGGGCCGGGACCACGTACGCCTGGTACACACACACACACGCACACGCACACACACACACACACACACACACACACACACACACACGCACACACACACACACACACAGAAAGCCATGCAACCAGATGTGATCTCTGTGCCTGCAAAACTCCCACTGACCGTCCACACTAATCTGGTTGGATGCTAAAGCTGAGCGGTGAATGACCCCCCGCACGTTGGTCTTTAAATTGCGATTAGAAGTTGACAATGATTTCTTTTTTCTCATCGTTTTCCTTCTTTCTTTCATTTTTTTTGTTTGTTTTTTATTTTGGTTCGTCATGCTTGTTCTGCGGGCAGACATACACTCAGCAAGACAGAGATAAAACCGCGCGATTCTCCTTGTTTCAGGCCCAGAGGCTGATGCCTATCTTTGGCTTTTGTCATGGTTAGGTGAGGAAGTGTCTGCTTATGTGTGCGACTTTTGTTTTTGTTTGCTGTAAGTGCATGCAAACTAAGGAAAATGCATTAGAATATCTGGGGGAAAATACAGTGGCATGCAAAAAAGTATTTACACCCACGGAACGTTTGTGCATTTTCTCACGTTGCGATCTGAAACTTTAATTCAGTTTACTTGGATTTTATATGATAGACCAACAGGACATAGTGTGCGTTGATGAAGTGAAGGAATGTGCATTCAGGGTTTAAAAGAGAGGTTTGTTAGAGAACATCAGGTGAAGAAAAGGAGAACAATAATGAGATTAGCAGCAAGCGGGAGCGCACTAACTCGGGAGGAGCTGCAGAGACCCAACAGCTCAGGTGATAGAATCTGTTAACAGAACAACTATTACTTGTGGCCTCCACAAAATTTAGACTTTCTGGAAAGATGGAAAGAAGAAAGATGGTTTTAGAAAAAATAGACACACAAAGTCCCCTCTGCAGTCTTACTGCAGCCCATGTAGGGGACTAAGAAAAACGGGAAGAAGGTGTTCTGGAGATATTTTATCCATTTTAACTTGTAGGCGGAAAACTAACCCTGCAGATAAGCAGGAACACCAATGGTGAAACTTGGTTTTGGCAGCATCATGATGTGGGGATGTGCCTATTCTGCAGAAATGGAAAAATTTGTCAGCATGGCAACTCTAAAAGGAAACATATTGGAGGCTGCAAAAGACTTGAGTGTAGAGCACAGGCTCCCCTTCCAGTAGGATAACAGTCTTAAGCATAGAGGTAGAGCTACAATGGAGCGGCTTAGATGAGCTGGAATTACTCAATATCCAGACTTAGATCTTTTTTAGAATCCATGGCATGGTGTGAAGAACTGATGTTCACAGAAACTCTCCACCAAACCTGACTGAGCTTGACCTGTATTGCAAAATGTGAGTTTCTAGATATGCAAAGCAGGTAGAAATGTTTATCAACAGCCTTTCAGGTATAATTGCAGTAAAATGTGGTTCTATTTACAAGTGCTACCCCACTCTTCCAAATGTTAACACCATAAACATATCCTTTTCGTTTACAGTCATGTACAGCTTTGCACTGGCCTCTCACATAGAACCCCAATAAAATACATCCAACTTTGTGGCTGTAATGTGACTAGATGTGGAAAACATCAAGAGGTGTGAATGCGGCTGCAAGGCACCGAAGCAGTAAAGACTGTCAGTTATCACTTTTTCTTTAAAACTGTAATGTTCAACAATAACCCTGGAGATAAAAAGCATTGTAATAGCAGAGGTACTGACATGTATTTCATCTATCTAACTATTAGAGGCTTCTAAGTAGAACAATTATAGCTCACTACAACAGAATAAATATAGCATCTTTAATGATGAATGCTAAGAACACGATCCTTTTTAAATGACAATCTACTCGATCTTCTCAAGGCTGTTTGATTGAATCTCTGCCTCCCTCTCTCTCTATTTTTTTCTCCTTCTAAATGCATTTATTTTGAGTTTGTCCCCCTGTCTGTCTCTCCGCCTGTCTCCCTCTCTTCTGTTTAAGGCAGAGATAAAGAGGTTTGTGTTACTGTGAGCAGATTGACTTGAAGATAGAGGCTGGAAAGCAGATCTCCTCCACCTCCTCATTCTGCTCTTTCTCTCTCTCTCTCTCGCTCTCACCCAGATGAATAGACAAACAGTCTCCCACATGCTCTCACAGTTTATCAAACACACACCCACATAGGACCGGGTCTTCGCGCAAACACATATGTGCGCTCTCGCCAAAAAGAAGACTGCACGCACTTAATCTAAGTGTCCTCCGGCTGACTAAGTATACACTGTCACACTCAGATCCAAACACGACCCCCTCAAACACGCACAGACGCATGCAAACACGCAGGTGCATCCACATATAAATACTGTCCGGGAAGCACATGGGTCGCGGATGTGTTCAAAATGGACTTTTTTCCACGAACGGCAAACATAAACCTCTGTGCGATACGTCATGTGCAAAATGACGTATGGGACAGTACATGTGAATCACTGCGTTGCACCAGAATCGCCATTCTATTTCCATTACTCACACAACAAGCTCAAGGTAACCCAAACCTCACATATACAGCACTGTGAATGATTTGCCCCCCCTCACAGACTTCTCCTAGTGTTGGGTCGTTCATGAATGATTCGTTCAGTTGAGCCAAGACATTTGAGTGAACTAAGTGAATCAAACTCCGAACCGATTCGTTTACTTCTCGTTCAGTTGTGGTCAGCGCGGGTGGAAGTCCTGTAACTCACAGAATGCATGATAAGGATTCACCCAGGTAGAGGCACAGCGCCGCTCCAGCTCTGTAGGTGTACTGCGAGTCAGGACGTGATCCATCCATGCTATGCCACAGCGTCACGGCACAGTACGCGAGTAAGCCGCGTACCGCACAGATCAGGAGGTGATCCGTTCAGCTGTGACACAGTGCCTGATTTAAGATAATGTGGACGGGGGTATGGGTGTGCGTGTGTGTCTGTTTTATGTGGCTTGACACAAATGCTAAATGACCTGCTCTTGTATAGCGCTGTATCAAGACCAAGAACCTCAAAACACTTCATACTACAACCATTTAATTCATGCATACATACAGAAGTTTGGGGGATTCTAAGATTTTATTGCTGAATGCGAGACCGGCATATGGGGCTACTAACCCTCTCATTGATACCCTTTTTAATTTTTTTAATCATTTTTCAAAGCACTGTAACTACATGTATTATATATTTTTAAAAGGTACTGAGTAAAAGCATAGTTCAAGATTAAAACAGGATTTAACGTGTCTTCATTGCCGTTGATTCTGTCAATTAGGCTTTCATAAAAAACACCGAATTGTGCGTTTACTCAAAGGAAAACACAGGAAGGTTGTCCTCTTATCAGCAGACCCCTCTCTTTAAAAACATACGAGCATCCGCTCTCTGCTCCACATTCTTTGCATCAAATCAAATTCCTTCAGCTCTCTGCACTTGTCCTTTATCTCCAGAATGTGCTTCTGGAGCAACACAAACATGTCAGGATGAGGACACTGCGAGGGGGTCTCACACAGAGTCGGATCAGCATCTTGGCTGCATCATTTGCATTTCTGCTTGCCCTTCTCATGGCTTATCAAAAGTATGCCTTATCTCTTTGTTTGTTTTTCACCAACATAGGCTTTTCCTGGAAAACAAGCCACTACGCATGTGTAAGCTTAGATCATGCTTTGGCCAGCGTACGTCCAGATCAAGGCGGGCTCAAACTGACTGAGCCTGATAAGTGGGCAAAAGTACCAGGAGGGCCTCACACAGCGTTCTGGCCGACAGCCATGGAGCCTGAGTGGCAGTTGGGTCATCTCGAAGCGACAACATGACCGCTCAGACGGACAAAAAGCCACTGACAAGGGGGGGGGGGGGGGGTAAATCCCATTGACAATGCAGCAGTGAATGACAAGCATAAGAAGGAGGTCATAGCTTACTAAAGCTAATTGCTAAATAAAGCAAACAACCACCAATGCTGAGCAGCGTATGGACAGAGGTTCAAAACCAAATCTTGGCCCAAAAATATAGTAGTTGAGTTTTGGCCAGTATAATGATAATCAGCTCAAGAAGTCTTGAATAAATAGAGAAGGTCATACAAAAACATGTGGATACGGATGAAGTCCTCAGAAGCAGACACTCGTGACGTTGTATCTCATCAAAGTGGAGTCTATCTGCTATTTGGTTGTTTTCTAAAGTCATTCTGATATGAATGTAAAGATGTACAGAGCTGAATTATTAGTGCTCCTAACAGATGTAAGTTTAAAGTTTTGTTTTTTAGCAATGGGTCTATTCTTCCATAACATTAGTTTTGGAATGGCCCTGCCAGAGTCCAGAGTTGGAACCCAGGGTCTGTGAAGTGAGTGAAACACTAGGCTGATGGCAAAGGAGGCCTTCCAACCTCAAAGACTTAGAGCCCATGACCATTGATGAATTGTCAACTTACTAGAAGAAACGGGCCAAAAGCTGGTTTTATAAAGGGTTTGAGTACTGTTATGCCAACAACGACTTTTACACTGATTATTGTACTTAGTAGGACACTTGAGTATTGAGTATTGTTACTCTTTTCCCTCACCATCCTCAGCAATAGTGTGTCTCCTGTGGATCACTTCAGTTTCCAAGGACCCACCCTTTCTTGGGACCTGAGATGGTGCTCACACATAGGGCTTGGTGATATGGGGGAAAAAAATCCTTAACGCAGTAATATTTTAAATATCATTTGACATCAATACATATTAAGACATAAAACAAATCACTGTTTTTAATAAGAAATTATGCCAGAGAAAGCCGACTTAATGGTTGGCTGTTGCCAGTGTACAAGCATTTTGTGGTTCACTATGTCTTCCATCTTGTATTCATAAGCAATAAAAAAAAATCTTCTCAATAATTACCTAACTGATGTACGAGGATACAGCTGCACAAACATTAGCTGTTAGCGTGACTCATTCACTTAACATGACAGGTCCAAACTTCCACAAACAATTAAGTCTGCAGCGAGGATGATCAGAGCAAACCCAGGTCTTGTATTTGTCTAGGCTCTGGAAAAGGGCAGCTAACATCTCTGCAGACCTCACACATCCTGCACATAAACTGTTTATACTTATAGCTTCAATTTAAGGAGCAATATTTGCTAAAGCCAGTTGCTGCAGAGACCGTTTATTCCCCCAGGCTGTTTTTCTGAGGAAAACACCTTAGAGCCAGCTAGTCCACCGTGAAACAAAACAAGCATATCTTATACCACAACCTGCCTTTCCCAAACATTATTAGCAGTACAAACATATAAATAATGTTATTTTTATCATTTTATTTCATTTCCTCTATCATTTATGTATTTAAGTTACTGTCTGAGAAACCATTGTCAAATGCCTTGTTTGTGCACACAACCTGGGCCAGTGGCAGCACCACGGGGGCACTAGGGGGTGCTATAGCTCCCAATGGAAAAGTTATTAGGTTATTATTTTTGTTTTCATTTAAGTATTCTTTAACATGTGGTTGTTGAGATATTTTCCTCACAAAACACAACCAATTATAATAAAATATCAATTAATATATATTGAGTAATAAAGCATGAAACAGGAATTAAACTTTGCTCATGTGTATTTTCATTTCTGGTAAACGATTGAAAGCACCTGCTTTAAGTTGGCCGGTATGCACCCCAGCAAGTATGCAGTCACTGATGCCAACTTAATGACTTTGTCTCTATATTTAGCGACTCAGACCCCTCTAACGACTTTTATTCAAAAAAGTGACCAGCGACAAATCTAGTGACCTTTCTCTGTTTTATTGGTCACTTTGAAGATTTCACATGAAAACACCAATTGTTCTGCAATTACTGTCTTGAGGGGTTGTAAGCACCTTCTTATTTCACCAAGTGCTGTAGTCAGTTTCACAGACAATAGCTGCCTCGTCTAAAACCCCGCCTGCAGTCGGCGCAGAGAGTAGAGAGGGGACCCACTCCACTCCGTTTCCACCATTGCAAATGAATGATGGATGAGCCAGCTGGATTGCAAAGGACCAATGACTTGCATTCCATAAATTTCTATAGACAGTTCATGTTACCTGATGGACAATTCAATATTAAATATGTTTAAAAATTTAAATATGTATACAGAGACCCTGTGTAGCCTGGTCAATATATTTAGTTTTTGAAGATATTGACATATTTTTAGATTAAAGGTAAGATAATATTGGTAAATGACATGAGTGTGTGGTGTCCAGGCCTAATACTGAGAAGAAATATGTTACATATGGAAACCATAACGGTAATAGGCTTATTGAAACCTTAAGTCTAAAACTTAACCCTTCTTTATGTTTTTAAGGATGTATTGATTTATAACTTTAGTTTTGTAATGTTCATTTCCATGTCCATGTCAACACCATGAAGCTTGAAGCTAGCAAAAAGGGCTTCATGACACTTTGAATTTGGCTCATGTCATGTGTATATGATTCTTTTCTTTTCTTTTGTTAATTTTTGTTTTTGTACTTCTGTACAATAAAATTTTTGATGTATAGATTTATATAAAAATTTTGCCCATGTTTCTGTCCCATATTTGTATGATATTAAGGGGAAGAACCAGCACTTTTTTCCCACTTGAAGCGTTGATTGAAAAGGACGTGTAAAGCAAAGACGGCTAATTTTGTACAGCCCAAATTTCCTCGGATGGAATCAGAAGATGCTTTTTTTTGGAACCAGACCCTGACCAACAAAGGAATATTAATCGTAAAGAAAGGGCACCAACTGTGCAGCCATCCCTCCACCGCTGTTAAGAAGAAAACTAGAGAATGTAAGCAGAAGTCGAGATGGAACAAGACGGCCACTTCTGTAAAAACAACCATCTCACCTGTTTGGAGTGCAACAGAAACAGAATACATAAAAATCATTGTAGCAGTTTACATACGACACTATACTCTATGCTTTCATGTAATGTTTACTTATACTTTAATTATACATCTGTGTGTGTTGCGAAATGTAGGAACAAATGGTCCCTCAATAAGTCAATAAAATGCTTAGCACATGCAGAAAAACAATCTGTGGAGCCACAACTGGTCTGGGCCAATAAAAGTTGATTCTGGTTCTGATTCAGATGATTGACAGTGTAAATATTCTTTTCAAAGTTATTGAATTAAAATATACATTCTGATGAGGCTAGATTAGTCAGATTAGTTCATTTTGTGAGCAAAAATCTTTAAGTGGGTATTAAACAAACTTTTCATTTTGCCCTTATTATACATTTTTTTCTTTAAATTGGTTTGATGTGATATTCTAATCTTAAATGTTTTGTTTTTGTTAGCTGTGAGTGGAATTGGTAATAAACTGCATTATGTGGACGTGTCAAGGCATGGCAAGGCAAATTTATTTATATAGCACAATTCAGTACAGAGACAAAGCAAAGTGCTTTACATGATTAAAATATAGGAAAATAAAACAGAATAAAAGCAAGTAGGAATAAAATGTAGAAACTAAATAGAACATTAAAAACAGTTGGACTAAAAAAGTTGAACTAGTGATGTTTCAGTAGAACAGTTTAACTAGAACAGTTGAAGGCAATCCTAAACAAATGTGTTTTTAATCTTGATTTACAGGAACTCAGGCTTTCAGCACTTTTACAGTTTTCTGGAAGTTTGTTCAAGATAAGTGGAGCAAAGGAACTAAATGCTGCTTCTCCATGTTTAGTTTGTGTTCTAGATATGCAGAGTAGGCTGGAGTCAGAAGGCCTTAGTGGTCTGGAGGGTTGATACACCGATAACAAGTCTGTGATGTATTTAGGTGCTAAGCCATTCAGGGATTTATAGACTAAAATAAGTATTTTAAAGTCTATTCTATGAGATACAGAGAGCCAGTGTAAGGACTTTAGAACTGGGGTGATGTTCTCTACTTTCTTAATCTTAGTGAGGACGCTGGCAAACCTAAACTATACCACACTGATAGACTGCCTTTCTGAATTTATAAAATCTATGTAAGCCACTTTGGCATTTACGAATACTGCATTTGTGAAAACAAAAAATTAGACATTTTCCCCAAAATGTGTCTACAATGTCATCTCATAAATCTAACATTGTGTATGGTCTTATGAGCTGGTCATATTGTTGCACTCCCTGTAAACAGGCGTAAGAAGGCTGACCAGCATCCCAAACAAGCAACAAGAGAACACCGGGGCTGACTAACAATTAGCAAGTAACATCGCTAAAGTTAGCCTTTACTTTGAATTTTTCTATCAGAGATAAACTAAAAGGAAATTTCAGATTTTTTATCCTACTGTGAATGGAGTGTTTAAAAACAGTTTGAGACTCATGAAACCATTTTCAAAGTTCTTATTCACCATTAAAATCATCATTATTTCACACTGATGAGAGATTTCTCAATGTTTTTCATTTATAGACACTTCACTGTATTTGTCAAAAATAACTATTGAGATTATTTTTTCCAAAATATTGCTAAAATCTCATCTTTTTCTCATAATTCCAATCGTATGTGTCCTGTTGTGTTGTGAGCTGGACGTATCGCCATCTACAATGGCTAACGGGCTTGTAGCCATTTGAGGCTCGGCTTGTGAGCCTAATGTAAGGGAGACAGCAAGGGAAAAGAAACATGCCTAAACCATTCATACACGTCCTACCAGATGGGATGGGGAAAAGGCAGAAAGGGGTTTACGGAGCTCCCTCTGCAGGGACATTCTGCAACTCTGATCTTGCTGACTTTTCACCAGACTTCTTTGTGGAATGTTGCTTTTTTTCCATTTCGGGTAAAACAACCCCATAGTTGAGGAGTATCGATATCACAGAGGAGATATATCCCCCTTTTGTCTACATTGCTGCAGTGAGGTGATGGTTAGCGTGCTGGTTTTTGGGCCAGCTGGGACACATCTGAGTTCACCCCGCACACACACACGCACACTGAAGCTCGCTCTTTGCTGCTCGCTATCTTTCAACAACAAGCTGAGCAAGGACCAGACGGAAAGAGGTCCTATTTGTGCAGGAAGAAAAATACACTTCTGCGCCGTGTCCTGTCCCATCCAGATTAGAATAAAACAAGAATGAGCAAAGCAGGCGCACCGGTGGAAGGTCAGAAGTGAGCACTGGTAGAGGACAGAGGTACTGCTAAAACACACGCCTCCAGAATGCATTACACATTCAGGAACATTTGCAAGAGACGTGTTTTCGTTATCTTTGTAACTTTATGCTCGTCAGTGGGATGAATTTGCAACTTAATTTTGACTCTAGTTTACTTATTATTTAACTATTCAAATGATTCATTCCCCTTATGTGAATATATCCTGTTTGAAGGATTTACCATCCTTTATACCTTTCTTCCTCAAATTATAATAACCTGGAAAGGCCTCAGAATTAACAATTGAATAACTTTAGTTAGAGGAAACCCAGAAAGCCTGCAAACGGCTCCTATCAGTGTAGTTGTTGAAAACATGTTCATTACAGTCCCTTGCAAAAGAATGCATACCCGTTAAACACTAATCATGTTACAGCAAACCTCTATGGAGTCATTCGGGTTTTATGTGATAGACCAACACAACGCAGTGTATACCGTAATTATAAAGCAGATGAAAAACAATTTTTCTTCTTTTAATTGTTTTGACACAAAGATCCGCTTGTGGTGCGCTTTTGTTTTTCCGGCCCCCTTGAGTCAGTACATTTTGGAACCAATTAGAGCTTGTTTCAGGTACAGTATGTCTCTTCCAGCTTTGCACATCAACAGAATACATTCTTGTCCACGCTTCTTTGCAAAATTCCTAAAATACAAAAACCCAGTCCGATTGGATAGAGAACCTCTTCATACAGCAATTTTTAAATCTTGCCACAGGTCCTTTATTGGAAACAAGCCTCCACTTGGACAGTCCAAGCTCAAACCATTGTTTGAGCAACACCATCCCATATGTTTAGGGTTGTCGTCCTCTTGCAGGTCTTACAGGTAATCTTCCTGGACTGCTCGGTATTTAGCTCAGTTCATCATTACAACAACTTTGGACAAGATTTCCTTTCTCTGATGAAAAAAAGCATCCCCACAGCACAATGTTGCCACTACTGCTGCCTTTTCATGCTTAATAGCTTTGAAAAGAGGCCAATAGCCCCACAATTTTTTTGACATATGCAAATCACCCATTCTTTTTCTTCCATGTCAAAACTAATCACTTCTTTTCCGTTTGTTTATCACATACAAGCCCAATAAAAAAAAAATCTTTTCATGGCTGTAATGTGATGAAAAGTTTTAAAAGGTTCCGAGGCGATAAATACCTCTGCAAGGCACTGTGTACAGAAGGATATTAGTGAACTTGCATGTGTCAAAATATCAGTGTTCTTGCGGTAAATACTAAGGAATGTCTGTGATGAGCTGTTGACACTTTATTCTTCTGTGAGTCAGCAGTGTCATAATATTCTATCAGCTCCTCCTCTCTCTTTCATTTAATAAGACCACAGAATTAAGCAATTCATCTCTGCTCTGCCCCGATGGCGTGTTGTCACGAGCTCTGTTCAAATAAGCCTCCCTTCTCCAAGCAGGAGACCCCTCGCCGAGGGAAACATGGTTTTTCTTCTGGTCCACTTCCAAACATTGCTAACAAGCCATTGCATTCTGTGTAAAGTCTTTTCATGTTAAGACACACATCAATCCACACCTACAACATACCTGAGGAAACAAACCTTCTCTCAGGATATACGCAGTGTGTATGTGTGTGTGTGTGTGTGTGTGTGTGTGTGTGGGGCGAACATGGCCGGACACGTCCCCTGAACACACCGGGAGGCGCCCGGCAGGAGTGCCGGCAGCCCCTCTTTTCAACACTTCGGCACGCTGCACACAAACACAGTTGCCCTTCCCATGGTCCTTTTGTTCCCTGTCATTTTGCGGCGAGTTCCTGTCATGGACACTGTCAGCTTTCTATGGACATTTATAGCATGCAAACAGCAGGATGAAGACTCTACAGCGTTCGCTGTGATATTTCATAAAGATTATGTGAGGGCAATCGCATTTAAATCACAAAACAAAAGGAGGCACTTTTCTTCAATTGGTCCTCTTGCAACCAAGTGACGCAGGAAAGAAATGCAAACAGTGTCATAATATAGCCCGTCAAAATTTATGTATTTTATTAGGGTTTGTGTGTGTGATAGACCAACAGAAAGTGGGAGGAAAGTTAATCATGGTTTCTGAAAGAAATTGCAAACAAAATCTCAAAGGTGCATTTTTTTTGATAACTCCAGATGCAATCGTAGGCAACCTTCCACTTCATAGCTATTACTTCAGACTCTGTGGCATAGATATCTAGAGCTTATGTGCTTTTATAATGTAATTTTAACGTCTGCATATTCCGTAGATATGCAATAATTCAGAGACCACAAGCATAGAAGCAAAACTATTCACACCCTTCGAACTTTCCTGCAACCACACACATTTATGTATGGTTTTGAAATTCTCTGAAATAGATCAACAAAGATCAAGGGTAAGGAAAAGATTTGCACTGGACTTTATTTTGGAGTATCAGATTGAAGGGGGTTGAACATAAATGCATGCCGCATTTTCTCTTCTTTATTGGTAAAAATTTCTTTGCCTTCCACTTCACAAACCTGAACTATGCTACACTGATAGACTGCCTTTCTAAATTTATAAAATCTATGTAAGCCACTTTGGCATTTACGAATACTGCATTTGTGAAAACAAAAAATTAGGATTATACATTTTCCCCAAAATATGTCTACAGTGTCATCTCATAAATCTAACATTGTGTATGGTTATATGAGCTGGTCATATTGTTGCACTCCCTGTAAACAGGCATAAGAAGGCTGACCAGCATCCCAAACAAGCAACAAGAGAACACCGGGACTGACTAACAATTAGCAAGTAACATCGCTAAAGTTAGCCTTTACTTTGAATTTTCCTATCAGAGGTAAACTAAAAGGAAATTTCAGATTGTTTTATCCTACTGTGAATGGAGAGTATTTAAAAACAGTTTGAGACTCATGAAACCATATTTCTATTTGTACCAAAAAGAAACAAGTTCTTTTTTACCATTAAAACCATCATTATTTCACACTGATGAGAGATTTCTCATCGTTTCATTTATCGGCACTTTACTGTATTTGTCAAAAATAAGTATTGAGATTATTTTCTCCAAAATATTGCTAAAATCTCATCTTTTTCTCATAAATCCAATCTTATGTGTCCTGTTTTGTTGTGAGCTGGACGTATCGCCATCTACAATGGCTAATGGGCTTGTAGCCATTTGAGGCTCGGCTTGTGAGCCTAATGTAAGGGAGGCAGCAAGGGAAAAGAAACATGCCTAAACCATCCATACACATCCTTTGAACTCTCTTCTTTATTGGTAAAAATTCCTTTGCCTTCCACTTCACAATTATTCATCATATGATGGATTGAAAATTAGTGGTTGTAATATCACAAAATGGGAAAAAGTTGAAACAGCAAAAGTACACTTTTGGAACTCCTCAGTGCTCCTGTGGTATTCTAGAAAACAATAACACAAGCAATAACACTACTGAACAAGCAAAGGCAAGTTTACGAAACCAGACATTACAACCAAAAGGCACAGAAGTTATACATAGAGTGCCTTGCAAAATATTCTGTTCAACTTTTTAAGCAACACATTTCAATATATTTTATAAGGAATTGTATGTAATAGAGCTATAAAGTAGTATGATGATAATGACAATCGTTTTTTATCTTTAAAAATGTGAACAGTGTGGCATGCATTTATATTCAGTCCCCTTAAAGTTACAGTTGGTAATCCTGTTCAGAAATGCTTTTTGTAACACTGGATAAAATGTTCATTCCATCCTAAAATTAGTCAATAAATTATGTATTCAGGAAAAGGAGGTTAAAAAAAAATCAATCTCTCTGGGAGCTGCAGGCCTGTAAAAACTCTAACCAAACACTGCTCTACGCAATGAAGAGCGGGGATTTGCTATAGTTTTGTTCCTGCTCTCATCCCCCTCTGTCCCTCAAGTTCCGGGGGTATCACCTTATCTATTGGTTGTCCCACAAATCAATCATTCTGACGCGCTCACGTAACCCCAATGTGTTTGCACGTTTCTTGTTAGACTCCGCTTGCTGGCTGCGCATGCGCACTTTTAGTGTTTATGTATCCGTTAGCTTAGCGGTTAGCTTCACTGTTAGCCGTTCATTGTAGCTCCACTGCTCTCACCGTATACTTTGAACATGGCTGAGAGTCGCATGAGGCAAACCAAATACAAGTTTACAAGAAGAAGAGGCAGGCCTCAGTAGAAAGACCAGAGTGGATTTGCGAGAGATTTTTCATGCAATCCCCCCGAACAGCGGAAGAGCAGGAAACACCGTGTTGCCCATGCGTAGTTATTCAAAATGGGACTTGGGGAAACTTCCGGGAAAAATCGCAGCCTCTACCTTTTAGGTCTGTTATTCCAAAACTGAGTAAAGAAATTGACAAAAAGAGTTAAAGAGGTATAAAAAATTTGTTTTTAAGAGTCTTTGGTGTTTCTGTGATATTTCATAGAGACGCGCAAAAACAATCACACAATCTTGAAACAAACAGAAAATATTTTTCCAATTTTGGTGCAAAATTGCACATTAGGAGAAACTTGAAAAATAAAGTATTTTTAAAAATTTAAAACAGTTTATACATTTGTAGTCCCCTCGTGTCTGCTACGCCCAAATACTGTAAAGTGCCACAGTTTTGTGCCACTTTGTGGCTTGTTGCTTGAAATCCCAATACAAACTACATTGAAGTTAGTGGTTGTTGCATGATAAAATGTGGGGGGGGGGGGGGGGGCGGTATGAGAAGTTTGGCAACGCACTGTTTGCTTGTGGACTCTGACTATCACAAATCTACTTTACAGAAATTCAAATTGCACATGTGATTGAATAAGCTCCAGAAAGCAACTCAGCAGAGCTATAAAAAGAATGGAAGAACGCCATATCTGTTAAGATACATTGACAGAAACCAGTAAATTAAGTGCATTTGAAGAACGTATAAACTGAAATCCACGAGCATGTAGCATGCTCTAGTTAGCGTTTAGTGCTTAGAATGATCTATTTAAAATTACATGGCCCAGAAGAGAGAGAGGGTAAAAAGCTCAGCCGTCTCAGCCTTTAAGTCGGTGATGTCACAAAACAGGTTCAACTCAACAGATAAGACCACAAAAGGAATAGAAAGAAATGCTCGATAAGAGCGAAACAGTGGCCTGGGGCTTATGTTCAATGAATCCCAAGGAGAGAGAAAGTGCAGAAGAAGGTTATCTCCTGAATTATCCTTCAGTGTCATGTTACTTCCTGTGAATCTAACTGACACCTTAGTCAGGAGATGTTGCAATGAGTAGGTACCTGTAGCTGCTCATGTTTTACTGCCGGTTTAGGTTTTTTTTAAGAGCATTGTGACAGCTTACTTCCCCAAACTGCTGCTAAGGTTGATCAAGTATGCATATTTTTAAAGGAAAATCCACACCCAACGCAAATGCATAACAGCACGTTGAATATATCACTGTTTTACTTGATATGCATTTTTACAGATTTGCTAAGCAAATAGCAAAAAAAAAAAAAGTATTAATACCCGCTCAGCCAATGAGTCTGGCACTGTTTGTCGATATTTTCCATTACAGTTGATAACCTTCCCTATAGCTTCCAGCAAAAACAGGTTGTTCTCTTCCTGGAACATCATCATCGAGTTATCATTTGCCAAAAAGCTGGATAGGGATTTCTTTCATATAATGTTTCCGGGTTGGTTTTTTGCAAAACACAACATTCCACCTTAAGAAAAAAGAACAAAAGGCTCACCCCATCTTCTCATTCAGGTAGTCCTTGATGCCAGTAACAACAAAATGCGGAAATGATGCTGTAATTCAGGCTAAATGTTGCTAATGCTTGTTAAATCGTTGAATAAATACGCCTTGTTGTCATTTATAAACCAGTTTCTTGAATCCTCTGGAGCAGTCTTTTTTTTTTTTTTTTTTTTTTAAACTAGACAGATCCGCACGTAAACAAGCGTGGAGGTTCGCTGCTTGTCATCTCCTCCATCCCATCTTGGCACAAGGAACATTAGATTACTCCAGCAACATGCCAAAACAACGTTGAGCTCAACTTTGATTTGTGTGATCTTGACACTCCTAATCACCAGCCTTATGTTGCAGACAATTATATAGTTCATAAACAGTATCCATCAAATACTGGTCTGACTCAGTCTGGGAGGATAACAAGTTCCAGAAGTTTGGAGAAGAGGTCTCTTCATGCCACATCAGCCTTTGTTATTATTATTCTTTCATTCATTCAGAGTCAGGCAAGCTGAACAGGTTTCATATCACAGACACATAAGCTAATGGGGGTATTTATTGAACCAGAATTGGATTATCAGAGGTATGCCAAATGCATTTAAAAAGTCTTAATGGGCCTGATAAAATGATTAGCTGTATTGTTCCTTCAACTGTCATTACTTCAAACTCAGAGCATAAATCTAAACAATTTTCTGATTTTCAGGATAGTTAATGTGTCCTATCATGTTAAAGTTATATTTGGAGTGTTGACCTGTTATAGTCTGGTTTCATGTTTCCACAAATGGATTGTTTTTATGTGAATCACCAAAAATTGGATGAAAAACTATTTATTTAATAAAATAATCAAAGTCGTGCCAAATAGTATTTCCAGTCAACAGAAAGGTGTACATCTCGTTTAAACTTGCATTCCATTACATTAAAGCCACCACCTTTGGTAGATATTACTGGGATAATAGACCATCGCAAACATGATTGCGCGGTGAAAGAAAAACAATCCACTTTACAAAGAAAAAAATCTAAAAGGTGTACCATGAATTATCTTCAACCTATTTTTGCTCACTTTGTAAAATAACCTTTACCATCACCAGTTGCTGCTATAAAAGCTACACATCCTCAGTCAGATGGGATGGAGTGCAACTCTAAACAGCAATTTTCAAGTCTCGTTCCAAGTACCCAATGGTATGTTTCAAGTCCGACAACCCCAAAGCGCATTACACTACAGTCAGGGTGTGAATGGGTGAGTCAACGGGTGAGTGACTGACAGCGGTGACCCCGGGCAGGCTGACTGGCAGCAATACACTGGCGCCACCAGTGTTCTTTGATCAATGCCAGCAGGCGATGTGGGTGAAGTGTCTTACCCAAGGACACAACGACTGAGACAGTTGGAGCTGGGGATCGAACCAGCAACCCGCAAGTTACAAGACGAACTTCCTAACTCTTGAGCGACCATCGCCTCAATGGGAGTTTGATCTGGACGTTAACTATGCCATTCTAACACATAAATATTATTTTATCTAAACCATACCATTGCATTTCTGACTACATGTTTAGGGTTGTTATTCTGCTGTTTTTATACTATTTTTTTTTTTGCAAGTCCTAAAAAGTCTTCTTCCACTGCTGCTCTGTATTTATCTCCATCCTTACATCCATCAACTTTGACTAGTCCCCATCCCTACTGAAGTAAGGAATCCCAACTGCATGATGCAGCAACTGCTGTGTTTCATTAAGGCGAATGGTTAGTGCAGGGCGATGCGCAATGTTAATTTTCAGTTACACATACGTTTTGCCTGTAGCCAGAAAGTTCAAGTTTAGTTTCATATGGCCAGAGCCATATGAGCCTTCTACATATGTTTACCGTTTAGCAAACTGGACATCGAATGGCCTTCTTATAACAGTTTCTTTCTTATTGTCACTCTTCCAAAATGTCAGATTTTTGAATTACACAACCAACTAATAGTCCTATTTTTCCGCCAGAGCTGTTAAGTTCTGCAGCTCCTTCAGAGTTACCGTTGTCTTTATAGCTGCTTGCCTGATTTTTGCTTCTCCTTGCCCAGCCTTTCAGTTCAGGTGGGAGGCCGTTATTTGGTAGGTTTGCTTTTGTGCTGTCCTCTTTCTATTTTCAGATGATATATTGAACTGTCTTCTGCAACGTTTTTAAAGCTTGGGACATTGTTTTATAACTCGACCCTGTTTTAAACCTCTCCAGCACTTTATCCCTGACCTGTCTGCTGTTGTTGTTGGTCTTCATGATACTGTTTTTCACTAATGTTCTCTAACAAACCACTGAGATCTCACAGAACAGCTGGACATATACTGAGCGTGAAAATTTATACAGAGCAACTCAATTTATTAATTAGGTGACCGGTCGAGGCTTTTGGTTGCACTGGATTTTATTTAGGGGTATGCACTACTTTGCATTGCTCTATCTCATAAAATCCCAACAAAACACATCAAAATATGTGGTTGTGACTTGGCAAAAACATGAATAAGGTTAAGAGGAATGAACACTTTCGCAAGGCACTATTAAAGCATTCGGTCTCTCACAACGGTTAGTTTTTTTTTGCTCTCCTTTGGGATCAGATCTGTGACTAAATTCTGACACAAGTCTATTGTGTAAAGGGTTAACTTTTCCAACAACCTTCCTTGCTGTGCTCGGATGAAAATAAAAACGTTTCAATAATTAATTACATCCAGTGGCTGCAGCTTGAGAAAGAAGAGTGTTGCAGCCCAACATAGCTGCAAATTACTGAATGATTCAAAAAGCTGGGTGAACCTAAATTGCCTTGAAGAGCAAAAGCAAAGCTGGCAGATATAAAACGTGTTATAACGGTGATCTCATAAGGAAGTCGTTGAAAAAAAAAAAAAAATCCAGTTGTCTCCCTGCGTTTGAGATTTTGAGCCTCCATGGTGATTTAATTTCTTTGCACTGGTCTCGTGTTTTTTAGTGCTATTAGTAAGGTTTCCCAGTTTTTCGGGAACAGTCTTAGCTAAAAAAAAAAGAACAACGTATTCCTTGTATGTTTGGGGTTTTCAGCAGAGAGGCTGCTTTAGATGTGTTTATCTACACAGATCTCTGGATAGAGTTACTACAGGCCATCTGTTTTTCTACAGTCCAACATTGAACATGATTGTCTTTGCCCAGGAGACACCATTACGCTGAGTTTAGTCAAAGGAACACATCCGCTAAGTTGCCTGCAGAATTAACAACACAGGTTTTACTGTAACCTTAAGAAAGTTGGCTCACTTTAGCAATCAAACTGAAATCCAAACGGCACTGACTTTCACAGTTGTTGTACTGGACATATCTTCCGGACTGTGCACCGACTGTGGGGCTTTTGAGAGTTTTTGACACCGTTCCAGCTGCAGGGGCCGCAGGCCTAGCAACTGCTGTGACATTCCCAACGGAGTCATCCTTTTTTCAAAGTTTTTTTTTTTTTTTTTTTTTCCAAGAGTTTCTCCCACTTCCCTATCTTGATCATATACTGCCTCATTGTGGTGGAGTCAATATTCTTCAGTGGGTTTGAACAGTCGAAGCAGAGAGACCAAGTTTCAACAAGTTTTCAATATGTATTGCTGAATTTCTGTCGCAGTGCGAGTATTTTGTCTCTTGTTCTTTTCCCTGTTTATGTCAGATTACAAGAATGTCATTTAGTTTTAAGAATACAGTATTAATTGTGTTAATCTGCTACACAAGAACTCTAAGTAACAGAATGGTTTAGACACAAGAGTCACTCTACATGTTTCTATTTTTCAAACTTCATGAAAAAAAGCATATTCATCATCAAACATACTCAGTTAAACTCAAACAACAAAATGTGACTTTGTCCCTATCCTTGCAAAAATGTTCATACCATTTAAACAGACAAGAAGAAAATGTATTTTTTGAATGTTTCTGCAATGTGTCCTTTTGTATTTAGCACCATGTGCTCTGATAGGTCAAACTAGATTCCTTGCAGCTAATATTCTTTATTAGTTGTCTAATTCTTTTAATAAAATCCGCCCGTGTGCACTTTGATCTCAGTTTGAATGCAGCTATTCTGTAAGGGAAGAAAGCTCTGCAGTTTCCACAAGCCATATAATCGACACACAAATGCAAGCAAGAGGGATGTAGAGGTGGATAAAAAAATAAACCTACGTAATCAATCAAACATAAACTTAGTCCAAGGTCCAAAAGTCCAAACACTTTGACTAAAGAACATCAAGCTAAATACATCTAAACATTAAAGCAGGAAGATGACTAAGCAAAGCATAGCAGCACAAAACATAATTGAGTCCATGAAACAGCAATGAAGAACCAAAGGGGAATATATATTGATAAGTGATGAGCGGAACAAGAAACAGATGAGATTTATTAGCAGCATGGAGGCAGCTGAGCTGGAAACCAGATAACCTAGGCTGCATCCAGATAACCTAGCTCCTGTTCCTTGACCTTTCATGAGGTCAACCGTAACAACTCTATCGTGGGGCAGAAAGGAGCTTCTGACTGCTGTGCTAATTTCGGTCAGCCTTTAACTCCGACGTCATTACGTGCCATAAACGCACATGGAGTCAAATCCGGCCCCACCGCCTCCCGAAAATGAGCTACAAAGCGAGCGCTCTCTGCTCCTTCGATTATTTTCGTTAATTTCCATGAGGTGGGCTGTGCTGATACGGCATGTCACGCAAAGGATTCCTTATAGCTCCTTAGTGTCGGTAAGGGACATTGATAGGTTCTTTGTTAAAGGAGCTATGAGAGGAGGCAGGCTTTTGGTTATCTTTATTTAAAGTATCCTTCACACCAATCAAAACATTTGGCAAAATGTGCAGTAAGTTATTTTAAAACTTCAAATAATTTATTAAAAATAGCTCATTTGGTGTGGAAAAAAATGCTGCGTTGCAAAATATTAAATTGCAGCTTTTTTCTTTTTCCAAATTGTATAAATGCGCTTAAAATAAATTGTTTTAATTTATACTTTGTTAAAATTCTATAACTAATTTAGATTAAATTAGTAATCCATGAATTTCTCTTTCCTTGGACAACTAAAATGACTTCACACCTCCTTCCTCAAAGACGTTCTTCAAAAAAAGGAAAAACAAGAGAACTTGCCATGCAATCTGAGACTGCATGTTGATCATTACAGGTCAGAAAATGGCTGAAAGAAATGTGTTACTGATGGAAATATGCCCTGTTTTGCCACTGTGGTAAAATGTAAAAGCTCACTGCAGCATTGTTTATGAGAGATTAAGTCACAACAAAAAGTGTTATTTTATGTCAAGCCTGCTTGCACGTAAATTACATGGGGTGCAAATACACAACATAGATTTACTGTTTGATAGAAGTCAGCAAACAGAGTTGCAAAATATAATTTAAAATAATAAATTATGATGTGGAACGCTGGAGATGTGGAACGCTGGAGAAAGGCACCAGCGACCCCCCACGACCCCATGAGGGATTAAGAGGGTCAGAAAATGGATCGATGGATAGAAATTAAATGTGCTTAATGTCTAAAAACAAAAAGAGAATGTCACCATTTGTTAAAATACACTGGGGAAAAAACTGACATCAGCTTTTTGATCCCATTAAATCAGGCTAAACATTTCATGTTTTAGGTCAGTTTAGGATTACAAAATTATATCTGTTATATGACTCTTTAAGAAAAAAAAATTTCTTTCTTTAAAGCAAAAAATTCTCATACATCCAAGATTACCTTTGCGCAATTTCATAAAAGTCCAGATGACGATGCAATGGCTGTCTAAGTGTATGATTGGTTAACTTATAATATTTGAGATAACTGGAGTCACATCTGGATGCACCTTGAACACTCTGCTGTAAGAAGAGCACAGAAATATCTTGAGACAGGTTCTGTGTCCAATAGAAGAACGAGTTTCGGCAGGAAATGTGAACGTTAACCCAAGAGCAAAAGTGAAAGTCCTTTAGAAGATGGTGGTTGGAGCTGGTGAGAAAGTGTCATCACCCACAGTGAGAAAAACCTGTAAGGTCATACGGGGACAGACACCATAATCATTTGAGAGTGGTCCTGTGTTCTGACGAAGCCAAAACCTAAGTGTTTGTTAACACCATCCCAACTTTGAAGTAAGGGGGTGGTAGCGTTACATGGTGGAGCTGCTTTGCTGCAGGGTGGACTTGACTAAATAGATTAAACAGGAGAAAAAAAAACATTGTGAAGAAATATTAAAGCAGCATCTCATGAAATCAGCCAGAAAGTTAAAGTTTGCCCAGAAAACAGGGTCATAGATGACTGTTGCAAAATGGGCAAAAGAACGGCCCCATGCATACCTGTGAATTACTTGCAAAGCAGCTTAAGGACACCACAATCAATATGTTGCTGTGGCCATAAAAAAGCCCTGATCTCAGTTCTGACAGAAAGTTTGTGGACAGAGCAGAAAAGGTGTTTGTGAGCAAGGTGGCCTACAACCCTGAGATAGTTACATCCATTTTGTCTGGAGTAGGAATCAGCAACCTGTTACTTTGGCTAAACATGATAAAGAACCAAGTAATGTAATATAAATACATATATAATAAGAAATGCAACTTTCATCAGTTTTTCAATTGTTTTATAAAAAATAATTTAATACAATTTCCACAGTTCTTTTAAAATTATAGCAAATTTTCTGTAGTAGACATTTATCAACAACGATAAATTGTCATGTAGCTCCAAATAAGTTTTAATAAGGCAGACTAAGGGTAAAACGGCTCTTTGTATTGTAAAGATTGCAGACCCCTGACCTAGAACAGGGGTCCCAAAGTGGGGTTCATGAGTCCCCACATGGGGGTCACACGATTATTTAATTTTCTGTTATTTGATGTTGTGGTTATTATGGTGTTTGGATTTCATTTAGTGCATGCATTTTGTCCACCAGTTTTCAATATTTTTCAGTCACCTATGGATAGTACAATAGTACCATATTGTATTAGGGCCATTGTAGATTAAAGAAAATACATTTTCGGCCGTGAAGGAGTAGATTTCCACATAGAAAATATGAAATTCTAATGAATAATCCTGGTGAACCTGATATTTAGCCAGGCAAAGAGGTAAAAAAAAAAATTAAAAGCTTTATTGTGAGGGATGAGTCGTGGTAGATGAGGCAGGCAAGCAGAACCAGACTTGGTTGTGCAGGCAAGCAGGGATGAGCAGGAGACCAAAGGATGCAGATAGAGACAGACCAGAACAGACGATGTGGACCGGGGAACCAGCAGAACGGGCAGAGCAAGCGGCTGGAACTCACGGGGAAACAAAACTGCAGCATGCAGACACAGGCAACTTTTAACAGAAGAGTCCAGCTGGCTGAGCACATAGGAACTGGTAGAGGCAAGGCACAGCTTACTAGATTAGATGAGACGTTCTGGCAGGGAGGAGCTAAATGAGGCAGGTATATGTAGGCAGGTGAACAGGTGAGCAGAGTTGACAGTGATTACAGGCAGCAGGTGGAGCTGATGTGGGCTAATTGACAGGTGAACTGAGCTGATTGGACAGTGGCTGAGAGGTGACAGGCTGAAAAGTCCAAAGCGAAACAAACAAAAACCTAAATCATGACAGAAATTTTGAGATCCATTTCACATCTTTACAAGAAAAAAACCTTGGTGGTTCTCTGATATTGAAAAGTCATAATATTTAAGAAAAGGTTTTATAATTTTCCATAATTAAAGGTATAAATCTACTACAGTAAAACTGGGATATTCTCAGACATTGCAAAGTCATAAATTTGCAAAAAACAAACAAACTCAGAAATGTATAGGAAATGTGATTTCACTTTGATATTTTACTCTTTCTGTGGCCCAAAATGTTGTTTTTTTTCCCGATGTTTGAGGCCAGAGTGTAGCTGTGTGAACCTGAACCTGAAATATCTGCTTGGTTTATCCAGATAATTCTTAATCTCCAAAGTGCTCCACTGTTTTAGGAAATGTCCGCATTCACTGCGCTTGCAGCCAGATAATTTTCCAACTTGGGAGCAGAAATGTCCAGAAACATTGCTGCACTTTTACAATTAGGTTATATCTTGATAAACACAGATATTACAGGTTTGCATAGCTCCATTCTGGCCTACATTGAAATAGTTCATTTTGTGTCACAGGATGTGTAATATATTAAACTTTAATCATATTTGTAATACATTTCTGGGCTTTATTCGTGTCCCTTTTGACTTTATTCTTGTAACCCCCACCCCCACCATGTTGTTTTAACTGTATTTAAAGTAAACTTTTCCGAACATAATTCCAAAAATAATTCCAACTCTACAATAAGAAAATCATTGCTATAAGACAATGTATGTTGTGCATGCACTGCACTCAGTTGCCAAAGACTTCTCACTAAATTGTGTTTTTAAAGAGTAGGTATCCAGTGACATTAGTTTCCATATCCCTTTCCCAGACTTTTACACGCCTTACCTTGGCTCTTAATCAAAGACATTTTTAGAGTCTTTCTGAAGCAGTTAGCAGTTACGAAATATGCTCAAAGTATTGACCAGCGCGGAAATAGAGACCCGTCTTCCCAGAATTGATTCAGCTGATCTTACAGTAAGTCTATTGTTCTACACAAGAACAGACCTAATTCGGTATTGCAGAATTGATATGTAATCATCCAAAGCCTTGTTTTGTTGTGAGTGCGATTAAAAAGGCTCCAAATGCAGAACTAAACTGGCAGCATTTGAGTTTACCTCAGCTCACCTAAGTGCAAAGAATGTTCATTTAGTGTTAAGAGTAAAACCCGCTGGATATTATTTTTGGAAACTTACAGAAGTCTATAAGAACAAAGCTTTGTTTTTTGTTTTTCTCATGTTTATAAAGTCGTTTAGGAAACCAATGCAAATCATTTCCACGCACACATTTCCAGTTCCTGGAATTGGTTTAGATCAGTGAGAAATCTGGATCTTTTTTAAGGAGGATTATATAGAACATTAAATGATTATTTTCACATGGTTTATTCCTTCCTTCAAATCTGAAAATACAAAGAAATCCTTAAGCTTTTCAGCACTTTTGTTTTCTTCTTAAAATCAGCTTTGAAGGGATTATTATGGGACGTTTTTTGCCTGCAAACGCTAATGATCTCATCTGTGACGTTTTCACACTCTGGAAATGTTCGTCAGAGGTCTGCAGGGGTGAAATGCCGGACAAGCAGCTTAAACCTCGCACACGGCAGACATAATAACCTTTGTAATGTCTACATTACATTATATTAGTGCCAATAGAAAAAAACGTTTTATTTCAAAACCTAAATGCTATAACAATTTAAAGACGTAAGAGGAGCTCATAATGCACAATGTCAGGACATGTTTATACTGAAAGAGCTGCTGAAACAAAACATCAATTGAACAATAAAGTGACATGTGAAAACTTTTCCTATGCATAAAGACAGTCATTTTGAATAGGAAACATGGCTTCCCTTTTTAAATTCAATATTAAATCATTTTTAGATGACAGATCATTTAAACTCTCATATGTCCAATTTAGAAAAAAAAATTCTCTGCCAGCGTTGTTTTCAGATGGCAAGGTATATTACCTTATAAATATAGTTTTACTGACAACAAATAACATTTTTATTGGGGAAAATTGTGCATTTGTATTATAGCGTAAGCTACCTCTTGAGTTTTCCCAACAGCAGTGAAATTAGAACAAATGTTTTACTGCTGTTGGCCAAACTCAAAAGGTGTAGTAAACTCAGTAAAGTGGCACACGAGATTATTAACTACTGCACATGTAAGGAAATAGTTTTCTGTCAAATTGGGAACTCTGTCAATTTGTGGCCTGTCTGTCTGCATGCTGCCACCTTCTTCCTGCACAACAGCAATCAACTATCGACTGAAGTACCTGTGAGCTGCCTTCTGTGGCAGCACAATCACCTGTTCCTCTGCCTATATATACAGGCCTCCAGCAGACATACAATGCCAGATTATTGAGAGCCTAACACCAGTAGGTGTCCAGTGTTTCGTCATGCCTAATTTCTAGTTTATGACCATATTCACATTTCCACCTGTTGTCCTCTCAACCAAGAGGAATAAAATCAGACTGTGTCTAATGCTATAAGCTAAGGGAACCAAGTGACTGCCCATCACAGCAGAGTGTACACTGTACAAGCCTAGCTGGCCGGAACTATCATTGTCTTTTGCCAACTGTTCATCAGTAGCATTGAAGAGGAACGTTCTCTCTCCTTTCCTGTGGACCGTAAAGAGTTCTGCACCCACAAACACATGCAGGGTCGACCAAGCTAAGTAAAGTCTATTTTTTGTGAAACCAACATCAAAATCAAAGCAGCGGAAAATTTTCCTCAGCTTTTGCTGGAAAAAGCTGATCTGAAAATCACCCTCTGCAAGCTGTGCAGAGGCCCTCGCAGGAAGTCTAAGGAAACACTTCTGCCATGCAGAGATCACGATGCTGCGGCCTCCACAGCCTGAGCGCAGCCCACCGGAGCCCGTGTAAAGCTCATCCTGCTCCGGTTCTCAAACGGGGGCTTTCCACCTGAGCTAGCCGCTTGATCCCTCCCTGCCAACTCCAACTTCTGCCCACCCGATTGCCCCAAAGTCAATCAAACCGACACAGAGGCAGAGGTTTGGCAGAGGAATGAGCTGGGAAAGTCAAATGGTTTACTTTTAATGTGTTTTCACTGTTTTGTTTTTAAGGTTTGATCGGGATTTTTAAAATATAAAGACAGACTAAGCTCCTGCTAGCAGTTTCGAAACAATGTTAGCGGAATGTTTTGGGTGTGTTTTACGGTTATAACAAGCTTTCTTTCCATAAGGGTTTTATACACTGATGGGGCATTAATATTGCTTTTTTCTGGTCCGCTCATTACAGCAAAATATAGCTTTAAAGTTTTTTTTTAAGTACAAGCTGAATGTCCGCTAGCATTAGCCACTCTTGGCCTCTGTTAATAACTTGCCTAGAAGAAGCCATTATTCTAAAAGAGTAATTTGCAAATGAACACAGGACAAGGACATTATTTTTTGGAGACATGTTCTGTGGTCTGACAAACCTAAAATTGAACAGTTTGGTCATATGATTACATTTGGAGGGAGAAGGGGGAAGCTTTCAAGCCTGAGAACATCATCCCAACTGAGAGATATGGGGGTGACAGTATCATATTTTGAAGTTGTTTTGCTGTGTGAGGGACTGGTGCACTTCACAAAATAGTTGGTATCATGTGAAAAGAACAAATTATGTGTAAATTCTGAAGCTACATCTCAAAACATCAGCAAGAAAGTTGAAGCTTAGGCACAGATGGGTCTTCCAAATGGACAATGACCCAAAGCATATACCCAAACTGGTTACAAAGTGGCTTAAGGATAACAAAGTGAATACTTTGGAGTGGGCATCACAAAGTCCTGCTCCTAATCTTATTGAAAAAGTATGGGCTGAGGTCAATAATCTTATGCAAGCAAGGTGGTCGAGAAATGTCTCAAATACACCAGTTCTGTCAGTAGGAATGGGCCAAAGTTCCTGTCAAATTTTGTGAGAAGTTTGTGGAAGGATATCCAAAACATCTGAGCCAAGTTGTAAAGTTTAAAGGCAAGGGTACCAAATATTAACAACAATGTATGTAAACTGACCTTCAAGAAAGCAAAAAAAAAAAAAAAAAAAAAAACACGTCTTAAGACTTATCACTCGTTATTCTGGCATTTAGAAATTATAAATAATTTTGGTCATCGTAACGGCCCTAAGAAAGGTTTAGTCAGATTTCATGTCTGACAGTGAGGGGGAAAAAAAAAGTAAAAAATATAAAAAGTCTTTTTATATAATGTATGTAAACTTCTAGTTTGAACTGTAGCTCGTGTCTTCAAATAATTCTGCTCACTGGAAGCCAGATACAACCTACACTTGGCCTTTACTGGCTAGTGTGCAAAACTAAAACAACAGATTTTGTTTAAGAAAAGAGTTAAATGTGTCCTCCAAAGTCAGGATTTCTCAGGTCTGAGTAGGAAAATGTGAATAATTGGTGAAGTCGAAAGGCCCACTTAAAAAGTTCCTGAACCACTCTGAGCTTAAATTCAACATGGCTGCCAAGCATATACAGTATTAAGTGGTGAAAGTTGTAGGTTGAACTGTTCATCCGTACCTCAGATGTAATTCATTAGTGTTTATAGCACTTAAATTAACAAAATCGATGGAAGCATAATGTTGTTTGGTGCTACCTACTGCAACACAAACAGTTGGTTGCACCAACACCATATCAATCAGCAAATCCATCTAGTTTTCCTATTTGCTGTTAGAAAGCGCTAAACATGAATGTGGCATAATTTCTAGATCTCGTACTTCCAAGGCAAATCGGATGCATCAGAAATAATTTTACTTATTGCTAAATGAGTAATTTTCCGTCATGTTGTTCTCAGCAATATGTGTAGCTGAGCTACACAATGGATTCAGGTACTTACAGATTCACTGCTATACAGAAAACATCAATTATTATCTTTAGCTGTTACTTTATACACTTTGTATTAAATAATACTGTATATTCTTCAAGGATGGTATCAAATCTTTGGTTGTTTGTACCTGTAATACTTTATTGGTTGGTTTTGCTGTTCTTTTTATATATCTCTTTGCAGGTGTAGAAGCAGACTCAGAGGATGTTATCTTTCTCTCTCCCTTTCCTCTCCTCTTTTTCTTTCACCTTTTCTCCCATTTAACATTTTGTCTCAATTGTTTCTCTCCTTTTTTTCCTCTTCCACCTTCCCGTTTCTGTTATTCATTGAATATGAAATAGCCCCTGCGTAAATTCTAATAAAACTTCTTGCATATATAAATCAAGCGGAGCACTATGGCAAAAGCAGTAAGGCTCCACTTGTGAAAGTAAAATCTGCTGTGCTCTTTTTGGCATTAAGACAGCAATTTGTAATGCAACACTGCCAGATCGGACACACACACACACACACACACACACACACACACACACACACACACACACACACACACAAAAGGAAGAATGTCTAAATTAAGATGCAGCCTTGCCAAAACACTGGTTTGTTAACGATCACTGGCCAAGTTTAACGAATAGCAAGTTTAAGCTTTGAATAAAAGTAGCTGGATTATTTGGTCATATGTACTAAGCAATTAAAATGAAAGCCAAAAAGCATTAACAAATACTAGATGTATTGTGTTGAGCCTACCATTTTCCATTTTCTGAAGATTCTGTCTACATCTTGTTTAAAAATGTTTTTTTGTTAATATCTCTCTATTTAGAACATAAAAAACTGTCCATCAACATTTGTACTATTCTTTAAAGGAGCTATAAGTAAAACCATTCTCATTTGTCACCTGGGATGGAAGTAACATTCCCTATAAACAATCGGTCCTCTCCATCAACAAGGAATTACTTACATTCTTCTCCTTTCAAACCTAGAGGTACGATCTGGAACTACTTGGGTCCAGAGTATAGCCCATGTTTACTTTCTAGTTCCTGAACCAATCTTATGAAAGTTCCCAGGGTTCCCAACACAGAACGCAGCCTTTGGTATTTTATGTTGGCAAAAGAGCAGCAGTCTGCTAACATGGAAGCCAGTAAGAGAAGCGGACTTGAAACAGAACAGAATACAAAATCATATACCTATCCTATGGAAGTGAAAATTCACAACAGCAACACATCATTTAAAAACGGCATATTAGATTGTTGTGATTGACAAGCTGTACTGATTTGAGCCACAAGGTGTCAGTATTACTTATAGCTCCTTTAAAACACGTTCTAAGGGCCATCAATGGCCTGTGAGCTACATTTTGGACATCCCTGTTTTTCAGCATAGTAAAGAACATAGGGCAAACAACAGAAGACTCAAAATGTTTTCATAATCTTTGATCAAATGTATTATCCATACAAGCTTCAGTAACTTTACCAGAAAAGTGGTCTGCTATGGCAGAAACTTTTTTGCCCTCAATCTAATTTACTCATGGTGTCATAATAATAGCTTGTTAAAATTCTGTCTTCAGAAATGTGGAGTAAAACTCTGAATGATTGCAAGAAAGTGCCTAATGGACAAGAAAATGAGTGACCAATTACTGAAATGGCCAGGTCCGCTTTTTTTCACCCAGCCTATAAATATACATCAGCCTCTCATGTCAGCATAGGAAAGACAATCAGAGCAGAAGGTCTAAAGTGACCAGAAATGTTTTTATATATTTTTTTTTGTGTGGTGGACTGGCGACCTGTCCAGAGCGTACCCCGCCTCTCGTCCAATAGCCGTTGGATATATTTGCCAGCCCCCTGCGGCCTTGCACAGGTAAGTGGGTACAAATAATGGATGGATAAATTAAAGCCATTTGATGGTAAATCTATAGATGTATATGAGCTAATGTAGCCACCAAACAAACTGTGGTAGAGGAGCAGAACCCTGAAGCCATCAGACAGCTGTCATGCATGCACAACAACCCGTTCAGTGAAGCAGCTCTTTCAGGTTACAGGCAGATGCATGGCTTGAGGTAAAATTCAGCCTGTCTGCCACCTCAGTGCAACAGCTGCGACCTGAACACACTTCATTGTGACAGATCCGCGAGAAGATGATGTTGCTTTAAAAAAAGGAAAATTGCTATGCCAGAAAACAGGCAGGCTAAATAGCAGCCTGTTCAAGGGAAACTGGTACAATGCTTGGTTCGAAGTAGTATGACAATCCACTATTACACAAATTAGTGCACCCTTGTTAGAGCACAATTGTTGCAATAATGTGAAATGTATTTCACAGACACAGAGTAGAAACCAGCCTAAAAACAGTCCCACAATAGAAGCAGTGCCTTTTAAAAAATATTCATACCCTTTATATTTTTTCACCTTTTTTCAGATTTAAACCAAAAAAAAGTACTTTTTATTTTATTCATTTTTGTGATAGGACAACAGAAGGTTTTCGATTGTGAACGGTATGGAGATAGCTTCACTGCGGGCTCACATCTACTACGGGTGCGTTTTTTTCTGCATTCGCACTGCTCCTAGGGAAACAGCGGCTAGCTGCTGCGCTGAACGCAGAAACAGAAGTTTACATGGGTTCATGCTCTTGCCGGGAATTTATGTGATAACTAGAGCCATATTTAAAAAGTGCCTCAAAATCAACAGCTGCATTCAGCTCTATAAGCATTACCTTATTGTTTTCCCTCACTATTCATGCTAGTGATGTTCTACCATGCACTTTTGACCCCATGTCACCGGTTATGACGCAATGTTCCAACTTCCAAGCAAACGCATGTGTGCAGGCAATGAAAGAGAGAAAATACAGAGTTTTATTTATTTTATTTTGAAAACACAGGAAATTACCACAAGGTGGCCTCTGATTTCCTGTTTGGCCCATATAAGTCCCTGGCACTTAACATGAGACTGCTGTGGCATCCAAAATCAAAACCTACTGCACAGCCTCGGTAACAGGACCTACACTACACCATTGTTACAATGGGTGCAGTGATTTTAAGTTCCTTGCAGCACCCACACCGTAGTAGATGTGAGCTTGCCATGAGATTTAGGCAGAGGTTTGCCAAACAAATGGCTCGAGGGCGATTTGCGGCCCGCTGAAATATTTTGTGAGGCCCTCAATCACAATTAAAGAATAGCATAGATTTGGTTTGCCAACTTGGTTGGTTGCAATTTTCACTAATGGCAGAAGTTTCAATAAATTTACAGAAAATTCAAAATCTTAAAAGCAGTAAAGTACATCACAAAGTAGTCATCATTCATAAAACCTGTTTTCTCCACATTTAATTTATTCTGATGGGAAATAGGACTACAAGAATCCACCAATTTTTACTGAAATGCAGACTTTAACATACAGATTTATTAAACTTGGCTAAATAAAGCAAGAGTAAGCTATATCACGTTCTTGCTGCTGAAAATACAAAACAATACTTAAGATAGGCAGACAAGAAACCCAATAACTACACGGTATTACATGGTATTTTATTAATTAATTTATGTATGTATTCATTTATTTATTGCAAGATTTAAATATTTTGGATCTAAAACGATTTTCAGATCTGTTTTCTACAGATATCTGACTATTTTGCTTGTTTCATTAAAATAGTGTGTATAATTTATTGTTAAACAAGTTAAAATGCAACAAATAAATAAATACAAATAAGGGTTTGTGAAATTGAAATGAAAAAATCTAACTGTTGGGGCCCCTGGAGTACTTCAAACGTCACATTTTTGGTCCTCATGGAAAAAAGTATGGACACCACTAGTTTAGACCAAAGCATATTAATGTATTAGAATGGCCTACTCAAAGTCCAGACCTAAATATAATGGACAATCTGTAGCCAGACCTGAAAATTGACGTCCCAGGACATCAAGACTCTCCTTCCCATCTGACAGAGCCTGAGCTGTCTTGCAAAGCTGACAGGCATACACAATTACACGTGTAATTTCAGCAAAGGGTGGTTGTACAAGGGTTTGACTCAGGGGGCTAAATATAAACGCACATAAAACTATCCTGACTTTTATTAGCAGAAGTAATTCAAACCATGCATCCTTTTCTAACAGTCATGCACTACTTCTTGTACTTGTATCACTGGATCACTGGTAACCACTGGCAGTTTATCATATGTGCTATATGGGCAGTTTCCCAGGGTGGCATTAGAAATGGGAGTGTACAAGCAGCAGATCAAACTTACCTCCAGTTGCACATTGAACAATTTCCTTTAATTGCTTTTTTGCCTGTGCAGTCACTGGGGAGTTGGCGCCATCTGCTTGCTGCTGACAATAAGGAGACTATTTTGCGTCCTTTGTGGAGGACTGCACTAGATTGGATAACGCCCATGAATTTAGATGATATGGTTTCCTGCATTTGCTTTGGTTAGATGGTAAAGGAGAGGCTCGCCCAGGGTGCCATTCATGCAAGAATCGTCAAGGTTGTAACATGACAAGATGTGAATGGGTTCCAGGGATGTGAATACTTTTAGAATTGCTGTAAAATGTGGTTGAGACACAAATGAAATCATAGAACAGTAATGAAGCAATGTTGATCTCAATTTCCTTCCTGTTTCAACTAACGCACAGATGTTGACTAATGTACTGTCCAAAAGGTGTTGCAATGAAGCAACAAATTACCATCCTTGCTTGATCAACCATAGTAAACACTTACTCCTTAGTTGGTGATGTCATTCTCTACTCCCGCTTTAACCTTTCCAGACATGTAAATAACTTGAAGTCATCTCTGCTTATTCTAGTCACTGATAGAGGAAATGATGATCGAGGGTTTCCTCGATCATCATTGTGTTGAAGACAGCTGTGTAGACCGATATCAATGGCCCGTGAAGAATAACAGATCAATCATGAAAACTAATAAGCACTTAAAAGGTACTACTGTATGACCACTACTCATACAGGAAGAAGGTTCATATAAGCTCATAAATTGAGTCATTGTTGTGCATAAGCCTGACAATTTAAGCAAATAACAAAACATTTTGAAAGGTCTTGGAATAAATGATGGTTCATCTTTGTTTTTATTTGATAAGTGTTATTGTTCTTTTCTTCCCTCATAGCACAGTATCACACCACGATGTGGATGTGGCCCTGTACAGGGGTCTGCAGAACCTATTGATTTTTTTCAATTTTTTTTTTTAAGAATACAGTTTTGCCATATTCTTACCATGTTCAGGTAATAGATTGAAAAGTTCTGCCTTTGCTAAGATAGTATATTGTTTTATAACCTGACCTTGCTTTATTTCTCCATAACTTTCTCTCGGACTTGTCTGCTGTGTTTCTGAGTCCTCACGATGCTGTTTCTTTATTTTCACTAACGTTCTGAAACCAACCTCGGAATCCTTCACAGCAGTGCTGAATTTATACTGAAATCGAATCACATACAGTGTGACTCTGTATAACTGAATTTTAATTAGGGGCATCAATCAGTAAAGGGGGAGCAATATTAAAGCACACCATTCTTTTCAGAGTTTAATTTCTAAAAAAAGGACACATACTCCCCCATTTCCCTTATATTTTAAAATTTGGCAGTCTTTTCTGTTTATCTATGAAATACCAATTAAATACAATAAAGTTTGTAATTGTAGGGTCACAATATGTTACAAAATCCGAGGAGTATGAATACTTATGTAAGAACGTTTTGTGTTAGTATATTGGAAAATGTGGGCCTTCAAGCCCTCTTCTCAGACAGCTTCTCACAAACACATATTATATTCACACTTTGCTTGCTGCTCTACAAAATCACAGGTAACACAGTCTTACATAGAAAATCCCTGTGGCTATTTTAGTAGCCACAAGGAGCCAATTTGGCATAGATGCCCACGTCCTGTGTCAGGTATTCCATGTATTTGCTAATACCTTAATATATGACTTATTATGATACAGGTGTCCTCTCTTTATTTAATTAAACTAATCTTAATTTGATCTTTTTAGGCCTGAAATTTCTTTTGTTTTTTTCCCTCTCCTTCTCACACACACAGACACGCACGCGTTCGAGCACACACACACATTCTTGTCTTAAATACTGAGGACCATGCCTTGACTTTCATTGACTTCTATTCATTTGCAACCCTTTCTATGCAATAACCCTAACCTTAAACCTAATCTTTACCACTACAATTCCAACACTAACTCTAACGTAAACACAATTGACACTTTAGTCCTAAACCTAAGTCCAAGCCCAGAAAAAATGAGGACCAAAAATAGTTTTTCACTTTACACCAAAGTCCTTACTTTGCTAGCAAAATTAGAAAAAAAAATGTTTTCGCTGAACTGAAAGTACAAGTACACACAAAATGACAAACACACACACACACACACATGACGCTGATGTGATCAGACAAGACTGATTAAGTATGAACAGAACAATTCTGAAAGATTCCTAAAACAAAAGACTTAAAGTACTTCAGAAAACCTTGAGAACTACTGATCAAGAAAACTTGACAAGGAGAAAGTCTGATGCAAAAATGTCTGGCTTCTTGGAAGCAACTTGAAAGAAAATTAATAGTGGTTTAAAAGTTTTCAATTGTATTGTAATAAAAAAATAAAAGGCCAGTAAATGCATTATAGAAGTAAGGAACAGAGCGTTTTCATTTCATATTTCTCCAGTTTTGTTGTAGCTTGGCAACAGATGTACACTGTACATATGTTTTTGTTTCTGGGCCTCGACAAAAGCATTTGACATCAATACAGTATAGAAACACAAATTTAGCAGCTTAAATGAAGCCGATACAAGTTTTCATGTGGGAATAAAATAGAGAACAGGACAATCATAGCTACTAGAAATAATTTAACTGATCAACCGAGGGTTAAACAAAAGAAGCTGAGTACAAGACTCTTTAGACAGACTGGATGCTTTATGCTAAAAAGCGTGCTGAGACAGGTGGCCATACCAGTTTAACAACTTGCTGACAATCCTTTACAGAATCCATGATGTTATGTGGTACATGTTGGGCTAGTTCCAACAGAAGGATGTGATTAAAAGTTGTCATAAATTAATAAAAAATGAAGAAGAGACGACTGATTTAGTGTGCTATAATGATATACTGTTATGAGCCGATGTGACAGTACAGGAAATGTAGCTGACAACTCAAAAGAAACTACAAACTAGGTTCCCTTGGTAAAGACGTGAAAAAGACTTTTGAAATAATAAATACATTTGTTCCTGAAGTTGTACAACCTCACAGTTCTTTTTAGAAGAACACTAACTTTGATTTAAGAACATTTATTTGTGGAGGGAATCCCATTTTAAGATGTGTTGTCTTTTTGATAACAAATTCCCAGTGGTTACTTTTTCGTGTGAATCAGTGTCCACGAACTTTGAATTAGTGATCCACGACCTCGTGTTTTTTTCTGGGGCATGTATTCGATGCACAGAGAGAACAATTTCTCTAAGGTAATCTTCAAAATGAGAAATCCAAGAGAACATCAGCAAAGAGTGGCATCTTGTGCCCCTTTACCACAGGTTGCACTTGGACATGAAAACTGTTCTGCAGCAATTTACATTGACGCTTTTATACCCATTTGTAACAAATAAAACGGTCAAAATGCAAAAGATAGGTCAGCGTCAAAAAACATAAAATGTTTATTACAAAGCTAAACAACAGGAGAGATTTGTTGTACCAATTAAATTTTATAGCAAAATGAGGAAAATGTTTGAAACTACAGTAAAAGGTGAAGTCTGCAATAATTTTTATTTTAATCTCTCTTTAGCAGACATAAATACAAGGGAGTTATTCTCAGAGTCTCGTGTTCAGTGATATAAAAAAGAAATGTGGAATGTGATTATGCATTGAAATAAAGCTGAGAAAGGAAGATTTACCCTTTTTTTCCACTGCCATTTATTCTCGAGAAGACTTTTTAATTGTTTGAGAACCAAGAATATTAACTGGTATAGGTTTGATAATCAGTTTCCATTCACTCTGAAGTCAAAGCTGCAGCTGCTCAGCAGACCCCAGTTTTAGCATTCTGATTCTCCTCTTCCTGATGTGCCACACAGAGAAAGATGTGTGCTGCAGGGAGTCAAGTACAACAAACACACCCAGTGCCGAAGAAGCCTTGCTTTCAAAGCGACAACAGACTCCCCTGGAAAATGTATCTCCTTGATTGTTGCTGATTTATCTCCATAATTCAGCTGCAGTTAAACCTTTGAAACCCAACCACTCATGCTTAGGGCAATGATACACCCTGTATGCCGTCACAGTTTATTTTTTGTTTTGTTTTGTTGTTTTGCTGATAACATCCTGGAAGGTCTTTTTAGTATTTGACACCTTGACTCCAACCTCGTGTTTGTTTGTTTTCATTGTCTTTCCCCAAAAAAGCAGCTAAACTACTGATTGATTGGAGCAAAGAAAGCATCTGCATGCCTTTTATCCATCTGATATGAGCCCACACTCTAAGAGCTGGAGCATATGGCTTTTTTTAACTTGCATAATCCAGTTTCATTTAGTGATAAAAAAAAATGTGTAAACACAGGATAAAATGCTGTGAAGTTACACACAAAGATTTCAAACCGAGTCTCACTATTTGCAACAGAACGCGGGGGGGGGGATTTTTTTTTAAAACACCCTACACATGAATAAAAGGCACAGAAACTTAAATATGACCAATAAAATTAATGTTCTATCTAATAATCATACACCCTTTTTTAATGATGACCTAAGCAACTATGTCCATGGCCCATATAAAGAACAGCCACATATACTAAAAATTGTGGCCCGTTATTCTTTGACACTGACTATTTTCAGCAAAAGAAAAATGCCCTCAAATTAATTCGTTTTTCACTGTGAAATATTTTTTTCTGTAATAAAAGCTGAATTTATTTCAAGGTTTCTCACTCGTCTTTACCAGGTGTGCCTATGAACTTGGACATTAGATTTTTCTAGATTCCCAAATGCTTTTTACCCACAAAAGTATGCGATTCAGATGCAGTCTCATCAAACTGATAATTATTTTCTTCCTGTGACTGACAATTTATTTTATGACAGTCTTACCGAAGGCCATTACTTGGTTAAGTTATTATTTAATAAAATATTAGGTTGTTGCTTCCATTCTAACTTTGGAGTTTCGGGCAGTTGTTTCTAAATTGGTTTAATTTCCTTCACTAAAAACAAAGTTTGTGTGAAGAATATTGGTTTTGTAGACCGGAATTGTTTTATTCATAATCTGCTGTGAAGCACTTGGGCTTCCTTTCTCTTTTTGAGATCGTCGAGATTCTCATTTCCACCTTATTTTAACTTTTTGGCATTATCTGACTGCTAGTTTATTTTGTTAATATTGTTATTTCATTAAATTGTTGGTCTGCTTCCACATATCTGCCTAGAGTTAGGCCATAGTTCAACTTCCTGCAGTTCAGGAGCCGTATGTGGCTCTTTAGTGCCTCCAAATTAGCTTAGTTTTAAAACCGAACAGCATTTTTAAATATAAAGGCTGTTTTTCAGCACGTTTAAATGTAGTCTTATGCAACATCTACATAAGATTTCAACAAGAGAAAAACTTCAAAGGTTCAAAAAAGCAGTTGATTTGGTTAAATGTCTACTGTCTTAATTGGGCTTCAAACTTTTTTTCTATAGATATGGAACTTTCTGTTAAAATGTAAACATTCTCAATTAAATAAAATGTTAATATTTGTTCTAAGACCTCAAAAAGAAATTGTTATCCTTTAACCATATCAAAATAAACTTTTGCATATAAAACATTTATAGAACTTGAAAAGATAACATTAAATTAAGGTTCAACTTGGTTTTGTGGCTTAAGACAAGTTGTATTTAGTTTTATTTACCATATAGGTTTTCTTGGTTGCTTATTGTTAGCCTGCTTCATTCTTTCCAAAACCACTTCTTATGTGTATTTGGGATCACTGTCCTGTTTAACAGGAGATCAAGTTTCAACTATCTAGAGAATGTAGAGGTAGTTCTCCTCTTTTCATTATTCAATACATTTTGTGCAATTAGCCCGTACTACTGGCAGCTAAGCACACCCTCAGCATGATGCTTCCATCATTGGTGTTCAAGCATTATCCGGTTTATGATTGTCTCTCATCATTCTAAACGATTTTTCTTTCATATGAGGGCATCTGCTGTGGTCAGATTGTTGAAATTTGAACATAACTGTATGTACCAATAGGACAGTAATCCCAAGCAAAGATCAAAACCAGATTTGGAAAGGATAAAGCCAGCTAAGACACTGATACACCCATCACCTTAAAACTTTAAATTTGAGAAAAAATCTGAGCAATAAGAGGAATCCAGACAATTTAAATGACCTCTATCAATTCTGATAAGAAAAGTTGTAAAATATTCACACCGAAATCTACCAGGGCCTACTCATGGCAGCAAAATAATGTGGGTTCACAGCAACTTGCCGAATGATATGTATGAAAACATTAGTGATGATTTGACTCCAATCACAATGCTGGATGACTATGTAACTGCAATTTTTCTTGCTTTTTTTGTTTGTTTTTGTTTTATTTTACACAAGACTGTCTAGATTAAACTTAGCTCTGGGCAGCAATCAATTAAAGCTGTTAAAATTTCAAGTTTTGGCGATGAAATTAACTTAGACAAATCCTCTTCATGACAAATCCTTAACAAACCTTTTCCACCTTTAATTTCAAATAAACTATGCAATTCAGCTGAAAACAAAACAAATATATCAGAGGGGTAAGATATTAAAAGAAAAACGTTTAGTAAAAGTTGTAATACCCTGGTCGTATAGACTAATCCTTTTGTTAAACCAAAAATATTGGAGCATACAAGAGATTGTTGGCATATGTTGAACAAAACCAATACTTGCTGGGAATTTCTGCTGTTCCTTCAATGGTGTTGTAATGAGGAAATATGCGTAAGCGCAGCAAGGTAGTATTCACGTCCTACGCTTAGGTTAACTTTTAATTTTAATCAGTCAATAAATGTACACTAGAAGCATGATACACATGCACAACGCATGTATTTACGCTACACGACGCCTAAATTAGATTGAAGTTCTAATTTCAGACGCAAATCTGCTCTTGTTTGGCTGGAGATAACCAGGAAAACATCATCCTGTGTCAAAGTTCACTTCCGAAAGTATCCCAAAAGTCAAGTCTCAGTTCGGCCACAAGGTGGTAGAAGTCGCCTTATTGACGCTGCTGATCGATGGGATGTGCCCAGTTTTGCTGAGTTCTTTGCCTTTCCTCTCGCAACAGTTTGTCAACTAGAGGACGGAAGGCTAAGGTGCTCCTTTGGTACTCTTTCTATGTGGCGATAGTTCTATTCAGAGCAGAAACACACAGCTGAGGAGCATCTGGTGTAAATGTATGGTTTTTAATGTAAGGTATGTAATGTAAGTGCTTACATTACGCTTACATTACACTTACGTTACGTACCCGGTGTATTTCCTCCTTTAGGCCTCATTGGCAAACTCCCTGGCCAGTGTCCATCTTTCATTTTTATTCATTTTGCAAATCTATCCGGTTTTTGTTACTGTAGTGCCAAAATGTCTTGTGCTACTGATGTTGACTCTCTTCACTGCACAACCATAGTTAATTTTTGTTTGAAATTACAACAAAAAAAAAACAGGTTTTAACGGGGAAATGCAAATTTTTGAGAGCCCCTGTAAATGTATTTTCTGACCTAATTTAAAACAGATAAAATTGAAACTCTCTAAGAAATAATATGATGAAACCAGCAATGGTAACAATGCTGTGAAGCTGCAGTCCTCGTTTATAATTGCCGAGAGGTAAAGCAGATAAAGCAGACTTGTATGTCTAAGGAAGCATATGTGTAAGAAGGACTTAGTCGTCCAAACGCTTTAGGTATTAAAGAATTAAAGCTGGGTGTGAAACTAAAAATAGCCTAGGAACCAATTTGCTGAGGACAGCGTGATTTTCTACACGTGACAGGCAACCGGCGACACGCCGCTGTCCCTGGTGCTGAAACTGCATCCGGTCCGTTACGTACAGGTTTTCTTTTTTCTTTTCTTTTTTAAGAAAAATAATCAGATGGACATCTAACTTGGAATCCTGGATATTTTTAAGTAGCAATAAAACTGGATTCAGTAGTAATATAGATTGATGTATAACACGTAAAGCTGTAATTCCTCCCAAGCAACAGTGCGAGGCGCATGCCAAGGCTAATTCAGTTTACAGAACGGGAGAGAGAAAGAGAGTTTGATTGATCATGTGGGCTATGGATGCCTGCTAGAGTAGTGGAAAATTGCTGCATATACGCCCCTTTAGCAACTATCTAGTACAGCCAGTGACTCCAAGCCCATCCGAGGCCAAGCAGCCAACCTGCACCAGCACGCCGGGTATGCCTGTTAAACACACAGCCCATTCTTCCGGGTTCTGGACCTCAGTAAGGCAACATGAACTTACCGCAGTCCTCACACAAGATCCTCCCAACATCCTTCTTCAGGTTCTTTCCACTCGTGTCAAGGGGTGCGAACGATGCCTTGAAAACCAAGGGCTCGTCCGTGGGGTCCATGAAAAAGATGTACTTGTGGTTCTTCTTCACTTTGGTGCACGGAGCCTCGGATCCGAACTCCCCCACGGTGACGAGCTGCTCCCGCTCCAGACCGCCGCTGTTCAGGGGCCAAACCTCCAGCACTTTGACACTCACACGGTACGGCTCCGCGGACGCGTTCCCCGCAGGCGTGGACTGCACCTTGCCCTCGATCACCACGGCGGACCTGTAAGCCTGGTCCTGCAGGGAATTCAGACTCGGGGAGTAGCAGGCGAATGAGACCCCGATGAGCAGCATGGATAGATGCACCGGATCAAGCCTCATGCCGCCTGCTTTGGCTCGGTGGGGGCTGGTCGCGTTGCGGCAGGGCACTCTGGGCTGCGGGGCGATGGCGGTGGACCTGGGTTGAAGGAGGAGAAAGCGAGTGGGCTCCAGCAGTAGCACGGCAGCGCGGCGGACCTTGCATAAGTGTCCATGCCATTGGGATCCGCTGCTTTTTTCCCCAAATGCTTTTCAGCGGGTAAACAGCAGCTTTTGCAGCGGGGATGACGCTGGGTTTTAAATCCAGTCACTGCTTTCTGCTAATGATAAGGCATTGTAAATGTTGTAGTTTTTTTTAAAGGAAGGAATTCTCGACCCCCTCCCTCCTCCGTTATGCTGCCATAAGACGACGCCACTCTTTATCTTTGCCCCCAAAAATTGCAGTGAGAAGGTGCCGCTGTTATGGTTCTCCGTATCATCTGCAACGGAGGGAAGAGACGCAAAATGCTGCAGTGAAGCACAAGTTGGGGGAGGCTGGTCGCAAAACAAAAAGACCCGTTTCATTCCAGGAAAAACATTTGACAACGATAAAAGATTATAATTCAAAAATAAAAGGAATCATTTCTGCACCCCAGCTACAGCGTTAAAACGCCGCCTTCCACCGCGGCTCTCTCTCCGCCTCCCCTACCAGCCGCTGACGGAGAGAAAATAAGACCGATCGCCAAGGGGCTCCAAAGGGGGAAAAAAACGCAGGATACAAGAAACCGACGGACCAAAAGGGTCTATCTCCCCCCTTTTAATACTGCATATCAGTCACTCCATGGTGTTTCATCGGCGGGGATCTCTTTCTGTAATGAAACAAATGAAAATCCTAAATCCATGGCTCTCCCTCCTTACAAGCGCATCCTACTGTAGCCAAGGCATTTCGCCCCCTCCAAAAGAATAAAAATAAAATAAATAATAAATAAAAAGAAATCAACAACGAGAGGGGGAAAAAAGGCAAAAATGAAGCCGCATATGTAAGTCCGGGAAGTCGGGCGATGACTAACGCTGCGAAAGCGTTTCGGAGTCTTCAGGAGACTGTTCTGAATGAGTTTTGCGTCTCATCCCATTAAGTCATGCCCTGCATTCAGGTCACATTCGCCGCTCTGCCTCGGAAAAAACTGAGGTTGAGGAACCCGCATTTAATCTACACATCTGATCAAGCCGCAAAACAGAACTCCACAACTTTAAAAAAAACACCTAGAGATTTGGAAATGATAATAATCAAAATAATCATTTTTAATCAAGCTTCTCCTTTTTCTTTTTGTCTAACGCATTAGGAGTGCTCGTTAGCACAAAACTGGTATAGTTCTGTGCAAAAATTACATCTAATATGATCGTTTAAGGTTTGCTTGATAAATGTTATTGACAAACTAACTCAGGGTATGAGGGTAAAGGTTTGGCTTCTGTGCCAAATACACTGCGGATACAGGACGTTGAAGTGTCAGTAGTCATGAAGAGCGACATCTGCCGACCACAGTGGTCATTCAAAAAAAAAAAAAGAGCCTCCACACATGGAGGGCGCAGCTAATGTTACTGTAACGCCACGGCTTCTTCCCAGAAAATTAGAAATGGTCGAATATTTAGATGTATTACTCAAGGAGGTTAATTTGGAATTTTCATGAATAGGGTTTACAGGTAATTTAAAAAAAATTATCATAAGATCCATACAACGATTGTTTATATAAAAATCTTAAGCCAGGGTTACACATTCATGGAGACTGGACAGTTGTCCAGCAGAGAATCCAAAAAAGGAGACTCAGAAATGTTCATTACTAAATAAGATTGCTGTTCACAGATGGTTATGTTCAGGTGTATCTATAAAAGGTTTAGTGGAAGGAAAAAGTGATTCACTCTATTTGGACTTTTATTTTGCATTATATTTAGAGATCAAGGTCTCAGGGTCTGGTGAGAGGAGTTTAAGTTGGTTGAGGCCCAATGTGAAAATCCTGCAGCTCCTTCCACCGTCAGTTTCCTGACATACTTCCTGGTCAGTTTCACACTTGTGTTTTCATCACTTTCCACAGTCATGTGATGATTTGGGGAGCCATGTCATCTGCTGGTATTAGTCCAGTGTTTTGTTATCAAGTTCAAAGTCAGTGCAGCTATTAATCAGGAAATATTGGATTATGTCATGCTTCCCTCCATTGACAAACTTTATGAGAGATGCTGGTTTTATTTCCCAGCAGGCGGTGGCACCTGCCCACACTGCCAAAAGTACCAATACCTGTATTAAAGACTACCATGCCACTGTGTTTGATTGGTCAGCAAACATGCATCACCCAAGCCTAAGAAAGAATCTTTGAAGTATTGCCAAGAGGAAGATGAAGAGACACTATAATCATTACTGCAAACATGCTAGACACTGCAAAGAAAGAAACATGGACTTCCTTAAAGGCTCTACAGAGCCCCGGCCTAATCCCTTCCATGCCACGCCGCATTGAGGCAATAATAAATGCAAGAGCAGCCTTGACTAAGTTCTAAGTAATAATGCAAGGTTTTACAGCTTATTTCATGTTTTATATTTTTCCTTCACACAATGATTGATTTTGTACTCAATTGTACTAAAAAATATTGAACAGTTCAATCATTTTTCTCAGTTTAAGTAATTATCATCAGCCACTTGGGATTAGACATCCTGAGAGGAGAATGCAGCCACATCTGGAGATGTGAAATCAAAGAAAGACATACATAGAAAAAAAATAAAAACAATTTAGTCCACGAATAATGTTATGGGTCATAAATTGGAATGCTACATGGAGGAAGCTCTGAATACACTAAGATAAATTCACTTAGCACTTTGTGGAAAGCCTTTCTTGATGATAAAAATTGCAAGACTTGACCAGAGTGGAGGAACAACTTACATGCATTGTTCAACTATATTTTTGACCTATTCTTCAAAACAAATTGTCCACTCTGATCCTGGGTTCTTTCCACTGATTTTCAAATGGATAACATTCAGGGGATTGGCTGGGTCATGCCAGCAGCTTTACTCTCTTTTTTTCTGTAGATTCCGACGTCTATTGATATATATATATATATATATATATATATATATATATATATATATATATATATATATATATATATATATTGTTATTGAATTACCATCCAGCCCTTGTGCAGTTCAGGTTTGACCTCATGTGACCAGATTATATTCTCCCATTAATTAATTCATTGGCTCATCCATTTTTTTATTTTTTTTGCATATACCTTTAAAGAAGCTTCAACATACTTTCCAAACATAATGAGTGTACATAAAGCAGATTGTAGTTGAATCCAGTACTTATTGCTCTCACAGTTCCAACCAATCTGCGAGTACTCCTTGGTCTTGGAAAACCTCTTTTTTTACTTTTTTTTTCACTTGCTATTCAGAAACTTCCACTTCAATTTCCAGAATATGACTCCATCTGCCCTCACTGGGACACTCACAAGTTCAGAAATGCAGCTGTAACCATTGCTGTTATTTTTGTTTTACAATAGTAAGAGGTTTCTGAATTATCAATTATTGCTGTCTGGGCAATACTTTGGTGATGGGAAACCTTTTTGTAGACCATCAGTTAATACTAAATTTGCTGATATTGATTTACCCAAAGTAGCAGGAATGTGTTTTAAACACAGACACAAGTAAACAGTTTTCTTTTACTTCAAAAGAAAACTGTTTATGCCTTTTGTTATTCTCACATTTATTACTTATTCATCAAACTATTCCACTTCATCACACATAACTTAATTTATTAACTGATTTGTTTTGATTTTGTTTTGTATGTGGATTACTTTGCTTATTAAATTCAATTCAATTCAATTCAATTCAATTCAATTTTATTTATATAGCGCCAAATCATGAAACATGTCATCTCAAGGCACTTTACAAAGTCAAGTTCAATCATATTATACAAGACGTCTGATGTGAATTTCATGTCAATAGAAATATATTTACTGATGGAATGTGGCATTTAAAGTTTTCAAACATCCTAGATGTGTCAGTTTTTCCCCAGCAGCTGTGTGCAGATGAAGTAAGATGCCTAACTGTGGCCCATATCCTGTGGCACAATAGACTGGACTGGATCTCTGGACCTCTGGTTCTCACTGTCCTATTTCCCAGCTTTGCTGAAGAGTATCTTGGCAATAAAGCAGTTACAGCCCATCTGAAGGTCATTCTTTGGCAGAGAGGGAGCAGCTGAGTTATCTGGCCCTGGTCCCCAGCTATTTGGATGGTATCCCACTTTAAATCAATCTGGAAGAAGAATAAGTGCGAAGAAAAATGCTTCTGATAAAAGTCACTTAGTTACTCTAAGTTTATTTGAGGTATGGAGAAGAAACTTGCAAAACTGTGCAAGAACCTAATAGAAAGGTTAGACCAAACAACAAGCAAACAATTCTCACAAAAGGCAAGTTGATCCTGGTTCTGATTCAGCTGGGGAAAATGTTCTACTCAGCCCTCTGTGGACAGCACAGCTGTGAGTCTGCAGTGTTGTCATGATGAAAGAATCAGTAAGAATCAGACTTTAGAAAGGTTGAGCCAATTTTTTTAGCTGCCCATTAAGAAATTCTGAATCTATTATTGTTTTCCACCACAGTGTCTAAACTCAGAGTTAAGCTGAGTGAGATATACTGTAAGAATGTAAATTATGCATCGTTCTAGATAAAATATTTCCTCCTGGTTCTGGCTATTGCACATTCAAGGTTCCAAACATGTAATAAGTTTAATGAGTTAAGGACTGGCTTCTAGAGTTTGAAGCATCAATCAGTAATTGATGTTAGCTAATTATTGATTTAAAAAAATATTTCTGTTTTTTCTAAATGAGTGAAAATAAGATCATTAATATAAGAGATACTTTGACACTTCCACTAGTATTCAGACCAGACTTATATTGAGTATAACACTTAAGGTTCATAAACAGTGACATTTTAAAGACTCATGCATGGGATAAGAGGTTGTTGTGCCTGATCGTCATATTGAGGATCTTTTAAAAGGCCTTGGAGGAAATAAGTTCTTGTAGATATAAAATTGCATCAAATCTGAGTCGTAACTACATCTCTAATTTACTAATTTGGGAAGGCAGTTGGCTTTGGGGAACAATATTTTGATACTGAGTAGAGTTGAGAAGAAGTGGCCATGTTCATTTGGTTGCACCTATAAGCAGGTACAATAAATTGCATTCAGCAGAAAGGATCGATTATGTGCCATAAACTGACTGTTAACATAGCAATGAAACTAAGGACAGGTATTATTAGAGGATCTGCCATGTCATTACTTTTGAACAAAAACAAATTTCAAACACAAATTATAACTGATTTCATTAATTTCAGATTGATAATCTAGAAGTCATCAGGGTAAATTTAAAAGTAGAGACATTCTTCCAAAATACGTGTGAAAATGTAAGATTTATAGCCTGCATGAGATGTCAGGTACTCTCAGGGGCTTCTGCTGGTTTGAAGGGCCCTTAGCAGCAAGTAATTTCATTTATGCCACATGCAAGCTCTGGTTTATGTATACAGTCATGGCCAAAAGTACTGAGAATGACACAGATGTCATATTTTCACATGATCTGCTGCCCTCTGGTTTTCATGTGTGTATGTCAGATGTCATCACATACGTACAGAAATACAATTGAAATCATAATTCATATTATGAGTAACAAAAGCTTTTAATGACAGTTAGAATGAGTTAATGCAGCAGGTCAATATTTGCAGTGTTGACCCCTCTTCTTCAAGACCTCTGTAATTCTCCCTTGCATGCTCTCAATGAACTTCTGGACCAAATCCTGACTGATAGTATTCCATTCTTGCACAATCAATGCTTGCATTTTGTCCGAATTCGTAGGTTTTCGTTTTTCCACCCGTCTTTTAATGATTGACCACAAGTTTTCAATGGGATTAAGATCAGGGGAATTTCCAGGCCATTGACCCAAAATCTCTATGTTTTGTTCCCTGAGCCAGTTAGATATCACCTTTGCTTTATGGCAAGGTGCTCCATCATGCTGGAAAAGGCATTGGTTATCACCAAACAATCGGAAAGGGGATTCATCAGAGAAAATGACTTTACCACAGTCCTCAGCAGTCCACTCCCTGTACCTTTTGCAGAATATCAGTCTGTCCCTGATGTTTTTCCTGGAGAGAAGTGGCTTCTTTGCTGCCCTCCTTGAGACCAGGCCTTGCTCCAAGAGTCTCCGCCTCACAGTGCATGCAGATGCACTCACACCTGCCTGCTGCCATTCCTGAGCATGCTCTGCACTGCTGGTAGTCCGATGCCGCAGCTGAAACACTTTTAAGAGACAGTCCTGGCGCTTGTTGGTCTTTCTTGGGCGCCCTAGAGCCTTTTTGGCAACAATGGAACCGTTCTCCTTGAAGTTCTTGATGATGCGATAGATTGTTGACTGAGGTGCAATCTTTCTAGCTGCGATTCTCTTTCCTGTTAGGCCATTTTTGTGCAGTGCAATGATGACTGCACGTGTTTCTTTAGAGATAGCCATGGTTCACAGAAGAGAAACAATGATGCCAAGCACCAGCCTCTTTTTAAAGTGTCCAGGGTTGTCATTCTTACTTAATCATGACAGATTGATCTCCAGCCCTGTCGTCATCACCACCCACACCTGTGTTAATGAAGCAATCACTGAAACGATGATAGCTGGTCCTTTTAAGGCAGGGCTGCAATGACATTGAAATGTGTTTTTGGGGATAAAGTTCATTTTCTAGGCAAATATTGACTTTGCAATTAATTGCTGTTACGCTGATCACTCTTTATAACATACTGGAGTATATGCAAATTGCCCTTTTAAAAACTGAAGCAGTAGACTTTGTAAATATTAACATTTGAATCATTCTCAATACTTTTGGCCATGACTGTACTTAAAAGAATGCCAAATACCTTAATAATCAGTATAGAAATATTTCACTTTTACTCATGTTTTTATGTCTTTGCAGACTGTCCTATAGGCTTTATATAGGCTCAGTTGCTCTCCGTGGTTCTGAAATTGTAAAACAGAAAACTTGAGTTTATAAGCCAGAACTTTAGAAAGCAAATATCAACCATGTTTGCATACAGTTGTTACATGTATGGACAGCCCAAAGAATGAGTGAACTTTGGGTCTGCTTAGAGTCCATGCTGGCTTATAAGAGGGTGGTAAATACACACATATGAAGAGACAGTTCTATTGTTTGAAAGTCAAATTAACAAAGCCATAAATTAAGGATAAATTGAACATTCCGAATGGACGGAATGACAGACGGACAGATGGACAGACTCTAGGACCTTGATTTCTAAATTAAATCCAAATTTTATTTTTAGCTAAAAATAAGACAAAAGTCCAGTCCTTTTCCCCTTAAGCCATGTAAAATACTTTTGATTCTTGGCTTGAGGAATGGCTTCATACAAAAAAGACAATAATTGATCCGTATGATTTGTGCTTCTTTTTCCATTACACTTTTTCCTTCCACTTGACATTCCATTAATATACTTTGGTGCAGCACTCTTACAAGTCCGACTCTTTAGTTTGTGGGTGTCTATGACTGTCAGCTGAACAATTGTCAGATCTGCATTCCTCCAGAGGATATTTAGGCCATGGCATGGCCATACCATAGCATTTCCACAAGAAAAGTAAAATGGAATTGTTATTTTCTAATGAACTGAATGTTTGTTTTGTTGTTATTATCTGTAAGCCATTATCAATGAACTCTGAGATCAGCTGACCAGCTAGTTGTAGTTGTCCCAAAAACTAACTTCATTGCCTTTAAATATTAGACATCTTGCTGGTTTTGAGTCTATTTTATAAACACGTCTTTCAATAGCCTCTGGACCAATGTGAGTTGAGATGCTATTTTAAATGTATAACGTTTTGTGTTTTAATGAATGCCTTTTGTCTTGGGTCATCTCTTTGTCTTTATTGCTGTACTGCACACTGGGGAAACTGCTGCTGTTAATTTGTAAACGTGTTTTGCTAAAACTGCATTTAGATTTGTATACAAGGGAGAACAGTGGAAATGGATGAGCTGGTGGTATTGACTTGGGGGACAACACAAATGACATTCTGCTTTGGGCCTCGTACAACCTTGATTAACACCAAAACATTACACTATCCTAAGCACATACAGGAGAATATGTAATAAGTGTCATCTAAAAGTGATGTCTTGAAAGTGCAAGACCAACGTCATAATAACGCCCAGCTTTACGTGCAGACAGTAAACCTACCTGTTACCGTCTGCAGGCAAAAGCCTGCGATTCCTCCCTTCCACCGGAGGGGGGCGGTCGTGCACCGCTTTACGTGTTGACATCAGCGGCACAACGTGCGGCGCTGAACTTGTGCGTGTGTCGCTCACCGTGCCACGACTCGCCGTTTCTGGTCCATCTTGTGAAGCAGGCAGATGCGGTGTTGCGCGCTGCTACAAGAAGGGCCCTGCGAGCGTATGTCCATGAGCCTCCCGTCTCGTCTCGTCTCCTGCGGCGCGCTGTCGAGGCTGTAAAAGGCTCTCAGCCCCGCGGACTGAGCTGGGGGGAGGGAAAGGTAAGGTTACAGCTGAAAACCCGCGTTCGGTAGGACGACATAACGCGTGTACATGTCATTCGGGTTATTGTAGCGGTCCTGTCGAAGTGTCCTGACGCGCGGCCAGGGATATGACAGCGCTCTGCGGCGAGTCCAAAGCATGACATCCCGGCATATGGCCGTGGTTCTGATCGGGAACAGCGACGGAGCTGTCGTTCGGAGCGACGCCACGCAGCATTTCAGCGCTGGGATGTAGGGCAAAACTTTGTGAGGAGATTACGGGGGCTGGCTGCCACTAACTGCGACAGAACCGTATTATTGAGGCTGAAGGCTGCTTTGGATCCGAACCGACATACCCTTTTCAACTCTTAAAATAAGTAGCTCTACAAATGCAAGATGACCCGCGGATAGTATACGTGGATAAGTTGACAGCTTGCCTGTCGTGCATTTCAGCAGCCAGCTAAACCAAGACATCAAACAAACAGAATAAACAAAAAAGAGACACCGCGTCACAAAAACACACACACACACACACACACACGTTTGGATGACTTTTGGATCTAAAAGTCGCTGTTTCTGTGTCATGTTTGGGTGCAGTGAGCAAAAAAAATATATATATATATAAATAAATAAAAAAGCGCTGTCATAAAGCCGAGATTGAGCTTGAAAAACGCATTCAGCATTTACATTTAAATTTTGCCTGCAGTGAGACTCCTGGATGTCACAAAATGTCCTTGTATTTGTTTAGAAATAAATAAATGAAAGTACCTACAAATTTGAATAAAACAAACCCCGCAAAGATCAGAATCGGCTTTAGTCGCCAAGGAAGTTGACTTCAGTACAGCTTAGCTCTCAATGAACGCATTTTATATACAAATATATAAAACAGGGACATTATATATATATATATATATATATATATATATATATATATATATATATATATATATATATATAGATAGATAGATAGATAGATAGATAGTGTTGCCTATATAGGTCTAAGAGGAAAAGGTGGTTGGATTGGTGCAAATATTTATGGAATAAGACACTGACTGTTAAGTGTCAGACCCTGCGTGAGGAAACGTTCTCTGGGTTTAGACCGTACCGCCGACCTCTCTAAGGCTGCGGATATCCCTTTCTGCACCTTTTGTAGACTATGTAAACGTCTTTAAAATAATAAAATTTGTTTCGAACAAGAAAATATATATTTGTTAAATGTCTTTGGCCTACATTACTGGGACCATTTTCACGCAAGACATGATTTATTTTATTTGATGCCCCACGGAACTTTATGAAGACGCGGGGTTGGTGTGCCTCCGATAAAAAGGAACTTAATGTTTTTCACCCTTTAAAATGTAAATCAGCAACATGATAGATTAGGCTGTTTGCAAAGAAATGGGTATGACAAGTTATGTTAGATTGCAGAAAACGGCTCAAAACTTTCTCCAGACGTGCAACTGCCTTGTATTGCGGAGCTGCACATCTCAGAAATTAAAATTATGATATAGGGGGCCTATCAATTTTTTTAACCTACTTAGACATCTAGTAATAAATAGGCCTAATATAAATAATAAGACATTACTTAATATATTTTTAAGTGTTTTGTTGCTGTCAATTATTTACGCTTAAAAACTATTCAGTTTAAAATAAATTGTCTTCTGCTTTATCTTTTTTTTAAATAACAGTTTTTAAAAGTAACATTTGGATCTAAAACCGTAAAAATGCTGAACATTTAGCATTAACGTATTTTCTGGATACCTTTTCAAGTACCCCTTGGAGGCATGCATGGATATTCTTTAACAGAAAATATTGAACTGCTCCATCAATATGCCTTTAAATCTGTTGTGTTTTTTAAATTATTTTTTATTACAAGGAACCTACAATAATGACTAAATGTGGAACAGAGAAGAGGAGACAATAGGAAACAAAAGTCAAGGTTTGGCCAAGAAGGATGGTCGCCGTTATTCAGGGCATCATAATGTTATTCAACCTATATGACTAAGAGATTTATTGTTATTGTTATTTTATTTATTTATCGTTTTTTATTAATTTTATCTGGACTTTTAATGAATCAGGTCATATTGCCTATAATTGTCTTTAAGACATGGGCTATTTAAATCTTCTAAATAAAAATTAACCTATGGCTAATCATGCTGTGAACCAGAAGCTGAAAAAAACTTCCATTAGATAAGCTTTTTTTGTATTAAAATGGCTAAAATGATCGGTTTCTCTTTTAAATAAGAGTTTTTTTCACTTTAATTTCTTATTTATTGGGCAACCTATTTTTTTTTTATCTTGAATGTTTTCTGTTAAATTTATTTTGGTGGATATTTAGGTGCGATGGTTTGAACGCGGCCGTTTTGCAAGTGAAAGGTATGTGACCTAAATAAATTAATGAATAAAACAAAATAAACACGTTTTAGGGCAGAACTGCTGATTTATCAACGCTGTTAAGGACATGCGTTTCCCAACACTTACTGAGTTCAGACAACAAATATAGGCTCTTAATATCACGCATGGATGCAGCCTTTGAATAAAAAGCCTCAGCCTACATTCAAACGTGGCAGTGCCTTTTGGCTTTCCGTTGAGACAATAAGCTACTTATTGTGGCCTAACTGGACAGCAGGGCGTGGAACATCACTCAATAGACATTTATAAATAAATATCTGCCGCCTCAATTGCGAGCGTGGAAAACCCGTAGAAAATGTAACACGGCTCGTTGACAGTATGCGGCCAAACAGCGGGGGAGGAGAGCGGCCTCTGCGCGGATTGATTAAAGGGCCTCAGCAACGGGGCGTTTCCACTTGGAGCTTGGAAGTGTAGATTATGCAGCAAATAACAAGGGAAGATCCTGCCTTGATGGCTGCAAAATAAATTGAAACAAATAAATGTATATTTAAAAAGCTCATTTTAATTTTCCAAAACCCACTTTCAGTAACAAGCGCGACACAGCATGCGCATGCGATTATGTGAGAGGGACCCGAATGAACCGAGCCATAGAAGTCCGTCGGGTCCTGCATGTACCGTTATGAATTATTTTTAATCATCTGGAGGTAGATGGCTTAAATGTGGCCATGCAACGTTTATCATGGAAACATGTGAATTGTTTCTTGTTATAGGATGGATATTCATTTTTCCATATGAGGTAAGTGCGTATAGTCTTTGGACCCACTGTGTTATCCTTTGATGCGGGTTTTATTTGCGCAAGAATAAACAGATTGAACAGCCAGTCTCTGCTCGACTGCCCTTTTATTTTAGTTCACTTACAATAATGCGCTTATTGGTAAATGTTTGTCAGGGGATTACCTGGATAATTATTAGTTGTTAGAACTGGCCCGTTTCATGACAGAAAGCAAAATTATGGTCTTTCCATAAAGAAAAAGCACCTGAGTTTTCGTAAAAAATAAAAAATCGAAACTGATATTAATCTGTGAGATCCGTCGGTTTCGTTTCACTTGAAGCACAACTATTGCTCCCAAACACCAGGAAAGCACCGGGAGACGGAGAACGTAGCAGCAGTCTTCGATCTGCATTAACGCACCCCCCTCCCCTCTCCTTTCCCTCGCTGTTTTATACCTCTTGTGTAGATCTCGCGAGAGCTCCGAGCACGGGCTCAGCTGGCCGTGGCTTTGCAGCAGACGGAGGGAGAAGGCAGGCAGGCAGCATCATGGCGGACAGAGACAGTGGAAGCGAGCAGGGAGGAGCGGCCACGGGCCCAGGCTTCGGCTCCATGCACCTACCGGCAGGAGGGGCGGGCTCGGCGTCCGGGCTCCAGCACGAGACGCAGGAGCTGGCGTCAAAGCGGGTTGACATCCAGAACAAGCGCTTCTATTTGGACGTGAAGCAGAACGCGAAGGGCCGCTTCTTGAAGATAGCCGAAGTCGGGGCCGGCGGAAACAAGAGCCGCCTCACTCTCTCCATGTCCGTGGCGGTCGAGTTCCGAGACTACTTGGGGGACTTCATCGAGCACTACGCCCAGCTGGGACCGAGCAACCCGGGCATGGTCCAGGACGAGCCCCGGCGCGCGCTGAAAAGTGAGTTCCTGGTGCGGGAGAATCGGAAATACTACATGGATCTGAAAGAGAACCAGAGGGGACGGTTCCTACGGATCCGGCAGACCGTTAACCGGGGGCCCGGGCTGGGATCCACGCAAGGCCAGACGATCGCTTTGCCCGCGCAGGGACTTATCGAGTTTCGCGACGCCCTGGCTAAACTTATTGACGATTACGGCGTGGAGGACGAGCCGGCGGAGCTGCCCGAGGGCTCGTCGCTGACGGTGGACAACAAGCGCTTCTTCTTCGACGTCGGCTCCAATAAGTACGGCGTGTTTATGCGGGTGAGCGAGGTGAAGCCCACCTACCGCAACTCTATCACGGTGCCCTACAAAGTGTGGTCCAAGTTCGGCAACACGTTCTGTAAATACGCCGAGGAGATGAAGAAGATCCAGGAGAAGCAGCGGGAGAAAAGGGCATGCGAGCTGCAGCAGCAAGAGGAGATGCAGGCGGACGATGGGGACGAGGATTGATAAAGGAGAAAAAAAAAATATATGCGGGAGTAATGAAAACAAGATTATTAAAGTTAAAACTCTACTGTATAAAAGAAAGAATCTAAAGATTTTTAACTGTAAAGGTTTAACTCCAAGGGAGCATCACTCTCAGTATAAGAAAACCTCCACAACCTGACAGTTCTGACATGTTGTCACTCATCGCTGGATGTTACCCCACTTACCACCATTAATACAGTTAACAGGCTGCTAAACAAAGTAATAACATTATATTTGAACATTGATTCCTACTTGACAAAAACCATATTGAACGGAGTGTTTATTTCCCTTATTAACAAGAGAACTTTTGTACCAGTTAAAGCTATTGTAAAAAAAAAACAACAACAACAAAAAAAAAAGCAAAAAAAAAAAACCAACAACAAAAAGAAAACAGGGGGTGTTTGCAATGTTCAAATGGATACGGGAGGGGGGGGGGGGGGGAAGGAGTTCCTTTACATGTGAGCTAATGACTTCAGCACAAATCAGATATTTTAATTTTTCAAAAAAAACAACAACAACTAAACAAAACACAATTCCAAATCTTTGTAAAAGGTCGTCACATGTACTTGCCATTACCTTTACCTGTGAGTAGAGATGTGTTTACACATAAAAATCGTATATGAGGGCTAGGCCTGCTACGGAAACCGGTTAGATGTCATGCAGTATATTTAAAAATAATAAAAAAAAAAAAAACTAAAAAAACAAAAAGGAATATATAGGCATCTTCATGAAATGAAATAAGTGCTATCTTTGTTGTGCAATATGCATTGAAGATAAATGGGTTATATTGAACTTGTCAACCGACGTTGACTTGGCCGTTGCTAGAAACATTCAAAGAAATATATTGTGATTTCTCTTCTTTCTTTTTTTTTTTCTCCTTTTGAGTTAAAATTGTTGCCATGCAGATGGATATATTATAGACTACCTTTCTGTCTCGTCGTTGATGATGCAATGTGTTCATTTTAAAAGGTACTATATGTGTGTTTGATAGAGGAAATCCAGTGACGACATGTAGCAAATTGCCCCTTTTTTCTTTTCTTTTTCTTTGCAAATTATCTTGAGGAGACGTGTACGTCCTCACAGCCCAGCTGTGTTTTAGTGGCCCAGTTATATGCAGAGAAGCATAAACGTAGAGATGCACCGGTCAGGGTCGACGGGTTTCTTTTAAATCCGACCGGCCAAATTATTATTTTTTTATTTTTTTTTATTTTGCCTTATCGGGGCTATAAAGCATGAAAGAATGTGCTGCAGTTTATGCGATGGAGCTACTAGTTTTCATTTGAAACTGAAGGCATTACCAGACTATTTAACAAAAAAAAATGCTTCAAAATATGAACTATTTGTTATGTCTGTAGCTCACGAATGGTTTGCGTTCTCAATTTTGATTAATTTCTTTATTAGAAGGTTTTTCCGTTTGCTTTTTTTTTTTTGTTAGTATTTGAACTGTCGATATACAATCAGAGTAGATTGAGGGGAAAATCGGCTGATTCCGATCAATTGTTTGGTGCGTCTCTACCTGAAACTGTGACTTTCTTTTTTTTTTTGTCGTCCAGATTAAGTGGAGCTGCACCAATCGGGCTTTTCTTGGCCAGTAGCGTTTTGTGGTTCGTTGATTGAGCTGGTCGCTCTGAGCTCTTGATTTGGAATGCGTTTAATGGTTGGAGAAAATCGCTTCAATGTACGATCCATCGATCACAGGTCAACGTCTGGGTTGGGGGTTGAAAACAGCCGAACTCCCAGTTTCTTCTGATGTCTGACCGGCTGATTACCATTTTTTTTTTGTTTGTATTTAAGGCATATAACACAAAAAAGTTTTTTGTTCATCTGATTTTTATTCTATTTTATTAAAATGGGGCCAAGAGTGGATCAAAGTATGAGCCGTTAGTTGTCAGAACACGTCGGGTGTTCATAGTTTTGATGCATTTAAGTAAGTGGGGTTGGGGGGGGGGGGTCGTCTAGACAACTGAATGGTGCATCTCTACCTGAAATGGTAACTTTTTGTCATCTTGTTCAGTCGTAAAAGTCTAAATGGTGCCAAGGAGTGCTGCTGCTGCTGCAGGTTAACCTGCACTATGTGATGGATTCCATTGGTCTCCCAAAATGTCACGAATTCAGGACGTAATATAGTTATTCTTACCCAAAGGCTGTGGTGTGGTTCTAGCTGAAGATGTTAAACAGAGAAAGATTGTAAATGGTCATCCGTGTATCGCTGCTGGTTTAGGTGGAGTTCACATCTCCTCCTGGTGGCCCTCCAACTTTATCTCTGCCAGATTAAGGCCTGAGGGGTTATTGTGGATGCACGCTTGCAGCTTTACTTCAGATTTGTGAGCCCAAATATCTGCCTGGGGGGGGTTGAGGGCAGTCTGGTCCAATTGTAAATATTTGGGCTGCCACTCGGTGAAGAGACTGGTTCTGGAAACCAGTTCAGTCGCATCTCATAGATGTTCGATAGCAGTTTTATAAACTCTTTGTCGGTGAACTCCAGAGAAACTGGCAACAATCAGACAATTTCAGATTTACCTCATCACTGAATCCAAACGATTGCTCCCGCCTTCCAATTGACCGGAAACCAGCAAAACGTAGACTGTCTTTTTCCTCGACCACCTTATTTCAGGGGAGCATCCTCGTCAGCATATAAAACAACCCGGTGCCTTACACACTCCGCATGCTTACACGCTGGCCTGGTGCTTTGGATCGCAGGTTTTGGCTTCTCTTTTCTTCACGCTTCCTTTCTTTTCGTCTTTCCCCCTCAGTTTTGCGTCTCGGGCCCCCCTAGTGTGCTAGCGCACGACTCGTGGTGCTAAAAAAGGGTTCGCTACGAGCCCTGGGAGCAGGATTCTTAACTCTTCTTCTGCTGCCTCCCTCTCTTCCCTGTTACTCCCATTGCCATGCCCCTTTTTTTTTTTTAGCCATCCAGGTATCGGCCTACATGTAAACATGGAAAGGAAGGGGTGGTCACCTAAGATGCAAGGCCCGCGTTGAGGCTTGTGTCGCGCTGAGCGAGGGGCAATTGTGTGAAATAAGAGCTGGATGAAAAGTCTCCCCCCAGTCCCCCACTCGAATCGCTAATTTTCCCGCTAAAATAGCTCCGCGTGGCAGTAAATTGGGGGGGGTAGCGAACTTAAATATATATATTTTTCTCTCTAAACGAAACGGAACGCTTACCTTTTCAGCATTATTCCACTTTCTTTGTAATTTTGGAATGTTTTTTTGCCCATAAAAGGAAAGAGGAAGAAAAAAAAAATCTATATCTATTTTTTTTTTTTTTTTGTTTTGTTTTCCTGTGCAACGTTTCATCACTGTGTGCAATATCGTACGTGCCAATGGTGGCAATATATGTATATCTATTAAATATATGATGACTATTTGAAAAGCATGTGACTGAATTCCATGTCTTTTTCTCATGAAGGAGTCGTACGCCTTTATTTGCACTCGGAGCTCTACCCCGGAGAGAGAGAGAGAGAGAGAGAGAAAATAGATAGAATAGCTTAAACCCAAGGGTCTTAGCAGCCTGTTGGGGTCCAACGGTTCACATATGTACTTTAACTTGAGACAGAACGTCGTCACTGCAAAAGCGCACCCCTCTAAGAAAAGGGTCGACTCGTCCCCGTGGGTGGTTGATGGTAGACTTTAAACATCCAAATGGAGTTTTTATTTTTTTGTTTGTTTGTTTTTATGGAAAAAAAAAAAGATATCTCTATTTTTTTTTTTTTTTTTTAGCTTTAAGCTAAAAAAATAAAAGGTGCTTCAGTCCAATCCTCATTAAGATGTACGGTGAACTGTCTTCAGTGGTTTGTTGTGTGTAGCACTTTTCCCAGGTTAACGAAAACGCCTGTTTAAAAAAAAAAAAAATGATCTCAACAAAGAATGTCGTTCTCTCTTGTGTTGCCTCTTTCTTTTTCTTTCTATGATTTGCTCATTTGATGCATTGAATATAATTTATGTACATTTGACAAATTAAAAACATAAAAAATAAAGACGATAATAAACAGATTTTTCTCACTGAGGGGAGGGGAACAAGCTACATTCAAAATGTACCGTTTTTCATGTTTTGTTTCCTGTGCAGGAGGAGGAGGATGGGGGGGGGGCAAGAAAAAAAAAAGTTTATTTTTGATGTAGTGCTGTCTACAATGTCTGAATCTGCGTTTGCAACGATACTAATTACTAAAGCTTAATTTTACAGCCTCCCAACATGCAAACCTTTCAACTATTTAATGACTTGTGTCTTCTTGGAAAATTTCAAAGTACTGTATATGTAATTAATGCCAGGCTGTAAAATAAAGCATTACTCTGTTCTCTAATCATCTGGACTGACTGCCTGAGATTTGTGGTCCTCTGCACCAATCACAGTTCTGAGAGCTTTAACCCCTTTAATGTCTGACGCAAGACATAATAGTTTTATATTTAATGTATTTTGATTAAAAAAAATGGACAAACATGTATTTCCTACTTTACAGATTTCTTCTTGCTTCTTTTTTCCCCCCCTACATTTAAATGTTTGAAAGCACCCCCAACTTATCGGACAACTATAACCTGTATTGATACAAAATGTAGCTCACATACCTTAGTTTGGTTTTTCTTTTTCTTTTTTTTTTTATCAAGCGGGGTATCCAAACCAACATGGCTGTATGTGGGAAATGTAATCGTCCACTAACCTTTTAACTGGGAGTGGCAACAGCTCCCTCCAAGCGTTTGCAATGACTTGTTTTTTTTTATATAGTTGTGGAGAATTTTTGGCCCCCTCTGTTTTTTGTAGAACTGTTTTAATTAAGCGTCGTTGGATGGCATTTGATCAGGCACAGCTTCTTTAGGGTCACGGCCCCTTTTCTCAAATGGGTTTAAGTCCATACTCAAAAACCTTGAATTTTTTTTTTTTTTTTTTTTTGGTGTATGTGTGTTTTATACCTATAGCTGAAGGTCAACGACTGCTGGGTGGACATTCTCCTTCAGGGTTTTTCTGGTTTAGAGCACAACGCATGGCTCAGTGAGTTAGCGCGAGTCATCCAGACCATCACACTACCACCACCGTGTCTGACTGTTGGTTTGTGTTTTTTTGTTTTGTTGTTTTCTTGGAAACTGATATAACTTTAGATAATAGGATAGACCTTAAGAAAAACATTTCACTTTTTTTCTTCTCTAGACTCCACGAGAGCATTTTCCCAGACGTCTCGGATCATCAAGATGTGTTTTTTACTGTTATTTAAAAATATGAAATGGGCCTTTGAGTTATTTTCAGTTGAAAGGGATTTTTGCTTTGGATCTCTCCACTGGATGGAGTTGTTTCAACCCTTCTTATTATTATTGAATTGTGAAGAGGCAGTCATTTTTTTTAATTTCCCAAATGAGGAAGTCTCTTAATTTGGGTAGATTGATGTAAGGTGTTGGCTTTTTCTTAGTCTGTTCTTCAATATCTTTAGACATATGAATATCTTAGGACACGTGTTGCTTTTTTCACATCTTTTAGCCTGAATCATGTTGTCATAAAGGTTATTTTTAAATGATTTCTTGCCTTTACATGTCTGGCACTAATCAGGTCTGGGTGTGGGGTTAGCAAGACCAGTATCAACTTTTCAAAAAATGTGATTCAGTTAATGACTTCACCCGTATGAACAATTACTTTTCCATATTAGGACAGGTTGGTTTGGATTGTTTTTCATCCCCCTAATAAATCAAATAATGTTTTAAAAAAAAATTTTTTTTTCTTTTGTTGTATTTATCTGGGGTATCTTTGTCTGATATAAATGTGTTCTATCTGAAATCTTTAGGTATGAGAGAAAGGTAAAAACAAGAAATCTGTGAGGAGGCTATATCACAGCACTTTACCTGCATCACATTTGATGCACATGTCCATCTAAGTATTTTTGCCATCATTTAAAATGCAATTTAAGTTATTCTTTAGAGTGAGAGCTTCTAAAATATTTTTTTTTTTTACATTGCAAGGACATCTAACTCCACGGATGTTTATTATTATTATTATTATTATTATTATTTATTTATTTATTTATTTTAGAAGTTATGGACTTCTGAATAAAACAAGGACATGCCCCCTGTACTACTTGGAGTAGCCGCTAGATGGCAGAAGGCGAGTACAGGATTCGATCAGTAGGCTTTTTGATGAAGGTAACAGTTAGAGACTGATGTCAGTAATACTCTTGTCAAAAATATATGTTTTGTATAAATTATTGCTTTGGTGTCAAAGTACAAGAACAGGTTGATGATGTCCTTAAGGGAAAAATGCAAGTTTCAACATCAGTCAAGCATTTCAATGATATTGCTTTGACTTTGCATTTGGCTCTTCACAATCCATGCTGCTAAACTCCAGGAATCTTAACATAAAGGTATAAATGTAGAAGTCTTCTAAAGCGGTCACAGTGCAGATTTCATGCCAACTCGCAGGCGCGATCTGTATCACGGGATTGTTTGAACTCGTTTTTTGTTTTGGCAAGGAGAAGGGGCGGAGAACACAAAGAAGGCACGCTAAATGAGGACTCCCACCAGCGAAGACGCCCACTCGCATTCCAACATGGCTCGTCGTGCTGCGCAGAGGACGCGCTTGGCTTTTTAGCTCCAACAGGTACTTGGTTTTGAAGCAGAAACAGGCGCATTCACGCGATGGAGGCCATGCTTGTATTTTAACTGAGTTGAAAATGATCTGTCTTGTCTGAGGATCCTCCCGCTCATCGCCTGACTAACTGGATGCTGCAGGTGTTGGTCATGTGCGCTAAAGATGCAGGCCTGCATGTAAATGCTTGGTGCTTCACGGCCAGCAGATACACTGCAGTGTGGTGGCACTGTGTGCATAAAGGCTGATGATTTAGCTTTAGGTGTCGCTGCCATTAAAACAACAAAAAAAAAGACAATCCAACAAAAACAAAACAAAAAAACGTGGGCCAGGCTTTGGCAGTGACGTCATTTATTGCAGGGTTGTTTTCTTTGTGGCCACTAGATGGCGGCCTTTACCTACAAGTGGCTCAGCGAGAGCTCCAGTTTACCCGTTGCAGGAGGCGTTGATTGGTCTGAGTAGATTATAAAGCAAAAGTAAACATTGTTCATACGCGTTTCTGCTGAGCTGACCCTTCATGTTTTCATCTGCAGACATTAGGCTATATGTCTTTTAGTCATGTTATTTTGCAAGGAATGTTTATATTGTTTAAAAACGTCTCTTTACACATTTTTTTTAATGCCAAAACCCAACTTATTTGAGCTAATTTTCATAAAGTTGGCAACATTTTCGGAAAATAAATGTAAAACCAAGTTTTTTTTTTATTATTTACAATATGCAGAATAAATTCGATTTTTTTTTGTAGGGTGTTTTTAGTTATTTATTTATATATATATATATATATATATATATATATATATATATATATATATATATATATATATTATAATCTCAAGAAACATTTGTTTAGTTTTGAGAAATGTTAGGTGTCTGGAACTTTACTGTATTTTATTACACTGGGCTTATTTCTGTGCCCTTAACAGTTGTTGGCAGAGGTAGATCTAAAGATTTGCAAAAAGCCTGATTTGTCTTTTGGTCCTGTTGCATAATCTCAAATCAAACTTTTTAGAATAATTTCATCTTTTAGTTGGAGGATATTCTGTGTTTAAAAAATACTCAGAGACACATATAGTAGCACCCCTAACGATTCTTATTGAAAATGAAACATATTAAAAATAAAAATAAAAATTTAGCATGAAAAAAGAAAAAAAAAACTTTCATTCAATGACCAATGACTTATTGTTTTATAGTCCCTTAACCATGTCACTCTGAGGTCTGTTACTCTGACCTACTTTTCAAAATTGGAAAGACACGAGATCATGCCATCCAAGTCAGAGAGTGGCTTGAGGAAATACTTACCAAAATGTGCAAATATCAACAGTTAGATCAGTACATCATCTCTTGCTTAATGACTGCTGCACGAGACAAGAATACATTTACTCCTCTTCCCACTGAACTGTGTGATTCATGTATTTAGAGTGAATTAATTGTTTTAATACGTTTCTTTATAGCTTATCTGTAGCCTATATCATTCTCCACAATTATTAGCACCCCAGGTGACTTGTAAAACGGCGTACAGATGGAAATAAGCTTTTATTGTTTTACTTCTTAAAAGTTGAGTGCAGCTTAATCCCTGCTGTTTTGTGGATAAAATGACGCCACCTTCTCTTCAAAACAGGAAAAACAACTGAACATAGAACGAAAGCAAGGGAGACTTGTGCTGCTCTTTATAGATAATACATACTGGCCTGAACTTAGCAATTTCTCCATAGCGATCATCATAACGTTGACAAGACTGGACAAGCATCCTAGTCTAATCGTTCCATCCAGCTTAGTGGAGGACGGAGATAAACATTTCAGGCATGTTGCGCATTTTTTCCAGGGGTGCCATTAAATCTGCAGGGTGTGGTATGTATCCTTTCCACATGCAAGCAATTTGCTAGAATCTCACGTTTTATGATATGTGTAAAGTGCGAGATCAGCCGCCTGAATCGCAGTCGTCCTATTATTTGAGACGTGTGTTCGAGTGTGAGAGAGTGAGCCAGTGGGGAGGGAGGGAGGGAGAACCGTGGAATGCTGTGATGTCATCAGCCCAGTCACACACACAAAGACGAGGAGGACCCACAGGCTCTCTGGCTCTCAGCTCAGTTAGCACACTGTGCTGTGGAGCGGCGGCTCTCTACATCCCACAGTGAGTACTTGAACACATTCTATCTTTTTTTTTAACCTTCTGTTTTGTCGACCACTCACTTTTTCCCCTCACGTTCCCTGTTTTTCCTCCTGGGTTTCCCCTCTGAACACCCCCCCCCCCATTGCCCCCTCCCTGCTTCAGTGTGTAGCAGACACCAGTCTGTATCCCACAAATGTGTCAGTCTAAGGGCGAAAGCGTTCTTTCCCTCCAAGCGCTGCTTCTGCTGGTGGGAACCGTTGTTTAACTTATAACCGCCGAGACCAGAGGAGTCAGTTTCATTCCCACTGCTGGAGAGACTGGCTCGCATGCCGTAAGGCCACGGCCAACTTCTTTTTGTCCAACAGCTGACTCGGAACGTGCTAAAATGGAGCCGCTATCGTGTTGAGCTTGTGGGGGAGACAGTAACATGGGTTTGTGGGAGGGATGTGTGTTGGGGAGGGGAAGGGAAGGAGTAAGGCCGGCAGCTGATGACTGAGTCGGCCCCCTTCCTCTGGAATCCCCTCCCCGCCTTGACCTCTCTGTCAGAGCAGGAACAGCATCTGGGGTCTTCTGTGTTCTGGAAGGGAAGAATGAGATAAAAGCTGGAGTGGGATTTTAAAGCAGATGACTAGGAAAAAACAGTCGGCAGGATCGAATGTTTTTTTTTTTTTAAGAATTACATGTTTCATTGCATATCAAAAAAGGGTACAGCATAATCTTTGTTTTTCATTTTCTTCCATAGGTTTTCCCAGAGATGGGCTCCAAATTCAAAGAGATTTGAAAACTCAACAGGGCGGGGGAGCGCCAAACAGAAAAGAAACAGGGTTTTGTGTGTGTGTGTGTGTGTGTGTGAAATTGTATGTTTGCGTGTATTGTGATTCATAGAGAAAACTTTGTGTGGGTTGTTGATAGGCCAAAGAAGACAAGAACATGAGACTATAAACCGTCGCCATAAAGCATCCACCTCCAGCTGCTGCTCCCCGAGACTCTTTCGCTACTTCCCCCAGTCCTATTAAGTTACCAAACAACAACCCCCCCCCCACCACCACCAAGATGCTGCAGCAGATTTTAAAGGACATGTACATCGACCCTGATGTCCTGGAAGCTCTGAACGAGGAGCAGAAAAAGACCCTCTTCCTGAAGATGCGCCAGGAGCAGGTCCGGCGCTGGAAAGAGCGGGAGGAGAAGCTGGAGAGGGAAGGAGGCGACGCAGAGTCCACACGGACACAAGCAAGAAAAGGTAACCACGTCCACCAGCTGTTTAAATTATTTGGTTAATAATGGCCTCTGAATCCTTTCCAATAACTTCTTTCTACACGCGTTAATGCTTTTGGGAACTCTGCATGTCCTTTTTCTAAAGAAAAGCATTAGATAAGTTATCATGCTACACTCCATAAAGTTTCCCTTGTTGGTCTAGAACCAAATGCTCTCTGTATTTTTGGATGTATTTTCGGAACACCCATTTCAAAGCTATTTCCTATTCAGCATAAGGAAGCAGAACCTGTTCCAGTATTATGCATTCAAACTGATCACAGGTTGACATTATGCGATAATGTGTTTGACAGTATATGATGAGAAACATCCCCATACCACGACACCTGAGACCGTGTGCTTCACAGTGTGATAAGGCTGGTATTTGCCATAAAGAGCAACATTGCTCTCATCCGTCCTTAAAACTCTTGCACCATTCGTCATTAGATGAGTCAAAGGGTGCTCTTTAGCAAAACTGGACCTCTGTTGCACATGTTTATTTAACAATGGGACTTTGCCAGGGTTTTCTTGCCAGTAGGCATCTTCTAATTGTCCTACGGACGTCTTCATCCTTTTGGCTGCTCTTGGATCCGTTGAAATGGCACATTCCTTGTTTCTTCCACGTCTTTGTGGTTTTTGGTTTCTGTTTTAAACTGTCTGAGATTGTATGAGCTTGATAGGCCTGTCGTTTTTCGCACTTTACAGGTTTCCATCCTTTCAAGCACCTTTCTAATCATAGAACGACGTTCAGACGTTTTATAGAGGAAGGCCCCATATAAAAAGCATGTTGGACAGTTCCTGCCTTTGTCCTTTCATGGCGGCCAGAAGGAATAACATCACCGATTGAACTCTCCGCTATTTTGAATGCACCAGCAGCACCTACTAGTGAAGTATTTGCAATGCAGAAATCTAATTGTACCTTAAACAGTGATTGAACTGCTTGGACTCCTGTTTGAACAGAGCTGTATGTTACCTTTGCTACTTCCTGCCTTCAAGGAGAGACGGCGAAGTGAAGCAGCTTCATGGTTTTTCGAGGACACGGGTGGTCACACAAACCACCTGTTCTCTCTTTAGGAGAGCTCCATGGAATCCTCTCATTTTGGATGTTTGCACAGTGTCCTGCAAACCACCTGATGGATTCACAAAGCTCGAGAAAGGGATTGGTGAGGCATGTGTGCAGTGGTTGGGACATATTTCCTAAGCTGCTTGTTACGCAGCTGCTGCTTTAGCCCATGTTCCCCATCCTTTAAGCAGCTCTTTGGAAACATACAGAGCTCAAACAGGAAACACAACTGGTGCCTCAGGTCCTAAACAACTTCCACTAATTAATAATAGATAAACTAACGCTAACACTAGAACCGATGTTCCCATACTGAAAACGCTGTAAATATGTTACAGTGAGTATTTTACAGCAAGTAAACCGATCTAAAAGAAACGCAGCTCACAGTCTCTCCCTAAAGGGAGTGCACCCCTCACATTTCTGTAATATTTAATTTAATCTTTTCATGGGACAGCATATACAATGTTTATACAATGTTAAGTAGTCGGCGTACAGCTTGGATACACGTCATGTCAAAAAAACTGAACACATGGCCATTAATGTCTAAAAGTGAGTGCAGCCCTAAGTGAGAATGTCTAAATTCTGCCCTCTTAGCCATTCCCCCTCCCGGGTGTCATGTGACTCGTTAGAGTTACAAGGTCTCAGGTGTGAAAGGTGGAGCAGGTGTGTTAAATTTAGTGTTTTCACTCTTCCGCTCTCTCATACTAGTCACTGGAAGTTAAATATGGCACAGCATGGCAAAGAATATCTGGGGGCGAAATGAAATGTTGCTCCACATAGAGACGGCCTAGGCTATAAAAAGATTGCCAACACCCTAAAACTGGGCTGCAGCATGGTGGCCAAGATCATGCAGCGGCTTAACAGGACAGGGTCCACCCAGAACAGGCCTCACCATGGTCGGCTAAAGGAGCTGAAAGCATATGCTCAGCCTCGTACCCCGTGGTTGTCTTTAGTAAATATATGTGCGAGCGCTGCAGAGGTTGCTGCATCACATCGGCCTGTTTGTCTGTTGTCCCCGGAGATGAAGTGCTGGTACTATGTCCCGAGGTCTGATAGGACCTAGATAAAGTTATTTGGTTCAGTTGGTGTGGAGCGTGTGTGGTGGCAGCCAGGTGAAAAGTGTGTATTGCCTAAAGTGAAGCACGGTGGTGGCAGTGTCATGTTTGTGGGCTGCATGAGTGCGGGCGGCTGTGGAGAGCTGCAGTTCATTAAGGGACATGTACTGTGACATACAGTAAATGAAGCAGAGCCAAACACGTGCAAGACCACCACTGCCTTGCTAAAGAGACTGAGGGTGAAGATGTTAGACTGACCAAGCATGTCTCCAGACCTAAACACTATTGAGCCATCTGGGTGGGCATCCTGACATGGAACGTGGAGGAGAGCGAGGTCCGTAACATCCAGCAGCTCTTTGTCACAGAGGAGTGGGAAAGGGTTCAAATGGCATCATTTAAATCTCGTGAGAACTCCATGCCCAAGAGAGTTTAGGCAGCGCTTTGTATCACAACCGTGCCCTACTTTTGTCTTGGTCTGCCACACAAAAATGATCACAATGAACTACATTATGGTTTGTGGTTGTAACGTGACAAATTGAGAAAAATTTCGAGGGGTATGGGAACCTTTGCAGGGCACTGCGCGTTTTATTTTCAGGTTGTTTTGGAACTAGTCCTTTTAGGCCGATGCCGCCCGAGGAGGACGGTTTTTATTTAACTCGTGGAACCTAAAAGGGAAACAGATGCTAGATGAAAACACTGGAATGACAGAGCAAGAAAACTGAAATCTCAGCAAAAGGGGAAGCTACTCATGCTCTTTAAATAGTAACCTTGTTTATCAGAGGCAGCGGTTGGAGCTAACAGTATGAAGCAATAACTGAATGGTCAGAGACTCGGGAAAATGGCGCTACAGAATGTGGTCAGTCCACATTTTGTCTCGTTTGTCCTTGTATGGAGTTCTAGTGCGAGGATGCGTTGTGTAATAACCCGGACACACTAAAGTGCTTTTTTTTTTTTTTTTTTTTTTTTTAGGCTAGTTTCACAAGAGACAACCACATTATGACTGCATGACATACAGCCACTTGAAAGCGCATCGCAGCGGGTGAATTTACCCTTCTGTCTTCCTGAAGCTGATCACAAAGATCTTGCTATCAACTACTGTTCAGAGTGTAGGAACAGTGGCCTTCCTTTGTCTTAGCGGCCGAAGCTGCTGTCCTCAGCAGGCTTAGAGGGAGAAAGCAGGCCCAGATCACACGGTGGCAGCTCTTCCAAACTCCCCGTTTTTTCCCTTTTTCTTTTCCTTTTTCCCGTCCCAGGGAGGAAACTGTGGATGTCACGTTGTTGTGTGTGTGTGGGGGGGAAATAGGAAGTGAGTCAAGACTCAATCCTTCAAACAATTAGCGGAGAGCAAAACAGGAAGTTTGCAACCAATGTAGGTGTTTAACAATCTCAGTAGGCTCTTGGAAAAGTTTTTTTTTTTTTTCTGTTCACGGAATAAAGTTGGTGTCTCCTATCGAACACAGTGAGCTCATGTTTATCCTTGAAGCATTTCTGAGCACGAGGTCTTATGGTTAATCTGACTATATGCTCATTTCTGCTTATGCCTGTGCTCCACCGTACGTGTTTATGCAGGCAGACTGCGGATGTTCGCAAGGCAGAGTATCCGGAACAAAAATGGGGAAAACTGGAAAACGTTCACTGCACTTTGCTCAGATTTCATTGTTCATCTTATTTTATTCTGCTGATTCTTATCAGGCATGAGAAACTCGTACATTAAATTACAAGTACCGTCCCTGTAGTCAAACGTGCACCTGACGCTGAGGCTGTCACTTTTGTTTTCACTGTCATCCCGGTATGCCGGGCTGGAATGCGATCAACAGGGCAGACTGGCGGAACCAGCTCACCGTGAATGTATGTTTTCACCCCGCAAGCTCTCTCGCCCTGGGACTGTCAGCTGTGTTTTCTGAGTAAATCGACTTGTTGGCTCTCCCAGACACAGGGCAGTGACACATGTTTGTTCGGATGCAAGCTTATGTGCCATTGTGCTGCTAAATCTGGCAGAGACAAACAAAGGCAGGCTGTCTTTCAGTACCTCTTGGGTTTGGAAGTTTGATTGTAGCAGAGGTGGTAAAGTCAGAGGTGATGCTGGTGATAAGTGATGATGGGATGAAAACCAGTGTGACAAGGTTTTTTGTTTCCCTAGCTTCCTGGTCTGTTTACATAGTTTATACACCTACTGTGAACTGCCTCAGTCACACAGTTGTGTCGTGTTTCCTTGAACCAAACATGTTGATCATATCTTCCTTTCCTAGCAGGCATCTAAACAGAGATATACATCAGGTACACGGTTGATAAGTGTGCAGTGTTCTTTCAAAGAAATAGCTGAGCAATAACCAATCAGAAGAGGCCTACTGTTTAGGTATGTGTTCATCTGCAACGATTTGGCTGGACATTTCCGACATATTCAAAAAAGCAAATCATGAAATGTAGGTCAACGTTCCTACACGGTCTGCAAATGTTGGAATTTGTTTTAGTATTTTCCAGGTTTGGAAAAATAGGGGGAAAAAAAAGAAAATATGAGTTTTGGGGAAAAGGTGTACAGGTAGGTATTGCTCATATAATTAGCAGTATCATGAAATATCCATTCAGAAAGTGAAACTTGTATATTATGTTTATTTATTACACACAGACTTCATGATACTCTAATTATATGACCAGCACTTGTATTTCCAGCCTTTATGTATCTAAATGTCCTCCTTTCCTTCCCTGCATCCTGTTACTTCGGCACTGACATCTCATGAAACTGACTTAAATATAATTAGCTTGAAAGCTGTAACTCTTTATAAGTTTGATATACCAGAAAGTGGCCCATGCTAAACCAAATTTAGCCTCTCAGGAGGAAAGTAAAGTTGGGTTTAAAGCTCTGTGAAAGACTTTGTGCAAAAAAGGATTTTTTTAGTTGTTTATAATACAAATTTATAGTAAAGATTCTGCAACATTAAGAGATTCAAAATTAAAGAGTCAAAAAAGAAATCCTTGGCCTTAAGTATTGAGCCAGTGAATTTATATGTACAGCATCAGAATATCTCAAAGGAAAGCTACGGTATGCTACAGAGGGCCTCACTTTGTAGGATGTGCACTTCCAGAAAGCCTTGAACTTAAAGCAATCTCCCAAAAAAGCAAAAAAAGATTTTCAGCAGTTGTTTTCATGTAATTATAAGATTACTCTTATTATTTTATTACTGAAGTGGCCATATTATGTACTATAAGCTTTAAAGTTTATAGTAAAATCAGTCAAACATCACTTACAGCAACATGGCTGCATGTCATCTGGATTACTGCCAAGATCTGTGACTTCATTCTAATATCCAATGCAAATATTACACCAGCATCGGGTTCAGATACCAATATTGGCTCAGATCCAAACCTTCTCTTATCAAATAACTGATCTTAGCCAACAAGCCAAGATGGAAAAAGAAAACTAGAACAAACTAAATGTGAAATATAATTAAAAGCTGTTTATCCTACTTGGTAAGTATGTGTAATCATGGATGATTTGCTGTTATTTATTTCTAAAACATCAGTCAAGGAATAAGTAATACTGAACAGGTTGTGGCTCTGGCAGCCATTCAGAAATCTGTCTGTTTTAAATTCAGTCATTAGTTTAATTATATTTAACATCTCACAATATATTTGATGGATTTGTATAACTTTGTGTCGCCTTTTTAACAGTCAACAGTAAGAGCGTGACCTGGCAGCTTGGTCGAGATGGAGACGTTTCAGTCCTTGTGATCGGAGAAGTGGATGAGCTCACTTCCAAATTCATCAACTCTGGATTTGGAGACAAGAAGTCACCAAGTCTTCCCAACAGCATGCAGTAATTACTTTCCATTAATAAATCAGACATTTTTACACGACAGGCAGTGAATAATTTGACAAATTAAAACTACATCAGTGTGTTTTTCCTTTCTAAAGCAAAATGTCATTTTTATATGTATATTTATATATTTTACAGCCACCAAACTATCGTGAAGAGCCAAAAGATCACACAAGAGGTCAAAAGTGAGTGCCAGAGCATCCCTCCAAAAACACAGCCTGGAATCTCCTTGAACCTAAAGGTGGGCTGCTCTTTGTTTCTGCTTTAGAAGAACCTTATTAAACACTTGTATAATTAAGAAAGAAATGTTTTCTGATTAAATTTTTTTTTACAACCTTCCTTGCTTGATTATAACTTAACCCACTCCTTCTAAAAATATTAACATATCAAGGTTAGAACATGAAAAAAAAAAAAAGAAATCAGTTCGACCATATCGACTTTAACAAGGTTTATTTGAATGTTCCTCTTTTTTTTACCTGCAATGTAGCTCTTGTGTTGATCTTGACCAGTAAAGCTTTTTAGCATAGGGGATGAATGCCGTGTTAAATTTGACCTCAGTAGTCTGAATTTCCATCCGCCGAGTTGGAAATTTCAACTGGAATAGACCCTAAAATCAGAATTATGAGTCAGTCAGAAAGCCGGTGAAAACGAACCATCCCTGACTTCTGCACACATGATGGCTGCAACATTGAGGAAAAACTTCATACTTGCACTGTTTTTAGCAATTCTCCTAATATTTCTGAACATTTACTACTTTTTAGTGTTCATAAAATGGGATTTTCAGCGTTGTTTAATATGCACAAAATACCATGTAGAACGGTGTTATTGTTTTAGCACCAAAATAAATTAATGACCTGTATCAACCCTCCAGACCACTCAGATCTTCTGGTCCTGGTCTACTCTGCAAAACCACTACCAAACATGGAGAAGCAGCTTTTATGCTCCACAAATCTGGAACAAACCTCCAGAAAACTGCAAAGCATCTGAAACACTGAGTTCCTTTACATCAAGACTGAAAATCCACCTGTTTAGAGTTGCTTTTGATCCATAACAGGAATATTGACCAACACATTTGATGTGCATTGATGTTTTCGTTTGATTCAATTTAATGTTTGTTACTGGTCTCACAACCGGCGACCGTGTCAATGTGTTTATGACGCCTCGTTGCTGAAATGTGCTATACAAATAAACTAGACTTGACTTAAGAAGAAGAATTTGTTGCATATATGAAATGTTGTTTGGCAACAAGAAGAATGGAAACATTTGCCATAAATATGGTCAAGCCATTAAATGTAGAAAAAAAAAAGAAAAAAAAGCACATAAAACTTTAAGGATTTCTATATTTATCTTATTGTCAAGGTTTTTCAAAAGAAAATTTGAGTCGCAGGAATCTTAAAGCACTATAACTAGTAAGGCTAGGCAACAACATAAAGTGCTTTACATGATTAAATCGTTGGAAAATAAAAACGAAATAAAAGCAAGTTGGAATAAAATGTAGAAACATTTTAACAAAATAGGACATGGGAAAATGGAAACTAAAAGAAAATATTAACAATTTAACAGTCAAAGGCAGTCCTAAACAAATGTGTTTTTAATCTTGATTTAAAGGAACTCAGACTTTCAGCATTTTTACAGTTTTCTGGAAGTTTGTTCCAGATAAGCGGAGCATAGAAACTAAATGTTGCTTCTCCGTGTTTGGTTCTGGTTCTAGATATGCAGAGTAGACTGGAGACAGAAGACCTGAGTGGTCTGGAGGGTTGACACACTGATAACAAGTCTGTGATGTATTTAGGTGCTAAGCCATTCAGGGATTTATAGACTAACAGAAGTATTTTAAAGTCTATTCTCTGATATAGAGGGAGCCATGGAAGGACTTTAGAACTGGGGTTATGTGCTCTACTTTCTTAGTCTTAGGGAGGATGCGGGCAGCAGCGTACTGGATCAGCTGCAGCTGTCTGATCCACTTTTTAGGAAGACCTGTGAAAACACCGTTGCAGTAATCAATTCTACTAAATATAAACGCATGGATTAGTTTTTCCAGATCTTGCTGAGACATCAGTCCTTTAATCCTGGAAATGTTCCTCAGGTGATAGAAAGCTGACCTTGTAATTGTCTTTAGATGCTTTTGAAGGTTCAGGTCTGAGTCCATCACTACACCCAGGTTTTGGGCCTGCTCAGTGGTTTTTAGCTGAAGCGACTGAAGCTGTGTGCTAACTTTTGATCTTTCCTCTATTGGTCCAAAAATTATTACTTCAGTTTTATTTTTATTCAACTGAAGAATTTTACGGCACATCCATGCATTGATTTCTTCTAGGCATTTACTCAGTGCTTGAACTGGTTCATAGTCACCTGGTGACATGGTGATGTGTGTCGTCTGCATAGTTATGGTAGCTGATGTTGTTGTTTTTTATTATCTGAGCTAGAGGGAGCATGTATATATTGAATATATTGAATAGGAGGGGACCCAGGATGGACCCTTGGGGAACCCCACATGTGATTTTTGTCATCTCTGATGTAAAGTTACCTACTGATACAAAAAGGTCCCTGTCCTTTAAGTAGGATTTAAACCAGTTGAGAGCTGTAGCAGAGAGGTCAACCCAGCTTTCTCTAACAAAATGGAGTGATCGACAATATCAAATGCTGCACTAAGGTCCAATAGTAAAGAAGTAAAATATTGACTTCCACAGTCAGTATTTATATGTACGCCATTGAACACCTTGATAAGGGCGGTCTCTGTACTGTGGTGAGCGCAGAATCCTGATTGGAAAACTTCAAAGCGGCTGGTCGTTGTTAAGAAGGTGTTTAATTGTTGAAATACAGCTTTTTCAATAATCTTACTGATAAAGGGGAGGTTTGAGATGGGCCTGTAGTTCTGGAGTAGTAGTTTGTCTAAATTGTTCTTTTACAGCAGTGATACTTGCTGTTTTTAGAGACTGGGGGAAACACCTGACAGAAGGGTTTATTATCTCTGTCAAATCAGACGTTATTACAGGCAAAACGTTCCTGAAGAAAGCTGTGAGTAGAACATCAAGGCAGCCAGAGGAGGAACTAAGCTGGTGAACAATTTATTCTAAGCTTTTGTAATTTATTTGGCAGAATTGAGAAATTTTGTCAAGATAAGTTTGAGTTGGAGACAGCTTTGGTTCTGAACTTGATATGGATGTACAGACTGCCCCTCTAATCCTTTGGATTTTCTCAGTAAAGAGGTTAGCTAATTAGTAGTAATGTTACTTGAGATGTTTAACTTGAATTTAGATTCGGAAGCAATTAATTTTAACAGCTGGGCATGTAGTTAAAGAAGCAAATAGAAACTAGACTGTAGCTTAATTTCATTATAACATGCAGCCAAACAGGTAGTGTACATAAAAATTACTGCAGTTTCTAATATATTGAGTGAAGTTCGTCATCAATCATCAATCAACATTTTATTGTAAAAAAGGTTTTACAACCTCTTCCCTTATGGAAAAAAACAAGCTTTTTTTGTAACAAGACAAACTCTTTAATGTCAGAGTAAGAACAGACTTCAGTTTTTTAAATAAATGTCAGTTGATAATATATAAAATAAAGTAAATGAATGCATAGATAGTCAACTGCTTTGCCTACCATCACAGTACCGAGTCTCGTAGAAATAGCTGGTCTCTGCAGTTTTTCTCCATTGTTTTCTACAAAACAGCTCTAGCTCTGTCAGGTTCTTTAAGCTGGGATTTTTTTCAACTACAGCCACAAATTCTTGATTGGATTGCGATCTGGGCTTTGATTTGGCCACTCTGCATTATTCACCTTGTTCTCTTTGAACCGTTTCTATGTTGCTTTTGTTGCTTTGTAGGACATTCTGTTGCTGTAAAATAAATCTAGCGAGTTTTAGTTCTCTTGCATACTGAGATAGATTGCCCTACTGGATTTGGCAGTATATTTCAGCAATCATGATCCGCTCTACCATCATAAGTCTGCCAGAGGGTGCTGCAGAGAAGTATCTCTAGAACATGATGCTGCCACCACCGTGCTTCACAGTGGAGATGGGGTGTTTCTGGTGATGTGCAGTATGTTTACTGAAACGATGTTGTCCTGTCTGATTTTTGTTCAAATATCCCTCTTGCAGTTCACCCTGGAGTCTCCCATTTGCTTTTGGGGTTCTTATAGACAAGATTACATCTGAACTAATGAACCAGAGACTGTTTGCTTGTTTTTGGTGACTGCCTTTTCACTTACCATGATGCTGTTTATATCCACAAGCTGGACTTTGGTTCAATCAGGTCAGCCCACTTAACCACGCTGACTATTTAAGCATGTAGGTATTTATGCTGTATAGTTGTAACAACATGACCTTAGATACTAAAATTATTTACATTTTGACATGATTTTTGATTTTGCTTATCAAAAAAGACCAATGAAATTTGCAATTATTTCCTTTATCCTAAACAAAACATCCTAGGGAGATGCCCAACTTTTTCATGCTTAGTAGATCACCCGAACCAAATTCCTGCTTTTAGTGTTTTTTTGTTTTTTTTTCCAAACTTAAATGTTTCTGATCATCACACACGTTTTAAAATAAAAACATAACCTGAATAAATATGAAAAGTTGTTTTCAAACGTCAAATGCTTGTGCTTGTACTCTTAGAATAAACTAATCCCAGTCAATCTGTAGAGAAGACGAAGAACTGTGCTTCCTTCCTGGGTTGGTTATGTTTTAGAGCCGTGCTGATTTCTGTGATAATAGCGAGGGGCACCTTCTTTTTTTTTTTTTTTTTTCCCACATCGTCTGAAAAAAGCGAGATGTGCCGTGTTGTCATGGCAACCTTCCACACACTAAGCTGTAGCTATCCAGGGTGGATGGCCTCATCTGGCCTGATGGAGCTCGGAGCTGAAGCGGAAATAGCAGCAACCCCTGCAGTCTCTCTAGTTTTCACACATCATTTCTCCCTACACTTCACATCATCTGCGGCTGCTTTAAGCTTTGCTCTGTTCATCTTCTCGCATGTTCTGTTTTACTCTGCGAATATAGATCAAGATAATACTGCCTCACATTGAAAGTCCAACCTTTTTCATCAGCTAACGTTACCCCTTTCTCTCCCTCCCCAACAGGAGAAACGAGAGGAAAACAGCACTTTACGCCCTCTGCCGGTGAGTTGTTGCAAGTGCATCCAGTATGTGCGCAATCAGCTTGCACCCATGTAGCGCCTTTGTTAAACCCACAGGTGTCATGTGGTGAGCGATCGCTTTCAGCAGCTGCTGAGGATTCATTTATGAATCAAATCAGCTTTGATTCCCCCCCCCCCCCTTTCATTTCTTATGCTTTTCCAGTTTAATTTTCCAAAATTGTGTAATTGGGCTCATTGTAGACATTTTTGGGAAGCAAAGATGGGCTTATTTTCAATGTTTTAGTGCAAAGACCTTCCCGTTCAACTGGTGGTTTACAGTTCAGCAATCCTTTAATAAATGTAGATCTAAGGTTCCCTTCCCTTGTAACAGGAAATGCCTGTTGTGGCCAATTATCCCCTTGCTCCATGCTTCTTTGCAGATCGTCTTTCTCTGAGCATTCCCTCTTCTCTGTACTCTGTCCGGTCTGAACCGCCCCACCCCTCATGGCTCAGTCTAGGGCAGTTGGGGCAGCTGTAGTCAACCGTCCTCCTCCCACAGGCTGCATTATGCTTTCAGATTCGTTTTTGTCTGGGGACTATGCTTTCCTATCTTGGCTCACTTTCTTTCTGTGTCTGTGTCTGAGTGTGTAAATGGAGTGTGTGTTTGTGTGTGTGCGCGTGTGTGTGTAGGTGACATGCTCTGCCCTCGCGCAGCTGAATCACAGAGGCGAGACAGGATTTCTGGACTGCTCCAGAACAGATGGTTGATGAACTTGATCGGGGAATTAAAACGCCAGAGATGGAGACTGCGTCAGTCGCAGATGGATGGGATTGTAGAATAGTCCCCTGAGATTTGGGCATGCGAGTTCGTACTTCATTCTTTATTTTTTTTTCCCCCTTCCTCTTTGCCACAATAGGAAACGTCTCTCCCTCAAATCCACTAAATGTGTGCCAGCGTCCTCATGTTGCATCTAAACTTAAAATGTCATCAGAAAGTTGATTTTTAGTAGTGCAGTTCATTCATACAAATTCAGTTAAAGATTTTTTTTTTTGTTGCGCAGAGTGATATATAAAGTGTTTTGTTTCTGTTTCAGTTTTCATGATAATGGCTTAGTGCTTACAAAAAAAACAAAAACTTAGTCTCTCTGAAATTCTCAATCTTGACATCAAACCAAAAGAAAAATAATCTTAAACACCACATAAAGCCCTGCACTTGTATCCTATTTCATTTATCGCATATAATTCAAATTTTTAATTTTATCTTGTTTATAAACTAAGACCTAAGAATTTTCTATTTGATATGTTAAATGACCTATGTTTACGGCACCTCGTCGTTATGGTATGGCCATTTTTGCTAATAAGGCAATGAACTCAAAATAACCAACTGACCAATGAGCACGGTTTCACTCTGGGTAATTGGCCTGATCTAAAGTCAGACGACCTGTAGGCTGCTGTTAAATCAACCTGGGCTTCCTGAACACACTGAGCCAGAGACTGATTGCCTCCATGGCGCGCTACATTGATGCAATAGTTCAGGGGTTCCCAAAGTGGAGGTCGCGAGATGATTTGTTGCCGATGTGCTAAAAAGATTTAGTATTTCCTTATTTGCGAAACACAGAACTGTAACTTTATAACGTAGGGGGAAGGCTGCCCTTTTTTGTGTAAGAGTTTTATAAAAAATACCATATTCTTATAATTTTACAACTTTATTCTCAATATCCCTCCCCCCAAAGATAAAAAAAAATCCCACCTGCCCAAAAGGGGACGTGAGTTTGTGGGGATCTATCTATCTATCTATCTATCTATCTATCTATCTATCTATCTATCTATCTATCTATCTATCTATCTATCTATCTATCTATCTATCTATCTATCTATCTATCTATCTATCTATCTATCTAAACTTTTTTTCATAAATTAGCTTTTTATTGTTCTAAATTGCTGAGACTTACTTGTAAAGGCCCCGACAGCTCTCCTCCTTCTTCATAAAGTTTGGTCAGTGTGACATCCCTCTAGTTGAATGACTGGAAGGAGGAGGAGGCTTGGTTTTCTGCTGCTGATTTCATAAGGGATAGTGTCCCCATGCTGTAGTCAGAGATTTTCAGGCCGTTGATTAAAAAGGCGGGGGGAAAGTAAGGAAGATTAGCAAGGCGGCTTGATTTTTAAGTCACCTTATAATTTTCTCCCGACACATCCGTAAACTTGTAATCAGTGGTCCTAACTGTCTGTGTGTGTGTGTTTTGTGACCCGCAGAGCTGTCATTGGATAGCAGCAATTTGGTGAATCGTTGATCCTGTGATTTAATCGCGCATGACAGTATTTCCACTGCATGTGAATTGGTTGTCAACATTGATCTCCCTCTCTGGTCCTCTTTGTGTCACTCCTCGCTCTGCAGCTCCAGGAGCAGGCGCCCAGTCCAACGGAGGGGAAGTCTGTTTCCCAGCCCCCCATGTGCTCCAGGCCTCCCACGAGAGGCAGCCCTGTCGTGAGGCCAGCTTCTGCAAACTCCACACCGGGCTCCATCAACGACAGGCCAGGCCTTGGAAATCTGAAGCTGGCAGCGCCTACGCCGTCCTCCTCGTCCTCCTCCAGCAGCACTGTCCGATTAGACCCTGCGTCAGCATCCAGCGCTAAGGGTAGCCTGTGCTCCAAGGAGCCGGTTGGTAAAGGTGAGTGAGCATGGCTTCAGAGATGAAGGTAAATGGTGGGTCAGATGTCAAAATCAATTTAGGGAATGATTGTTTTAAGAATGTGAATGACTTGCACACCGGCCGGGTTATATCCTGCTTTACTTTCAGATGATGCACAAAAAGCACAGAAAATCTTCTAAAATCATTGATACGACATCAGCTGCAATTCCAGCTGCAAGTCCTTTGGGTTATGTTTCTGTCAGGTTTGCACATGTGGAGATGGACATTTTTTTATCGGTTCTTAATTTGTAAAACTGCTCAATCAGAGCGTCTGTGTTTTCATTTTCTCGAACGGATGCAGGCCTGGATTTTGAGTAGGCCACTCTAACAAACGATCTAAACCAGTGGTTCCCAGCCCTGGTCCTCAAGTTCCCCTCTCCTGCACGTTTTAGGTGTCTCCTTGCTGCCACATACCTTACTTAAATAAATGGATGCTTAGAGGGCTTCCGCAGTCCGTGATGGCATGCAGAGGAGGTCATGCAATCATTTGAATCTGGCGAGCTGGAAAAGAGATGCATGTAAAACACGCAGGACAGGAGTACTTGAGGACCAGGGCTGGGAGCCATTGATCTAGGCCGTTCCATTGTGTCCCTGACTTTATGTATAGGGGTGTCCCTCTAGAAGGTTTACCAATCCGTCATCCTGGTTTCGATCATTTGTAGCTTTTAACAGGTTTCCATCCAGTAGTTTAACTGTGTTTAGCTCCTTCCATCTTTACATGAACTCTTACAAGCTTCACTGTCCCTGTTAAAGACGAATGTCTCCTTGGCATGATGCCGTCCCCACTATGTTTCACTATGCAGATGGTGTAGTCAGTGTAGTAATAATATTATTTTATATATTTAATGTCACACCAGCTAAAACCCTACACAATTCATGCCCAAAAAAAGATGAAGTAAAACGATCGCACGTGTTTCAGAGTGGTTTTAAGAAGATACTTTTAAATAGGAAGCTGAGAGGCAGGGTTATCAAGTTTGCTTTTAATCTGGGTACCTTTTAAAATTTGCACCAGGTATTGTAAATGCCAGTGAAAGGGAGATCGCCTTCATATTTCAAACATTTTATCAAACAAATGTGTCTCTCCTACATTGGTTTTTGCAAACTGCAAACAGGGCATCTTGCAGCTTTCTGTCAACAGCAGTTTTTTTTCTTCCTGATTTCCTAAAGCCGCCCTGGATTTTATCCACATTGGTCAAAGTTAAGGGGGCAGAACATACATGCAACCACGCCTTTTCTCAGATTGTTTTTTTTTTTTTAAAGTATGTATCATTTTGCACTTCATTTATGCACCACTTTGCGTTTGTGCATAAAATAGATTCTGGTTGTAACGTGGCAAGACGTAAAAACAGCCAAGCCGTATCTGTACCTTTGGCGAGTCTCCGTATATGCGTATAGCCGCAAAAATAACGTTTCTCTTTTGACTGCGTTACCCATACGAGAAATAATGGCTGCCGAGAGCGGAGCCGAATCACACTGAGCAAAGTTCACGCTGTAAACGCGTTTCTCTGCGCTGCAGCAAGGAGGAGCGATTTATTTCCCTGAGCCCTGCATGCTCGCCAAACGGTGCCTCATCCTGCTGGAATCTGTATGGACTGGCAGGAAAAAACCAGGGGCCTGCCAAGAGAGGGGACAAAAGCTTATGAGACTGGGATTTGGCCCTTGCTGCACACCTGTGTGTTTGGTTTCCTCCCCTGTGTCTTGTTTGGGGAAAATGTTGATGAAGGGGAAACATGTGCAGGCTTCTCCTGAAAACCTGAAAATGTAAGAGTTTATAGTTATTCAATCTGTCAGCCTAATGCAGGTATTTGACCTTAACCTCTTTTAAATGCATTAAAAGAAGCATGTCAAAAGTTGTCCTTTTTAGGGTGTTCTTATAGGGGAGAGATAAATGACACAATGCCTTGTTTCTGTTGAATTCAGAAATAAGAATCCTTTTTAATAAAAACAAACTTTTACCTATTTGTTATAGATTTTGAGTCTAAAAATCTTTTCCACATCTTCCTTCAATATATTTTGGGTGTTTCCATGACGGCTGCTTGGTTTTACAAGGAAGTTTACAGACCCTTCTATTTAAATGTATTTGGAACCCATGACTTAATTTCAGGAGGTGCCGATGATTCAGCCTGAACTGACCCAATTCTGCAAAACCATTGAGAGGCATGCTATTGAAACCATTTGGTGTGCGAGGTTGAAGTTAGCCCCATCCAGTGGAGAACTGTGATATTGGAGAAGAAAAGTAGAGCTGGAGAGAAGCTCTCATTCCCACAAGGTCCCTCTGCTGGAAAAATACTCTTCCTGCAGCCCCTTTCTTTCCATGCGCTGCTGCACTTCATTGTCCAAATCCGGCTCTGCTTTAAAGAGCCGACAAGTAGCATGGGCGGTTGATGATCGGTTTCTTTTTCTTGATTATCATAGAAAAATTTGCTAAATAAGAAAATTGAGCACATTAGAGTTTATAATCAGTAGATTTCATTGTATTATCCTTTCTATGGTGGAAAAACACTATTCAAGCAGCTACTCAGTATACTGGCATCACACCAGAGAAACCCTCATGGTCAAATCTCTCGACGTTCTTTTGCTTGAACCTTTTAGCACTTCTGTCAAAAACATTTTAATATTTAAATTTTCATGTATTTGATCCCAGCGAATCCCTGTTGACTCTTGTAGAGATAAAACAAAGGTTTGCTCATTGTGTTGTCCTCTAGAGGATACATTTGCGGCCGTTCCCTCAAATGATGTAATAAGAAAGTTCATCAGAACGTTTAATTTTGTGTATACCTTTTTAAATAGTTTTTGTACACCAGAACAAAAAACCCCCTTGAATACAAGTTGAAAGATAAAGTGCAGCTCTGATAAATCGTGGACGCATGGAGGATGTTGGGCGCCTGGTTACGGTTTGGCGATTGGAGAGCAGCGTGTGACACATGACTTTAAGGAGGAGAGAGGGCAATTTGAAGGAACAGCTGTTGTGGTGGGTGGGGTGGGGCTGCAGTGGTCTGTGACCATCCTGAATGAATGGATCGTGACTCTGGACGAGGATCTGACCTTGACAATTACAGGAAGCTCGTTCCTCAGGGAGGACGAGGCAAACTGAGGCTCAGCTGGTTTTCCTCTGAATGGAAGTACTGACGAGGACTCCAGTTAGCGCGGACAAGAGACGCAGACATGACAGCGACACGGCTATCTGTTGAATATGCAGGTAGTCACATGGAACTGGACTCGAGTTGTTTTTTTGTTTGTTTGCTTTTTGGTCAAACAACATCCATATAACTTTGATAAAAGTGCTGTAAAATAAAGCGAAAGACTAAAATAACAGTAACTACTAAAAAACGGGACATTGAAAGTACTGATGTGTAATTTTAAAGAGGGCGGAAAGACGGAAACGTTATTTTATGCCTCAGTTACACCCTTAGTTAAATATTTAAAATAACCATGAATAGGTGATTACAAAAAATTAAAATTAGCTATTTTTCTTTTTCTTTTTTTTGTATTCACTGTATTCAGGGGTTCTTGTGTCGCCTCAGACCATAGCATAAGAGTGCCGTCCCAACTAGGCTGACCGCAGTCAGGACAGGCCCCACGAACTGGATTAAAGTTGTGAAATCCTGAATTTCTTACTGAAGTGATGGTACAAAATCAAATGCCTACGACTCACTGTAATCAGGTGGAAACCGTAAAACGCCAACTCTCACAAATCCAGAAGATGAAACACCCTTTTGTTACGGCAAACAGGCTTAAATCTGAAGCAACCGGACTTTCATTCAGTTCTTTCTGAAGACGTTTCAACATCTTTCCAGGAGTCTTTATCAGTTATGGTGGCTCGCGCTTGAGTCAACAGAATTGACAAAGACTAGTTACTGAATAGCTCTGCCCATTGTTATTTTATGCTCCTGCACGGATGCATTAGGCGCATTTTGGCGCAGTGGCATCAGGCCATCGGATGCTGTGATGCTTTAAATGCTTCAGCTTTTTTTTTTTTTTTTTTTTTTTTTTTTTTTTGCCCTCTGGAAACTAAACGGAGCCTGAGCTTGATCTGAAGCGGAACTAAGATTTGCAGTTTTTGTTTGTGTTGTGCGTTTCGACAATAGCTCCATGTGCGCTCTACAGCAGCCATAAATTTGCAAGCGCGTTTGTGTTTGGAAAGCGCTCGCACTCTGTCCGCTGGCTTCCCTCGCGCCTGTCTTCACCTTCAGAGGGAAGGACAGGCATTCCAGCGCCGCTTCCCAACTCTAGCCCTGGGTGACGCTCAGCCGGAGCCGATAAGTGACTGGGGCCCCAGCCCCCCACGCAGGAGCCGGCGCTTCCACACACACACACACACACACACACCTACACCTCTCCTCCTCCCTGCCCTTCAGTCCACAGATGTGCTGCTCAGGAATTCTGCCCTATGCCCCGCTCCTGCCCCATCCAAGCCCCCCCACACCCCCATCACATCCAGCTCCTCCTCTTTTCCAGCCAGAGACGCAGAGATCTTTAAAGAGATAGATTGGATTTAAATTTTTCTGCTTGCTTGCTCATCCTCCTTCTGTTCCCTGCGCATTTTATGTGCTGGCCTACAAGGTGATGAGCAACCCTTAAAAAGCTCAAAGAGAGGATGCATCTGTGCTGATAGCTGATTCAGTGCTTATCACGTCACTGTTAGTATTTATAGGTAGCCTCAAACACCGCTTCCATGAGCAGAGATCTGGGTGCAGCTGCCCGGGAAGGTTTCAGGCACAAAGGCATGAAGTTTAAACATTTTTTGGGTGTGTTGGGACAAGTTAGTCAGGTTACCTGAGGGAAGATGTCGGTCTTTTGCCTTAGATTCGACATTCAGTGCCCAAAACACCTTCTCTTTCCTCCCTTTTTCTGTCTCTCTGTCTCTCCATTAAGCATTCTGCTCAGACGTGCTCCAAGGCTCTGGGCTCAGAAAACTCTGACCGTGTGTGTGTGTGTGTGTGTGTGTGTGTGTGTAGCCTCGATTGCTGGAGCCTATCCAAGGTTTCCGTGGTGACCGCACAACACAACGAGACAATCAGAGGCAAGCCCACGCAGCGCGGCGAGAGGACATTAACACAGGAACCGCGGGTCAGGGGGCAAAGGAAGGCAGGGCAGGACATGCGGGGAGGAAGATGAGGAGAAAGGTAGAGGGATGAGGTGTCACCGCAGGGAGAGGGGGCAGAGCCGAGGAAGAAGAGAGTAAACGACAATAAACAATAAAACAAACCTTAAAGGCTGCTTCAGGTTTCCTCCTTTCATGCCTGCAAGACGTCAAGCGCCTTAAAGGTTTCCTGGCCCCCAGGTGTATCTGTCTGTGTTTTTGTGCTTTAACAACCACCTCCGTATGTGTGTGAGAGTGTGTGTGTGTGCGTGCGTGTGTGTGTGTGCGCGCCCTGCGCCGTGGTGTTAGTCAGAGATGGCGGCATGCATGACTGAATCCGTGAGCAGCAGGGGTGTGTGCGTTTGTGTGTGAGAGAGCATGCACGGACCTGAACGATATGTGGCATGTGCGTCAGCGTGTGCATGTTTTTACTTTACTGTGTGTGTGTGTGTGTGTGTGTGTGTGTGTGTGTGAGAGAGAGAGCGATGGAGAGAGAGGGCCCGTGTGTCTTTCTGTAGCCACGCACTCGGGTACTCTCACATATCTCTGTCCCCCAGGGGACGACGCTAAAAATATGTGGCTCCTCAAGCCTTCTGGTGTCTGAGCAGCGTCTGTCTGCTCTCTCCTCCATTGCCGTCCCTGCGGCCCTCCCTCCCCTATCGTTCGTTACTCCCGTATCGCCACCCCCACCCCCATTCCTCCCTCAATTACAGCCCTCTCCCAAAACGTGGCAGCGTGGCACGCACGCACTCACGCACACACAAACTTCGCCCAGCTGTGTCCCTGCTACACTTCCAGCGAGGATGACCTCTGCTCACCCACGGCTGGATGGATGGAGGGAGGCGAGAGAAAAGGGAGGGAGAGAAAAAAAAAAAGATCGAAAAGAGATGAGGAATATGGAAAGATGGCATCTGGGGAAGAGGAACGATAGCAGTTGTTGAGCTGGAGTCGTGCTTTTGCAAAACTATCCAAAACTTAGCTAGTTAGCTTTGTTATTTGCGATGCTTTTTGAGCTACAGACGTAAATGTACTATACTATGATATTTAGAATTATGGAACCTGTTTATGACCTTAACTTTGTTTTTGGTTAAGTCTTGGAAAGCATTTGATGTGTCAAATGCTGTGAAAGTTGCATGTTGTAGTTTAATTGACTTACTGGCACCCTATGGAAAGTCTTTTTATAAATCATTGTTTATCACGGTAGTATAACATCACACTGAAGGTTTCAGAGAAATACCTTTTTTTTTTTTTTTTTTTTTTTTTAAATTCGAGCCCTTTTGAGGAGTGGGGGAAAATTCCCACGTTAATCAGTAACTATGTGAACAAAACTGCAGATGGCCCGATCATTGGTACTCCTGCTGGTAATGCTTTGTACTGTTTGCCAACAGAAAAGCATTTAGGGATCTCCTGCAACACGTCACACGGTTGGAGCATGCAGAGAGGGATCTTTGAACATTAACAACCTATCTAGATGCTGGAGAGTCCTGGCTCATCTCTAAAGCGCTCTTCTCCTTTGCCTACTTGAACGTTTTCAAAAGGATGTAGGTCTAAGGACTGAGACCCTGGAAGAAAGTTGATTGTCTGTTGCTGGTATGATTTGGCCTAATGACCCTATTTAAAACTTGAAAAAGGTCTGGTGCTGCTGATGGCATTTATAAATCAAATGACTTCTTCAAATCAATCAACAAAATCTCAACTCTGTACAATTCTTATCGAATCAATGTTTTAGAAGAGTACAACAACTCAATGACCCATTTTCAGTTAACTAATTCAGACAATCGGCTTTTTGTTGAAGGTAACTGGCTTTTTTTAAAGTGTTCCTACTAGATCCTCTACTGTGTTTGCTGCGGAGATAAAAACTCGGGTCCTTGACTCACCTACTGGCCTTTAGCTAAGATAAACGAGCCTAGCCATGCTCCTTATTAAAATAAATTAGCGTTATTAAAGGTGCAATTCTTTTAGATTTTTCAGTGTTTGATTATGTTACTGAAGAAGTAATAAAAAAATAAATAAAAAATAAGGCTTATTCCTTTGGTGTCCACTTCTATACTTCACATTATTTAACTTAAAATGCACTGTTCTGCATCATTAGTCCAACATATTGGATAATACGTTATTGTTTTTATTTTTCATATGTGGCAAGTTGAGTAATTTTATTGGTATTGGTGTTGTGTCTAGCCATTGTAATAACTGAAGAGAGAGGATTTCTTAAAGCATCAAGGGGAAAATGTGTAACGGGTCAGAACTACATAGAGAAAACATATCACTCAATCATATATCACTGGTAATAATAATAATAATAATAATAATAATAATAATAATAATAATAATAATAATAATAATAATAATAATCACTGTTCTCGTATAAAAGTCAAAGGTGTTGCACTCATTTCATTGAAATTCAAAAATTACTCAGGTACAGTTTTTGTCTCATGACACCAGTCTGCAACGTTTAGTTCATTTTTGACCATTTTGTTTCAGTGTCTAAACCGAACCAAAGGGTGAGTTAAAAAGGATATTTTACAAACACTGAAAAACACTGGTCTTGCACAGGAAATATTAACATACTTATTACAATAATAAGAGGTGTGAATTATAAATAGTCTACGTTTTGGACAACTTTGCAAATGACACAATACCTGTTCGGTTGGAAACTCTGAAGCAAGGCATCTCAGGGTACAGCCAGCTCATGACATGAGACAATACAATATATTGGGCGTTAGTATTTTTATATATATATTTTTTCGGTCTTGTTTTCACAGTGAAAAGGCTCTAAATATTGCAGACTGTGCTAAAAGAAATCTTGTAATTAAATTAATGTGGAATAAGTTGGTCCAGGTTTAACTATTACTATTGCTGTTAACATTTTTGTTTCTTATGCTTAAAAAAAAAAAAACTTTGTAAATTTATCTCCATTCATCTGCCATCCATCAATTCTAACAAGCTTCTCTGTCCAAACGTAGGAAACATATCTTTGCAACACAGTGGTTCCACCACTATGTTTCACAGTGGGGATGGTCTGTTCTGGGTGATGTGTGCTGTTAGTTGTAGGGGCAAAAACATTCACTTGTAGTCTCTTTTCATTTGTATTTTCCTACACAGGACAAAGACGTTATAAATCTCAGTTGGTGTTTAAAATAATTTGTTCAGCGTGGAACTGCAGTATGAAGCTGGCGCTTGATCGGTCAAAATATTTTAGATTTTAAATTACTACAGTAATTATTGGGCCTGGGCCAGTATAGGATGCATGATATCATTGGTACAAATAATAGTTTGTCATCATTATTTCACAGTAATTTCATTCAGACCCATGCCTTGTCCATATTCCTTAAAAACATTGAAATAGCTCCATAGTAATGCATCAATACACTACCAACAGGAAGATATGGAGGAAATGCATCAAGGAGAAGTAATTACAGGCCCATATCAAGTCTAACATGTTTGGCAAAGATCATTAAATAAACTTTTTATGAACAAAGTTTGACTTTAGACTAAACCTGCATTGGTATGCATCTTAGCAGTGATGGATCTAGAACTTGTATATCGGTATTACTCGAGCCCAGTGCTTTGTTTGACACAGTTGATCAAAACATACTAATTTATATCTTTGGTTAATTATAAATCTAGGCAAACAAAAATCAGTTGTGGGGTTCCGCAAGGGGACCATTCTTGGACTACTTTTATTTATCATTAATTACTCTTGCTAAAATTAAATTATAGACTGCAACAACTCTCACCTTGTGCTGGTGACAAAAATTAATCGTATTACACCAGTGGACGCATTTTAAATGTTTGCTATTGGTTTATAAATTTCTTAATGGTCTTTGGGAGTGGTGGCCTAGGCCATTTTGTGAAGGATGCAAGTTCCCAAGTTCAGATCCCACAGACTACCGCTCTGTGTCCCTGAGCAAACCCTTTAGCCCCGGAATGGTCTCCAGGCGCTGCTCAGTGGCAGTCCACTGCTCCCTATGGGACGGGTTAAATGCAGAAGAAACATTTCAGTGGAATATAAAAAAGTTGTCATGAGAAACAAAGATGATTATTATTATTATTATTTTGTTTCTGAGTTGCTTGTCAAATATGAGCCATTTAGACCCCTCAAATCTTCAGAGACCTGCATATTCAGTGATCCCAGGATCAAAACTTAGAGGCAGCATTTATTTTCTATACTACTCAGATCTGGGAAAGCCTCCTCGAATAACTAAGATGTACAGAAACTGTTGGCTCTTTAAATCAGGAATGAAACCATAGCTGCTCACTGCAGCTTCCACTCAGAGACCTACTTTTGAACTGTTTGCTGATGAGTAGGGGAATCGTGTGATTGAAGATTAAATGTGCATTTTAAGATTTCTTTTTTTATGCAGTGCATTTCAAAGCTTAAAAATCTTTATTTTAATGTCCTCCTTTTGATTTCCTGTAAAGCACTCTCGATTGCCCTGGTGAAAATTGCTTTACCTTTTTATATCCGGGTCTCAAAATGATAGGTTGCGCTATAACAGCAACTGTAGTGTTCGCAAGTAAGACTTTGTCAAGAACTATTTTAGCATTTTAATGAATTATGCTATGACTTCCACAATAGGAGTGTCTTGTGGATCTCATTTGACAGTAATCAGCATTTTTTGTTACAGGAAGACAGCTGCATAGGGTAAAATTGATCAAACTTTCTCTTTTTCAGATAGTGCATTGGAAAAGTTTCGGCGGGCTGACTCGGTGGATGCTGAGAAATCATTGACTGCAACAACTTGCACAAGGCGTGGCCGAGTGGCTGACCTGATGAAAACCTTCAGTGTTGACACCCCACCACTGGCTCAGTCCCGCCCCCTTAAGCCTCCCCTCCCCACAAAGCCTGACCACTTGCGTCTAACAACCACACCCACCGTCAGGTAATCCGTGAATAACGACAGGCACCCTCTCCACTGGGTCCAAGAGCGCTTCTCCGTGAGGTACCACCACACAGGATGATGTAAGAAACCAGATGTTTAGCCTCAGTTAGACAACGGAGGACTCTTTTGCTCTTTACCCAAAGCCCGGAGAGGCAAATGTTTAAATGTAAAGATTTATTTTAATATCAGATGCTGCAGTACTGTAAATGGTCTTTTTGGGATAAAAATTCCAGAACATTTGATTTTCTTTGCATGTCGTGTTTTGTCCGTGACATCTTTTTGTTACAAAAATCATAGATTTTCAAGAGACTTTTCATGGATGCTGTCCACTTTGTATGATGGGGAACAATATTTACGGTTTCATTTGATTGACACGTCGAATACATTATAATGTTACCTATTGCATCATTTTAATTTTCTCTTGCTTCTACACACAGACACCAGGCTGTGTTATTTTCCTCTTGGTTTCTGCGATGTTTGAACTAAAGAAAGGGGCAGGGGCAGATACAGAGGGGTGCAAGCAGGTACAGAAGGGCCCTCCCTCAATCTTACAGTCCCCTCCCAGGGAATAATGTCAGCTTGTTTATTTGTCACACTGCGGTCTACGTCTCCCCCTGCCACCTGGCAGGAGTCTCACTGCGACTTGTTGTGGACCAATGACGGTGCCAAACGCACACTCATCTGTCACTCCCAGTGGATCAAATCCTGGCAAGTTAGACAGTCGCTGCCAAATAATCCAGCTCTGTGCAATGCTGTTCTTTTTGTCATGCCTGTTTTGGAGATATGATTGGATGTTGTTGTTGTTGTTGTTGTTGTTGTTTTTTTGTCTTTATCTTTTCTATATGGAGGCACATTTTGTAACGGGGAAATTAGACATTTGTACAATGATCTTTTTTTAAAAAAATTAGTCTTGTCCTAATCTCTGATGTAAAGATTAAAGGTTGCAGTTAAAGTAAGAAATAAAATGCTTAAATCAAATTTGTTAAAATTTGAGTTTCTGTTGTGCAATGTGTCAGTATGCATACCCCCATGCTAATATTTATGTGTCTTAGCAAGTTTCACTTTGACATCATGCATTTTGTAGTCATCAAGAAGCTCATGGCATAATTCTGACTATCTGGATCTTTACTTCCACATTTGGCAGAATAGGTAATACATTTTTATTTTTAGCAATAATTAGTAGTCTTTAGTCTCTATTATTTAATCTTTTTGACATGAGTGTAAATCCTGGGAAGCTTAGCAGCCTCAAAGCATGACGCTGCCACCACCATGCTCCACAGCTCATGTTGTTCTTTGGTTTGAAGTTGTCAAGTTCATTCCTTAAAAAAAATGCTGTACCATTCTGACCAAAATGTTAGATCTTTGTCTCCTCTGACTTTACCAGTTTCTACAAGAAGGCATTTGGCTTCTGTGCTAATTTACCCTTACTATATTTTCTTACTTTTAGTTTTTGCCTTTGTGTGAATCTGTCTGCTACAACTTGCCTGTCACTTTTCTTCTGGTACACCCAAATTTCCCCACTGAGGGGCAATAAAGGACATTTCTATTCTTGCCTCGTCTATTCTAAATTTTAATCATCTTAAGATTCCCTCCAAACACCTAAAAACGCCTGTAAAATGCATATCAAATTAAATTAGATGCAGTTCTTCAACCCTTGGGAGCACATGCAGAAGTTTGGTATATCTGTAAAGTTAACACTAGGTACACTTTTTGATACCAACTATTTTGGAGTTATTGAAGTTGGAATGTGTAGAAAGATTTTTATTTTTTATTTTTTATAGTAAATGTACACGGAAGGCTAAGGATATGGATTCAGAAATTAAATGAGGCTATAGGTGCAAATCCTACATACTACATACTTCTTGTGTGGAATGTTGTAAATATACATATTTAAAAATGTGTGTATATCTGGAGCATATAACAAAAGTAATTTCCCTCTGGGATTATTAAAGTATGTCTGATTCTGATACTACACGTTTATATTTGATAACACAAAACAGTACTGTTCTGGAGCGATTTTTTTCGGTGGTTATTTTCAGGCATTTTCCATAGTGGCCACTTTGGAGAACACTTAAATGAACTTCAAAAAGCTCAACTAACCAAAATGCGAAAAAAAAAGTGCCTTAAGTATAGTTTGTTAAACTTTTGCACATGAAAACAGGCTGAAATTTTTAAAAGAATCCTCCGTGTGAAATGGGGCTGCATCATTAACAAAGACAGAACGGTATTTGTTCAAGAGAAACCATAGGACATAAGAGAGAGAGAGAGAGACCAGCACAAATGGCTATTAAGAAAATATCTCCTCTGTTTTTAAGAACAAAAGATTGGAGGCAACAAACGCACACAACACACTTTTACAAACGCAGAAAGACTGGGAAAAAAAATGGAAACTATAAAGCAACACGATGCAGCGCAACAATGTGCAGCAGGGAACCCAGCGTGTTGTGGTCATGTTGTAGATGTGCAGTTTTTAGTTCAGAAGCAAGCCGATCATCAAGCCCCCCCCCCCTCAACAGGCTGCATTCTTAAAAACAAACACAGTTTTACTGCCATTACCATTTATTGTTTCAACTGGGATGATTGGTGCTGTGGACGTGGATTCAGCTCTTTTTAAAGTCCTTTATTATTTCTTTCAGACGTCCAATGGGAGGAAACCAAGACGCAGTTCACAGTCAATTTACTTATCAGAGTGTTTGTGATTAAAAAGCTTTATATTTAGTGTTTTGTAAGAAATAAAAATAATTAGAATTATCAGGAATCCCATAAAAGGTGTAGCATGGCACTGTTCTGATTCATGAACATTCCCTATGTGTAAATAAAGTAAGATAGGATATAACCCCTTGAAAAGCATGGTGGCTGTGTAATTTAAAAGCCAAAGTAATCAGATCTGGATGATAAAGTACGGACAGCAAATAAAATGCTGCAGGCCACATATGCATTGATCCTCTACACTTTTGTCGTAGCCCAGTTTTACTTTTTTTTATTTTTCGAAGCAAAGTGAACCCCAGTGCCATGAAAAAAAAAAATACAAAGAGTCAGTCATCTTTTCACCGGTTACACCATGATACGCGGTGAAATGCATTGTCTCCGTCGTGCACATGGGGTCCTGCGTGCGAGCGCGCTGAAAACGCTGAAGCGCGCAACTGTTCTCCGCCGCTCAGATCTCCGTCTCCCAAAGAGCCCAACAATGGCCGTGGCTGTTCTCTGATGCGCAGAGACATCGTCGAGCAGTTTCCAGGAGATATCTGTGGCGAGTCCCCTGGTATGTGTCCCCCCCCCCCCTCCGCCCTACACACTTCTCCTCTTCATCCAGCAAGGCCGGCCTCTGTTGTGGTTAGGGCCCTCCGACTGAAGTTGGGAGAAAAAAAAAAAAAGGCCTGTTGTCTCCTTGCAGGAGAGGTGGATGTGTTTTTTTTTCCTTCTTCTTCTGTTTTGTTTTTTCTGCCTCACTTGATTCACACTCAAAGACGAAGGAAAGAAAAAACATGGAAGGAATGAAAAAGCAACACTGCGTGCTGTGGTGTTCCTCCTAACTGCCAATAACTGCACACCTCCTCCTCCTCCTCCTCTTTACTCCGACTGCAGGACCATCCACGGAACCCCCAGAAGGAGAGAGCAGCGAGGGATGGAGGTGGGGGGGGGGGGACGTGGGGGAGGCCATGTGATATGGAGAGCATGCGGGCACAGCTTCACCCCCAGGCGGAATGAGCGGGGGCCTGCTGTGTCTCTCCTGCATGATTAATCTGGCTGAGGGGCAGGAGGACTGCCACGGCCCTGCCTGCATTAACTCCCTACCCTCCACACACACACACACACACACACACACACACACACACACACACACACAAAGTCACAAATCAGCAGAAGACTCATGGTCATACTGAGGTTGGAGCTACAACTCTGAAGATAACAGTGACTGCGCTTAGGAAAGTTTAACTTCTGTCTTCCAGCCACGGGCGGCAGCGCCTGGACGTAAACTCGCATGCCGACATGTGCAGAGGGCCTTTCCATATTCTCGGTTTCTAGGTAGTTGCAGTTCGCTGTGACGCGTCCTTCTCATGTGACCTACGTCTCCCAGGCAACGTCGTGGATGTTGTTCCCTGTTGCCAGACTCCTGCTTTTGTGTAAGTCACACGAGCCAGATGGGTCGGGGGGGGAAACGTAGGTCGCTCTTCAAAACTGTGACGGACAAAAGTGGGTCTGATGAGGCGACGGTCGCGTTTTCAGAACTCCTGGAGGCGTCTGAGGCGCGTCGTGTTGTCCCACAGATTCACGCTCTGCTAATGTAGACGGCATTCTGGATAAATAATGTTTGTCGGTTTTAGGCCTCTCCAAGGCCAGAGGTGCATCTCCCTTTGAGCAGCAGTACAAAAAAAGATAATTTCCAATGTGAGATTTATTAGTGGATGATATTGATATGAATTTTTGATGGTCTTTTTTTAAAAAAAACACCAATCAAAAAATTAAGGGAACACTTCAGAGAATAACATGAAGTCAGTTAAACCTGTAGAATATTGGTCTGGTCAGTTATTTGTCCTATACCCGAGGCATTACCCCATCAGCAGGACTGATATTGGCTCTTTTGTGTAAGGAGGAAAAGGTGAGTACTCCCAGAGCTCTGCAGAGTGACCTCCAGCAGACAACGGGCATGAATGTCTCTGATCAAACCATTAGCAGCAGACTTTATGAGGGTGGCCTGAGGGCCCGGTGTCCTCTGGTAGGCCCTCTGCTCACTGCCCGGTACCGTGGAGCTCAACTGGCATTTGCCAGAGAACATTGGTGTTGGCAGGTTTCGGCGCTGGTGCCCTGTTCTCTTCCCAGATGGGAGCCGGTTCATTCTGAGCTCATGTGACAGACATGAAAGGGTCTGGAGAAGCTGCGGCGAACGTTAGGCCGCCTGCAGCGTTGTCGGTTGAGTGGTGGGTCAGCGTTGGTCTGGGGAGGCAGATCTATGGAGGGACACACAGAGGATAAACAATGGGACCCTAACAACCATTAGGTGTTGAGATAAAATCCTTAAGACCCATTATCAGACCCTTCGCTGGTGAAGTGGGTCCTGGGTTCCTCCTGGTGCATGATGATGCTCGGCCTTATGTGGCAGGAGTGTGCAGGAAGCTCCTGGAGGATGAAGGGATTGATACTATTGACTGGCCTCCCCGCTCCCCTGACCTAAATCAGACAAAATATCTCTGGGACATCATTTTAGGTCCATCCGATGCCATCAGGTTGCACTTCATATTGTACAGGAGCTCAGAGATGCCCTGGTCAGGATCCGGGAAGACATACCCCAGGACACCATCCATCATCTCATGATGTCCCAACACTGTCAAGTCAAGTTTATTTGTACAACACATTTCAGCAGCAAGATGGGTCAAAGTGTTTTACATCATGAAAACATAACAACATCATAAATCAGGTGAAAACATCAAAACACATCATAATATGTTGGTCAATGGTCCTGTTATTATGGGCTGCACGCAACTCTAAACCAGGAACTCACTGTTTCAGTTGATTTGCAGTTTCTGGAAGTTTGTTCCAGAGTTGTGGAGCATAAACTAAATGCTGCTTCTCCGTGTTTGGAGCCAGCACCATTATGGCTTTATTAAAAAGAAATAAATCAGCCCGAGAGGCGGATTCTTTAGTCCGCAGATGTAAAGGTTATTTTCCTGTTGAACCTGCGGTTCCCAGTAAAAGAAATAAAAATTAAACATGTTCTCGTTTTTGACACAGTCTTGTTTTGGGTCTTTTTTTGTGCTGAAATAACCCCAGCCTTCTCCAACTTGAGTCTTGTTCACTTGAACAATAGTTTAACCTAGCATGCAGTCAGTCTTGCTAAAACTTTTTTTTTTTATCTCTGATACAAACTGCTGGAAGCTCGGTCACTGCAAATGACAATAATAGCTCTCTGAAAAGATCCGTTTTTCTAATTTAAAAAAAAAAAAAAAAACACCTTTCTAATGTAAACTATAATGGATCACTGAATAAATAGAAGGAATTATTGTATAGTTTCCAAATTCATGGAAATTGTCGCAATGGGTGGGAGAGAAAAACCCAAAACAATAAGCCAAAACATGATCTGATTGGTCTCTCTCTGTTCTAGATCTAGGGAGAACAGATTGTTTTAGAGAGACAAAAGGCATATTGAAATATTATGTTCCCTTGTGTAGCTTTAATGGGGTACCGCGCACGTGACGTCACCGTCTCAAGAGCAACGCCCCTTTTGCCGCTTAGGTAGGGCATACAGGAGAGAACGCACGGATAACCCAGCTATTACAAGCGCAACAGAAACAGCGATATGACCGACTTTACAGCCGTTAAACTTTCCCAAGACGATGTCCCAGGCACACGGTTTACTGGTCGCACTGTCGAAGAACACACCAACCTTCAGCTCAAACGATGGCTTGAGTGTCGAGGGCTTAAAAAGACTGGAAAACTGGCCGAGTTGATGAACGGTAAGCTTTGTTTTTTTTTCCTGCGCGGTGATCGTTTTTTTTTTTTTGTTGTTGTTTGCAATCACCGTCCAGGAATGGGTATATGTTTAATGTTTGTCTCATTTGAAATGTTTTTGAGTAAGCTATCCTGGTAGCAGGCTATCATGTTAGCGCCTGCTACCAGGATAGCCTATATGCTGTCATGGTAGCAGGCGCTTCATTATTAACATGTCGGCCACCAAAATACTCTTACCTTGACTTGATGTCGCTGGAATTGGGTCAGGATGTTCTTCGGTTGTGCCCTTTCCTCCGACAAAATGCTTGCTACATATGTACTTGAATTTGGTAACTTTTTCCGGGTTGAACTGTTGTGTAGGCCGACCGCCCCGGTGTTCCAAGCGTACACATTTCTCCTTGGCAGTCTTGAAGAAAACATCCTTCATATGCGGCCGATCAGCGTAACTCGAGTCGCTGTTGCACGTTCCATAGCAACAATGTTTAAAAACCATGGTCTTAGATTTGGAAAAAGCAGTCATTTACCGAGTAAAACCTAGGGCTAACGCACGTCTCTTTTACAGCGAAACAACGGCGGGTTTCCGGAGTTTGCCCCACTGCGTACCACGTGATGTGACGTCATCGTGACGTTGTGTTTCTAAAAATAGCTCGCGCGCGGTACCCCATTAGGAAAGAGCTTGAAATGTAGATGAACAGTTGAGTGTGATGAGTGGAAGAAATTATGTTACTTCATTAATAAATCTGCTGTAGCTTTCAACTGTGGTTTCCTGACTGCAGGAGAACAGATTATTTCAGGGGTACTGAATCTCACAGAAAACCAGGATTGTGTCAAAATAAAGGCACAAATGGACCGTGATCAAGAAATGGTCAGGACCCTCCAATTGATGTCAACTGAACATGCATCCTTCATGGTTTGATGTAAAGTATGTAGTCATGGCATTTTCTGTAAAGAAGACTAGGGGGTAAAGCACTTCTAAAAAAAGTAAGCTAGTGTTTTATTTATTCATTTCCAGCACCCTGTTTAGGCTTGTAAAAGTTTTAGTTGTGCAAGGATTTAAGAGGAATATGTAATTGTCTTGCTCCTTTACCCAGAATGTAAATTTTTTGCACATCTTGTTAAAAATAAACCAATTGAGGTGCTGGTGGCACACGCAGCCCATGCACATGTACGCCTTAGTCCTCGAAGCGGCTGACCCAGGTTTGAATCCCGTCTGCCGTTCTTTGCCACGTATCTTACGCCTCTCCCAGCCCCCGTTTCCTGTCAGCCATACTTTTGATTAAAGGGCCGCTAGTGCCATTAAAAGAAAAAAAAACGGGATCTGTGATATCTGCATTCAGGCCATGTCACTGTAGCTGTGCTGTTCAAATGGTGTGTACGCATCTCAGCGTATGTGGAGAAAACGCATCTTTTTTAAACTGTATGTGGTTTTCTATTCAGTTTCTGTTTTATTGGTTGGTTTATTAAATCATTTAAATTATGACAGTGATAGTTTGCTGCCATCATCGCAGTTTGTGATGCGGTAAATGGGAAAGGCTTTTTTTTACAGATGGGCCTTCTGGATCCCTCAGCCCCGAAGCCTGCCTGTAGGTCAAGCAGGCCCTGCTCCTGGATGGTGTCACAGCCGACAGATCGCCAGACCAGGTGTACCTGCCTTTATATTTCTATCGTCTATTACATCTTTTATTGTGTTCTTATTGTGTTATATATTTAGCGAACTTTGTTTGGTCGTACAGCAGTTTGGAAACCTTGTGTTTGTTAAAATTGTGCTACCTAATGAAAGTGGATTGGATTGGTTGTTCAAAAATATGCCACAAGAGAACAAATGAAAACGCTGATTAAAAACTAAATCAGTCATACACGACGTTATATTATTGTGTGAATTCATGCATTCTGAGACATCTCCTACATGGGATGCGGAGGTTGGTTTGTTGTTGGGTTACGTTTTGTTGTGTCAAATACCAGTTTCCCAATGAAATAGGAAAACAAATGGAAACACTGACTGAAATTTTTAATGATACGTTACATACATTGCACTGGACTTAAGGCAAAGGAGGGCTAAGGTGGTCCTTGAGTGCTGGGTTTTGTTGAAAAGTGGAAGAGCCAAAAGGGGGTAGGTAGAGGGTTAACATCTTGCGGTCCTCTTCGCATTAACTGGAAAGGAATGAAGTGTCAAGCGTGTTTTCCACCGCAGCAAGACGGTCAAAGCCCTCCCTCCTCCTCCTCTTCCTCCTCCTCCTCCTCCTACGGACCAGTCACCCCTCAACCGTTCTCCCCCACATCACCCGCATGCTTCCCACTCCCAACAGCCTCCCACAGCCATGACCAAATTATTTTCCAGCCTCCTGAGATTTGTCTTACCAGACAAACAAAAAAAACAACAACACAGTCCACTCAGCTTACCTTTATTTGCTGTAGCTTTTATTGCGCGAACAAGAAAAAAAGTCTTTGTTTAAACCCACCTCATGTCTGTTCTCAACGCACACTTTAAACTTGTTGAAGCGGCACGGGGGTTTTGCAAGACCTGAATGAGTTTCCGCAAGTGCGCAGGCAAACTTAGGTGTTCCGATTCAGAGAGGGGTTTGAATGAAAGTATTGAGCAGAGACAAGGTGAAGAGGAAGGGAAGCGCTCAACGAGAGAGAGAGAACGCATGAACGAGGGGAGCGGAATGAGAGCGAAGAGAGACGGAAGGAGGGATAGAGGAAAATAAGCCCCGCCAGTGAGCAGGGCCACACAGACCTGCCAAACTGCTAGAAAAAAAAAAAAAAAAAGCCCCCTCTGTTTTATTTATAGTGCACTGTATCCATGGCAACCGGAGAGGTCAGGCAAGCTGGGCCTGTGCTTCACCCCGCTCCGGGGATTAGGATTTCACAGAGGTTCTCAGATGTGAGGAAGGTGGTCTAGAGCAGCTCGCTGCTCGCCAACGCAGCCCTCCTGCCTTTTGGTTATCACGTCTGGACCCACCGAGGGAAGTGGTGTTCTGTTTGTGTGTATGTGTGTGTGTGTGTTGGGGGGGGGGGTAGCAAAGAGTCCTGGGAATATTGTGGGAATGGTTGTTCTGGGAGATGAGGATGACCACAGAGAGGAAATGAGCACATACGTAACTGTTGCTTCCATATGCTGTTTTAGTTTAGCCCCTTTCTTTTACTCCAGTGCTTGTGTAAGTTTGTTATTTTTAATTACTTTAAAAGCCAATGTCAGGAATGGAGATGTTCCCTTTTTGCAACCTGATGTTGTGGTCAAATGGCCAAGATGCCATTTACGGCGTCTCGCAAAAGTAAGAAGAGACTCCCCACAGCGTGATGCTGCGACATCACGTCATATCTGTGGGGGGAATGCGTTCTATTAATGTGGATTTTTGGTTTTTAGGAATCATGTTTACTAATCAGGTAACTCCTGAGGGGAACTGATTTCATTTATTGGTATCGGACTAACCAGGTCTGAATCCGTATGGGCATATGACCCCCTTTAACCTCACAGTTATGCTTTACTTTGTGCTGCCGTGTTACATAAAATCTCAATAAAATACATGAAAATGTATGGCTGTCACAGGATACAGCGTGGAAAGGCTTAATGGCTGAGGGTATTTTTGCAAAGAGCTGTAAATAAAAGTAAAACGCTACAAGTTGTGTGACTTTTGCACATATAAAAAAATGTAAAAGCACATATTGAGTTTTAAAAGCTATTTTGTTCTTTTATGTATTGGTAGAACTTGAAACATGACAAATAAACAATCTTGAATCTGAAATAAAACAAAAAAAAATTATTAAGAATATAATATATTAAGAAAATCCATACAATTCTAAGAAGACAATAACAAAAAAATTATTTCCTGCTTTTTTTCTCTTTTCTCTCACTTTACAAGCTTTTAACTTGTAAAACGTCTTTGCATCTTTATCCTCTTTCACAAGAAAACAAAACAGCCTAGGCAGCTTGAGAGCAGCGCTGGGACAAAGGAAGCACAGGGTGATCGCTGTAAGGAATCTGAAAGGAGATAAGAAAAAAAAAAAAGCTGATTGCGCTACAGCAAACGTTTGGTGCGACTAAAGCGGAGACCTCCAGTTTTCTTCAGGGACCGAGGGCCGATGTTGCCTGGAAACGGATGATGCTGGGCTGGACTTGCCATGCATGGATGCTGCTTAATGCAACACTGTTGAGTGCAGGAGGACTCCGTAAACTTTAAAGAATAATGTACAAAATTATTTTAATTGCTAACTCTTTTAAGGTTTTTCATAATTCCAACTTCAAATCAGCTTATGGCTCCTCCATCTCTCTGTGTACCTACCTTCATCTTCATTAGATCACCGCTGAAAAGGTTCAGGCACTTGTGATTACCGGAATCTCTGTTTTTCTCTCTTTTGTGTTTATATTTTGTCTCGTCATACTGTTAAAGATGGCAGAATTGGAAAGGGGGAAAAAACATATATCTAAGCCGGTTACCTAATAGCAAGGGGCTATGGTGTTCCTCTAGATTAATAAGACACCCAGCATGATTTTTTTGTCTGGTTGGTACTATGTAAAATTTAGGTTTTAACAGATGCAGCAAGAAATCTGACATTTATGGTCAAATTACAAAATTAAGAAATAATAAAAAAAAATGTAAAGGTTCTGTTGGAATTTTGTAAGCAGTCAACATCTTACCTACAGTGAACAACTCTCTTGGTGTTTTCATTTAGTATGAATCCATATTAATTGACCCTGCAAGCTGAAGCTAAAGGGCAGTTCAAGAAACTTTTCCGGTCTTTAAAAAAAAAAACTCAGATCTCAAAATTTAGGAATCTTTAAACCTTTGTCATGTTTGCATGTTATGATTCTGCACAGAGAAGCTGATGATTTTACACAAAAATTTAGCTCGGTGTTGGAAGACAAACAGTAATCTTCCCGTTTGAAACACATACTGACACCTGAACCAGTAGAGTGCTGCTGGTCAGCATACCAGTCATATAATTAACCAAAGAAGTGAAATCAGAAACAATATTGTAGTCATTTAAAATTTTATTCTATTCATCTTGTCTTACATTCTTTGATTTGACCAGAAATGCTTCACATGCTTCCTTCTAAGTATGACTTTAATATGGAAAGATCTTAAGTGATGCACTGCCTCCAGCCTCCATTTCTTTGCTAAAGTGTCCTTTATAATACATAAAGCCAGTGTTTTTCTTCGGTGTACGTTATGATTATGATATCGTTATGATATTTTTTCTGCTATCTACATGTTCAACATAAAGCAAATACAAATGTAAACTAAACCAGCGTCGTGGTATTAACACATTTGTAATGTATACCCTCTGATTGATTTAATATAAAATAGCAATGGTAATTATAATGTATTATATTAGCAATTACAGTTTTCTGTTGTCACTGACATTTGTTTATTGTTATTGTAAGTTTGATACATACACACATGTTCGCATAGCAAGAGAACGCAGGTGAACATTGACACTCACTGTTTAAAATTAGTTTGATTATTTAATCAGTTTCCACTGAGAAAAATTGGAAAAAGCAAGAATGCAATTGCTATTGCTACTTTAGTCCTAATTATGGAAATTACTTTACAGACTGCTTTAGCTAAAATGGTTGGCTATTTTAAAATACCTTTCATTTGTTTTTGTAAAAGTACACATTGGAGGAACACAGCAGAAAAATTAGCAATTAACACCTGCTGAATTTTCTTTTTTTTTTAAATAAACATTACTAAATGTTTTGCTTCTCGACATTCTGCTCTTAGCATAATAGTAGGAATCTATCAAGTGGATAACAACTGGTTAATTAGATGATCTACTGGTTTCGCTGGCTAGCCTGCACTCTGTTGCTTAACAAAGCTGCTGGTCAAGGCCCTTGACAGACTAACTGTACTTTTAAAAAAGCAACATCCTAACAATTAGAATGGCTGGAGCTCTTTAAGTTTTCACGTTGTCTTTCCCGTAAACATGATAAATGTGTGGGATTGACTGAGAGTGCAGAGGGGAGACTAATATATCCTTAGTATGACTGTAGGGCAAACACAGATTAAAAATGCGATGATGGATTAAAAGTTTTAAAAATAGCGTTTACACAAACTGCTGTGACTTTTTTTTTAGACTGAACTTGTTTTAAGACCATAGAGGCCGCTTTGGTTTAGGTCTCCTTCAAACAAGCTTAATTCTCAGAGAGAAGGATAATCTCTATTTACATAAATTGCCAAGACAGCTATCTACTATAGCTAAGAAATTAACTCTTTGTAACTTTTTAAGCAAACCTTTTGCTCTAAGATCCTTGTATTACCAAGAAGACTGATATAGAGATGAAACAGTTCAGAAAATACAACGATAAGGGAGTCAGACATTTATAATCAGTCACTGATTAGAATATTAATTTATCATGATAATGTCAACAAATGTACATGTATAGATAAAAATAAGAGCGAAAGAAAGGGGAGTTGTTCATATGATTTTGTTTTTCAAAAGAAAATATCTTAACATATTCTGAAGCATTTATTTAAATTGTGGTAAACCTGTTATCGTAGATAATTTTTTACCTTTAAATTGCTCAGATAAAGTAAAATATACTCCACAAAAATCATTAAAGGGGACTTATTATGCTTTATTTTAAATAACTTTTAAATAAGTTAGGATAGGTCTATTTGTTATTCAATACATGTTCATGAAGTTTTTTTGCACAAGATCATTCAGAGATAATTAGTTTTCACCGCATCAGTTCTGCCTATTTTAATCTCCTTTCAGAATGAGCTGTTTTAGGGTTCTGTCCCTTTTATGCAAACAAGCTGTAGCTGGCCACGCCCCCTAACTCAATGTTTACAATCACACTTTCTTTGGCAATGTGGCAGGGACATTACCAATAAAATGAAGCTGAGCTCTCCATGACTTGGAGGATGTACACGGGCACATGTTTTTTGTTTTATTGCAGCCAGCAGCAAAACATTTCCCTATTCCAGCAGCCATTATACAGCGCATACAAAAACCAACTGATCTAACGTGCATCTCTTCTTATAATGAAGTGGGCGGAGCTCCTCTTGGGTTGCTAGGTGAGGAGCTGTGCCCACTGATTGGGATGTAACAATCGCAAGGTTTTTAAAACGGCTCATTTTCCAGATACCAAAAAAAATTGTACATATTGCCAGCCAAAAAAAACAACAAAAAAACAGCTGGATGTTTTGTTTTATAGCAATCAAACTGCTTCTAGAAGCAGTAGAGACCCAAATGGAGCTACACAAATGTGTTAAAAAAATTTGAATTGTGCATAATTGGTCCCCCTTTGTCATGTTACATTTTTGCAATTTCAATGACCATGAATAGGAGGGTAGAAAGCCTGACCCCTGCTGCCACAGCTCCAACTTTGCCGTTGATTAACTTCATTGACTAATTGAATCACTTCAATATACATGAAACTGACCAACTTTTCATTTGGACTTCTTTCATCCACCGTTTTGCGGTTATCCTCAGTCTAAAAAAGATGCTGAGGTGATCAGCATCATATGGATGAGTTTGAAGGGGATTTTATGTGAAAGGGTGCAATTGTTTTCTTTTCTCATCTTAATGCCGATTCGTGTCCACAGTAGGCTTAGAACAATGAGATGGTCAGACAAAAATACTTGTAATTATACTTGCCCTAACAGGCTTAGAGGAACTTACCTTGCGCATTACTGTAAATATGTATTTAGTAGAGCCTTTATACAGGAGTAGGCGGCAAGACAGAGGGCCTTCAGGCAGGGTAGCCACTCTGAAGCCCTTTCATTGACTCACTGATCATCTGCCTCACGATGCCGTCCTTCTATCAGCATTTTACCTTACAGTCCTAATGCATGAGATTTAGAATAAAATGTTCCTGATGCTGCCTGCGTAGATTCATAAACATCTGCGTTTATAAGCATTTCATGGCTGTAGTGTGCAAAGCTTAGTGTCGAAGTAATTTTCTTAAATTCTGATCCTGATCGGAAAAGACTTGTAGCAGGCAACAACCATAGCTACCTTTACCCTGTATTAATCTTATCTGATGAGTAGGCCATGATGAATTTACCAAGAATGACCAATTAAACTCTGACAATTAGGTTTCATTAGCAAAAATGCAACAGAAAATTCTTTTTATGGATAAAATAGTATATTTTTACTTAAGATTTGTACTTAGAATATTAACCAGTAGGCTGTTGACACTTTCACATCTTAAAGTTTAGATGTACCGAGTTAGTTCATGAAGCCTAGCTGTGGGTCTGGAGTCCAACAAGCTGGTGCGGATCGGGTTACTGAAATCCACACAAGAACTTTGGAGCGCCGAGCCGTTCTGATAAGTGGACCTCTTCACCTCTATACTCAGTGAACACACTCACCTCTGTGAAGGAAAGCAACCTGATACAGATGTGGCAAGCAAAGCTGAACAGAGTGCAAAGTCCACCAGTAGTTTGCATTATTTTCTTTATTATTATTGGGGTTTTTTTTGTTTGTTTTTAACGTTTCTAACATCTAAAGAACGAAACTATCTTGATATCTTGTGAAATAGATATCCCTAATAAACCACTCTGCAGCTAAAGCGTTACTTACCTAAAGCCCTCATTATGATGTAAATCTGCAACGACCCGGCCAGCAACAAGCACTCCCTCCTCAACGTCATTATAATCCATTTAATGTTATGTTTCTCTTTCTACTTTTGGCCTTCTTGTTTCCTCACCATTTCATGCCTTTTTAATTTTGATTATTTGGTACCTGACTTATCCAAGTATGAAAGATTCCCGCCTACAGCAGGAGGTTTAGTACCCACCAGGGGAACCTGTCATATCTGCTCCGACAATCAACTATTTGTAAAGGTTTTCTACATTCTACTTGGTGTACGTTACAGAAATGTTTTCTCACTAATAATAGGAGGGTCCTTAGAGCTGTTTTGAATTGATGGATGAGTCAAAGTCTGTCATATTTTCAGAGTTAGTTTGTCCAAACAGTGATCAGAACTAAATCATCGGAAATAAGGAAGTAACTTTTGATATACAAACAAAATAAATCATTTGTGGGGTTTGGGTTGATTTCTTAATGTTTATCTCTGCAATTGAAGAAAGTACTTAACCTTAAGGATACTTTAATGAATTAGGTGGGTATCAAAGTTTGTAAGAAAAACAAAAGAATCGAAGAAAGAATCGATTAAATGGGAATATGTAGGTATGTACTTATGAAAGGGTGAATTCACTCAAAGCCTTGCATTATGGTTATACAATATTGAGAAATTACTTGTTGCCTGCTTCTGATCAGCTTGTGTAATGACCTTTAATTCAGAAAATAAAATAAATATACAGCAAAATACATTTATTGTGCTAAATACAAAAAATATTGTGGCTTTTCTACTAGCAACTCGGCCTCAGCTTGTATGTTTCTATTGTTCTCCTCTCATTGATCTTGACCAACAATTCTGCTGATGTCTCTCTCTCTCTCTCTCTCTCTCTCTCTCTCTCTCTGCTTAGCTAATTTTCCTCCTTGTCCAGCAAATGGTGACCAGAGTCTCCTCTGCATCGGTCCACTGTTGCAGGCTCAGCTCTCTTCTCCTCCAGTCCTGGTGCTGGCTGGCTGGCTGTTCAGCAGGCCCCCGAGGCTCATGCCGCAGCTCCAGGACAGGCAGTAGCGGAGCAGACAAAGGACTTCATTCTCTACAGGGAGATTGGTGGTGTTGGTAGGACGAAGGGAGCGCGGCGAGATGGGGAAAGCAGGAGAGGAAGAGAGCTGGCAAGCCCAGCACGAGGGGTCTTATCCTCCCGGCTCAAACACATGCCACCAGCTGCTGCCCCCTTCCTGTGCTTTCATTAAAAAGCCTCCCTTTGCTTCACTGGGTAATCCACATGCTTTACTGAAAGAGTGTGAGGTAAATACAGTATGACTATCCCTTCCTCTGCTTGTATCTCCTCTGTTTTCCCATCTTCCCCCCCCCCCCCCCCCTCAATTCTTCCTCCTTTCTCTGCTCTGCTGCTGGCAAGCGGAGAGCGGTCCATTCTCCGTGCGTCTGCGTGTTTGTGTGTATACCTGTGTGTGTGCACCCATAGAGTCTGTCAGACTCTCGGCGTTTTCCAGCACTCAGCCCAGAGCCAAGGCAAGCATTGCCAGAGGGAGCGCCTGCGATGTAGGGCGCCCGGCGAGCTGGACGCGGGCAGAATATCAACGCCACGCGGCAGATTCTCGGCCCAGCAGCCCACCTGCTGACTTACGTGATCCAAATCCAATGTGGGGTGGGGGGGTGTTAAGGTGAAGAGTGGGCAGCGTTGTGGGGGGGTGAAGGGGAGGCTGAGGGAAATTGCCAGGTAGTTTCCAGACCCACTTCCCTGTGTTGCGGCCAATTAATCAAGGCTACATCTGTGTTGGATGGACCTCTACCTCGAGGGGAGGGGGTGGAGCAGAGGCACTTTTTGTCTTCACACTTTAATGTTCCTGGCTCTGTGTGTGCGTGCGTGTGTGTGTGCGCGCGCACGCACGCTACCTGTGGGAGGGTGTGGTGTGCATGTTAAATCACGGAGGAGTAAAGAAAGGTTTGTGTGTTTTATGAGTTCTTGCGACTAACCTTTTCTGGCTCGCTCTGCTCCTCCACGTCCGTATTATTTTTGGGGTTTCAGTGTCAGCCACAGGGCTGACCTCTTCCCCCTCTGATGCACGTACGCGCACACACACACACACACACACACACACACACACACACACACACACACACACACACACACACACACGTCCTTCTCTCCTGCTTTACCTGACCTCACCAGGAAAAGGATCATTTTTCAGCACCTGCATTTATGTTTACCTCGTGCAGCTCCTGGCGCACCTGGAGTTGAGCTAGCCGCTCTTCTTTCATCTCTGTTCTGGAGCATGGTTGGATTTTTTTTTTCCTCCCCCCCCCCCCCCCCCCCCCCCCCCCGTTTGCCGGCTGTGTCTTAAGTCTCTTCTCATTCCAATTCATATGACTAACTAGTCCAACCATACGGGCCAATGTATACATTTCCTGGTAGAACAGCAGCTTCTTTCTGGATGCAAAAACCCCCATCACTTTTTTCCAACAGTTGTTTCAATTATCGCAAAGATGTCCTACACTCTCTCTGTATTAAGAAAACAATTTGATAACAATATGGATGAACAAGGACATATCTTTGTCACTGGATACCCCCCTCCACCCCTCCGCGCTTTGATATCAGGGTAATTCAGCGCTCTAAATTAGTAAAACCTCTATTGCGAGCCATTTTAACTCCTGCGATAAATCTGGGCAGACGTGCCCCATCTTGTCTGCCTGTATATTAATGAAAGTGTGCGCATGTAGCTCACGATGGTGTGTGGAGGCCTGGCATAGCGGGGAGCGGTGCAGAGTGGAGAGGAGAGACAGCTGCCCTGACAGATGCCGGGAGGCAGGACCCCACTGGGAAGCAGAGGGAGGGAGCTGGCACTGCCTCACCCCAGCGGAAACACCATAGGCTGCAGAGGAAATGGGCAGGGGGACAAACCAGGGGCTCAGTGTGTGTGCGTGAGAGAGTGTCACTGTGTAGCTGAGCTACTTTAAGAGGACCTTGGCAGTTGGACATATACGTGTGTGTTTACCTCCGATCCAGTGCTCAAATACAGCCGATCAGGTGGGCAGACATATTCCAAGGGTTTGATCAATTTGGCATTCAAAAGGAAATTTTAGTTTTGCAGACCGACTGAAGGAGAGCAACACAGAAATGTTTTATTATAGCCAACGCAATCATAGGGATAACGGCTGACTTGACAGTTGTTCAGAAGACGGTCACTGCCGCCCTCCGGATGAAGGTTAAACCATAAAAAAGGTCATTGCTGAAGAAGCTGACTATTCACAGAGTGCTGCATCCAAGCAATAAAGTTGAGTGAAAGAGAAAACTGTGACAGAAGATAACGGGAGCTTTGAGAGGACTGAGAGTGAAAGTCCAACGGAGAGTTCGAGGGAGATTTACATGTGGACCGTGGCTGCAGTCAGAACTTCAAGAGCTAAATTCAGTTCTCAGACGCTGGAGGAAGAGCGGAAATGGCTTCAGGACCAGTGTGAAGTTTCCAGAGTCAGTGATGATCTGGGGAGCCATGTCATCTGCTGGAGGAGGTCCACAGTGTTTTATTAAGTGCAAAGTCAGCACAGCTATCTGCCAGGAAGTGTATAAGCACTCTATGCTTCCCTCTGCTGACAAGCTTTCATTTTCTAGCAGAACCTGGTACTTTCCCCACACAGCTAAAAGCACCAAGGTTTGGTTTAATGACCATGGCATCACACTGCATGATTAGCCAGTAAGTTTGCCTGACCTAAACTCCAAAGAGAACATTTTGGAATATCAAGAATAAGACGAGACACCTGACTAAATGGTGCAGATGAGCTATTAAAGCCACCCTCCTGAACAGCTCAGCACAGCCAATGGGCTGATGGCTACCATCCCAAGCTGCACTGATGCAACAATTCATTAAAAAAAAAAAAAAGGAGAATGCACATACTGTACAGTGAATGTAGATGGTTCTCAGCTGGTAAACATTTCTTCCTAATTTTGTTGATCATGTAACGCTGGTGTTCGTAGTGAACCCGATAATCAAACCAACACAGACTTACATTTAAAAAGTTTATTGATAGTGTGGTAGAAGAATGACCAGAGGATGCAAGCTGAGGCCGACTTGAAAAGAGCCAGACTGACCCAGAGTAGCGATCAGAACCGGACTCGAACACCAGCATCCTGCAGAACCAGACTGCATAGAAGCTGCAGGCTGAATAAGACTTGAAGCCACGGATGTGCTTCCAGCATGAGCAGAGCAACACAGAATCCATCTGGAATCCTTCTTCCAGGCGGTGCACGCAAGCACTAACAAGCAAACTAGCAAGGGCAGGGCGAGAACTGGTCCCATGGATAACACAGAAAAAAGAAAAAAACAAAGGTAAGTCACTGGCGGAAGCGACACGTACAGGCGGCGAAACAAGACAAGCCATTCTGGCAGAGAACGGCTGGATGAGGCTGGTATAAATAGGCAGAGTGTCAGCTGAGCAGAGTTGATGCTAATTAGCTGCAGCATCAGGTGGAGTCAATTAAGGTGACTGGAGGAGTCCAATAGTCCAAAACCAAAAACCCAAATCATGACAGAACTATGTGATGTTCTTATTTTATGAATTACACAGCAGACATATGTCACTATGTGTGTCATATAAATAAGGTGTATGTTTCAGTTTTTAATTTGTATCACTAACACAAACAAACTTTTTTTTTACAGATATATTGTATTTAATTGAGTTGCAGCAGTGTGTATTTAAGTTTTGCCATTAACCTTATGTAGTATGGTAGCTGAACCAGAGAGAGAGATGTTTATGTCATTAAGAAGTTGGTACTTTATGGTTTGACCTCAGCAAGCCTCAGTTCAGCTCCAGGTCATGGCAAGTGCTGTTCTGTTTTAATTATTTACCTTTTTGCTTAATGTACTCCTGCCTCAGCTTTATTTAACATGGATTAAAAATAGGCAAGTCAGGCATATTTTTTTCCCACAAGTGTCTCTCTTGACCAGTAATAAAGTTTTTGTTTTTTTACCAGTGATCGCCAGAAGTGACTGATGTGACAACAATATTGAAAGCCAATTGCAACGTCTTATTTGGTGTGTTTGTTTTGGTTTGCTTCTGCAGATAGATTTTCAGGACATATGACGTACAATAGACATATAGTTTACTTCAAAATCATTTTTAGACGAATCATCACTGCTTGGACCTCAAAGTTGGAAACACAAGTTGTTTCAAAAACAGTATTGGCCAACATATATATATATATATATATATATATATATATATATATATATTCATACAACTCTGAATATATTGATTTGCATTAAATATATGCTATGGATTTACACAAATAATGTCCTGTTGACATTTTTCATAGTTAAAATTTAAGAAGAAATACATGATGTTAATTAGCTAATTAATTAAGGGTTAGATATTTCAATAGAAGTCAAGGTTGACAAGATTGTCAACAATTAAAAAGACTACATGTTTTGTGTTTCAGTACAAAGACCATAGTTGTATTTAAAGTATGAATGGATCATTTGTATTTAGACTCATCCAACAGTAACATGTAACAAAGTAATTAGCGTGTAAAGTAAGGGGTGTTTGCAAACTTCCGGCCATTAGAATATAAAGCTGAGCATTTTTTCCTGATTCCAACCATTAACCTCAATGTATTTTATTGGGATATAATGTGACAGGTCACAAAGTATTGTATAATTAGGAAGACGTGAAATGATGCATGGTTATGTTTATTTTATTTCAAAAAGGTTTCTAAACTGTGAAATATTTGTATTAATCCGCCCTTTGGGTTTGTGTTTTTTTTTTTGTGGAAGCTGCTGCAATAACAGCTGCAATTCTTTTGGGGTATTTCTCTCTAAGGTTTGCATATCTAACGCCTGAAGCTTTTGCCCATTCCTGTTGGCAAAGTAGGTCAGCCGCACGCAGATCGGATGAAAAACATCTGGAAACTTCAAATGTTACGTTTTGTCGCAGACTCTCAATAGGATCTACTGTAGGTCTGGACTTGGACTGGGCCGTTCTAACATAGATAGGTCATGATCTAAACCGTTCCACCTTAATCATGGCTGTATGTTTGGTGTTGTTGTCCTGCTTGAATGTGACCTTTCTTTCTAGACTCAAGTTTTTTTTGTTTTTTTTCTGGGGGGGGGGGGGGGGTTATCAGGTTCTCTACCAGGATTTACCAATGCTTAGCTCCAATTATCCTCCCTTCAACCCTGACCAGCTTTCCTGTTCCCCAACAGTGCCTCATGAGATGTTCAAAGCTAGGAGTATTGATTCATAACCTAACCCTGCTTTACACTTTTCCAAAACTTCACCCCTACCCTGTCTGCTGTGTTCCAGGTCTTCACCTTGGTATTTATTCTGTAATGCTCTGTAATAGAACAACTTTATTTATTCTGAGATTAAAATAAAATGTATACAACTGGATGACACAGTCTTCCTGTGCTTTTGCAAGGCACTGTATATTACCAATATTTGACCAGACAGCAGCGTTTAGTATCTTTGGGTCAAGCTGCTGAAGCAGTAGCATTACTTTTGGGCTGATACTTCCAAGGAGTTAAGACACATATGCATAAAAAATGATGCTTTTGCAAATGATGATTTTTTTTAAATTTGATAACACAAAAGGGGGGGACAACATTATTTTTTAATTTAATTGAATTTTTTAAGCTCTCTGTGAAATAAAGTTGACAGAAACAACCATTTTTGGATCATGTTTGACTCCAAATAGGTTTCTCATTTCAAAGCACGTTTATCCTATAGTTGCTGTATAATCAAATATCGGTTTGGTAAGAAGGGCTTGTGGCTGTGCGTGCACCCTTTTGTAAGTGCAAGGGATGCTGCAGACCTGGTTTACACGCAGTGTGCAGAAAAGTAATGCACCAGCAGGGACGCACAGTGGGGAAGTGTTGCCATGGTGAGATGGGCTATCAGGCCCAGAAAGACCGTCCTTAACCGTCCACATGTTCACTGCAGCTGGATTGGCTGTAATGCAGTCGCTGGTGTGTGGAACGGGTAGACACACGATTTCGCACAAATACAAAATACCAGAACTGCAACAATATGTTTTAGATTTGCACAGATAAGCAACAGCTGCAGCAGTGACGCTCAAATCCAGAGGCTACTTCAAACTGTGCTTCCTTCTTCCCCCTCTTCTTCCAACACAGCAGCTGACAGAATGAGATGTCCTCGGAGATCTTTTCCACTGGGACCAGCAATGCGGAGGCAGAGCCTGCAGAGAGCCATAGTGACAGTGTCCAAGCACAATGTGTCTGCTAAAGTCATCCGTGTGTGACAGACTGAGGAAACAAAGTTTTTGTTACTCAGAAGGGTGTTGAAGAAACCAGGGTGCTAGATGCTGTGTACGTGCAGAGACACAAATGTAAATTTAAACTTCCGAATAAGCTCATTCAAATCCTTGCCAATAGTGAGTTCAGTTCCACCATCTAAAAACAGTCTAAAAACACAGTTTGACACAAGCACCCTTGTTTTAGACTGGCTCACATGTTGCATCTGGCTTCAAAAGTTGAAAATCAAAAGTATTTGTTGTGCTTTTATTTTTTTTTACATCCCACATTCAGGTGACTCATTATGCCAAGCTTGTCTGACTTCCTGTTTGCTTTGGTTGCCTCCATGTAACTTTTGGAGGACAATTTAGCATAATTATAGAAAAACTTTCTCTGAAATTTCTTCTACGTGGAAAACCTTTAGTATTTTGATACCAAAAAGTATCCAAATATATCTGCTTTTTAATGCATTTTTATTAGAATTTCCTTTCCACAAATATGTATCTGAAAAGTGTAGCGTGTATTCAACCCCTTTACTCTGATACCCCTAAATAAAGTCTGTGGCAGCTAATATCTCCCAGATCATTTGCCAGAGTCCAGCTCTTAGTAATTTATTCTCGGTTTAAAGGATTTCTGTGAAGTCCACTGAGGGGAAAACAACAAGAAAGCTGCAACCTGTGTTGCTCCTGTACATAGGGATATCATGTAAATCTGTTGCTTGGCCTGCTACATTCACGTTCGGTGTTAACACACCTTTACAGTCTGTGGCAAATAATGTGTGGCTTACGACACATGTGCGACCATTGTTAATAGACTTGACCATACAGTGAAGTAGAAATGTAAGGCTATCAGAGAGTTGGTGATTTCTATGTTGTTGTTGTGATTGACTTTTTACAGTATGTGTATAACCAATGTTAAGATGGACAAATTCACTGCTAATCCATGGCATCTCTGATCATTTATCTCCAAGTGATGTTGATATCTTGGTACCACATATTTTTTCCTGTCTTCACCTTGGTATCAAGATTTCAAAGTAAAAGCCCATATGGAACATTATAAACACTGTAATTGGTTCAGATGCTTTTTGCTTGTTTGATTTTACAAGTCCAGCAGAAATAATTCAAAGAGAGATTATGCTACTGTTGAATTATTTGCAGGACTTTATGCACATATCTGCAGCACCAATTAATGTAGAGAATGCTGTATAATCGATACCATTTCTAATATTTAAAGAAAAATGACAAGAAAATATAAACCTCTTGTAGATTATACTGTTGCAAAATTTCCTCCAACAACCATATAGCCAAAACAGCGTGTGCATTTGTCACAAATGCCTGTTGATGCATATTCTGCACAAACCAAGAATCATATTTGCTGCCCTTTGCCGTCCTCTAGAGGTTGGATTTATACCAAATCATGTCTAATTTAGTTAATTTGTATATTGAATATACAACTTTATCAGTTGTGTGCACTTTTTAAAATAAACAATCTTTAATTAATTTAGAATCTTTGACACAAAAAATTTTTAATCATCTTTTTTTTATATAATGTGAAAAAAACAGGCAGTTTGAGGTTAAAACTCTTTATTAATATATTTGGGTACATCATCAGATGTGAAAATGCATCCCTCACTGTAACTTGTTAACAAGGAAGTTTATTATCAAAACATACTATTTTCTATTTTAACTAAAAATCCTAATAAAAGCCCCTCATGGGTACATTATGAGTACTCCTTACTAAAATAAAGGCACACATTTTCTATTTGTGTGTGTTGTAGGTCAGATGTTCCTCTACAATACTTATATAAAACATGATGACTGACTTGTATTTTAGCCACAACAACAGGGTTACAGGTAAATATTTCCATATAATTTGTTTATTCAAAGTAGAAACACAGGGGCTTCACACTGGTGCAGTTGGTTGCAGTGTTGCCTTGCAGCAAGAAGATCCTAGGTTTTATCCAGACCTGAGGTCTTTCTGGAAGGACTTTGGATGTTCTCTGCGTGTTTGTTCTGTGTGTCACTGTGTAGCCCTGCGATGGACTGGCAGTCTGTCCAGTGTGTACCTCGTCACTCACCAAATTACAACTGGGGATAAAGGCCCCGGCACTCTTGTGACCCTGCAAGGATAAGCGGGGACTGACAATGGATGGGTGGACGGAAAATTCAAACACATACAACAGATTTATAAATAAAACAAAAATCCAAGTTTTAAATTTGAACTGTAAAATCAGTGTTTCAGTTGAGACGTACATAAAAAAAAAAAAACAAAAAAAAAACACATTTGTTTTAACAAAGTAAACAAGTTATGCCTGTCTGGAAAAGAGAAAGAAGATTGGATGAAATGTTTTGTTGTAAATTTTTAGTGTTTAAGTTTGATTCTATGTAAGTAATTCAATTACATCATTGAGTATTGTTCCATTTGTTTCAGTGATAGCACTCATGGATGGGCAGAGTGAGTAATAGTATGGCTAGATGTAATTAATAAAAGAAGAAGATCAGACCGTGATCACTTTTCATGTGCTCCAATTGTAATATATTGAATAAAAAAGTACAATCGAGTTGCTGAGAACAGATGGTACTTTCTTATGTTTCTATAAATATTGCAACCAAAACATATTTATTTTAGGAAGTTTCTGTTTTTCTGTTTTTAAAAGTGAGTTCCTGTTTCAGTTTTCAGTGTTTAATTCTGCATATGTTGGTAGAGTGACATTACACCAATGAGGTATTTTTTATTCTAAATGAAAACTCAAAATGTGGATAACAGAGCAGGTCTGATTTTAGGATGTTAACAGGCATTTTGACGATTCTAAATGTTGGATGACATCTATCTATCTATCTATCTATCTATCTATCTATCTATCTATCTATCTATCTATCTATCTATCTATCTATCTATATATATATATATATATATATATATATATATATATATATATATATATATATATATATATATATATATGTGTGTGTGTGTGTGTGTGTGTGTGTGTGTGTGTGTGTGTGTGTGTGTGTGTGTGGCCACATATGAATGCGCTAAAACCTTAACACAGGACTTTTTTGCCTAACAACAGGTGTTTAAAAATCGTATTGGGAGTCACTGTTATTAATATTAATCCGCAATAAAAACAAAAACTGACCCATGCACCCGTGGTTTTTAACCATCCACTTAAAAACGCTCTATCTCTGCATCCATTTAGGTGTGATGAGAAGCTCTGAGGTCATGTGAAGTGCCTGACCAACTGGCTACCAGCCAAACCTCTGATGCATAAAAGTCAACATGGCATTATTGCAACCATTGGCAGAAATCGCTCAGTGCGGTGCTGTTGGACGGAGCGCGGCTAATAACTCAAGGCTCCTCTTCAGTATTCAATCTTTGTGCATCCCAAAAAGGATTAGATAAATCCAGTTTCTTTTGTTTTCTGGATAAATTAAAGGTAATGTATTACCAAATACCAAATTACTAAATAAAAACTACTTTTAAATTCCACATGAACCACAGATACATCAGTGTGCAGTGTGCATTTTCTATAGAAAATGAGTCAAACAAGGACAAGACTAAACATGTTTACACAACCAAGGCTGAAAATGCCCCTTTCTCAGCGTGATGCCCAGCAGTGATCCAGTGTTAGACAATGGGTTTTATTGTTTATCACAGAAGGAAGCAGAGCATTTTGTCTTTCCTCAGAATTACCAAAAGACTTCACACCATGCCACACAAATTAGGGTGGGATCGTCGCTTAAAAACACACATTATGAAGTCACTGTGATTTGCCATAGGGGTGTGAATTCATTGATGTGTCACTTTTTGTTGGTGCATCAAAATGTTGGCTACTAAACAACCAAAGGTGGAAAGGTACAACAAGGTGAACTGACCAGCAACCCATAAAATGTTTTCTCTTGGTATAATCGATACTGTGTGCACTCCTATGGATGTCAACACCGGTGCAGCAGAATCTGCTGATCGAAAACAGCAAGCAAGAAAATACAATCTAGGAAAGAGGGAATGCATTCCAACTAAGCAAATGTAGAAACATGTCATATTCAAATTACAATAATTAAACTTCAGATATTAATTTGGAGATTATTTTTAAAATCTGTTGTGTGGTCAGCCAATCACAGGCAGCCAATCAAAGTAATCAAACTGTAAGAGTCAAATTCATAAAAAAAAAAATGGGGATATTATCACTGACTACTATTTAAATCAAGCCACCTGTGGTGGTTGCAACTCCAAATCTGTTTCAAACTAACAGTCTCAATAACTAGGTCTCAGGTTAGATGCAATAGGAACAGAACTCATTATACAGCTGGTAGAACATTTCCTGGAATATGGCCGCTCTGCCACCCACTCCGGACCCGTCCCAAATTCACACAAATATCTGACATCAAAACTCTGCTGTAGAGGGCCCAGCGAAGATTACACATCTACTGAGATTGCCTCGTAAACTGAAACTTTCCCAGCAGCTGCTCGTGTCTGTCCACTGCTCCTCATTGGGAGCATTCATAGGATACTGGTGTATTATGGCAACAGCTCTGCGGAGGGTCATAAAATCTGTGCAAAAGACCACAAGCATAAACCCCCGTACTCTGGAAGAACTCTACAACAATTGTTGTCAGGGGAAAAATCTTGCATCTCAAACAACTTACTTCCACTTGACCATTAACAGGATACATGTTTCGTCTTGGAGGAGAGAAAGAAAAAATATATATATATATACATATATATACCAGAATTACCAAAAGGCTTTACACCATGCCATGTTGCTTTGAAATTGTTGCCCATTAAGCTTTGAAAAACAGCTCCCACTTTGTCATACTGTATGGAGAGAATCTATGCACAAGAATTACAAGTCTTGTCGCACATTCTCCATTTAACTAATTTCTTGACATTGCCCGGGAAATACTGATGCATTATTATGTATTTTAAGATGCAATTTGCCCTGACTTTGAGTGTTTATCCCCATCTCTCTGTTAGACAAAGCCACTGAAGAAATTGTTGCTGCCACTGATGCTATACGCTGCTTTTCATCCAAGAGGTTTTACTACAGGCTTATCTTAGTTTAAACCAGTACAGCCTGCTGCCACAGTTGACTCCTAATTATTTCTTAAACATATAAAGTACTTATGAACCAGTGCTTCTGTGTTTCTTGTAAGTCTGCAAACTCCAAGTCTGTCGCCTCAGATGACTACTCACACTGAGCCGAGTTCTGTTGGACCTCCTGCACAACCAGCAAGGATCAGCCCAGTCAAAACTAAAATTATATACTAAAACATACAAAAATATTGCAGGTCAGTTCCCCATTGGTGGTGACAAGCTAGCATTCTGCTCTTTTATTTCTTATTTTTTAAAGGCGCCCGCCACTCAGCCCTCAACAGCACAGCCAGCTACCATAACAGCTGTTCTTATACCCAACATGCTAACTCTCTCTGTCTACCCGTCTTCCGTTGTCATGTGCTACACAAAACATTTTTTAATCATTCATCAAACACTCAAACCAGGGACATGTCCAGGGACAGCTTTTGCCATGGACTGGTCATTTAAAACTAGGTTTTTTCTTTAGAAAATGGGGACGTCTGCTGAGGTAACTCTAGGCTATTAGCAATGTTAGCATTAGCTTGTGCTGAATGACAGATCCTGTTTGTGCCGCACAACTCGGCTGACGTTGCTAGATGAGGCAACAGTGCCTGCCGATTGTGACACAGTAATCTGGAGGTTTTTGAAACTACAAAGTTTTAGACACTAACAAAACATTTACTTATTGCCAATAAAAAAAAAAAATGGCAAATAGGGGATTTTCTTTTGTGCTTTGACTGTTTCTATCCCCGGCTCTGACTGTCTCCGTCGTTGTGTCCTTGGGCAAGACACTTCACCTGCATTGCCTGCTGGCAGTGGTCAGAGGGCCCGGTTGCGCCGATACATGGCAGCCTCGCCTATGTCAGTCTGCCCCAGGGCAAGGCAAGGCAAGGCAAGGTAAATTTATTTGTATAGCACATTTCAGTACAGAGACAATGCAAAGTGCTTTACATGATTAAAAAACAGAATAAAAGCAAGTAGGAATAAAATGTAGATAAAATGTAGAACAGTCGAAGGCAATCCTAAACAAATGTGTTTTTAATCTTGATTTAAAGAAACTCAGGCTTTCCGCACTTTTACAGTTTTCTGGAAGTTTGTTCCAGATTAGTGGAGCATAGGAACTAAATGCTGCTTCTCCATGTTTAGTTCTGGTTCTAGGTATGCAGAGTAGGCTGGAGCCAGAAGACCTTAGTGGTCTAGAGGGTTGATACACTGATAACAAGTCTGTGATGTATTTAGATGCTAAGATATTCATGGATTTATAGACTAACAGAAGTATTTTAAAGTCTATTAAAAGGCCTGTAAACATTCAAAAACATAGTTTGTACCGGGCTCTTTACCTGGAATGGTAAAGAGACCCAAATTGAACAATGGTGCAAAAGAAATGGTACAAAAATGTGCAAAAACTTTTGTTCATAATAGGTGACCTTTAAATAAAACAAAGCATGACTCTGTTTACTAAATAGATGAACTCAGGTGGTTGCACAGGCTTTTATCTTAGTTTGCCAGAACGAAAAGGCTAAATACAAATGCAAGCCACACTTTTCAGATTCTCATTTGTGAAAAATCTTTAAACCATTGTTAGTATTTTTAGTTTACTTTGCAGCAATAACCTATTTTGTCTTAGTCTATCACACAAAGAGCAAGTAAAATACATTGAAGTTTGAGGCTGTAACAGAAAAAAAGTTTAAGCGTTCTGAATATATTTGTGAGGCGCTGTACATGCATCAAAGCATATTGATATGCTTAAGGGGAAATACCTCATATCTGAAAAGTCATCTCTGCTTTAGAGGCGCCAATACATTTTTTTAACCTGGTCCAGTTGAGTTATTACCCTTTGGATAAAAGAAATGTTGGAAAAAGATCATGTGGAGCGCTGCTGGAAAGAGACGAGCTAACCCGGACTGTCGACCTGGTCTTCTTCTCTGCTTGAGGCTTAAGGCTCGAGGCTGCTAACCTAAACCTGCAGTATTTGAACTGAGCTCCTGGTGTTCATGTTGATGTTTTGGGAAATGTAAGCCTCGAGTTTGATAAGACAGAAGATCACATGGAATAAAACTATGACATTGCTGATTCATCAGCATGGGGTGTTTATAAGTTCATAAGTAGTAAAATTGCAAAAGAGGACTTTTAAAAGCACATTTATGGGCTCAGTTTTCATCACCAAGTTGCCTCATTGCCCTCCATTGGTCCATACACAAATTGTAACCATGACTGTCAAACTGTGGTACAAGTATGATTGGTGGGTCTTGGTTGCAATTAGTGGAACACAAATTAAGTCACCTCTACATTTTAACTTTGACCTAGTAACATTAAGGAGAAGCTGACTGGTTTATCTCAGTGTTCATAGAATTATGTGGATGTTGAGAAGATCGTATAGTGTAGATAGGAGGGATAGACCAAAATTAACAACTTTTTAAAATCAAGACAAAAAAGAAAGATTTTAAGGGCAAGGTTAAGTTATGCCTCGTTATGCCTCTTTTCAGGTTTCAGAGCTATTGTTAAATGCTGCAGGGATGATTGATTTAGAGTAGATCAAGAGTAAATCATTATAATAGTGCTAAAAGCATGAATAAACTTCTCAAAATCCTGAATGAAGTGATAGGGTTTTGCCATAGATATGAGTCATAGTTGGAACAGGCTGGTCTTAATATGTGCACATATCAGATTGTCCAACTTAACAGAGGTATCCATAATTACACCATGGCTAAAAACACAGGAGTCAGTGGAGCTGAGTCTGACATATATGAGGGATTATCCTGTATCTGACTGAGTTCTGTGTCACAGGCATCATGTAGGTTGTCCAAAAGCATTCAATGCTTCAAATATGAGAAAAGTTGTGTGCCATCCTTACCATGTTTTATCTGCATCAGGTTCTTATCTGCTTAGTTCCCAAATCAGACAGACATTGGACATTAATCAGATGGCTATGCCTTGAGCTTTTGTTTCTGCTTTCATTTTTCCTTTGTATCTTATCGCTACATCAAAATGCCTTACAGCTCATTGTGTTTACGATTTTGTTCCCACCTTAATCAGGAGATTAACCCAAGAAGGTTGGTCCCTCATTTCATAGTATTCATGTTTGAATAGTGTATGTCTTATAATCTAGGATGTGGTGGAGTTTTTAATAATAAACAATCATTTGACTATCTAGAAAGACAATTTCAGTGCTGCATAAGTTCTAAGTGGTCAGATAGTTCATACCTAAAATACTTAAAAAGAAGGTCATTCCAACAATGTCACTGTCTGTTGGATGCATTCAGAATCCAGAGGTGAGTGTTTCTTTACAACTGCACACAGAGTGTTTGCATCGTGTTGCATGAAATTAAATAAATTTGTTATTGAGTCCGTGCTGCAACTTTCAAATAGCAGTTGTGTAAAGGCTACAGGAGAGGAGAGGCAGACATGTGCACATTGCATGTGAAAGGCAAACTGCAGATGCTATTTGTTACTTTTGAAATTCCAAAAACTGACTTTGCTGGAGGTCAACTTTTCTACACGGCAATGTGAAACGTGCAAGACGGTTGTGCCTTATTTACCAAAGGTAGTGTATCTACCTTAAAGGGTTAGTTTGGATTTTTTGAGGTGAGGTTCTGTGAAGTTATTATTAGTTAGTAGTTATCTTACCTGTAGTAGACAGATGTAGTAGTAATGTGAGCTTTTTATAGATGAAAGATATCCTAGGATTGTAAAGGTAACTTTCTATTTAGATGTACACCAAGCTGATTTTAGCTATTAAATCATATAAAATTATATGGGTGGGATACAATGCTATGTCCAAGTTTTCATTGGTCAGCTGTGACTAATCAGTGCACTCAAGGACAAAGTAAGCCTAAAATTTTTTGCTTAGTTATCATGTAGCCAAGCTATTATTTCTGCAGAAGGACTAGGTTTGTTTTCTAGATCTCGTGGTTGTGTGAAAATTATCTTTCTGGACTTACAATCAGCAGATCAATTAAAGCCTATGAAGCAGATTGATTCAACATATATGTTATTAGGTTCAAGCACTCCATAAGAATTATTTACTTTTCCAACATGCTAATGGAGATATGACATCTTTCCATTAAAGTCTGTTGATCATTTCAACTTCAAACTGGTTCTGCCTAACTTTGATATATTATGCAGAACAAAAATGGAAAACATTATTGCAGTGAGTCCCTTAATCCTTCAGTGCAATTGTATTTGAATGTTGTTTTTCTTTTCCATATATGGACAATGTTTTACACACACACACATACTCACTCACAAAACAAAATCCAAGTACTGAATTATGATAAACTTCTTGCACTCTTTTGAGTCCTTACACTGGGTATCTAAGACAAGTTCAATTATCTGTCTTGGACTTTTCTTGTAAATCCCGAGTCTGTCTTTGTTCTCTCGCGGACGCCCAAAAACTGACGAGAAAGGGAATGGGGGGGGTGAATGCAGCAAAAGTATCGTAGCGACATTCACACGCGTCTCCTCTCTCCATTCCTGGGGGAGGATCCATTGCTTTCCAAACACACATCACTGCCTGAGGGGCAGAGTGACCGTTCAAGCAGTGTCGGTTCCACACACCCGGCCACAGACAGGAGCGAGTGTGCACACACTGGGCTGTGTTTGCGCTGTCCCACTGCAACACTCTGGACCATTGATTAGACAACGCTGAAAGTCAAATGGGCTGACCACGAATTAACGATTAGCAGCAAACCAAGATATGTGAGTGAGATTTATTGCAGAACTCAGTTCAATAAGTTTCCACATGCGTTGGTTTTATTTTTGTCTGTTTTGCTTCTTTTTTTTTTTTGATAATGCAATAAAAAAACTTGGTTCTTTCATTTCTATATAAATTTCAGTCTACTGTTATCCACTGTACTGGCTTTATTTCTTATTTAAAGTCCCTCTCTTTGGAGCTTTCCTCTCTTGCTCACCTCTGCTTTATATTACAGCTGCATGTCTGGTCCAGCCCTTTCTCCACTTCCTGTAATCCTCATTGCCTTTTCCCCCCCCCCTCCTGTCCTCCCACTCCTTGTGGGCGCTTGCCTCACACCTTCCTCCAACCCTTTGACATGCTTCACTTCATGTTATGGGCGTCACATGCTGCCTCCTTGAATTGTGCGCGGACGTGTATCCGTTCGCATCTGGAGTGCGACCATTTTCCACAGGAGGTAAAGCGTGAAGAAAGGATAAGAGGGAATGAACAAGGAGGGAGAGTTTACGCATGTAGCCCTGAGTTTGTTAATAATTAATGTGTCACAGGTTTGCAAAATTGCCTCACGTTCTTCTCGCTCCATCTTCCCTTCTTCCTTGCTCCCTCTGGCTTTCCTTTCTCGTGTTCGCTGTGTCTTCTTTTTCCTCTTCCCTTGTGGCTTGAGTCCCCTCTCCGTCTCCACGTTTCCCTAAAACACACGGCTCTCTCTGGTTTTGCTGGAGGATGAAATGCTAATACACACGTGGGGAGATTTGCAACAAGCGTCCAAGCATGCTCACCGTGGCTCTTCCAGCTTAATCTTGGCAGCACATAAAGAAAAATCCCAAATTTTCTTACTTTCTCTTTCCCTTGTATGTTGCGGCCTTCTGGTTGAGTTTCATCACAAAGTACAGAGCATTTTTTTTTTTTTCAATAAAAAAAGACCATCAACACGTGTTAAAGAAGGACATCATCGTGTTCCCCTATTGCAGAGCCCACCACTATGCTTGCTGTCTGATGCTTCAGGGTGTTGGACTGCGCAGGTGGCAGGTGACACGGATTTCAATAAAAGGGATTATAGCTGTGGGGGTTGCAGAGAGGAAAAACAACACGCTAATGGATGCCAGGATGGTCAAAGGCGTCGCTTATAAATCTGGTATGTGTGCAAGAACGAGACGTTTTCAATGACAACAGCAGTATGTAGTGACGAAGTATGAGATCGGGAACGGTATTTCAGCAGACACCCACAGAACACCTTTTAACATCTAACTCACATCTTAATAGAAATGTATAATTCTCTGAAATGTACATACATGTGTGAACATCCATCCATTCATCCATTGTCTTCCACTTATCCGAGATTGGGTCGCAGAGGCAACAGATTCTGGAGAGAAACCCAGAAATCCCTTTACCACAGCTCATTCGGGGGGGGGGACCCCTGGTGAGACAGATAGTTCCTTCAGAGAGTTCTAGGTCTATCCTCCCAGGGGGCACGTGGCCGGAAAACCCCCAAAGGGAGACGCCTCGGAAACATCCTGATCAGATGTCCAAACCACCTAAACTGACTCCTTTCAAACGCGGAGAAGCTGCTGCTGTACTTTGAGCTCCCCCCGGATAACAGAGCTCCTCATGCTATTGCTAAGGCTGAGCCCGGCCACCCTCTGGAGGAAGCTCAGTTCGGCCACTTGTGTCCAGTATCTTTTTCTTTTGGTCATGATCCATACCTCGCTACCATAGGTGAGGATACTTTTCCACTTTTTGGTTCAGCTATTTTAGTCATCACAACAGAATGGAGCATTGCACGCATTGTTGGATACGAAGCCCTGATCCGTCTGTCTATCTCTCATTTCATCCAACCATCACTCATGATCAAGACGCCAAGATACTTCTCCACTTGAGGCATAAGGCCCGTTTACACTACACCTAAAAACCGAGCCATGCCAAGACCGGTCCGAGCTTGGTCCAGTTAACTGAGATAAATGCAGCCGTTTACACACAAGAGTTATCCCGGTTTTTTGTTCCTTGGTTGCTCCTCGCCCCCTAGTGGCGATCTGCGGTACTACCGCTCTTTGGGATCGAAGGCGGGACCGAGCAAATCAAAATGGCGGCACCCGTAATATTCAGGATGTTATTGTTAGACATAGAGTCGGCTTTTGGGACGTGGATAAGACAAATGAACGTCTAATAAGGATTTACAGACGCAGGAAACAACAACAGACGCTGAGGTTCATAAGCAGAGTCATCACTGGAAACCGTGTGGCACGGTAATGAAGCTAGTATTATTATGAATGTCTGAAATTTGTCTGAATGGAGTGTGAATCGGGACGTGCAGCCAGACACGCCGGGAAACCCGCGGACAGTCAGCTGACTGTAAGGGGATGACGCGGTCTGCTCATGCGCTCCTCGTTCTCAGGGAACCGGGCTAAAAAAAACCAGTCCGAGACCTGGTGATGAACTGGTCTGCAGTTAGCGCGGTCCGGTTATCGTTAGCGCGGTCTGGTTCAGTCTGCTGACCATTTACACACAAGAGTTATCTCGGTTACCGAGCTCGGACTGGTCTCGGCTCGGTTAAAAAAGTGTAGTGTAAACGGGCCTAGAGACTCACCCCCAACCCGGAGGGTGCAGTCCATCTTTTTCCAGTTGAGGATCTTGGCCTCAGACTTAGAGGAGCTGATTCTCATTCCGGGCCGCTTCACAGCAGCGAACTGCTATATGAACAGTATTGTGAAAATGTTATTCATCTTCCACAGATTTTTTGTTACAGCTGAATGTTTTTATTATGAAGCTTTATGGTCAGACAAAGATGACTCAAGTTAATTCAAATAAAACATTTCCAAATGATATCATTTAGATAGCTATGTGCTTGAGCATAAACACCTGTTTAAGGTCACACTGCAGCAACCCCTTTGTATTTCTGTCCAGACTTTGATTAGGCCACTTCAAACCTTTCACTGTGTTGTTGTTTTGTTTGTTTGTTTTATTTTGTTTCAGTCATTCAGACTTATAATTTTTAGTCTGCTTTGTGTCAATTGTCTTGTTGCACAGCCCCAATGTGCTTAAAATTACAGTCACAAACTGATAACTGGACATTCTCCTTCAGGGTTTTCTGGTAGGGAACAAAAACTCATGGTTCTGTCACTTTGACTCTTTTAAACATCATCATCTTCACATCCATGACCGCAGCAGAAAGTGAAATGTGCTTCCCAACCTTGCAAAGAGTAAACATTTTCTCATAAACACCATGAGCCAGGAGACGCTGAATGCATTAGCCATGCTCTCCACGGAAATGAGACTTGTTGGTGAAATTACAGATTTCAGTCAGAAAGTTGTTGAAATTTTGTTTGAGCACACTTTAATATTGTGTTGCAATCCCTTCCCTTTAGTGTGTACCGCCAACATTGTTTAGCACCAGCCACCACTGGTTTTCACGTATATTCAGGTTGGTTGGGATAGCTTTTTCTCCAAATAAATGTAAAATAAAATTAAAAAAACTACTTCACTCAGGTTATTTTTATCTAATACATATATTTCAGTTGAGTGTTTTTTTTCTATATTATGAATTGACAGTTCAACAGTCTCATGATAACCATCCTCCGAGACTAAGCATCAAAGACTAAGCTTATCAACATTGTCTCATCTGGAATAATCCACCTTGTGTTTTTTAAGCTAATAATATTCTGAGAAAGTAATTTATGTCTTGTCTACTTCATAAAGTGTTTAGGGAGCTCAAGTAGGTAGTTTAGTTTTTTTCCTAAAACACTATATTAATTAATGTGTAACTTTAATAACTGATTGTTTCCTAATGGGATATTTGTAGCATTAATCAGTTGCTAACAAAGAGCAGAAATACCCTAATCATAGATTTGAGGCCAGTTTCTTAACTTTGACCTGCTGATACCAATTGTAGCCAATTCTGATTTACTTTTAAAAACTGTAATTAACAATGCTCAAAACTTGTTTTTCTAGCCTTTCTTTATGTATTTAAACAAAAGTACTAAAATGTATCTAGGCATAGCAATACTCCAAACTGTTCTTTATTGGATCATTTGTCTAAAATATTAATTTCTCTGCATGTTTACAGGCCTTCATGGGGCCATTATTAAGGGGTATATTTAGTTTCAAGCTGCCATTATCCTTGTGTGGACAGAGGCCAAGTGACAGCAATTTAAATAAGAGCTTGTCGAGCTCTTCTCATGTCTGGAAGGCTTTACAGTGTGTCCCCTGGCAGGTGCTGGACTTATGTGTCTCAGTAGGTGGACAGAGGACCGCCGAGTGACCTGCTCAGGACAGCTGCTGACATAATGAGGCCAGTAAACAAGCATCTGTCTCACCCACTGAAAGGTGAACCTACTCAGACCGGGCCATTTCCCTTCCCTTCTCCCTCACTGTCCCCACACGGCTGCTGATGGCAAAACTAGAGACGGTGAAAATAAAAACAACTCTTGCAAAATTGAAATGAAGCCTATTTAGGAGACCTAGCTAGCTAATACAGAAATTTGAGAAGCTTAATATTCATTTGGTATATTTTGTTTGGACACCTGCGTACGTGTGTACGTGACTCTGTGTGCGTTTTTTTTTTTTTTTAGGAATAAAAAGAACTTACTGATTTTATACATGAGTATATTTAATTTCTATTTGGATCTAATAAGCACCACAATCTTATAGAAACGTGTCTTTAAATCTTTTAAAATGCAAGTATTTTTGTGTAACTTTTATTAAATCAGATTCAAATATACTCTAACCTGCCATTTCATCTGGTACCCATGTTTGCTTGTCTCTTAATGTGACTTGCAGAAGGCATCTAGACATGTTGAATATGATTTGCTAAAGTTCAAACTAAGCGTCAGAATTGAGAAGAAAGGGAATTTCAGGCACTTTGAATATGGCATAGTTGTTGTTGGTAGATAAACTGGTCTGGATATTTGAGATCTACTGGGATTTTCTCTTTGCAGAGATTGCCAACAAGATTATATACAGTAGTGTCAGCCTCAAAGGGGGTACAGTTACCTGTGTCCTATTCGTGCCATCTGAAGCCTGGATAAATGCAGAGGGTTGCTTCAGGAAGTTCATCTGGCATAAAAGTTTTGCTACATTTACCATGCATGTCAACAATATGATCTCCATACAATGACCGCTATTGCGGTTGCTTAACCTTGGCTGTGTTCACAAACACATAACAATCCATATTGTACCACTCACGCCTCAACTGTTCAAGAGGCAACCCAGCACAAGTCGGCCATTCACGTTACAATATTATGGTTTAAGGCTGGACATACAGCTGTGAGGAAAGCAAGAGCTGCCGAGCCCACAGCCGAAACAAAATAAACATGGGTGGCTGCTGTTCAGTGGCGGCTGGCCAGTAGGGGGCGCTCGGGCGCCGCCCCCTTTAAATCATTTAGATAATAAATGATTTCTGAACTGCAAAGTACTTAGAAATGTATTTATTCATACTGTGTGTCCAATAGACATGTTAGAATTTATTAAAATAGTAAATACATAATTCTATTTAATTGCTCACATTGTGCACACTTCCTCCTTTCCTATGTGCGGGGCGCCGGTCTAATGGGAGTGAATGTAGGCGCCGCCTACTTGGGCAAGCACGTGATCTGAGGCTGACTTTTAATTGGTTTTCTAGGCTTTTGCATAGGGGCGCACGGCTCTGCGTCCCGGACACACCTATTCTGTTGCGTCATTACTGGTAGAGTGTCAGTACTGGCTAATTTTTTTAAAAACATTGTGTGATTGGACAATCCCCGATTCGACTCAGCTCAGCTGCAGTTCGTTAGGTTGATTCACGGTTATGCTTGCAAAGTTGAGTAGTTTCAAAATGAGAGAAAATTCTGTTTTGTCTTTACAAAAAAAATGCTTTTACAAAGCGTTCACTTGAAGAAAAAAACAGGATAAAGGAGCTTGGACCGGATCGTCTTAATTTACAAATTCAGCAGCAGGCAAGTGATCTCTCCACTCCATGGTTGGATAAAGCAGTGTAGGTAGTAGTCAGCCAGTGAAGAGGCGTTGGACACTCAGTGTAGAAGACCATGAAAGGATTGCTGCAGAGGTGAGTTGTTGTGGAAAATCACTGTTACACTGGTTTATAGTAATGTTATCTAATATATTAGGAAGATGTGCTTTGTAGTTAGAAATACCTTTAGTTGTGTCTATGCTGTGTAGGTATGTTGATGTAATGTTTGTCAGCAAGATATTTTATTATTTAAATTGTACTGAAGTTTATGGGTAATGGGGAATAAAACATTTGGTTACTGAATTTTGTATAATCTTGTCCCACAAAAATGCTGTAACACATTTCATAACACAGCCTTAAAAAATGGCAGCAAATGTTATTAAAATCAGGAAAACAATCTAGAAGAAGTCTTTTCAGAAACTGTCACGCTCTTGAAGATCCTCATCACCACACCCATGACCACAGCTGAAAGCTGAAAGGTGCTTTTTAACTCTGAAAAGAATCAAGACTTTTCTGAGAAACTCAATGACTCAGGACAGGCTGAATGCATTGGCCATGTTGTCAATGGAGAAAAGACTAGTCACAGAGATGACTGACTTTAACAAGAATATAATTGAGAAATTTGCTGGGCAGAAGGAAAGGAGGGCAAAATTCATGTTCAAATAGTGCTATTTTTTAAGATTTGCTTTGTTTGTTTTTCATTTGTTTGTTTGTGTGCGCCCCCCTCAGTTTTTTTAGCACCAGCCGCCACTGCTGCTGTTATCACATCTGTTTTGTCAGAATCTTTGAAAGACGAACAGCAAGGAGCTGTTTGCACATTATTACCATGCGTGATACCGTAATTGGCTTAAGCCAAAATTTGATAGCCAGGCAGCAAGTATCACTTTGGCCAGCTCAGGTAGTTCTGCTGAATGTCCATCCTTTCCCCTAACGGATTTGATGGGAGCAGGCCCAGATTGATAATGTGTAGAGCTAAACCGATAATGTGTAGAACTAAACCGAGAGTGCTACAGGATTGCCAGGGTAGGTGTTGATGACCAATGGGGAACAGGTGGTAAATGAGTTACTTTTGGTCAGTGAAGAAGAAGAGGAGAAATATGTGTCCATAGCCATAGAGAGAAGAGCAAATCAAGAGTCTAAGACTGAGGATACAGATTTTGAATGCTGGAACTATGACAAGAGAATCTAGAGAGTTGGCTGGCATAATGCAAAGAAGGGAGGTGGACATACTGTGTGTTCAGGAGACCAGGTGGAAATGTAGCGAGGCTAGAAGATTAGGAGCAGGATGCTGTTATATCATGCTGCCAACGGGAAGAGAAATGGTGTAGGAGTTATCTTGAAAGAGGGGTTTGTCAGGAATGTTCTGGAGGTGAAAAAGAGTGTCAGATAGGGTGGTTAGTCTGCAGATAAAAACTGAAACTGTGATGTTTAATGTTGTTAGTGGTTATGCCTCACAGGTAGAATGTGAGTTAGAGCAGAAGGAGACATTCTGGAGTTAGTTAGATGAAGTGATACCGAATTTCCCCAGAGGTGGGTAAGTTGTGATTGGTGCAGTCTTCACTGATATGCTGCAGCAGGGAACAAAGGTGATGAGGAAGTAATGGGCAGATTTAGTATCTAGAACAGGAATGCAGAAGGACTGGTGGTGGTAGACCTTGCAAAGAGGATGAAAATGGTTGCAGTGAATACTTCCTTCCAGAAGAGACAGGAACACAAGGTGACTTGCTGGTAGGAGCACACAGGTGGATTACATCTTGAGTAGACAAGGCAATCTGAAGGAACTCCGCAGTGACTACAAGGCAGTGGTTGGTGAGTGTTGCCAGACAGCACTCTATATACATCACCGGACCGGATGGTGATGTGAAGATAAGGAGGTCAAAGGCAGAGCAGAGAAAAAAATGTATGGAAGCTGAAAAAGGAAGAAAGTTGTGTGGCTTTCAGGGAGGAGTTGAGACAGGCTCTGGGTGCCCAGGAGGTGCTTCTGGGTGGCTGGACAGCTACAGCTAATGCTATCAGGTTGGAGAGTACTTAGTGTGTCTTCTGGAAGGAAAGATGATAAGAAGACTTTGTAGTAGAATGAGGAAGTACAGGAATCTGTTCAGAGAAGAAGAAATGGGACATGGTAAGAACTGAGAGTCATCAGGAGTATAAGGAGATGACGCATGAAGTGACGGTAGATGTAGTTGAGGCCAAACAAAGGACATACAGTGAATTGTATGATAGATTGGACAGTAAGGAGGAAAAGAAGGATTTATATACGTTGACAAGCCAAAGAGACAGAGATAGGAAGAATGTTCAGCATGTTATAGGCTTGACACACAGGGAGCGATGTCTCTCTCTCTTTCCATTCCTTTCCTATGGAACTTGTGCAATGAGGCGACAATCACTTGCCCTCCTCCAGCCAAGCAACCGTTAAAATTTGTGCATTTGAAATTTCATGCTTGTACACGTGTGCGTGCACCTGCGGGTTTGCGATGCGACACAAGAAAGTTGAACAATATTCAACTTTTATCGCCATAGCTTGGCACTACAGCCATATCTGGATCAGCCATGAGGTGTTCCCTTAAAATGATATTCTACATGCCGTTTCCTTGTCTTTAATATAGGATGAACCCAGTTGTATTTTTCTTTTGTAGAGTAGGCATGAAAGCAAGATTTCAGTCAATTCCAGTAAAATCTTCTGATTCTTCATTTTTGTCGGTCATGGACTACTTTGAAAATATCAAAAGCCCTTAAATTTCATAACCAAAAGCATTTCTGGGAAACAAGTGATCCGACAGCGCGATTTGAAACACTGCCGTCACTGTGTTGGGTCTTCACTGCGGTGGCGATGAAAGCCATTAGTCACTGTTTGTCGATGCCATGAATCACGCCCATTAGGGTGTGTAACAAACATCTAAGAATGAACATCTTTCACTTTTTCACTTGAGCACTTTAACTTGCATATTTAGCACTTTATATAGCATACAGCACTTTAAGTAAGTATATTTGCACCTTTCACAAATAATGGAAGGTATTGAATGGTAGAAGAGTGGAAAGGCAGTTGGTCCTAAAGATATACCTGTGGAGGTATGGAAGTGTCTAGAAGTGATAGCAGTAGAGTTTCTGACCAGGCTGTTCAGTGAGATCCTAGACAACAGACAGAAGATGACTAAGGAATGGAGAAATGTACTGGTACCAATTTAAAAACAGTGAGATGTGCATAGTTGTGGCAACTACAGAGGATAAAAGATTGATGAGTCATACATAGAAGATATGGGAAAGAGTAATGGAAGCTAGACTGTGGTCAGAAGTGAGCATTTGTGCACAAAAGTCGTATGAATGCAACATTTGCTTTGATGTTGATGTACAGAGAGGGTAAGAGTGAGCTGCACTGCGTTTTTGTAGATCTAGAGAGGGCATTTGACAGTGTGCCTAGAGAGGAGCTGTGGTATTATTTGAGGAAGTTTGAAGTAGCAACAAAGTATGTAGAGTGGTGCAGGACATGTATGAGAGTTGCAAGGCAGTGGTGGGGTGTGCTGTAGGGGTGACAGGGGAGTTCAAGGTGGAAGTGGTACTGCATCAAGCATCGGTCCTAAACTGCTTCGTTTGGTACAGTGGTGGACAGGTTGAAACATGAAGTCAAACAGGAATCTCCATGGACTATCATGTTTGCAGATGACATTTCGATCTGTGGTGAAAGCTGGGAGGAAGTTGAGGAAAATCTAGAGAAGGGGAGGTTTTCCAGGGACAGAAGAGGTTGAAAACTTACCAGTAGCAAGACAGTATACACGTGTAAATGAGAGGGATCCAAGTAGGTGTGGAAAGAGAGGGTTGCAATGTGCCCAAGCGGGTTGGAACGGTTGGAGAAAACTGTCAGGTGTGTTGTGTGATAAAAGAGTCTCAGCGAGAATGAAAGGAAATGTGAACAACAAGGGGGTGAGACCAGTGGTGTTGTTTCTTTTAGAGACAGAGGCACTGAGGAAGAAACAGGAGGAAAAACTGGAGGTAGCAGACATGAAGATGTTGAGGTTTTCTTCGGGATTGACAAGGATGGACATGATCAGGAATGTGTACATCAGAGGGACAGCTTATGTTAGATATTATAGAGATAAGATCAGAGAGGTCAGACTGAGACGGTTTGGACATGTTCAAGGGAGGGAACTGAGTATATTGGTAGAAGGATGCTGAGGCTGGAACTACCAGGCAGTAAGCCTAGAGGAAGGCCAAAGCGGATATTTATGGATAGACTGAAAGAGGATATGAAGGTGGTTGGGATTAGAAAAGAAGATGCAAAAGATGGAGTCCGATGAATTGCTGTGACAGCTCCTGAAAGGGAGAAGCCGGACAAAAAGAGGATGACCGTATAAAGTAAGAGGAGAATGGCTAGACTGGTTAAAGATAATAGAAAGGCAACAACAGCACAAATAATCACTCGTTACATTATCTATGCATTATGTATGCATTAAGTATTTAGTGCAAAAACAATAAAATGAAACTATTTGGCTGCTAGTGCGGGGGTATTTTTCTTAGCACACTTTGGACCCCTTATTACCAACTGAGTATAATTTTAAACCTTGATATTGTTGCTGATATCTTATAGTGGCCACAGTGCACCCATCTTCTGATGTCTACCCCTTGAAGGATAATGCACCATGTCAAAAAGCTAAAATCCTTTCAAATCAGTTTCTTTACAATGACATCAAGTTTCCTGTACGCCTCTACAGTCACTAGATCTCATTCCAATGAAGCATGTCTAGGATGTGGTGGAACATGAGATTCACATCACAGAATGTGCATCTGACAAATCAGCAACTTCATCATGTTTATGGACCAAATATTTGATGAATGCTACTGACACCTTGACAATCTATGCCTATAAGAGTAAAGACTGTTCAGAAGTGAAAATGATGTATTTTATTAGCTTGTTTCACATGAAGTCCATCCCCAATTTTAAAAGTTAAATCAATGAGACACAGCCTTGATCATATTTTTTTCCACTTGTGTGACTCTGTAAACTAGCAGTAAACATATAATAATTGCTCTGTAAGAATCATATGTATGATACTTATAAGGCAACTCTCGAGATTGTGTTTCTTTTTTTTTCTTTTTTCTTTTTTCCCGTGGCAATAGTTAGGTCATTTTGGTTTGACTTTTACAGTAAAATATATCCCGGAAAAACTTCATAATCAATATTAAAGTTTGGAATACTTGGATCCAAAGATAGCTTTGAAGCTGATTTGATGCTAATCATTTTCCAAAAAATTTTAATCCATTACATAACAAGAAAATAATAAAGCATTTCTTCTATAAGTATTGTGTTACTGTACTGTAGAATCAACAACTGAAAAAGGAACAAAACCGGAGTATTTACTGGATTTGTCTGCACCACAGCAATGAAACATCACATCTGTTTATTTCTAAATACACCTTGCTGCCTTTGATTCGAAATGCAGCCATTGTGTTCAGGGATAAATCTTCGGGTAACTTTCTTGACCTTTAACATATTTGTGTGAAAGTACATTTATAATCAAACAAGAACTTGTACACTACAAAACAATGATGACGAAAAAAAAAGACATCTAAAAACATAGGTGCAGTGAAAGCTAAATAGAAAAGATTTACTGCTCCATGAGACAGTAAATGGGGTTGAGGCTGTTGAAGAGAAAGAAAACGGAGTCTTTTTCACTCTTTTCCTGCAGAATGAGTCACTGTTGGCAACCTTACTCTCAAGCCTGATTGCCTTGTTGAATTTGTTTTTGGCTTGGTGACGTACTCCCTGTATCCCTTCTTGAGTGCCTGCTTCATGATATTCATGAGAAAATTTCATGAACCTTTGTGGTGTAATACTGGGAGAAAAATACTGCATGAAACTTTGTGTGCCTTCTGAAAAGCTTTAGCACAAGTTTAAATCAGGGGAAGAAAAAGCAAAGCAGTTTAAGGGTAGATTTGGGTTCTGCAACACTGTTTGTGCCAAGATCCAAAGACAGGTAGCAGCTGCTCTTCATGCTGTAGAGGGAAGGTCATTAAGCATTTGGGAAGCAGGGTAGAAGAACTGGAGCTAGGTGGAGTGCTGACCAGAGAGTTAAGGGCCAGGCAAGAGAGGGAAGCAGAGCGTGGCGTATGAGCAGCGTGCAGAGCTGGAGCATTGCCTGGAGGTATAGGGGTGCGGCTTGCTCTGCAAAGCTCTGTGCCTGCACCAGGGTCTACAGTTCATTACAAACGCAGACACGGGTAACACAGTAAATCTTTCGCTCGTCGTCACTCGGTGTTCTTCTACTGTACTCTTTAAAATCTAATATATTGTTTCACCTCAAAAATAAGAGTAAAAAGGCTGCCATGAAACTTCAGGTTAAAGGCTTGATGTACTGTTTTACATAGCATGGAGTTTGTTACTTGTGTTTTTGTAGGTGTGGATAAGTGTGGAAAACAAAAATGTCCATGTATTGACCCCTCAGTCCATCTGTCTGTCTGTCCATCCAGTCACTGACCCCTAAAGTCGTCAGTCCATCTATCTATCGACTACTCAGTCTGTCCGTTTCTGTCCGTTCATCCATTGACCCCTAAATCTGTCCATCAGTCTATCCATTTATCCATCTTTGCCTCGGTTTGTCCAACCGTCAATTCATCCACCCCTCAGTGTGTCCATCCTTCTGGCATTCCATCCACTGACCATCAGTATGTTCAATCCTTCAGTCCACCCAGCTGTCTGTCCATCCATTAGACCCTCAGCTCATCCATCCATCCATCCAGCCATCCATCCATCCATCCATCCATCCATCATCGCCCCAGTGGGGCAACTGCTCAAAGGGAAGAGTAATCATCTTGGACTGATCCTGCCTTGAGTACAACTGAATAGTAAAACAGTAAATGTTCCATGTTTGTCAGTTCTAGGACACATTTTACCAATCTGTTGTTAGACTTAAAGATTGTCATATATCTGTTGAAATCACTTGCTTTTGGGTGAGCTTAAACTTGATATATTTATAAGGATCTCATATTTTTTATAGATTCCCTTTAAACTATATATAACGTTTTAACTACTATGTGGTAATTATTTCTCACAAATTGAAATTTGAGAGTATAAACTGGATGGTAAAATTAATGTCAGGCATACTGCAGCTGTATAGGCAACTTGGGGTTGTGCACATCAATATATGACAAATAGAAGCTGGGATTCAACCCACACTCTTTCTATTGCAATGTAATCACACTCCCACTAAGTCACAGTCACCCACAATAAAGTGTGTTTGTATTCACCCCCAGGGTCGAAATTGTATAGAACAAGCTACAAACTTACAGCTATGAGTATTTTGGGGCATTTTCCCTCTTGATTTATGATGGATATTTTTGTCAGTTTCTTTTTTGTCAGAATATTTATTGGATATCAGTTTGAACTTTGACTGGGCCATTCTGACAGAAGAACATGCTTTGAACCAGTGAAACTCCAGTCCTTGAGGGTCAGGTCCTTTAACATTTAGACGTGTTTCTGCTTCAACACATCTAAATGAAATGATTACTCTATTAACAGAACACTGCAAAACTCAACCTTATGCTGTTGAGGCAATTCAGCAATTTGATTCCTGTGTGTTGGGACAGGTACACATCTAGTTGTCAAGGACACCACCAAATCTAAGTTTTTCCTTTGTATCTCTGGCTGGCTGTTTAGGATTGTTGTATTGCTGTAAGGTGACCGACATCCCTGTCCTTGCTGGAGAAAAGCATCCTCAGTACGATTCTGCCAACAGTATGATATACTGAGGATATAGTGTTTACATGGATATGTGCAGTGCTATTATTCTGCAACAAATTGCATTTTGCTTTTGAATCAAAAAACTTTATTTTTGTCTATTTTTCTCTGACCTGAGCACCTTCTTGCACATGCTTGCTATGTCCAGTACATGGCTAGTAGCCAACTATAAACAGACATTTCAAGGTTTTCTTTCAATTTCTTGTTTTTCTACCCTTTAAAAGTGTCATTGGCTGGAGAAACCAGCATATTTTCCTCAGTGTTTGGGGTCAAGAGTTAAGGCTGCATCTATTCTAAAAATCAATTAGCTCACATACTGTATCTCTCTCAGGATATGCACATAAACCCAGTTGAAGTGAAAGAGGACGTTTTCCAGAGTTGACAGTACTTGCAATAGAAAAGCCTGTCAGACTCCCGAGAACTGAAATATGCAGAGAGATGAAATTTGAAACTGCTCCCATCCACAGCAGGTAAACTCAACACTGTGATAGTAAGCACTATCTTTTAAAGCGGTGCAGCATATTTGATTTCATAAGCATTATTCTAGGGTTGATGTCCTGTGTAAGATTGAGTGAACAAAAGGATTGATGCATTTTTATACTTTGTCACTGTAGTGGCTCTACTTATCAACTGGTTGATAGTTTAGAGCCATAAAACATGAAACGGCCTCCCTCCGTGTTCTGCAATCTGATAGCAGACCAGTTTGGACAGCACGACGAGAAGTCATGACGTTACTTATAAAGACAAGGCCACATTCATCCCTCTCGATTAAATCGTACATCAGAGACCCAAAAATATGTCTGATCAGGTAAGTGTCATTTCTGTTTTTTTTTTTTGTTTGTTTGTTTGTTTTTGTTACAGCAGTCTGTTCTAAGGACCCATTCAATGACGGATCCAACCCTGTCAAGTGACAGATTTTGGGTAAACATAGAGCATCTATACACATCAAGCGCTGTATAGTGACCTGAAAAGTCATTTGATATATCTCAAATTAAGGTAATACTTCTGTCAAAACTTACATGGTGTTGCTTTAAAATTTACCATTCATGTGTCTTTTAAAAAAAAATTTCAATATACCTGTGCTATATATTATGAGAATATACTCAAAAGTTGTTGACATATTTCATTCTGCTCCAATATGCCAGACAGGCAGTAGGACACTTCTGTCCCTGATGTCACATCACAAGTAGAGTTAAAAGTCCTGCTCCCCCTGTCCCTCCTGATCCAAATGACAGAACCTGGTTCTCAGCAAAAAAGACATATGAAGTCTCGATTGTCATGGGATACTTGTTTTACACCTCTGCCACAATTAGTGTTGTCACTGCCTAAATCAAGAACTCCCTCTCTTTGCTCTTCAGAGGACCTGCACAGACACTGAGAGAAGGTCAGAGATGCAACAGTGTTTTCCCATTTGACCAAGACCTGAAAAAATAAGTCACACAGACCAAAGAAAGAAACTGGTGGAAGCAGGATAAAAAGGGCGGGTTGGGAATGTAAAAAAACAGCAGAGGGCAAGAAGGATGTAGAGCAGAAGGGGGGGGGGGGGGGGGGGTTGCAACTCATCGGGGCATAATTGTCACTCTCTTTCAAAGGGGGCCTTTGATTTAATAGGCAGGTCTGGTGACTAAACCACTGGAGTGCAAACGGTGAGAAAGAGCTGTGGCAGATCTAGAGTTTTCTGGCCAAGCCACCCCTCCTCCCCTCTGTCTTTGCAGCCAACGCAACAACTGGCTCGCAGCCTGTTTGCCTGACTACTTGCCCCCAAGCCATACCGCATACCTCACACTGCCTTGGACAGAGCTCACAGCACACCACACCTCCATCACACGGCAACGTTAAAGGCTCCTCGGCATATTAATAATGCAGCTTCTTTGCCAACAAGACGGAAGACTGGTATATTAAAGTTGTGCCTGATCAGTGCATTCTTGGATCTTAATGTGTAATGCAGGAATGCAAACATAGACCCTAGGTAAAATCAGCTGCATTGCTTTGAGTATTCATTGGGATTTTAGAGGCTAACATAAAAAACTGTTGCTTCAATTGACCTATTTAAAGAATAACTTTAGCTATTTGTACATTCATTGTAAATAAGCAATAAGAGATAACGTAAATAACAAAAACAAAAAATATTTTGTAATCTGATCTTAAAGGGCAAATATTATCCGATTTTGGGTGAGAAAACAACAATCTTTAAAATATGGAAATTTAATAAAAATATTTTGATTTAACATAATTTTTTGCCAGAGTATGGCTGACTGTGTGTGCGCGTGTGCGTGCATGTGCATGCTTACGTACATAGTATATAGTGAGCATATAACATTGCCAACTGCCTACCTCATATGAGTGAGTTCTCCTTTTATAGTGCATGAATGGAGAACCACACCAGCTCAGAAGTCACCAGATCAAACAAGGTCTGGGTCAAGCCAGTTGTGGAACCAGGACACTTTGATGACAAATGGAGCTACATGAAACAGGGCTATATGAAAAGACTGTGGGAAACATGGATACTTAGATACCCACAGTCCAGACTACAGCAAAATAACAACTAACTCGGTGATCCAACGTCCACAAAAGGAAGCCGCTTTCACAACTCGGGTCCCAAGTGATAGTATCACAACTAGAGCATGGGGCAACTAAGACATACAACCAGATAGGGGGAGTTAACATCAACACCCCCCCACCCCCACCCCATACACAGATTGGGTACCAAGCCCCAATGATGCCAGAACAACTGAATGTGGGAACGTCTGACCTAAGAGATAAGATCATGGGTAAATTAAGAGCCGGTCAACCCCGACATTGACTTGTGAAGCTGAGTGCCTCCACAGGATCTCCCAGATGATGTGAATACAGCACTAAGTACAATGGTAAATGGTAAATAGCTTGTACTTGTATAGCGCTTTAACTAATTTGACGAACTCCAAAGCGCTTCACACTACAGTTTAGTCATTCGCCCATTCATTCACACCCTGACAGTGGTAAGCTATGTTAGTAGCTACAGCTGCCCTGGGGCAGACTGACAGAGGCAAGGCTGCTGTCGCCCCTAACAATCCCTACTCTCACCATCACAGAGACCAATGAACTGATATACAGTACACTAGTGATCCTTGAGATGCTTGGCAAAGGTAAAATTAAGAGCGTCCATAATGGACAATGTCCACAATGGAAGAGAAGGTAGAAAGCCAACATCAAGGCAACATGGAAATAAATACACCAATTGTCAGAACTCCAGAGTGGTGCATACAGAAAAGGAATACCCCAGAGATACACTAACTCTAGTTCAAAAGTCTCCAAGCCTTGGCTGCCAGACTGAAGATATACACAAAGGAAATAAAAGCCAGAAGAATAAACATGCTGTTCTCAACTGAACCAGCTAAAGAGTATTTCCAGTGGCAAGGTCAAAACATATGAGCCAACCCACCTAGGCAAGAGACTGAGCAATACAAAAAAGGGATATGGGAGAAAGAAGCATCACATAAAAGGGATGCACAGGGGCTAATAGATCTAAGAGCAAACCATAATAATCTCCCTGAACAAAGTCCAGTAAATATCACAATGACAGACTTCCAACAAAGATTCTCAGGTATGAAGAACTGGATATCACCAGACCCAGATATGATCCATGACTACTGGCTGAGGAAGCTGACCTCTCTCCATAAATGGCTAGCTTCACAAATGAACAATCTGCTGATGAAAATGGGACCCACCCTGGAAGGCTTACAGAGGGCAGAACAGTCCTGATAATGTAAGACCCCGAGAAGGGGACAGCCCCTACCAACTATCAGCCAATAACCTAATGCCTGTCAGGCATCATAGGAGCTAAGATAAGTGGGAACATGGATCAAAACATGACAGAGTCCCGGAAAGGCATATGAAGAAACACTAGAAGAGCCAAACACCAGATGCTGGTTGGCAGAACAGTCGCCCTAGACTTCAAAAGCAGTCAAACAAACCCATACACTGCATAGATTGATCACAAGAAAACCAATGATTCAATGCCACACACATTAATCCTGGAATGCCTGAAGCTATACAAGGTCAACAGCACTCTAGGAGCCTTCAGTGCAAACTCCATGAGGCTGTGGAAAACCACCCTTGAGGCCAATTGTACAAATCTCCATCAAATGTGGAATATACCAAGAGATGCGCTGTCCCCTCTGCTGTTCTGCATAGACCTGAACTCAAACAATCAACAGGTCTGGCTATTGATACCGACTCATAAATGAGGCCACTCTCAGCCACCTCTTGAACATGGATGACATAAAGCTGTATGCTAAGACTGAGCGAGACGTTGACAGAAGGGAGAATAGCAGATGATGAAGAAAGCTATAAGTATCTTGGAATACCACAAGCAAATGGCAACCACAAAGAGGCCACAAGGAAAGCAGCAACAGCCAAATACCTGCAACCAGTAAGGCAAGCTCTGAGAAGTCAGAACTCAATGGCAAGAACAAGGTCCAGGCAGTCAACAGCTATGTCTGGCCAGTAATCAGATACCCTGCTGGGATAATAAGTTGGCCAAAGGATGGAAATCCAGACCACAGGTGTTAAAACATGTAAGCTACTCACCATGCATGGTGGATTCCTCCCCAAATCCAGTATCCACAGGCTATACACTAAGCACAAAGAAGGAGGCAGAGGCCTAGTAGCATCAGAGCAACCACTGAAGATGAAACATCCAAGCTCAAAGAATATATTAGGAAGATGGTCCAAAGGGAGAATGGGCTCAGTGAATGTATCAGACCATGGAAGCTGGAAGAGAAGGAATTGAAGGGACCATCCTGGCAATAAAAACCCCTCCTGATTTGACCAAATCATACCAATGGCAAGAGAGGGCTGGACTAAAGGACACCACTGAAACAATGATGGCAGCACAGGAGCAGGCCTTGAGCGGCAGAGCAATAGAGGCCAAGATCTACCATACCAGGCAAGATCCCAGTTGCAGGGTATGCAAAGAGGCTCCAGAAACCATCCAGCATCTCACTGCAGGTTGTAAAATACTAGCCGGGAAGGAATACATGGAACACCATAACCAAGTGTCTGGTATAGTGTACATAAACATCTGTTCAGAATACCAACTGGACCCCCAGGTCACCTCCCAAGGTGGTGGAGAATGAGAGAGAGCTAAGATTATGTGGGACTTCCAGATACAAACAGACAAAATGGTAATGGCCAACCAACCGGACATTGTGATCATTAATAAGTAGGAGACAACCACTGTTGTGATCAATGTGGCCATCCCGAATGAGGAAAACATCATGAAAAAAGAGCACGAGAAACTGGAGACATACCAAGGGCTCAGGGAAGAACTAGAAAGAACCTGGAAGGTGAAGACAACAGTAGTGCCTGTGGTCATCGGAGCACTCAGGGCAGTAGGGGCAGGGCCAGGGCTTTTTAATTTGGGGGGAAGGCTATCTCTGGGGGTAGGGTGGGGGTATTGTTTGTTACTAAAACTATTCCCCTACTACCCCTCTATGAGGGTTGCACCAGAATGGACGGATAACTGGGTTTGAGAACTGACAAAGCTTATCGAACAAGATCCAATTTAGAAAACACCAAACCTCACTATCACAAGTACTCCTTTAAAAAGAAGTACTACATCAACTAAAATAATTTCTTAACGTTACCTGTCTTTCCCTTTAGGAGGGAAAAAAGAAAATTAAAAAATCCATTTCCCTAGACCATTAAGTCTAATTTACTGCAAAAAAGAAGAAAACAAAACTTACCATTCTTTAATAAATGTGTCTCTGCTTAAACTGTGGTGAGCCAATATGCACACAGTTCCACTAAGTCAAGTTTAGTACTCAAAAGACCTCAAAGAGGGGGGCAAAAAAGAAAAATTGCTGGTCTGGTTAGAAAATTTATTTTCCATCTTCAGTCCAAACTTATATTCCAAGTCATTAAGCTTAACTGTGAATAACGGTTCAAACTTAGGGTGGTTATGAAAAATTCACAAACTTTCATTCTTTTTTTCAGCCCTCTTCACTGCCTCTGGGTAGCTTATCTTATTGATTGTTTTAACGTTTCTTTCCGCCCTGTTCCTGACTTCACAATTCCTATATGTCACTCTGTGTTCACCACCACGGATGCAACACCTATCCTGCACATCATATCGATCAGCACTACATTTGGGACACCTCTGGCTTCCTTTTCACGTGACAGCTATGTGCCCATTTCTCTGACATCTTTAATTCTAGAAACACAACATAATCATTGTTCTTATTTGGAATGCAAACATTAGTGGTGCATACTGCCACCTACTGTACATGATTCTGTAACTATAGCCTTCTCCTACTATATTCTATGGATTAGTTTTGTACTTTGCAAAAACCAGAACAAAGCTTTATTTATAATCCTGACTTTCTTCCTTTCTCCCTCTGTTCCTAATATTCCTTTTAGACTCCATTCTTTCTGGCTCCTCTTCTTCATCCCCTAGTTTTTAGAGGCTGGCAAAAAAAGGAGGTGTGTATTACTGCCACCATCTGGTTGGAGTGTGGCTCTTTGATGGTTTCATATCTCAAGTGTGTGTGTATGTGTGGAGATATATTTGTCTTTTTCTTATTACATTAAACAAAAAGTAATTGCAATCAAAATATGTGCTCAAAATGAAAAAAATATTTTAAAAATAATTAAACCAGTATTTTATCAAAATAGATTATGTGATCAAAAAAAAATCCCTCAATATATGTATATAACATACTAGAAAGGATCTAATTTTATTATTCCTTTTAATATTAGTTTCTATGTTTGCTCTATAAGTTGTTACAATGTGCCCATCATATTAAACTTTTATTTAATCTTTTCAAATGCTAGCCTAAATCCTATTTCATGCTTATATTTCAGACATACCAATATAACAAGTTGTACTGTTTCATCCTCCCCAGTGGTCAAAGCTCCCTGTATTATACTTTTGTATGTTAAAAAATATAATGAAGTATAGTTTTATAATCAGGTCCGGTGTGTTCAAATCTTTCCTCTGTTTCTTGCCCTTTTAATCCTATTAAACCATCTTCATGTTCTTCCACATATCATCTTTTCTGCAATCCTTTCTTCAATTTTTGATACTTTGTTTATTCTCTAATTTACTTTTATGTACTGTAAAGTTCCTCCTCTAGTTGGTTGGATTAGAACCATTTGTGTCATATAGTGCCAACTACTGTACAGGAGTGACCCGGTAATATGACAGGTCAATCATCCGGGGGGGGGGGGGACCCTGGGGACTTATCAAATTTCAGGGGAAGGAGCATACAAAACTCCCCATTTAACAGCAAGGAAAACCTCCAGCAGAACCAGACTCAGTGTGAATGGTCATCTGCCTCGACCGACTGGGGGATAGAGAAGACAGAGCAGAGACACAAAAAGCACTGAAGCACACATTGATCCAGGAATCCTTTCTATATTATATGGTAATGGAAGATGATCTGTCTCCCCTGGGTAATGTCACAGCTAATAGAACACCAGACCAGGTGTTGCTACTATGAAGAGAAAATGACAGAGAACATAAAAGTTAAATGTTGAAATAACAAACAATGCAAATAGGAGAGCAGTAGGAGAACTCAGCAGAGTGAGAAAAATAGACCCTGATGTCCTCCAGCAGCCTACGCCTATAGCAGCATAACTATAGAGATAGTGCAGGGTAACCTAAGCCACTCTAACTATAAGCCTTGTTTAAAATGGAACTTTTAAAGCTAGTGTTATTCTTAAATGTAGACAGGGTGAAATAAATGTACAACTGAGTAGGGTGATTTGGGAAAAAAAGTAGAAGACATACAGTACATGTATATTTATGCATCAAAACAACTGATTATTTACAAGAATGAAACAATTGTACAAAACAGCATGGATTTAAACACTTGTTGAGTTTGTTGGGAGCAGTGATGGATCTAAAGTCTAAAAGCTGCTGTCTATAATATTGCTCCTTTGTGCATTTCAGATGCAGCAGTCTGTCACTGAAAAAGCTCTCCGGCTCTCTAACAGCCTCATGCGTGGGGTATTATTTTTGCCAGAGCTCCTCTGTCCCCCACCACTAGCACTAGTTCAAGGGGGAATCCTTAGGACTCTGCCAGCCTTCCTGATTAGCTTATCTAACTGCAAACTCTCATCTGTAGATAAACTAGTGCTACAACAATACAGTGGCGGTTTGTTAGCAGGATATCCTTGGGCGCTGAGGTTGACTCACTAGCAAGGACCAAAAAATATATGAGGTTCAATATGTATTGAAGGAAGCGGTCGAGGAGATGGATGAACAGGAAGAGAGGGTTGGATCATCTGGGGAGACTTGCTTGAAGGCTTTGTTAAGATGAGACTCAGCATGGGAGTGCAGTCTCCAAGGAATGGCTTATTCCTTTTAATATTATTAATATCCTATTAATATTATTAATATTGTTCAGTTAAAGTAAAACATGGTCTTATTATAGGGTTAAGTACTAGACTTTCTGCTACTTCCAATCATGTTTTACATGCACAGCTTCCCAATATGAATATTTGCAACACAGCTTTCTGTAGAAATGAGAGGGTTGGTTTATGCCTGTGTGTCAGAGTAAAGGTTCAATATTCAGATACAATCTGAATATTGCCAAAATTTTAGTTTGTTAGGTCTTAAAGTTCTTCCTCCTCGCTGGAGAAATCTGAACTTAATCCTTAATTCTATGTTCGACATTCAGACTTTGCCATTTCTACTTTTTTCTTGGGTGTCCATTGTTTTCTCAATCACTAGATATTGTGGGGGTCATAATTTCCTACTAGAAAACCAAAATCCATAAGTATGTTTTTCAAAAAAAATACAAAAACTGATGCGTCATTGCCATTAATTGTCATAACTGAAATCTGCAATGAAAAGCTAAACATACAGAAGCCTGATAAGACATGGAGACTTACCTGAAGCGATGTTTTAAAACCAAGCACATGTTAAAGGAAAAAGCCAGAGAAAATGATAGGCTGCCCGTGAACTGACCCTGTGAGGTTACAAAATCTGAGCTTTGGTGTGTTCAGCCTCTCCTTCTATTCATTGCTTCTGTTTATTCACACCTGGAAAAACACTCCTTTATCATTATCCTGTATTGCAAAGCTCCGTCAACGACTTAATACACCTTTTGTTATTATTCATGAGTTTCCTGGACTGAGCAGTATCACTACTGAGTTTATTATTGGTACGGTTCACTCCTGTAAATCTTTATAGTTTCACTTAATGTTTCTACAGACTGCACGTGTATTAAATGTTTTTGCCCATCTGTTTTTGGTGAAAAATCTGATAAAAGGTTAGATAGAGTAAGGTTGACGAGCATGTGTGGAGTTGAGGTGGGGGGGGGGGGGTGAGGCTGCGTCAAAGCTATGATTAGCAGCGGCCACGCTACGCTCTTATTGATTGGCACAGAGGAGACACTGGGCTGCCTTCCACCACACTCTAATGAGAAGCCCTGACCTCCACTCGTCAGCAAGGTCACCAAAAGCCCACTGTAATTGCACTTTCTCTAATAGCGTCGGTCACGCAGGCACCCCAGCCCCAGTAATGACAATTACCATAATGTCACCGGGCTCTGCAGGGGCCTTCCAATCATCTGTCATTTTGGGAGATGGGATGTTAGTCAACTGCTGCAAGAGATTAAAAGGTTGCAACACCATGTTTGATTATGATACCTTCTCGTACTGAAAGCTGTTTCTTAATCATCGTTCTGCAACAGACAGAAACAGGAAGGTTGGGTATACAAAAGCACACACGCACGCGCGCGCACACACGCTGACACCTGCTCACTTAAAGTGATTCCTGTACTCTTTGCTTACTTAAGGATCTGATCATAAAGGTGTTTGTTACTGCTAATTATTTTATCTGTTATGTTTATATTTTTTATACCTTTTTAGTGAAAGCGAAGCCAAGGATTTGAGTTCATTCTTACACATTTTTATCTTTAGAATTCAGCGCAGAAATATGATGCTTTTTTTAAAGCCTGTTTTGATTAAATATTATCATTACAAGTACACATGTGACAATGTGACACTTTGTCATTTAACTAATGCATTAATTATGGGTGTGTATGCCAAAACACAGCAACTTATAACATCAACGATTTGTAAAAGCAAGTCTTTGGTGCAAATTTTAAATTATACATACATACATACATACATACATACATACATACATACATACGTATGTACATACCCTAGATCTTCTGGGGTATGTACATACATACATATGCATATGTAAATGCATTTAAATGAACGTTTAGGTAAGTGTCTCTTAACATTTTGCCGAAAACTCCTGTTTTCTGTAGCCATCAACAAGGTCCTGAAATATTTTGGCTGGAATTTTGACCTAATATACAAATTTTCAACAAGATTAAGGTCATAAACTTTCAGAAGGTTAGTTTTAGCTGGCAACCAACTCTAAAACCAGCTCCGATGTGTTTTTATTCAAATTTATTTGAGGTAAAGTTAACAAAGCTGGAGGTATTTCTCTGTCTTTACTGTTATCTTCACTCTAAGCAATGTACCAGCTGGGGTGAGTTTAACAATCCAATAACATGATGCTACTACCATTATATTTTTCAGTTGGTTATGCCTTAAAAGCCTCACTTTAACTTCTCCAAAACATTGTCTTGTTTCTTTTGCACTAGTGGTCTTCATTTGACAATAAGCTGATAACAAATGGGATTTACAAAGAGAAGGAAGATATGCGGCAAAGGTCCATAGGCCAGGACTTGAACCCGGGATCACCGCATCAAGGACTGAGGCCTCTGAATGGGTCGAGTCTTCTACCCCAATGCCTTCTTCCTTGGTTGCCATCCGCCCAGCCCAGCCCAGCCCAGGTTGAAGCCAAACTTGCTTTATTGTGAACGACGAAACTAAAATTCTAGTTGTTGGCAGTTATTCTGTTTTTGCTAAACATCCTGGCAGACTTCTACTCTGATGGTGATAGTTTGACTGAGATCATTAAATCCTGGTCGCTGCTGGGTTTTCCTACAAAGCTTATCAACAGGTTCATCATGCTTAATTTAAAAAGGTTAAGCTTCTTGAATGGCCTTACCCAAACCCATGATCCAAGTTTAAAACCATTTCTGCCCACTAGTAGTAAAATATCCAGCTAGATTTATGCCAGAGGCTTTTCATGGCTAAAACAAATATGTAATTGAAGTGCAACTTGCTATGATGCATTTCTTCAAATAAATTTTGTAATGCATCATTAAAAGACCAAATTTAATACAATATTTAATGATGATGATGGCAGCATTTAAACCTCCGACCCAAATTCTAGTTTAGACTGAGATCATGCACATGACTAAATAAAATGATATAAAAAATAGACGTCTGACCTGTGACCAGACCACACCAAACCCCAATCCCGAAGCAACTCCCCATCCCCAGATGTGATGAGAGGTCATAGGATTGTATTTGTTGTCATCAAAGGTACATTAAATATAAACTAACCTTTCTCTCCAGGCAACACAGCCATTGTACCAGTGACAAGGGTGACGTCAGTGCTGTGTTTGGAGGTGGCAACCATCCAGCGATTTCTAGTCATGCATCAATGATTTAATTTTTCTGTACTGTGTTGCTAAAGTAAAAAAAAAAAAAAAATTGGTCCGACCCATAATAATAATAGTCATCTCACTGTACTCAGAGATATACACAACAGGTCCTGATGTTCCAGCATCAGCAAATACTCAAAAATTGTGGATACTTGTTTCTCCGGCAGGCTGCACTTCTGAATATGACATTTGCAGAGGAGATAACAGCTTGAGTCCATGGAAAGACAAGCGTTTGGTACTCACCACTGAAACTATAGGTTTGGTCAATTTGGAAGTTGGAAAATTTTGCTTTGATTATTTCCTAGCCAAGCAAAGAAAGAAAGTCAGAACCAGTTAAATAATCTGGACTTCATCTTCTGCTTCTTGAAGATGTTTCTATTCACACCCAAAGGCCTTCTTCACTTCTGAACATGGGTGAAAGTAACAAGTCCAGAATAAGTCCTCTAAAAGGGCCTTTGATCTCACAAACATCACTGCTCTTACCCTCCATTCAGTGTTGGGTTCATTGTCACTTGAGGTGTCAAACACGTCCCTTACAGTTTGCCAAACAATCAAGGTGTGAATGGTTATAAAACCACCTGAGGAGAAAAGTCAAGGCTGCACTGAAGGTGTTTGAAGGATTGCACCTGAAGATACTTTATTTGTGTTGTTCTTTCATGTTTAATATAGATGGCTTTTATCACTCCCCTCTTAAACCACCTGTTTTCCATTTACCATATGTGAACGCAGCTGTATTCAATGAATGTCCCTTGTTCTTAAGATAAAAATTATCTACAGAACTTGGACCTGATAAGCTTCCTGTTTCATGTTGGGTCATGCTACTATGTAGCTGTTTGTTTTTTTTTTTCTTTCTAATATAGACGTCTGAGTATTTCTCGCTGACTGCCCACAGTTAGAGCCACTCCGAGCATTCAGCATGACATAGACTTAATTTGTGCGGACAGAGAATACAGATAGTCTAGCATAAGATTAAGCAAAATTGTCAGCTAATTTCTGCAACATTTGAGTAGTGCTGGTGTAATTTCTGCAGTAATTACACATGTGCAACTACTACAGAATATATATATTTATATGTATGTGTATATATATATATATATATATATATATATATACATACATACAAATATATATATAGTATAGTATATAGTGCTGGTGTAAATTCTGCAGTAATTACACATGTGCAACTACTACAGAATATATATATTTATATGTATGTATATATATACATATATATATATATATATATATATATATATATATATATATATATATATATATATATATATATATATATACATACATACATACATACATATATGCATATAAATGCATATATAATATATATATTAAGTATTAAATATATATTTGCAAGACTCCTGTCAAAAATGTTTTTGACCCAAAATTCAGTTGGCACTGCCCTGTACACCTTTCCCTTTATTCTCGCTGATACTTTTTTATCACACAACACACCTGACACTTTTCTCCACCCTGCTTGGATACATTCTTCTCCTCTATTCCACACTCTGTATTTTATATGATGATGTATGTTGAATATGTACTTATTCAAGTTTACTTGTTTGCAAATAAAATCCCATTAGGTCTATATTTTTATCCCAAATACTGATTTTATGCTGTTGGGACAGAAGATGGATAGTTTTACTTAAACATTGGGTCAAACAGTTGTGTTGTGCTTATTAATGGTAACAGTTCACACTGGACTGACCAGAACTGCTACTACCAATTCATGCAAGCTATAGTTTATGCGTTGCTACAATGAGAATGAAATTAGTTTTTTTTTATTCAATTCTTTCTTAATAAAACTTGCAGTGAACAGGAAATTAATTCAGTTACATCCAGTTCAAATTAAGATAACCTTTTTCAATGTTGTCAGTAAAGCCAATTGGCTGATTACATGATAAACAAAAAAAACCTAGAGTCTGTTTCACCTCTAATTGAAACAAGCTGAATGAACATAATACTTGGTAGAGCTCATTAGACAAACCCCAAAAACAGGAAACATTGATTTTCTTTCCTTTTTTTTAATACAGTGAATAGCAAGTGTAAGGCAAACACAGTGGGCTTTTGAAAACACCCACAGAGACATTTGGCATAGTTTTACAGAAAAATCAATATTCTTCATTCAAAAAAGATGTGCAAGAATAAACAAACAAGCAAACAAACACACACTAGTAAAAAAACAAAATTTTGTCTAAATGCTGACCACTTGTAGGTAATCATGACTGTTTCAGTCAAAATTGGAGGTATGGAAATGTCTAGGAGAGACAACAGTTGAGTTTTTGCTGTCCAATGAGATCTTGGAGAGCAAGAAAATGCCTGAGGAATGGATAACTGTTCTGGTTCCAAAAACAACTAAGATGTGCAGAGTTGTGGCAACTACAGAGGAATGAAGTTAATGAGTCATACAATGAAGACATGGGAAAGAGTGGCTGTAGCTAGACTGAGGTCAGAAGTGAGCATCTGTGTGAAGCAGCTTGGTTTCATGCCAAGAAAAAAGTACTACAGATGCAGCATTTGCTTTGAGGATGCTGAAGGAGAAGTACACAGAGGGATAGACGGCGCTGCATTGTGTTTTTGTGGATTCAGAGGGGGCATGTCTAAAGAGGACTAATGACAGGGTGCAGAGAGAGAAGTTGTGGTATCGTATGAGGAAGTCTGGAGTAGCAGCGAACTGTGTTGTGGTGTAGGTCATGTACGAGAACTGTAAGACAGTAGTGAGGTGTGCTGTAGGTGTGACAGAAGAGTTCAACGTGGAAGTGGGAGTGCATGAAGGATCAACTCCTGCTGTGTTGATGCACCTGTTGACAGATGAGGTTCGACAGGAATCTGTATGGACTATGATGTTTGCAGATGACATTGTGATCTACGGCGAAAGCAGGGAACAGATGGTCTAGAAAGTCTAGAGTGATGGAGGTTTGCCCCAGAAAGGAGAGGGATGAAGGTTAGCTGCAGCAGGACAGAATATGTGTGTAAATGAGAGGGACTCAAAGGGAGCTTTGAAGTTACACGGAGCAGAGATAAGAAAGGTGGAAGGTTTTAAGTAATCGGGGGCAACAGTTCAGCGCAATGGTGAGTTTGGGAACGAGGTGAAGAAACATATCCAAGCACGTTGGAACAGATGGGGAAAAGTGTCAGATGTGTTGTATGACAGAGTATTAGCAAGAATGACAGTAAAGATATGCAAGATGGTGGTAAGACCAGTGACGAGAACGGATAGGATCAGGAAGGAGTACATCAGGGGAACAGCTCGTGTTAGATGGTATAGAGATAAAGTCAGAAAAGTCACACCATGATGATTTGGACATGTACAGAGGAGGGACAATAAGTACACCGGTAGGAGGTAATGAGATTGGAATGTTAGTTGGAGGCTTAGAGGAAGACCAAAGAAAGGATTTATGGGTAGAGTGAACGAGGACATGATAGAAGTTGGTGTGAGAGAAGAAGATATAAAAGATAGGGTTAGATGGAGACATATGACTCACTGTGACCCCCTTAAAGGAAAACCCGAAAGAGGAAGAATAATACGATTGTATCACCCTTACATTTATTATGTCACTGACTGAAACATTCTCAGTAAAGTCTGATGTGGTTGTTGCATAATTAAGTATGGTAACTTAGGTATGGAAGAGGGCCATGCCTGACCACATCTCTGATTACTCAGCAGTCTACTTATACCCATTTCAACCATCCTTCACAGTCTGTCATGTTCTTTCAGCCCACCCTCCCTTACCCTCAACCCTATCTTGCATCATCCCTCCTCCTTCTCGTCCCATCACCTTCATCCCACCTCCTCTTCTTCATCACATCACCCACCCTCATCCTTCCTTCTGTTCTCATTCTTCATTCACTCCTCTTTGTTGCAGGTTCCACCTGGGGGGTCCTACATGTGCTTGGACAAAGCCATTTCCTGAAGGCTTCAACCCTATGCTGAGTCTCCTCAGATGACCCATCCTCACAACCGATCCATCCATCCCCTTGACCCCTTCCTTCAATAAACCTTAAACTCATATCTTTGTTACATGGTCCTTGCTAGATCAATGCAAAATGCCAGTGTGTGAAGAATAAAGAGGCTGTTTTCTGTTTGGTTTTTTTGTGTGTGGGATATAACTGATATTCTCATCACAAGCCATCTGGAATGCGTTATAGGATCTTTCTTTTGACAGTTTTAGAATTGTGGTGTTGTAAGTCATAGAAGAGCATCACCATAAAGCATACTGGTAGTCCAACTACATTATAACAATTAATGGATGTATTTGTGAATTAATTCTTTAAATAATGTTGAGGGTTAGTTTGGTGTAAAATAACAAAGCTAAAATATGGCCTGAATAAGGATCTTACAATTGTATCTTTGCTCTCTCAAAAGAAGCTCACGAGCTATTTTATTAGGTTAACCTTTTTAATGGCTTGATACACAAATAGCACATCTATAACGCAATGCATTTATACGATGTGGTGAAGAAAACTTGCAGCTCAGATCAAGCATCAGAACAGGAATTAAATGTGATTTAAGTGCCTTTAAACATGGTATGCTCGTTGTTGCCAGAGGGACTGGATTTGAGAAACTGCAGATCTTGTGGGATTTTAATACACATCCCTCACTTGGGTTTACAGAGAATGGTCCAAAGCAGAGAAAATGCCTTGTTAACATCAGGGCTCAGCTGAGGATTTAAAGACTGGTTCAAGATGACAGAAATGCAACAGTTGCTCGAGGTGCCACACCTGCGGCTAAAAACAGGAGACAGCTCACCAAAACAGGCAATAACAGACTTGAAAGGTGTTGCCTGGTCCAATGAATCTGGACATTAGCCGCCGAACTAAGATGGTCAGAGTTTTGTGTAAATAACACGAAAGCAGTCTGATTGTTCCTTGCGTGATCCTACAGCTGGTAACACACATGACTATGTCTATATGAATTACTGCTAGCCCCATCCGTAGTTTTCCAACACTTAGATATGTGAAAGTTAATTTACCTTCAGATGAATGAACTGAATTCACCTGAAATGCTGATATAATCGTAGATTTTCTTCACATCATGTAAATGGTAGATTCATTCTGAGATGAGACAAATTTTTAATTTATTCAACAAAAAAAAGTTTAAAATTTAGTTCATCTGACTGGTGGCCACTGCTGTTTTGCTCATAGCTAATGATGGGCTAAGGTTTACAGCATTTTGCCTAAAACATGCCCTCTGCCCTTCAGATTTACTGCAGTGTCTCTCCAGTTTCTGAAGGTTGATGTGTTTAACTGAGACCTTTGGGTCATAAAAAAACAGCGAGCGAGAAAGAAAAAGTTGGGAAAAAAAAGGCCTGGGTAGGTGGTAGCTAAATCAGTGAGAGCACAAAGAGGCAGGCGTCTGAGAGGTATTGACCCTCCATTGATCGCCAGAAGCTGCGTGCTGGTATTGACCAGATAGAGGAGAGACCCAGGGAGGCAGCACACAGCTCCACCGCTGAGAGGAAAAAAAAAACAGAGAAAAACAACCATATACACTGCCTGCTCTGACCTTGTGGGACTTTGCTGTCCTACAGCCCACATCACTCTACCCCCACAACTCTCACACGAAGATATATGTGTGCTTGTGTGCGTGAGAGAGGCAGAGGCCCCTGCAGAGAACCATGCAGAGAGCTCAGCTTTATCTTGTTGAGGCCATTTCCTATCGTGCCTTCCACGAAGGTTCAGAGTGGTGCCAGTGAGTGCTGCAGCGGTTAATACAGGGTTGGCTGCTGCTCTTCTTCACACTGACAAAGATCCTTCAAAGATCAGAACATGTCCATGTGATTCAACCATGATTTGTAATCATCATTAGAAAGCTTTATTAATCTAATATTTTTTTTTTACAACAGCCGGAATGTTTTCTTTGTCTATTTGCAAAGAAGAAATATACAGTCCTTTGAAACAGTATATATTTACCTTTAACACCCTCACATTAGTGGGGTTATATCAGCTAGACCTACACAATGTAGAGCATATTTGGACAGTAAAAACAGGATGCTCTGCATATGAACTGTGAAACAAATCAGATCCCAGGACATACCAGGTTGGTCAGGGATAAAGAAATGGAAAGGTTTAAAGGAGAGCTACGCTATAAAACACTATCCTAGGACTTGAACATCTCATAAAACTCTATTCAATCATCTCAAGGCACAAATGACTGCAAGGACATGGAGAGGATTTACCAGAGAAGCCGGCAAGAGGCCCGTGGTAACTCTGGAGGAGCTGCAAAGTTCCATAGTTCAGGAGGTAGGATTTGTCCACAGGACACCTACGTATTAGTCATGCATGCCATGGATCTGGTCTTTATTGAAAAGACCAGATCCATGGGAAAAAGTGTGGCAAAAAAACTTCAGAAACAATAGAATAGAATAGAATACAATAGAATAGAATAGAACAATCCTTTATTGTCTCACAGTGGGAAAATTCAGGTGTACCAACAGCAAAGAGCAAACTTACAACAAAAGAAAAATACTGTACAGTTATTAGTTATGAAAAACAACTTACTAAATAAATTAAGGAAGTGTGCTACTGAGTAGGGGGATTTTGCACAAAAACACTAAGCTATTACATGAACAGAAGAACTCTAAAAAAGGAGGGATGTAAACACATATTGAGTTTGCTGAGAGCAGATATGGTTATAAAGTGTACAGCTGCTGCGAGGAAGGATCTGTGACAACACTCCTTTGTGCATTCAGGATGCAGCAGTCTGTCATTGAAGGAGCTCTCCAGCTCTGCAGCGGCCTCATACATGAGGTTGGAGACACTTCCCAACAGTGATGTTATTTTTGCCGGACTGCTTTTCTCTCTCCCCACCTGCATTCTGTCAAGGGAGCATTCTAGATCAAAACTTGCCTTCCTGATGAGCCTATTAACCATTCCCTCTTGGCCGTAGATAAGTCACTGCTCCAACATGGCTAATGGCACAATAATAAATCTTTAGGAGCAACAAGAACTCTAAACATGCAGCCAATGGAATGGTTTGGATTTAAACGTATTTGTGTGCTCCAATAGCCAGGTCAACGGCTAGACATAAGTCCAATTGAGTATCAGAGGGAAGACTTGAGTTTCCCACAGATGCTCTCCATTGACAGTTGGAGCTATTTGAGTTGGCGCAATTTGCAGTGAATGGGCAAACTGGGGTTGCAAGAACTTTGTATTTTCTTCCTAAAGTTCACAGTTATGCTCTACCTTTGCGTTGGTCTACCTAAAAAAAAAAAAAGATGAAATAAGGTTTCTGGTCACATCACAAAAAAAAAGGAAATTGAAGGGGTAGACCCCTGAATACTTTTTGCAAGGCACTGTGGGAGGAGAAATCCAAAGTAACTGGCCAAAAACAACAAAACAAGGCAGCTCGGCTACATTGGTTGCCTGAGTAAGATGTATATGACCCATAAGTTAGAAAACTTGCGGCTCAGAACTCTAGAAAGTCATGGATTAAAAAAGGGGAGGGGTGGGGGCAGTCATTAAAGTGAAAACCAGGAGCCACATGGGAGGCAGAATTTTAAATGACTCCCCTCGTAGCGAAGCTAGCCCAACAGAAGGACTAAACCTCACTCCGTCTCTCTCTATCCATCTCACTCTCTCCCTCGCAGAGATGCAATTAATTCGGATAGAGCGTGCCAAGTGTGCAGAGATAAAGCGGGCGGGATGCGCCCTCGCACATGCCGGAGGGAGGACAGTTTCCCATTCCCCAGAACAAATACAGATTTGGGGGCTTTTGGTCCATGCACGTCGTGACCAGACCTCATCTCATCGTTTCCACCTTGTCTCCTGGAGTTTTTGGCCAGTTTTCAATCCCACCGCAGCCCTGACAGAGAGAGAGAGAGAGAGAGAGAGAGAAGACAAGAAAATCTCCCTTCTTCTTTCCTGCTGCAGTAACACCACCCAAACTTTTTTACACCTATCAGACTCACAAGGCAGTCGATGATAAAAAAAAACACTGCGCTAACCCAGATTTTCACCCACTCTGAGAACAAGAAGTGGAAACATTTCTGCTTTTTTCAAATGCTTGTTTATAGCCCTCCTACCAGAACGTGGTAACCCAGCTGTTGATATTTCTCAAGGCCGGGATTGGGGGGGGCTGCAGGTGGTGTTGGAGGAGGCAGGGGTTGGTTGGAGATGTGCTGGGGTGTGCGTCATGTCACGGTACACAAAGCACGTACCATTCAAAGTGCAGCAGGGAGTATAGCTCAGGGCCAGGGAGGCCATCGATACCGTGGAAATTGATCGTAATCAACCAAGTTACAGAGAGTGAGCAGGGATTGGCCGACGACCATCTTTCTCCTTTTCTCCTCTTCGTCCCTCCTCCATCTTCCTCTTCCATGTTGCACTGCATTTCCTGGTTCTGCATTCTGTTTTGATTCAGACACTTTGTGTATTACTTTGACTTTTAGATAATGAAGTGGAGTTTTTATATATAAATATCTTGCCCTAGAAAATTGTTTTCAGTTTGGCCAAAAAAAAAAAAATCAAAAAAAAAAAAAATCAAAAGGAAACCATTGAGGGAGGGAGGGAATGGGGGTTCTTGGAAATTGGGTGCATCCTCTCCTCTGCGGCTCCGCTGTAATTTCTCATTTGGAGACGGTGGCATACCTGGCAGTGCAGCTGCACCGTTAGAGACGCTGTCCCAATTATAGCATAACACCTAGCCTTATGGTTTCCATGGCTGCACGACGCATTTCCCCGCAGGACGCAGCGTGGAGAAACGAGTGTCTTATCAACCATCACCCTGGTAATAACACTCCCCCGAGCCTTTGCCGCATGTGTCAGACCTTAACGAGGACCCTGGGTGAAATCTCTCTCCCTCTCCCTCCCAGTCCAGCCGCTGCCATTGATTTGGACTTAATCTGTTCCTACGTGTCCGCGTGAGCGTGTCGGCGCGCGAGAGAGCTGTTAGCGCGTGAGTGAGAGGTGAGAGGAAAGAAAGAAAGCCTGAGTGGGCCTACATGTGTTTGTGCGTCAAAAAGTGTGCAGATCTGTCACATTTAGACAAAGACTGAGGTTTATTTCAATACACTGCTATATTGAATTGGGTTATATATGTTGTGTTGCATCCGCTTCCAGGCCTTGTGCTTTAATTGATAAATAAATAAAAGCAAATAATAAATTCTATTTTAATCAACCAATTGCTTAAAAACACCACTATCTGAATTTAAAAAAAAATTGTTTCCCATTTATCAAATGCTTCCAAACTAATGACACCCCCTTTTTTGTAGTCTATAAATACACCAATTCTTTTTGGTGTACTTTTTTGAATTTTTTTTTTTTTTAATATTGAAAATAGAAAGATTGTTTTTTATTTTATTTAGAATATCAAATAATTTTAATAGCAGGCAAAAATAACCGACACAATATAAAATGTGGATTTCAAATGATTGTTTCACTTGTTAAGGCAAGGCAAGGCAAGGCAAGGCAAGTTTATTTATATAGCACTTTTCAGTAACAAGACGATTCAAAGTGCTCTACATGAACAGAAAAACATTACAGGGATAGGGGGAAAACAAAGGAACAAGATAAGTACATTTTTGACTAGACTTCTTTCATACATTAACAAACATACAGAAAGACTACCAAAGTAATTTTGTCCAACCTTTCCAAAGCTACAACTAGAATAACTTCTTTTTGTTTCATTGTTTCACTGGAACGAGCTTCATCACCAAAAACTCAAAGCTTATTTTTTTTTCTATTCATGCATTCCTCAAAGCTACAACTTAAGGTCTCTGATCTGACAATTCTAAACCACAGCTAAAATGGGAGAATTGTTTTTATTTATAATAAAGTTTTACTGGAACGAGCTTCATCACTAAAAATTGTAAGGTTAATTGTTTATATTCATAAAGCTAAAGCTTGAGGTCTCTGATCTGACATTTCTGACAATACAGCTAAAACAGAAAGCAGCAGAGTAAGGAAAGACAGCACAGTAGAGGTGGTGTGTGTGTGCCGTGCCTGTGTGTTTTAGTGTAATTGTGTGTGTGTGTGTGTTGTCTGTGAACTGTGGCAGATAGCTCTCGCAGCCAGAGTCTGATAGTGATGACGTTATCAGGCAGCCCAGTAGCTCTCTGTTCATGTAACAGAGCATCTTGTTTGATTAACATCCAGGAGAAATTAAGATTGTTTGCCTTTCAAGGCCAACAGGGAATCCAGATTCTGATAATTGCATTTGTTTTGGCCAGACAGACTGTTTTTTTTTTCTGTCTGCCTTTAAAGTCTTGCTGGTTCTACTCAATGGCGATTCCAAAAAAGCCAAAAGTGTGATCATTCACAATTCCAGCATCCAGCTTTCTCCATCCTGCTAGCAAGTTCAGAAACCGCAGCTGGCAAGCAGTTGTGCTTACACAGCATTTCAGAATGGTGGTAGCGGACATAACCCTTCACATAGTTCAGGCAGCCTTGACATTGGCCAAAATAGCTGCTGATGTTTTCAGAATTTCTCGATACTCCAGGTAACTGGCAGCTCCAAAAAGCAGAAATTCTGTTATCATAAATCCAATTTTTAATAAATTTTCAACATCCTCGACTGACTAAATGAACAGACACACGATTCTCCTCCCACTATGTGTCCAGCTGCATATGTCCCATCGGGCACAGGGACTCTCCTTCACCCACTCTTCTCGTTGAAAAAAATTGATCAATTGCATTGAGAGTCCAGCTGACCAGATCCATAATTTACAGTTAGGGAGATATGTAAAAAGAGGCTCCGAAAAAGACTGACAGAAGCAGGCAGGGAAACGGGGCAGGGAGAGGGGAAAAGATTGAGGAGAGGATAGAAAAGAAAACTCTCTGCCTTGACCAAGAAGCAGGAATAAGTTATGGTCAGTGGTCACGATTCAACTATAGGTAAGATGAAGAGCTACAGTGGCATACAAACGAGTGTTTTAGTTCAACACAAACACAGGATTTCAGAGAAAGGACTTTTATAACTACATTTGAGCAGGCGGTGGTAGTGTGATGGGCTGTGGGTGCTTTGCTGCATCAGGATCTAAAGAGCTGCCTTGATTGATGGTGCCATAAATGAAGGAAATTGTACAGAAATCAATTTGGGACCTTAAACTAAACTTTCATTTTGCATCAGGATAATGATCCAACAAGTCTCTGAATTGGTAAAACAAACAAACAAAAAAAAAACAGTAGATTTTTGAGTAGCTTAGTCAAAGTCCAGACTTTAATCCAATTGAAATGCAGTAGCAACACCTTAAAGGGGACATATGGTTTTTAATGCCTTCCATTTCACATTTAAATAATTCCGTTGTGTTCAGGTGCTGAGTCAATGCATGCGTGTGCCAAAAGTTTCTTCACTTGAACAAAATCAAAACTGAAGTAATAATTTTTGGACCAAGTGACAAGTGATCAAAAGTTAGCACCCAGCTTCAGTTGGTTCATCTAATAACCACTGATCAGGCCCAAAATCTGGGTGTAATGATGAACTCAGACCTGAACCTCCAAAAGCATCTAAACACAATTACAAAGTCGGCCTTCTTTCACCTGAAGAACATTTCCAAGATTAGAGGACTAATGTCTCAGCAAGATCTGGAAAAAAGGAATCCATGCATTTATTTTTAGTCGAATTGATTACTGCAATTGTGTCTTCACAGGTCTGCTAAAAAAGTTGATCAGACAGCTGCAGCTGATCCAGAACGCTGCTGCCCGCATCCTCACTAAGACTAAGAAAGTAGAGCACATCACCCCAGTTCTAAAGTCCTTAAACTGGCTCCCTGTATCTCAGAGAATAGACTTTAAAATACTTATATTTGTCTATAAATCACTTAATGGCTTAGCACCTAAATACATCACAGACTTGTTATCAATGTGTCCAGCCCCCAGACCACTCAGCTCTTCTGGTTCTGGTCTACTCTGCATAACCAGAACCAGAACCAAACATGGAAAAGCAGCATTCAGCTTCTATACTCCACAAATCTGGAACAAATCTCCAGAAAACTAACCTGACTCTCACCAGATGGATGTTGTTCAGTCGAGCTCCACACAGCATCAACACATCCATCTGGAATCGCTGTCATTGTGTGGGATTTTCATACCACATAAAATGGACGATCCAATCAGCATCGCCGGGCAGGATTTTCGTAGATATGATATATCAAAGAAGCAACTGTTTGGATTCAGACAACAATGATGGTCTGCAGCGAGGAAGCAAGCAGTAACCAGACGTCCATGAGTCCACGTTTTGGATGACCTGTCGCCGGCAAAAGCTATCCTCAGAAATCATGATGGAGTAAAAAAGTTTAACGCAGTTTAATGTGTGGAGCTCTGCGGAACGAAATCCATCTGGCAAGAGTCAGGTTACCAACATATTGCAAATCAGCCGGAATACTGAGTTCCCTTTAAAACAAGATTAAAAACTGACCTGTTTAGAGATGCTTTCAGTCCATAATAACAGGACCATTGACCAACATATTTGATGTGTTTTGATGTTTTCACCCGATTTATGATGTTCTTATGTTTTCATGGTGTAAAGCACTTAGAACTGCCTTGCTGCTGAAATGTGCTATACAAGTAAACATGACTTGACATTATGACATTATTGGGACATTATGAGATGACAGATGATGTCCTGGGGTATCTCTTCCCAGATTCTGACCAGGGTATCTCTGAGCTCCTGTACAATCTGGTGGCATCAGATTGATTTAGTTTAAATTTGTAGTCTAACTGTTTTTAAAATCATTAATATTTGCCTTTAGTTTCCGTTTTCCTATGTTTTATTTTGTTTCAATTTTTCTACGTTTTATTCCAACTGTTTTTTTACTTGCTTCTATTCTGTTTTTATTATCCTATGTTTTAATCATGTAAAGCACTTTGCATTTTCCTTGTACTAAAATGTGATATACAGTTAAATTTGCCTTGCCTTGTCTTGCCTAACCTTCAGGGCATAAAACTCAATATTCAAGCCGGACACATTGTTTGAGTTTTAAAAGATATGTTATAAATAATAATGCCTCAGTCCAGGCAGGCAAAGACTTAGTAAAGAGCAGGAGCTAGGCAATGCTGGCTGCTGACTGCTCAGATTGGGCTGAGCCTTGAGGCAGGTCAATAAGGCTGGCGTGGGTCGTACACAGTGAAACAAGCAGAAGATGGCTGACAGGTCCGATGGGCTTGGAAAGGTTCTTGGTTGTGAGGAAGTCTAGGTTGTGTCCAGAAAACAGAGAGCAGAGGAGGTGTCCATGGACAATGCAGACGACTCTCCCTGTGGCTCTATGCTTCTCCGGGAGTGAATGCTGCTTGTCGGGACTTTGATGCAATCAACTGGGTTCCGTTATATAGGACATTTTTTGACCAATCTGTATAATCTGACCCAATCTGTATAATATGATTGAATTTGGTTTTGTAAAGTGCCTTGAGATGACATGTTTCATGAATTGGTGCTATATAAATAAAATTGAATTGAACTGATTGGAAGAGTGGAACAAAGCAAAAAGTGAAGAAACCTCTTAAAGGGGAATTATTCTTTGCCTGAAGGATGTATAAAAACAAGAAAACCATAATTTGGAGGAACTAAAAGGAAGCAGTATCGTATTATTTACCTTCTAAAAGGTTGCATGGTCCTGGTGATTTATCAGGAAGTGTGAAGGAGCCCTAACTCAGTAGAAGCTCTACATAAATAGCTCTACATAAATTAACTCTTGGACAAACTATACACTGGTCTACAAACCAAAGACAAAATGTTAGTTTTGTTTTTGTTCTCACAAGTTTTTTTTGTTTTGTTTTTTTTGTTTTGTACTTTGGGATCATTAGGTACATACATGAAGCCCACACTAATCTTTATATGTGACAGATGAAAAGAAAACTGCTTAAACATTCCCTTGGGAATGGTCAGCTGTAAGCTTTGCTGATCTACTATGAATTTCTTGATGATGAGGATACTCTGAGACATCTTTGTGCTTATCAATAATGCATTTAAAATCTGGAAAGTAGGGCTGGAAGTCTGGCAGCTGAACTTTTATGACACTAATTATTTATAAAAACAGTGAAAAGAGTGACCTGTTTTGACATTTAGTATATTATATTGTCTTAAAAATATTTTATCACTCGTGCACATTCAAACCAAAATATCAACATTACAACTAAAATATAATTTACTTGAACTATGTTAATTATTATATATATTATATTAACTCACCATATTTTTACAGTAATATGGTCATTTTAGACTATAAATAATGATACAAAAAATCTGCTGTTGTCTACAGCAGAATGTAGTTTAACATTTTAATCAAACAGGTAACGAGAAATATTGTGCTTTTTGTAGCAAAGAGTCAATTTTTGGAGAAACCTATTAAAAGTTCTGACACTCAAGAGCTCTTTGGTAAATCAGCCCCAACAGCAACAAGTATCTTTGCTGAATTTCCTCAAAAGCACCCACACAATGACAGTTTCCACCAATTCAATGGTCCAGGTTGAAAAGAGACAACAGTCCTTCATACACGAGCTCAATGAAACCCAAACAACTGCAGCACTTCTATTGCTGGTTAAAGATGTTTATTAAATCTGGTTTTAACACCAAGTTTAACGCTGTAACTAAATTTACTGGGATAACAAGCTCTAAAAAAACAAAAAGTGTACCAAATCTTTTAACAGTCATATAGAAATCTTTATTATTTCTGATTCAGGCCATTTTACACACCAGGATCCAAAGATAATGCTTCAATTTAATAAAACTTGTCCCAACTGTAGAGATCAGGGCTGTGTTGATTACAGTGATGTGCTCCTGTACCATATAGTTATCAATCTTGCCTCCAGACAAGAGTGGCACCAATCCGAGATTTTATGGACAATTTCTGGTCACTGATTTGTCAAAGGTACGGCATGCTTGTGCTAATTTTAACTGATTGCGATTCCTCCTTGAGATCCATCCAAGACACCAAGATATGTGCTCATACTTTCTGAATATATTAAAAATTAAAATGTTTTAGTAAAAAGCTTTCAGTAAAGCAAAAACATTTATCTCACTAACAAGACAAAACAAACAAAAAAGATAGAGAGATACCTCTTTCTGCATCAGCGAAAACCTACAGTAACAGTAAAATCCTGTAAATGATAGGAACGGGTGTAAATGTAAATTTGCTATCCAACCTCAGTCCTATATTTTTAATGATGTGTTTTATGTACTGTATGTAAAACGTGAACCCACATCCTCAACTATCCGAAACACCTCTGAAACTTTCTCCATTAGAATAAGGACAATACCTCTGTATTGTTCTTATTCTAATGGAGAAAGTTTTGAAACCGTGATTTGATTAATTTCAAGCAATGTTGATTTGTGAAGCATCTTACATTGTTTGTGCTTTTCTCTGACTTAATTTAAACACCTCAGTGATTGTAAAAATAGCTAACTTTGGCTCTTCTCCCCTTGGTTACAACTTCCACTCTGCAAAATGTTGTCAGGGCAACCTGTTGGCACTTATACTGTATTTGCTGACAGCAAAAAGATCAAGCCACCGATAAAGAAACCACACTATTAAAGAAATAAATGGTCTGATTCAGGTCACTAGCTTTTTCTTGCTGGTAACAGGTAACAGATTAATGAAAGCAGAATCCTCATGCTTCACAGTGTCATTAAACTCAGATACAAAGCAGAAGAAATAACCAATAGACGGCAACGATACAGCAAAGATACGGCAAGTTGGTGTTGGCGCATATGTTTTCTGCCCCAGGTAACTACCCCTGGAAGAATAGTTACTGTTTTAACAGCAGCTAATGCAGATCTTAATAAAACAAACAAAGAGGGATGCAAGTTCACATCCCAACAATACATTGTAGCTCACACTGGTTTCTATTAAAGAAAGGTCAGAATGTGATGCTCTACTCATCTAATCATCACATTCAGTTTGTCTGTTGTAAATATTTAGTATATCTATCTATCTATCTATCTATCTATCTATCTATCTATCTATCTATCTATCTATCTATCTATCTATCTATCTATCTATCTGTATATATATATTTAATAGTTTTAAAATACTTTTTTAGAAACTTTGATTTTATATGAAAAAACAAAATACAAAAACAGATATTTTTCATTAAAATAATGGTGCATTGAGGAACTAAAGTTACTTATAAAGCTAATTCCCCAATGCCTCAGTAGAAAGGACTGAGCTTGGATTTTAGCAATACAGGGTTGATCCCCAACATTGTGCACCTTCATATTATCATACTCCCATCTCTATTCTTTGCTCGAATGACTCACTTATACATCCCCAAAACAAAACCAGAGAACACAAAAGAAAACTGTGCGAGTCTCAAAATCAGAATCCTTCTCACAGTTTTGGGCCAACAAGTTTATTTCTTGGCTGACAGCCACAAAGTTTGACATTAGCTTGTGACCTTTACACCATCTGAGTTCAGATAGAGACTCTGATTTCCATCTGTGACCTCTGTGCTGACCCTGTGTTTAGCAGTCTCTTTTTACAAACAAGTATTCACAAGTAGGGGACTATGAAAGCCATGGATTTGGAGGGTGGCTACTGAAGCACTGATTAATAATACCGCGTATTGTCCTTCATCTTCCAATTAGAAAAGTCATCAAGTTCAATCATCTTAGTTAATTATTTTGATGGCTCTTTCCAAAATAAATACTTAGTCAGTTTAAATGTATTCATGTTAAACTGCATGATGTGTCACAGACTGGTGGCGGGGTTTATGGACATAATTAACATTTCCTATTCCAGTGGACCCTTCCAGGACTAGACTGAGTTCATAATTTTAGTGGAAATACATGCAGGTTTATGTAAAGGAGGCATACATACATAACTACTTCCCAACGTTTTTTTTAGTTGATTATGATAATAAAAAGTTAGGACTAAATATTACTAAATTACATGAAATTAGGGTCAAAATTGGTGCAATTCATAGATACGAGTGCTTTAGTCTTACAGGCGGCTTATGGACTTATGGCACGTTCAAAATCTGCTTATCAGCGTCTGTAATAATTTTCTGTAATAATCTTCAATGACACCCAGGGTCTGGTCTTCTCACCATTATTTTTAGTTTGATCACATTCAGGTCAGAGTTTTGAACGTGTGACGGTTTGGTTATGTATGTAATTAACTGAAGTCCCTATTAATGTCTTTTTTAATGTGACCTAAGTAAGTATTTTTTTTTTAAATCCAGTAGTTTAAAAAATCAAGTCTATTTGAATGTAGACTAATTGCAAAACTGATCAAAGAAACCCGTCTTTTTTCTGACAATGTTAATGGCGTTCACAGGTTAGACTGTATTGGCTGCTGCAGCTCCTTGTCTGTCTGTATAAAATTAACTGCTCTTTGCGCTGAGCAGAGTTTCTAATTAAGTAACTGTATGGTTAAATTAAGCAAGCAGGCCCCTCTGGTTACTCCGTAAAAGAAAAGCCCAATCTTAAATGTTTCATGTCATGAACGGTGACCAAAATGCTTGCTTGCGAGATCCATGCAAGTGGTGAAACAAATTATCTTACTCATTGTCAGCTAATTTCCCTTTTGCTGCATTGGGAAGACATTTAAAATAATGCTAAAACGTTGAGTGGGATTTTTTACAATAACACATGTGCAATCAGTTAGAGTTTGATACTGTAAAGTTGACATTGTTCGTTTAATGAGTTGTACATCACAAAAGTCCAGCAGAACACTGGAGAACAACTTACAGGTATGCTTATTGTTCACATATATCTCTTTATGTTCCTCGGTGAGACTTGGTTTACTTTGCTTTATTGGACAGGGCTTCTCCTGGCTCCTCAGTCCTCTGCTGCATACTCACTTGCAAAGCTTGTTTTTCTTCCCGCTAGTCCCATTTTTACAAGCAGCATTCCTCCCTCCTCAACAATTGGACTGCATCAGTTCTGCTATCTCCCCGCTCGAAGAGACGGTGGCGTCGGAACTGCAAAGGGGCCAGCCTGTGCAGGGGCATTTGCAAAAGGGGGGGGAAGGGCATGTCTGCTGGCAACGAGGGTGAGCAGATCAGTGCGGCTCAGTGTCTGCGAGGCGGTGATAAGATTCCAGGATTTTCCCAGTGTGACAGGCCAGCTCATGAGCCGTACACCCACCATATGACCCTCCCTGACTTTCTTCACCCCCACACCCCCCCCCCCCTGTCCTACACTTCTCTTGGGCCCCTTCTCCTCAGCAAACGGGGGCCACAGCCCAAACCCCACCCCAAATCTCCAAAGTGATGATCCTAATCTGAGATACTCTTGGTGCTCAATAAGAGCACGTAAACGAATCAGTGCATTACACTCACACATTCCTTTAACTCTACACTAGGCGTGCTGTCTCTTTCTTTCTCTCCGGCTCACTTCTCTTTCTTTATCTCTGCCTCCCCCCCCCTCACCCCCCTCTCCTTTTCCTCTCCCTTGGATGGCAGGTCAGGCGGTGAGCTGTGCGGGCTCGGAGGAGGTAAGGACGCCGCGGTGCACATTAATAATGAAAGGCCTCAGCCACCACCCCCAGATACACACACACACACACACACACACACACACACACACACACACACACATTCACGCAGTCACGCACACACTCCCCCCATTGCCATGGCGATGGCACTAGCCCAGTGCTGTCACCTAGGGGGAGGTGGGGGAGGCGGGGGGAGGTGTGTGGGGGGGTGGGGGGGTGAGTTGGGATATAGCTCCGCTCTCCAGCTCTCCTCTCACAAAGCTGATCACAAGCTCGTACACAAGCGCGTCACGCTGGGCCTTCCGCTGTGGACAGTCGCTAATTAAAACCACACTTTTGGCTGCGGATGGAATCTGCATCTACTTCCCCACCTGGATGCAGAGGAGCGGCTTTAAAGCAACACAAACACTCGTCACTTATTACCAGATGGAAACGGGTCTTTATAGCGAGGTTCATCTGAATGTAACCGTGTTTATTAGTAACTTAAGCATAACCGAAAAGTTCATTTATTTCATTAAATAAATTGAGAGAGCTATATTTCAGGCATTTTTCTTGACAAATTAAGAAGATTAAGGTTTACATAATTAAAACCCAAAATTTTGTTTCTCAGAAAATTAAAACATTACACAAGACAAATGAAATAAAGGATTTTTTTTTGACAGAAAAATGTAGGCCTGCTGTTGAGTATGTCCATGTACTGTAGATTATATACGGCAACTACATGGTCAGCACTCTTGAATTACTGCATCGGTTTAGTGTGGCATGGGGGTTTTCAGCGTGTGGCTCTGCTGAGGGGTTAGGGAAGCCCAGGATGCTGTCATATAGGCCTTCAGCTCGTTTGCCTTGTTGGGTCTGGTGTCCCTCGTCTTTTGCTGGATGGTGCTCTATATGATTTCAGAGGAGTTTAGACCAGACCACTTCATTGGCTAATCCAGCACACTGAAACCATGGTGCATAAACCAGGGATTGGTACTTTTAGCAGTGAGGGGAGGTGCGCAGTCATGCTGGAAGACAATTTTAGCATTGCACAAAATAAGGATAGCATAAAATTGCTGTATTATTAATTATAGCAATTTTATAATTAACCCTAACTAATATCTTTTTGTCACTAGTCCTCAATACTCTCCCTGAGCTTAAGTGTCACTAAAATCTATAACCAGAGGTGGCATAAAATGCAGTCATAATCATTGCATGTTAAAGGGGAACATATCAGGCAAATTCCACTTTTTTTAGCCCTTAAATACATATTGTTGTGTTCTTGGAGTCTCTAGGAACGCAGAAAATTTGATTGTGGTCTGTCCAGGTGCTGCGTGGATATCTTTATGTTTTTTTTGGGCCATATTTTTCAAGCCGTTCAGTTTTCCTTTTTTTTTTTTTTTCTTCTTCTTTTAGTAGGTCATCACAGTATTTGTGGCGGAGCTGCTAAACAAGGTCATGGAGGTCCGGCTTACCAACTTCATGAATCTGTCATTTTTATTTCTCAGAGCAATTTTGCAGTCCAAGCTGAAAGATGCCGAAACTACAAGTGGGTAAAGTCAAAATGTTCTGTTGTCCCACAGCACGCTCCAAAAATGTCCAATCGGGGTGGATTTGAATGCTCTGTAACTTGAGGGGTGGGGGGTGGGATTGGATGTGAAGCGCCTCCTTTAGATTTAAAGAGACAGCAACAAAACGAGTCGCTCTCCGGCGAACCTCAGAACAGGGGTAAAAAGGAAGGGGTTAGGGGTAAATTAATGAGGAATTCAGACCAAAGCATTGCATTCCCACTTCATATATATATATATATATATATATATATATATATATATATATATATATATATATATAGACTGTAACTGAATGATTTCAATGTGAAAAGAGCTAATTGAAGAGTATATGTCTCCTTCAATACATTATTCACAAGCAGAGTTTCAGTGTATGGCACTTGAACTGTTGTGGCCTACCAAACATTACATCAAACAAGTATTTTCCTATTGAGATATTGCACACTCTGAAAGTGGATGAAACACATTGTGTAGCTCTACCTTGGAAGCTTGAAAACAGCGAGAGACATGAAGTGGTCTAAAACCAGTATTTCTGTCTGTAACCCAAGTACAAGTCAGCCACAAACCTTTGAATAGGCTTTGTTCCGTAATCATCTCAAGGTTGCAGTCCTCCATAGGGTCTTTGCAACCGTTTTTACCTCACTTTTTCCTTCCATGAAACTTTCTCATGCTTGTCAACAGAACCATGTGAACTGTCAGCTACTTTAGCAATTTCTTTTTGCTACTTGTCCAGCTTGTGGCGCGTGTGGATGACTGCTTGCTGCACTGTCGAGTCTGCAGCTTTCCACTATGGTTATGGAGGCCATACCATTTCTTTATCTCATCCACTGAATTTTAGGTTTTAGTTAGCTTGAAGAAGCCATATGAAAATAACGGAAATAAATAGATTAAATATATCAGTCTATGTAAATCAAATATATGATGTATGAATGTAACATTCTGAAAAGACTTACTGAAATAAATAACTTTTAAATAAATAATGTAATTTACTGAGATGCGCCTTTAGTGTGTACACTGAAAACCAAATTTTTTTTCCTGGGACTTGTTTTCGCTGAAACTTCACAAGACATTCAGCTCCAAACACTTTGAACCCAGGCTTCCTCAGTTTCACTTCGGTAATCCATGACTGCCATCGATCTCCTGCATTTCAGCTCGTGCTTTCTGACTATAAATGTCAGTGAGCAGGGCGAGTGTCACAAAGACCTCGGAGGAGAGCAAAAATCATTGACAATAAATGAGATTTAGGAGGATTTTCGCAGGGTTTTCATGCACTCTGAAGAAACACGGCAATCAAACTTGTTCTTATTCAAACATCTTTTAAATCATTTTGGTTACATTTTAGCACAGCAAGGCTCCATCATTCCAGTGTAGGAAGATTACACAGGCAGCATGAATGGACATGATGGTGATCCATTTTTCCACCACCTTTCGCTTTCTTTTTAAGAGATTTCTGGGGTAAGGTTGTTGTTGTTGTTTTTTTCCTCCTTCTTTTCATGCTATCCAATTATAAAACAAAAGGAAACATTTCTTATAACCTGTGGAAAAGTTCATTTTCTTACTCAAAACCGCTCTTAAAAAAAACATGCAATTAGACAATCAGACAAAACATGGGAATTGTAAATTTGACACAAATACATGCATTCCTTTTTATTCACAAAACCAGTCCAATTTTCTAAACAAATACAAAGATTGAGTTATTTTTTTTTTCAGATGCTGTAGCTACCCAGCAACTTAACAAAAAAAAAAAAAAAAAAAAAAAAAAAAACTCTTGAAAATTTAACAAATGAACCAACAATAATAATAAAAAAAGAAATGCAATCTTCTCAGTGCGTTCAGTAGGGTAGACTCAGAGCAAGTGCTGTCTCTCGGTGCTATTGCCCTGAACAGTACTGGCACGTGCTCAGTAGGGCCACAGTAACATAAGGCTGCCAGTTTCACAAGAAAGGAAAAGTTTGAAGATGCAGAGGAGGGCTTATTAAAGGAGATTACAGTAGTGATGCCTTCAAACTCAGAGAGCTTTGCCAGCAACAGTATTCACTTCCATTTCAGTCTGAACTTGACAGCCTCACATTTTAAATCACGTTCTCCATCCGTCTCCAACAAACGTATCCGTAAACTAGACATGGGTTTAGGTAACATAACAGTGAAGAGTTACGATGTTCGCCATTAGCCGCTAGCTTTAAAATATAGCTGTAAATTTACATTCTCTACACAAGTACCGAATCTTTTCACACATGAACAACATTAACACCAAACACAGAAATTAGTTGATTGTCCACCATCTGTCCCTTATTTCTGTTTCTGGCAATTAGCAGTTCCGCGTTCAAGCGACAGGAGAAGAAAAGAAAAAAAAGGGGGGGGGGGGGAATCCAGCTGGGAAAAAAGACATAAAGGTACGAAAAAAAAAGAAAACATAGAAAAAGGGAATGAATAGTTGCCATAGATGCTTTTCTTTTACGCTTCATTTTTGGTTCAAGGTTTAAGTAGGTGCATCCATATTCCGATTTTTTTCTGCTTTTTTTTTGTTGTTGTTTTTTTATATATAATTTTATTTGTTGCTAGTTTGTTTGTTAACCAGTGTCTGTTCTGGAGACAATCCAGGAGTTGGCATTGCACTTGATGGCAGAGCTTTGGGTAAGGAGTGGAGGAGGAGTCCTACTGGAACCACCGGAACGCCGCTCCTGTTGGAAGCATCACCTTCTTGGAGAAACAGAAGACAACAAGGGAGAGGAGGGGAGGGGAGACAAATAAGTTAGAGGGACAGAAGAAGAGGTTGTTACTGAACAGCAACACTTGTGTGCGCGTTTCCACATAATGCATGCACAATTAGACTGGAACAAGCAATCAGCTGGTAATCAGAATATGTTTTTTGTTTTTTTTTTGTCAGGTCACAAAAAAAAGTTTTTTCCCCCCCTCTGTATGCACCATATCTAAATGCGACCAGATCTATGTGACAACTCTCTTCACTATAGAAGCTGTTATTGAGGAAAGAGGACTCAAATTCATTTTCATTGTCAGTGATGGATCAAAGTAAACACAGAACAAAGCCCCCACCTAAATGACTCCCTCAAACAGGAATATCTCATAGAAATATAGACAGAATGAAACTCAAATATGCATTTGTCTGTTATGTTAAAAACATATTAGAAGAAGAAAAATATAATCATTAGTAAAGAATGAAATAGTTAGACTACAAATATAGGAGAAAAAAAGAATAGGAAAAGTCAATAAAAGGGAAGAAATTATGCTTAAAAAATGAAATCAGAAGAAGCACCAATGGTGTAAGGAATTCTTAAATAGTAAACTGTATTTTTTTATGTCATGTTTCCTTTCAACCTCACTCTGCCATGGAATACCCTGGATTTGGATATATCATCAGCTTAAATGTAATGATACATATATTTAGTCCGTGTACTAATTATGCTAACCACTAATAGAAATATATCGCTAATTAAAGACAATTTAAAATGTCTGCACCAAAATCCTCAGTTTTATAGGATTGTATCTAATATACATATATACCTTTTTCTGCAAACAAAGAAAAAATAATGACGGGTCATGCCAGGAAAGCAAGAATAAATGCAAAGAAAAAAAAATTAATACTTTCTTTTACTTTTTTTAAACATAGTTCTAACGCAAAGAAAAAAGCTTAAAGCTCAAGCTTTACAAACACATGAAATCTCAACTGAGCATAGCTTCTGTGTTTTTCGACGTGCATATTGTTCCTTCCCTTTTCTTACAGTTTGCTGCTTTTCTTAAAACATTCAGCTAGCTTTGTTATTGACATCAGACAGGTGGGTTCTATGGCGTCCTCCTTTAGCAATCAATAATTTTACCTGTAGTAAATACGGGGTCATCTTGAGTTCAAATGTCCCCGTAACAGATTTTTATTTTTATTTTTATCCAAACTGAAACCACTACAAGACAGGGTTTAAAGTAGGGCTGAACGATTTTGGAAAATAATCTAATTGGGATTTTTTTGTCTTAATATTGCGATTTAATGCGATTATTTTTTTTTCAGTTTAATTTATCATGTCTTTTTAAACATATACAAACAACAAATCAATTTGTTTCATCGCTGTGCAGATCAGGTGCTAAAAGAGCGGCTGCGTCTCAACTTTGATGATTGCGTTCTGCCTACGATTTATTTCCAACAAAATTACGATTTCATTTTGACTTTTCTCTGCATTAACCACAAGCAACAAAAATGGCCTCTAGATAAAGATGCTTGTATACAACGACAATTTAAAACAAGAACTTTTAATGTTTTTATTAACCAGAATATTATTCAAGAGAACAGTTTTTAATTGATTTGGACATCAATCCTTGTTGAACATGAAGTGCAAAGTGCAACCAACAAGCAAGACTATGTATTAAACAGATTGACCTGTACTAGATGCTATGGTGAAATTCCTGAAAGTTTCTGGTAAAACAGTATGATTATATAAAGTCTAAAACAAGTAATAAAATTAGATTATCTCACTGCTGCAACTGTCTTCCCTTCCATGTGGAGGCAAACCCACTTTAAACATATTACTGACACCTAAAGGGGGCGTCTGATTCACTAATTGTTACATAGTCAAAATTGTAGACCTCTGCGATTTGGAAATTGCGTTTGATTATTTTGCAAATGCGATTAATTGTGCAGCCCTAGTTTAAAGCAGGTAAAATATCGGCTGCTCCACAGTACCCCAATTCAATCCCAACTATTCTTTTAACGTAGAAAATGTATTTTAAGTAATCATATCACTTGTTTTGCTCAATTAACACCAAAGGAACGATTGGGTTTTCAACTGTAAAGTCATAAAATGTTTGTTTGTTTTTTTAAACAGAAGAATTCTGGTGACCTACAATATTGATGTCAATCAGCTAATAGACTGGTTGAGTAATCAGCTCAGTATTGGTCCTATTTCAGAGTTTGACCCTTGGTTAGACGCATGAGTGAAATCCCTACATCACTGCCCTCAGCACCAGAGGAGGAACAGGCCTCTGCTCACACAAAACCCAATACGTCACATTTATTATTTAGTCACCACACACATTGCCCTCCCACACCATCATGAATGGTGATGTTGCTTTCCATTCACGACCAAACGACCCCCCCCCCTCCCTTCCCCCCAGTTGCTGTGGTTATCAGCGTGTCAGACTGCACCGAGCAGGAGTGGCACACATGCATGCAGCTGCAGAGCTCAGCAGCAGCCTGCCAGTCAGGAGATAGAGAGCAGCTCGGGTCCCTGGAGCCAGAACGCGGCTGGCGTCCTGCAAAGCGCGCCTCTATTCTGCAGCACGGATTCTTCCGTTTGCCAGAACTGCCTGGAGTGAGGTGGTGGTGGTGGCGGCGATGGAGGGGTGGGGAGGGTGGGTGGGTAGAAGCTCGGCAAACATTTACGCACCCACACACACTCTCACATCGAAACCAATATGTATTCAAGTGCAGTCACACACCTCCACACACAGCGGCACGTTAACCGACTCTCGCAGTACACCCCCGAAATCACACCAAACAGTGAGACTGTTCAAGTAAAATTCTCATATATGCTGGAATCAGGCTCAGTTTTCCCTCAGCACTCAGCAGAGATTTTCTTAATAAAGAACCAGCCACACCGTGAGTACAAGCACATATGCAGGTCCTATATCATAAATGAAAAGAAAGTAGGACTTATTGACACGATTCTGTCTTTAAAGCACCTATTTTAGTTAAACTGAGGCGAAAAAAAATAAATAAATAAAGCGCTCTCGAACATAATCAGACTAAAGTTTTCGGGGTAGTTTAGTATGGCTCTCATATGCAGCCAACAAAATTATGAGTTTTTCCAGGGGAGCTTTGAGCGAAATGCCCCATTAATTCAACCAAAACAATACCTGCCTTAATTACTTCTCAGGCCCACTTAAAGCAGTGCTTTACTCATAAATCAGGCCTGAGCTTTTGTGGTCACTGTTGCTCTTTCATGTGGACATGAAAATTAGTGACAGCAAGGAACGCCCTCCACATTACCTTTCTTCACAAACTTTAACTCCTGCTGACAAATATAAAGCAATCTTCGTACTGGAAAATGACCTCAATCCAGGTTATGATTGTAGTTATTTCAGCCAAATAGAGTTTTATTGGTGTCTTTTTTTGTATACTTAAAGACACAGAAAACTTTAGTCCAGTTTATGTGCTAGGTAGGCATTGGGCTGGGTATTGGTATAAAATGATACAAATTGATAAAGCAAGCATTTTTCATAATTTTTCACTATCTATAGTTCCCATTGCCAAAAGTCGTTTTAATTAGATGGCAGAGAAAGGTCCAAACTCTGACTTTATCGCTTACAGGGTATTAAAGTACTGCCCCTCCCCTACTTACTGCTACATACATACTGAAGGCCACTTAACTGAAAGTTGCTTACGCTTTTACTTCTAATATAGTTTACAACGCTCTACTTGTTGACTCTTTCTCTACCAATTAAGGCTGATAAAAACCCAAAAAGGTTGCCAGATATCTGTTAAATTCTCTGAGCTTAAAGGGGATGGTCATTATCTGATCTAAAATTGGATTATTATCAAAGGGTGGGGGAAAATCCTTTCAGGTGATGGAAAATTTGCATTTCAGGTTCCGAACATTAGAAACAAACACATATTGGTTCCTGGTGATTTCATTGCTGAGTCAGCTCCTTTAAGTCTGAGGCCATGGTCATTGACTAGAAAAAGGTGGATTTTCTCCCCTGGGTTGGGGGTCGGTGTCTGTCTCAAGCGGAAGAGTTTAAAGATCCTCTAGCCCCGAAACAGAGCCTTAATCCAACCAGATCTACCATTTGAAAAATGTGCCTAACCAAGGCGGTGCCTGGCGGACCAGGGAATGTGCAGGGGCTGAGAGCTCGGTGCTGTCTATGCTACTAGAACAAGGTAAATAAATGCTAAATAAACTAAATGAATGCTAAGCTAATAAATCACTAACCTGAAAAATTGTTAGAAAGACTGCAAAGTTCACTATCCCAACTCTCTATGAAGACTTGTGCGAGACGGAGCCGCTTTTATACCCCACAGTGGCAGAGATACTGATGTCAGTTCTTCTGCGTGATGTCTCAAAAACTTTTAAGTGCCAATACAGATTTTAAATTCAAATGCAATAACACTCATTGAACATGAGAAGGCCGCTACACAGACAGTTTTAGACACAAAAACGGGACTTCAACAAATGTGCCATAAATTATAAAACTGGGACATGTTGACAGCCCTATAAGACATCTATGTATACAGTTTATAAGCAAAAAATATATATATTTAATTTGGGGGTTAGTTGTTCTTTAAGTATCTAGGCCTTGTTTATGAGTGAGAGGTTGTAGTAGGATCACAGAGGAGATGGACAGATGGACTGGGGCTTTGTCTGCAGTCGGCTCCGCAGACGAAAAAAAAGAACGATCTGAGCCAAAAAGCCAAGCTCACAATTTAGCAGTCTGTGTATGCTCCAACCCTCACCTAAGGTCATCAAGTATGGATCATGACTGAAAGAGCAAGATCCTAAATACAAGGGGGGGCCCAAATGTGAGCTTCCTCCAGAGGCTGGCCGGATTCAGTCTTTGAGATAGGGTGAGGAGCTCTGTCATCTGGGGGGGAGCCCAAAGTAGAGCCGCTGCTTCTCCGCATCAAAAGGCCTGAGTTGAGGTAGTTTAGACAGCTGTTCAGGATGCCCCCCCGGGCCGCCTCCCTTCTGAGGTTTTCCGGGCACATCCCATGGGAGGAGACCAGGAGAAAACCCAGAACTCGCAGGAGGGACTATATATCCTGTCTGGCCTGTCTCTGGAGTTGAAAGGTCAAAATTCAAAGGATGCACAAAGCTACTAGTGGGATGTCTGTAAAGCATTGGACTGCAGACTCCACTCAAGCAGACTTTGTCATGCTTGCGTAATTCTATAAAGAGCAGAACTGGATAAGATTCAGCATAAAGCAAACCTGAAAAGGAATACTGGTTTTAGAGAGGGTTAATTCTATATTTTTACTATGTGTCAGAATCAAAATAAGATTAAATAAATGCTATAAATCACATGATTATTTTAGCAACTAAACCTAGAAGTAATATCTGCAAACTGCTTGAGTGTTCAGTGCATCTTATATGTATTAGGAAAATCATTTTTGAACGCAAATGACCCTGAGGTTAACCGCCGACATATTGCAGTAGCGTCTCCTCCATCTTGGCGGTGACCGTTCTGCAGCAGCGCTCAGCTGTTAGGCAGAGAGTTGGAGGACAGCAACATCTGGCGCTGCCACAGATGTTAAAAACCTGGTAAGGGCTGGGCTGACCATGACGTAATGTGTGGGAGGAAAAATAACACACGCCTGGAAACGAGCGGTAATGCTGTTTTTCCTCATTATCAAGTGTGTGCAATCACTGGGGTGGGGGTGGGGGGGTGAGGGATGGGCGGTGGGGGGTTCGTGGCAGCATTTCAGGAATAGAAAACGTCCTTCGCTCCCTTCCTCAAACACTGATTGCTAGGGTTCACGCAGATGAGATCCGTGGGTGTGAAGAGGCCAATCACTACTACAAATCGATGGATGTGTGTTTTTTTTATCCCCCCCCCCCTTTCAGATGAAGGCAAATCCATTTGGTTGCACCAAATACAAACATTTTGAGTGTAATAAAACAAAAAAAAGGAAAGAGTAAATGATGCAAGTTCCTGTAAACCAGTTTAAGCCTCTCTTAATTTGGCTTTTGCTCCAGGGTGCAGCTGAGCGTTCAGATTATTGTTTTCTCAGGATTCCCCAAAAGCATGCAAGGAAACCGAGCGACGCAATCAACTCAAAGCATCTCGGCAGGCTGAAAGCATTTGTGGGCCGTTACAATGTCTAAAAAAAAAGATCAGGGAAAAAGAATGCCCATCAAATTTATCCCCTAATTATTTTCCCTGATCCATGACTTCCCCTTCCACTGGGGCATAAATCCATACATTTCTCTTGAAGCAACTCTTCAAAATATGAAAAACAAGACAGCGAGCCATCAAAAGACAAGCCACTCCCCTAACCATAGTCAAGTAGTTAGAGTAAATATTAAAAGTACATGAGAAAACTGTGACAAACATGGCAAAACATTTATCTCTTATTTTAGGCATCCCTGGAAAAATCATTTTCTCTCCTACCATCACAAACACAAACATGTGGAGCTAGGTAAACTCTACAAGGATTTTCAATTGATCTGTGTGTTATAGATAGATGATATGGCCCAAAGTAGATCAGGTGTAAAAAAAAAAAAAAAAAGCAATATATGGTATGGTATTGCACCTCCTGTCCTCTGGTACACATGTCGGAGGATCTGGGTTGTTTCTTTTACCAAAACTCCTGGCAACCTCACAAGAGACATCAAAATCCCTTTGAAATATCGGGAGATTTTAATTCAAAAAAAATTTTTGGGATTCAGCAAGAAAACTGAAAACGGGTCGTGACTGGTGATCGAAAACACCTGGACTGATTTAAAAGCAACAAAAATCAGCATTCTTACCCTTCTTAGTCCTCTAAAATAAATCATAGACATTCATTCACAAAGAAAACGTACTTGAATTAACGGTTTCCTCTTTGGAAAATGTTGAGTGTTGCATTAAAACATGAATTCATTTTAAAGCTTTTCGCACATATTTACCAGGAGTGCCGATAACAGTGGACCGAGCTGTAAAAAGACAGCAAGATAGTCGTGACCTCCAACTGGCATCAACACTGCCTGAAAAGAGAGGTGAAGCGTTTTCACATTTTTTGCCCTCTATTCTGAGAGCCCGGGGTCACATATGCATGTATGCATGTATACATACACAGTGATGATGTTTATCTTGCTCAAACTCATCTTGTGGGGCCAGAGCAGGAGCGACAGACATTCTGATCTATTAGGTCATGCATCCTGTGTCCAGTTAATTAGACATATCTGGATCTATTTTGAGTTTTCTACGTCTTTATTCCGCTTGTCACTTTATGTCTCAGGTAAGGAATTCCTATCAAGATGGTTTTAACTGGTTGGTATCAGAGTGTTTGATGAAAATCAACACCCCGTACCTGTTGCAGGTTTACGCTCTTACTCTACGGCACCTACATCTTTTACGCAGACAACTTTTAAAAATCTCATCTTGTAGTCTTGTGTACAGCTTGCAAGCTGCAATTCAACCACTCTAGGATTTTCATAAAAATGCTGTTTACAGCAAAAGAGAGACTGTGTTGGCTGTTGTAGCTCCCGGTCTGCCTGTGTCAAATGACCTGCTACGCGCAATGCTGTGCTTAGTCTCTTTTTATGACCTTCAAAGCAAAGTTTGTCGAGCAAGAAAGCACTTCCTGTTTTTTCTTCTGCACACAAGAAACTAGAATCCCACTGACACAGCATTTCCTATAGGATTCTTTTAAAATGCATCATATTCTAATTTGCATATTTGCTCATACATGCATACAGCCTGTAGGAGAGCTTTTGCCTAGGAAAAAAAGTTACTGAAATGGTGATTAAGTGTGTTTGGAAGTAAAAAAAATACCTTTACGGAATGATTTATGAATTTTAATACACTGCCTGAATCCACACTACATAAGATTGTACCGAAAAGACACAATCAGAGGTATCCGAGGCACACAAAGTGATTGAGGTGAATAAATGATTGAAGCTGTGTGTGAATCAATGTCAGTGACTTATTTTCGTGCAACAGTTTCAAAGACAAAAAAAAACTACTTTAAAAACGACATTTACGTGACGAGGCAGCAGCCGCTGTCGTGTGCCTGTGAGACAGCGCTGAGGGAAGTGGAAGCTCCCACGGAAGCTCTCACTGCTGCCTCAATATTGTGACTCCAGAATAGGTCTGGATGATATAGAAAAAAAGTATATCAATTAAATAGAAATCATATTGATCAATATTGATAATTATGAAAAATTTAAGTGCAGCCCTATTTTTAAATAATGAACACTGAATTCAAACACAACCCTTTACTGAACAAACTAAAAGTCTAAAAAAAAACTGTAAGTCTTAAAAGAAAGAAAAACATGTATTCTCTAAACTCTTTGAAGGGGGCGGAGCTTGGTGACGGAGCTTTCCTGTGTCTGCGTTTGTGATTGGTTGAGAAGATGTAGTGACTGTAATATTAATCTACATGAAAGGACATAATGCAAAAGGAAGGGAAACTGTTCTTCAATGGAACTTTTATTGACCAGTTTACCTTTTGAACCACACATCTATTGATCGATATATATTGTTATTGAATTATCGTCCAGCCCTACACCTGGCGCTTTTGGTAAAGTCGCCATTAGTACAAAAAAGTTGCCTATTGCTAGTAGCTTTTTGAAAGAAAGTCGCCAGAGGAGTCTGATAGGTCACTAAATATAGCAACAAAGATGCTAAATGGGCAACACTGGACTGTCCTTTCCTTACCTCCTAAGAGCAGCGTACAGTTGCCACAAGCAGCTTCACAGCCAAACTGACAGATTTACTCGATATAATGTATAGCCTATATTTGCGCACCTATACTAATATATATATATATATATATATATATATATATATATATATATATATATATATATATATATATATATATATATATATATATATATATATATATATATATATATATAATCATTCTAAAGGTGTGCCGGCTTTTATTTTGCTGTGCCATGATCAACTACATGTACTATAGAGCAAACCCTTGAACAGGACACATTGTGAGAATAGCAAAGTAGCTTTCTTTTCCATTCTGTATTTTAGTAGCATGTTAAGGTAGCCCTGCTAAAATACAAGATGGGAAAAAAATATCAAATTTCTTTCAAGGAAAAACAGATTCTGCAGCACCATGAGCATCACTGATGAGTGAATTAAGCTGTGCAGAGCCACAAAATTACTGTAAACCATGTTATACTGATGAGATGTGACGTGTTATTTTGCTGCATTTTAAAGCTATTGAGCTTTCAACTACAGGTTGTACGTAACAGCGATTTGTTGACAAATCTCTAACCTTCAATGACTGACCGACACCTGAACTTCCTTATCTTCAACTTTTCATTAAGTGCTTCAAGTGTGGAGCAATAGGTCATTTTTTTGTTTTTTTTATTTTTGTTGATTTTTGGCTTTTAAATCCACGAAATGTAAATAAATAAAAATAATAATAATCCCATTTTGAAAACTAAAATAAAGTTGATTGTTTTTGCTTATTTCAATCAGAAAACAGTCTGAAGTGGCTAATCATCAGAGTAACTGCAGACTGATTTTCAGCTAATCCTCTAATTAATAAGCTAGCTGTCACAGCTCTCAGCATAAATAGGGCACAGAAGATGCAGGAGACGTGTTTATGGCGATAAATACCAGAAATCCAATACCTCCAGTCCAACCCCTGACATTTTAGTCCTTCAATCACATGTCAAGTCTAAACCACACTTTTAAGATACCTTGCAAAAGTATCCATACTGCTTGAACTTTTTGCACGTTTTGTCATTTTACAAACACAAACATTGCTATTTTTAATTATGATTTAAGGCAACAGACCAAAAGAAAGTAATTTATAAGAGAAAAGAAAATGAGGTCCGATTTAAAATATTTTCATAAATAAAAATCAGAAAAGCCTGACATGCATATATAGGCAACCCCCTTTACTCTAATCCCCTTAATTAAAATACTGTGCAACATTTGACATGCACCTAATCCCCATAGGCAAATATGATAGTGGCAGCACCATGCTATGGGAGGATGATGCTGCCACCAAAATGTTTCACTGCAGAAATTAGACGGCAGCTGGTTGGACTAGTTAGTCGGACTACTTTTATTTAAGGCTAATACTTTTACTTTTGTCCTGGGGGCTGAATACATAAGTATGTGATGGTCCATCACATAATACCTTAATAACATACATTGAAGTCTGTGGTTGTAATCTAAAGAAAGGGGGAAAAGGTTAAAAAGGAATTTGAATAATGGTGCAAAGCACTGTCCTTCGCAAGTATTTCAGTATAAACAGATGAGACCAAATAATTTCATTTTCAAATAAACAGATAAAACCCTGCGAGATGAAAGTTCGTAGCTTAATGCGGATGTCAGTCTGCAGTGACACCTTGGCTGCCTTGGTGTCATCTCTCTCTCTCTCTCTCCCCCTCTCTCTTTTGTCCCCTCCCCCAAACCCCCTCCTGTCCACTTCAACATGTCCCTCCGCCTGCACAGCAACTTGCCCACACATCCTTGCATCGCGGCGTCAGTCTGCATGCCTGTCACTTTGTATGAGTCTCCGCTGTCCTGACTGTCTGGTGTGCGGTGTCTTGGAGGCAGGGAAGACAGGGAGGGAATATACCGCTCCCCTGTCGGCATGCGATGCCGGCAAAGTGGGTACCAGGGAAAAAATGCTTCAGGTGTTAGCAGCGCATAATGACATCTAAGCTATGCAATGCAAGAAGTCTACCAAAACTCAGCTCCACTTATCTGCTAATAGATATGAATATTAGCCATTCGTACAGTTGATCTTGTGACATTTGGATAACAACAAGGAAGAGCGCAACTTCCACGCCATTACTTTTCCCTCTTTTTTTTTCACCGCCGCTGCAACTGACACCCCTGGAGGGTTTTCAGATGCAGAGCAGAAGAGAAGTGCCTTCGCTTTTATTCTTCTCAAACACAGCATTCCAAGAATAAATCCAGACATCTTCAGCCAGTGAGCGGTGAGGTGGCAAAGGCCTCAGCATGCTAACTCCCCCTCACTTGCCAATTTTACGCTCTTCTTTGAGCTGCCATGAGCTTTCAATGGAAACCGTCAACACCCTTAAAATAAGCACGCCGCCGCCGCTGGACTGCACTTGTGTTCTACATGCGCTCGCAGCCTGAACAGACAGATAAGGGGGGGGGGGGGGGGGGGGATAAACAAGTGTTCAATGCTAATGCAGCAGAAGGGTAAAACACACGCAGGATGTTACTCCAAGTCTACGGGTTGCACAGGTAGATATGCAGAGAAAGCATTGAAATCTATCAGGGATAGCTGAGGCCGACACATATTTCAAATAAGAGATCATGCCCGCTTTGAAAGCGCGCACAGGGTGTAATAGTCAGAGCAGTCGGTGATGTACCGTGCCATCTTTGATTGGAGGGGAACATGACACTCAGGGGCTGCTTGAGCTACAGCTAAGGCTCATTGCAGTTCAGAGTGACGACGAGAGCCAGGAGATCTTCTGGTCTGGCACAGGTGGTGCTCAAGTCACCCTGGATATGCGCTAAAGCTGCTGATGAGAAGCCGAAATCCCACTTTGAAAAGCCAAAAGTTAAAACGCAACACAAACATAAATCATAAGTGAAAACTGAACTGTAATCTAAGTCGCTCAGTTCAATCTGACATTTCTAATCCACTGGTGGTTTTATGCGCTCTGCCCTCACTTCTGACCAGGCAGGCGCACTGGCTAGGAATCTGACCCTCTGACATTTAGTCTGTACAGACGACATCAAAGCCGCCGACAGCGCAGCCCGGGCGGCTGCAGTCTGATTTCAATCACATGCAAAACAAGTGCTCTACAGTTAATAAAGTTTTTGTTTTTTCCCAGGATGAGACTAGCTTGGCAATTGTTAGTTTATTAGTTAAAAAAAGCTACCGCTTTACTGAAAGGGAAAATCTTGTAATTCAGGATTAAATCAGGCTGGTTCCCTTAATAGGCATGGTTCTCCATACTGTATGTCGTACCACGGGTGGTACTTGGGCTGCCTTTAGGGGTATTCAAAAAAAAAAAAAAACTTTGGTTTGAGACATTTATAACCCAAAACAAGCTAGACATTATAACCTAAGCTCTGATATAAAGCTAGTCCAACCGGCCAAAAGAAGATCAAAATTTAAAGAAAATCAGTCTTTCTGTAGGTCTGCAGCTAGTATAACAATACTTGATCCAGATTGCAAGAGATCGAGATTTTTAGTAGATAACAGGAAGGCTGAACATATTCTCTTAACTGAGTTATCTTTTTAGGCCTTCAGTTTGTCTTTCTGTCTTTCTTTCCTCAGGCATAAATATGACATGGCACAAAGTGTCTAATTTCTCTTAACAACTCTTCAAAATGGGAAAGGCGATAAACCGCGCCTTTCAAGCAGGTGAGATGCGCGTTGATCTTCGTACGTCAGGAAATGACTGCTCACCTAAATCTGCCCATATCCACAGTCTGAGTCATTAATAAAACGATTAAAGGAACCAGAACTGTGACTAACAGGGCTGGAAGAGGACCCAGTTTTTATCAGGAGACCACGCACAGTGGGGAGGACAGCAGGGGAGGAAAAGAAATGCTGTCAATTTTTTATTTTAGTCAACCTAAATGAAAGAACAATTTGTTTCATAATTAACTGTGGAGGGCGGCGTGGTTCCTGTGCAGGATAGTAACATTTTAACACCAAATTAAAATTGAGAGATTTTCTTTGACATTTAGATTCTTTATTTCCTTTTCTATTAATTGAGAAGAAGAAAACTCAAAATTAGTGTAAAAAAATAAAGATTTCACATGTATTTTAATGCATTATAGTTATTTCTAAATATTTTAAAGATAAAAAAAACAAAAACAAAGGCAATGTTTAGACATCTCAAATGATCCAAATTGAGACTGAATTATTAAGCCATGATTGACTTGAAAGGACTCTGACCCGTCTACAGTCGGCATTGGTGAAGATCAGAGGACACGAATGTCAAAACTTAAAATAAATATTCTGATTTCTTTATAAACCGTCTCCCAACAATGGAAGGTATGCTCCTCTAAGCAACAGTCTAACATTTGAAAAATGTTCATGATTGATTTTAAGCACAGAAAAATAAAATCAAAGTAGCAGTTCAGTGAAGTTGCATTTTCTTTTGCTTGTGTTATAATTAAGAAATGGCAGCTCACAGTGACCGTCAAGGGAATGTTAACACAAGAAGAGAAGTTTCCTCAAGCAAATTATTAAGGTGCAGATTAATGGGTGACTCAAACGGCAAAAAACAAATAAGTTGATCGGGCTCTACTGGAATCGTCTGATGTGCAACACCTGAACCTACGTGTTGTTTAGGGAAAAAAAAAGTTTTTACATGAGAAACTCCTGGTTATTATAATCAGAATTTATAGCAACAGCATTGCTAATCAATATTTAGACGAAGATGACATTTTTGAAAAAGGGTGCTGGTCATTCCTGTCCTTCACTATTTCATAACTTTGTAGTTTTGGTCGATCTGTACTCGACTTTTTAATTTACGAAATGCCGCAAGACGTTTCACACTGACTGTGCGTCAATAAATACCCATCGGAGACATTCGTTACCCATTCTGACATCTGCCAATCTATACGCATTATCTACGTAAAATCTACTCATCGCCGACAGCAAGGAAATGTGGAGGTCATCTTCTGTCATTCTTCAGTCAAAGAAAAAGAAAGCAATTGCTATACTGTGCTAAACTTAAATATTACATTTTAGGCACAACTTAGAAAACGTTAGAACTTTAAAACAGATTTAATTTGGTACCAGTAAAGTTTCTAATTAACAGTCTTCACGGTCTGGTTCTCCGTTGAGGTCCCCATAAACCAAGGTCCAGCTGGGTTCCCTGTTCCACACACCTCACTAAATCATTGGGGCAGGCTTCTGTTGAACTTGAAGACATGCTGAGGAGGTAATTTGTTGATTTGAATCAGGTGTGCTGAAGGGGCAAAAAAAAAAAAAAAACGTCTAAAACATGCAGGACAGGGGACATCAGGAGTGGACCATGAGACACTGTTGTACAGCAACAAAATTATCCTAACATCCAAACCATAAATCAACCCCCACTTCCTACTGCAAGGTGAAGTTTCTCTTCTGACTGTTCCTGATTGTTGGACTGAGTCACACTTTTTCAGCACCCTGCTGACTGACCTCAAATACACGTTGAAAACTCTCAACAAGCTTTTTCGAAAGAGACCGTTATTTAAAAAAGCAATCCATCTTAGCTTATCCAGAACATAAGACAAAAAGGCTTTGAAATGATTTGCTACGCTTCTGAAATGCTTTCGGAGTGGGATCACCATTCAGAACTATTATTTCAGATAATATGTTTTGATTATTAAATTGCAAGAAAATAAATGAATTAGGAATACTTGCACAACATAAAACACGCAACCTGGAAAGTTTTATCACACAAACATTTTTTTTTTTTTATCCCAAACTGGTCGAGGAGACATAGCGCTTAAGGCTTGTTCATGGAGAGCTAGACCTATAAAAAAATATTTTTGCTGTAAGGATTGTGAATGCCTAATGTCCACTCTACTGTATTGTGTGAGCCTCTGTGGTTTACGAGCTGCAGGGCTATGATCTGGGGTTGCTTTAGCCGGTCTAGTTTACAATCAGCAACTGTATGTGCCCAGAAATATGAGGTCAGCTAGCTGCCATCTCCCAGCTGTCATCCAGCAGTAGGCAGGGCACACCCTGGACAGATCGGCAGTACATCTCGAGGCCAAAAAAAACTGCTAGTGATGTTTGTACAAATTATCTGCTTCTGTATAAAACCTTTAACCCCGCTGAGGGATACTTGAAATGTACTGAATAAGGCTTCACACTGCAGTTTGACACCCTGATTCTAACTACAAAATTTCCGCACAGAATAAATATGTATTTAGTTGGAAATAACTGTCAAAATAAGGCCAGCCCATTATAGGTTGGGCTAAAAAAAATGACATCATAAAGTTAAATAAAGACATCATAAAGTTGTGTTGATTCCCTGTCAATGACTTCTGGAGACAGGCACCCAGCCCTCCTTGACCCTGCACGGAAATGCATTTATAGTTTGTTTACTCAAACATAAATAGTAAAGATTCACCAGGAAATCAGATAATGAAAGGAACTTTTTCTTTTTTAAGTTTGACTGACCCTGGTGATAAGTATGTATCTACATGTGTCATTCACAGGTTCTATGTACTAAGCCCCTTTTCACTTTATAAACCCATTAGGGGTACTATTTGATGTTGTCTCTACTAATCATTTTAATTACGGTACCTATTTAATCAGGAGTGATAGAAATAAATATTCAAATGTTGAATATTATTTTTAATTAATAAGCTGATATCAGTGTCGGAAGGTAAAAATCTTTACAAAACAGGAAATCGTAAAAAGAAATTCTGATCAGTTCAACTCTAGAGAATATTCTTGATTGATTAAAAAGGTAAAACATCTGGTTTATACATACTAAATAAAATAAAAAATAAGAGTCAAAGATCTTTTTCAGACATCCATCAGTAAGCCATTAAAGTTATGTCAATTTTTCATTAAAAGAACCCCAATAGTGTCAAGTCTCAATACCTCCAGCGTAGAAACAACACCACGTTGTGTTTATGAGAAAGAACAAGATGAGGTTCTGGCAAGATCTTTGGGAAAACCGAGACACTGCTTCTATATTTTCACAAACAGAATCAATTTTTATAACATCAATTTCATAGTATTAAAAAACTTCTGTTTGGTGTACTATTATTCAGTTCAGGTTCGATCAGTCGACATACTTTAGGTTTTGAACTACAGATGTTAGAATAAACTTCCACAATGAAATAGCCCTTTCGTTTCGGGCTGATGGGAAGCAGGTGCTACATTTTGCCTTATTTGGCAGCTAACGGTTAGCAAGTTATGTATGTTATGTGTTCACAAATTTTGTGTTCACAATTTTTCAGTGTTTATTTCTTTCTTTGACATACACAAATAAACCATTTAAAAAAAACAGAGGTTTATTCAGCGATTGCGCAGCTAATTGTTAGCAAACCTGACGAGCAGTCAACTCTGTAAAAACAACAGGACAATTCCAGAACTACTTCCTTTCTTACTTCAAAATAAGAGTTTCTACATCGATACAGCAGGATTTCAAGCTTATGTGACTCACCTTCATATGTGTGGCTCATAATTACACCTTAGACTTACTTCACAGTCTTAACACAACTTGATAACAGACTTCCCGTTGAAGAGGAGTATTGTGGGATTGTATTATTCTGAGATCTCCTGTCATGAGAATATAACTACATCACTTAAAATGATCTGCTGTTTACACATTTAACCAATTTAGGTGCCTCTCCTTAAGAGGGGCCAAACTCAGCACATCAGGAGTGGATTACTAACCTTTCAGCCTGCAAAACACAAGACCAAGCTGTCGCTCCCAATCAACATCAGAAAGAGAGCGTAGAGAGGCCATTAGCTGTTTGCAGCATAGATTCAGTTTGGGTCAATTAGACCAGCGGCCCTCTTTATTGGTTTATGTTCACAAAGTGTTTCATGTCTATCAATTTATCATGCAACGGAAAAGTGACACCATTATCCACAAAAAGTTTGTTTCCTTTGAGATGAAACCTCTGCCACCATGGCCAGGGTTAGTTAGGCCAGAGAGCCTGATGGAGGTAGCAGACAGGAAGTATGGAGGGCCATTTAGATGAGTGGGAATGTCACAGGAGAGAAGGACAGTGGCAAGCAGAAAGGCGGGGGGGGGGGTGAGGGGGGGTGCAGTGTGCCACACTGACACCTGGTGCTCCAGATGACAGCTCTGCAGCCAGATGGACCTCATTATATGCACACTCATACACAAACATACCCACACATGTATACTGACATACAAATTCATACTGTACACATATCCACAATTACTGCCAATCCTGTTCCAAAAACTAACACCCTGTTTTATTCAGATTTATGTTGTAAAAAAAAAACAAAAAAAAAAACAGGCAGAATAAGACTTGTATTGGATGGGACTAAAATTGTCCCGCTAGAGGGAACTACAGCGTACAGTAAATCATTTTGAATAACACAGTCTTGTTGTTCTGGCAGCTTGAATCAGAGTCTAGGTTGAAATATGTAGGCACGGTACTTGTGTGGTCATAGTGGGCAGATTAAAGAGAACCCCCGGTGTTTGCTTACACTGAACATACCCTCCGTTCTCCCCACCACCTGTCATTTTCCCGCTTGAGAAGCCTGCAGCCCACCATAAACCCCCCACTTTACTAATTCTCTTAAAGGGAAATACCATTCGAGTGTCCTATTTTTTGCTGTTAGATAAGTTTGCTTCAAAACCTATTTCACGTCTTTTTGTATCTTCTGAGTTAGTTTTTTTTTTTTTTTTTGGTCTTATTTGGAGGCCAAGATCTGTGCAACTATACTCCGTAAGAACATCTCTGCAGCTTCGAATCAAAACCACTCAAGCAGATTCATCTCACTAAGCAACAGCGCATCTTAGCCGCCACTGTCTTACCTCCAGTGCAGTGGAGGGTTTCTTCTTCAGCTCCTCACATTTGCGAAACTTGCAGATCTGATGGCCTGTTTTTCTGTTCCGGCAGCTGCTGCACTGCTCGCAGTTTATCCGCCGTCGGCAAGGCGGGCACATGCCGCAGCGTTTCCGTTTCTTTTTGCCGGAGTTGATAGCAGAGGCCAGCTCGCTCTGTGCCGGGTACTCGGTCAAGCCAGCCATGTGAAGTGCGCTGTCCGCCAGAAAGACTCCAGCCGGCGTCATGATGAAAAGGCCCGGGTTGAAGGGGAAGCCGCCCCCTACTCCATATGGGAAGTCAACGGGACCACCTACGGCGTCCGTGACAGACGTACCCTCCAAGTCGCTAGCCCCCGAGCCTGTGTCTCCGCCGCCAACTCCCACTCCCATGCCCCCAGGCAGGAGCATGTGCTCCATACCGGCTCGCTTTAGCAGCGCTGCAGCCTGGGCGAAGTGCAGCAGGCCATTTTGTCCCTCTAGAACCTGTTCTAAGGTTCTGTCCAACTTGGCTGCTGTCAGTGTGGAGACGGTGGCTTGGGGAGCCGATGGTGGTTGTGGTTTGGCCAAGTGGCCCTTCGTCGAGCTATTGTCCGTGTGTCCATTGGTGGCAGCAGAGGAGACTGCTGTGTATTGAGATAGGGCGCGAGACTTCTTAAGGCTCTTACTGAGGGGCTCGCTGATGATGCCGCTCCGATTCCTGCGCTCTATGACAGGAGAGTCCTGTTTGCAGCTACTCCGCTCCAGGTCCTCTGTCTGGGGTCCCTCCGAAAGCCCACTAGACATGGTCCAGTACGTACGTGCCTGGGTTGGGGGTGAGGGTGGAAAGGGGAAAGGGGTGAGCAGTGAAGGACTTGTTCTCGGCCTGTTGTTTGCCCCCAGTAAGAGTCCTGCTTGATGTTAGCCAACCGACCAGCCAGTCAGCAAGAGACAGGCACTAAAGCCTTCCTCCTCCTCAGAAGCTCAGCCCTCATTCACGTTCTTCCATTGGCTTTCAGCAAACTTTACAGGGAGAGAAGAAAACGGAGGTTAGTATACATTAATGATCACATCAACTAAGTGTTTTACAAGGTTCTTGTGTTTCCATGTCAAATTTCCATACCTTCGCAGATTTAATTTCCTAGATTCATACAGACGCTTTTATGATTTTATGAACATCTGAATACTAAACATCTGCCAAGTTGATTTTCGTTTTCTGCGCCAAAGCTAGTTTTAAATTCACCAGTGAGGTAAAGTGCCATTTCACAATGTCTTTGACATCTGGAAAAAAAAATCCCATCAGCTAGTACATTGATATTTCTGAACTGGAATACCTTGATTACTATACCTTTAATTCCAAATGAAAAAAAATTAAATTAAGACATTGGATTTGTTTGGCATTTAAACCAAAGCCAGTTCAAGAACTCAGTTTTAAACCCAGAATTAAAATGACCTTAAGGGCAAAAAACTGTGAATAAGGCCTTTTTTTATTATTTCAGGGAGTCTTTATCTGTTAGTAACTCAAAAACTAAAATGATCAATAAATTAGACGAAAATTCAACCAGTGATGTAGTAAACCAAAACTGAAAGGTGTCACCTAAATAAAGTTCCATAAAGCATTTTTTTTTTTTTAAAGGAGATACAGATTTTTATCTATTAGATAATGGAATCAGTTACAAAGTCTGGAAGCTCAAACTGATTTTGATACTCAATTTTTACTATCCCATACTTTACAAGAAAACTTGCTTTATAGAGATTCACAAAGAAATTAGCTTATTCCAAGCTTTAAATGACGGAAAAATGAAATGGGGCACAGGAGTGTAAGAAGCTAAACCAATAGAAACAGTTTTGTATGACACATAGTTCGCTTCTAGTGCAAAAGAGAGAGCAAGACTTTTAACCAGAAGGCTAATTGGAGTACAGCAACACCACTCTGTTTTGAGCGTTTTATCTTTCTGTCAGTGATCATGTTGAATTTGGAAAAGTTTGCAGCCTTTTGGAAATCTCAGAGTTGAGGTAAGAAACTATGTTGTCTGCAAAACACACAAAAAAGGTCTTTTAGTAATATTAGGCGTGCTAATTACCTAGATAAGTTGCTGTGCCTACAACTTCAAAATTAGTGTTTGTTTTGTTTTTTTTACTGTGACCTATTCTGAAAATGTTTGATCGGTTCGCCATAAAGCTATTTGTCTTATTTTATATTGTTCATTTGACCACATTTGTGGCTTATAATAACATTAAGTCATTTACCATACGTTCAGTTTTAGTTCAGCTTCTGGTCTCCCTTGCTTTTATCCACCAGTTACATTAAGAGTGCATTAAGTGTGTCCTCCTTCCATTTGTTACTGAGCGAGCGGAAAGGGTGCTCGTCATTTTTTTTTTTTAGCATTTTGGTTTAAAAGCTGGTCTGTGTGGCTGAGGAGTGACATGATCGGAGGAGGGAGAATAAACTAAAAACACTGTGGGTCAACCAGCAAATGAGCCCAATAGCTAAATTAGGCTGCAGATATGAGGGAGCCACTCCGGGTTTGACAGTAGATACTTTCACATTGTCACATTTGTTTTCACATGGTAATTTAAAATGGTTACATGAGTTTTAATTATTGAAAACAACTGGAGTCACTAAATCAATTATCTTGATAAACCGGTGATAAAAAACACAAAATACTGACTATACATAATTTACTTGCATGTTACCAGGATTTAACACAAAATCTTTGTAATACAGATTTTATTCAATGTTTACTATTTAAGAAAACTTAAATGTCAAGTAGAGAGAATAAGTGGCAGAGAAAACCTGTGCAAGAGTTTCATTTAGAGCGGTAAAAACCCTCACCAGACCGGGCAAGCTTTTGATGTAAGATTCAGCCAAAGAACAACAGCTTTTATATCACCTCTAATTCTATCCCAACCAAATCAATCCATTAATCAAAGCTTACACACTCCTGCCTGACCACGCAACACCTGCTCCCCTGCAGCTTCTCTGATTGGCTTGCAAAGAAATTACCAGGTGGGGAGCCGAGTCTCTGCTACTTCAATATAATAAAATCTAATGAATTAATTGGTAGTGCGGGAAATAATTTCCTTGATAAATGACTTCCTTTCACCAGCAAAGGAGTTCTCGCATTACATTCCATAACAGACTGTTTTTGTCTGTATCTAGCAGTAAGTATTGGCAGCGCCAATCAACCCTGTCCACTTTGCACTGACAGACTAAGGAATTAGTTTGGCTTTTTATTTTTTTTCCCCTGTTCCATGTAGTGGAACACTGTGGAAATGGTCACATCTCCATCTGTTTCCAAGCACTGTGGCTTTGGGTAAGGTGCATAACAGATGGGATTTCTGTCAAATTATCTTTTACTTTCACCAAAAAGATAGTCATCTGTGAATTCATACTGATTTGGGAAAATCCCCAATGTAAAAAGTTGACATCTCTTTCGAAGATAAATTGGAATGGCAAAGTAAAATTAAAAAAACTAATAATATTATACTGAATTCATCTGATGAACTTAAGAGAGTGACATTCACTTATGATGCATTTTACTTGTAGATTAAACAAACTTATAACAGAGTTCGGGACGAATAAATACATTATTTTATAATGCTGTTATTTTCTTCAACCTGTCCACGTTCACAAACAAGCGTACCACCTCCTCACAGAAACGCTGAGGAACTGGCCGGGCAAATCCTTATAAGGGAAACAAAGGCAAAGAGAGGGGTGGTGAAAGGGTGGGTGGGTGGGGGGGGGGGGGTTGTGTGTCTGCAGTGTGTGGAAATTGGAAGGCCAGAATTAGTGGGAGGTAAAGCTTCAAAGGCTAAAGCACAGCCCCCACGTTTTCACCAGCTCAGGGGGATGCGGCGCCAAAGAACCAGAGCCAGCTCTGCAGCCCTTCAACCCCGTAGTTTCAGTTTCCCCCACTGCTGCACTGACCCGGGTCTGGTTTCCCAACAGCATCCCTGCGCTTCCACAATCTTTGCTTGGCTGTGAGTGAAACTGCGCTGAAAAGCATCAGAGCAAAACGTGGAAGCTGTGCCGTTTCAGTAGCTATACAGTTCAGGAGCTAAATATTATGTCCTTAGTTTTTCTTCTGCAAAAAAAACAAAAAAAAAAAAACAGTCATGCACAATAAATTCTCAATTCAGCTAGAACATCTTAATTCTGCAAGTCAAGCATAAACATTGGGTCAAGTATAAACCTAAGTTTAGTTAACCAATAACTAAAACCTGATGGTTGGGTCCTGGGTGAAGAGGCATTTGCATCATTTTCTCCCAGTCCAAGTCAAATCTAAATGTCTTTAATGTTTTCTTATCAAATGCCTGACATGTAGTCAACCTATAAAATGATGTAATGCTGTGGGTTATGAGACACTTATCCGTCGACCCCAATCGACAATTATCATTTAAAATTTTAACATTTGTTTCAACTTGGAAAACAACTGCTTTCATTTATATATTTTATATTCAGAAAGGATAGTATTTAACCTATTAACAATATGAATATGTTTTGAACATGATTAACACCTGTTCCCGTATAATTTCTTAAAAAAAAAAAAAAACAGTGTTTCTTTTTTTATTTTGCATTTGTAATGACAAAGCTAATACCTGTTAATCCTTGTGTTGATATTATCCTGTCCTACAATATACCAAGACGGTTCTCTTCCCATCCCTTTGAGTAGCGTTATTTGGGAAGCATGTTCTAAATCTACATTTAAAACCCTTGTTGTCAAGTTTAAACGGGAAATCAGGTCATATGGTTCGCTGTAAATTAAAACATAATGAGCTAGACACACTGTACTGAGCAAATTTAAGAATTAACTTAACAGGAAATACTTTTCTTTTGATAAGCCAGAAGTATCTAGTAATGAAGTACTTAACAGCGAGAGAACAAGATGCTGTTGGTAAGTCACGTTTATTTTGTTCTCAAATGACCCCAAGTGGTATATTACAACATTTGGCTGGAGAGACATCTGTATGGCCCCTCTAATGAAGTTACAGCAAATGTGAACAGATTGTTATAAACCATTAATAACCCACACTCCACAAGTGTCAAAGGCTGTTAACTCAAGTGCACCCTTCCAGACATGAATATGTAAAGCATCACCTGTCAGAGTGGCGGTCTGCAGCTTATGCACAGACTTGTCTTACTCCTGGCTGTATAAAAGTGTTAATCAGTCTCTTGTCCCAAACTCTCAGGTTCAAATCTTTGTTTTTGTGCCTTAAATGCAACTTAAGTCAGAAACTAAAATTCAACACTATCTAATTTGCTACATTTCAACCTAAACATGCCTTTTCCGAAAGGTCCTAGAGGCTGCAGCACTACGAAGCAATAGGCTTCACACCATGAAGACCAAGAGCCCTCCGAACAAGTCAGGGACAAAGCGCAAGTCAAGGCGGGGTTATAAAAATATCCAGATCTGTGTGTTCCCCCAGAGCACCATCAACAACATCATCTTCAAATGGAAAGCACACAATACCACAACAAACCTGACAAGAGAGGGCCGTCCACCAAAACTCAAGGCAAGGAGGGCATTGATCAGTGAGGCAGCACAGAGGGCATAGCTAACCCTGGAGGAGCTGCAGAGCTCCACAGCAGAGACTGGAGGATCTATCCATAGGACCAGAATAAACTGTACGCTCCATAGAGCTGGGCTTTATGGAAGAGTGGCCAGGGAGAAAAAAAGCCATAACTTAGTGTTAAAAACAAGAAAGCATGCTTTGAGTTTGCCATAAGGCACATGGGTGACTCCCCAAATATATTGACAAAGGTCCTTTGGTTAGATGAAACCAAAATTGAACTTTTCAGCCATTGAGGAAAACTCTATGTCTGGAGCAAAACCCAACGCATCCCACCACCCCAAGAACACCATCCCCACAGTGAAACATGGTGGTGGCAGCATCATGCTGTGGGGATGTTTTTCAGCAGCAGGGACAGGGAAACTTGTCCAAGCCGAGGGAAAGATGGACGTTGCTAGATATAGAAATATTCTTGAGCTGCAATATCCTGTGATTTATAACTGGGACAAAGGTTCACTTTCCAGCACAACGATGACCTGAAGCATCCCGCTAAAGCAAACATTACAATGTGTTGGAATGGCCAAAATCCAGACCTCACTCCAATTGAGAACTAGTAGTTAAGACTTGAACGTTCATAAGCAAAGCCCATCAAATATAGGGGGGACAGTTATACACACTGAAATTTGCTGCTATTTTCTTCCCTATTTGTTGTTTGTTTCACAACAAAACAATATTACAACCTCAAACTTGTAGGCATGTCTGTCAATGAAGTGGTACAAAACCCTCAACCAATCCATTTTAATTCCAGGTTGTGAAGCAACAAAACATGAAAAATGCCAAGGGGGTGAATAACTTAGCACTTTCCTGTTAAGAACTTTGTTTTTAACAGAAAATCAGACTAACATCTTTTAAAACAGAATAAAACTATTTAAAATTTGCCTCTATTGGAAAAGAAATTATGTTTTTATTTATATTTTTAGATACATTTACATTTATACCATTTTGGTACATTATTTATCACAAATTAAACCATGTTTTGTGACGTGGCAGCTTTGTTTTGCCCCACCTCTGCTGCCTTAACTTCCCCAGCCAGCCTGCTTGAACACACCTGCTCTCAGTCATCTCCTCCTGTGTGTATTTAATCAGTCTGTTCCCTTCCTTCCATGCAAGTTCATATTCATGTATAAGGCGCACCGGATTATAAGGCGCACCATCAATTTTGGAGAAAATGTAAGGATTTTAAGGGTGCCTTATGAATATAAGGCACCCTTATAGAAAATACGACAGTGGCTTACGCAGCTTCCTATTTGTTTATATCACATGACCTGCTCTGTACACTATTCTCAAAACCAGCTGAAGTATGTCAGTAAATTTTATGTTGTTTAAAGCAAAGCACTGATTTTCTAATGTAGAAGCCAAAACTTGTATCTGTAAGATGAACTTTAACCATACTAAAATACTGCATGTGTGCAAGTCATGTTGTCAGTACAGTTAATGCATTGCAAAAACGGAACTTAAAATAAGTATAATGTTCTTAAAATGTGTGTATTTTTCCCTGATTTGAGCAGGTAAATAAGGTGATCTGCCAATGGAAGATTTTTGCACTTAAAATAGGAACAACTCATCTCCATCATCTTATTTGTAGTGCAGGATGTCTGATTATCTTATATTAGGGGTCAAAACACTCATTCCGTTGGCAAATAATCTTATTTACCTGCTCAAATCAAGGACAAATACACTAACTTTAAGAACATTTTACTTACTTTTAGATCCGTTTTTGCAGTGTGTCATATTAAACCTGAGAGGAATCATGCTAGCCTTAGCCTAGCACTGTAAAAAAACTGCTACTTATAAACATCTTGTCAACAGGAGGAAGATGTGAGTTTATGACAGACTGTAATTGCATGTTTTCAGTCAGATATAGCATTAGAAACAAACGATAATGCTATTTCTCTTTTAGGTAAAGTATCGCTGGAGTTGTTTTCTTAACAATGTTAACTTTGTTTCCGATCTATAATTTGATGCTCTCCTGCTCTGTCCTTAACAAACCAGTAATCTGTGAGTGAAAATCCCAACACCAATGTAGGGCATGTAAAACTGATTAAACTAACTGATTAAATTTAAAGCTACTGGCTATTTAACTATATACTTCGCAGAACTTTTGTTCATTTAATGTGTTATTTTATTGTAACTCGGTAAGGACCAATGGCTAATCTTAAATGACTCGGATCCCTCTAGTGAATATTAATGCTTAATGCTTTTGTTTATGTATATATAAATATAAAGAACGCACATTTTAGGTATCAAACAGCGTAACAACAACAAAAAGTTCCTCAAATTGCAAACATTTATGTACCACCTATTTGTGTTTTTCACCCTGAATGAAGTTGCACCGTTATGTTTCTAAGTTAAAACAAAATATAAGAACTTAGAGCAAGTCCACCTACGGTGTATTAGCCTTGCACTCATTCTCCCGCGGTGTGTGCCCTATCAGTCACACTCTTTCCATCATAATAAACCTTGAGCACGGCATATAGTCTCTGGTTAATCACCCTCCTCTACTTCCAACACCCTGGCCTCTCAGCTCCCCTGAGCACATCATTTACCGAGAGGCCTCATATCCTCATATGAACTGTCTCCTAAACTACCGCTGCATTTTAAAGCGAGCATGGATATCACTTTGGTAAAACAGGATAACTGATGTAATTTAGACCCAGTGGCATGTTCATTTTATTTATTGACACATGTAAAATATAAAAACGGTGTAAAGTCTGTTAAGAGAAGGGCTTTTCTTGAATCAGCCGCCACATATTAAAGCCGTCGTCGGTCACATTTCTTGCCAGATAATCTGCCTCAGCTTCCGAACAGGAGTAGAAATCAGCTGTTCTTGGCATTTCAATGGTTCTTCCTTGCTTTCTGTTTTTCCTTTTTCTTTTTTTTTTCTTTTTTTCTGTAAATCTCTTTGTGAAAAACATTTAGAACTGGATGGGCGCACAGAGATAAAGACCGACATATAAATGTCCCAGGAGATCAATACAGTCAAAGACCTGCACGAGTTAATCATTTTTCAGAATGACCAGATAGCTCAGCTAAAACTGCAGAGCAGAAGTGTTTGGTGAGAAGCTATAATCAAAGCATCTGCAAAAAGAATTTGTGATCTGTTCCATAAGTGAAGTTAAATAGCACAAGAAACAGCAAACGGTATAGGGCTGTCTCTTTTGGGACGGTTTCTTTTAATTTTTCCTTGCAGTTTTAAAAATGCAAGTTTGAGCATTAGGAGGTTTAAATTTAATTCAAATATAGTCAATAAACCATTAGATTAGATAAATACACTGGAGAATTACACCAAAAAAATTTATGTTATAATCACCTCATATTTTTGCTTATTTGGATGGGGTTTTAACAGTGGCTAAAGGAGATATATGACATTAGAAATTGTTTTGAAATTTAGAATTTCACTGTGTCAAATTAACTTCGCAACTCAGAAATACCACATATACCGCTGCAGTATTTAAGCGAGCTCTAAGCCAATCTTGCAGAAGTTATCAGATAACTAGGCAACTTGAACTGAACACTAACTTTTACACTCTTATTCTGAGAATACAAACTATATATGAGTAAGTAAACTTTATTCATATAGCACCTTTCACAGATAGAAATCACAAAGGGCTTTACAGAATGTAATAAATACCAAATCGAAATATCACAAGAACAGCTTACAAGGACAACATAAAAAACATACATTTGTCTAAAGAAAAGTCTCTTCAGCTGCTTTTTAAAGGATTCAACAAAGTTGGCCACATGGAGAGACAGTGGCAGGGCATTCCCCAGTGTGGGGGGCTACAGCACAGAAGGACAGGTTCCCTCGGGTTTTAAACCGGGTCTTAGGGACCTTCAGAAGTTTTTGGCCCGAGGACCGGAGAGTGCGGCCAGAAGAGTAAGAGATTAAAAGGTCTGAGACATATTGGGGGGGGCTGTCCATTAAAAGCTCTAAAAGTCAAAACTAAAAGTTTAAAGATCAATTCTAAATTTGACGGGCTGCACAGTTGGGAAGTGGGTAGCGCTGTTCCCATTCAGCAACAAGGTCCTGGGTTTGAGTCCTACCCTTGCCCTGGGTCTTTCTGCATGTTCTCCCTGTGCATGCGTGGGTTCTCTCCGGGTACTCCAGCTTCCTCCCACAGTCCTAAAACATGACTGTTAGGTTAATTGGCCTCATTAAATTCTCCTTAGGTGTGAGTGTGTGTGTGTGTGTGTGTGTGTGTGTGTGTGTGTGTGTGTGTGAATGGTTGTTTGTCCTGTTTGTCTCTGTGATGCCCTGCGACAGACTGGCGACCTGTTCAGGGTGTACCCCGCCTCTCGCCCATTGAACGCTGGAGATAGGCACCAGCACCCCTCGTGGATGAATGATTTCTAAATTTGACAGGTAGCCAATGTAAAGAGGATGAAACCAGTGTGATGTGAGCCCTTCTGTATGTTGAGGGGTGCACTGTAAAAGATGACAATACATAAGACATAACAGTTGATGTTGATGTTTTGCAAAAACATTCTTAATTTCCTTATGGCCTCATATAGAAAGTATTTTTAGATATGCCAACATACAATGTAAGATAAATCTTGCTGTAGGATGAGTGGCCAGTCAGCATAAACAATCTTAATGCTATTCGGGGTTTTGTTGATAATTTAGCTTTTATGGCGTTAGCTGACATCACTTTGTGTTCAGATACAGCTGTGGTGTTAAATGTGCACTTGTACTGTACATGTTTATGCAAACGTTGTTAGCTGTACAATTGAGACGATTCTAATCTCACCAAAAGGTGTTTTTATATGCAGATATATATGCTATTAGACTAATTTAGCTGTTTCGCTATATGCTATTGACTGCATTGTTATTATCCAGCCACCCCTCCACAGACACATATTCCCCTGTCAACAGGCTGTGTGGGTTTATTGTAATGAAATAATTTGCATGAACGTCGCAGCTCAGTTTCACTGACCTAACATTAGCTTGAGGTAAAACCTAACATAAAAAAAAGTATGTGCACTTCACACTCACACGATTGATAGGACTTTAATATCTATTTTCTTAATGTGAAACTACGGCCAGAAAACTCTACACCCTGCAAACAAGAGAGAAACTGTCTCGTCTTTGTCTTCTTGGCAAAAGCCCAGCATATCCCAGTTATCTGTTATAATAATGTAATAGCCAGGCATATAGTGGCTGTAAAGTAACATTTTCATACAGTCTACGTCAGTTTCTATTACACTGAAATTATAATTTGTCTGCTTGACAGTTACTCAAACTCAAACCTTGTAAATGATGTGGATCTACACATATTTAGTTAATCTTATTCTTGAAATTGACAAACCTTGTTAGCCTTATTTGGTAACTTTTTAGCAACTTTTTTGCCCCACATGGAAGCGCTTGGTGACAAATCATCTGACTTTTAGGACAAACGCTCCCCAGTACAGCCCCGCCAGAGAACTGCTCTCCCAGAGTTCACACATCATTCTCCCTTTAGTGGAAGGAATAAAGTCAATGGATTGATAGTTCAACAATGTCAAGGGTTGGTTTTCTGGATCAATTTTCAAAAGAATTCCGTGTAGTTTGTGTAGAAAATGAGTTAAAACGGAAAGACTTTGATTTTTAATTTTGTCTTAAGAATAAACATAGCTTAATGAAAACAGGGTGGCTGGGCTTTTTAACTTTTTAATTTATATGTATGATTATGTATGAGTCAGATGTTAGAGTAGATACAATACCCTGGCCACTGTGGCTTAACGGGTAGGGTAGTTGTCTCGCAATCACAAGGTTGTGGGTCTGATTCCAGCTTCCCCCTGCAACGCTTCAATGTGGCCCTCGGCAAGGCACTTAACCCGGAGTCACCTACCGATGTGCATATCAGTGAATGAATGTGAGCGTGTTACTCACATTCATGTTACTGAGCGCGATTAGGCAAAACTTGGTGATGGAGCTTTCCTGGGTCTGCTTTTATGATTGGTTGGGGGGATGTAATGATGGTAATATTAACCTACATGACAGGATATAATGCAAGAAGAAGGAAAACTGTTCTTCAATTGAACTTTTATTGACCCTTTTTTTTCTATTGAACCACACGTCTATCGATCGATATATATTGTTATTGAACTATGGTCGAGCTGTTTTGGTTAAAAAAAGTATTTTGTGGATTTTTACAACTGCCAATCTATTTAAATTATTGGGAAAAAAATATTGGATCAGTGATAAATTTGTCTGACCAAAAACAAGTTCAGGTCTTGAGTCTCTTTTTCATGGCTGAATAAAAGGTTGGTGAATAAATTGATTAGATATCACTGTATGAGTAATGTTGATCGCACTGTGAGATTTTCATGAGCATAAAAAGGTCACCTGGCTTTCACTGTATGCTGGTCTCACCTTAAACCTGACTAAATGGAAAACTCAAATACACATTTAAAACTGATCTATTCTTTAGGGAAAAAATTAAATAAATTGTGTGCATAAATAAATTTCAGGCAGTGATAGCTGACTGATGGATAAGTGGTCATTAACTGAAATTAATTTAATAGGATGGTGGTAAAAGAGGAAACCAACAGGGCTAGTGCAGGTTTAAACCTTTATTTAAAGCAGCACCGTGCTTTCAATAAACAATTACACCTGAACGGGTCGTGTATGGGTCACATGACCCATTCAGCGGCGGATCCGACCCACTCAAGTTATATAGACGAGTTTTTGAGAAGGACAGCTCGCGTGGAGCATCAATATATGCCAAGTGCTGTATATTGACCTGAAAATCATTTAATATATCTCAAATAGAGCTAATAATTGGGTCAAAAAGTACACAGTGCTGTTTAAAAAACATCAACATTGGCATTCTTTGACAAATTAATATTCTATAATCCACTAAACATGGGGTGGTTACATGTGTCAAGGTGTACCAACGTCTTGAACAGTCGTGGTTTATGATTTTCAGCCACACCGTTTCTACAGTGTAAAGTATTTTAATGAGATGCCAGAGAAAGTGCTGCAGTGAGTTTTTTTTTTCTTTTACTGTTCAGAGCACAGAGTAAAGTAGGGCTGAATCTTCCCCACCTGCTGCTATGCACTGCTAGTCAGCTGGCCGAAATAAGTCTACTACAGTTTTCCTTAAATTTATCAGTCTGGAAATATTTCCAAAGACTCATATTGAGGAAACTAAAGAAGCAATACTCAAAGTTAATAAATTTTGTTGATATTTAATTAACTTTTTTTTTCTTTGTACTTTTGCATGTGTATGTATCAAAATCAAAAACTAAATGAAGACTATACATCAATGTGTTACTTTTAATATGTTATTTTATTTGATCAACATTAGAAATAATTCAGTTTTTTGGTAAATGGTAAATGGACTGAACTTATATAGCGCTTTTCCAGTCATGCTGACCACCCAAAGCGCTGTAAGCGCTATGTGTTTTTTATTTAATAAAAGCAGTTACATTATTATAGAGATTTTGTTTAGATTGTTTCTATAAATACTAAGAAACTGTTATATTTTTTACTGAAGCTTATGCTGTTAGACTCTCCTAATCTACGCCCTTAACTAAAAAAAAACATAAATAAACTAGCTGCTAAGAATAAACAATGTAAAGCTCTGTGGATGTGATCTCTTCATATCTAACACTAACTTGTCTCTTCAGGACCTATTCTGAACCCTGAAATTGAATACCTAAGTTATTGATGAACTAAACAGTCCTGTTAACTGAATTCTCAAATTAAAGTTGTCCAAAAAGCAAGTCAAGATTAGAAGTGTAATTTCTTACTGTTACATTCTTTAAATATAAATGTGTGAGAATTTTTGAAAGGATTTTAGACCCAGCTGAGGTGGATTGTACCAACTCTGGAAGCTGTTGTTGCTTCAGCGTTTTACTCCAGTCAGTCAAATTTACCAAAGCATGAACAACGATTTGTCATTATCCGCTGATCCAAAGTCTTATAAGGATAGGCTTTGTTTTCAGCATTTGTTAATAACAAAGCATCTAAAGGATGCATGTTGACCATTTCAGTACCATTTAGGCTAACGCGTGTCATTGTTTTGGATTGAAAAATAATTGGACAGAAGGTTTTTAGGTGACAGTGGCACATGAGTTGGAGAGTTCGTCCTGCAATTGGTGGGTTGCCGGTTCGATCCCCCGCGCAGACCGTCTCAGTTGTTGTGTCCTTTGGCAAAACACTTCACCTGGTGGCACCAATGTATGGCAGCCTTTGTCAGTCCGCCCCAGGGCAGCTGTGGCTACTAACATGGCTCACCACCGTCAGGGTGTGAATGGGTAAATGACTGAAGCGCTTTGGGATCGTCGGACTAGTTAAAGCGCTATACAAGTACAGGCCTTTTACCATTCAGATTTTTATCATATTTGCTATCCTTTCAAATATACATTTTAAAACCATCTGTTTATGTTTTGATTACGTTCTCGATGTTATTAGCGGAAATGTTCGCAAGTCATTTTTCCAAGTCTAAGTCAAGCCTTAAGTCACCGATAGGCAAGACCAAATCAGGGCTTTCAGTTTCTTGAGTCATTAGGTAACATTAGGTAATCAGATGCATGACATGTAATCTGCCTATAACACCTACTTGCTGTAGTTTGTGAATTCAAATCATTATCAATAGGCCTTGTTGAACTGAACTTTTGCATCTCTATTTCTCTGAATATTTAATTCAACTTCTTACCAGTTATTGACTGCTATGAAGTACTTTGAAAATGATCAAAGTATTAATGTATATACACACGTATACTCAAAGAAAACAAATGCAGACGTTAGCTTAACTGTAAGAGAAGGTCAAAATGTGAAAGTAAATGTTTTGCTTTAAAATTACCTGCATTGCAAAGTGTACAATTTAACATACATTTGTGTAATCACCATCATGAAGCTACAGCTAGCATGGACCGTTTGTTATGAGTCATTAACGGCCTACGGTCCACAACCGTTCCTGGTAAATAAGGCAAAGACACTTCTTTTTACAGAAGAATATGCATAACTTTGTCAGCACTGTGGTCTGTGACTTACTGTAAGATTATTCCTTGATGGTAGCATTTAATAAAAACAGGAGAAAAATTGGAAGGGGTTTTTTAGTCCTTTTACTGGCATATACTGATGAGGACAGAGAAGCCATGCTTGCTGTGCCTGACGTTACCATGACAACCTGTCCTTTTGTATACACTATAAAACTCAGAGGCGACAACAATAATCCTGCACTAGGGCTAGCTACACTTCCTGCCTTTTTTAAACACCTTATTACACAAGGTAAATATTGTTCATGAGACTCAAGTTAGAGACGTAAGTCTTAGGACCCGTCCACACGAAGACGAACACAATCGATTTTTATAAACCATTAAGAAAAAAATATACGTCCACGCGAGAGGACACAACACCATTAAAAACGCTGCAGTAGGTAGGCTGAGCCCGGCGTCCAAAAAACATAGCAACACGGCGGGGGGGATCAGATACAAACATCTACGCATGTTCAGCGTGATCTTTATGAGGGTCGGCAGGGGACATGCCGTGTAGCTCGCGTTCAGTAGAAAGGAAGAGTCTGAGCACGTTACTAACAGCCACGACAAAGCTAATATTTGCCTAAGCATGAGTGCAGCACCGGACGGCCCCGTCTTCGTTATTTGTGAGAGCGAGGTGCATACAGGTTACAGAGAGAGACGAAGCCATGACGTCATCATTTCAGGAAAGACGCGGCTCGCGTGTACAGACAAAAGCGCCATTTTGAAATGTAGCCACACTGGGACCTGTTTTCAAAAATTATTATTTACGGTCTCCCAAAATGCCAGATCCGTGTGGACGCACAGCCTAGGGGACAAACTACCTTTGCGGATACATCTAATCTCGTTTCCATGTGGACAGGGCCCAAGTCTAGTTTCAAATATATGCAGTGCAAAGAAGCTGAATGAAATTGTAAAAAAATAAATAAAAATGATTTCACCATATTTAAGTAAAGAACTAAATTACCGACTACACTCTTACAGATAGTGAGTAACAGTGCTGCTGGGAATGCCGTTTGTTGGACAAACCTCAATCTCTCTCAAATTGATTTCTATTGTTGTATAAAGCACAATGTTTGGGTCTATATTTTTTTTCTTTTATTGTATGTTGAGAATTTTTCTGTGAATTTTATTCCAAAATGGTTTATATGTGATGTCTGACAACAATGATTAATGGGAGGTTCATACTCTATGAACTTGTAATCTACACTCACCGGCCACTTTATTAAGTGTGCCTGTTCAACTGGTTGTAAATGAATCAATAATATAGCAGCCAATAAATGTACTTAGGCATCTAGATGTGGTAGATACGACTTGCTGAAGATCAAACTGAGCACCAAGGAGGGAAATTTTGATGTTTAATGGTTGTTGATGCTAGACAGGCTGAGTCTGAGTCTTTCACAAACTGCTAAACTTCTGGGATTTTTAAAAACTATCATCTCTCAGGTCCAAGAGACAGAACATATCCAGTGAGCGTCAGTTGTAGGCATGTCTCATTGATTTCAGAGAAGGATGAGCAGACTGGATGACAGTAGCTCAAGTAAACACTGGATTCAACTAAGGTGTATGGAATACCATCTATGAATGCTCAACACATTAAAGCTTGAAACAGATTTACTACAGCCGCAAAAAAACAAATATGCAACTAAGAACAGGACGTTTACCAAACACTCACCAAAATAGGACATATGTCTGATGAATCTGTATCACAGCTGAAAGATGGCAGCTTTAGAATGTAAAGTAAACAATATGAAAGCAAGGATCCATCCTGCCTTGTATCAACAGTTCTTGGCGATGGTATAATGGTGTGGAGAAATTTTGCATTTTGGTAACCTTAGTAAATGAGCCATCATATAACAACACAGGATGCCGTGTTATTGTCGGTGTACCCATGTTCTGATGGCTAGTTCTTGAGCAGGAAAATAGACAATATCATAAAAGTCCAATCAGCTGACACTGTTTTGAGCTCCCTGTACTCCACTGGCCTCCACGGTCACCAGGTCTCAACCCAACGGAGCACCTTGGGGGACGTGGCGGAACTGGAGATTTGCGTCACGGACGTGCAGCCAACAAATCTGCAGCAGCATAATCTCTGTGGAGCGTTTCCAACACCTTGAGTCTATGGAACAAAGAATTATGGCAGTTCTCAACGGAAAGGGGTGTAAAAATGTCCTACTGGCAAAGTGTAGCTTTTAAAGTTGCGGATTAGTGTATGTAGATATATTCAAAGCTAGGCAACTGCTATCATGAGTTACTCTACTATAGAATGACTGTATTAGAAATGTCTGCTTTCAGAATCTGAGTCTAAACTCAAATTCTTGCCGTGAGCTTGATATAAACTGTCAGCTACATTACTCGGGAATCAGCTCTGAATGAGTTTGCGTGACTGGCGTCGGTGCACGCGCAGGTGCCAGGTTAGCAGCTTTTCTTTAACAGGGGTAGTGATGGTGACGCGCGCGCGCGTGTGTGTGTGTGTGTGTGTGTGTGCGCGCGCATTGTTTGCTTTATAGCTGCGTGAATCATTTGCGACAGACGCCGGAACACCTAACGCGGAACGCAGCTCTCCATTTTCAGGCGGACTCTGCGTGTACTTGTCCACGCACAGAGCTGCCTATCGACTGACGCGCGCGCACACGCGCACCAAACGCAGGGGAGGTTAGAAAGCCTGGTGGCAATAATTACATTCAAGGCTCCATCCTTTGTCCATAACCTGCTGCTGCGTCTTTATCACCGAAGTAGGCTGCGGGCGCGCACGCATGAAAAAAAAAAAGTTAGGGGATTTATTAGCGCCCACTTTGGGATGCTGCTATATGGCTACCGCGGTGACGGGTGGGAAATATAAAAACATCTGTAGGAAACTTTCAAATGATACCAGGCTGGAACACAGGCTGGTTTTAAGAGAAGACCCCGCGCGCAGATATAGCGCAAAGGAGCATAGAGTTTCGACATAAAACAGACACTAAGCGACTTTTAATAAACTGATGTTGAATCTAATGAACCCTTAGCATAACTGATGTCCACCGATTTACATTAAACAGCAGGTGCTCGAGGTCCAGCGGCGTGGCATCTCATTGGTTTATAGTTTAGTTTATTTCCCCAATAGAATAAAAACACATTGAAACGAAATTGATTTTGTCTTGTGGTTTGGGTCAAACCTTTTAGGATACATGCAGATACATCCTGCTTCAACTTTATCCTACACCAACATCACATTCCAACTTTCATCAGACTTCAGCATAGTATGATTTCCCCCCCACCGCCTCGGACCATAATCCAACCCCTCCTCCCTCCTTTTTCCATATATCTGCATATTTGCAAACAGTGGGTCGTATTTTTCGCACCTACCAGAGCAGATTCAAGCAGAGGGGAAGGCTCCCACAGTCCGAGCGGTCCGTGTCTCTCCCAGCCTTGCCGTGGCGAATGGTGACAAAAAAAAAGGAGAAAGAAAGAAGAGAAGAGAAGACAGGGGCACAAAAAGCTTCTTTTTCAAAAAGACACAATCCTAACCCGGTGCCTGCGTGGTAGTGGCAGACGTGGAGAGAAATAACATAAAATAAAATTCGGATTTTGCGTTGGTTAAATTAGAAAAGCGCACTTTCTCAGAGGCTGTGCTGAACGCGTGGGTTCCCCGAGCTTTCTCGGCGCTTGCAATCCCACCTCTACATCCCCGCTTGCAGAGAGGAACATGCAAACACATTTCATAGATTTTTGGAGCCTCCCGGAAAACCTGGAGTGGAGTTCTGGGCGAGATCTGGGCGAAAGAGAAGCTGCCTCAAAATAAACCTGCACGCAGACAGGGCACAAATTAGGGCACAAACAATACTTTACGCCCTGTACCCAAAATGGGAACGACGACTATTTGGCCTTTTACTGACAATTATTATCGATTAAGAGGAGTTATTACACAAAACCATCTGGATTAGGTGAAGTTTACAAATGGGTTGGAAAAGGACTTAAAATGATCCCCGTGGTCTGCAGGTTAGATAATGGCCTCATGTTCTTACCCTGTTAAAGTTTGATGCAGGACCACTCTGGATAAAAGGTGGGACCCATGCATGTACTGTTTTGTTTTAAATTTTTAATATAATTTTTTTATCCTCATTTGATACACAAAAAAGTCCTACAAAGCAGACTAATAGATAGATAGATAGATAGATAGATAGATAGATAGATAGATAGATAGATAGATAGATAGATAGATAGATAGATAGATAGATAGATAGATAGATAGATAGATAGATAGATAGATAGATAGATAGATAGATAGATAGATATGAAAGATCTGCTCTTTAGGGTCATGATTTTCAACCTGTGGTTCTACTACCAGTACTACGTTTAAAGTAGATCTGCTTGTTATTCACCTCATAAATAGTTGATAACAAAATTTCTAATGAGAATCATTAAAGGAGTATAACACAAGTTTGCCCCCTCTGGTGACAAGTTGAAATGACACCAGTGTTGTGCACGTGCAATTGAGAAGAGGAAAGCGTCTGCCACTTTTGTTTAGACACATATTGTCTTGTAAGAAAGTTCTAAATGTTGAATTTAGCCCGTGCTTTCTCGCTGATATGTCAGTTGCGGCAGAAACTCAACAAACAAGGTGAACGAGCACGTAAAGAGCATCACACCCACGCGTATGCCCAGAGAATACGCCCTGAATCACTCTCTCATGAACTGACTAATTAACCCTATAGAAGAAAACTTATTTTACACCCAATTGTAAGGGCATGTGTAGGAAAGGAAAAAAAATCTAACCTTCAAACGTGTCCAATGCTCCTTTAATTTGGCTAACGAGCTTGAACTGATAAAAGTGTAGCAGTTGATGTACATTGATCCTGTGAAAATAGAAACTGCTCAGGGGTGAAGTGAAAAAAAGATTTTGGAATATAAACACAAAACAAAAAAGCCCAAGTTTTGCTACTATTTTCAATTTCTTGACAATTTGATCCTACTTGGAAATTTTGGTCTGGAGAATTTGGTCTAAAAGAATGTCAGTTACGTGTGCATGTTGACAAATATAGTAGTTATGCAAACCTTTATAGAGTACATGTTGTAGCTATTAACAGAATCATTATTTAACTTTTGCAATTTTGATGCCTGTTTCCAAGCTGGGAACATATATTATGTAAAAGTCAGTCAATTCACCACCTCGTCCCTGTGTAGATATGTAGCATTGCCCTTTTATCCATAGCTACTTCCATTTTTTACACGCAAACATTGTGAACCCAATGCCCTTAAATGATTGTGCATACGTTTATTTGTTTTTACCATCAGGTATTCTCAGAAATTATGGAGATAACTAGCTATAAAAATGCTAAAGCTTCATGCGTTATCTAATTTAATTAAATATTTTTTCTCCTGCAATGTTTTTTCACCCTGCTTAAATGTTTGTGTTCAATTACAATTTGGGCCAGTTGACCCATAAAATGTGACACATCATTACTCCTAGTCAAACTAATAAGAGCTCGTACAGATAAATATTTCTTATCGGAGTCCTAAAACCACATTTTTTTACAATAGTCCATGAGTGCTTTATAGATAAGTATTTTTTTTATTGCTTGTCATTAAAGCAGGTACAACAGTTCCCCTCGGTAGGTACAAATTGACGCAGGTTGGAAACAAAACATCCTACAATGAAAAAAAAGATACATTACTATAACGACAAAGACAATTTCCATGATGCACATCCAGTCTTGGTTCTTGCATGAATGGAGCCCTGGGCCAGCACCTTCTTCTGCTGGTCCACAGCCAGTCAAAATGCAGGAAATCATCTAAGTTCAGAGGTGGGGTGAAACACCCTGCAGTCCCACACAAATTACCCCTTTTTTATCTCTATAGAAAGAAATGGCAAATCCCAATTGAAAGAACATGCAAACTTCTTCCCGTCACAACGGACATATTAGTAAAAACAAATAGTGCTTGTCCCTGAAGTACAATGAAGAATACAACAAAACAAGTATGAACAATATAAACAGTGTGTTATGGTGAATTAAACTAAAAGGTGGGGCCCAAATGAAATCCTGCACATGGCTTCATACAACCTCCCATCAATCAGCTCTGATGATGATGAGGAACGGGGGGAAACAATAAAAAGCAAAGCAGCAAAAATATCAGCCCTCGCATCCAGCTCTGTCAAAAACTCCATTCCAGTTCTTCCGACTGCCTGTCTGCTGGCAGGCGGCCAACCCAAGTGTGTGGAAATGACACCGCCAGGGCGGCAGAGATTTTCCTTCATTTCTCTTCTTCCCGATCGCAGACTGGCTGACATTGGCTAGAAAGTGGAGCAGCTCGTCAGGGACAATCAATGCGAATCGATTGAGCTGCGCGGCTGAGGCTCCAGAGCTGGAAAATATCGCGGCAGCTGAAGAGAGAAAGAGAGAGAGAGAGAGAGAGCGAGAGAGAGAGAGAGAGCGAGGGAGCGAGACAGAGGGAGAGAAAGAGGAGGGGGTGTTAAACTAAACTCTGCCCGTAGCCAACAAACATCCCTGCAAATAAATGCGCTCTGACCCTCATAAACATGACGCTCACTCTGCAAACACAGGAGTCAGAAAGTCACCGTGTGCGTAATTACGCACGGGATTTGAGTTCCGAATGATCTTTCAGTGAAGGTTATTTCACGTTTACGAGCACACATCCACGGCTACACAATAAATCCTCCCTAAACTACATTTATTTGTAGAATTCAACATGTTTTATTCTGTTTTTGATGAATTTCAAGACTATAAACAGGTGGTGTTGCCTTAAAAATAATGAGAAATATAGTTTCCAATCTCAACAAGCAATCTGATATATGTCTTCCTTGAAAGCCATATGCTGTTGTGCAGTTGTTTTCTAACAGATCACTTAAGTGCACTTATATGACCCATGGGGAAAATAATTTCTATTAAATCAACTTGGAATATTAACTTTGCCATTTCACATTTAGAAGTTGGGGGGGGGGGGGGGGGGGGGGTACCAAACATTTAATTTACTGTATAATTAATTATACATAATTAAGTCCTATCTGACTTTTGAGGTTTGCCGGTGCTTCACAGTGGTGGGTACAGTAGCCATAAATTGTGTTCAAGCAACTTTAGCAAAATAACAATACATGTAGAAGAGTAAAAAATTACTTGGTAAAAAGGCTACTTATAGTGAGAAGCTAAATTTTAAGGAAATTACGTAAGAAGTCAATATTAGAAAGTAATGCAAATTGGTATCTTCAAATAATAAAATAAAACATATATAAGATAAATAACATATTTGTTAAATTGCAAATCAAGACAAAGAAAACACTAATTTCCTATGTTGAATTTTTTTCAATATAACACTTTTGAAACCAGTTTAAACCACGTAAACTACTTCCAGGGACAAGATATGCCCTCCAAAGGTTACAGCAGGCCCAGCAGATAAATGAAAATAAATGAAACCGTGTAAATTTAACTCATTAATACTCACCTCTGCTATATTTCTGTCTTATGGTTGTTGGATTTACATTTGTAAGATTCTTCCCAAAGCTTACCATCAGAATCAGAATCAGAATCAAAAATAGTTTAATAATCCCAGAGGGAAATTGTTGTTTCAGTACAATCGCCATAACATACATAGGGCTTTTCATTGTTCTTAGTTGCTGTCGGAACCAGTGGCATTTATAGAGTTTGGGAAAAGGGTGTTTAAATATGCTGGAGTTATCTGTAACATTCTCCTCAAACAGTTTTAACGCATCAGTTAATTGGAGGAAGAAACATCTGGCTGTAAATGTTTTGCCATACTGGATCTTGATGAAAAGCTTGATTATGTGTAGAGGGCGACAAATGTGTTAGAACCAGTGATATAAATGTGTAGAAAACTGTTAAGTATATTTCATTGAGAATGCTGCAGTTGCATTGAGAAATTTATAATAAATAAACTCTGACCTGTAATTTTAGTATATTTATTTAAAAATGTTTTTTTGCTGTTGTTGTTGTTGTTTTTTCACATATTTTGTAAAAACTGTCATTATGTGCTGTCAATAAAATATGAGCCAGATAATATGTGAAAATAATCAAGCTCCTTTGCCTTCTCCCAGGGATCCTACTGCCATTTGCTAAACTGCATCGCTCCCAGTCAGAAACAACCAATCAGAGTCAGAAGGAATGTCAATCACACACGCACCCCTCCCCCCAACTAGCGCTCACGGTTTTTCAGGCTGCAGATGGGCTCCAGCTGTGCCAAGAAATGGAGGAGAAACAACCTAACGTTACAGGAAAATTGCCAATTTGTCAAGTCAGAGAACAAGAGGGGACCTGTTAGGTGTACTTGTTCAAAATTTCATGCTAAGCCCACAATTTCCTCAGAACTCCCTATTGTGGTTTCTATGGTGGAAATATCATGACTACCAGATATAATTCTATATGACAAAATCACTAGTGCCACATGTTTTAATCACCTTTAACCAAATGTCACTGAATCTTTATAAATCTATTTACTTTTTTAAGTTGATCTGAGTTTCTATGAACATGCTATCCAGAAGTTTTTGTTTCCATGGGGTATAAGTATTACATGACACAGGGGCTCATGTCCTTTAGCAACTTCCCACTAGGCTGTGTGAGGGCGCATGTTTAACTTGGATTCAAAGCGACCACTGAGACTCCGTAACAACCAGTAAATGGTTGTTACGGAGTCTACTGATGGTTGAAGCTACTATGATGAAGCTAATAAACACTCCATGTGACTCTGATATGAGGGCACCTCATACCAGTATGTTGGAAAATCTGTGACGCTATGGGAGGTTTCTCTATTCCAACGGCCCTGGACACTTTTTGAGAAGAAATGACAGAGAACTTGCTGGAGAATATAAAAAGGAAGCACCATTGGGTCTTTCAGCGGGTTAATGATCCAAAACTTATAGCTAAATAAACACATTAAATGTTCTTTAGAATCAGACACAAAAATAACGTTCCTCGGGTATGACAACATTCAGACCTAAATCCTGCCGAGAAACTGAAAGCTTAAGATAAAACTGGAGTTAGGTCCCATCGAAATGTGTTCTCCACGAAAACGTTGAAAGACAAGCTCGTGATGCCCATTTGACCCCAGCCACCTTTAAACGACCTTTAGACGCCAATAGATATATTTATGCGGACGTGTTTTGACCCTTTTCTTGCTCAGCAGAAATTTGCATTGTTTGGAGGCCAATAAAAGATCAGGGACGCCAAAACATTTGCATATGTTTGCATATAGCTGAGTGTGGTCTGATTATATTAAGATCTGTCTTGAAAAACATATTTATATCAATTAGGCTATTTCTGGTTAAATAAAGTTTAAATGGGCATGAAAACATTAAAGGAAATAATAAATCAATATTGCAGATCAGAGAAAATGTTTTCAGACTGAATATTTTCTCTTTCTCTTATAAACAATGTTAACGTCCAGCAGAATAAATAAGTTATTCTTTTAAGTCTATGGCCTTAAACGAAGGCCATAGCCTTAAACTTATAAACTTATTTTATATCTGAAAAGTCCAACTAGACAAACTAAGCCACATTGCACCTCACTTCTTCAACCTGCCTAAGATTTAAATATTGAGGTTTTTCAGATCACTTCACAGCTGTGCCGACATGATCACAACCTGGTACACAGATTAGAACAAGCTGGAAAAAAAAAACATGCACCCAGTGTGAAAAAAAGTGAGTGAAAAATGTTGGATAAGCAGCAAAGAGGGGAACACAAGTTTGGTCCTATTAACCCATTTCTGTTTTGCCCATACAATCTGCAACAGGTAACGCTAGAGCAGTGCAGCGGAAACTGCAATCTACTTACTTGCAATCTTAGTTTTTTTTTTCATCTCAAGTAAATTTATCCACTCATGCTCAATCTCATCATTTTCAGAGAAATTTAAAATTAAAATAAGCCATGTGGTTTGTTAGTATTGTTCATGCATCCCTTTATTTACATTCTGAGTTAATATATGATTTTGTTTTGTCTTTGCTTCTCAAGAGTAATGGCTGCAACTTTACTGTGTAAAAAAAAAAAAAAAACAACAACAAGGGTTTCTACTCTATTCTTCTTAATCTAGTCGGATGTTCTGCAAGAAGAAGACTTTTTACTTTCCAATCAGCAATCATCTGTGCCTTTCATGGGTTTAAAAGAGACAGCAGGGGAGAGAAGGAGAGTCATGCATGGATAGATGGGTTGGAGGGAGCAGCAAGCTGTGACTCTTGGACATGTTCTGGTGAGTGCGCTGAACCCCGGAGGCTGCAGCCACACTCGGCTCTTTGTTGTTTTCGTTCCGCACAGCCAGGCACGGTACTTTCCTGAGCCGGGGAGGAGGATTAGCGTTGCATGGCCTCCATCCCTAGCTGCACACATGACCAGCGCTGCAGGAAAGCCCCGCATGATGGCCCAAAAAGAGGTACGTCACGGCTAAAAGGGAGCAGGGAAGAAACAAGGAACAACAGGCTTTCCTCCATTGCTGCAAAATGTTGTGACTACTGTGAACTTTTTTAAATGTTAGCCATTCAAGATAATAAAAATGTATTTCTTTCTGAGGGAATTCTTTGCAAAATCACTGTTTTCTTTTTAGACACCAAACATTCATGCTGCAATTTCTTTTTTTTTTTTTTTTTTACCACGTTGGTAAGTGTCATCACAACATCGTGTCAGTTTAGCAGGAATGAATTTATAGTTTTCAAGAAAAATTCCCCTGCAGTCTCGAACTCAACACGCACGCTTGACATGTCAGCTCATCTTCTGCAAAATAACTAAATTTATCCAGATCACACACTCCAGCAGGCAAGCATCTCAAATCCTATCGAGAAATACTTCTTTTTCAGTGCAACTAAATAATCCTCATTGTCGGAAAAGCATAATCGCAGAAAACAAAAAAATCAGCTTTAATTGTTTTTAAAGGTTTGTGCAACTCTGGTCATCACATGACAATCAATGGGTGTGGCTCCCCTGGAAGTAGCACGGAGATATAGAGGTGCTTTAAAGATGCAGGAGTTGGTCAACAGGTAACACACAAACATGTCAAAATTATGCTTCAGTACAGGAACTGCTTTTAACTAGGTCCATTAAATAGGTTCTTGCTGGACCATGAATCTCCCCCTCAAACTTGTGTAGTGTTTTATTGTTTTATATTTAATATATTTCTTTTACCTGACTGATCAGTCGTGGCTGGATGAATACCTGAAGTTGAGTTATCTTTGACGGGTTCTAAGTAAATGTTGATCTTAAGAAATGTACAGAAAACCTTGTATTTCCTAAATACGCTAAAAAATTGTTCAGTGGAAATTGAAATAATTCCAGACTGGTTTGTAGATTACGAGATCAGTTTTGAAAGATTATGAGGCTGATCGGTATGTGAACACTGATATATTGTTCAAAGTAGTTTAATCGCACAAAAATGTTTAAGAAAAAAGTGTTTCCTCAAAAGGGGCACCTTTTCCTCAAAGGGGCACCTTTTATTGTTTTAGGCAAATTCAGGGGCTCCAGGGAGCCCCTGAATTTTTTATGGAAAGGTATCACCTTTCCAAAAATTTTTTGGAAAGGTATCACTCAACAGTCAGTTAATTCTCAAATTATTTATTGGGTTTAAAAGAGTAATTTAGTTTAAGTCACAGTTTAGCACGCTGTTGCCGTTTTTGAAGGGTTGCCTGAATCTCATGACATTTAGTTTTCTAAAACTATGAAGTCACGAAGGAACACTTGTTTAGCGCCTCTTTACATAGAGGTGAAATAATCCCCCTAGCATGAAACTGGGTTACACTCTCAAATTTGTGTTTGTTACCTGAAACAACTTTATGCAAACTGTAATGTTTTGTGAGACTGGTTGGTTGAAGTCCAAACGCTTTCCTGGCTAATGAAAGTCAATGACTTTGCTTCTCATCTGCTCTTACTCTTTTTCCTAGCTTTGGCCATGAGATGCTGCTTTTTTTATTTTTTATTTTTGTCTACTTTGTGTTGCCATACAGGTTCTATTTATTTGATTTCTTAATACTCCAGGTCTGACATTATTCAGACATGGGTGTGGCTAGTAAATTTGAACCAGAAAATGTGTGTATTTATCTAACCGTGGGGACAATTATACTTCCAGATAGGACACTTTTACAAAGATTATTATTAAAAATATCTTTCGAAAGAAGTTTTTTTACTCAAGTTATCTTTGTAAAAATTGTTAATTTGTTCATAAAAAGTATGACAAAAAAAATCTGTAAGGTGGCAAATAAGGGAGCAGATATGAAAAAGTAAATCAAGACCCTTAGTTCTTCTAACCCTCAAGTGATCGATTGCTGTGTAAGTACTATACAACGTGAAGCAACTGGAAATTAATCCCTGTCATGCTTTGAAAAAGACAGTGGCAGCAAAAAAAAAAAAAAAAAAAAAAAAAGTCCAAAATATTGATAGTCTGGAGGCTTTTGCCAATAGAAAGTGAGCTGAGATTCCTCGGGAACTGTGACAGAAGCTGGTGTTTGGCATCACCTGTGCTGCGAGTCATAACAACAAGAGGCTGCACAACTAAGAGCTAAAGATGCTTGTCGTGAAGGGGTTGAATGTTTTGGAGACCGCAGGAGTCATTTTGCATTGAATGTGGAGAAACCAGTTGAATTATTATTCGAGTTGGGCTATTTACAATGTTTGATTTGATTCTTACAAGCAATGGCTGGTTTGTATATTTTCCTAATTTCTAGCGGGGGTGAATGACTTTATGTGCGACCGTAACTACAAAGCCAAATAAATAAACGTGGGGAAGAAATGGTTTGGTAAGAGGTAAGAAACGGCAGCAGGAAGACAAAAAGTAGCAAGACGTGGGTACAGAATGGGGCTTTTGGCATGTGAAAGGGGCAAATTGCCAAGGAACTCCAAATAAGCAGCAGGTGAAGCTCTTTTAAAGGATGGGGCCTTGCATTAATGGGGGTAACATCTGTTTGAATGGCCACATAGAATTACACCGCTTGGCCCCACCTGGAAGAAAATTACTTGGGCTTTAGAACAATGCTCTGAAGAAGATGCAACCTGCTGTGGATTGCAATTTCTTGAAGGACTTAGGCTAGGATGAGAAATCAATAATGGGTTACGTTATCTAATGCGTCCCTCTTTCTAAAGAACATTTCCAGAAGGTTTCATAGAGCACGACATAACATAGCATGACCTAGTGAAAATGGTTTCATCTAAACGTTTTTTAACAACAGTAGAATTGAACTGACAGAAAGAGCCTGATGCACTGAGCTACCGCATCCACTTTTCATTTAATGCAAACAAGCCAAGAAGAAGAAGATGCCTTGCAAATGATTCAAGGGCTTTCAACTGGCTGAGATGCAGTAAACCGTTTTAATTGGTCCCTATCATGGTGCCAGTGTCTGCCACAGCTGTGCAAGGACTACTTTCCAGCAAGCAGTAATTAAAGTAAGGGTCAGGATGTGAGGATGTGAGGCTACCAAGTGGTCAGTGGAACTAAAAAAAAGTGCTTAATACCTGTGAAATGAAGGAGTATTTCAAATGTAAAATCAGGGTTTATTTGTATCTTTGCCTACATTTTGAAACCAGATATTTACTTACACTACAAAAAAGGGCTACATGGAGCCACATTTTTTAGCATTGTCACCGTACAACAAGAAGGTCCCGGGTTCGAATCCCGATGTGGAAACTTTCAACTCGGATTTGCCTGTACTGCCCCGTGGGTTTTCTCCGGGCGATCTGGCTTCCTCCCACAGTCCAAAAACATGACTGTCAGATTAATTGGCCTCTCTACATTGCCTTTAGTTATGAGTGTGTGGAACCATTCCAGGGTGTACCCCTTTCTCCCGCCCAATGACAGCTGGGAGTAGGCCCCCTGTGACCACTGCCAAGGATAAGCGGCTATAGACAATGGTTGGAATGTATAAAAAGGCTCAACCCTTTTTTTTTCACTGGCTCACTGTTAAAACAGATGCAACCTGCTGCAAATTAGACTCTCTTAAAGCCCTTTTAGAACATTTAGATAACATGTTTTTGCTAAAAGCCAGAACAATAACGCTCTGCCCAATACATTTTCTACAGGCTTGAAATCAGAGCTTTTTCATGAACACTCAAAGCTGTGCCCTGTATTTAAACCATGTTGTAACTATATTTTTGAAGCAGGATTTAGGGTCATTGTCCATTTAGAAATCCTATTTGTTCCCAAGCGTCAACCTCTGCTGTGATTTAAATGTTGCTGTTTCCTCATAATTCGCTATGCCCGTGATGTCATCTATTTTGGGTGGGGCCCCAGATCCTCCTGCGGTAAAACACCTCATCATGGTGCTGTCCCCTCTATACTTCACAGATGGGATGGTGCTTGAAAGTTTCCCTGTTTTTCCTTTCAGATGGAACAATAGAAATTATGGCCAAACACTTCGATTTAAGTTTATCAGACCACAGGACCCAGTTGCAAAAATTAATAACAACCTCTTACCAGCTTCATTCAGCTTCTTCAAAAGGTCTTGGCTCTTGTACTGCCGTGGATTCACACCACAATATGTTCCTCTCTGGGACACAACACCCTCGTTCCTGAATAGAAGGATAGTTTGACCTTCCTATTGAGGTTTATACTTGTTTGAACATATCCGAGCTAAAAGCATATCTTTACATACAATGAATAAGAGACAAAAACTGGTTGTTCCAGCCAACGAGATATATATATATATATATATATATATATATATATATATATATATATATATATATATATATATATATATATATATATATATATATATATAGATAGATAGATAGATAGATAGATAGATAGATAGATAGATAGATAGATAGATAGATAGATAGATAGATAGATAGATAGATAGATATAGATATATATATATATATATATAGATATATAGATATAGATATAATATGATAGTATATTTCATAATGTTAATATTATTACATTTTATGAGAACTTAGGCAACTTATCCTTTCATTCATAGCTCGTCTGATTTTTTCTTTTTTTTTTTTCTTTTGGCATGTCAAACAGGGGACGCCACATCGACAGCTGCCTGTACCGCCAACTAAATGGTGTGACTGCCTTCTCAAATGATCATGACTCAGTCAAGAGGCTGTCCCTCGTGGGGCAGGACAGGCTGTTTTCAAGGTTAGCGCGCCATCTAGTGGTAGATAATATATCATTGCTTGTTTTTTTTTTAGGTAATTTGGTTTTCGGAGCTTTACCTTAGTAGAAAAAACAACAACATCCTGATAGTGAACATGTTTGTATTATTACTTTAGGAAATAACCAGTACGTTTTCTTTTTTTCTTTTTTCTTTTTTTTACTTTAACCATGAATTCCTCTAATGATGTGTCGAATCTGCTGATTTGCCAACATGGTGGAACTTTATTATGACTTACTGGATTTAGAAGGTGGTATTTAATTAAAATGATGTATGTAAACTATTTTAAAATGTGTTATCAGTGACCCAAACAACATAACATTAGAAATGTTTAGAATAGCAGAGATTTTTCCAGTAAGACTTGTTTTTTTTTTTTCATTTTCTTTAGATATTCACATGTGAATATCTACTGTTCAGTCTTTGCTATTCTTAGAGTTATACAAAGCATTTCCTGTCTGCTTTTTCGTTGCTCTGTGGCATACGAGCATGTGTCGTTCATATTCTTAAAAAAAATCAAAGCTTCCAAATATCAAACCAGCTCTCCTGCTGATCCAGCACTGATTGCCCAGGGTAAATTCAATAAAAACATTCAGCTCCTGTTTGTTTCTTTGTGTTTGAGAGCAGCAGGGATTTCAGTCAGCTGTTGTAAAACGTGTGAGACCAGTCAGCTCTTTTCAAACGTTCAAATCTAGAAAAGAAGTGGGATATGTGCCTCCTATGTTAAGGGGAAACATCAACTCCATGAATATGAAAAGAGGAAAACGACGCTATAACAAGGCTATGCCGCACCTGTAGCCTTCCAGCCTCTGTGTGAAACACCAGGTGTGGTGGAAAACCAAGAAGGCTTTGTGGTCTCAGCTTTAATTACCAAGAGCAATAATTACTGAGCATCACAAGCTGTGAAAAGAGTCCTTCTCATGTTTCAGAGCAGCTGTCATGTGGCTGACGGTAATGACCACAAAGGTGCGCAGCTATAACACACGCGTGGTGGAGCTCAGAGGGGGGAAAGAAATGTTGATCCAGCTGTGGAAAGGAAATTTATCAAATTCTGTGCTTTTTTTAAAGCAGAAATTGTCTGTTTAATGTTTATGCATTTATTTAATTTTAGCGCGCAACATCAACATCATCATCGTTTCTTCAGCTGTTTGGGCTTTTGCCCTCTAGGAGGCGCTACAGAAGCATCTTTCTGAGAGCCATCGCCAACATGAACGCCCCCATGCAACAACTCCATCCATCAACATAATATTAGATGTGCTATACGGATTCTCACCGTCACTGATATGTCTGTTGATTCTATGTTAACTATGCAATACATTTTTACCACTGTCTATTTGCACTGGTAAAATATACTTTTGCAGTTATTTTTATTATAAATGTTTACTTATTTTTTGTATATGTAATTATTGAGTTACTGTTATTAATAATTAGTATTTTAACTGCAAATAGTACCTTTTGCACTATATTTTTGTGTCTGCACTAAAAATAAGAAGCTCCACAATCTTGTGATGCACTGTATGATGAAAATAAAGACAATTATTTTCTATTCTATTCTGTTCAATTCTATTCTGCTCTATTATATTCTAACTTGAGTGAAATTGGGTGTGCAGTCATTCTGGGAACCAAGTTCTGACTCCCAAAAGGGAACCATTGTAGAAATCCCATAATATTCATGAAAACTATATATATATATATATATATATATATATATATATATATATATATATATATATATATATATATATATATATATCATTTTTATTTTTTTATTTTTTTATTTATTTTTTATTTCAACTTAACAGCTACCATTACATAGCACTGCAATTAAACTCATCATCTGTGCACGCACAACAATAGTTTGTACTGCAACAACATCGCAGGGGTCAGCTGATCTCTACTCCGTCGCTCCTAAACATGTAATACATATTTTTCTGCATGTTGTCATGGAATGTTTGTAGAGCACTTCTTTAAGAGGATGACTGCCAAATTTTTTTTTTTTTTTGTCATCAAGTCACAAAGCTTTTTAATGGGGTACATCTTGATGTACAATCTCAGTTGTGCATCAAGAACAGTTGTACATCATTATTATTTATTGAAATTAGAAGAATTTTGTTTTGATTTAAATGCCTGATACCTATATGAGCTTAGAAATAAAATGGTCAAATAATATGAGTTTTTTTTTTTTTTGGTCAGCTGATATGAATGTAAATAATACTGTTGCATGGGCAGATCACATCATATCGACCGCAGACTTCTTAATTGAATTTAATAAAAATCCTATTCTAACAGACTTTGTGATATCGGCAAATAACATATTGTCATCCAAACATTGTATCGTGATTTACACCGCTAATCTCAATGTACTTTATCATCTTGCATGTGAATAAAACAAGGGAGATGATTGTAGATTTTTAGGGAGAAACATGAATAGGTCCAACACTATTACCATCATGGCAGAAGAAGTGGAAGTGATGGAGGAATATAAATACCTCGGTGTTCACCTGGACGAGAGACTGTCCTGTAGACCAACTGTCAGGTACAGAGCAAACTGTACATATGCTGTTCAGACATGATGCAATTTGGGATCATCATGTCAGGGATGTCTGCTTTACATGCAATGTCTATGGTGGATCCGCATCTAGGAGCGTCGAGAAGTTTTGCGGCACTTTTTACCTGTCGGGTGCAGCACATTTTGAGATTTCAAGCATCTGAGGGTCCAAAGCAGCAGATGCTAGAGTTGGAAAATCTGAACTTTTGCAGCTGGACGCGAAAAGCATCAACCAATCAGAAAGACCCCACCATGTGACGTTGTGGCACATTTTCTGACGGGATGGAAGGACCATGAAAAGTCGGGAGATCGATAACAGAGGACAAACTCATCCTCGCTGTTTGTGCCCATCCTTTTATCTATGATCGGTCGAGCTATCACTACAGAGAAAGTGACAGCAAGGACCTAGCCTGGAGGAGGATTAGCGAGGAAGTTGGGATCACAAACCTTTTGCCACGGTAAATATTATCATCTGTTGGGGTAACAGCATCAGAACAACTGATTTAAAGAAGCTCAACAAGCTTTTAAAGAAGGCCGGCTCTGTTCTGGGGACTCTAGAACCTCTGGAGATGATCTTACGAATAAATTAAGTATTCTTCATAAGAGGAAGAACATTATAGAGGACCCTGAGCATCCTGTTCTTTTGACCAGACTGTCATACAACAACAGAGTGTCTTCAGTCAGAGGCTTCTCCAGATTTGCTGTAAAACAGACCACTACAGGAGGCCCTTCCTGTTGGTTTCCCATATTTGGGTTTCATAATAAAGAAAATCCATCCCAGGTTGCCACACAAGCATAATAAATGTCCGATAGCAGAAATGTATTTCAAATGAACTGGGGTCAAATTGGCTCATGCTGCTGACCCCTGCTCCAGTGGCACACCAGCGGCACAAACACCACCTCCTACTGTTACATACATACATCCATTTTCTTATGGCCATCATTGCTTTCGCATTTATCCACCACTTTTTACGTCGGCCTATCACATGACATGTCGATTATTCACATTGACATTTCAGATTCCAACGTGTCAGCATCCTTTTGCAAGACACCGAAAATCATGCGGGTTTTTTTTTTTTTTTTTTTTTCTTTTTTTCTTGTCGCCACCAAGAGAGAAATGTCGTCGGCGCGTCATGCTCGGGGCGCAGGTGCGCACGCACGCAGGCAATTAAATCCAAATTGCGTTTACTGTAAATGTTTGGGGGGGGGGGGGGGGGGGGAATGTATAGGCTATATATAAAAAAAAAAAATTCACATCGAGCTGTCAGAGCTTCTCATGATGCGCAACCCCATTTCCAGAACACCAGGATTGCATGGTTCTGCCCGCCTGCGTGCGTGCCGTGCGTGCGTGCGTGGGGTGGGGGGCAACCCCCAACTCATCTGATGGCAGAATCAGGCAGTCCCGTGAAACGTTTGCGTGGGAGTTCCCTCCACCGCCATGTCGGGATGGTGCACCTCTCTCTCTCTCTCTCTCCCTCCCTCTCTCTCTCTCAGTCTCTCTCTCTCTCTCATCTCTCTCTCTTTCTTCTTCCCCCTTTTCCTTTCCCCTCCCCCCTCTCTCTCTCTCTCTCTTTCTCTCTCTCTCTCTCTCTCTCTCCACACATCCTCCCCCACATTAGCAGCTTACCGCGGCTGAAGCGACTCCCACAGCATCCAGCATCCCTCCTTCCCTGCCTGCCTGCCTGCCTGGGGAGCAGCGGTCCTACCCGGCGCAGCACCGAGCGAGTGATGCCACAGCATCACCCGCATTTCTACGACGAATAACCGAGAGTTTTGATCCCTATAAAGAAGAGAGAGAGAGAGAGACAGAGAGCAAGCGAGAGAGAGAGAGAGAGAGAGAGACAGGGAGGGGGCGGGAAGAGGAACATTTTTTGCTTCATCCTGGAAGACGGCAACTGCCCATGAAGATGTCTAACGCGGACACCGTCTTAAACCCCGCCGATCGGGTGGTGAAATGTAAGTTAGCCTACATTTTCCGCACGGATGTGGCTGTATTGCGTAACACCTGAAAAGTGCTGCGGTTCGTGGGGGGGTGGGGGTGGGTGGTAGCCCTGGCTTTACTGTTGTTGTTTTTTTTTATTAGATTTTTTTATTATTATTATTATTTCATCGTGCTATTGTGATTGATTAAGTTGCGTTCATGGGGATGATGGACAAGAGAAGCTTTTGATGTTGATAAACAATCCTGGGTTTCTCCGCTGCATATGAGCCCTCCCCCAAAGGAAGGCAGGCGTAAAGCAAGAGGCACGAAGCACTGGGATGTATTATACATGTATATTTAAATGCACATGCATTGTATGATCTAGCTGGATTTATTTATTATTGCTCGGGCTGTACAGTAGCATGGCGTGTAGGCTGCGGCGGGCGGCAGAAGTGAGGAGGAAGAGAAGCCCAATTGGCGAGCTCCGTGGTAGAAGCCGGAGCAGTGATGCAGCAGGATTTTCGTGGGCTTTGACGGGGGCAGCAGAGGAAGAAGGGGGCATGAAATTGACATTTAATGGGATACTTTACCAGGAGTGAGTCACATTTTAATTTGGTTAGAGGGGGTGGGGGGGGGGAAGGCATGTAAGGAACTGATCGATGTGGGATGATGAGGTCCTCGCAGTTGCCACAGCTCACTTGGCCCAGCTTATTTCGAGCGTGCATCTGCACTGTGCATGAATACCTATCTAGAGTGTGGAGTCCACTGTATTATCAGGATGGCCTAGCAGATCAGTCAGCATAACTAACATTGTGCTTTGTAGGCTCAAGAGTTGGAGAAACGCAGCGGGACGTGCACTGATAATACATGCAGCGCGTTTCAGTTACCCTTTAGAGCATCAAAAACATGCTTACAGTTAGTTAAACTGTAAACTTTCTAATAGGCCCATGGACAGTGACGGTTCTTGCATGAATAAATGAGCACACCCTTTCACCGCCCCACACACTAGCAAACACACACCCACTCAGCGGCAAAGCTAATTCTGTAAACAATTTTTTTTTATTATGTAACTTATTAAAAGCCTCAAAAATTAACTTCTACTTCTGTTTATTTGAAACTGGATGGATGGATGGATGGATGGATGGATGGATGGATGGATGGATGGATGGATGGATGGATGGATGGATGGATGGATGTTCAGGTTTTGTCTCATTTGGCCTTGAAACCAAGAAAGCATTGAAAATGCTGTTTTGAGTTTGTAAATGTTTTGCAAATTTCCAGATGAACTTTGAAAAAATATTCCGAAGTTGTACATAAGATGCCAACTTTTCTATCCACTCGTGGTGTACAGCAATATTTTCCTACTGGGCATTCCCCGCACAAGCAGTGGTGCCCCTGGCAGAAAGCCATATTGCCGACATCAAACAGTAAGTGCCCATGGACAAAAAGGTTTAATCACCGTTCGATAAGCCATTTCAGTTTTAGTAACCACATGTTTAAACTACAAAGCCTTTATAGTGTACCACCATGGCAGCAGGGCTGCTAAATATAAAGAAAATGTGTTATTATCGCAATATCAGTGTGCACGCAAAGTACAAGTGAACTTTGATACTGCTTAGGGACCCCTGCTTGATAGGGTGCTCAGGGTAATGTAACTGATACAGGACAAGAGTAATAGTAGTATATTCAAGCTAATAGGCTTTTTTTTTTCTTGGTTGGTTGTGACTACAACATTCGATTATTTTTCAAAAAGTAAAGAAAAATAATCAAAAGGATCAGGAATGGACATAATAAACGGAAGACCAGTTGTGCTTTAGCGGGTGCTGGGTTCACTGGAGGTTGACTCAAATGAAATAATGCCCAGGGCCTAATACAACCCATAGCTTTGTCATCTAACATTTTCATATACATATGGACAGGTTAAGGACGTAAAAATGAGCTGACTGAATATTCTCAGCAATGTATGAAGCAATGCACATCTGATTACGTTTTCTTTTCTACAAATCGATCATTGTAAGTGGAATATACCCAACGGAATCGTTAAGAGTTGGGCTGCTCAGGATGTCACGAGTAGCTTGTTGTTGCAGTGCAAGTATGTGTTATAAATATATGTATCTCCAAGTGCAAGTCACTTGTATTATTATTGAAGAGTTTGTTTATTTCAGTATACTAAGTTCACTAAAACATTATTAATTACACACAGACTGATGTTATCAAGCCTTTTTTTCTGTCAATTATGATGATGCTCAAGACTAGAACATCAGAGCAATAGAAAAGAAATTTACTACAGAAGGATGTACTTATTGAAAGGTATGTTTAAAGAATATTTTCCATAGGCACCTTTAATCTGACAAACGAGCCGCATCGGACCGCATAGCCCCTTCTAATTTATTGCATATGACTCTATATCTCTGTATATGCATTTGTTTATTAAGTTCAGTATGTTGGTTGCACCTTTGAAAAAACTTGCTAAATTCATTGCCAATGCCAACTACCTTTTGGTGGAGGCAGTTTGATGGGTTGGCTAACATTTCATTGTAGATAGATATCATGATGACATTGCACAATCCATAGAAATCCCATATCTGCACTTTAGGGACCAAAGTTGATCCTCCAGTATGTCAATGCCCGTCTTCACCGATCGGGATTTATCAGAGACTACCTCCAGACTTTGGGAGTGAGACCCCTGATCTAGACATTTTCATCGGCTAGATCAGGGGTCTGCAACCTGCAGGTCCAGAGCTTGCAAGTGGCTCGTTGAATCTGTGGCTCACTTAATATTATTATAATATTAAGCAATGAAATATTGCCTTGTTTTTTTTTGTTTGTTTGTTTATTCCTTTGTTCTGTGCCCCACCCTGGTTCCCCTGGTAAATTTGGTCTGGAACCACCTCTAGAAGGGCCTGCCTGTAAGCCTTCTGTCCTGACTTCAGCCTCATTTAACGCTTGTGTGATCAGCTTCGATGTGCTGTTCATGGCAAAGTGCCCAATGCATCCACTGGCTGACCGGTGAGAAATCCAGGTCGAAGAATGGGAAGCCTTCCCACAACAGCGTGTGACCGAACTGATGACCAGCATTTAAAAAAGGAAAGTTCCAGGCTGTTGTGGTGTTGTGCTGTTCTTGCAAGCCCTACTGAGCCTATGTTTGGTAAATGAAAAAAGAATCTTGTGTTTTTCAAGCTAGAGTCACTCAAGCCAATAAACAACAGGAAACAGGAGTCAATAGCAGCATAAGCTACACGTTTTCATGGGAAAAATAGACTCAGCTCTGTTGCTGAACCCTCAAATGCATTTTTTTCATACAAATGTGCCAGTACCAAAAATGGTACCACATAGTACCCAAAATACCCAACGTTACTGCAGCTGATAACACCATTGCGTCATTTACTAATATTGTGCCCTCCTACATGGCAACCATCAATTCACTTGTGTTTCCAAGTACGTGCGGCAAATTCAACGACAAAACTACATTTTATTTATCAGCAATGTTTGACCGAGAGTTGAAAAAAAATGTGTTACGCAAACAGAAAGTCCATATCAGCAAAGGGCACCCAGCCAAGCTTTCTGGCTGCACTGCTTTGCTTTAGTAACATGATCATGTAACACCACGCACTTCCAGGAGTCTGAAACCCTGAAAGTGTTAAGCATTTGTTTCAATTTTATTGTTCGCGCATGTTGTAGAAACCTGCCTTCCTTCAAATGTGATTTCTCCAACATACCTGACCAAATAAAATAGGAACTAATTCTCTTCAAATGCGGGTATAATACATTTTCCTAGAGGCTCTTAAATATGCTAATAGACTTTGCTATTTCTTGACAGGCTCGTGGATATAACTCTTTTGTCTCTTTTATCTGCTTTTCCTATTTTGGTATTCAACTTTGAAGAGACAACTATTTCTTTTTACAATTCCCAGAGGGTGAAATGTAAAAAAAAAAAAAAAAAAAAAAAAAAAAACTCATAAGGACCTGAATCACATCAGGTGATCAAAGTACGCCATCAAGACAATAGTGAGTTATTGTGTTCTGGAGCTCTCACTCTACATGAGACCGGGATATTTTTATCTTTCTGGGCCTAGCTCTAACCTAAAGCAAACACGGTTTATCTCCAGTTGTTCATTCACATACGCGTTTGGACCTGACAGAGCATAAAAACCTTTGGTTTCTGCTGGCTAGTGCGGATCGCTTTCCGCAGCTCCAGAAGCGTCAACAGGCACCAGGCCACGATTCTACCTGTGCACAGACTTTCCACACTTTGTCACCCTCTCCTTCATCATAATGTTACGTCCAGTGACAGTCATGTACAGGGACGGTTCTAGACCAAATTTGCCAGGGGGGCCAAGGTGGGGCCAGTGTTTTTTCACAGGGGCACAGAACAAAAAAAAATTAAAACAATAAAATCGCAATATTTAACTGTGTAATAATATTAAGTGAGCCACTTGTGGCTCTGGAACTGCAGGTGTCAGACCCCTGATCTAGCAGTTAAAAAATTTGCCCCCTGCTCAATACGGCTAAAGCTAAACGTGAAACATCTTAAGTTTTAAATTCTCTTTAGAGTAAAGCTGTATAGGTAAAAAATAATATTGGTCAAAGTGACCAATCAGTTATGGTTTCTTTGCCATTGCAAATAATTATGAGAAGTTTATTTAACATCATGCTTTTAGTACAGGGGCCATAACAGCGGCCAGGGCCATTTCTACAGGGGCACGGGCCCCTGTTGGCCCCTGTCTAGAACCGCCCCTGGTCATGTAGATGAAATCGTTAGTTTGATGGAGAAACACTGTGGCGGATCACGTCGGGGTCGCACCACCGGTGTTTGCTAAACCGTAAATTACTACATTGTGTTAGGAGCTTCGAACAGTGGCACATCTTACAGCGTGCAACCTGGCATGTGAAGGTGTGAAGGATGCCTGACACGTACCATTCAGATGAGGCTGTACAGTATTTCCTGACAGGATGCAGGGTGCCTCCTTTACAATAAAAATCTATTGTGTCTGTTTTTTTTTTTTTTTAGGGTTTTTGTGTTTTTATAATTCAGAGCTTTAACCTGTCCTAAGAATGTTTTTCAGGCACCATCAAGACAATACAAATTTTATTCACAGCTGATTTTGTGTTGTCAGCTCCATGGCTATATGTCTAATAAATCGCTGTATCTATATGAACCTCCAGTGCAAATTGCAGTTTTCTGGAGCACCACTGGCTGCACTCCAACAGTCAGCTGCTGCTGCTGCTGCTGCTGCTGCTGCTGTTGCCCGGCAACATACAGTATTTCATAGCTCAGCTGAGCCTGGCGCTGAGCAGAAGTCAGCTTTTCATCTCTGCACCACACATCTATATCAGTGTACTTGTATACTGTGCCTTTTGCTTCTGCAAAAAGGTGTTGTTGAAGAATATTACATAAGAGGCAGGGCTATTATTTTTAGGATTTCCCTGTTATTACAATTAAGCTATGCACTCAGGTTCAGTAAATTAGAATATGCATTTGTAGGAGGCTTGTTTGTGGGATTTAAGTACCGTTTGACAAAAACGACCTATAAGCCGGTATAAACATACCTTTCATCAAGCCCATATTTCTGCATGAAAGATTTTGCTTTCGTACTGGTCTGATGCAATATTCTAATCTTAAATGCTGTATTTTTAATTAGCTGGAGATTTTTTAAAAAAATCATTAATAACAGAATTAACAGAATTATTTTTTAAAAAAACATCACCAGTCTGTGTTAATCTATATAATGTGTTTCCCTTAGTGAATTGAGTTATTGAAATTAATAAACGTTTCAATAATATTGAAACATATGCAACAATGCATAAAATGCATTGTTGCATTTGCAGTTTGTCATTTATTTCTCACAGTATCATACGTGTTATTTAACTATAAACCTTTTATGATCAGGATTTTAGAGTCTTTATTTTGAACAGAGAAAATAAACACAGAATGCATATGTTCCTCTCTCTCTCTCTCTCTCTCTCTCTCTCTCTCTCTCTCTCTCTATATATATATATATATATATATATATATATATATATATATATATATATATATATATATATATATATACATATAATTTTGATACTTTACAGATATCATTGATGTACATCATGAATAATTTCGCTCACAATATTGACCACTGTGGTACTCCACATGTAATTTCTCTGTAAGAGGGTGTGTATCCATTTATTTGCACATACGGTCTTCTTTTTATTAAGTAGCGTTAAAGCCAGCTCAACCCAACAATATCAAATGCATTTTTAAAGTCTAAGAACACTCCAACTGCTCCTCTTTTGTTATCTATACAGTTTGTAATGTATTCTATTAATTATATTGACTTTCTGTAAGTAAATTGTGTTTTTCAATAAATCTATCTAACTGGTCTGTAAATAGTTTTTTCAGTATTTTAGAAAATTGGGGGAGTAAAGAGATGGATCTCTAATTTGTACAACAGTGTCTGACTCCAGTTTTAAATAGTGGTACCACTTTTGCAATTTTCATTTTGTTAGGGAAGTCGCCTGATTGAAAGGACAGATTGCAGATGTGGGTCAGTTGTTCTGCTATTTCTTTCGTCATATCTATATCACTCCAATCTGTAGAGGTTTTGTTCTTACAATTGTTAACTATTTCTATGATTTCCTTTTCATCAGGGGCTCTTAAAAAATTGTGTTAGGGTTTCTGTCCACCAAATTTTCTATACCTCTGCTTTGCCTTGTTTGTGGTTCCTTGATCAGTGAAGCCAATTTTGGTCCTACATTTTAAATTCCTTACTCAGACTGCCATTTAGAACATTTCATAAACCTTTTTTTCCAGCAATTTGTTGTAGTATTCTTTCTTACTCTTCCTTAATTTGTTTGCATATTTCCTATACTTTTCTTTTGCATCAGTAGTTCTATGTCTTATGAGTTGTCTGTATAATTTATTTTTCTGTTTACAGGCGTTTTGTATCCCTTTGGTGACCCATGGACTATTTGTGTAATTATGTATACTTTTGTATTGTTGTACTGGGCAGTTTCTATGATATAACAAAGTAAATATTTTTGTTTAATTCCTCATAAACATCCTCAGTATCTTTTTTATACAATGTCCCAGTCCTGTGTCATTAAGTAATTGTTTAATGCCACTATGCTTTCATCTTTTTTTACTCTTGAATATTTACAAATATTGGTATAAATTTTCTTTAGGTAACAGTAAAAAGAGGTAAATGAGTTTCTGATATCTGTTAGTAGATGTCCACTATCCATATTGTCTCCTAGAATATTTGCGAATATGTTATCCATTAGACAGGCACAGTGAGAAGTAAAGCAGGTTGGGTTTGTGATCATTGGGTATAAGTCCATGCTATACATTGAGGTTATGCATTCCTCTGTCATTTTATGCTTTTTTTATTTAAGTGGTTAATGTTAAAGTCCCCACAAACGTACAAAGCCGTTTGTGTTGCTATCTTTGAAAACCTATTTTCCATCCAGTCCCCAAACGTTTCAATATTTGATCCAGGGGATCTGTCTAAAACTAATCATTATGTCCTTCATCTCCTCTTCAACTTCCTTAATTCATCCAAAACTGCAGATATTTTGTCAATCATGTTAAATTTCCGAATGATTTTAATATATATTGCCACTCCACCTCTATTTTTGTCCTTTCTGTTGATATAATTAGTTCAATCTGAAAAACTCACAGAGAAAGAAATGGCAATTAGAAGGATTTTATTGATACAATATTTTAAGTCTTTGGCGCTCAGACCTTGGCAGGAACATTAATGCTGAATTATACTTTAATATGCATAAGTAGATGTATGAGAACAGGGATGTTCCCCCCCAGGTCTGAAACTGGTGGTGGAGTGGAGATAGAAGAAGTTTGTTCAGTCCATATGGTGATCTGTTTAAGATAGATGTCCAACTTGATAAACACAGATTGCATGAACTGTCCATGATGAGCAAGCTTGAAGCGACTGTGGAGAGGAAAAACTCCCCTTTGGGAAGAAACCTCTGGCAGAACCGGGCCCAACATGGCGGTCTTCTGCCGGACCAAAAACAAGATGATAGGGAGTGCTGAAGACTGAAGGGAGAAAACACTCTGATGGGTTGAGGATGGAGGAACGTCTTGGAAGCTAGATGAACTCAGCTACGATGGTGGAGAAGGGGTTGGGGGTGGGTTGAATCGGACATCTGATTCGAAATCCAACATGCAATCCGTTTGCGCTTGCTGGTTAGCAGGCTGAGACGTGGATTTGAAGTTGCTTTTAAAATGAGCGTGGGATGCTGATTGGCTTCATGGAGGTGCGGTTCGTAGCTGATTGGCTCACATCAGAGGCGTATCGGACTCTGATTGAATGGAGGCAAGTGATGAGTTTCTTCGATTGAACTTGCGCCTTCAGCTTCATATCAATAACCACCTAATGCAAACACTGTTCCCTTCTCATTATTTATCCAAGTTAACTCTTTAAACTTATTAACTCTTTTTGAAGAATTGGGGCATACATCGACATGACTTTTACATATAATGATCAAAATTTAAAGCAATGTTCTAATTTAAGAAGGAAATTTAAGTTTATGAATATTATGGATAAATGTCGAATCAGGCGTTCTTGTTAAACAAGATATCAGTGTTGTTTAACTGACAAGCCAGTTGCAGTTTAGATTTAAATAAGTAGAGCTATTTATACACAATAGCTACATATAGAAAAAAACACTTCTGATATATCTTTGATGGTGTGAAGCTTCAAACTACTAGCTCGACTTTTCAGTAGATGTAATTATTCTACACAACAAGATGTTATGGTGAGTTCTCTTTTTTGTTCAGCTATTTTTGTTGTAGATCTTTACTCAAGATATAAACTGCCATTCTAAAAACAAGTTTATATATTCCCTTACCATCAAGGACAACAAAGAGTAAAAGGTAACTGATCAGAGTAGTTCTGAGTGTATTAGTGTATTCTTTGTTGTTTTATTCTTTATTTACATGTTTTTAGTCAAATTCCTTCTTAAAGTTGTTTACTTGTTTTCTGGGTCACTCAAGCTTATTGTTTTGGCCATGTTTTTTTTAAACTGCTAGTTAGATTAAAAGCAAAGGGAGCAGTAGGCTAAAGCACAAGGAATTTGTGAAAAGGACACATTTTAATGGCCATACTGTATTTCATCATCAAACTCCTGTGGTGGTCATTTCAGGACAACTTGTGGTAAAAAAATAAAAAAAAATCCTCTGGTCAATGAATTTCATTAAAATGGTTATTTAACCATTATATATATATATATATATATATATATATATATATATATATATATATATATATATATATATATATATATATATATATAGCACCTTTCAGGGCATCACAATAAAGGAACTTTACACCAAAAATAATTAGATGGAAACATTCATACAGGAATTTTAAAATATATTCAAAGCAGCTAAAGTTCACGATGTGATCATTATCATTGTTTGCTCTGTGAGCTTTTAAATTATTGCTTGGTTTTCATCGGGCAATAATTTAACTGAATTTTGTTTCAGGAAACGGATATTGCATGTGGTTTTGTAAAAATAATGTTCCTGTGTGAAGGGCAGTGAGACCGGACATGTAACACATCTGATATAAGTGTAAGGTGTAAAAAATAAAAACATAGTGGTATGAATTCAGCTTTTATCATGTTTACCTTGCCATATCTATTAAGGCATTTACTTTAATAAAAAATGCTTTACATGATCTGTTTAGCTTCAGAGCATTAACTTTGGCTGCTCTTGGAATATCCATTTAGCTTCAGACGTTTCACTTTGGCTCTTTGGACTAGCTGTTAGCTTCAGAGTGTTAGCTTGGCCCATAGACTATTCATTGGCGTCAACATTAGCTTCAGAGTGTTAGCTCCCCCCCCCCCCCCCCCCCTTTGCACTGGCCATTTGCTTTAAACTCTATGCTTGGCCTCTCCATCATTTGCTCATAGGAATGTTAGCCAGGCTGTTCCTAGACTAGTTGTTTCTTCAGATAGTTAGCTTGGTGCCTCTTGGACTAGCTATTAGTTTGCCCCCTTCAAGAGTACATGTTAGCTTTGAAGAAATAGTTTGGCCCATCTTTGCCTACTCATTAGCTACAGGCCATTCTTTTGAGAAGGGTCTAGCTACAGCCACAGCCTCTACAAAACCCGCCCCCCGCTCAATATGCCTTTCCCTGTCCCTAACGCTAAAGTCAGTGGCTGTGTATCTTAGGGCAGAGGGTCGTTTATTTGGGCCGTTTAACAATGCGTGCCTGTTCAGAGCATCACCGCCTGCTGCAGGCGCAAAATAAATAAGAAATTCCAACAGGAAGAAAAAAATGCATTGGAGTCCAAATTACTTATCAGTGTTAGTATAGGCTACCTCAATAAGAGAACAATAACAAGAAGCTGTCAGCAGTTTGTGACTGCGTGCAATCCGAAATGCACACAGCTGAGAAAGATGCACCTGCTCGCAGCCCTGGATGATTCTCCGTGTGGCGGTTTGTTAGCTCTGATTAAACAAACTTGTCTAATCGGAGCAAACAGGAGCAGCTTATCCCAGACAGGAATGGATTCAGAAAACCAAAATCTATTTGTATTTTGCTTTTTAGCCGGGCAGTGCTCTTCAGAACCTGTGGGAAACTCTCGTAGGCTACTGTGATGGCTCTGATTGGTAGATGTAGGTCACAGCAGCTGTCATACTGTGAGATATTCATTCTAAATATCTAAAACTGTCACATATTAATCGCAAGTCATCTTTGGTCACAAGACGCTAACAACGGCTGTCCTTGAACCTGTGTCACTGTGCGACATTAGACCCCAGGTTTAGAGCCACAACCAGACATTTCTCCACTACTTTTCCGCAGTCTGTGACGGCCCAAAATTGCACCAGGCATTAAAACTTATAGCAGAGCTTTGCTTCAAAATATCTCAAAGTGTCTTTATAAGTTTATAACAATAAGGAAGCTTGATTAGTAGCTAACTGATGACCTATGGGATGGTCTAGGATTATATAAGTGTAAATTCTATTTTATTCTATTTTATAGACTTCTTTTTCCTCATTCTTTACACTGTTTCCTTGTTTGAGATAAAATGAACAGACTTTGCAGACCATTCTGTTCTACATAGCTGGTTCATTCACTTCCTCTGCAGTGCACGCCACACTGCTGAGTTTGTACTTGCTGGTTAAGTGTCAAAGCACACGTTGCTATCACAGATACACTCTGGCTCTGTGAAGAATTTTAGGCCTTTTAACTTCACTTGCAGGGGCTTGCCTCATTATCCCAGGAGTAGTGGCTTTGAGATTTCTCTAGTTTAGTATTCATTATTAAAGACCATCTTCATCACGTTGAGCTCAGAGCCTCTTTGTCTGTTCTTCCTCTGGCTCTGCTGAGTGCCGCTGTTTGTTGCACACTGCGGAAATCTGGCACGCATACAGTTGCTCCTTACTCTGAGTTTAATACTGCTGTTGACTTGTAACGTATGTGCATGTTGATCATAAGTGCGAATTTGTGTCACACAGCTGTGATATAGCAACTGGACTTACATTTTCTTCCCATATAAATTATTCATGGTTCTGACTCTTAGGAAGAGTTATCTGTGTTAAAACCGATGGTTTCGAGAGTAATGTCGGCGTGTGTGCCCAGATGCTTGTAGTCACACAGAGATCATAAGCAGATTTTAAAATGCAGAAATAAAAAATAGCCTTTGCCTGCCATCACTGAAGCAATGATCCGTGCTTGGTTTTCACAGTTTCACAGACGGTCTGGTGGGTAGGTGACTGGTGCAGATTTAATGGCCACACTCTTTAGAACACGATGAAGAGAAAACCAATTACTTGAATGTCGTGTGTCAAAATCCTAAAACACAAAATGTCGCATCTAAACTGGAATAAACTGTATAGAATAACATATCTGCTAATGAATGTCTTAAATAAGGAATAAAACATTCAAAAATTGGATTGGCAGTAGCACTAATGGTTGATGTTTCTGTGATGTGCCCTTTAACTGAGTGACAATATTTGCCTCTATGCTCTGTCCTTAGCTGTCCCTTTCCCCTTGAGTCACCGCCTTACAATGAAGGAAGTGTTTGACTGTGAAGCCAAACCTCGCGTGGATCTCTTGAAGGCTCATCTGACCAAGGAGGGCCGCGTGGAGGAAGCCGTTGCACTTCGAATCATCAATGAGGGAGCGGCCATTCTCCGCCAGGAGAAAACTATTCTCGACATCGAGGCACCAGTCACAGGTATCATATTGAATGGGGATGTTTTCTAGCACTTTTAAGTCAAGCTGAACCAGGACAAACCTGGAACTCCATTTGTATTATCTTTATTTCAACACTTGAAAAGAGTTTTCACTTCAAAAGCTTGGGTCTGCCATATCTTAAAAGTTTGGTGGCTTTCTGGCATGGATGTTAAGCACCAAGACCCTCAAGCTAAACAGAAGCTAGCCGATTTGTTGTTAACTTAAAAAAAAATATATATATCTTTTTCAATCCCACTCACATAACCACTGGCATTTATTGTTACCTTTGGTAAAATGTGTAAAAACTTTTTAAATACATTCATGTTTTATTGCACCCCTATGCAATCACATATCAAATTGTGGAAAATTAAAGCCTTTAATTTTAGTCTATTTGTTCAGTGGAAGAAATATCCCAAATTAAGACATTGTTTTGATCAAAATCACCCGGGGGATAGTAACAATGAGCAATTCTGATAAAATTAATGTAACTAGGTGAATTACTTTTTAAATGCAATCACATATGATTTCACCATTTTAGTACTAGCAACGGTAATCATTGAGGCAGTAACTAGCTACGTATATAAAACCTATATTGTAATAATCATGAAACTATTAATAATATTTAGTTATATAGAGACAGACAAACGGTGTGTCAATTACTGTCCAACTATCAATCACGATAAGTGCTCTTGTGATTGTTGCATTTAAAGAACACAGAAACCTGATAGGGGGATTTAGATTTACCTGACATTACTGGTGGTGAACATTTGTCTGCGATCTTTGGAACAGCTCAAATATTGCATAAATAGTAGCTGAGACCTAACATTGTGCCCCCAGAAGGACATCAAAGGACTGGAGAAAATTGTGTAATAATAATAATAATAAGGAGAAGAAGAATTGATTTTATTTCATTGCGCCTTTCAAGAAATACAAGGTGACCACACAAAGACAGAAATAAAACACAATTAGTTAAGACAGAAAAGGCAAGCAATATCAAAACAAGCAATAAAACTAGACAATGAAATAAAATCGAAAAACAACTAGATCTGGATATTAAGTTAGATATGCTATTCTGATGACGTGCATCTTAAGTCTATCTTTTAAAAAAGAAAGTGATTGAGAGTTGCGAAGATCAGGAGGAAGTGAGTTCCAGAGATGGGGAGCAGAGTGGCTGAAGGCCCTGCTCCCCATAGTACTGAGACCGGCAGGAGGGACCGTAAAGCGGATGGAAGAGCTGGACCTGAGGGAACGGGAGTGTGTGGTGATATGAAGGAGTACAGAAAAATAAGAGGGAGCGAGGTTGTGGATGGATTTGAAAGTAAAAAGCAAAATTTTGAACTGAATGCGGTAATGGACAGGAAGCCAATTAAGTTATTTGCAGGGCCAGGGTGATGTGATAAAAGGAGGGGGTTCTGGTGATAATCTGAGCTGCTGCATTTTGAAGGAGTTGCACTTTATGGATAGTTTTATGGGGGAGACCATACAGGAGGGAATTGCAGTAATTAAGACGTAACCAGACTATTGACAAGAATGGCAGCTGTGTGGGGGGTGAGGGAAGGACGAAGTTAGCTAATGTTTCTGAGATGAAAATAAGCTGTCCCTGTGATATTATTAATATGATACTGGAAAGAAAGTTTACTTTTAAGGACAACACCCAAGCTCTTTACCTGAGAGGATAATAATAATAATAATAATAATAATAATAATAATAATAATAATAATAATAATAATAATAATAATAATAATACATTATTATCATGAGGTAGATTCCACTTTTTAGTGAGAATATGGAGTGAAGATTGATTGTAGCATATAATCACTAATGTCTTACTTCACGAGACAATTGTGTTAAAAATATCTTGTACTGCTAACCACAAGTCCTCCCATTAAAGGTTTTTTTTTTTTTTTTTTTACGTATTAGTTTTAACAAACATGCCACTCATAATATGGCAGAAGCACCTATTTACGACCCAGAGGCTCATTTGATGTCTACTCTTCGTCTGTGTGTGAGCGCCAGAATGTAAAGGAGCATTTAATAATTAATCCATCAGTTTCTTTTTCCTTGCTATATTAATATTACCTGACCCTTTCACTTAGCCGCTCTTCAAAATGGGAATTACAAGAGATCATGCAATTCAAGTGAGGCACATGTGTTGATCTTCATTGGTCAGGAAATGGCAGGTAGTATCCAGTTACTTGGCCAAACGTACTCATATCTGCGGCAGGTTAATAACACGATGTTTAATCACGAAACATGCTGACATAAACTAGATGAGCACTCATGGTTTTCTCCCACTTAGAGTGGAGTGTGCTAAGAAAGGTAAAAACATTTGATACTGTGTTTGAGATTATGCAAGCACATTATAAATGTATTTATTTGAGGCCTTACAAAAAATTTTACCAGAGCACCAAAATTGTTTAGGTTCATCTATTTGTGGTATTGCCCCTTGCGCTGGCTGTTAAAGGGGACCTATTATGCTTTGTTTAAAAGAAAAAAGGTTAGGATACATCTGTGGGCTATAAAAAAAAAACATGTTCACTACATTTTTTGCACAAAATCATTCTCAGAAAATGAGATTTCACCTTTTCAGTTCCGCTTATGTTAAGCTTCTTTCAGAATGAGCTGTTTTACGACTTACGTAAATAAGCTATCGCTGGCCACGCCCCCGACTCAATGTTTATATTTGCACTTTCTTTGGCAATGCAACTGGAACGTTTCCATAGAAAATAAAATGAAGCCACGCAGCTCTATCTCCGTAACTGGGAGGATCTGCACGGACACATTGTTTATTGCAGGCAACAACAAAACGTCTCTTTTCCAGCAGCCATTCTACAACACATACAGCAGTAAAACTAGCTGACTAAACATACTTCTAATATGGTAATGGACAGAGCTTTACTTGGATTGCTAGGTGAGGGGCAGTTCCCTGTTGTTGTGACATAGCAAATTAAACTTAAAAAAATTTAAATGAATAATTTTCCAATTATCCAGACATTAACAAAACATTTTCTTATTACAAAAAAAGAAAGAAAAGAAATACATGTTTTTTTTCTAGTTTCTAGAAGCAGTATACCAAATGGAAGACCAAAATAAGCAAAAAGTTAATTTTGCGTAATAGTTCCCCTCTAATATAGTAATTTAACTCATCAGGAATCTTACACTTGATTAGAAAAATGGCAAATTAACAACAGAGAATAAAACGTTGCCCCTGGTCATAATTAAACCACAGATTCAAATTTAAAGTTGCTGTTTTTGTTTTTTTGCCGATTGCTCTAACAATACTTTTTGATATAGGAAAACAAGGATTTATACATGAAAGGGAATTAGTCAAGATATTCCTGCAGGGTGCCATTTTTTAATAGACCAATTTGAAATTAAATAGAAACATAGCTGAATGGACCGGTATTTCAGTCTGAAAAACTCACACGGATAGAAAAGACAATTAGAAGAATTTTATTGATACAATATATTAAGACTTTGGCGCTCAGACCTCGGCAGGAAACATTCACGCTGAATTATACTTCAATATGCATAAGCAGGTGTATGAGAATAGGGATGTTTCCCCCCAGGCCTGAAACTGGTGGTGGAGTGGAGATAGATGACGTTGGTTAGTCCAAAGAGGCTGGTTTGCAAGCTGATCTGCCTGAGCTAGATGTCCAACTTGGATTAACACAGGTTTGCATGAACTGTCCATGATGAGCAAGCATGAAGCGACTGTGGAGAAGAAAAACTCCCCTTTGGGAAGAAACCTCTGGCAGAACCAGACTCAACATGGCGGTCTTCTGCCAGACCGATTAAGGTGTGACAGGGGATTCCATGAGAGTCCGGGGGGAATTACAGATTTGGAGTTCTTTTAAGATGAACCCAGGATGCTGATTGGCTTTGTGGAGGAGCAGTTCAAAGCTGATTGGCTTGCGTCGTAGGCGGATGAGTCTCTGATTGGATGGACGTAGGCGATAGAGTTTCTTCAGTTGAATTTCCCCTTAAGCTCCATATTACACATGATGTCACAGAAAATTGAGTACCAAAACTAAATCTGCTTTAGGAATCAAGAGTTATGGATCTTTAGAGAGGTTTTGGCTGTGAATACATCAATGTATATGTCAATATGTTCCAAAAGGGTTTGCGTTTGTAATTTTCTAAGATCTGTGTCACATAGGTGACACAGAAACATAGGTGCAAAGAAACAAATCAAGACTACTGCATAACCATAACACCTGGGTGAAGCCTCTGTTTTGGCACGGTAACATAAGTAATCTATATGGCAAACTGTACATGAGTATACATGAATGCAGTCTTCCTAGTTGACCCAGGAGCTATTTGCTATATAGCTGGAAATTAATGTTGGTTATATCTGCAGTTGTCAGTATGTATGATTGCACGAGCCTAAGCTTTGACTGTCGAGTTGAGGATTCTTTTCAGCAGTGTGGGTGATTATTCTTTATTTGAGGCACATGAGGAATTTATGAGGTTGGAATTGACCGTTTTTTTATGACTACACTTGTCGGCTTTGTTATTTTGTGCATATGCAAGAAAGAGAATGGTAAATCTTGATATGAAACCTGAAATGTGACATAGAAGTAGTGTGCTTCGGTTATATTAATTTCTGGATAATCAGGGACAAAAGAGAACATACTTGACTATCAGCGATTTTAAACTCCTCCATCCTATTTTCCTTTCGCAAAAAAACATTTTAAGATGAGAAAACTTTAAGTAATATACAGTCACTTTAATATAGTTTCTTCCTTATACCCCCATCAAAGAGTATCTGCTTTGTGCTTCTATGTCATGCAAAAATACACAGCATTAATTAGATAAAGTCCAAGCATTATTTTTCCACACATCTTATAGTACAGTATACCTTATTTAACTTACAGCTAAGCTAGGCTCCCACAGAGTTTTTTTAACATGCGATAAACTCGCAATTTAGTGGTACACAGAAACCGCTCATGTGGAGCACTGCTATGAAATGCAGGGGAAACTCAATAGACGTAATACTAACATTACTTAATCTAATGGTATGCTTTGTAGATGCTTTATCTGTACTGATGAAAACCCACTTCAGATAAGTCCTGCTGTGCTCTTGTTGGAGCTTCTCCAACCCTGAGTTAATATTCCTCAGTGCACACAGAGCGTGTGCATCATGTACTAGGAGGTTAAGTGAAGCTATTACAACAACTGATGTTAATTTATTTTAACTCCACAGCAGAGGCATATATCACACGGTTTCCATTCTTGTGATTGGGACACGAGAATGGAAAAACATTGATGGTAAAGCCTACACTCACCCAATAGCTGACTGTATGTTTTACACCCTTTATCCATGTCAATGCTCAATTTATGACATAGGGGTGAATAACAAGTGATGTGCACTTTATAGATTTGACAAGACTTGACTCTGTCTTTTTGCTGCAGAAAGAAGTGTGACAATTTGAGCAAATGTGAATGAATTATTGATTTTGACAGAAATGAGTATCTTGAATTATCAATTATATTGAGACAGCAATTATTTTTGACAGCCCTAGTGGACTGATGGATGGATTGATTGATCAATTGATTCTCATCTTTGTATCAATAATGAATTCTCTGTCATATTGTTCCAGTCATAGGTGATTTACTTTAGATAATCCTGAGTGGAATTAGGAAATGAGCACACCGCGTGCCTATGAAGGCATAGAGGCTGTCAGAACTAAACTAGTTCATTATAATTAAAAGCAACCTTATACAGAATAAAATTTGTTCAGCATTCAAATGATTGGCAGTGTTTCCACTTTTGCAGTACATGGCATATTTTAAAAAAATTAAACATCTATGATTTTATTTTTGTGAATATTAACTCTAAAGCGTAAAGTAAGGCCAAAGGAGGCCCCTCCTTCTGGTAAAATCCTGTATGTTTTAATAAGTCATCTTCAGTGGGTTGATCATGTATCTCTCAAAAAGCCTGTGCCTAACACCAACCCTAACCCTACAGGTTTGAATGTGATCTATTAAGCAACCACCCACCCACCCTTCCATGCATACATGCCAACGTCCACTCTCTCATACACTAATTCATTCAAATAGTTATTTTCCAAGTATAAGCATAATGTGCACCCATCATACTGGAGACATTTCCTGTACATCAGAGATGGATGTGTTTTGGTATGAAACGTGTATCAACACCAGAACAAAAGTAAAACACCTTGTGATGATGCTGGTTAGAGCTAAAGTGTGCTAATCCACAGCGAAACAAATCAGGTAATGACGAGCTGAAAGGCCACTCAGCAAGGAAGAAGTTATTACTTCAAAAGCTGCATAAAAAGACAAATTACAGCTTCTAAATTCACTCAGAGACAAAATCGTAATTTCTGGAGACATGGCCTGATGAAGCTAACTTTGAAGTGTTTGGGCACACTGACCATTGTTATATATGGAGGAAAGAGAGAGAAGGTTGCAAGTCAGAGAATACTGTCAACTATAAAAGATGAGGGTAACAGCATCATATTGTATGGGTGTTTTTGCTGCAGGAAGTTTTTTTCAGTGCTCATAACAAAGCCTTGTGCTCAGTCTCGTATAGAAATCATGGTTTGAGCTGAAAAGGTATGTGTAAGCAAGGTCTTGAGGTCCAATGAATAAACCTACCTTAATTACAGCAGTTCTGTCCGGAGGACAAAATGTTTGACCAGCTCACACAGTTTAAAGGCAGTTCTATCAAATACTAACAAAACATAGGTACATATCTGAATTGGAAAATCTCTCACATTATTTTGGTATTTACTTACATAAAAAAATCTGGTACTCCTAACTGACCTAAAAATGTTGTTTTATTTAATGTCAGACAGTGATATTCAATGATTTGTGCGTTTCTTACAGTATATATACATTTCTGATTTCAACTGCACGCTGCACTTATGCTTCACTGCAACAGAATCAGCGTAAGTGGTGTTCAAATGTTGCTGCAGTGACCTAGTAATAACATGATTTCATCTCATTAAATCATGCACATGCTCATTCTACACCGATGAAGATTTAAAATATCCCAGGATGGTGAAAGCTCGGAGTCAATGTTAATCTCATATGTATTCATATAAAAGCTTAAAAACAACAACAGTGGAATAAAGTGCTTCACTGTTACACCAACAACCACAACATAGAAAACAGAACAAAACTCTAATAAGGAGAAACAAAACAGAACAATTAGTATTTCTAAAAAATTATTTAGCATCTCATACTCAATTAGTCAGAGGCCTGGGAAAATAGTTTTTTAAAAGTATTACATTTTTCAAAACAGATGATCTCAGTCTTCTTTTCTTTAGGGTTAAGAAAATGTAACCTCATCCAAATTGAAATTTAGCCAGATAGTTTAATAAGGGTGTCAGTGCATTACTGGTGCTTAGTTTAACTGGCACATAGGTCTGAATGTCAACGATTTAGCACATATTTACTTGACCAGTTCAAGCACTTATAGACTGTTTATGTGTTATTGAGCTTTCATCCCCAGATCATTAAATGACAATAAGAAGAGATGGTGACACCACAGAGTTAGTAATGTACCCTCTCTTGACGCAGATGAAAGCTGGGAATTTTACAACCTCCAACCTAATAGATATACCATCTACACAAAGAGAGCACATACATACTTTATTAACATGACAGAACTTGCACCCACATCAATTTGGGTATTGGAAGACTATTAAATATTTAGAAGTTTATTAAACGTCGAGTCAAACAAATCTAAACCCTTTAAAAAAAAAGTTAACCAAGTTTTCATTGCAGTCTTATGGGGGCCCTTTTTTAACTGGAAACCACAGCTGCAAGGTTTTCTGCTTCTTCTCTAAGTATATTGTTATTTACAATGCATGTCCTAAAATAAACATTTAGACACTTTAATACTTGTGCAGGTGAAATGAAAAGGTTACATAAAACAGTATACATCATAAATCTCATGCTCATTTTATAATTTGATTCAAATTATTTTAGAGTTTGCTCTAATCCCCATAAAGTTTTAATTTTATGGATAATTGATTTGAAACCACTTCATTTGGTCCATTAAGGCTTTGTTTACTCTCACGTCCTTGTTTGATACCACGTGCTGCACGATATTAAATATACATGTATGTAGCAGTATGCATTAATTAACTCACTATCGGCTTAACTCTAAATGACGTACAGTGGCGATTTTAGTCAATACAGAAGGGACAAAAAAAAAAAAGCATATCTTCGGGCCTCAGCGTCCTGGTGTGAATAGACGCTGAATGCATTGAGGTGAAAATCTGTAAAAGTGTTGTGTGCGGGCATTTTGTACATTTGTTTCGTGTCTTTGTGAGCTCGACTGCATTTGAATTTTAATGCAGCTTTTGCCTGCATGTAATACATGGGTGTTTGTGCATGGGCCCGCACCTATGTGCGCATGTGTGTGTTTGATTGCTTTAGTCACACAAGCAGTCTCCCACACACATTGCTCTAAGCTTTGAGTGGGCGAAGGCCACTGTGGAGCTGATAGGGGAGACGGAAAAGCGAGAGGAGATGGAGGATGAGCAGGAGAGAACGAGACGGAGCGAGTTGATAATGAAAAATTGAAGGCAGCAAGGAAATGAGATGTAGGTTTGCACTCCAGAGCCATACTGTTCGCTGTGAAAAAGCATACGTCTCCCTGGGGGCTTGGGTTTCTTTTACCCCTTTGAGGTTTGAGCTTCTTATTTCTCAGAAGCAGAGAAAAGATGCCTTAAAGACCACAGAAATATCGTTTTACCGTCATGTCCTCAATGTAACTGGTCAGAGTACTTCCAAAAATATTTTGTGAGCGACGCTAATAATTTAAATTCTTTACTAACTATAAATGTACGTATTCCTCAAAACATTAACAGAGATACCGCACACGAAAATCTTGCTTTCAGTCAGCGCTGATCTCAGCACCAGCAGAATGTCCTCGGTTATGTTGTTTACAAACAGCGTCGCCACGATGTCGTTGTGGCTGGATCAGCGTAGGTACCTTCTACTCTTCATACAAACAGATTTATACGGACGTTTTGACACGTTACCGCGTGTGGCAGACGGTTTGCGCAGGATGGGGCAGAATCGGAATTTACACTGTTGTCACTGTAATTTGTTGGCAGCCCATGTCATTGCAATGCTGACAATAAAAAAAAAAAAAAAAAAAAAAGACGACACAGTTCTTTGTTAGCACAGCAGATGTCTGCAGAGGATGCATAAAGCCCTCCACAAGAATCTCTCATAGTTTTACAATGAGAACGGATATGGACATTGTGACGTGGATGAGCGATTGTGGCCCCACAAACAGAACTGATAGAAGTTGGATAAAGCCTCGGTTGTTCTGCTGCAGTATAGCAGCATATCCGATTGTGTGGATTTTGGAGATTATATTGTTTTCTGGTTGCCCTTTTTTTTGTTATTTTGTGTTGAAAACAGCACACATGCAGACATGCATGTTTGGTTTTGCTGGACCATGGGCACTGTAACACACTTTAAAGAACAGAAATGTATAGAAAAAATACATTTCTGTATTTCTATTATGACAGAATAGTTCTGACTTTCACATTAAATGGCTGGGTGCCCTTGGTGATGAGATGAAAGACATATAATACATGTTTTGGTTGTTGATCAGCACCAGGGATGCTCTCATGGTTTTCTGATCAATACTGGCTTTCAGTATTTGCTGACGTCTGATGTGGCAATTTTTCCCCCCTAAAATCCACTTCACACTATTGCTTTTCTTTTCTATGATGTAGAATCACACAACACTTTAGACAGACAACACAATTGGTCTCTATAGCATACTCAATTTGATGTAGATAATGGATCTAGACATGGCAAAAATGAGCTCTCATTCAGCATTCATGCTAAAGATACAACATAACTGCGATTGACATATTGTAGCAATGATCCTATATTAATATTATTCAATCTCTCTCTAAGCTGTGGTGTCTGTACTGAGAAAGATTAATTGATGCCTAAAACGGATAATTTGACCTACTTTCTGGTCAATCATTGTTCTCACCTCTAGAGATATCTCATGTAGCATTCATTTTCAGATGGTCAGTTGATCCTCAAATATGAACAAATTGAAAATATAACAAGATGGTAATGTCACAAAAGAAATACGCCCATGTTTTACTTGCAGTGGAACATTGTCAGTTCAACACCCTTGATGCCAGAACCATGCAGTAGGCCCTATAGAGAGCTGTAGCACTTTGAAAGTGACCCACATACTTCAAAGATACAACAAGACTTTATGTTCCTTTAAAAAACCCTAAATATTCTCATGTTTAGATCTGCATGTGGAGTATTTAATTACACCAGAGTGAATCAAATTCTTTTTGATAGAGAAAGTTATTTTGATAGAGAAAGTTATTTTTTACTACAAAAGAAGTAATTACAAGAAGCATTTGTCCCTGAACTTTAGGGAAATTTGTCAGATTCTGATCTTGGGCTGATTTCTGATTAATGCAACAAAACCAACCAATGATCATTGGTTTAGATGTATTAAGGTATTTGTAGTTTTCTCCCAAAAAAAAAAAAAAATACTTCGATGGGGTGCATTTACGATGATGTAGAGGTTTAACAGATATTGTTTGTAATTTCCAAAATGACATGACACATTTTAAAGCAGTTATACTTGCAACATAGCTTTGATTGTGAAACAAACACAGGAATCGGGGTTTGAGAATGGCGGCCCTGCAGTTCAGAGGAGCCACTCGGACGGCAGGAGATATACATTTAATTTGGCCACATGTCCAATTTCTGAGAAGGCAGAAATTGGACTGACCAAGCTGAAGTGAGAAAGCAAAGAACGTGGTGGAACTGACAACCAAGACTGGGTCGCAGAGATGTTAGCTGGAAATGTCTGGCAACTACGCCACCACATTTTCCTGATGGTGTTCTGTCGACTAAAGGTTATCCCACCATGTGAATCTCATACTGAAACAAACTTATAGCAGACAAAGGAATTTTTAAAAAGCACTTCTTATCATCACCATTCATCTCAATAAAAGCCACGTAATATTGTGATAAGATCTTAAGAGCGTATCACCAATCCTTGCCACCACCCATTGGCCGGTGAAACAGTTTGTTACCATGGAGACTCTTGACTCAGGCTGACTGTGGCGTCACACTGGCTTCCTTTGCAAGTTCTCCCACTGTTGGCCATCAGGAGACGTAACAGCTGCCTCTCCCTCCTAAGATCCTTTACACAATAAATTACTACTTTATCCACCCTCTGGATAAGAGAAATGCTATTTTGTTTCATTATATATCTTTAATGTAACCAAAATGTCCCCAATCTCATCAGTCGCAGCACCTGTAGTACAAGCAAACCGACCCAAAAAGTAGTTTTTTGTGCAAAAAAAAGTTGCTCAAAAGAAGAAACAGAAAACTTGGTGATTCTATAACAATTTTTTTCCTCTGGTTGTTTTTTTTAGTCTGTGGTGACATCCATGGTCAATTCTTTGATCTTATGAAGTTGTTTGAAGTGGGAGGATCGCCAGCCACGACACGCTACCTGTTTCTCGGGGACTACGTCGACCGCGGCTACTTCAGTATTGAGGTGAGGATTTATTTTTGTATGCAAAAAAAAAAGGAAAACAGTCGTAAAAAAAAAAGCAATGGACGTGTGCTCTAAAATTGGCTGTGCTTGTCTGTTTGTTCTGACAGTGTGTTTTATACCTTTGGTCGCTGAAAATCCTCTATCCAAAGACACTATTTTTACTTCGTGGAAATCATGAATGTAGACATTTGACAGAATATTTCACCTTCAAACAAGAATGTGAGTATCTCACAGGGTTCTTGTGTGTTGTTTTTGAGTCTTTTCTTCTTGTCTTGACACAGTCATATAGCCTGCAGCATGTCTGGAGGCAGGAGGACCTAATCCAATTGTTTCTTTTGGTTTTCAAGTCTAGCATATGTGACAGTACAAAAGGTTGGAGTTTTCTGCTAAACGATGACAATGTAGTGTGGATAGCAACATATTTCAGCGCAAAATGAGTTGAGATCCACCATGCATGCAGCTGATCCCGTCTCCTTGTCTGTCAGGTAAAATCAAGTACTCAGAGCAGGTGTATGACTCGTGTATGGATGCATTTGACTGCCTTCCGTTGGCTGCACTCATGAACCAGCAGTTTTTGTGTGTCCATGGAGGACTCTCACCTGAAATACACACCTTAGACGACATTAAAAAGGTAACACCAAAAAGGCAGAACGGCACCAACAACGTAGCGCTTCCTCCTCTCTGTCCTAAAGCATTTTGCCTTTTTTTCGTTTTAAGTTGGATCGGTTCAAAGAGCCGCCTGCATTTGGGCCCATGTGTGACCTGCTCTGGTCGGATCCTCTGGAAGACTTTGGAAATGAGAAAACCCAGGAATATTTCGGCCACAACACAGTGCGAGGTTGTTCCTACTTCTACAGGTAAGAAAGTCAGCAATAATGACCTGCACAGGCCTTTTTTTTTTTAAAAAAGATGAGGTCCAAGGGGCGGATCCAGGATTTTTAAAAGGGGGGTGTCAAGGGTCAAAAGGGTCATGTCAAGACCACATTGTCTTAGGCTAAATGATCAAATAATTCCATCTTTACTCTTTCACACTACCCTAATTATTCATCTAAGGGTTGTTAAATTGATGGATGAACATAAGTGGAATTGGCATGATTACATTATTGTTAATTGAAAAAGGATTTTTTTTTTAGCCAAATTCTCTCGGTTTTTACAGCATGCACAAGGTTAAAAAGTAGTTTGAAGAAAAAATTATCCTTATCAACAATTAATCCAACAAAGATTTTCTTTATTTCCAGAAATGATATTTATTTAGTAAAATGACTTTGAAAGACCAAAGGACTTAAGAACAGTTTGGTATGGTTCAAGTGATAAAGGATTTTTAAATATATTTTAACAAGATAAACTATGTTGAGAAAAAAAAAACTTTAAAGTAAGTTAAACCAATGAACATGTATGGTGAAGTTAAGCCATAAGCCTATAATAGAACAGTAAGACTTGACAAAGAGGTAATTTTGAATGGGAGCCCAGAGTGACATTCAGTCAAAGGTACACTGGTGGGAGGAGGGTCAGATTGTTTATTTGGAGGGGGGGAGGTAAAATGTTGTAATTAGGTTTCCAAACGAGTTTGTCTTTCTCCATCTGGAGTGTGTGCCCCCACTTCTTTGTTGTACCAAAAAATGACCTTATGCGCTGAAGATTATAGATGGTAAAGTTTATCTCTGATTGTTAGATTCCTGTTTGGTACTGAATTAAATAATTTTACTGTTTGTTTGTTTGTTTGTTTCTTTCCTTGTTAGTTCTTAACAAAATTTAGACTACTTTTAATCATCTCTTGTTCAAAATATAGCATTAGAACTGGATTATTCTGCATAAAAATATTATTTTTGATCGGTTTGAAATATATGAAACTTTATTATTTCTGTAAAAACCTCCAAAAAAGTTTGTTTTTGGCATCAAGCTCACTTTAGACTGAAGTAATAATAACAAAAGGAAAGTTTCTTTAAATCCAAGCTTTGATTTGTGATAGCTTTTATCTGTTTGTAAAAACAAACAAAATTAGAGTATTGGGAGCACAAGAAGGGGCTTGTTCAGGGCGCTATTTATGTAAGAATCATCTCTGATGAAGTCTTGCATCCTTGTGGTGAATTCATGCCTGCCATCATCTTCCACTACTATCCGCTTATCTACCAAATGTGTGTGACATCAATGTTGCCATCTGAAACTGCTCACTAGGAGGATACGTTCGCAGATCATTTTTTTGTTAAGTCCAGGTCAAGCCTCCAATGACTGAAATGAACATCCTCACATCTAATGCATACCATCTGGTCTGCCTAAAACCTAGCATTGCTGTAGGTCATGAATTCAAATCATCATCCCTGAGTCTCAATTAACCATGAATATTTAATTTCTTTGTCCTTTCTAGAATTTTCTATTCACCATGTAAAATCTGTTCTTAACTGGTTTTAATCATGTTGAAAAGGATTTAGGTCTAACATTTAACCATCCTAAAATAAAAATATGCATTTGAGCTACTTGACTAGATGCTCGCCACAGCTTGATGTCAACAGATATTGACCATTTAAAACCTTTTAAAACTATATTTAGCAGAAATTGTACTAGGAAGAGTTTTTAAAACTGACATGACTTGCATTATCATGTTATAAAAATGCCACCACTTAAAATATTGAATATCTGAACTCATTTAATAAATTACAGCGAGGAAATTAGACGCCTGAGGTAACTTAAGAGTATTTTGTTTTAATATGATCTGAGGTCATTTAATATAGAGCTCAGTATGAGAGACATCCATGCAGTTATTATTAGGAAGCCATAACACATACAAAAACACATTTAAAAAGCATTAAAAGCCCCTGGTTCATGAGCATCCCTGGGTAATAACTCAAATGCACCATTCCATCTGTGGTTTACACACTTTAAAGCCTTCCTCAATGGTAGGATTAAATAAAACAGATGAACCTTGAAGCTGCTGTTAACTTGTTTTACTTGCGTCTAAAGAACCATATTATGCGCTGTGTGTAATGTTACCATGACATATGATCATCTGTTTACAACTCGGTAATGCAGAAAGTTCCACATTGGCTAATTACTCAAAATGATCTGCCCTTTTTTTTAATCACAGATTACCTGAGAAAGACAGTTTTCACGAGTCGCAGACCTCGAGTCCTTATGTAATTACCGTATGCCTGGTTCACACAGCAAGATTTTAAAATTGCCGGCCGATTTTCAGAACCTAAGAGACACCACACATGAGGATAACTAATTGTGGACATGACAGGTTTGCTCGCACAGTGTGTGGCGTCCGGTCAAGCGGCAAGCACGACACACGCGGACAGATTTCACTCAGGAACATTCAGGTGTCAAACGGGAAATCTCACAAGAATAGACATGATTTCACAGTAAATAAATATGGGCGATGAGGAAGAAAAGGGCGATAGTTTGTGGACTAATTTTAACAGAGAAAAAAACATTATAAAAAGAAAAGGCATTGGTTAAAGGAGTGGAGAAAGCATGAGCCAGGGCTGCACTATGATATGGAGGTGAGTTGTGGGTTTTCCTCCGTTTTTTCCCTCTCCTCGCGTTCTGATTGGCTACACGTCACATTCAACAGGCTGTGTGCGGTCCTGGGGAACACAACACGTGCTAGGATATCGGCCAAGACAATCCACCATGTTGAATATTCCCGAATTGAGGGTCAGAGCAGTCCCAACGTCCTTCCGAGCAGACTAGATCACTCCTAACACACAACACATGGCTTTAAGATTATCTCGAGAGCCGTCCCAATTAAACAGGGCACGTTGGAAGAGGAAGATCGGGGCAAAAATCGGGTTAATTATCCGGCCGTGTCGAGCCGTCAGACTTGGCAAGTTTTGTCAAATTTGGTATGTTTTTACAACCTTCATGTGATTTGAGTAACTCACAGACTCAAGTCCCTATCTCTGCCACTGGGGTCTTTCTAGGACTCTTCACAGATGTCCACTTGCGCTTCATTATAAACTATTAACACACGGCAGACTTTGGAGAAATGAAAAGAACAAGATCTTCATAAAGACTTCATAAGGAGGTGGAAGGATTTAACATTTAGACAGGTAAGCAGAGTCCCAAAGCATATGGCTAGTAAGTTATGTCAGAAGGAGCAGCATTATAGTCCTAACAGACCAAAAATAATAAGAGGTAAGCACCGCCCTGATATTGTTGTGGGATGGAAGGGAGCCGATGGTGGAGAGAAGACATTAAGGTGCCGGTTATAGCGGAAATATTCTTAATGTTAGCTAACCTGAGTGGAAACGTCATATTGGCCCTGAACATTTCTGGAGGGCTTACTGGGTTCCTTCAGAGGAGAAATTACAGTCTTGACAATGTGTGATGCTCAAAGTTACGCTGTAAATCAAATACCATTTTCAGATTTTTTGCAAGCACATTTGGCAAGTGACCCGAGAGATCCAACCATAAGGACAGCTATGAATATTTGTATCCGTTAATGCGCTGCGTACTCTTCTTTTCCCAGAGTATGTGCCTTTTGACTCAAGCAACTCAGGTAAAGTATAAAATGGATGGAGCGCTGCAGACAGAGACAGGAAAATACACAGCTTCAGTCTATCCCTCTGCTCTGGGGTGAGGCAGCCGGTCCATCGCTTTGATATAAAGAAACGGTAGAGAGACTGTCTCCTGAAAAACGGGCCTAAAAGGTGCAGGTATCACCTACTTTCATCGCTGTGCCCTCTGCTCTAGTGACACCAACAAACTCAGCCGTTTCTGTCAGAGACATGTTGTGTGTCTTTGCAAGTGGAAGTTATAACTAGAACCGGTCCGATGGGAATCCTTTGAAAGTTGTTAAACATTAATGGCTGCGATGCTTCGTAACCTGCTCCACATTAAAGTGACTAGATCGCGTGACGTCACTGATCCCACCTGGACACGGGATCTGTGGCTGGAGGTGAGCGGGCATGACTAAAATGAAGAAGCTGCTGTAAGACATGAGCGGCTAAAGGAAGGTTCAGCCCATGGCATTTGGAGGTCAAATTATTTCTTTAAGAAATATTTTTAATTCATGGTCATGTCTTCGGCACATCGTGAGCTCATTTGATCTCCACCTTCAAATCAGAATATCTCAGCAGGACCAACGCTACCACAGAACAGATGATTGGTTCGCAGATAAGTTGTTGTAGAGGTTAACCAGTTAGGTGTTGGGGTTTAAGCCAGACACTGCAGCAGTTTAGATTATTTAATGATTCACTTCAGCATAAATAATTGAAAAAGGGTTTGAAAAAACAGTTTTGTGAGTTTTACCATATATTTGATTCAGATTTTAAATACATTCACCAATTGAATACTTTGACAGGTAATAAATTGGGACCTTAAAAAATTGCAGGAGACAGGAGCGGGAGGAGGGCAGTAAGCGAGAAGATGGAAGGAGAAAGAAGGAGATAGAAGGCAGTATCGACCCTGTCCTTAAATGACAAATGTTCTACCAGTTACAGAATGGCATGAATGGGGGCCCCCATCTAAGACGATCTTGTTCGGGGCCCAGATCACGCTGTCAGCTGGCCTGGTTAGCACTGCATCAGAGCCAGCTGCTGCAAGGAGGTGGAGAAGTAACACTTTAAAACTCCCAAGTTTCGAAAGTCAGCTTTTTGTGAGTCGTATTTAGAATTTCCCCAAATGGCAAGCCTGAAAACAGTTTTAGTTAATGCTCTGTTCTTGTATGAAACTTGTTAAAGATCTTTAATTAAGACGCTCCTAATGCCCTTAGGTGTTTTGTATTTCAGTAATGCAAAATAAGCCCACAGCCCCCCACAACAATTGTCTTTTCATTTGTGTGATGCAAATCACAAAGTTCCAGACTCTGTCTTTTTTTTTTAATTAAATTTACAAAACCTAGGAGTATCTAAATAACTCTTCTGGATGATACAGTTTTCGTCTTATATTTTTTTATACCAGGCAATGAAAGCAGAATTTAATCCACTCATCTTTTCAAAAGGTTAAGCTTGCTAAAACATCAAATTGTGACCAGCATCAACATGAATTATACTATTATTAGGAAAATTGTAGCCAAAAAAAATAAAATAAAAAAAATCAAAGTACTGAGTTAATAGCAATCAAAACAATCCTGATGGCTTCAGTTTAATAAAGACAAACGGCTCTCTTTTCCACCGGTGTGAAATGGTCAACGATTGGTATTCAGTGAGATGAGAGCTCAGCGAGGATTATTGTCTACATGTGTGGAGGATGCTGCTATTATAGTCATCTATCTCCCCCTGGCTTTGTTCTGCCTTCACTCTCAAGCTTGCCTCTCCATCATTATGACTCTCTCCATCCGTACAGTGTGGATGCAGCACGAAGTACCAAACTCTAGCCGGGAATTATGAGATGCAATAACATTTCAGTCTTAAACACAATGTAAGGAGCAAGGTAAGAAATTATAACAATGTCATAGGGACATTTTTTTTTTTTTGGGGGGGGGGGGGGGGGGGGGGGGGAATGATTCCAGTGTTGGCAATTCAGAATCAACAGCTCATACCTGCTTTGCTAGTGGCATTTGTATGCCTTATATTTTATGCCCAAGGGGTCACAACAGGCAGTTGATAGCAACAGAACTTTGGCACATTTGCTTCTTACGTCCACAAACATTAAAGTGTTTTATTGATGTTTTTATGTGGTAGAAGACACCAAGTAGCTGATAAATGTAAAATTGAAGGAAAAAGATACATAATTTTCAAAAAAAATTCCCAAATAAAAGTCTGAAACATGCGGGGTCCAAGGTAACTCTGGGTGAGCTGTAAAGATCCACAGCTCAGTTTTAGAATCTGTTATCAGGACAACTATCAGCCGTGCAATCCACAAATCTCGCTGTCATGCAGGGATGTTCCCATTTGGCTTTCTTCACTAAGCATTGCTAATCAGCCTGAACCCAACATACATATGGTGAAGCAATAGCTGCAAAGCTGATCAGAGTTGATGGGAAGACGGATGGAGCTACATATGGAGCACTGCTTGTAGAAAACATGTTAGAAGCTGCAAAATCCTGGGATTGGGGTTAGGGTTTACAACAACAACAACCCTGGTTTAGATCAGGCCATATGATTGTGTTATGATGGCCCAGCCCTAAATCCAGGTAAGTAACTGTGGCATGGCTTGAAAATTCACTCTCTGCCCTTGTTGACTGAGGTTGGGGTGCTTTGCCAAGGAAAATTGGGAAACTGTTCAGTCTCTGGGCATGCAAGGCTAGTCGATGCCTGCTGCAAAATACTTGCAACTGTAATTTCAAAGAAATATGATTAGAATTTGAGTCTCAATTTAGAGAAGCTGAATTAAAATACAAACCACACAGGTTTTATGCATAAAAACTGGCAACCAAATGTGATTTTGCTTCCACTTCACAATTATGTTGTACTTTGAGTTGTTCTGTCAGGATTAACTACATTGGTATCCTGCCTGAAAAGGGTATTCTTAACTTGCTCACATTTGTTCAGGTGACAACAACTAACTTAAAATGTATTTTGCTGGAGCTTTATACGCCCGTTTACTCTACACTTTTTTAACCGAGCCGAGACCAGTCCGAGCTCGGTAACCGAGATAACTCTCGTGTGAGTCTGACTTAAGCCTACGTAGCTTTTAGTCCTGGACTTCTATCTTTGCTCACATTTCATTTCTTGTTCAATGATAACAACAACACTGCAAAAACGCAACTAAAAGTAAGTAAAATTGTCTTGAAATTAGTGTATTTGTCTTTGATTTGAGCGGGTAAATAAGATAATCTGCCAATGGAATGAGTTTTTTTACCCTTAAAAACAGATAATTAGATATATTGCACTTGACGTAAGATGATGGAGATGAGTTGTTCCTGTTTTAAGAGCAAATAATCTTATTATACTGGCAGATAATGTTATTTACCTGCTCAAATCAAAGGCAAATACACTTATTTCAAGAAAATTGTACTTATTTTTGTTCCATTTTTGCAGTGAAGATGAACCGAGGAGGGTTTATTTTTTTATATTTTGGGGGAAATGAGAGCGATGACCAGCATCCTCACAGATGGACTATCTTAGGTGAAAGAAAAGAAAGGAAAAAAAAAAAACCTCAGTTTCACACTCACGACGCAGCACTTCCATCCCGCTCTGTCTCTTTCGCTCATACTCACTTGTCAGATTCCTCACTCGTTCTCAGTCACAGGCTCGCCAACACGTACCGTTGCGCGTTTTCACAAAGGAGTCGAGGCAACGATCAGAGGGCAGCTATTGAGTCGATGCTGCGCTGCCTCGCATTCGTCGATAAATATGGTTTGAACGAACAAAAAGTCACTAAGGAGATTATCGGATGCTCAACCAGTCATTTCTTAACGTATCGCTTTTGCAACAAGGCAGGTTTCAGTCAAATCCCTGACGTTACAATGTGCTGTAAATGTTTTTTTAATAGAAACGGTTATATAACATTCTTTTGAGCGCAGCATCTTGCTGTGTTGTTAAACTCAAATGTCAGCCACAGAGGAAGAGCATGCTTCCCTAGCTGCTCGTGTAATTTCAAGCATATTTTTTTTGTCCCTCGAGGGTATGTTACCTATGTGACCTAAATAAAAGGGAAGGACGGCACAGTTTTGCCAAGTGCTTAGGGCACAGCAGTCCCCTTGTTTTTCTTCCGGCATAAACCTTGGAGCACTTAAATATTTTAAACACCTCTGAAAGTTTGATGGGTCCAAGGATGGCAGCAACTGCATGGAGGTGCAGAGGGAGGCGATATTTACTGGGAGGTTTTAACTGGATGATATTGGCAATATTGTCTTAGGGTCAATTTGGATTTCTAGTTATAAATGTGTCGGTCAAAATGTAATAACTTCATGGTTGAATGTGCTGGTAAAGCAAGCAAATCAGAGACAGGCTTAAAGAGACTAATAGACTTTAATGGTATTTCTGCAGTTGTCTAACAAGCAGCATGATTGAGCAAAGCAATAGATGAATAGATGAAAATATGATTAGTGTCAGCCAGAAACGAGCAAAGATTGAAAATAATCCTAGCTATAATAACTAGTGGTTTTGTTTTGCACTGAAGAAAGCGATAAAAGACTACTCAGAATGCTTTTCTGCTTCTCATTGTGCTCTCGTTCTTTGACTTCACAGTATGGCTTACACATTTGGAAACACTGAATTTGGATCAGTGCAAATAGTAATTACATGACTGGGAATATAAAGCAGCATTTATAGCATCTGTAAAGATGAGGGGAAACCCTTTTTTTTAAATCATCTTTTTATTAAAGTTGCATAATCGCCCAATTCAATTAAATTTTATTTATATAGCACCAATTCACAACACATGTCATCTCCAGGCACTTTACAAAGTCAAATTCAGTCAAATCATACAGACAGATTAGTCAAAAGGTTGTCTGTTTAAGGAAACCCAGCAGATTGCATCAAGTCTTGACAAGCAGCGTTCACTCCTCCTGAAAGAGCGTAGATTCACAGGGACAGTCGTCTGTGTTGTTGATTGCTTTGCAGCAATCCCTCATACTGAGAATGCATGAAGCGACAGTGGAGAGGAAAACTCCCCTTTAACAGGGAAGGAAAAACCTCCACCAGAACCAGAACTCTGTATGAACGGTCATCTGCCTCGACCGACTGGGGGTTACAGAAGACAGAGCAGAGACACAACAAGCACAGAAGCACACACTGATCCAGGAGTCCTTTCTATGTTGGTAATGGCAGATGATCTCCCCCCCTAGATGGTGTCACAGCTAACAGAACGTCAGGGTAACATGAGCCACTCTAACTATAACCTTTGTCAAAAAGGAAAGTTTTAAGATTAGTCATTAAAGTAGACAGGGTGTCTGCCTCACGGACCAAAACTGGGAGTTGGTTCCACAGGAGAGCAGCCTGATAGCTAAAGGATCTGCCTCCCATTCTACTTTTAGAGACTCTAGGAACCACCAGCAGACCTGCAGTCTGAGAGAAAAGTGCTCCGTTAGGAACATACGGGGTAATCAGCGTTCTGATATATGATGGAGCTTGATTATTAAGGGCTTTATATGCCAGTAGGAGAATTTTAAATTCTATTCTTGATTTAACATGAAGCCTTTTTGGATCAGCTGAAGGCTTCAAACTGCATTTTATGGACTTCCTGGTAGTAAAGAATTACAATAGTCCAGCCTTGAAGTAACAAATGCATGGACTAGTTTTTCAGCATCACCCCTGGACAGAATATCTCTGATTTTGGCAATATTCCGGAGGTGCAAAAAGGAAAAGTTTTTCATTTTATTACCAGAGGCAGATTTAATGCCATTTTAATGCCATTCAGATTAAGTGATTGATTAATAAGTTTATTATTTTTCTAAAACTGTAATGTTTTAGAAAAATCTGACTTTCAACGTGAGTGCTGAAGACAAGGATCTTGCCATGGCCTCACATGGGTAATTTATATGCTTCAGGTATCCTGGTGTCTCTGTGTCATGCATAAAGCTTCTGGGCTTCAGTAAAAACTGTCTCAGTTTGAAAAGCAAATAACCACAAAATTGATGAAGGACACAAAAGAAAAGTGCGTAGAATTTAAAAAGGAGAAATCTAATTAATCTTGATATTTTAAATGTTGATTTACTATTTAGGATTAATATTATAATGCTGAAGAAACTATATTTTTGAAGTAATACATTTGTAATAAAACATATATAGGAAAGAATAACTAGAAATTGACAATTAAATTTTGCATGACAGGGTGATATTTCCCATAAATGTTTTTTTTTTCTTTTGATGATCACAATTTTGTTTTCCATAACAGCATTTATGTGTGCCACTGCATTGAGTGAGACTAATTTATTTCAATACCTTTTTTATCTTCATTAAAAGTACTAGTAAATTTGGAGTTGTACATTTCTTTACTAAAGCTTTAAAGAAATTTAAAAACAGAAACCGGTCAACCATAAAAAATAAATAGATAAATAAAGGGCCTTAAATGTGTCGTTCAAACCAACATTGAAGATTTCCAGCAACAAAATCTAGGATGCATACAGAGAGGTTTGAGGTGTGTTGCTTAGGAACTAATGTCATTTACCTTCACCCACCATTCATAGTGAATTAATGTATAGGTCCTTTCTTTAGCAAAGTAGCTGTACTACAATGTCAGATGACCAAAATTACACTGTTTGCCCCTCATTTGTGAAAGAAGTCAGACATTTTTGGTCTGTGGAATAATTCGTTAAGACATCTGACTTAGGTGATTCATGAGGTGGGGCATGGATGCGGTTGTTGGAAGACAGACATATAAATGCAACGGCTAGTCAATTAATAGGAGTATTTGCAGCCAGTCTAAAAGCAACAAAACAGTCAGGGGTGAGCATCTACACGTCTGCTGATGAGCATCGGGTAACATGAGCATATCCTTTTGATCCTTAACAATATGCCTTAACAGCTCTAAAACGCAGAAGCACTGACTTCTGAAGGTGTCCTGAAGTATATCAGGCACCATGATGTCTGAAGAAGCTCCTTGAAGTCCATTAACTTGTAAAATAAAGCCCTATAATATGATTAACAGTCTCACTCCCTGCTTCTTTCCATAGCCGGTCATGGTGTGTCTCTGACCACTGCAGGGAGATGCAGATTTATTCCACTTCATTATTCCAGTGACCCTTATGTTATCCCCCCCACCCCTCAGTTTGCCTTAACAACAGCTTGCAGATCCTGGACTTTCTACGATGTTTTCTTTCTACTAACCTACCAACAGAAAACCTTATTATAGAAAGTGATATTGAATATGCAAAACCAGTCACTATTATGTTCCCAACGTGCATCGGGGGATTGAAAAATAAAAAATAAGAAAATAAAAACAAGTGTAACCAAAACATAGGGTTTTGGGAAACATTTTAAGACAAAATGTATCAATTGACAAAAAAAATTAATAATAAAATGCAACTTATAAGTTGAGCACAAAAAAATCAAGATAATTTAAAGGTGGAGTCAGCGATTTTTCTTGAGGTTTACCCAAGTCTCTTTTAAATATCCCTGCCATTCGGTCCATCTGAGGATTGTTTTTTACAGGCTTGCTGCTCTCACAGAGATCACATTTTTGTAACCTCCTTTTTCCCTTTGGGATAAATAAAGTATTTTTGAATTTGAATTCGGAGTACATAATGTGTAGACCACTGTCAGGATGGAAGGACCATTTCACCCAGTGTAACAAAAAAGTGTTTCTGGAAAGGATCACCAACTATACCGTTAACTGATGTTTTTAATGATTTTATTCAGCATTGATTTAGGTGTTGATTTCATCATACACATATGCCACTGAGAATCTGTCACCATCACACCCTCAGATGTCTTCTGCAAAGGGTAGTGACTAATTTCAGATTAATTGAAATATCAGGCATCATGTCAGATATTGTTAGGACATGAAGCAAGTAATCTGTGATGCGATTTTCCTCGCTGTCTGCAGAGTGTAATTATTTCCCATTGTATGAAACATAGTAGTGGTGAATGGAAGCAGCTTAAAGGCTCCGTTTTCCTGCGCATATTGTTTTTTGTGTATTTTGCTCGGAGTTCTCGCGCCGTCTGTTTTTGTGTTTTCAATAAGCGGCCATATATTTAACATATTCCAGTTTTGATTACAGTGTTAATTTCATCTTCCACATATTCCGTGGAGATGCTCTGGGCCTTGTCAAAGTTGCTATACCCTTCAGAGATCTTCTGCAAGGGAAATGACTGACTAATGAACAATTGAAGTAGCATTGATCTTATGTTATGAGTTGGAAAAATTAAATCTGTTATTTTGTCTGCAGGAAGAGCATGTAAAATGACAGGCTGAAGCGTTTAGGAGATTATGAATGCTCTAAAATATTTACAAAATCCAAAATGCACGTTTGTGCAACAAAATATAGATTAAAGCTTTTAAAAACTATTTAAAAGATCACAGTGAAATGACTGCTACTCACATCCACAGCAGTTAGCTCTTTAATAAAAGATGTTGTGGCTATGTTAACTGTCAATTTACACAAACAAAGGAGGATCACATGCTGAAAAGCATATTTCAAATCAGCCAAATGACAGACAGAGCTGTAACAGTGACAGACATACTGTAAGACGAGGCAAACACAGTGGTTGTTATTACAACATCCTTATGCGATGCAATCATATAGTATCACAGTGATATAAAAACGCACGATGGAACAAATAACTATAACAGACTGCAGAATAGCAAAGGTTGCATTCGCTGTGCAAGGTATTTGTACTACAGAAATGTAGCATGCAGGCTTAATTACCTTTCCTGTCAGGTCTGAAATAAATTATCTGGCCCCATGTTATTCAAAATTAAGAAATATGTAAAAAAAAAAAATTTAAATTAAATTAAAGAGCAGCCTACTTTATATTGTATAAGTCACAGCAGTAGTGAATGGAAGCAATAGAATGTGTTGCCACTAAAAAATATACAAATATATTCAAGAACATTACACATTGTTTTTTTTTGGTTGTGTTTTTTGGTTGGGTGGGTGGTCAGAGAAACAATCCTTTTGATATTGAAAGCAACTTGTAATCATACGCTGTGGAACATCATCAGCCATTTATGTGGTAGATCTTCTCCAAACTCTCTTATGTGTCAAGAAAGAGTGTTTTAAAATGATTTATCCAACCATCCATCCATTTTCCAACACGTTTATCCCTATTCACGAGGGGTGCTGGTGCTTATCTCCAGCTGTCAATGGGCGAGGGGCGGGGTGAACCACGGACAGTAAAATCGCAGTAAAAATTTTTAATTATCTTGTAAAATAGTTGGGAAGCTGTTACTCAATTAAAAACTTAAAAAATAAAATAGAATAGTATACATTTTTGTCCCTAAGTGGGGAATTTCACTGTCAGTAGCAACTTATGTACAAATAGAAAATATTTAGATACAGACCTCAAAGATAATCATATCACTAACACTATGTTATGCACATTAACGAATCTGTGCCTGTTTTTACAAAACAAAATTTTCAAAAATCTGATATTTACTCTAACCATATTTTAGTTGCCAGGTTTTTTTAATGCTATTAGATTGTTTTTCTTTTTTCATCGTGTTCCTAAACCCAGATTTTATCCGCTGTTTTCCAGTTACCCAGCTGTATGCGAGTTCCTACAGAGCAATAACCTATTATCAATAATTCGAGCACATGAAGCACAAGATGCTGGGTAAGTTGAAACCAAGACACATGCAAAATCAACAAAGCAATTATTGACAGAAAACAAATTGATCTGATTTTTAATTTTTTAATAAACATCTGTCTGTTTTCTGTCCTCACCTCGGCCTGTCTACGCTGAAGTTACCGGATGTACCGTAAAAGTCAGACCACTGGATTCCCATCCCTCATAACCATCTTCTCTGCGCCAAATTACCTGGATGTTTACAACAATAAAGGTCAGCAAATGTTGTTTTATCATTTTCTTCTTTTGTTTCGTTGGTTCTTTGTACTTTTTTTCTATTAATTTGTGTCATATTTTTGCACAGTAACACAGAATTGTTTTTTGAGTCACAGAAATAGGCCTGGTTTCATATGAGTTTATTTGTGTTGCTGCTTTTAAAATGCATTATCCACATAGGTTACATAATTTATTCAACTACGTGAGGGCAGAGGATACATTTATTGTCAAAGTTATATGTAAAATTGTAAAATCTGGGGCTAATGGTGTAAAAGTGTATTAATATATTAATTTTCTCTGTCGTGGCTACATCCCTTGCTGGTTTAAATTCCTTTGGTCAATTTTGTTTTCTTTTACTTTCTTTTCTAATCTTTTTTTTTTTGCATTCTGTTACAGATGTTGGATTTACCAATTTTCTAGGGCTGTGCGTCACTAAATTGAAATCTGACATTTAAGAATCATTTAGAGAGGGGCCCTGTCAGTTGCGAGTGGTTACCAAGACTTCCTGTGACTAATTAGTGAAAATGTTTTTAACCAACAAACTGAAGCGCCCGGGTTAATGTAAGTGCATTTAGCCGTGAGCAGGCATAAGAAGGCATCAGGGAGCCCCCCCCATTTGTTTGTGCTCTCAGATCTGTCTCGGTTGCCATGGGCTGTGGAAGATGGGGAGCGTGGGAGGGACTGTCAGCATTGCTGACTATCTCCATGTGGCTTTATGCCTCTTGATGTAACAGTGTCAGCAATCATTGGCCTCAGCAAGGCCATCTAGTGGAGAAATGTTTTTTTTTCATCTTTCTGTTTCTTTTAATATAAAAGATTACATGTAAACAGAGCCTTGAATGTGTAAAAGTAGTTCTAGTGCATAGCGATTTATCAGGATACCAGTCTCTGATGCAACCTTACATTTACTTTCACTTAAAAAAAAAAAAAGCTTCATTAATCTTATCATCACTTCATGATGCAGTTGTATACCCGGAATTAAAAAAACAGACTTCTGGTGCCTCCACAGACATCTTGTTATTGACTTCATCAGACATGGCAATAGTCCTCTTGCCCTGAAATCTTAATTTACAACAATTACACATTTCAAATTCCCTGAAATAAATCAAGCTTTTATTGCAAGAGCATAATCTCACACTGAACATTTTGATTCATTACTCTTCTTTTTGGCCTCCCTTGTGGTCCTCTTCACTGTGCAGGGTTAAAGGATAAGTGTCACCATTCCAATTGTTTTTATGCTGCCCAGGCTGTAGATATAGGTAATCATAGGTCTAAAGTTATTTTCTTGTTCCCTTTTCCTGACTTACAAAGACCACTACGTGAATAACATTCTCTTTTATTTTCTCTTTCGAACATCAGCTAAAACAAGTGAGCCTCAACGTCACATCATATTTATACCATAGGAAAACAGGAAGTCATGACTGACTAATTATGACTCACAGATATTCGGATTAGCCCAAGGTATACATTGAAAAGGGTTTCCATTACATTTATTTTAAAGAAACTGTTAGGGATGCCACTATATATACATGCATATATATATATATATATATATATATATATATATATATATATATATATATATATATATATATATATATAGATAGATAGATAGATAGATAGATAGATAGATAGATAGATAGATAGATAGATAGATAGATAGATAGATAGATAGATAGATAGATAGATAGATAGATAGATAGATAGATAGATAGATAATTATTTACTCAAATTAAAGTTTGAAATTTCAGTGTTTTGGTAATTATCAGTAATATTTTACAAATTTTTGTCAGTGATGGCAATAAATGTTGATGGTGTAAGGAGGAAAAATGAAAAAAAAAATTACCTAATCTGAACCATCAGGTTTTTTTTATGCAGTTATACATTATTTGTGACTGTATGTAAAAGGCGGTATGTCGTACAGCAACATTCAGGTGGGTTGGTTGCAAAATGGGAGTCTGGCTTAAGTGGAACATTTTACTCCCCTGTCCTCTCTGCTTCCCTTACAGCTGCTGTACTGAAATATGAAAACAACGTCATGAACATTCGACAGTTCAACTGCTCGCCACACCCCTACTGGCTGCCCAACTTCATGGACGTCTTTACCTGGTCTCTGCCGTTCGTAGGAGAAAAAGGTACCGACTTTCCTCGCATCTTTTAGGCAGTTTATCTTTAAGGCTGATCTGTTTTGTTTTTCCCACCGCTCCGTGATTACCTGTTTCGTTTTTCTCCACAGTCACCGAAATGTTGGTGAACGTGTTAAGCATCTGCTCTGATGACGAACTCATGAATGATGAAGATGAGATATTTGATGGTGAGAAGCCTTAAGAAGAACGTTTCATAATTCATCTCTTATATCTCTCGCGGGTACATTGTGGGTTGAGGGATGACCTAGATCTGTACAGACGGAATACAGATCCTCACACATAGCTGTTTGGGAATGAAGAAGAGGCTCAGTAGTGTTATTTGGGATATTGTACGTATTTTAAAGGTGTGTGTCAGAAAGAAAAGGCATGGACTTGTTTTTTTTATTAAGAAATTAATGAAAACCTTTTTTTTATTCAGGTTCCTAGCCTGTTTTTTTTTTTTTTTTAGACTTAGACTTAGACAACTTTATTTGTCATTTTGTATGCACAGAGTGCGTACAGAACGAAATTTCGTTGCATACAGCTTGTAAATTTGCAGAAGAATTGAATTTACAGTATGAGGTGCAGCAGTGATTTAAAAGTAAGCAATTTAAATGTGGACAATGCAAGAGAAGTCAAAGTGTACAGGTGAGTATTTTTAAAACCATTTCTTTGTGCAGAAATTGATTGTGCAAGGGCATTAGTGCAAGAATACAGCTTGTAATTTACCGTAGATTTAAAATACAGTATAAGCTCAGAAATTTGCTTTTTATACAATTATTGGATAGAAAACATTCCGCGGCCAGGGAGCAACTGGCTGAATCTGATCTCTGGTTGACCAGGTGGTGCATCTCTAGATGGAGAACATCCTAGAAAATGTTAAATTTTCTTTGTGCATTTGTTACATCTAAAAGAGTATTATTATAATGTGTGTATCTGGTGGATTATCTCTGTTTCTTTGCAGCCAATGCAGCTGCGGCTCGCAAGGAGGTGATCAGAAACAAGATCCGTGCTATTGGAAAAATGGCCAAAATGTTCTCAGTTCTCAGGTAGCTGTTTTGTTTCAGTGTCTGCGGTTAAATGGAAGTACGATTGTAGAGTAAATTTTGAAACCCAGACATTATATAAGGTCTGTTTTCTGTGTGCGAGTGTGTTTGAAGGGGAGGGGGGGGCAAAGTTTATTAATTTTTTTTTTCCTCCTGTCTGATCTGGGTTCAGAGTAGCTTTCTGACCTGGTTGCTTGTTTCTGTTCTTGCTGCAGAGAGGAGAGTGAAAATGTGTTGACGCTTAAGGGTCTGACACCCACTGGCATGTTGCCAAGCGGGGTTCTCTCTGGAGGCAGGCAGACACTGCAGAGTGGTGAGCACAAGGCCCGACCTAAGCCTTTTTTTTTTCAGCACTGACTTTTTCTTTTTGTTTGTTCTTGTCCTCATCAGCGTTCTCATTTCTTCCACTGCTCTTATCTATTTCCCTACCTGTCTCTTTCTCTTCCCTCCCTTAAATAAAGCGCAGCCAATAAATAATTTTAAGTCATTTTCAGTCAAACCTTATGGAGTATAATGAAGAGTTTTAAATGTTGGTGCTGCCCGTATTCAGCAGCAAAAATAGCGCAAGTGGTATTACTAATAAACGGCACTATGTGTTTCTTCGCTGATTTTAACTTTGAGATTCCCAAAATGGCTGCCAACATTTCCAAATACACCATGTCCCATGGCAGACAGAAAGCTCAAAAATGTTAAACAAAGCAGCTTCGCCTTGCTACATTCAGCCTTCAAGTTATCTTCTCATTTTTGGCGTTGTGTTATAAGTTATGAAGGCGCTCCCCACATGTTCATCAGTCATCTCATTTCTGTCTTTCTCTTTGTGGATCTATCTGTTTGACTTTTCATAAGAACTTTCTAACCCAAGATTGACGCTAACCCAGTTTTAATGCATGGCGCTCCTCTGAGTTTGGCTTCAGTGACAATGAACATGTACAGCTCATCTGGCCAAAAAACATGAGTCGCCTTCTCCCTGGGGCTGCGTTGTACATTTGCATGGCTTTATCAGGAGTAACCTGCTCCCCTCCTCCCCCTTCAGCCACCATTGAAGCCATTGAAGCCATCGAGCCCCCTGATGAGGACAGAGAAGGTAAAACTGGTGCTGCTTCTCCCACTGCTTTGAAATGTTATCAGGGTGTCCGGCTAGATGATATTGCTGCATATGGAGACGGCGGTTAAACACAATCTTAGCTTTTCTATGTCAACATAGCGCTCGCTTGTTTTGGGGTCAAGTGGATCAAAAACTTAAATCCAAACAGAAATAATAAAAAAAAACAGAGGGAAATGTTTTTTTTTTTTTTTAAATATAATACTAGTTAATTTTATGTAAATAAAGTAAAATAATCGCAGAGCAGATTTTAACTACTAGGATTTCAAGAGGAAAAATATCTCTTTAATACCTCGCTTTGCAAAATAATCCATTACTTATTAGTTTTTTTTTACATTTAGTTACATTGTACCCACAAATGTCAATGTATTTATTGTCATTTGATGAAAGCCATATAAAAAATATATATATTTTAAAGTGTTGTGTACATCTGTATTCCACCGGATTTCCCTCCAGTAGTCCACTCTTCGCTAATTTAATTAAGAAACAACATTAGTGAACATCAGTGAACAAACAGCATCATAAAGACCAAAAACAACCCAAGCAGGTCGGGGATAAAGTTGTGGATAATGCACGGTTACGTTTTGAAATGAAATTTGAAACTTTTAACGCTCTGTCCAGACTGACAAACAGGGCAAAAAAAAGCACATTCATTTTAGCTAAGTGGCCCTATGTATCTGTGGAGGAGCTGTAGGAATCCACAGCTCAGGTGTAAAATCTATAAATCTGGTCTTTATGGAATAGTGGCAAAAAGAAAGCCGTTGTTGACAGAAAACCATTAGAAGTCCAGTTTACCGTTTGCCACATAAAACATGGTGGTGATGGCATCATGGTGTGGGGATACTTTTCATCAGCAGGGACAGTGAAGTTAGCCAGCATTGATAGGAAGATGGACAGAGCCACAGTTGACCCAAAATTGACTCACATCCCTGGCAGATTAAGGCTTAAAGTTATTTTTGTTCGACCAAGAAGTTTGTTTCTGATTGAATATCAGACAGGCATTTTTCAAGATGATAAAGCTATATAACAGGGGTCTCAATTCTGATAAAAAAAAAAAAAAATGTTTTAACTTTATAAAAAAAAATGGGCCTTTTGAAAACTGTGCAATTTGCTATAAACAATAGGAAAAAAATTACCAGTTAATACTTTAGACCTAAATCTGCCAGGGGTATGACTAATTTGGAGCTTAGCTTTGTATCTAATTGACAGTTGACAAGGCATGATCAACTTTGCAAAGAATGTAACATAATATTTTGTCCCAAGCGGTGCAAAGCTGGCACAGACACACCCTGGAATAAAGAATTAAAACCTGGCATCGTTTTCATTTGCTTCACAATAATAATAGCAGGCTTTATCTTCATCTAATACATAAAATCGCAAAGAAAATGTGTTTGTGATTGTAACAAAAAAATATATAAGATTATGCATTGGGTGCAAATACATTTGCTAGTCACTCTAGCTATATTTCAAAGGAAAGCTTATTTTTATAAATTTGTTAATGGAACAAATGGAACAGAGGAAATTAGGTGCGCTAAATGAAGCTCCAACCACTATAAACTGCGGCCACCAAATTAGAGAAGTTTAGTTTAGAACAATGGAGCGTACATGTGGAGCAGGAAGGGATCTGGGACAGAGGGAAAACTGCTAAATAAAAAGATGTAGTGTTTTACTGTATCAAGGAATGTTAAATAAATTAAAGCCCTGCAAAGTGAAAGGTCCTCTGATGGACGTATAAGTAAAACTTATTGTTTAGGGTTGAGCTTATAAATGGCCTTCGTTTGGTCTTAAAAGGTGTTGCATGCACAGGCACAAGGAAAAACCAAGAACGAAGCCTTAACATGAAAAATCCTGAAGACTGATTTCCTGCGGTAACCGTCACTAGCAGGTTGCATAATTTTTACAGATGTACATTTTGTCTAATTTTAGACTGAGCAAAAGTTCAACATAGCAGATGTTGTTTTATTTTATTTTTTAAGTACACATTTAAAACCTGTAAAGCCTGTATTTGATTTAATAAACACCAGAGGGGAAGAAACATGACTGCAGAATTATTTAGAAATCCTTAATTTGTGTTCTGTTTCTGCTGAACCTGAAGACTGAGATCACCTATTTATTTGTGTATTTATGATTTGAGCTGCTGTCCAAATTGAGTCACGCATGTGTAGAATGTAAGCTGCGCTGGTGGCCTCGCTTCATTATTTGCGTTTGGCACAGAAATCTAAAACCTAGATCTGCAGCAACACTTATCCCTCATTCGTCTTAGAACTACACTTTATTTCTGCCTGTTTTTACAAGATGTGCTACGACAAATGCCTTATAAAAGCTCTCAGTCATCATAGTTTTAGAGTCAGATCATAGTAGATCTCTTTTTAAATGCTCATTTCTTAGAAACCACAATATTTTTGCGAATGTTGAATTATATTCGACTAGTCAAAGCTGCTTTGAATTTAGTGATTCCATTTCATGAGATAAAAAAATAAAAAAATAAAAATAAAGCTTGATTATAGTTTTATTTTGTCATTTGAGGGTTGCTCCGGAGGCAGACTTACTTGGAAACGATAACGACAGTTAGATCATAGATGCTCTTATCGTTTGCTGGATCAGAGCAGTCGATGGGAATAAACTGCATGCACAGCTCAAGCTGGGCGGCCACTCACAATAGGTGATGATGATTATATACTGTGAAGGAAATTAATATCAGGAAGGGAAGCTATTAGTCCTGGTTGCCACTTTGATGTGATAATTAAAGGAAAAAATAAATAAATTCTTGCTTTTCTAAGTATGATCTAAAGAATCTTTGAAGTGTAAACTCAGCATTATCGCACTTGGCTTAACTAACATTCTGAAATCATAATATGTTTGGACATGTGATGGGATATAAGAAGGGACAACCCATACAATGGCAGACATACACTCATCATGGGCACGATTGTCATAACGCTTTTTCCAATCATACTGACCACCTAAAGCGCTGTACACTAGAGCCACAGTCACCCAATCACACACTAACACTTTCATACACCCATACACAGCTCAGTAGGCAACTTGGGGTTAAGTGCCTTGCCCCTGTCACATTGCCATGTGACAGGGGCAAGCTGGAATCGAACACGCAACCTTCCGATTGCAGGACGACTACTATACCCATCAAGCAACAGTCGCTCCAATCTAACAGTCTTCAACAATTTCCTTTCATCTTAGGGGGACACTTTCGGTCTGATGGTTTAAATTGTTGTGTTTTAACAGAACAAAGACCCCAACACATAGCAAAGTTGTTTTTGGAATGGATAAGGTGGGCCAACACTGAACTTTGGACAAAATTTAAAAGCTAAACCTGAGAACACCGTATTACCAGTCAAACATGGTGATGGTTGCATCACGCTAAAGGGTGTGTTTCACTGCCAGTGGTACTAATTATTCCGCACACTTTGTGCAGAATAATTAAGATGGAGAAATATTTCCAAAATGTTTGTTCTAGAGAGCCTATTTAGTGAAAATACACAAAAAAAAAAAATCCAACTTTCAAAACATCAGTGAAGTAGCCTGTTGTACGATCAAGCCATCATGGACAAAGAATTTTCCAATGGCATTATGAAAAGTGCAAAATGTATACAATCGTGGCCATGAGGAGTGTATGTATGTAAACTTCCTAGCTGCACAGTGCACAACTTGTAATAGTACTTGGAAAATCCTGAGGTTGTCGAATGACTCTGACCCCGTCTGTTTCCTCTTCTTCAGCTATTCGCGGGTTCTCCCCCCAGCACAAGATCACCAGCTTTGAGGAGGCCAAGGGCTTAGACCGCATCAATGAGCGCATGCCGCCTCGCAAGGATGGCGTGAACCACGTGGGCCACTCCATGGGCAAGATGAATATGTCGGAGGCGAACGGCACAGAAGACAACAGCAATATCCAGTGATGCGCCGTCTGAGCCACGGAAGCCGTGCCGCTGTTGCAGCCATGCAGCAAGACTTTGCTTAATGGGAAATTCAGGCCCATGAACACAGATATCCAACAGGCCCTCCGCTAGAACATGAAACCTGCAGCAAATCTAAACACTGGGCGAAAAAGGTCATCTATTTCATGACGGCATGTCATTGCACTGTTAGGGGGAGGGGGGAGCTGGGGTTCACAGCAAAGGGGCAAGGATGCAGAGAGACCTACTGGCTGCAGCAAAGAAGTGCTTTTAGAAGTTGTGTCTGACTGTAGTTCCCCTTCTCAATTCGATTACAGACTGAATTGTCGGGAAGTTTTGTTGCTTCAAGTGCTGACACACACCCGTGTGCTCCTTCAATGCAGGGCCTGACAGAAGACATGAGTGCAGCATCCATGCCACACAAATCGTTCTAATGTTTTATAAAGTATTTATTATGATTCACTCACAAATGCACTTAAAGGGGAAAATTATCTACTTTATCTAATTGTTTTTTTGCTAGTATTAGGTCACGTCACTTTGTGAGAGGCAACACAAAAAAGGAAAAAGAAAGTGAGACACCAGAAAGCTAAATGTGTACCTTTTTGAAACCTGCAGCACGCCATCTTATCGATGGACTTGCATTTATTGATTTACTTTGTTGTAAGATGCGTCCAACCTGCAGGGAAAGAAATAGGACAGGGTGCTCATGTTTGCTCGCTACGGAAATATTCACTGCAGATCCGATTCCCCCTCGGCGTCGTAACCTCCAGCATTGCTTCATTCCTCTTCTCCTCAACATCGGCCATCTTCCAGGATGACGGAACTTGGAGGGGAAGACGGGAGGATTTGGAAAGCGTGGTTTCACTGTTTCCTGAAGGTACCTCAGCATCCGAGATTAAACACAGAGATCAAACTTCAACATATGTCTCATTATTAATTTTACTCTCAGTCTTTACCTTTCTTTCAAAAGAGCATTTGACATAGGCATGGGCTGGTATAAAGCACTAACAACAGTTAGGGGAAGATTTTGAACAATTTTGTGTGACATAATCTAATTGCTTTTATTTCAAACAGAATAGAATTGAATTGGTTTATTTGATAGGGACTACGTACATTGATATCATTGCTCCAAATATACCAAAGTTAGCCAAAGGACAATTTATTTTTTTTTATCTGTAGTCCCTGGAGAGAAAAGATTGCAAATGCAACAATTATCTGCAACTGTTATCAACGAGTATCTATTGCTGCTGAAAATATAAATAATATCTGTGACTTTTTTGTTACATTGATTTTGGTTCATGAATTTAAGGAAACGTATAGGCTAAAAAAATACATTAAGCAGTAGTTTGTAAGTGCTTATTGCAAATAAATACATAGGTGTTTGAGTCACACAAAAGCAAAAAGTAGATAATTAGCTGGTTAGTTAGTGATGTAATTTGCTGAAATCCTAGCCTGGAGTCTGCTGCTTAGCAGTATGTTGCTCGTAGCTAGCAAACTGTAATTTTGCAACAAATTTTCCAATCTGTCCTATTTGCTTTCTTATACAAATGGTAAAAGTGTAATATCCTTCTATCAATCAGCTGACCAGTGGAGCAATTAATTAATCCAAGCCCTGTACAGCCAGGGAAAATGTTGTGGTGTCTCATCAAAAGGACTTCAAAGCACCCAAAGAGTGTAATGGTAAATTTAATTTTAGATTCTAATCAAAAGTTTTAAAATCATTTTTTTTTTTTTATTGCTCGACATACCTTGATATACAAAACCAGCCCATGCCTAATTTCACATGAGAATAGTATTGTATTAAAAAACAACTCCACCCTACAAAACCAAATAAGAATCCATGTTTTTATTTTTCAGGATTTAATGCTTTATTCCTCTCTAAAGATAACCTCTGTTCCCTTTCGACAATAGCACGGACTTCAGAGACAAACAGAAGTCATGTTGAATGTCAGGTCATGCCTTGCTGTCAAGATGCTAATCAACTGTTATTTCTTACCTGCTTACAGTGACTTAAGCATACGTCAACATCCTGGGATTTTTTGCATCTTTTCCTTTTGTGAACAATTCTTAAAATTTATGCCTACAAAAAAAAACTATGTGGTAGGAAGTTCTAGACATTCATCAGGTATTATTGGGTTCCAATTAATCATAAACATCAGTACAGGTGTCATTTGGAATTTACAGCCTTAGAGCCATCAGAAGAATGATGTACGGAGGCCCTGTTGACATGAGCATGGGATTCTGTGAAACAAACATTTTCTGCTGTTTTTGCACCTCCCATCCTCCTTGTTAAGAAAATTGTTTACCTTTTTTAAAGTCTAAGAAAATAAAAGCTACTAGCTAGCTTTGAGGAATCTTTAGCCTAGCACTGCTTTAGCCATGCTCAGGACCTCCTTTTGAATTTTAATGCCGTTGTTGCCGACATCATCGCCACCTGCTGGCCCGGTGTAGATATTACAGTGTTAATGTTTGGAATCCAATGTAGACTAAGATTTTTTTTTTTAGTTTTTTTTTTATAAACTTTAAACAAAGGGGGGGGGAAAAACACCAGTTTAAAAAATATATCTGAAGTAGTCTAGTGGGGCCTTAAAGAATACAACTTAATACATTTAATTTTTACAAAAATCTATCACTGATCAAGTAAAGTTAATGTGTAGTACTTTCATGATGAAGTGAATCCTAAAAAAAAAAAGTTCAACTATTTAATCAAACTTTCATTTCTAAATACATTTATTTTCATCTATTTTTACTGGACAATGTGACCAAAACAGGATGAGTAGGGAAAAAATAAAAGGTAAAGCCTCACTGTGATTTAAATGCAATCAATCTCTATGCCCAAACAATGTGTGAAAATGGAGTTTTGCAGTCAGTCTGGAATATGATTAGAATAGAGAACATTCTGATTGATCCAAATCTACGTTGGAAGGACACACATCTGGGATGCCCACCCTGCAACAAATTTCTAGAATTTCCTGTCATTCATTAATGTTTTCCTGGTTTGGATACCATCTTTCTTTTCAGTGATAAAGGTATGTGAATTAAAGATGAACAAAAAGTGACTTAACACAGCATCTATGGTATGGAACGCATCAATGCATGCAATTAAGTTCCTAGTTGTTATGTGAGATTATAATTGTGATAGTTGTGTTTCAAATAGTAAACTTGAATTCATTTATTTTTGAATTATATTTGTAGCTTTGTCTTGTTTTATAAATTTTATAAATAGGCTTCCTTTGATTGTTTTTGGTCCATTTTTTGTTTCATTTTGTTATTCATTACCACTGCTTTTAATTTTATATTGATTTCTTGTATGCAGAGATGCCCTTCTAAGGTGTGAAGCCTCGTGCTATATAAATATATATATTTTTTTCTGTCGTACTGATGTACAGAAAATGTTCAATAGTGTGAATGAATATAATCTCAGTGAAAAGCTACTCTTTCAGGCTGCCAAAGCATGATAGCATGGTTTTCTCAAATGTAAATGAACTGGACACGCAGAAAAATCAGGTGTCACACATTTAACAGGACACATTGTATTCGGGTTATATTTACTGCTGATATTATTATTGTTGCAATTTAGCTTATGGTTCTTTTCATTCCTTGGTTTCCGGTTCTCGTACAGTCAAAATGCATACTTCAACAAAGAGATATAATGGATTTTATCTTGCAACATTTTTTATCTATGGAGATATGTTTTGGCATTTGACTTCCTAAATAATACACACACTGTAAGCATGCCCTATGGGACAAATCACATTTTTTTACTCTTGAATAAAATATGCATGAACAAATTGTGTGATGCAATTTTTAACTCCCTAGTGGAGTAATTAATGTGCTCTTCTGCCCTGCAGTTACTTGTGGATAAAACACTGATGCCAGCAAAAAAATAGTATTATAATTCAAGATTTTTTTTATTTTTTGTCCTAATTCTATGGTATCTCAGGAACCTAAATCTGCTGTAACTAAACTAGTTATGTCCAGAAGAGCGTAACATTGTATAGTGTTCCAACATCTGCACATTCAAAGAGACCCTTCTCATGCAATAGCTTCCATATATAAGCAGAATGAATTATTAAAAAACTATACTGAGGCCCGTGATGACTGACATTTTTTTTATCCCTTTGCAGAAACGTTAAACTTTCCTTTTTTTCCTCAACATGGTATTTTACAGGGAGGAGAACTCTTTGCCATGGAATACCATAAATTAAGAGTTATTTGAGGAGGTCTTCAAGCATGTACAGTTAGACCAAAAATGATTCTTACCCCTTAAAATAAGAAATAAAAACCTCTGAATAATCGTGTTCTTTTAATTACATTTCGTTAGAAATTACATGTCAAATTATTTGTACCGTTCTGAGTAATCAGTGGAAACATATTTGTTTTTTGCCACAACTGCTGTTGTACCCTTCCTTAAACCGCTGATCAGGTTTTTGCATGTTTCCAACAGTATTTTGGTGATTTATCTTTGGTGATGTGCTCCGACTCTCTGAGATTGGAATGACTCCTTGATATCGCTCTACTCTTTAGCTCCCTCCACAGAGTCTCTATGAAGTTGCGGTCAGGAGTCTGCCTGAGTTGCCCCCAAATATTTATCACTTCCAGTCAGAAGAAACATGCAGGGAAAATATAAAATATTACCTTAAACCTACATCTAAGTGGGGTATGAATACTTTCGGTCTTAATTGTTATGTGCAACATCAGGTTGGACTAATATGTATTTGCAGGTTTGACCCCCAAGATGACAGTTGCTGCAGTTTTATATGTGTGCTTTTCTAGTTGTGATTTTATAAAACAGGCAGCAGGAAATTAATATCCTGACTTGAATCTGTAAGGTATTGTCAAGAGGAAAATTAGAGATACCAGACCCAGCAATCCAGACCAGTTGAAGGCTGCTGCTATAGCAACCAAGGCTTCTTTAACACATCAGCAGAGCCACAGGCTGATCACCTACATGCTACATTACATTGATGAGGTAATTCATGCAAAAGGAGCCCCACAGAAGGCTGAGTTCACATGCGGTACAGTAGATGGACATACTTTTCTTCAGGCCAACATTTGTATATTCATAATCCATTTTTGTTAGTTTCACGTAATGTTTTTCCAAGAAACTGATTTTTAGTTTAGTCTTGGTTTAGTGTTCAAAGGGGCCATTTGAGGCCCTCGGAATAATTTAGTGTGGCACCCCCACAGTTTAAGAAAGGCAAAAAAATTGGCCCTCCAGCAAAAGGAACAGAAGCAGATGAACACTTTTTGTAACTTTTAAAACATAAGGGTTTCACTGAAAATTTTCTATGTTGTTGAATGGAGATTGTTAGGTACTAAAGTATTTTCTAATATCAGCCATGTTTTTTTTTTTTTTATTTCATGCTAATGTCATAGTAAGTAGGGCTGCAAATATCCAGCCACTATTTATTCAAGAACAGAACTTTACCTTTCATTTAACTTAGGTAAATACAGGAAGTGTTTTCGAATAAGTTATTTTATTTGTGGTTGGGAATAGACTTAAAACTATTTCTTTACCAATAAACTAGAAAACATTCTACCCAGAAAGTAAGGAAACTACACCTTGCTCTAAACATCTGATACCCTTTTTTTGACCTAATAATTTAATCTTTTAATCTGTTTGAAAAAGCAACACTGTTTCAAACAGAGGAGAAAACAGAGAGACGCAAAAACATTGTAATTCCATATGTGTCAGGAGTTTCTGAAAGAAATTTCTCCAGACACAACATGCCAGTAAATTTCAATCCTAATAACACTCTCAGACAAAAACTGGTTCATCCCAAAGACAGAACACCCAAACCACAGCTGAGCGGCGTTGTGTTTGTAGTCCGCTGCAGCGAGGACTGCTCAGACTCCTACATCAGAGAAACTAAACAACAACTACATAAACGCATGGCACAGCACAGGAGGGCCAGAAGCACGGGGCAAGATTCAGGAGTCCACTTTCACCTCAGGAACAAAGGCCACTCTTTTGATGACAATGATGTCCAGATTTTGGACAGGGAGAACAGATGGTTTGAAAGAGGGGTGAAAGAAGCCATTTTGGTCAAAAGAGAAAAACCATCACTGAACAGAGGGGGAGGATTGTGCTTTCAACTCCCCAGTGTTTACAGCTTGGTCCACCAACTCGTTCCAAAGAGATTACATTAGCATCTCGTCATGATTCAGGTGACCAGGTACTCCACTCACACCAAGCAATAGCTTCTAACGATCCAGGGCAGTGGTGGGTGGGTCACTGATTTGCATCTGACTTAGAATGCACCTATAGGAGGATGGACCTCCATGTCCTTTAAAAACAGCCGTGCACCAGCTGCAGGTCGCTCAAGTGCGAGCCACCAGAATTGACAAAGACTCCTTGAAAGGTGTCGAAACGTTTTCAGAAAGAACTGAGCCAAAGTCTGGTTGCCTCCGATTTAAGCCTGTTTGCTGTTGTGATGACCCGAGTAACATAATTTACACAGGCAAACAGCAGATAGCTGAAACATATCACTGTTTGTAATACAGTTATATTATACTGAAATAAATTACTGAATTAAATAAACTATTTGAGTGTAATTTATAGATTTGCATATTTAGCTGGTACTAGTCACCTAACATTTTTATGCACATAAATATATATATATTTATTCAACACACATAGCTCAGTTATTGAAAATATTACCATTAGGTTAGAAAACGAATACTACATATTCCCAATGACTTTGAATTTATTAATTAAAAAAAATCCGATTTCAACACATTTGTTTATTTTTCCAGAAAATAATATTGGCTACTGTTTGTCTGGAATTGTTTTGGAGTTTAAATGTGTGATAAAATGATAAGAATGCTTGCCATACTGCACCTGCTGATTTCCCCCCCCCCCCAACAATTTAGACGTCTGACACTGAGTAATGGTTGAAGACGGCGGTATAACAATTAATTTCCAACCTTACCACAAACACACAAACCTAAGCAAACCGCGTTTAGATTCCCACGTCAGTGATTTTCAACCCTCATTAGGCCGGAAGTGACATCACGTGGTCTCACCCTCCCACCTTTTCGTCCACCAAAGAGCCCTGGACGTCCCAGCAATTTTCTAGGAGGCCCCTTTAAAAAAAAAAAGCGATACAGCCGTCATCTTTGACGTTTATAGCGTGTGAATAATGGCCCAGCGGCAGGCCTGTTGGCAGCCGGACACCGACCACCGCCGGGGGCCGACGGGAAAGCGGCTGTGAGTGGCCGCGGGCTGCACCGAGCTAACCTTCTCCGCAGCCAGCCTGTCTGCGACCGAGGCTCGGCGCTTCGTCCTCTCCCCGTCGCCCCTTTTACGCGCATGATACTGGCGCACATTGTTCTGGGCCGGAGCTGCCGAGTAAAAAAAAACCCGACAGAGCTGCCATGGACAAAGACGAAGCGGACCGGCTCATAGAGAAGGCCAAGCTGTGTTTACGGTCGGGCCGGAAGGACCGGGCGCTGCAGCTGCTACATGAGGCGCAGAGAACCTACCCCAGCACCAGGGCCAGAGGTAAAATTAGCTGACGCACATTTTCTATAACCGCACTCTGACTTGCTGACCGAGGAGCTTCTACCGGCCCGTCTGCGGCTGGCAGGCTACTTTCAGGCTGTTTCGGATTCAGAAAGCCATAATAAGCTTTAAATCCTATGAGTGAAAGGTTAAAATCTAGGTCTGTCTTTTTTTTTTTCTTGAATGGGGGCACCCCCACCCTCACCCTCCGTTCGCTTCAAAGGGCTCGGAGACCATCAGGGAGAAATGAATTAAAACCCCATCTGTCTATTCGTTTGCTTAAATTGTACAGCCATGACATCCAAGCGGCGTAATCACAAAGCAAAGGATTCCTGTATGCACCGATAACGCAGCCTGTGCGTTCACACGTCTCTCTGCTCTTATACTTTACATTAAAATTAGCATAGAGTGCTGATCCGAAATTTAGGACATGAAAGTTCTCTTAATGTGGGGCTTTTAAACCAGGCTTTGGAAAAAAAGAGATTTCCGGGATTTTTTCCTCCATCCTTCCATATTTTCCCCAGTGACAAAATTCTATTGGTGCTTAATCAACACCATGGGTTTACATTGCTTAATATATTTGTTTGCGAACCCGTTTTAATGCATTAACTCGATGCAAAATCTGTTTAAAAAAGAAGGAAAAAAATGACATTAAAGGACCGAATTCAGATTGAACCTGACCCCTTGGTTCTTAAACTGGGTGTAATATGCCAAACAATTTTTTTCTGAATTTCTGCAAACAAAACAAAGCTTACAAAATCCACAAATGGTCTTTTAATACCTTTTATTGTCTCACAACGGGGAATAATTGTGGGACAATTGTCTTTTTTTTTTTAAGAATCTGCTTTCAGGCTAGGCGACTCCAAGGAAACTTGTGCTCTCAAGTTGTGGCCTAATTGAATTAAAACTGTGTAAATTGTGTGCAGCATTATCAGTGCACATTGGAAAAAAGAATTGCTTTATTGCGTCAAAAACACGAAATTAATTCCCATAGTGAGCGTATATAAACCTCTGACCAGCTTTGTATAATGGCTTTGAGGATTAACAGGTAGGAATTGATTTGATAGCACTCTAACACTAATAATTAAAAACATTTACATAAGCAAAACTGTGCATCTTAATTCTAGCCTGTATTTGCTGCTATTCATATTTGTCACTCTGACTTCTTCACTCATCGATGAGTACAAACCCTTGTGTTACAGTACTGATAGATGCCATAGTGAGAAACGGAGGCGGTGCGCCCCCGGAGTCGAACCACGTGCCTCCGCCCACAGGCTGGAGAGACGAGGACCTCGGAAACCAAGAAATGAGGAACGTGCATCATGATGAAAAGAAGACCTACACGGAGGAGCAACGCCAGGGTGTTTCCAGGTGAAGAGTTAGCAGAGCAGGCAATGGCACAATCATGGCGGTGGAGAGGTGCGCTCAGGAAAAAAAACCGTGGTGTCTTCTCGCCGTCTCTGGTCTCACGTCCGGCATGCTCTGTTTCTGCAGAATAAAGAATTGCAAGGACTTCTATGAAATCCTCGGCGTAGACAAAGGCGCCGGCGACGAAGATCTGAAGAAGGCGTACAGGAAGTTGGCCCTGAAGTTTCACCCAGACAAGAACTTCGCCCCAGGGGCCACAGATGCATTCAAAGGTGCTCGTAAAACGCAGCACTCAACATGTGTTTTGTTTCCTGTTGTTCGCCTTTGTCCCAACCACAAGCTGCAATGTCATTTATTGGCATTTCCTGCGATACACCAGCATAGAGTGGATCATAACTGAGAAGCGGAAGGAAAATTATACTGTAGTCTAAATAATAATAATTTAAAAAATCTGGACTTTGACTAGGCCAATCTAATACAGAACTTTGCTTTGATCTTAACTATTCCATTGTAGCTTTAGTTGAATGTTTAAGCTTTTTTTTTCCTCTGCAAAAAAAACACAAAGCCCTAGTTTTAGAGAGTCACTAACAGGATTTTTCCAGTTTTGCCCTGTTTTCATCTCTCCATCTGTTTTTGCCAACTTATTTTTCCCTGCTGATGAAAAGCTTCCCCACAACATGGTTTTCTTAGAGCAATGGGTTTCTTCTTTCTGTTTTCCACAAAGGACATATTTTCCACCCCATTTGATAAGTGTGTGTGTGGGGGGGGGCTTCTGAAAGCAGTTGGTTGAACTCGCTTTCATTAAAGGGTGTCGCAGTAAAAAGCGGGCTGAATACAAATGCATGCCACACTTTTCAGAATTTATTTGGGGGAAAAAATGGAAAACCATGTACCCCTTTCCTTCCACTTTGCAATTATTCACTTTGTGGTGGTCTGTCACATATATTTTCAGTAAAATCCTCTGAAGTTTGTGGTTGTCAATGGACACAATGTCAAATGTATATGAGCACTTTTGCATAGTACTATTGTGCTATTGTATGGTATTTTGTCCTATAATAGCTTCTAAATCAGTCATTTAACTCCTAGTTTTGAGGCTCTTCCTCTTACAGTGTGGAGCGTAGGTTTGGAGTTCATTGTTGAAATGCGGTTCTTCCATGTGTGCATTAACACTGATGAACTTCCTGTTGCGTAAGTGGGGAATGGACGGCACTTATCCAGCAGTTTCTTAGGTTATTGACCACACAAAGTGCTTTTATACTCCAAACCACAGTCAATCATTCACATGTTGATCTGCAGAGGTTCAATCAGGGTTCTGCATCCTGCCTGAAGTTAATGGGGAGGGAAGCCGGAGTCAAACTGACAACCTTCCTAAAGAGTGACTAGATTTTCTCCTCTTGAGCAACGGCTACTGCCGAGTCTCTGTAACGCTTCGTAGCTAAGTTCAGGAACGTAAAGGCTGAACGGTTTGTCATGTAGAATAGAAAACATTAGGATTCCATTAACCACTTTAGAAATAGTTTGCTATGAAAACTAACATTGAACTGCTTTTCTTTTTTTTTTTGGGTGAATTAAAAAGCCCAAAATGTATTTCTGTTTTCCTACCATTTTCTCTTGTGGTCAATTGTTTGAAAATGTCTTGGGTCTATGATTAAATTTTGAGGCCATACTTGGTAACAAGATAAGGAAGTGGGTCAATGATTGTTTTCATAGCGTTTAATGAATGGATAGATGGGCCCAGCTCTGCTCATGAGCAAAAGTTGCTGGATGTTGGTGGAATTAAAATGGACAATACTTTGTATTGTACTTAACATCTTCTATTATAAGAACATTTTATGAAACATACAGTTGTTCAGCTCCTGGTTAGGCAATTGTTCCTTCTTAGTCTATTCTGCTCCATACTGAAGAATTGTACTCTTGTTAGTTTTTGTGTGTTATGGTGAACAGAATAGAAAAGTGGATAAATAAATAAAAAAAAGCCTGTTTTAGATCATTACCCAATTCTGCAACCAGTTATATTTAAAGGGGGTTTTCAAACTGAGGTCCACCTTCCTCAGACAGCCACAGGAAAGATGGTGGGTCTCTAACCTGAGACTCTAACCTCGTGCTTAACTCGCACCACAACTTGGATTTCATGAAATGTTTCCTGGCTCTCCCACCAGCCATCGGTAACGCATACGCAGTGCTGAGCAACCCAGAGAAGAGGCAGCAGTACGATCAATACGGAGATCAGTGCCCGACCTCAAACGTACCCCACCACCCCGGCCACAGCCGGCCCGCACACTACCGGAGCTTCTACAGGGACTTCGAGGCCGACATTTCCCCCGAGGAGCTCTTCAACATTTTCTTCGGCGGAAGGTTTCCCACAGGTGGGTTGGTTGGTGTGTGTGTGTGTGTGTGGTTATTTGAACAGGTTATTTTTCTCGCAGGTTTACGAGTACGATCTACCTTTTGACTCTCTGCAGGAAACGTGCACGTGTACACCAACCAGGGCGCCTCCTACTCTCAGTTCTACCAGCCGCGTCGTCGGCGGGCCCATGAAAGGCGCGAGGAGGTGGTGGTGGAGGAAAACCAGAGCCAGGTTAGCGGCCTGCTCAGCATGAAGGCGACCCCTCGTTAACAGCCGCAGTGTCATGTTGTCGTCTCCGCCCGGAGAGGCAGCTGTGGATGTTGCACACGCAATCATTCATTGGATTAAAAGATCACATCAGACCTGCCAATGCAATGCACTTAGACGAGAACAGTGAGCCTACATGATTTTTTTTATCTTCCCACAGAACACCTTCACAGCTCTCCTGCAGCTCCTCCCCGTGCTGGTGTTGATCCTCATCTCAGTCTTTACTCAGATGATGGCCACTAATCCGCCCTACAGTCTGTTCTACAAGCCGTGAGTTTAGAAAAAGCCCTACTCCATGCTCCTAAACCGTTTTCCCCCCCCTGGATTCAGGGAGTACATTTAAATTGTTGGTTATTTTTGTGTTGCCAGGGCGATGGGGTTGGTGGTGTCCAGAGAAACGCAGCACATGGGCGTACCGTACTACGTGGACAAAGGTTTTCAGAAGGAGTACCGCGGAGCTGCGCTGGAAGAGCTAGAGAAAACCATAGAGAGCGACTACATCGAACACCTGCAGAGTAGCTGCTGGAAGGAGAAGCAGCAAAGTACGCTACCGTCTCTATCAAACCTGACTAGTAGCCCAGTAAAAGGCTTTTTTTTTTTTTCTGATTCAAAATTTCAAGCACTTGATTTAAAAAAAAAAAAATTCTCTGTGGACTGAGCAAATTCTCTATTGCTTTGGAGAATTTAAAGGAGCTATAAGTAAGATATTTACTGTAAAATCAACCTAAATCATTCTCATTTGTCACCTGGGATGAACGTAACATTCCCTATAAACAACAGTCAAGTTTTTCTCCTTTTAAACCTAGAGGTACGGTCCGGAAGTGCTTCGGTTCAGAGTGCAGCCCGTATTTACTTCCTGGTTCCTCAGCCAATCAAATGAGTTTTCAAATGAGTGTAGCATTAAGTATTTTATCTTGGCAAAAGAGCAGCAGCCTGCTAACATGGAAGCCAGTAAGAAGTGGACCAGAAATGGAACAGAAGACATCATCATATACATGTCCTTTGCAAGTCAAAAATTCACAACAGCAACAGACCGTTTAAAAATGGCAAATTGGATTGTGACTGCCAAGCTGTTGTACTGATTTGAGCCACAAGGTGCCAGTATTACTTAAAGCTCCTTTATCTATTTAGTCTGTAGGTTTAGACACTTGCAGCGTGCCACAGTAATACTGCATAAAGCTGGTTGCAGATAAAAGTTCTGTGCAGCAGGTTTTTAGCCACAGTCATTCGTTGACACTTTCCTCCACAAACGTATGCAAAGCGTACATGCAATGAACTGAAGTTTGATAGAAACTATATTCGAAATATTTTTTTGTTATTTTGGATGAATGTCTTTCTCTCGCTCTGTTGTTCCTCACCAGAGTCGGACTTGGCAAACCTGGGACAGCTCTACCGGGACGAGCGTTTAAAGCAGAAGGCGGAGTCCATGAGGCTGGACAACTGCGAGAAACTGCAGCGATTGGTCGGCCGCCTGAGAGTCAAATGAGGACTGGTTGAGAGCTGGAAACATTTCTTTAGCGAAATGTGTGATTTACCCATTCTGGCCATTTTGTCGCGACATGCCATCGGGTACAGTGGGAAGATTGCGCCCCCCCCCCCCCCCCCCCCATCCCTCTGGAAACAACGTGCCTTCTCTCCGGGGGTGGGGAAATAAGGAGTTGCACCGTGGCGGTAGCAGCTGGGAGTGCAGACTCACTCTGGCAGGGCGTATGGTGTCTCGCAGCCTTCAAACTTTCTTATAGAAATGGCATGACATACGCGGTCTCCCCTGGGGGTTACCAAGGCAGTTGTATGTTTGGGACATACATGTTTTACCTGTTTAGGTTCAATAGTTTTTTGTTTTTGTTTTTCTTGTTCTCTTGTGTCTTTGTTGAAATTTGAGTTGTATTTATTTGGTAGATAACAGGGTGAATGTTAGTCAGGTTTTTTTCAGTAGGAATAGAGATCTACATAATACTGCAGTGTTTGGTCAAATCAGCACATATTTATTGTTAAATGACAATTTAAGGACCTTTTTTTGGTATTTAAAAACCAAGACAGATCCAACAATTAAACCATCTGCAGTACATACAATGAAACTTGGTCTTATTTTGCCTCCGAAAGCACCCTGGTATAAGGATTTATTGCAGTTTCCTCTGAAGCTGCATTTCACCAGGTCTTGTTTATGTTACATTTTCAAACCACTCCCCCTTTTATGCTCCGATGTTCGTTTAATGTTTGCTGATCGTCACGGGGAGCTCACATTATGGCAGTACACCTATAGCTAGGAGATATTAAATTGCACACAGTGCTTTGCAGGAGTATTCATACTTCCATTATAAATTGTATTTTAATCAGATTTTAAGTGATAGACCAACACAAACTAGTGCATATTTGTGAAAAAGCAGGCACATGATGCACGGTAATGAGTTTTTTTCATGATATAATTTAAATATGTGGTGGACATATGTATTCAGCTCCCATGAGTTGGTACTATGCAGCAAATGGTTTGCACATCAAAAGGTGAACATTTTTTCCCAAATGGCTCTGTCTCAATCAGATCAGATCAGATGAAGAGCATCTGTAAAAGAAAAAAAAAATCACTTCATTTATTGCAACATATATTCAATTAGATTTAGGTCTGGACTTTGATTGCTCCATTCCAACCTTATATTTTGATCTAAACTATTCTATTGTAGCTCTGATTGTATCTTAAGAGTTGGTGTGACAATGGAAGATAAACTTCCACCCCAGTTTCAAGTCTTTTGCAGTGGGTCCCGAGGACCAGTGTTGAAGACCCCTGCCCTAAAGAAAAACATTCCCACCAACATGTTTCACCAGGGTAAAGGTGTGGTCAGGGTGATCTGCAGCGTCGGGTCTTCTACCGCACCCCGCCTCTTGCCGTTCCGTTTGGTTTCCTCTGACCTAGTGCCCCTTCTTCCACGTTTGCCGTCACCTACATGGCTTGTGGCCAACTTTAAACTGGACTTCTCATAGCTTTCTTCTTGACACGTTCCGTTTTAAAATATGCAGAGTGCACAAGTTGTCCTGTCAACAGATTGTCCCACCTGAGCTGTGGATCTGTGGAGCTCCTCCAGAGTTACCACGGGGGCCTCTTGCTGTGTCTCTGATGTAATTCTCTCCTTGTCCGACCCTGTTTGGGTGGAAGTTTATGTCTTGGTAGGTTTGCGTCGGTGCCACATTCTTTCCGTTTTCGAATGATGGATGGAACGGAGCTCTGCAAGATGTTCAAAGCTTTGGATATTGTTTTCTAGCCCAACCCTGCTTTAAACCACCCACCACTAATATTCTTCACCAAACCTCTGAGGCCTTCACAGAACAGCTGCAGTTAGACAGAGATTAAATCACACACAGGGGGGAGGGGGGGGACTCTTTATTATTAAAGTGACTTCTGAAGGCAACTGGTTGCACTAAATTTATTTAGGGGCGTCAGTAAAAGGGAGCTGAATACAAATGCAAGCTAGACTTTTCCTCAGGTGTGTATTATTAAAAACCATGAATCATTTTCCTTCCACCTCACAGTCACAATTACTTTGTGTTGGTTTGTCAAGTAAAATCTCAACAAGGTACATTTAAGTTTGTGATGGAGAGATGGGGGAGGGAGCTCAAGGGGTGTCAATACTTTTACAAGCCACTGTGTTACAATAAATATACCAAATCTTTTCTTAAAGCTTTCTTGTGAGAAAAAAAAGGGTTTTCTAAATCCTGTGCCCTAATTTTGTACACATATTTTTAAAGGAGAATCAATAAATCTAATCAGATGGGCCTCAATCTCCCTTTTTAACTAGAGAAAAGCTATTTTGGTTGGTGGACATTTTGAGTCTTTGAGCCTATTGAATAGAAAGCTGACACCATGCACATCCTTTTAGTAACACTAATCCAAAATCATTACTTCCCCCCCTCATTGCTGAAAATCTGAGTTATAGCCGTGCACTTCGCCCACCAGACTGCCTTAGTCGTTGTACTTTTGAAATCTTCAGGTTCATCTCAAGCACTTTTAAGTTAGAAAAATAAAACTCATCTTCTGTGTTCCATACTGTGACGTCTGCATGCATCCCAGAGGTTGATATATTTATTTTTTTTCTATTGCATATTTATTATTTGACTATAGATGTAAATAAAACCAAAATGTTCAGGTTCACACCGTTCTCTAACAACCAGTTAAATCCTTAACTGCGGGGAGAAAAAAAAAGCTAAAAAAAAAAAACACAAGCTGGGTTTTATGATATATAACCACGAGTCAAGTAATGTTGCTGAATAAACTGTAAGCTGTCAGCCAAAACTATGTGAAAATTAAAGCTGTAACCAGTATTGAAATGTTGCCTGTCTCGTTTAATTGAGTTGTGACATGAGGTCAGCAGGGTAAGATATCAATTAAAGATCAATCCTACTAGCTTCCGTTTATCCATCTATCCACCTATTTGTACATCAACCATTGATTTATCCATCCATCTAGCTATTTGTCCATCCAAGGTCCGTTTACCCATGCATCCATCTTTATGTCCGTCCGTCCTTCCATCACTGTCAGTTCCCACTGTTGTCATCCTTCCTCGTTGAAAAGCATTGTCGACCGAAGGCAGAAAGTTTACTCTATCAAAAACTGACCAGAACCAGCAACTTGAGCCGCGTTTCTGCAGTAAGGACAATTTTATTGAGTTAGAACATTTCCCGGTCCACAAATGTCACATTTTCTCCGATACACTGAACATAAACCCAAACCAATGTCAGAAGAGTTACCGTTTCACAGGAAGTTTTTACAAAGGCAAAATTAATTCTACACGATCAAAACAACCATATTCATTATTTTATTTTTTTGTTTGTTTTGCTTTTAAAGAAACTTTTAAAACCAGGTTAGAAAATGAAATGTTACACATGCGTTTGTTTGAGATGAATATGTGCCGTTCTGCTCTGCCACTTAAGGATGCGCACCTTTCACCAGACTCTTTGACCTTTGGTTTTATATATTACAAACACACACACACGCACGCACACACATTTCATGAATTAAAAAACACTAAAACTGGTTTAATTTCAACCCAACTGTAGGCGAGGAGTAACAAATACCCTTATGTGTGGACCACACCTATTAAAACATCGTGAGGAAGGAAATGCATGAAGGTGTCAGGCGGATGATTGTAAGAAGCAGGTTAAATCGGAGTAATCTGCAGACACATCTAGGAAAGGTTTGACCTGGTCACACAGGACACCCCCCACAGTGAACTGGGATTATACAGAATATAATCCACGTCTGAATGGCTGTCTTAGAGCGGAGCTTTTCCACGCCACGCTTTGTCCAATCGTTCTGGAGAGCAAGTCGAGATCACACAGCGAAGGCAGCCGGCCAACACTCGTCCATGTCCTTTTTCGCCTCACACACACAACTAACTAGACTTTCATCTGAAATTTGTTTTTTCACTTCTTCATCTTGAGGTCAGCCTCTATGGCACTACGGCGCCCCCTGGTGCCGCCATCCTATGGTTACAAATCCAAAAAAGTAGCACGTTAGAAACCACAAATGGATTTAAAGTGACAAAGGAAGCGTTTTTGAATGTAATTGATGTTGACGTACAAAAAGAGAGAGGAGGAAGGCCGGCGAGGACATGGAGACGGTGTCCTGCAACAGAAAAAACGATGCACGTGACGGGACTTTCAGAAAACGAGTGCTGGACCACATTTCTGTATAGACTGCTAAAACAATAGAACTGTTTCTGTTTCTTTGTGTTTTTTTTTTTTTTTTTGCATTTCCTGTTTGAGCCAGGTATTTCTTACACAGCATGCCATTGCCTTTTGGATCAGGAACTACATTACGACACATACTGTGTCACACATTTATTTATATTGTTTGCAGTCAGTTTAAATGCATTCTGTAAAAATCTTCAAATATATCTTCACCTCAAAATACTTAAATGCTAAATTATTACAAATGTGCTTCATATGGGTAATTTGTCTTAGAAATGTAACCCTTATGCCCCCTTTTATTTATTTTTATTTACATTTTTATCTAATTATTTTTGTTATTTTTGACTGCTAGAGCTTATGGCATGAATTTATGCAGGAACTCTTCAATTTTAGCAACATTTTCAAATCTGTGCCCGTACTCACAAAGAATCCTAAGACTAAAACTAGCTCTTAGTGACGTCATTTTAGGAAAAATTTTAGAATTTCCTGAATTGTAAGATTTTTCTTAGAATTTTATCTTGGTGAGATAAAATTTTTCACGAAGGACCCCAAGTCTTAAGAGACCTCCTAAAGTGACAAAATATTAGGAGTAGTGAGGAGGACTTTTGGCGAGCCTAAGAGTGTCTGAAGCAGGAAGACGGTGAAAACAGAGAGAGCTGATTGGCTCGCCTAAACAGTGGACGAAATAGGCACGGACTTCTTTAACAATCATACGATTATTAATATTTAGATAAGACAAACGTCATCATCTGCATAGCGGGGAATTAATTAGTTTCAGCAGCCAGACTTGTTAAAGGCACAGCTCTAGTAACATAATTTTATTGAAAATAAGTAAGTGATGGGGGGGAAAAAAGGTCCGTTTAAACATTTTGATGCCTAATATTGTTAAGTTTCATCATCATGACACATTTCTGAATCCAGTCTAATCAGTTAATGTATCTCCTTTGATCGCTAGGAACACATTTGTCTTGTTTTTTATCAAGCAATCGCAGCTCTTGAAAGATAGCATCACACCTATCCACAGGGTCAACTGCACCTTCTCGCTAAGATAAACATTTCTCTCATTTCCTCACTCAGAGTTGCTCTCAGCAGCAATCTGAATCACTCTTAAGAAAAGACCCCAGGGTAGGAAGCTTTAAGCTAGGATGGGAGCTCTCTGAGAGGACTGAGAATCTTTGTGAATACGGTCACTGGTGCCCTTTACTCACGTCTTTTGTTACTGGTGTTAGCCGTTTTACATCTTAGTTTGTTACCTGTTACCATTTTAAATTGTATATTACTTTAACTTCTGCATTTTATTTGTCAAATGTGAGTGTGAAAAACGTCTTTGGCAAATATTACAAACCCAAATTCATCTGCATAATAACCAAGATTTCCCATTTTGTACTTTGTACTCCCTAATCTGTAATGATGTCCCTTTTTTTTTAATTCTGACAGGAATATATCTTTGTGTGCTGTCTCTTTTTATTCAAGCTGCAAATTCTGTGGGCGAGGTCACCAACACTGAAGGAATAGATGCATGATAAGCAAACAGCGATTGTTTCCAACCACCGGATTTGGCTGGTAGGTCTGTTTTTTTTAAACAGGGGATTGGTTGTTATATGCAAGGTTTCAAATATCACCCAAGGTTTCTGTCCTGCAGTCCTTAGAGCTGTATAGTATATTGAATCCCTGATATGTTTTAGTTAGAGATGCACCGATCTGATACTCGGACTGGATATCGGCTCCGATATTGACTAATAAGCTGGATCGGATATCGGATGATTGATGCCGATCCAGTCATTTCTTTGTTGCCTGATAACTTCACTCCCATGGTAAGGAGTAGAGTTTATTCATTCAACAGTAGTATCGGATCGGTATCGGGTATCGGCCGATACGCTTAGCCGAAACAGTTGTCGGTATCGGACTGGATCGGAAAAAAACAGAATCGTGCATCTCTGGTTTTGGTAAGTCATGATACTTCATGCTAATAATATTTTTTTTAGCTGTCCATGCCGTCCTCGCAGTATTCAGCGACACCGTTGCTATTAGCATACATATTTCCCTGGTATTGTGAGGCTCTAAATCAAATCTACACCAGTTATTTTCTTATTGTAAGTAGTTGTTAACAAGGTTTCTCCCCTCATCAGACTTAGCTGTGCTTTAGTTAAGCCTATAAATCTATTGGAAAGCAGAAATAACATTTGTTGTAAGTAACTGATAGTTGGCTCCAACTTCCAGCCATTATCTCAGTCTAAATCAAATCTTTGGGAAGTTTCGTACCATTGCGAGATTACTGAACGCAGATCCGTCGGCTGTCTGAACTGTCGTGCTCCTTACTGTATCAAGCGGATGCCATTCTTTTATTTATTTTTTTATTTGATCTATCGTCATACCACCCTGATGTCTCACCCTGGTCTCTTCGTCTGCGCTCCCTGCCTTTGTCAATATTCTAGTGAAGCACCTTGTCAGCGGAGTCCTGTCTGCGCGTGCTGTCGCGGCCCCTCAGGCTCTTGGCGCTGATGCCGGATTCGGACGTCTCCATGATGAGCTGGGTGGCCAGGAACTGCTGGATCTGCTCCAGGACGTCGCGCTGCATCTCCAGGGCCATGTGGTACACGTCGTGGTCCAGCCCGTTGTACATGACGGCGTTCTGAAACATCAGCATGATGTCCCTCTGGAACTCGGCCGTGGTCCGTATTAAGCCGGTCTCGATGTTCTTTTTGATGGTGGCCAGGTCCATGGGTCTGTCAGAAACGACGCAAAACAGAAACCTTCAATCTCTGTTATGCTATTCTTTTATTTTTCTCCCCACGTTTGTAGATGGATTTGGCGCTTACCTGTGAACGATGCTGTGGTATCCAGGGGCAATTTCATCTGTTACTGGTTGAAGAAAGACATTTGCATACCTACAACAAAAACAAATCCAGCTGTTTAATGAAGGCCTTTAGGGGGTTTGTTAGTGAATATCCAAGACAAAGGAACACAGCAGGAAGGTCAGGGAGAAAGTGGTGGAGAAGTTCAAAGCAAATTACATTGAAAAACAATATCACGAGCACAGATCGCTGCTCAACACATCCTCCTGAAAATCGAGCATGACACACATCTACGAACCTACACGAAGGACATGTTCGTCTACCTAAACAGGATAATGTCCCAGGCTTTTCCCTATATGGAAAAATGGCAAGGAGAAAGCCAGTGTAGGAAGAAAAACGATCAACACACATTTAAGCCCAAATAATTCACACCGTTGGCAAGTTTAAATTTAAAGTTATCCTTGAATTTGCCCAAAACGTGTTGTCTGACTGGGAGTAATAATGTTCTGGCGTCGCCCAGCCACAGTCCCAACTTGAATCTGACAAAGAATCAATTAGAAGAAGGGTTTGATTAACCTGACTCTCGCCAGATGTATGTCGCTCCGCCTAGCTCCACTCACATCCATCTGGGACCTCTCCATAGGAATTGCCTTTACAGAAGGCTGGGCCTTATCAAAAATCCTTGCATATGATTGGATAAGCCACTTGTCTGTCATCTTTATCAACGTGCTATTTCAACCACTCACACCGAAGCTAACCCGTGACGCTGTGAGAGCGACGCAGGAAAGAGCAAAACTTTTTTCTTTTTTAATGTGTTTGCGGCTCTAGTGGCACGCGTTTTATTGACAGTGAGCTGACAGGAAGAGGGGGAAAGACAGGCGGCAAAGCGCCGCGGGTCGGAGTCGATCCCGGGCCGACCGCGGCAAGGACTAAAGGCCTCCTAACATGGTTTGTGCTAACCGCTCCGCCACGGGCGCGCCCCGGAAAACAAAACTTGCTAAATCCAGTCGGGAAAAGGGCGAAAACATGGTTTCCACCAACAAAAGCCTTCAGAGCCGTTCTCTGATGTTCTTTTAATGAAACAATATTAGGTAGATTGGACAACACGGAAGAAATAGCAGCATCAATGTTAACGCTTGCTTCCTCGACGAGCCGCCATTGCTATCAAAACATTCTCACGTCACGGTCTCTTCTCCACTACGTCACATCTATGAAACTCCAGCCCTGCGTCCTGATTGGCTAGATAATAAAATTGGTTGAAGAAATCACTCTCTATGGGAGATGTCCCAGATGGATGTGAGTAAAGCTAGGCGGAGCTACATACATCTGGCGAGAGTCAGGTTAGGGTTTGATTGCTCCAATACCGAAAGACGATATTTCCATTGATGATTGAGAAGGGTATAAATAATTTCACATGGCATTTTTTTTATTAAAATGTGAATTAAAAACAGAATTTATTGTTTCAAATTTGACGCCGAAAAGGTCAAGCCACAGTAGTCGCTGTATACTAACCTGTGATTGGCGGCTGCTCGCCACACGAGCATAATGGCTTTCTTCCAGATCTTGTGAGCCTGCAGAGCTTCCAGGTCCTCACTGCACACGGAGCTGCCCGACGCAGGTAGAAAAAGAAGGAAGGGGGAGAAACGCTGATGTCAGCAGGAGGTGGAAACCGCAGCACCACGTAGGAGGCGGACGTCTCCACCGTCTCACAGACTAACGGCGGTCTTTCCTTAAGATGCGTGCCGGAAACGTTTCACACTCACAACTGTGATGAAGCGGGGCTGCTGGGGATGGAGTCTGCGGTGGTGTGGAGCTGGAGCGATGAAGACGCTGTGTGGAGGCTGTAACCATCCTCGCTCTCGCTGGCGGCAGGCTCCAGCTCCATTTCGCCGTCGGGCTCCGATGAGAACTCCTCCGCCCCGTCGCCTTCTTCTTCTTCTTCCTCACACAGCTCTGGTCCCGTGACCTCGCTGTCCGCTTTCGACTCCGACGCATTCTCTCCTTCCTCAGGTCCAAGTCCGTCCTCTACCTTCGTCTCCTAAGACAAAAACAAAGACTCATACAGGGACAACGCTGGCTTGAAGTAGAAGAATGCCGAGCGTTGTGTTTGCGTTCTCCACCCTGGATGCTATACCTGGGCCTCCCAGTCTGTTTCTTGTTTGTCTTCTAATACTGAGTCTGCAAACACTGCACAGATTAATAGCAAGGTTTATAGAGAGGCAGGGTAAGAGGTATTCAATACATACAGTGCTGTGAAAATGGGTTTTCCTCTTTAAATACAAAAAGCAAATTTAATCCAAACCAACCCGGCCCTGCGTAAATATGTACCGTAATCGCCCCATAAATCTAATAACTAGCCACCTTTAGCAGCAACTGCAGAGTTTGTGATTGAGTCCCTAACATCCCCACTGAGGAATTTTGGCACACTCTTCTTTGCAGAAATGTTTTAATTCAGCCACGTTGGACGGTTTTCGCGTCTCTTCCTTATCGTTAACTCCTGAACTCTGACCTTAACTGAGGCAAGTGCGAAATGTTGCGCCTTAGATCTTGTTCTGGGTTGTGTTGTGGCTTCCTGGTTTACTCATCAATGTGCTACTGGAGTGATCTTCGTTGACCTACCTCTCCTGGGAAGGTTGTGCTTTGTCCGGCTCTGGATTATGGTTCTTGCTTTGGTTCGCTGCTGTCCCAAAGTCTTAGAAATGGCCCTTTAACCCCTTCCAGAATGATAGATGTCAATGATTTTGTTTTTCTATTGCTTTTTTAAAAAAAATTCACTTTAGACTGTGTGTTGCTTAATTAGATCTTTCAGCTTTCAAAGAGGTTATGTCAAAATAATATGCAGGTTGAGTAGTAGGTCCTTGGTTTAGCAAGGGAAATTAAGTTCTGCCTATTAATGTTTATTCACAGTTAATTGATGGTTTTAAATGGGGGGGCAATTACTTTTTCCCCAGAGGGCATGGTGGGTATGGATAGCTCTGCTCCTTTAATAAATTAAATCGTAATTTGAGAACTGCTTTTTGTATTTAGTCAGGTTATTTTTATCCAAAATTGAAATGTGTTTGATTATTAAAAAAAACAAAAACCTGTTAGGGGGCAAACGCTTTTTCACAACACTGCATTCAGGCCTGTGTCTCCGTACCTTTAAAGGCTTTCTCAGGTTTCTGGGGCGGTTCCTTTTCCCCCTCACACTCTGCGCTGCCATCTGTTGAAACGTGTTTGTTTGAGCGCTCCGCTCCTTGACACTGTGAAGGTTTGGCACTGTGCTCCAAAGTCTTTGAGTGGCACGAGGAAGCGGGAGGAAGGCTCCCCAGTTCCAGGGGAAACGCTGACAGGTTATTCTCTTGGCTGCTGTACAGGGAGGAGAGGGACACTTCTGCCCCCCCCTCCAGCATCCGGTGAGTGGGGTGCGGCTCTTGGGGCTGTAAAGGCCCCGCGTCCCAGGCCCCGGTCAGAGCGTGGTCCGTCTCCTCGCAGAGCGACAGAGCGGCTTCGACCGCAGCAGCATCCAGCGCCTCTGCGGTCTCATCTGCCTGTAGAGCAGGGAAAGGTGAGTCAACACCCTACGGAGCTTTGAACGACAGTGAAAGAGCACATAATTAAATTTTAAAGCTCGAATAAACCATAAATGAAGTGCTGCTGGAGCAGACACTAATTAAAATTAGAGGAGCGCTGATAACTGGCCTGGGACCAGAATTAAATCTGACCATTATGCGATCACATGGATACTACTACTGACCGACTCAAAGTTAGCTATTTTAGGCATCGGCGGGATATTTAAAAAGGAAATCGCAGCGAGGACAGAGATGTAACAAGCTATTTAGCTATAACATGGTGAGACATCCAGAGAGAGAGAGAGTAAGACTTTCAGAGGATAACAGGAAGGCTGGATGGACAACAGCAAAAACTCAGTTTTTTCTATTGTTTTGAGTTTTCAACCTCTAGTCTGCCATGGCCCATGGTGAATAACGAAATGTTGGCAGCAGTTTGTAAATTTTAGAGCTAGGGTAGGGGCAGAGGGCGACACACTTTCCACAGAAACCAAAAATTAACAAATATGCAAGCATTCACCTGATCATTTAACATGATTCCCAATTAATATTACAACAAATAAATGTTGTAATATTAGACATATTCTGAGGGACGTGTGGTGGGCAGGGCATGTACGGTTAGTCTTATTCTTATAATTTTTTATATTTCTATGTTTTATTTTTCCTATTGAACTTAATATGTAATAATCTATTTTTCCATTGTGCCTGGATATATGCACTGTATTTTGTGTAATGTGTGTTTTTCTCTGTGTGTTGGGGGCTGCAGATGGAAATGAGATCTGACAGCTAAAATTGGATATAAAGCTTAATTTCCTTTGAGACGGATGCTCCTGTACATGGCTCAGTTCCAATAAACTAACCAAACAAACAAGCAGAAATATGAATGGGGGGCAGGGGGGAGGGGGTATCCCTAGATAAAGCTTTACAAAACCCTGAGATCAGAAATCATCCACAAAACGTCTGATCCAAGAAAACGCTTATGCTGTAAATTTGCTTTAATACCCAGTACTCTCTGTTTTAACTGTTTTTTTCTTAACCTTGTCTTCAATGATGGCAATAATGTCCCCCACTGTCTTCAGGTCCAGCTCGTCTCCCATGTAGGATGCGGTCACATCCTCCTCGCTGAGCTCTGCCACCTTATCCTCTCCAGAGTCAGCTGGGCAGTGTGGACGCACAGACGGCGGCATCACATCGACCGCTGCAGACAAAGCAGCCCCAGATTCAAGTCCTTAAATTTCACATATCCTTTTTTTCAATTAGCCACAGAATTAGAGTACATCTTTGTCTGTTAATATTGAATGGTAAGTTTACAATGCAAAAGGTTGCTGATAAAAAGGGCTGGCCGACCTGTACTTTCTGAGACAGTCTGGTTCAGAGGAGCAGAATTGGCTGCGGAGACGGGACCGCAGGACGGGGAGTCTGCACCGACCATGAAACCTAGCGGGGAGGAGAACTGGGCTGGACCTGCCTCCAGAAGACGGGACAGCATCGGCGCACCTGCCGTGCAATCATACAAATGTACTGAAACGTACCGCAAGTAGGTAGTATCGCAGGAAATGTCATTGCCAATAACCAGGCAGAGAGAGTACCTGTTGCTTGGGAAAGAGGCTGACAGGATGAATGCAGCTGAGAGTCATGGGATCCTGCTACGTTACCGGGAGACCCGTCACCGTCTCCTATCTGGGAGGAACAAGACCGGAAAGAAAAAGAGCTGTTATTTGTGTTGAAAATTTGGTCCTTCATCCTTCAAGGAAAACTATCGGATACCTGTGTTACAGAAAATACACGCCCTAATGTGCAGCCAGCGCTGGATCCTTGCCTCAAAGGGAGAAAATGAAGGAAGGCAATCATTCCTAACTGTACTTAATTCTAATTTTTCATATGCTGATTTTTCCCCCACACAGCACAGCATATTTGAACAAATGCAAATCAAAACATAGCTGATACAGTACCAAAAAAGGAAAAATAAAATAACAGAATAGCTTAATGGACTTCAATTAAATATAAAAGAGGGTGTATAAAAGCCGTCTCTTCACTAAAGCTTGACAAAACTTATGTAACAATGAATCTCCAGAGTGTGTTCAGACCCCTGATTAAAAACCTAAACCATAATGAGGCTTTTACAAACATTTTCCACTGTCAGCGGCGCAGATATCCTGTAAAATTCAACTGAAAAAAACAGGGAAATCTGTGGAGGGCAAAAGAGAAAAAGAAAGCTGCCTATGAGTGCACGCCCTTAAACGGACACCTTTTGATGTAGCATTAGGTAGTGATGGGTCGATGAGGCGTCATGAAACGTTTCGACACATTGCAACTTTGGCCGATACTGTGCCGATACTGTGTCACTGAATACTGACACCTGCTGGACCTTAAAAATCCCTACAGGCAACCTGGTTGACAGAGTTAACTGACACTGATTTGATGACCAAGTATACACAATACAATTTAAATCATTGTATGTTGCATTGTATTATTTTATATTTTCATTTGAATTAAACATATATTTGATTTTTTTTAGATACAGTCAATAAATAATGTGAAGGAGGATGCTTGTGGACTGGCTTTTTTATTTTTTTACAAATGGTTGATCAGGCGCTGTGTTTAGTTACCTGACTGATATCATCTGTTCTGAAATCGGACATGCTGAGTATGACAAAGCATTAGGTCTTTAGTAAAGACCTTGTATTGTGTATACTTGGTCATCAAATCAGTGTCAGTTAACTCTGTCAACCAGGTTGCCTGTAGGGATTTTTAAGGTCCAGCAGGTGTCAGTATTCAGTGACACAGTATCGGCACAGTATCGGCACAGAGTTGCAATGTGTCGAAACGTTTCATGACGCCTCATCGACCCAACACTAGTCTTTATTGGTAGGAGACTTTAAGTTATTTGCCCTCTCTACCTTGCTATAGTTCACCAAATCTCTTACAGGACATCTCTTATCCACAGTCCTTTTCAGGTTACTCAGATTTTTTGGTAGGTTTACATTGGGACTCTGGCGAGGACAATCACAAACTTCCTTTTGTTCATCTGGATCTATGCTTGGACTCAATTTTGGCTATTTCTGAGTTTATGACCACCTCTCTTTGGAAGAAATAGCCCCCTTCTGCCTGTTAGCCAGTCTTTGGTGGATTTGGACACATGATCTGACTCGCTGAGATGCTGAAAAATGTCCCCCTTCATCTTCGGCTATCTGGCAGACACCTGAAGGCTTTGGGTCACAACGGGCTGTTTCATGTGAAGGTAAGTATCAATAATCTTTTATTGTCCCCATGTGTTACCCATAGTAAAACATTTTTGAGACAGACACCAGCTCAGCATGCACACAGATAAACATATAACATGCAGAGATGCGACAAAACGTAATATTTGCACACATTTCTTTAAGGAAATCAGTTGACTGCACTGACCAAGCTTCCTGAGAAACTTAAAGCATTGAAATAGTCTTTAGTGTCTGATAAGACTCATAACCGAGTCCAAAAAGTCAAATTTCAGTCCCTTTGTGAATGATAGGAGTTACTGTGTTGGAGGGCTGCACAATTAAACGCATTTGCAATATAATCACAATTTTAAAAAACGCTATTTCCAAATCGCAGAGGTCTACAATTTTTGGCAATGTAACAATTAGTGAATCAGACGCGTCCTTTAGGTGTCAGTAATATGTTTAAAGTGGGTTTGCTCCACATGGAAGGGAAGACAGTTGCAGCAGTGAGATAATCAAATTTTATTACTTGTTTTAGAGTTTATTTAATCATACTGTTTCACCAGAAACTTTCAGGAATCTCACCATAGCATCTAGTACGGGTCAATCAGTTTAATACATAGACTTGCATGTTGGTTGCACTTTGCACTTTTTGTTCAACAAGGATTGATGTCCAAATCAATTAAAAACTGTTTTCTTGAATAATATTCTGATTAATACAAATATTAAAAGTTCTTGTTTTAAATGGTGATTGTTTACAAACATCTTTATCTAGAGGTCATTTTTGTTGCTTGTGGTTAATGCAGAGAAAAGTCAAAATCAAATTGCAATTTTGGTTGAAATAAATCGTAGGCAGAACGCGATCATTTCTGCTCCGAGTTGAGATGCAGTGGCTCTTTTAGCACCTAATCTGCACAGCAATGACACAGATTGATTTGTTGTTTATATGTATGTTTTGAAAAGACAAGATAAATTAAACTGAAAAAATGGCATTAAATCGCAATCACAATATTAAGATAAAAAAAAATTGCAATTAGATTATTTTGCAAAATCGTTCAACCCTACTGTGTTGTTGCATGAATTAAGCACTCAGTGCTCCTTCAATGATGCACTCATGCCCGCACTAAATACTGTGCAACATTTTTAAGCCTTTATTCACAGAGTTGCACAATCAGACATTCCCTGAGAAATTAAAGCGTGCAAATAACCATTACCAGTAGCGATATTGTACAGTGTAACAGACCACAAACTTCTCAGCAGGGGGCGATAGCCCTCACAGCTTTTGGAAATACGCTTTTACTGAGTCTATTGGTTTTGATTACATGCTTCTGAAGCGTTTATCTGATGGTAGTGGGTCAAACAGCGCAAGGCCCAGGTGGGTGGGATCTGTGGCAATGCATCTGGCCCTTTGCTGGACTCGTGCTGCATAAAACATGTCCAGATCTTGTAGACAGCATCCTACAGTCCCTTGCGCTGTCCTCACCACCCGTGCACTGTGCAGCTCACACAGTTATGCTGAGACACAAAATGCTTTCTATTGTAGCTCTGTAAAAGGTTTTTATCAGTGTAGTGGAAAGTCTAGTCCATTTTGGTTTCCTGAGGAAGAAGAGCCATTGTTGGGCTTTCTTCACCAGGTGGAAGGTGAAAGTAATCCCAGATCATGATAATCCTTGATCATGATCCTGCCACTACCTCGTTTTGTTGAGGGTATGGTGTTCTTTTACAGTTGGGCAACCATAAATTCATGTTTAGTGTCCTCAGACCACAACACGTTCTATTACCATGTTTCTGGATATTTTAGCCAGGTTTGAGTGTTTTCTAGGAGGAAAAAGATTATGTCTTTTGTAAATTTCCTCTGTTTCGACACCTTTTAGTAACAAGATCCTTTTGATTCTTTGAACCCTCTGCAAACCGTTGCTTTATCTAAGGGATGTAACTGAGCTAGTGTAAGGAAAGCCCTTTCAGGACAACTTTTTTTCAGGTTATTCAAGTCGACTATAACTGTTTTTTTTTTTACCTCTAACCCAAGTGTGTATGTTTAGTCACAAAGCATATACTGATGTCACATCTACTGCAATGAAAGTTGCAAGTGAGTTACAAAATAATTTATTATAGTCTTTTATTTTTGTTAAAAAAAGACTACACAACGTAAGATATTACTGAAAGACTAGAAAGACCTAAGTGTATGGTGAAGAAACTGTGTAGGAAAAAAAATATGTTTCCTGTTGTCTTTTTGGTTGGAGTCTTGTATGATCCGGGCACTTCATTTGTACAGCTGGCTTTATACGGTTTACAAAGAAGGAAACCAGAGCATTTTGTGGGGACAGGCCGACCTCTTTGGTTTCTTTATCGTTTTATGTTTGCATCTTGTTAGATTTTCTCCTCTATTCAGAGCCTTGCAGCAGTTTAAGTTCCTTGTTCTGACGCCAGACTCGTTTGTTGGTTTTAACTGTGTGTGTTGTTGCTGCAGAGGAAGGCTCTAATAATGGTGAGCTGGGATTTGTTGTGTTTCACAAATAGCTGTTTTGGGTGTTCATTTATGAGTTTAGGGTCATCCCCAATTAGAACAAATAGGGTCCCATCTGTCTGATGATTTAATCTTTACTAAGTTTCTGCCAATTAAAAAGATCTATTGTCTTCTTAGACTCAAAACTACTGAACCTGCAGTTTGTACTGTTTATCTGAACCAGCTGGTAGTCATTGGCAGTAAAAGGCTTTAAGATGGCAAGTAGACATTGTTCCCCTTCTTTCTTTACTATTGATGAATATAGGCTTTCTGTCTTTGCTTTTGGATTCACTTACAACGAAAGCAAAACAAATAAGTTGCTCATTTTGGTTGTTCGTCAGAAGTGACCCTCTAAGGTTCATCAGCAATTGGTTCATCTTTGCTGGTTCCAGTTTTTTTTCTCTCTAAAAGAACTTATTTGTATTCTGAATATTTGTTTTGCTCCTCTATAAGGGTAAAAAAAAAAAAAAAAAAAAAAAAACACCAACAAAAACATATGAACTGATTTGTCTGCGTAGGTACTGATGAAATTGCCTAAACCTACAATTATTTTTATCACATATGACGTTTTATCATACGATACTTATCTAAATTATCCAGTTTTCAAGAGGCTAAATCGAAAGTTTCCACAGATAAAACAGTAAGATGTCTCCTTTTTTAAACTTTTGAATAAGTGTGCATTCAGTCAACAAGCCGAAAACCAAAGTACCGATGGAGGAAATCAAAGATAATGTTGGTCCAATTCATAAATGATTTTATGATATTAAGCGATATTACACTTCTTTCCTTCAGAAATTGGAAGAATGGAGAAAAAGATGGATCATTTTCCCCTGCTAAATATTCTTTCTTCCAAACTTATTCAGACCTGGAAAACGATACAACCAGATCCCAGACTCTTCCATTATTTAGCAAACGACAAACGTCTAGAAATCCTGATTCTGCTACAAAAACGCATTTGAGGTGTGAGATGTGCAAGACGGTGGCATCTGTACCACTTAGTATCACAACAAATATGTTCAGCTCCCTGAAAGTTAAACTTGGGGTCATCCATATTAGGATAATTCAATAGCAATATATATTGATCGATAGACGTGTGGTGTGATAGAACAAAAGGGTCAATAAAAAGTTTAATAGAGTTTCAACAGTTTTCCTTCCTTTTGCATTCTAGCCTATCATATAGGTTAATACTACAGTCATTACATCCTCCCAACCAATCACAAACGCAGACCCAGGAACGCTCTGTCACCAAGCTCCACCCCATTAAAAGAGTTCAGAGAACACGCTTTCTTTTTTCTTTTTTAAACTTGCAGTTTGTGAAAAAAGTTGGCTGAATAAAGGGTTCAGTTTGAATTCAGTGTTTGTGTTTTATGTATCTAAAAATAGGTCGCTAAGCAACAGCATAAAATAGCCAGTCCTGCACTTTAATTACATGGTTTAAATGTTTTGATAATTATCAATATCGATCAATACAATTTCCATTTTATCGACATGCTTTTTTCTATACTGTCCAGCCCTAATATGCAACTACAACACGGAATGATGGGAACTTTATTGAGTATATTTTTGCCAAAATATAAATGCACATACAGGATCTTTCAACTAAAATGTGAGCAAATTTATTTTGGTGAAATAACTTAATAAAGAATAACTAAACCATTCATTATTAGTTGTGACAATTATTTCAATGTTATTTAATTTATTGTCTAAAATGTATTTGTTTGTAATTTTCTTTCTTTTATTTTACGTTATTCCTGTTCAATTCCTTGCATACTACAGTCTTCCCCTCAGCTCAACTGTTTTCACTGGTCTGGGCTGGTCTTCATCCACTCCTGATTGCTCTTACCTGTTTCCCCCTAACTTTTCTCGACACGTCTCTTTGTATTTTCAACTCCCTGGTTTTCATTTCTCGTCTGTGGTTTTCCTCCAACTGATTTCATGCTCCCTGTCACTCTGTTGTTCTTCCTGATTTTGCTGTTTTTTCCCCCCTCCCCATGCCTGCTCTAAGTCTGGTTTTGTGTCTTCGATTAAATGTTCATTTTCATCATGTGGCTCCCAAGTTCCCGTCAGCGTTTTGGTCTTGCCAAAACCTCACAGAACATGACCCCTTATGTATTAAAACCGCTTGGTGTTGTTAGAGTTGACAACCTGGGAACTTAACAAAAATTATACACCACAAAGGAAAAAAAACAAGAAATTTTGGGAAGAATGTGGTCCTGCTGTAATGCTGAAGTTGATTTAGAAGTCGGGAAGATGGCCAACGGAAACGTTTTCTCACAGGAACAAAAATGTAAATGATACTGTGAAAAATAAATACAGCTTATGACTGTTAGCAGAAACAAAGTGCTTGATCTGCAGTGTCCTGGAGTACTCACAAACGCACCTTTAAATAATTATATTATTAATATTATTATTATTATTGTTAGTATTACATTACCTAAATGTATCTACTCTTAGCTTTGGGCATACATTTATTTTACGATTTCCCCTAAGAAGGAAGGCCAATTATCCTTCCCTTTTACTGTTTTTGTGAAATTCTTTTAATTGTCAGAAAAATGAAAATTTTTTTATGACAACAATCAGTACACAAGATGTTGTTTACCCCCAAAAACTAAAACTATGGTTGCAATTGTGTCTTTTACTATTTTTCTCTCCTGTTTGTTCTAAGAGACCAGCATCAAAGCCATATTTGTGCTTGTGGGGGTTTATCTGTGGTGATGCGCAGCCACAGCTATAAAATCCATTGCCAAAAAAATGCTGCAACTGATTTTTAAATAGTCTTTATCATCGCAAATTATCATTATCTCAATAAATGTAACGAATTATCGTGATGAACGTTCTTGTCTATGTCGCCCCCTCCCTAGCGTGCGTTAACTTGACATCTTGATGGACACTTGGGAAGAGACTTCTCTGTCGTTGATTCTGCTTACCAGTCTGGAATTGGATGCCAAGATGCTGCCTTTCTTTAGTAACTCTGACAGGAGCGGAGATGGTGGCGGGGTGGCTTTCTGGCTCAGGAGCTTCTTCTGAGCCGAGTCCTCCAGAATTGCCCCGTGGCTGATGTCGTCATTAGCGGGTCCAGACGTTTGAGAAAATGTTATTAACTTTGCTGTTCCTGAAGACTAGAAACACAGACGACAAAACATAAAGAAATCTGGTGACCTATGTGTTGGTTTTTAACTGTGGTACATGTCTCAAAGATGTGTTTTTTTGAGTTTCAAGTCTTTAATGTGCCTTTTTATTTGTTTCTCCTTTAACGAAATGGTTTTAAAACTTAAACCATAATCAAAGCCCCTTAAGAATGACACTAAAAGACTCACACTAAACCCACCTAAATTGATCGTGCACGTATCAAAAGATACAACCTTTTTGAATATAAGAAAGTGGAAGCAAGACTGTTTTAAAGTGGGCATTGATTGTGAGACTCACATTCTTTGTGGGTGGACCATCCAGCGTCAGGCTCTCAAGTTGATCACCTGGTGGGAAGTCCTGGCTTGGGGAGCTGCTCGCTGAGGGCGAATGCGTGGTGACGCTGGGTATCCGTTTGGACATGCTCTTTGCTGCCTGTCTGGCTGAAAGAGGGAGGAGCAGTTGTCTTATCGTACATGCTTTTCCCCCCGTCTCAAATAAGGCGATGGAACAACGATTGCTCCTGCTTTTAGCTGTGCAAACAGGTCAGCAAGCCGCTGGTCCATAGATGCAGCTAAAACGTCTCTTCTTAAATCGCCTTGTGTTTCATTTTACCATGTGTGTTTTTTGCCTTTTGTTTGTTGAAGAACTTTGGGATTTCTGTCTTGAAAGGTGCTATGTAAATTAAGTTTTACTTACTGGCATCTCACTATGTTAGAACAGGATTAATCTAACATAGTCATTTAGTCCAATAAGTGACAGCCATGTGTCATATAAGTTCAATACACACCGACTGATTTCTTTTACACATTTATTTATGTTACCTTTGAACGATGATTTAAAAATATGCAAATTCATTTTATACAAAAAAGTGACTATTACATAAGTCCAGTGAGGAAAATGTGATTATTTTTAACACAGAGATGTCAAGCTGCTGAAAAGTATGCGCCCTGAAGAATGCCGGCCTCCAGCTTGTCTGCGTTGCTGGCTCTGCCGTCTCTCAATGCTCCACAGCTTCTCTGAGGCATTTATGTCCAGTCAGCTTTTTTTTTTTTTTTTTTTTTTTTTTTTGCTAATCCAGCAGTTATAGCATCATTCAAGCAGGTATCGGTACTTTTGACAATGTGGGCGGGTGTCAAGTCCAGTTGGAGAACGAAATCGCCATCTCCTTAAAGCTTGCCGGCAGAAGGATGCATGAGGTTCTGGTAAACCCACAGCATCACTCCACTCATCACCGACTGTGGAAGCGTCACGCAGGACCTCTGTGGCCGTCGAAGCACCGACTCCAGCTGCAGAGCATGCTTCTAACACCTGTGTGGGCTCTGCTGTACAATCTGAAGCCTGCACTTCACTTTGCTAACGCAGCTCTTTCTATCAGATGTATTTCCCTCCAATAGTAAGCCCAGTCAGCTTCTTTAATAAGGGACTTTTTATTATAGATGGTGAAAATGTCAAAAAGTTCTTGAACAGATGAAATAAATTGATTTATGACTGGCATTCATTTTTACTCCAACAACTCTAAAATGAACAGATCCATGTAAAGGATTATTATAGTCAGTGTAGTATACAGCATTTACCCTGGTAAGCAGCGTCTGTGTTTTTTCTTTTTAGCTCCGCTTCCTCCTCCTCCTGCTTCCTCTTCCTGACAGACACAAAACAGGAATATCCTTAAAACGTTGCATTTTATGAGATGTCGCTACAGAGACGTAAAAGATGAAATAACGGTTCTTCTTACAGCTGAATGTCTTCCCATAACTCCTCCAACTTGGAATCCAGATGCCCGGCTTGAATCAGCTCAGCCTCTCGTTTCAGCTTCCTGTTGAACCAGCAGAACGTTTAACCCACCAGCCGTCCCCCTGTTGGTGTTTTTTTTTATTTAATGTATTATTATTATTATTAAGCGGTGTGAGAGACAACCTGTGCGTTTCCTGCGTTTCTTTGATCAGCTTCTTCAGTTCCTCGATCCTCTCGCCCGTCAGTCGCCGCACGATCACGTCCTCCACCGTCTCCACCACTTCGCCTCGCTCGCCACGCTTCCGCCTGCAGAGGGTGTGACACAGGCGGTCAGTTTACGGCGCCTGCGTGCGTTATTCCACAAAATGCGTATCAGAACGAAACCCGCTTTTGCTCACTTTGGGGCCTCTGTTGTTTCCAGGAGCTCGGAGTACTTGGAGGCGCAATGCTGGGAAGACGCAGCAAAGAAGGGAGATCGTTTTTTTTTTTGTGTGAAGTTGCCATCTATGATGAGTCATACCTGCAGCGGGAACGGAGGATACCTTCTGAGAGAACCAGTCTGGAGGTCGGCCGGGTTCTGCGAACGGTTTGATGGCTCTACTGACGGATACCCTGCTGACGCAGAGAAAGGGTGATTCCTTTTTTTGGAAAATGTCTTTCCAATACATTTTAAAAGCAGAATATGTTTACTAAGCGCACAGAAAGCTTTAACAAAAGGCAGAAATACATAATTTAAGTTTAAACACACTCACCACGTGCACCAATGTCGTGCAACTTTGACGTTTTGATTGTTTATTTGAACTTTTTCCTCCCCAGTGGAGACTGATAATAAAGCTGAGCTTTTATAATTCATACAAACAAGAACTATGAGCACAAATTTGAATTTATTGTGCAGGCTCTATTTAAAACGGCCCTCCCCCCCAACATTTGGATGAATGTTGGCAGGATGCACTTCGACTAGACATTGGCTGAACAGGTCTGGGGCTTAATTCTAGCAGGATTAATGACCGCTCTTCTCTGCAGAATGTTTAGGGTACATCCAAATTGATAGTTTTCTTGTTTTTTTCCTGACATGAACCGGGCTTTTGAGAATAGTCCTTTCCTGCAAACTTGAGGTCAGAACCCTTCCAGACATGTATTGTTAGCCTGCTTTTATCCATTCTAAAAATGTAGTTATTAATGTATTACTGTAGATCAGTGGCGGTTCTAGACCAAATTTACCAGGGGGGCCAAGGTGGGGCCAGTGTTTTTTCACAGGGGCACAGAACAAAAAAATAAATAAAGCTATAAAATGGTAATATTTAACTGTGTAATAATATTAAGTGAGCCACTTGTGGCTCTGGAACTGCAGGTTTTAGACCCCTGATCAAGCAGATTAAAACTTTGCCCCCAGCTCAATACGGCTACACTGCAAAAAGGGAACGCAAAGTAAGTAAAATTTTGTTAAAATTTGTGTATTTTTCCTTGATTTGAGCAGGTAAATAAGACTATTTGCTAATGGAACAAGATTTTTGCACTTAAAATAAGAACAATTCATCTCCATCATCTTATTGTAAGTGCAGCATATCAAATTATCCTATTTTAGGGGTAAAAATACTCATTCCATTGGCAAATGGTCTTGTTTAGCTATTCAAATCAAGGAAAAATACACTTGTTTCAAGAAAATTGTACTTACTTTAAGTTCCCTTTTTGCAGTGTAAAGCTAAACGTGAAACATCTTAATTTTTAAATTGTTCTTGGAGTAAAACTGTATAGGTAAAAAATAAAATAGGTGAAAGTGACCAATCAGTTATGGTTTCTTTGCCATTGCAAATAATTAGAAGAAGTGTATTTTAATGTTATGTCTTTAGTACAGGGGCCATAACAGGGGCCAGGACCATTTCTACTGGGGCATGGGCCCCTGTTGGCCCCTGTCTAGAACCGCCCCTGCTGTAGATCATTGACTCCCATCCTTGTTCAAAAGTGAAACCATTTAGCTGCTGATTAGAGGCGAAGTTAACACAAATGGTTGTCATGACAAAACAGTGAGATGTAGTAATTGTTGCGGTGCTGAACTACCAATGCATGTCTGTGCACCATGGAAGTAAGGTGTTGGCAGAAAGTTAATAGATGTTTTCGGTCGTCAGGGTCCTAACAGAGAGCGCCTGACAGAAAATCACATAAGCGACACTCCGAAGGGCTCAGGCGGAAGGCAACCGGGCTCCTGTTCCTTAAAGACGGTTCACCTCTCATGCACACAAGAGCCACGAAAGACCGATTTAGACTTTTCAGGGCTTCAAGACCTTTGATCAGCTGAACGCCGTTTAAGTTTTCACACTGTTCCCAATACTTTATTTGTTTCTCCTGCATTTCTTTTAAAGACCTGCTTACAATCCAGCAGCATGAACAGAGAATACTTGTCACTTCTTGCCTTGTTTTAAGATTTTTTTTTAATTGTTATTATTGTTTACAGGAGTGTAGTGGAGCCAGAGCGGATTTGACAATAGGTTAACACTTCTGCAGCCAATTCTTGTTTTTTTTTGTTTTGTTTGGTGTAAGCAGACGTTCGGACGTCTCATCAGAGGCAGAGAACGACCAGAAAGTTCATGCAGCCGATGAGCGGCTGCAGCTGGACCGTGCATGCACATTCAGAACCCGTGCATGCATCGAGAGTTTAATGCACCGGGTTGAGGCTGTGGGACGGGAAAAGAGCGCATTACCAGTTCTGATCGCCGCTCTTCATGACGGACGTGGCCAGACACAGCTTCTCCCTCACCGACCATGGCTCCGTTGGTCCAATCACAAGCAGCTTGTGCTCTACAGATGTGGGAAGGATGGAAGGGGGGAAAAGGCATGACACACACTCTGTGCACTGGTTATTTTATTTTTGTTGTTGTTGTTGTTGCATTAACCCCCCCCCCCCCTTTTTTCTATTCCTGCTCTACTGATCGTGTCGCTCAGAGAGGCCTGGCATCGGCTCTCCTGCTCATGTGGAGAAACACGGCTTTACAGCTTTTAATGACCGGGATTCCACCGGTAGCGGTGAACCATGAGGAAAAAAACAAAAAACAAAAAAACAGAACTCAATAAAAACCAAAGTGTCGTTTTGTGCGCAGTGCCGACAACTCGGCCGGCGGCAGCGGGGCTTTCAGATGGAGCTGTCAACTCGTGATGACATGCATTAATCCCTCGCAGCAGCAGCAGCAGCAGCAGCGGCAGGCTCCCCTGCAGGGGCTGCCATGAAGGGAAGTTATAAGCGCTGCTGATTCCCTCAGTAATGTTGGCTGGCCGTGTGCGCCGCTGCTACTCACTTCCAACCCCGCTGGCCATCCTCCTGTCATCCCGACCTTCCATACATCTCGCTGAGGGGCGGTGTGGTGGTGGAGGTGGTGGAGGAGGGGGGGAACCACCAGGCGATAAAACACGGCTAGCGGCCACCGAGAACGACACTGCCCTGCATGCAAACTGTTTACGTTAACATCGGTCTTGTGTTACGTTCAGGCTGATTTTTTTTCTTTCCCCCCTCCCCTCCTCTTTCACTCTCCTCTCTTTAGCTAGCACGCGCTGAATCACCGTCCCGTTCCTGCGTTTCTTCTCCGCCGTAACTTAGCTGGAAAGCCGGCCGCGTTCGGCCGACCTCGGTTCGGGAGAGGTTCAGTGTCGCCCGAGCCGTGCCAGGAACTAAAGCTGCCGAGCTGCGTTCAAATCCCGCGACTCTGATTTTCTTTTAGCTCTCACACTCCGCAAGGTTATTTTGTCATTCTAGCTAGCAGTCGAACTGTCCCTTCACGCCCACCTCAGTTATGATGATGATGGTACAACCCCGAACGAGATTTGTTAGAAGTTAGCTTGCTTCGGTCTGGGGCAAATATCAGATGTGCCATGGTCCAGTTGCTGAAATAATCTTAAAAGTATTTTATTTTTGCCCCAGAGCTCCATAAATAAAATAATAATAATATTAATAAATAAATAAAAGTTTTCACACCCCTTGAACTTGTTCACATTTTGATACATTACAACCTGGACCAGACTTTAGAAATTGCTTAAAGGGGCAGTCGCCCAGGGCTCCATGTTTTGGGGGTTAGCAAAAATATATTTATTTATTTATTTATTGAATGTTGCGTTTTTCAAACTTGTTTGAGTAAAATACATAGATTGACATCAAGTGATGAATTTAAAAAAAAATTGTTGGGTTTTATTAAAACATGAGCAATCCTCATTTTGGAAATTGTGAAGTATACATCTTTTCAGGAATAACATGGACGAGTCTGCTGGAGGGGTTAAACCAACGATTAATCAAAGCGCACATTTCCAGATATGCTGCATGGCACTATACAAATAAATCTAGGAGCAAAACAAGCATAAAATGAAAAATGTAGGTAAGGCATCAAAACTCTATAGCCTCAGGGGCCAAAATTCTTCTACATCTGCAGCCTTGAAGAGCTGCTGGTGAGGAAAATGTATGATGCTGATGCAACAGGAAGTCCTCTTTTAAACTTTTAAAGAATACGGCATTTAAAAAGGAAAAAGGTCAGCAGCAGCAGAAAGACTGGGCTCCTTGGATTTAAATAGCTTCCTGACAGCATGTAAAACTTTGAATGCACTTCTGTAATGATTTAATATTCATCAGTATTTGCAATTGAAGGACAGAGTTTATGAGAGTGTGGTGGAATCTGAAGGCTCAGCTGTTGGAAGCACCATTGCCTTGCTGCAAGAGGGTGCTGGGTTCATATCTGGGGTCTTTCTGCATGGAGTTTGCATCTCTTCCCTGTGCATGCATGGGCTCTTTCTGGGAACTCCGGCTTCCTCCCACAGTCCAAAACATGACTTTTAGGTTAACTGGTTACTCTGGGTGAGTGTATGCGTGTACAGTTGTTTGCTGTGGAGTCTCTGGCATGTTAAGTTACGTGGGACACAAAAACTCAACACCTATTAGCAGCAACTAATTTTTTTTTGTGATGCATGTAACCTGACTGGTTAATTTTAAATTAAACATATATTAGCACAGACCAACACACTAGAAATGTCATTGTATATAACCTACATGTAATAAAATGTTCTACATAAAATTACAAATAAAGGCTCACTAATAATGTTAACTTATTGAACAGAAAAGTTTCACATCAATCCTTCAAAGGGCCAGCAAGGCCAACCAAGATTGTCGCACACTATCCGGCAGAACGTAAACGTACCGTGTGCAATTCCAGTATTTTGATTGGATGATCCAAGCTTGGGGCCAGACGATTTGTGCCACATGGCTGTCTGCTGAGAGCATGTTGAGCATGTGCACTGTGAATTCAGATGTCCATTATTTAAACAAATGTTGGTGGGCCGGCCCCAATATCAAGGCGCCTCAAGAGGACTTAATCTATTGAACTTGTCAGTTGTCTGGCAGACTTTGATATATAGACACATGTTTATAACAGAATTTTATTGCTAAGGGGATCTGTGTTTTTACAATATTGAATAATAATAAGAATGATCATGACCCACTGATTGTGGACATTGAGCTCCACAGCGACACCTGGTGGGGCCAGGCCCCAAATGCAGAGACGCCACATGTTGTCTGACCTGTACATGTGTTCCCCTGTGATGGACTGGTGACCCGTGTACCCCGCCTCTCGTCCATTGACCGCTGGCAATATGCATTTATAGCCAGCTATGTAGTACCAATTGCAGAGATCTCCAGTGTTATTTCTCTTTAAGAAATTTTAGATAGGTTTTAGAGTTTTATCATGAAGTAAAAGTGCCGTTGTCTGTACCCTTAAAGGGAGACAACTGAGTTTTCCTCTCTAATGTTGACTGCTGCTCAAGATGGCCTCTAAGCAGTAGTCAGGATTTCCCAGAATCCCTGGCCTCTTTATTTATACAACATTGTAAAAACAGTAATAGTCTATGTATAAATTCACTAAACAAAACTGCTATTAATTGCTTTGCTCTGCAGGGGAGGATGGACAGATTCGGTTTTAAAGCACAGCTGCTGTTAGGAGGGAGCTCAGAGTAGAGCGACTGCTCCTCCACATTGATTGGCCCAGTTCTATCTGTTTTTGCCTTAAGTATTTCTTTGTTCACTTTGATGATTTGAGTTACCCTATTGGATTAGACATGTATTGATTGTGTTAATAAAAAAAAGTTAAATATGCCACTGTGTTTTTATTTTGTTTTATGAGTAATCTTCACAATAGGCGCCCTTTTTTTGGGCTTGAGCTCCTGCTCCCAAAAATGCCCGTACACGTGCCTGCTCCACCTGCATGCTGCTGCTGCTGCTACATGTGCGCTCTTTCTCGTGTGTTGTTGTCCTTGTTCCTCTTTTACCTGGCATGCAAAGCAGCTGACAACATGAGTGCTCTCTTCCAGAATGATCAGAGAGGCGCATGCGATATTCGAGAAAGCGCGGTGCTTCTGTGCACAGCATCACCCAAAAAAAAAAAAAGAAACACTGTCCCAGCACGGGACATCCCAATTACTTATGTGGCTCTAACAATACCAGTAAAATTGGTTGAATTCTGTCATTTTAAAGCGAAAATCTGGGAAAATAAATAGCTGGTATTGTTAAAAAAATACTATGTGCCTTTCTATTTTTCGTTTAATCATATTAGCTTTAAAGTCTGTAAAGTTTTAACAAGCCACGGTTGTTATGGTTACTTTACACCCAATCAGTGTGGTCCCCAAAGTTAGGGTCAGCACCATGGACTAATGGGACACTAGATAAAAAGATCTAGAAATGCACTGAATGTGATAGTCAAATTAGTTTTTTAAAGCTGGGTTTGAAAAAGCTATTATCAGTAACTATCACAGTGTAAGAAAATCTAGAGATACTAAACTCTTTTTTTTAAAAACAAAAGACACATTAGAGCAGAGGTGATCAACCTTTTTGAAACTGAGAGCTACTTCATTAGTGTTGTGTCACAGGAAGGGCTACCCTCTAGTGACCTTTGAAATAGAAGAGTAAGAGTTCACCTTAACTGTATGTAAAATAAATACATTTATCATGCTTTTTTATAGATATTGTCATTTTTAAATCTATATAAATTAAAGTGTGATTAAACAAGAAGAGTGACAGAATAAAATAAAGTTTTAGATGCAGCTCACTGGTGAATTGTGCTTTTTTTTTTTTTAGAACAGGCTCGTGGGCACCACATGTGGCCCTCGGGGGCACCATGTTGGTGACCTCTGTATTTGAGAAAAATTATTTTTAATTTATGTGATAGAAAAAGGAAATGAGAATGATTTCTAAGTTGTGTGGAAATACTGCTGCTAACAATGCTAAAATTAGCATCTGCATCACAGCACTAAACTAAAGGGCCATTCTATAGTGTTTAACCTGTCTGGGCCACGCTTATTCATCTGTAGTTTAAAAACCGAAATAGTTTGATCGACTTAACCTGAACTGGATGATTCTACGCTAAACTCAGACTCTGTTCCCCCTGAATCATACATATACTGATCATATTGATCATATGCAATAAATTAGCAAGTTCTGTGTGATAACCAACACACTAAGTGAGACTAACTGCTTCCTCTCATGTTTACAAGCTTGACTTGCACCTGCAGTGACTCACACTGCTACTGTGTATATAAATATATGTATATTATTGTTTTTATTTTATGCTATATTGCTTTTTATGCTCTTCGTAATTTTCCACTGAAGGGAGTTGCACAATTTCCTTGTACCCTGTACAATGACAATAAAGGCTATTCTATTCTAGTTTGATATTTTAAATTTTGTCCTGTTCATAAAGGCCACCTCCAAATCAGAGAAAAATAAATAAAATATACCCCTGTTTGTGTGGTAAAAGCAGCCCAGTAGTCCTCCCTCAGCTCCTTCCCTCCTTAGGCTCTTTGTAATGTTTAATTTGTTTTTTAAGCTCGAAGACTCTTTGGAACCCAAATTATTTTGGTAGGAGAGCACTGCAGCTGCATAAAATAGTCGTTTTTTGTTTGTTTATTCAAGAATATTTATCATTCAGAATCTCCAATTTTAGAGTAATCAGTGCTGAATAGATATTGTAAAATAAGCAGCTAAACTGAGACTGTACGCTGGGAGCCCATAATGTAGTTTTTCAAATGACGCTGATTATGTTTTAAGGTCGTAATCCAAGAGTTTCGCAAAATTTCATGGCATGCAAAAGACGTGTCCGAAATATGTCAGACGATACTTCTCTGGCTTGTCTCTCTTTCTGGCTTCAGTTCAGATCGGGTCTGGGCTGTTCTCACACCCCTGTTCCCTTGATGCTGCCTGGAGTGGGGGGCATGAGGTGTGGTTTGTCTGCAGGCTCAAGGGCTGCGGTAGCTGCACCTCTCGGGTGTTGGTCATGGGGATGCCCACTTTTCTGGACTGAGGGGTCGGTGGGGTAGTTCTCCTCCAAACATATAGAGGGGGGCTCTACTTCTTGCCTCTTCTTACCCCTCTCCTAGCTGCTCGCTACTGCACTCACCATGTTGGGCTCATGAGGCTCGGTGCTGGGAGCAGGCTTTCTGTCTGGGGGCCTGGGACTCTGCTAGGGGCAGGGGGGACTCGGGCATGCAAGTTTCTGGATTCCACACCTGTCTTATGCTTGGATAAGTGGGGCCTAGCGGGGCTGGTAAGCAGTTGCTCCGGTGGGTGGGTGGGTGGTTGGGGCTGGGGGTACTCTGCTCCACCTCGGTGGCTCTGTCTCAGGCATTCCTCTACTGTCCTCTAGGTGGTGTCCCTGTGGTGGGCTGCATGGCCTCCATGCTCCGTGGGGCTGCTGGTTTCCTGAGTCTCAGGTTCCTCTTTGCTTTTTTCTGATGCCTGGAGTGGGGATGGAAGTGGCCTCACCAATCACTGAGCACAATTCAGGCCTACAACTCATATTTTGCTTGTTCACGCACACATTTATGCACTCATAATACAGTTCATGTGTGGCCCTGTAGTTTTCTCCATCAGGATCAACGGTTTTGTTTCATGTCGTTGCTGCTGATGTTTTTGCTGTCTGAGTTTTAGATTTATCTCGTTTCCCCATGGTGGCCGTAAGAGGATTTTCTTTTCTGTAATAGCTGGTTGTCAATTCAATTAAATTTTCAATTCAATTTTATTTATATAGCCCCAATTCATGAAACATGTAATCTTGAGGCACTTTACAAAGTCAAAATCAATCATATTATACAGATTGGTAAATAATTTCCTATATAAGGGAACCAGTTGATTGCTTTAAAGTCCCGACAAGCAGCATTCACTCCTGGGGAACCGTAGAGCTACAGGGAGAGTCGTCTGCATTGTCCATGGCTTTGCAGCAATCCCTCATCCTGAGCAAGCATGAAGCGACAGTGGAAAGAAAAACTCCCCATTAATGGGAAGGAAAAACCTCCAGCAGAACCAGAACCAGGCTCAGTATGAACGGTCATCTGCTTCGACCGACTGGGGGTTAGAGAAGACAGAGCAGAGACACAACAAGAGAGACAAAAAAGCACAGAAGCACACATTGATCTAGTAATCTGTTCTACATTAGATGGTAATAGCGGGTGAGCCGTCTTCTCTGGATGATGTCACAGTTAACAGAACGTCAGACCAGGTGTACCAAAAAAGAGAGAGCAAAAAGTTAAAAGCTGAAATGACGACAGTCATTTCAATATAATGCAATGCAAAACTGGAGAACAGTAGAAATCAGTAGAGTGAGAAAAATAGGCCAGGTTCTTTCATTTTTGTCTATGTTTTCTTTGTGCCTCTGTCCATCCTCTTTCTCTCACTGTCCTTTTTATTCCTCTTCTGCTCTTCCTCTTTCTCATTTTTGGCACCAGTTTGTACCTCATACCTTAAATGCAATAAAATAAATCAAGGGTTGGGCCTCAAGGGAGAATTTACATGCATGAAGCCACCCTTGGTAAAGCAAATATGTTTGGCATCTGTGGGGCAGTCAGAACACGATTTGGGTTAGCTTGAAGGTGGACATGACAGGGCTAAAAAAAAAGAGATAGCCTGCTTCTCTGAAAAAGCTGGACTCTGTTATGGTTGGTGCACAAAACGTGTAATAGTTCATACAAAGGCCTTTCAGGTGGATCAACAACAGCTTCTGTGGTAGTAACACAAAGGATTTATTCTTGTATTTTAGTTAATGTTACTACAAAAGTTCCATATATAAAATGGACAGGGCTTCTTATACAGTATCGGTGAAAGAGAAAGCAAGATGAAAATGTGCCAAGTATACTTCACAGCAAAGGCCTCAAACTTGAAAAACTGGTTTAGATTTAAATGGAGGGATGACCAGGAGAACTTGAAATGCATACAGTGAGCATTTCGGTTAAGTTTAATTAGGAAGATCAAGAAAAAAGTTTAACCAACAATTTAGCATTAGGAGCTAGTATTGCCACAGTGCAATCCTATTTTCTATTATCAGTATTTGTATGTATTTTAATTATTATCTCTGTTTATTATATCTCTTATTATGTAAAGTGAAGTTATTCACAAAACTGTATTTCAAAACCCATACATGAGAAAATGACATGTGTGGCAAATCGTTCCTGACATATCAGACCTAATTTGGCTCAATTCACGCTTTATGTCCTAATTTAAAGACGTTTTAGCACCATCTAGTGGTAGACCAAAAGCACAATACACCAAACTTTACCCCCCCCCCCCCAAAAAAAACAACAACAACAACAACAACACATCAGTTTCATTTCAGCCAAAAATGCTCTGTATCCAAAATTGAGCAAATAAGTAAGATTTAATAAATTGTATCATTGAAACACATTAAGTTAATATACTTATTAGCAATGTTTCTTTTATGTCGGACTGGAGTCTGTTGATCACAAAGTAATAATTAGAGAGGGTTTTATTAAATTAAATCACAGAAAGCTCACCTTTGTCCGTTGTGGGAGGGCATTGTAGTAAAACAACTATACATCGTACTCTGGATCATTCAAACCTTTAATCATGCTGCAAGGATTTTGACCTCAGATACATTTTACTCCAAGAGAGGATATTTAAGTACTTTATACAAAAAAGCAAAAATAGAAATATTAGTCTTGTAAATGTGTCTACATACATGTTTATACGAAAAAAGAAGACCTGGTTAGATTGGTGCACATAAGCACGGTATCGGTGAGTGTTATTCGACTGACAGTCTGGGGAAAGAAACTCTCTGTGGTGGCAGGTTTTTGTAAACAGCGCTCTGTGGCGTTAAAAATCAAAACAGCGTGAGTGCAGGCTGTGTGGAGTCTGCGGGGATGTTGGCTTCAGTCCTGGATGGAGGGAAGGTCAGCGTCAGCGATCTTCTCTGCAGACCTGATTGTTCGTGGTGGTTTGAACCTGTCCTGTTTTTTGAACCAGGAATCCTAACTGTTGAACATGGGAATTAAAAGCAGCGTTAGTGTTTTTTTCTTTTTCTTCAGTGAGCCTTTTGGAAACGTGTTTTGCTCAATCCTGCAGTGTAAATCCATACTTCATGTATGAAACAGTGTCTTTCATTTTCAGCGTCCATTTGGTAGTGCATAATATCTTGAATTATCACGTATTATTCATGAAATTACCTGAAAGTTATCATGTTGTCATACATGTTGCAAACCCCTGACATCAGTGAATGAGGCAGAACAGCACCATAAAATATAGAGTAGTATATTATCTTTCTTTTGGAAAACAGCATGTGAAAAAAAAAATTCTTCAAAATTAACTGTGTTTTGTTCTCCTTTTTTCATTTATTGAAAATAAGTTTCTTTTCAGTGGCGCTGCTTAGGTTTTATGCCTTTCAGGTTTTGCTCCACCTATACATCATAAGGAAGGTTATTAAAATGAATGCCGTAGCTATAGAAATGAGCTCATGAGTAGTTGTAGAAAACGTGACACAAGCCTCGCACGCCTCTCTGAGAGCCTCAGCTTTGATGCAGCAGCCCTCACAAACGAACAGTATGAGACAAGAAACATGCTGACTGGCATAGGTAGCTATAAAGTTTATAAATGTGTACAGTGATATGATGTTAATGGAGAAGATCCTAACCTTACAGAATCGGATACTGCCACACAACTGCTTAATTTAGTTCTTGGTAACAGTAGCTGTTTTTACACACGAGGTCCCTACATCTCTCATGAAGGGAAGCCAATTACTAAGGGGAAACAAATGTTAATGAGGCAGTTGACATTTAACTCCATAATACTGTCACTTTGCCCCCCGCTGCTCCGTGAAATAACAGCCAGGGAAGGCTGGCAGCCTTTGAGTGAATGTACAGCCAGCAGCAAAAGCTCCTGAAGCCAGATATTTACATACCCTTTATAAAAAGACAACACTTTTTTTTGTAGTTGTCTGGCATGAAATCAGACTAAATCTTTCTTGATTTAGGCTCACTTAATATGACCAAAATGTCTATTTGCAAAATCCCGCCGCTTATTATAAGGTTTTTGTTTCTTCACTTTTCTTTCTTTCTTTTTTTGTTAATCAGACGTTGCCACACATTTTGTTAATATGCAGTTGCATTGGCTTTCCTCTTCACTCTGCAGTCCAGCAGATTTAAAGCTGGGTGTGTAATTTGATATTGAATATATTTATATATTACACTTCATTAGCATTATAAATATTCATAATAAAAATCAACTGAAAGGTTTCAACTAACTGCAGCACTTATTATTATTATTATTAATTATTATTATTATTGTTGTTGTTAATAATAATAACCTTAAAGTGACATCGCCCTTTCAGCACCTTAGGACCATAGTTTGATCTCAGTTCTAAAGGATATAAATGGTAACAGCATATAAAGGAAATAACAACAATAATAATATTAATACAGATTGCTTTATTTATCTTTTTCCCCTTTCCTTCAATAGAAAAGGCTGCTTTCTACAAAATATTTCCAATGCTGTAAAGACCTATTTGGCCTTGTCATTACTCCTGTTGAATAAAACCTTTTGTCCCAAATGAATTAGAGTCCCTAATTCTATTACCGAATGAATTATAGTTAGATTACTAACAGGACAATTAGAATCCTGAATATAATTCTTCCTCTATCTTGTTAAACATCCTTTTTTGTGTTGCTTTTAGTTGTTACATTATTATTGTCGCGTTGCTCTGTATTTTTATTTTGGACTGTTGCTCTGTCTCAGCTTGCCTCTTATCTCAGGTGAGCGACTAATAGAGACTTAGGAGATGAAGGTTGCACCACAGGTTGCCTCTAACTGCTGCACTGAGCCAACCCTGGAGGCAGAACCACCGGCGCTGATGGTTTGAAGGAGGGAACCTATTAAAGCCTTCCTCCTCATCTTTTGCTATTAATCTCACTTGGTTTCTTACTGTTATTGTGTGCGGTGAACTCTGTTGAAGATAAGAGTGATTTGATTGCAGGATTGCAAAAGGCTCCTGAGTTTGTCTTGCTGGTGAGTACAAATTTGTATTTATTTTTTATGTAAGGAAAAACTGGCTTATTGAACAATATAACTCTCGTCAGTATTTTTTTTCCAAAGCATAATGGTTTAATGTCAACTCTATTGATGAGATTTCTGCTGGCTTTATTATACACCGATAAACTAAATAGCTGGATTTGAACTTTTACTGTTGAACTTTTCTGTTCCGTCAGATGCACACAATTTTATGCATGATTTTTTTTGTCAAAATTAGCTGCAAGTTTGAGTTAAAACAAAAGCGGACGAATTGCAAGGAGTTAAATAGCACTATATAACCACAGTAACACGGTAATGGTAAATGTATTTACACTTGGTGGCCGGATGACGCCCCCAGGGAGGGCTGCTCTGCCTCCGCTCCCCTGCGCTCCTCCTTTGAGACCCTCCCTGCGCCACTCGCAGCTGAGACCCAGGGAGCAGAATTAACAAGCAAATTGAAACAGACCCTAAGCCGTGCCTTCAACATTAGTGGCTGACTGTATGCCTCCTTAATTTTTCTTCTGTTTCCGCCTGCGATGCACGTCTTGATCTGCTGCAGAGTGGCCGATTTCAGAGGCAAGGAGCGACATGTCCAACAACATGGCCAAGATCGCAGATGCGAGAAAGACGGTGGAGCAGCTGAAGCTGGAGGTCAACATAGAGAGGATGATGGTGAGTGAGCACCCAATGGCCCTACAAAACAAAAGTCAATGCTTCAATGCTGACCACGTGTGTCATTATCTATGCTTGCATTCTACCTACACATCGGCAAAAAAAAAATAAATCCAAAAAACCGGCGTGTTGGCATGTAAAAAGTTGAGTTTTGAGGTCTTCTACTTTTTTAGCTGCCCATTCAGTGGGTGTTGTGCACCATGTAAGCATTGCAAGAAAACATGGCCCTACGCCCTTAGCTGTCTAATGATGCCGATGCTGGTACCCTTAGGCACAGCTTCTAATTCGGCCCTAAAAGGCCGTTGCAGCGTTTTGGAATAATGTGGACTCCATTGACACGTCTCGGGCTAAAATCCTCCTTTCCTAGACTGACCAAACCTAAACTGGACTATTCAGCACTGGGTTGAGTTTCTAGAAGGAATGGCTAAAGGTTAACTTCAGACTTTAAGTGTAAAACCCACAGAACATGTGTGGCCAAAGTTGAAAAGAATCATTGCAGACAGACAAAAAGGTGAAAGACCTAACTGTACAATGTAGTTCCTGAAGGTTCTGATACATTACACGATAAAGGCGCTGTTTTTGTAGTATGGGGTTGGGTCACAAAATGTGGGGCTAATCTATGGTCCTCTTTGCCTGAATGGGACCATACTAACCATATTGTTACAGTACAGTCAGGTTATCAAGCTTTAAATCAACTTTTTTTAACTGCATCTGCAATCAGAAAAACTACGAGCAAACAACTCTTCAGCAAAATTCAATTCAGCTCTGTTGAGTTTATTTAAATAGCGGCAGTTTAAAAAATATATTATCAAAAGAGACTTTATAAGAAAAAAAAAAAAAAACGGTCCAATTTAAATACAGAAATATGTCATCAGATTAATCCAGGGAGAGATGGCCAAATCTCAGTGCAATTACGTACGTTCCAGTTTGGTCCTACAACCCAGTCCAATATGATAAAAGGAAATGGGTTTGAAATCAGTGGTATCAAACAAATCCAAAAGTAGCGTCCCATTTTTAACAACCTTTTATTTATTTATTGTTATTTATTTCCCCCCAGGTATCCAAAGCAGCAGCAGAGCTGATGTCCTACTGTGAAGCTCATGCTAAGGAAGACCCTCTGGTGGCTCCTGTCCCTTCGTCGGAGAACCCTTTCAGAGAGAAGAAGCTATTCTGTGTCGTACTCTAACTCCTGTGTGAAAAGTCAGCAGAATACGCATTGTTGTTTTTTTTTTTTTAAATATACATATTCATGTGCATCATTGTCTTTTTAAGTAAAGCAGCTCTTCAGCGACTTATCACATGTGACATGATCATCTTTTCAACATGATAAGAGTGGCAATAAAGTTTTATTGAAAGGGTGTGCAAAGTTCATTCAAACAGTCCACCCCACTGCTTTATGGACATAAATTAAACATTAACCAAATGGTATTGCTTTGTTTTCATTGCATGCACACTGCTCTAAATCTCTTTAAAACTGCCTTTTTTCCCCCCTCCTTGAAGTTTTTACGGCACTAGTGGCTTGCTTTTTGTACAGCGGACTGACAGGAAAGGGGGTACGAGAGAGGGGGAGAAACATGCGGCTAAGGACCACAGGTGGGATTCGAACCCGGGTCGGCCGCGTCGGGGACTGAGGCCTCCGTACATGGGTCGTGCGCGCTAGAACGCCGCGCTGATTTAATTCTGTGTCAATTGGGTTTTAAAAAAAAAAAACATGTAAAATAAACAGAAAATATTACGGAATTTTTTTTTCCCCTCTTATGAATATTGGCTAAAAAATATCTAAATACATTTCCAGAAGGATAATCGTTTAAATAACACAAACAACGCGAGCGGGTTTCCAAGTGGCACGCGCTGCTTTTGTCGCTGCACTAATGCCTGGATAAACAAGCTGCTTCCATGAGCAGATGCCGCCCGCCTGGTCGTGTCCCGGAGGGATGTGCTTCAGCGCACTGAAACCATCGCAAATAAGAGGCGTGGCTAGGTGGCGGTACAGGTTAGAGGAGCAACACGACAGGTGTCCACAGTTTACACAGACCGCTGAGCTCTCACTGTGACACCGAGCCCGTGTGAAAACTGAGAGCTTTTTCCCCTATTTGTTTTTTTTTTTTTTTTTTTTTTTTTTTTGGTGGAGCGCCAAAGAGAATAAGGTACGTATGTATATCTGATCATCTAATATTATAAAAGCACATGCTTATTTTAACATCAGGGCTTTTGAAGAAGGTTTTTGTTCTGTTTTTTTTGTTTTTTGCCGGTTTGTTGATGCCTGCTTCAGAGTAGATGTAACGCAGAAGTCACGCAGGGTTAAACAAGGTTGATCGAGAAAAACTTGTCCGTCTGACGGAGCAGGTAACCAAACATATTCACACCCATGCTTGCATGCCCTCGTACTCCTTATGGGAAACTGCCTTTCATCATTTCAGAGATAAGAAACGGGAACACGACTTTCTGTTACATTTAAGGTCGTCTCCCCCCCACACACATTATATCTACAAAGAAAAAAAAAGTTAGGATTTGAATGTCTGATTTGCTAGACAAATGAGGGACTATCTTCTCTGTAATGACGAAAACTCTTCCTATTTGGGTAGACTACAGAATATTCCTCCGGCCCCTGCCATTTTATATCAATTAAACATAATTAATCATCTCAAAAACGTGGGATTCTCATTGCCTGCAGCTATTTTTCGCTGTTCACCTTTGTTGTTAATTGCTGGGTATACCTGATATGGCTGATGTGCTATATAAGATAGCTGTAAAACTGCCCTTTGAACTCCAAGCTGAGTGTTTTTCATGCTGGAAGACATAAAACCTGTTAGCCCAAATAAGGAAAAAAACTGCTTGTATATGTGTGTGTTCGACATGACTAAGCAAAACTGTGTTTCTTTTGTTTTTAGGCCAAACAATGGCCAACTTTGGAGGACACGCCATACCCGGCACCTTTTTCCTGCTCTATGGCTTCTGGCTAACGGTGAAGCATGTTCTCCAACACTACTGGAGGACAAGCCAGCCCAAAGGAAGGCAGGTCATGCCTCCTTTCTTTAAAAGGATGGAGTACGCTGAAGGAGGTGTAAAAATCTTTGCCTCATTTGTCGGTCAGTTTCCCTTCAAACAAACCCTTCTTGTTTACTTACGGCCCGTTGAACCTTTTTTTTTTTTCTTCCGCATTTCGTTACTATTCCAAACACACAATGGATGCGTTTTATTTGATAGACCAACACAAAGCGGCACATGTTTGTGAAGCTGAGGTAAAGCACGTGTTTCTTTCTTTCTTTCTTTTTTACAAACTAAAAGTCTGAAAAGTGTGGCACGCATATGTATCCCATACTTTAGGTGAAATTCTGTTGGAAAACAGCCTTTTTACCCACACGTCTCCGTAAAGTAAGCCAGATCTGTCAGATTGGCTGGAGGACCTTTGTGAGCGTGAGTTTTCAAGTTTAGCGACGTGTCCTTAATTGGATTTAGACCTGGGCGTTCCCTGGGCCATGCCAACACATGACTCTGCATTTCACTGTACTTCTGGCTGTTTCCTGCTGGATGGTAAACCTCTGCCTTCCCTGACACCGCCAAACCGATTTGTATGATCTAGCAGAGCGCTTCATTCATCTTTCCATCTTATTTACCTACTTGCTTTATTTTACATTACCAGGGATATCCCACTAAGATATATCACTTCTGCCTGTGAGCCCTGGTCAAGATGAGCAGCAAAAACTTTCATACATGGACTGAATACGAAGGAGGCGGAACATATGAATACTATACTTTTCAGAGTATTGCTTGTAAAAAAAAAAAAAAAAAAAAAAAAAAAAAAAGGTTAAAAACCAACTATCATTTTCCTCTGACTTTATGTTGGTCTGTCACATCAAATCCCCAATGGAATAAAGTGAAGCGTGTGGAATTTTAAATAACAAAACGTGGGAAAGCCCAAACAGGTTAAAACACTTTTTTTCCAGGACATTAACTCTTCCGTCGCCTGACGTTGTACCTGCGACAGGTATCATGGTGGAGCAGTTCGTGGTGGACGGCCCACACGCCCGCCTCTACGACCGGGAGAACACTTCGTGGGTCAAGCTGATGAACTGGCAGCACAGCACCATGTATCTGTTCTTCGGGATCTCGGGAATGGCGCTGATCGCCAGCACAGCAGTCAGAGCGGTGCCGCTTGGCGTTGACCGCCTTGCTCTCTCCTTTGCTCTTTTTATTGAAGGTAAATTTACATTTTTTGGGGGGGGGTTTCGTTGCCGTCTCTCGGATGTGCACGATAAGATTTACTTCCTCTGTCGAATCCCGCAGGATTTCTCTTCATGTACCATGTGCACGGGCGACAGCCCCTGGACGCCCACATCCACACCCTGCTGCTGTTTGCCGTGTTCGCCGGGTCGGCCGGCACCATGCTGGAGGTGTTCATAAGGAACAACCTGATTCTGGAGCTGTTCAGGGCGGACATGTTCATCCTGCAGGGTTCATGGTTCTACCAGGTGATCTGACCAATCAGATTCTGTCTTGCGTCTGACTACTTGCATCATTCAGTGTCAATTGGTTTCAACTCACAGGGTATTTGTAAATTCTTCAAATTGACCAGCCAGGTCCATTGGCCATTGCCTGTGCGCACAGATGAAGCTATTATTTAGTGTTTTGGCTTTATTATAAATTCCACTGTGCAGCTGCATCTGTTATTCAAATTTATGGATGGGGTATAAACAAAGGAGAATCGCCTACCTTGTACTTTCCATATCTTGCTGACACCTAACGAGCATGCATAAATATTCACATACCCAAATCAAAATGGAGCTGAATACAGGGTGCTCTTGAAATAAAACCTGTTACAGGCACTAGTGGACTAGAGACTGAGGTGGAGGTCCAGCTTCCAGCAGAACGACCCTAAACTTGCATCCTGTGCTAAACTGAAATGGTTTAGATCAGGGTCTTCAACCCTGGTTCTCAAGACCCACTGTCCTGCACCTATTCAGTTCAGTCCATTTACCATCTATTTATTCAGGTCAGGTGTGAGGAGGCAGGGGAACACCTAAGGCCGGCTTCACACTACATTCTTTGTGCGCTTCGTCCTTTCATAGCAAGCGCAGCAATCCAAACTGGATCTGTGTAGGATCCGTTCATGCATACAGACAGCCCCGCCCCCCCTCCGTCCTTTATTTTGAAATAATACCAGATCCACTTCACACTTCCTGTGTCTGACATCCTATCAGGCTCATCTGGTTTTCAGAAATTGACGCGTTTTGCTCCGTCATCCGTCACAAATGGACTCGATCCCCATTTTTGATATTTGACTAGAATGGCTTTTGTTCATGACGGCACGGAGAACGCAGGGATGATTGAGTCAGGACAGTGAGTCCTGAGGACCAGGGTTGAACAAGCCTGGTTTAGAATAAAGCATAATCATGAAGACTGTCCCAGTAAAAGCTGAGACTTAAATCCAGCTGAAAATATCTTTCAAGGCTGAAGCATCAATTTTCACAGGCAGAATCAAGCCAATCTGACTACGCTTTAGATATTTTGCAAATCTAGAGACATATCTCTATGAAGTCATAGCTGAGGGGAGCTGAATAGTTTTTAGACTTATATTTGTAAAAAAAACAAAAAAAAAACAATGTATCATTTTCCCTTTCTCTGCAGGATTACTGTATGCATTACTTTGTATATGTCTGTCACATAAAAATCACAATAGAATGCAATGACGCCGTAGGAAGAAAGTTTAAGAGGTGTGGATGCTCTTGTAAGGCACTTTAAAGATCAGTGATTTTACTTGGAAAAATAACAACAGCTACTTGTGTGTGATTTTTGTTTGTTCTCCTTCTCGGACGCCTCCCGGGACAATATTAAGACTTTTACAGCAGAATAGGAGGATATTTACTGAGAAAGTGTCAATACTTCCAAAGATGATTTACAAAATTCTCTTTTTAGAACTTGTTTTCCCCCCAATTTTCCTTGTGGGGGATTAATGGATAGAATATTGACAACATTCTGGACAGAAGTAAAATCCACTCATTCTTATCAACTTCTGCTATAATATTGTCCTGTCTATAGTTTACTTTAAAAAAATAATATGTTGGCTTAATTCTTGGGTCTTTTTATCATTCCAGATTGGAGTTGTTCTTTACCCCCTAACGGGAGACAAGTGGGATTTGAACCAACATGACAACATGATGTTCGTCACAATGTGCTTCGCCTGGCATCTGGCTCTGTCCCTGTTTTTGGTCTCTTGCACCGCCTTCCTAGTTTGGTTGTAAGTATCTCATTTATCACTCCTGTAAGTTTTAAAAAAAGGTTTAATAGTAATAGCGGCTGCAGGGCAGAGCTGATCAGAGTAGAAAAATGTATTTGGAATAATGAAAAAAATAATAATTTAATGTGTGTTTTTAGATGGCTTCTTCCCTCTCAAACCGATCCAAGCTTTTATGTACAGATGCTTTTATCAATGCATTTCTTCCCTTTTTCAGGGATTTCTGTTTTAAATTGTAGATTAGTGGAAGTGGTTGATCAGAAGACAATGTAGCATGGCGTCTATAATAAAGTGAGGCTTTTCAAATAATAGCATGTCCATTCTAGCCTCAGGTTTCAAGGGTAAGTAAACATCATCAAGATTAACCGGCGCTGGAATGCAGCAGGAAAATCACTTTGTGATTACATCAGCGCAGAAAGTATTTAAACAACAGAAGGAATGGGGATGGTGTGTTTACCAAGTTGTCTGTGGAGGAAGCACAAGCGGACCTTGTTGTTTTTTGTTTCACACATCCGCTGCGTTTTGGTCAGACTATTACTAACACGACGCACAGTGAAAACTATTCAGTGCTCTGAAAAAGCTTCTTTTTTTTTTTTTTCCCCCCACTGACAGAGTTCTTCTGTTTTTGGTTGCGCTCAAATGTTTCCGGTCAAACAGGTTTGAATATTAGTCAAAGATAACCTGAGTAAAGGCAACAGGCCGTTTTCTGATAACGATTTCAGTTCTTAATCCAAACAATATGGCTTTTAGTCTAACGTTTGCAACAGCGACAACACGTCAACAATTGACATCAAGTGTTTGCGACGACAATGTCATAAGATCAGCGTGGAGGAATTTCTGCCCCATTGGTGCCGTTCTTTGTATCATTGTCCTGCTGTATAACACGAGTTCACCTGAGTTTAAGGTCACAAACTGATACCCAGACATTCTCCTTCAGAAGGTTCTGGTAGCAGAACCCATGGGTCCATTATTCACCGCAAATCATCCAGATCCTGAAGCAGCAGCGTAGCCCCAGACCGTTACAGCACCACCACCATGTCTGACAATTGCTGTGATAAATTACTGTGTAACACGGCAGGGGCGGGGGGGGTCATTTATGCTTGTTTCCCATAAATGTGCTTATTTGCAGTGTGCTTGCACCACTTGGCCACAACTTACTGAAGGCTGCCATAATTTTTCTTCTAAGACCAGATTGGTTTGGACATTCTTTTGTGCCTTCAACTAAAATGTCAATGCCTCCTGTAGTTACTCATGTGATCTTTGTCTGATTTTGACTATTTTTTTGTGGCAATAGTGGCGTTTATTTATTGAAAGTAGGCTGACAGGAAGAGGGGCTGAGAGAGAGAGAGAGGAAAAAAAAAAAAAAAAAAAAAAAAAAAAAAAAAAAAAAAAAAAAAAAAAAAAAAAGAGAGAGAAGGAAAAAAGAGGCCCACAGGCCGGAATCGAAGCAGGGACGGCCGCATCGAGGATCACAGCCTCTGTATATGCGTCACAAAACTGATTTTGTGTAGATTAATTTCCAGATAATGGTGCTCTGAAAATATTTTAATGAAAATAAAAATGGGTTTTTCACTTTGTCTATGAATATCCACGGCACTTTAATCCTAAAAATGTTAATCAGCTTCAACAACAGTAAATCTAGGAAATTTATTACAAGGTATTAGGAAAAAATTCAAATTTATAAGTTTTGAATTTTCTTAAGTGTTTCTTATCTTTGTTCCAACAGTACCACAACAAGATTCTCTGAAAAAGGACGGGATATAGAGATCGGGATGAGAATCGCTTCCTCCAAAACCAGCTCTCAGAAAGCTCTGCTGGAAGAGTCGGACGAAGAGTGAAAGGCTGGCTACTGCTTTGTGTATTTTTTAAATTAAATGTCATTGCGTTCTGTGTTGTAGAAAAAAAATGCTTCATATGTGTGTGAAAGAGCCGATTTTATTTGTCTATTGTACTTTAGCTTTTTGAAATAAAATAAAAAGACAAATCTAAATGGTAGTGTGGTTTATTTTATTTCTCTTTTTGTTCTTTTGAAGGAATATCTCAAAACCAAAGAAACACAGATTTTAGATAATTCTGCATGTAAGTGAACACATAAATCACAACATTTAAAGAAATTCAACCATATACGATTATGAAATTAACAACTTACGACCGGAAGCAAAGTGGGGAAAAAAAATAAAATAAAATCACTCTATTAAAAAGAAAATATCCAGAAAGCAAAGGGTCTCTTCTTCAACCACATACAGATAATTTAGGTTGTAATAATGTGGAGAACGTGATGGAGAAAGCTTTTTTTTTTTTTTTATCATAAAATACTTTAAATATGTCAGCACCCACAAACAGAACCAGTCAATCTCATCCTAAGGCTGACGCTCTCACTGTCAGGCTGGCACAAGTCAACGCCCCCACACATTTACCACTGACTGATCGGATCACGGCTGGGGAGCCGGTGGAGGGTCCGGCGCACATTTAGGAGAAGGTGCTGTCGTGACGACCACCGTTGAGACGGGTTTGGGGGAACCAGCTGCCACGTGGTGCTGGAGCTGCTGCGTCGGGACCGTCTGGATCCGAACCTGAGAAGAAATAACCTGGTGAGCCTAAAGGTGTCTTGGATTACTTTCGTTTAAGAAAAAGATTTAAAAAAATAAAATACCCACTACAATCAGAACCGAAGCTTCACTAGTCTTTATAACCCAGGAAGTCGACTATAATGGCTGTTAATATCTTTAGTTGGCGCATAATCTTTACCAAAAATGTTTTCCTTAAACGTTTTAAAAGGGAACCCTTCCTTCGATGTGCTGCCTAATTCAGGTGAGTTTAGCTCCAGCCATTGCTTAGCTTCATCCCTAATTTACTTTCAAAGCAATCATGACGGGTAATAACCTGACCCTAGCCAGATCGATATCGCTCCGCCTTGCTTCACTCACATCCATCTGGGACATCTCCCATAGAGAGTGATTTCTCCAACCAATTTTATTGTCCAGCCAATCAGGACGCAGGGCTGGAGTTTCATAGATGTGACGTAGTGGAGAAGCGACCGTGACGTGAGACTGTTTTGATTCAGACGACAATGGTGGCTCGCATCGAGGAAGCAAGCGTTAACATTGATGCTGCTATTTCTTCCGTGTTGTCCAATCTACCTAATATTGTTTCATTAAAAGAACATCAGAGAACGGCTCTGAAGGCTTTTGTTGGTGGAAACCATGTTTTTGCCCTTCTCCCGACCGGATTTGGCAAGTTTTGTTTTCCGGGTCGCGCCCGTGGGGGAACCATGTTAGGAGGCATTTAGTCCTGTCTTCCCCCCTCTTCCTGTCAGCTCACTGTCAATAAAACGCGTGCCACTAGAGCCGCAAAGACATTTAACAAAAAAAAGTTTAGTTTTTTTCCTGCGTCGCTCTCACAGCGTCACGGGTTAGCTTCAGTGTGAGTGGTTGAAATAACACGTCGATAAAGATGACAGACAAGTGGCTTATCCAATCATATGCAAGGATTTTTGATAAGGCCCAGCCTTCTGAAACGCCGTTCCTATGGATCTGTCCCAGATGGATGAGTGGAGCTAGGCGGGGCGAAAGTCATCTGGCTAGAGTCAGGTTAAATGTGTAAAGCTTCTAGTTCACAATCGAGGGCCAGGTTAGACAGTTTTCCTAAACCTTTATGAGCTGCTGTGTTGTGAAGGTTTGGAGAATTTCCTGTTGGGTGACAATAAGCGGAGGTCTGGATGCATTTTACACGAACCACAGTGATGACAGACAAAACCCCCAGGGCGACAGAAGACAGATAACGTTGTTTCTAAAGATGCTGAATGCACTTTATGAAATCAGACATAATGCCTACCCTTTACATTTCCCATTAAGTAACAGTCTGGGGAAACGTTTGGACTAGAACCTCATCCCAATTGATCTTTCAACTGCCTAGCATATAACTTTTTACTTCAGCTTGTTTCAAAGCACATTTTACTGCGTACACATGTTAATAAAGAACACTGAATCCAGACAAACCATTGAAATGATACTTTAACATCCCCACTAGTCATATTTAGCTTAGAAAAAAACCTTATAGTCTTGGAAGGCAAATAAGTTCCAGAAACAAATAAAAAAATCTTAATAATAATAATAATAATAAAAAAAGAAATGTTAGTGGCAGCCTTGGAACATTCTCCGTATTATGAAAAATAGTTTTCTGGGCTAAATAGTTTTCCCTGCCCCATACCGACCTGTGTCGCCTGCCCTTGCTGCTGAAGCTGCTGGAATTGCTGCGCTGTGACAAAACTGACCGGCTTGTTCCCCGCGATTAGCTTTGTGCCAGCAGGCATCGTGGTCAGGATTATGTTTCTGCCCAGGCTGCCGATACTGCTCAGAGAAAAAAAAAAAAAAATGTTAACAAGGATCCAATATGTCTGCTTCTGTCACATTAAGAATAAAATTCAACCAGGAGGAACAACTTCATACAACTTGTTTTGTACTTGATACAACTACTACTGCAAATAATAATATCAGACTTACTTTGTGTTGAGGTTTCCTTTGACTATTGGTGTCGTCACCACACTCTTGCTCTTCAGGGGTTGGTTGAGGACAGAGAGGGGCACAGTGATCCGTGCAGGTAGCTTTCCCTATCGGACACAATCAAAGAAGCAAAGGAAACATTAACCCTGGAGCCAGCAGGAAAGGGTCATTGAAAAGAATTGCTCCTGAACAAATCAATAACTCGCCTAGCAAGAACAATACTTACGGTAAGTGTTCCTCTGCATCGTAGTGAATCACAGACTGAGAACTGAATATCTAACAGCTACTTAAATAACCATCCCACCTCAAGCTTAGATTTCTTGCACCCAACTCAGATTTTAGTGTAACTATTATTCAGAACAACGGAGACGAGAATTCTATGGTTGAGTTGAAACATAATACCTATAAAAGTTGGCAACTCTCAGTGAGAAGGATGTAATTACTCCAGTCTTCTGGCCTGTCATTAACTGGATCTTTTTCTCTGCAGTTTTGTGATCTGATGAAAAATATGGAAACGACGGTGCCACTGAGTCCTCCATAATACAGCTGTCGCTAAAAGAATAAAAACCTTTTTTTATAGTTTTATATTTATTACCTAACTTGAGCATACCTTGGCAGCCTTGACAAAAAGATTTAACCCTACACCAGAGAAGTTGGTAGGAGGAAAAAGTATTATTTAGTAATTAGAAAACTTAAAATAAAAAGTTTTAATGTCTTTTTTTTCGCGATTGGTCAACACAAAGTAACACAATTTGTGAAGAGGAAGGAAAATGATCCCTTGACATTACTTTGACGAATAAAACTCTGTTGGTTTGGTTAAAAATTTTGAATTCAGTTCCACCCCTGAGTTAAGACTGAAACACCTTTTCCTTGCGAGTCTTTTGCAGTTATCTTTCTGTCAGCTTTCCAAATCGAGAGAATCAAGTTTTTTGTGAATTTTCTTTGTGCAAAATAGCTGAAGATCAGTCCGACTGGATGAAGAGCATCTGTAAACCTCAATTTTCAAGTCTTACCACAGATTTGCAGTTGGATTTAGGTCTGGGCTTTAACTGGGCCATTCCAACACTTGAATACGCTTTGATCTAACCCTTTCCACGGTAGCTCTGGCTTCATGTTTAGGGGTTGTTTTCCTGTCGGAAGGTACAGATCTGCTGCTTTTGCAGACTCTAATGGGTTTTCAGCCAGGATTGTCCAGTATTTAGCTCCATCCATCGTCCCCTCACTTCTGACCGTCTTCCCTGCACACGCCAAACACAAGCATCCAACCACAGCGTAATGCTCCAGCCACTGTTTCACAGCGGGGGAAGGTGTACTCAAGGTGGTGTGCAGTGCTAGTTTTCCACCACACAGCGTTTTGCACGCAGGCCGTCATGTTCAGCTTCGACCCGCTCTAAGCAGATCACTACCTCCACAAGCTTCCTGTGTCCCCAAATGACTTGTGGCATACAGGACCTTATAGATTTCCTCCACAATGGGCCCTCTCCTTTAGCCTCGTGAGACCATCCTGATCTCACGAGCTTTCAAGGTTTCACTCGCAGATCAGTCTGGCTACTTTCCGTTAAAGAAAATTTGGAGCCGTTCACCAAACGAACGTCCAATCAGCGTTGGCTTTGAGGCGGGTTGAGGTGTGACGCAACGAGAAGCGCGACAGTTCAGTCTAAAGAACATGGCGGCTTCAGCCGATGAAACTAGCGTTAGCGTGGCTATCGAGCAAGTTTTATCGGAATTATAGAGTATTTCTTTGCTGAGCTAACGAGCCTTTACCTGCAGCAGCAAGACTAGCTTGGCTTGTGGTTGTGTTTTCGTCGTCGCTCTGTTACGAGCGACGACGAATCTGATTGGTTCATTTGGCCCGTCTATCACCAACATAGGCCAATCAGCTAACCAGTATTTTCGCCCATTCCCAAAATTACTTCAACGGAAGGTTTCCAGATGGATATGCGGAGCAAATCCATCTGGCGGAGTCAGGTAACCTCTCCTTGCTCCTCAACCACAAAGACCAGATTTGTGGAGAGATCAACTTACAGTTGTAAGGACGCATAATTCTTACACCTGAGCTGTGCAGTTCCTCCAGAGTTACAACAGCTAGTTCGACTGATGCTCTCCTTGCCTGACCTGCTACAGACAAGGTGGACGTACATGTAAACGTTTAAGGGGCCTGAATGCTTTAGCAAGGAACAGTACACCTCAAGAGCAGTTTCCATGTTACGGTCACCCTGTAATTGTCTCACCGTTTGTGTTGTGACGACTGAAGCGGGGACTTGTCTCACGGTCGCCGTCGCTGCTCCCAACGACAGAGGCGAACCGGAGGCTCCGGGAGCCACGGTGATCCCTTTAGCTCCCGCCACCACGTTGGCTGCCATGGTCACAATGTTGGCACACGTGGACGCCGTTAGCGGTTTGCTGCCGCTGGCGGTCGTCATCGTGATGGTCTGCCCCTGCTTCTGCGGAATAACCCCGAGGCCCGGCATTATCCGGATGGTGGCGCCGCTCTTGTCCGGGGACGCCACGGTGGAGAAGGTCCTGGTTTTTTGGTCGGCCACGCTGACGGCTAACGTCGGCATCAACCGTATGGCCGTGTCTCCTCCGGCCTTCAGCAAGGTGGAGGCAACGGGGCCGGATTTAGACGTGTGTGCTTCCCCGGCGCCGGGCGAGGCGCCGGCGGCAGGAGACGGCGAAGGGTGAGGCGGCGCTACGTGGAGAGTGGCCGATATGCTCTTGCCGCCCGTGGCGCCGCCGCCCAGAAAGTCGGAGGTGAGCTTTACGGTCGTCACGGGAGATTTGGCGAGAGTGGCCATCATGTCTGGGGTTATCCGCAACACCGTTTGGCCTTTGGCGTCTGTGGTGATGGAGGACGGGGGAAGGCGGAGGACATCTTTGCCCTGGATGCGCAGGTTTGTCGCCGTTATTGGAATTCCTGCTCCGCCTGGCGACTTCATTCCCAGCTGTCCAGTGATGGAGACCTGTGGACAAGAGCAGATACAACTTTTACTCGTTAATCACATCCTGACTCACATCTTTAGAAACATGGATTTCTGTTATTCCTCCCTCCATTTCGGAATAAATACAACAATGAAAAATGAAGAACCAGCTCACCCTTGCCACTTAAATCACCCCAATAACTCCAATAACCCACAAAAATCGAACTTCTGTCGAAAAAGGTCGGCCTTGCGTGCCGGAACAAAGTCCTTCACCTGTTTGATGTTGGGGTTGGTGACGCCTTGCAGCACCGCTGGAGACGTAGGGTTGTTAGCGGGGCTGCCTGGAGATCCGGTCGGAGGTTTGGTGACTGTAAGAGCTGACACAGACAGGGTGGTGGGAACCTGGACTGGACTGCTACCGGACGGACTTCTCAGAGGCACAGAAACCACAGCCTGTTGCACACAGGGGAAACAAAATATTTGTACAGTGCAAAACAAACATGCAGTCTCATGCAAAGTGCCCATACCACTGAAACCTCTCTGCTCTCCATCGCCGTACAAATGTCAGACAAGACAAAGATGTATATAAATGCATGCCACACTTTTCAGGCTTTTAACTGGAAAGGTTTCAGACACAATGCATCTTTTTCCTTCCACGTCACCATTATGCACGACGCTCGTTTAGTCTGTCATTTGAAACCTGAGTGAAAGGCACTGAAGTTTGTGGTTGCAACGTAAAACGCATATGACATGTTTCATATTTACATACCTGGTGGCGCATGCAGGGAGCTTTTCTCTGATGCTGAATATTTAAACACCTGAGTTTGCGCTTGCTTGTCATTCAGAAACAACACGCAAAGCCGCTCCAGACAGCATCACTGTGCGCTGACGCTGCATAGATTGGGCCTGATGCATGCATACAGGTGAAGACCTGCTGTTGTGTGTGTAAATCCATGGTGGTCCCTGAATACAGACTAGAGCTGATTAATTAGAGCAGATTGCAATGAAAACTGTATCAGCAGAAACCTGGTTTTAATGTTGGAGCAGGAGAGGATAAAATGGCTTGCCGGGCTACTGACTTTGAAACAAAAAAAATAAAAATGGGTCAGGGATGTAACAGAAACTACAACTGATCCTTTCTTCTATTATAATCTGTTTCATATCTTTGCAATTAATCTCTGTACCAGTAAAAAGAAAGCTTATAATGTGCATTTTGTTGGCTTTTTTAAAATTCTTTCTATCTAAAATAATGAAATTTCACTTATTATTGCTCTATAAAGGTATTTGGATTGAGCCTTTTTTTATTAGGCATGTCCTAAGTCGGCCATTTTGGATCAAAGGGTCTAATTTTTCACATTACACGTCCACTTTGACGAACCCTCATTTGTTTAGTCTCCCCTTAAGGCAATGGTTTGAAAAATACGACCCAAATAGAACATGAACAGATTTGCACAGCACAGAGACAGACATCATTCACAATTTTCTGCACTCCAAGAGAATCAAAGCGCACAACAAAATGTATTTAAAGGCTAAAGAAGTGGATTTAGCATGACATGTCCCCTTTAAGCCCTTGGAGATCAAAGTTAGCATGAGCTTTAGGCTGCATCAAATCACGTGGGCATGGCTAAGCCTCAAAAGCTGACTTCTTACCATAAAAGACGAATGTCATGTCTCGCAACTTCGACACACAAAGTCGCTCCAACCTAACTTTCTATGAGGCATCGCGGACCATCACTCAACACATTCACATAGTCGTTTGTTGATATCGCTTTAGCTCCAGCCACGTAGGACAGGAAGAGACTTGTTTCACTGTTGGATGTCCTTCTTTTACACTCTGACATATTCAAGCTTCAAGCAGAGTCTGATGACGCAGAACAAGTTGATGTTGAATCCTACTCTAGACTGCTGGCTGGACCGTCTGGCCGTAGCAGGGCGGGGAATTTTGATATTTCGCCGTTTGCATGTGGTTGGCTCAAAATGAAACACGCACCTGGATATGAATGATCTTTGTTAACCTACGATCAGGCACTAGACCTTGAAGCAACTGTGCTCCCATGCATCTCCCTGATGCATCATGACATCCACACCAAATGTTGTCTGCTTACTCATGGACGACTGTTCCACCCATCGGTATAATAAATCGATGGCATCCCTTTCGCCTCCATCAATGAGAACAAAATCCTAGGTTTCTGTGGTGAACGTTTGGTAAACTTTGTCCAATAACAGATCATTTCAAATGTCGTTTTAAAAATACTGCAGAAGTCTTCATTGTTATTTCACCGTGAAAACAGGAAGTACGGATTTCGGACAAATTTTAAAGACTTCTCTCCAGAGCTGAACTGAGACTGACTGAACGTAATATCAAGGTTTGCTTACAGCACCACCTAGAGGCGACGTGGAGAACTGAGTGGCGAGCTCGCTGGGGGCGACGATGCAGAAGAACGGCAGCGGTAGCGACGCCCGCCAAGGTGGCTCCGAGGCGTGAGTGGCCTTCAACGCAGCTTGCAGCTTTAATATTAAATTTACAATCTGACACATTTTCAACATCGCTTGGTGCTTTTTATGTCTGAAAGAATCGGTTAAACGGATGCACCCTTCCACTGACTGACAACTGACAGCTACTCTTATTGAATGGGAAGCACTGTTGCGACGTTATTTCCACAGTCAGATGCCGTTCATACAGCCTTGAGGAATACTTCTGCTAATGATAGTTGATAATTGAACCAATCGCCCGAACCGGATGGACAGAAAAAAACCCTCCGTGCATTAAGTGCAATCTGAATAATGTATCCGGTGCAAAAAGCGGCAGGAAAAAACAGCTGCGAAGAATGTGGGTGATTGCATTGAACTGACGTACTTGTGAAAGGCCCTTGGCCGCCACTGACACAGGCATCCGGATCTGGTGAGAGGTCTGATGCACCAGCGTGGCCTGCTGAGCGGCCGCTGATGGACCCATACCGGGCTGGGCGGAAACAACCCGCACCTGAGGGAGGGAGCCCGCTGCCAGGTGGCTCACTATGCGAGCGGCTTGCTGGGAAGTTACCGGCTGCGTGGCGGGCGGACAAGCCTGACTCGTGGGCAGGATCGTTCCCAGCTGAGGCAGCGATGGAGGAGAGACGAGGAGAACACTGCGAGAAAAAGAAGACGACGATGCACATTCAAACTGCACAAACAAAATCACCCAAAGAAAGTCATGAACAGTCAGTTAGCTTTAGGCTAACTGACCCTGGGCTGCTTTTGATCGTATCTGGGACGGCAGTCTTGGTTGGGGTGGCAGCAGAGAGAGGTACTGGTGATTTGGGGGTTCCAGGAGTGTTTGGGGTGGGTGTTGTAGGGACTGGCGACATGGAATTACAGCCCAGGTCCAGTCCTGCCTCCAAAGATCCAGGTGGTTTGCCGCTTCCGTCTTTACTTCCAGACTTCTACAATATAAATAAAACATTTTATTAATACTAAAAGCAATTTTTTTTAATGCAAACCAAGCCCTAAAAGGTAAAGTGCCTCGCACAGGTTTGTATACCCCTTGGACTTTTTACACAGCACAAACTTCACTTAAGAATGTGTGTGATGGCCCAACACTGAGCTGCAGAGATCCATTGCTCAAGTGGGAGAATCTGTTGCCAGGACGACTATTATTCATGCACTTCACAAACACGGCGTTAATGGAGGAGAGGCAACAAGATGATCACTGATAAGTCCTGTTTGTAGTCTCTGCCCACATCATTTGCTATGACCTGCAGTCACACCCATACAGTTACCTAAAATGACAGCAACACCAATAGAGTAGAATAGGGTGCTCTGCTTAGATGAGAGCAGCATTTAGCGTTTTGGTCTAGAATCAAAATGCTGTGTGGTACATTAAACTAACACCACTCATTCTGCTGAACACATCATCCTGTGGGGATTAGGAGCGGGAATTTATCATGTTGTTTTATGGTTATCGTGAAAAATGTCTTAATCATGATAAATATTTGCATTTATCTTGACCATAAATCCAATTAATGATGCATGAAAACCCACAAAACTGCCAGTATTGCTAGGAGTTATATTTGTGCATTTTCTCCACCGTTGGTTCCTTGAGAGCATCAATAAATATCAGTACATCAGTCACACCCATACAGTTACCTAAAATGACAAAAGCTGTAAATAGCCTTTTATCATCACTTTTATTGCTGTCACAATTGTACCATAATATAGTGCAATAAAATTTTAAGTTCATATCGTCCTCCCCTTGTAGGGATGCCCTTCTTACGCAGAAACCAGGAAGCTCATCAGAAATCATAGGAAGATGTATGGAGTTAAATGAAGGACAAACTTTTCTGTATTAAGGGGGAACAATTATTTGTAAACAAAATCAAAAGCACTTGTACTTTACAACCATGCACTACCTTTTGCTGCTTATTTCTGCAACAGTTGGTCGTGTCTTAATGTCACTCAAGAGTGAAACAGCCACTTCAGATGGTTTTTATTTAGTAAATTTAAGGCAGTGGACTCACCGGCTTAGACGCTGGTTTGGGTTTTTGCTGCTGAGCTTTTCTTGCTTTGGCAGCTGCAGCTTGAGCCTGGTGGATCCTCTCTGAATTAAGCACAGAAACGTTTAATTTCACACCGCTTTGATGTCAAGACACATACAAACAAACTAATGCATGTGAGTCAAACTGCTAAACGGCATCATTAAAAGTAAAAAAAAAAAAAAAAGAAGAAAGGCCCACCCTATAAAAAAAATACCTAAAATGCAAGAAATTCTCTTAATGTGAAACTTCAATACATTTTTATTGACCTAATTATACAGAATTTCGCCATAAACGCGTTTTTCGTGCATTTCTAAATCAGATCCCTGCTTACCGAACTCTTCCTGACTGCGGTGGCGGTGCAGGTAAATCCACAGTTTGCGTCCGATGTCATACTTCACACAGGGGTCCTTCTCATAGTGAAGCCTATCCAGAGCCCCACTGACAACCGTGTTCACCTACAGTGAAGAGAAGCTGTCCATTAACAGGCAAAACCAGGAAGACAAATACTTAAAAAGGTAGCACCCGTGTCTGCAAAGTGAACAAAAAAATGTATGAAAACCCCCAAAAACTTTACATTACTCAAATAAAAAGCGGTCCAACCAGAATAGGGGGGAAAAATGCCGTACTTGTGCACTTGTGACTTCTGGAGCAAGAAACTGTGAGTCTTTCAAGAGTTCACAGATCTCCGCTCTTGTTCCCTCTCCGTTGGGTAACCGGGCAGCTGCATCCCGAACTAAATAACAGATTAATAGAAGCACAATTGTTATTAAATATGCTCCAAAAAAGCAACTCTTGCAAGCCGAAATATAAGAGTTGTGACCCAGAGAGAGGATGGTGACGTATGGCGGCCGGTCAGAACGGAGCAGCGTGTGCTCTCTGGCTTTATTCAAGGACATTTCCTTGTCAAACACGCCTTTCACCGGCCCCACCACCGACTCAAAGCCGTGCATCCTGAAGGTGAAGGCTTTGTGAGGCTGGTTATAGCGCTGCTGCTCCTAATGCACAAAAAAAAAGAGACAACTTAGATGGCTCAGTTTAGGATAAAAAAAAAACAACAAAAAAAACATTTGAAATTGTTGAAATAAAGCAGCATCAAACACAAACCTGGACTTGAAACACTTGTTTCTCGTCGCCAGTGCTGGGCCGCACCACATAATCGGTTGAACTGCAAAAATAATTAAAAAAAAACATATTTTGAAGCTGCAAAAAAAGACAAGAATAGAGCAGCGTGTTTGTGAAAGGCTCACAGTTTCGGTGTGGATGGCGTAAGCTCCAACATGTCTTCATTTTCTGTCTATATGTATAAAAAAAAGCAAAAAAAACAAACAAAGAGCGTCACATAATGTCAAGATCTGAAACACAGGAACAGTGCTTTAACTAAAATTGGAAATTTTTACAACCTTGACAACAAAGTCTTTGGAGTCCAGCCAGAGTTGACAGAGCGCACCGAGATCTTTCTCTATATCCTGAGTGGGGCCTGAAAGAAACCACTGCTGTCAACCCGCTGGAAACAAAACACAAAACAAAACACAAAACGCAGCCATCAAGACGGTAGGACGTTAAACGTGCCCTCTTACCAATCCATCTCCACTGCTGGAATCCATCAACAAACTCCACAAATGGAGAAAAGCCACTAGGGAGCGCCATCATGCCATCTGACCAACAAATAAAGTAAAACAGTTCTTTGATCCAAAGATATTAAATCAGCATCTCATCATGATTCAGGTAACCAAGTACTCTACTCACACCAAGCAATAGCTTTTAACCACCCAGTACAGTGGTGGGTGGGTCACTGATTTGCATCTGACTGAGAATGCGCCTAGGAGGATGGGTCTCCATGTCCTTACGAGTTAAAAGATGTAATTTGATAATAACAATTGACTAACTGATTGCACAATCAAGCATGTCCAGGCTTTTTTTTTTTAGTAGGAATAACCAGCGAAATGGGAACAACCCAAGACGAAGTTTAGTCTCCTGCATGTCGACAGGAAGCAGACCAGGAGGGAGAGGAGGAGGATTTCACATGGGGGGGGGGGGGGGGGGGGGGGGGGGGACTGTTGGGGGCGGAGCTTAAAGTTCAAACCAAACTGTTCTTCTCTCTCATGATTCAAATTGGTGCAGGATCAGGGATAGTTCCTTCAAGGACTGCAGAAAATCTGCAGCAGCGAACAGAGATGAGACGAACGTCTTCTAGAGAAATGTGTTACGTTCAGACGAGAGAAAGATTGAGTTAGTGGGTGACAATGAACAGAACGTCTCAGCGTGAAGCTTCAAATCTACAGACAGTTCCAGCTGTCAAGCATGGTGGCGACAGCGTCATACTGACTGTTTTTGCTGTCAAAGGTAAATACAGCATTGCACAACAGGGGTTGGAAAAATGAAAGAGAAGTTCTTTAAGTGAAGGACTTGGGAGGTTATTTATTTGAGCCTATCCGCTTTATTTATTTATTTATTTTCTCTCAATCCACAGTATATATGTGGACGCACTGTATATACCTCATGCACCTTTTCCTCCTTTTGGTACCTTCTTTTGATTATTGAGACTATGTGACATGTGAATTTCTCCACTGTGGGATCAATAAAGTATATCTTTTCTTATCTATATCATATGCATCAACAGCTAGATGGTTGAAACCAAACAACCTAACATTAGGTCTCTAAAGTAGCCCTGACTTCAACTCATTAAAAATGTGTGCTAAAAAAGTAGTGATGGAGAGTGTGACGCATTCTTGAATCACTAAATCATAGTGAAGCAACTGTGACAACAACCTTGCAAAACACCGATGACCTGTTTATGTAAAAAACTGGATAATTTCACTATTTTTTTTTAAATGATCACACTGCCCTGAGTTAAAAACTGTCACTATACATTACAATTGTGACGTAATGAAGCTTCATTTGGGGGAGTCAAGTAGCTTCTGGCTGAAACTGGATTTACAATTTAAATCAGCCTGAAGCTTATCATTTTCAGCTCACGTGGTTATTATTTACCTTTAGTCTCTCCGGCAAGAAACTGGAGAGCTTGAAGAACCAGATCGGACCAGCACGAGGCCGATGAAAACCATGCATTGAGGGAACTGGCTGGAGAGGACTGCCACGTCTGGACCTTTTCCTCCAACTGAATGATCAAAACACATTAGTTATCTGATTCGAATTATACTCACGACACTTTAACACGAGGACCTACCATCAAGGTACTGGCAGGACCCTCTGCTCTGAAGATGTTTTCCAACAAGCTGAAGAAACTGGCCGTTATTTCTTCAATTGCAACAGGGCTGCTTTGACTTTCTTCCACGATTCTGCAATCGTAAAAAAAAAAAAAAAAGACCCGAGCCTCAAGCAACGCATCGACAACAACAGCTTACAGCTTCTCGAGAAACTAGACTCACTCCTCCTTGATGCTGGTGAGAGGTGTGGAAGGTGCGTCTGGTAAAGGGTTAATGATGTTCACCGGGGGGACAGAGCCGGAGTCTGTAGGTGTCAGAATTTCACAGGGATCCTCGCACTCCACTTTTATTGCCTTCAGCTTCTTCTTCTTCCGCTCGTCTCTGATCTTTTTCTTGGGCAGCGGCAGGTCGAAAAGTGCTGGTTGATCAAAGAGAAAAACGTTGCGTCTTAATGAGGAACCTGAAGCAAGAGCTCTGCGAACTTTAAGCATGTTAACTTACGCAAAGCCCCCTTCCGACCAATGTTTGCTCTGGAAAGTAAATCCCCGAGGTGGATATCAGAGGTTACCAAGTCTGGATGGTCCTTGGGAGATCAAATTAGTCAGTACATACACAAGGGAAGGTTAAAGCCTGCTCATTTTTTCTGCTCTGATCACAACTTACTGGCTGGCTTTTCCTTTTCTCGCGATGGTGGTGCAGCATGACTTTCAAGTCCAGTTCCCCTAGCTCTACTTTTTCTTAAAAAAACAACAACAACAACAACAAACAAAAAAGATCTTTAAGACTCAGACTTCTTTGTTCTGTTAAAGCAACGCCGTCACCATAAAGCAGAAATTCACTGACCTGTAATCTTCATGTCTGGAGTAGAGAGGCTAGGGAGAACTTTGAGCGAGACAGTAGGAGTGGGAGAGGACGGAGACTGAGGGGCTGGATTCCACAAGGAGATATCTGAGATAGAAAATAGAGGAAAACAGAAAAGCTGTGGTCAACAAAACCACCCTCAAGCACACTGACTTTTTTATAATATTCTTGTGATGATTCCGTTTTTTTTTTTAAATTGTGCATTTTCAGCTAACGGATGTTTCATATCTCATTCAGTTTATGAAATAAGAAATCAGAATTCTATGCAATTGTATCGAGGCATTGGATGGATGGATATGCCAATGTATGAATGGATGGATGGATGATAATCTGGACAGTGGAATAGAAAATAAAGAGTCCTATTCCATGCTGTACCTTCTACCCCAAACCTACCCCTATCCTATTCATATCTGAGAAATTTCATACTTACTCACTGCAAAAACAGAACTAAAAATAAGTCTTTTTTTTTTCTTGAAATGAGTGTATTTGTGCTTTATTTGAGCAGGCAAATAAGATCATTTGCCAATGGAATAAGATTTTTGCACTTATAATAGGAACAACTCATCTCCATCAACTTATTTCAAGTGCATTATATATAATTATCTTATTTTAGGGGTAACAATACTCATTCCATTATCAGATAATCTTATTTACCGGCTCAAATCAGGGACAAATGCACTAATTTCAAGAACATTTTTACTTATTTTTAGTTCTGTTTTTGCAGTGCTCAGACTAAGAAAGAGCCCGGTTTAACAAATACAAACAAAATACAGGGGTCAAAAAAATGTGTCAGCAGTGACAGAAATCAAACAAAAGACCGACCATCATCATCAGAGGAAGCATTGCTGTCTTCACACTCAGCTTTGACCTCCTTCAGGATACAGCTCAGTCTTCTTTTCACTCTTGACTCGCGCATTTCAGCCTGAGTCTTGTGCGGCAGCCGTCTTTTCTGTGGAAAGTCCAGACCATTCTGAACGGCAAAGTCGAGCAGTTCCTTTTCCATTGATCAAAAAGAGAAAAAAAAAACAGTAAGAAGAAAGTAGGCTGTAGGCTAGACTCGACTATATTGTTGTTATGCAAAAATCAATAGCCGAACCTTTCTGGAGACGAGAATCTGTTTCAAGAGTCTGTGGTAATACTGCTGAAGGGAATGCAGCTGCCGCTTCCTTTGGGATTTGGCACACAACTGTCTGTACTTCACCACTTCCGGATTGAAGTAACCATCTACATGAAGATGATGAGGAACGTAATCAGGGAGTCCATTTGGTCACATTTTAACAAAGACAACCAGGAAGGAAATAACCACATAACCATGTATTACATGATACCCACCATAGTTAAACCTTTTGGTTTTATTAAATACATCAAAGTTTCCAACATCCCAAATAACATGTGAAGCAAAACATCGTTACCAAAAAAGAAAAAAACAATTCAATATTGTCTGAAGTTTGAGTATCTATGACAGAAGATAATGATTTATCTTCAAAAAGACCCTAATCAGGCCTCCTTTCTGTTGGAGGAGCGTGGTTTCAATAAAGGAAAGAATTTCAAACTTTAAGTTGTTAAAAATATTTCTTTAAAAGTTACGTCCTTAATAACTACAAATATAAACACAAAAACAAAAAGGGAGTCCAAATGTCTTATTTGTAACCATTTTGTTTAGATTGTTGTTTGGTGTTGAAAATGTCTTATTCTGAATATTTGCATTCTAATATGAGTAATAAATATTCAGGATTTTGAGATTCTGTATATTTGTTTGGGTTTCTCAATCTTTTTCACTGCTTGAATTTAGTTTATTTAGTGATTTATTTGTTACATTTCAGTCTTACAACTAAATCAATAAATTATTAAATTCTTTAATCAGTTAATTCTAGTACATAGCGTGGAACTTATAAGTCCCAAAATCTAACAAACAGATAAATAGTTAAATTAAATTAATGTATATTAAAATGCATTTTCTTTCCTATGTATGTAAAAGCAAATACATTGGTAAATACATTAATCTCATAGTAATAAAATAAAAATTAAACGTAATTATTTTACTTATTAAAAAGCATAAATACAAATTTTAAAGTTTATTGAATTTTTCATAGTAATTTTCATCACAATCAATCTGAACATGATTTCTCTGCTCTCGTCATTATAACTGGTCTGAAGTTCCACTGCTGTGCGAGTTAGCCAATTAAATGTCGGGGTCTATTGCAAATGTTACAGTGAAAGTTGAAATTACTTTACATTGCTGCAACACAGAAACTATGAAATAAAAAAAATCTAAATAAGAAAACGGATTAAAATATTAAATAATGAATTTCTCATTCATATATTTGTTGATTTATTTAATTATTGCTTACAGTATGATAAATTATATATGTATTCATTTTTTTATATATATTTTGATTTATTCTAACCATAATATTTACAACGACAGAAAAAGTAATGGACAGATATTACATTGTTGCCCAAATGTCACTAAATAAATACTAAGCTTGGCTGTAAACGCAATAAGAAGTTTAAGAGAAGCACCTCTGAACAGCCTCTGTGCCAGATGGAGCGGATTGCCAAAGTAAAAGTTTGTGTTGTTGAACAAGTCGCTGACGGTGCGGTCCTGCTCCTCTGTGTTGTTGTCAGGAAACTGAGGCAGGAACTGCTGAAGATGTTGTCTCTGAGAGTCTGTCAGAACGTCCTTCCAGGTGCTTTCACTCAGCACAGAGAAGAAAATGTCAGGCTGTGGAAAAGGGAAATAAATGTGGGCAAAAAACAAACATATAATCTGCAAAGGTGCTCTAGTTTACAGATATCAAAAATCATCTTACATCCTCCAGCAGGTCCTCTGGGAGGTCCACTTTACAGGTCCCGAGCATGCACTCCTCCGTGATCTGTCCGCAGTCTTCCTCTTTTGGATCCAGAGGGTCCGTCAGCATGTGTTCAAGCGGATCCATCCCTCCCTGCACCAAGCTTCACACTGAAAAAAAAAACAAAAAAAAAAAAAAAAACACGACGACCATAAGGTTTTTCTGATCTCTCTTCTACCACCTGAAGCTGCTCTATGGGTCGTCTGCCAACTTTGATCGTTTTACTACGAAGCGGAGAATAATCTGTTATGAAAAGCAGTATCCAGTGTCAGAACCGTCTGCAGAGAAACGCAGCGTTACTTTTCATAAGAAAGTGAGGATCAAATCATGTTATTAAAGCTGCCAAATCCCCAGCTGATTTAACTGGTGGAAGTGACCACAGGTAAGCTAACCTAAACTTAAAAAAGACAATAACATTTAAACCCCAACAGTCAGCACATATATGATTTTATTTATTCTGTATTGATTATTAAGTGCAATGCAATAAATAAGCGTGAGCAGCAAGTAAAGCTGCCTTACCTGATAACGCTTGTTTTGGAAATAAAAGGGAAATATTTCCCTGTTGCACCGTTTTTCTTGTTCTACGAAGAAAAAGGATGTCATGCTTGCCCGCTGCTGCCCCCACGTGTGAAAGGACTGTAAGTACATGCGTTGAATGCTACACGAAACGTGACGAAACCGTGATTTTCCACAAAAATGTTTAGTTGGAAATTAATAAAAATGAGATTTTTGAATAGTTTTACAACTATTTTTTTTAAAACCATTGTAAAAGTTAGACTTAACTAAAGACATTAGACAAAATTGTTCCCAGATAATTGTGTATGCGATTGTTGTTAATGCATACGTCCATAAAGAGCTGTTTATGGTTAAAAATATTTATGGACAGCCCAAAAGGGGTATCAGATTAAAAACATTTTTTTTATAAAGATACAGCAAAAACATTTTTTTCCCTGTGAGGAACTAACATTCAGATGTTTTCAATATTCGACTTTCAGAGGACGTTCACTGAACGTCTTCTGAATGATTACTTGCTTGCTGGGAGTGCGATGCATTTTTAAAGTAGCCTATTCATACCCCCTGAAGCTTGTTACGACACACCCAACAACTAATTTTTTTTTTGCTATATGTTTAAGGTTGGTCTCTTACTAGAAGGGGTAGCTCTTTCCCAGTCTGGTCATTTGCCAGTACTGTCCAGTACTGCTGAAGGAACACATTCCCCCCAGCATAATGCTGCCATCACCGTGTTTAATGATGGAAATGTGTTTTCTGTAACATATACCATTTTGCAGTCCGATCTTAAAGGTCAGTTCTGAACTTATTTTTATCTGCATAGATACAAATGAGAACTTTAGAGGTGGCTTCTTGCTTTCTATTAACAACAGCTATTTTCTGTATTACGCTACACTGGCCAGATTGTGGCATTCCTGACTGATATTTGCCCTGTCAACAGGATGACTGAGCTGTGGATTTTTGCAGTTCGTTCAGAGTTTACCTGTGGCCTTGGCTACTTCTCTGATTGTTGCTCTCCTTACCAGACCTGGTAGTTTAGATGCATAGCCATGTTTTGGCAGGTTTGCAGACAGAGTTTTAATTTAGGAGTATCAGGATAAAGTGGCCTAAATACAAATTTGCACCAACTTTTCAACTATTTAGCTATAAAAAGATGATTATTATCATAATAATTTTTATTTTATTTTTATTATTATTTTTATTATTATTATTCCACTACAATTGTGTACTTTATGTGCTGGTGACTGGTCTATGACAAAATCCCCCAAAAACCTAAGAATAAAGTTTATGGCTGTAATGTGAGGAAATATGAACTAGTTTAATGAGTTTTGCTTGGTACTGTATGTGCGTTCTGGTAGGTGTCTGATTTGGCCAAGTGGTAACTATGAGAGCCAATTAAATAAACAAATTGTGCATAGTATGAAGTCCCCATTTATCAAAAGGTTTTACGTTACTATAAAAATAAGTAGGCTATAGGATTACATCACTTCAAATTAATTAGTTTGTATTAGTCATCTTGTGAATTTCAAATAAACCATGTGCATCTGTCATTTTGCTCCACCTCTTCATGATGCGGTTTCAGAACAGCTGTGAATAATGAACAGTCAATTCCCGAGCCTCATAAGTCAGCTTGGGTGAGGCAGTGGCGGGTGGTCACATTCATTTTCTGTCCTTCAGAAACCTGCCTTATGTTTGGAACCCAACGCCACTCTGGAGCCACAGGACTGTGAATGTAACTGATTCCCATTTCTCTCAAGGTTTGTGCCCTAACATTTTGGGAGGATGGCAGAAGGTGCTGATGGAGAGGAAGAGATCCAGTTCTTGCGGACAGTGAGTGATGTTTTCTTCCAAAAAAGATCTGAATCCGCAGTGTAGAGTAAAAGCTCTTTTAAAGATTGAAAAGTCAAACATTTAAAGCATTTGCGTTCCTTCTCCATTGCTTTTACTGAGCAGAGACAGACAAAGACAGGTGCATGGTATTGTCCGCTTTGTTCTCTATTTATACCCCACCAGGCACTTGATGTATTAGTTTTGTCACGTGCTACATTTTTTTTACAGACCTCATAAAACAATAGAAAGTGTCAAGTAGGAATGTTTGAAAACAGGTTTATTTTTAGTTTGACCTTTTCAATGTAGTTAAAAAATTAATGCGGTAAAGCACATTATCTTGATGAGTGTGTTAAAGTTCACTTTCATACTCCATTAGGAGGAGAGATATCAAGAAGCGCTTCCATGAATTTTTCTTTCAAATCTTCTAGGCTTAGGCAAAGTTTGTAAGACTCAGTTGCAAATTATACCAAGTATGTTGGTAAATATTTAACCATGCGCTATTCTGAATTGCAAACCTGTTGACAAAATGAATATTAATAACTAGACTCAGGCGTGCTATAATCAATAGTTATACAGCAATGTGGATTCTTCCTGTTCTCTTAACAATCAAGGCAGCTTAAGCTGTTTGGATAAATTTATGCTGTAAAAACTGGGCCTCTACTTTGCAAAATAAAATAATGAACTATGTTTACAGGGAAGTGTTTTAGTCATTACTTTATTGACCGTTGTCATATTATGCCTTGTGGAATGGTTTACTTGCTTTTTACCAGTCTGTTATACTGTTTTAAAAAAAATGGAGGCTGATTCTGGAGCCAAAAGAGAAAAGTAAATTTTTCATCAAATCCCTTTTAAATAATAACGTTTTAGTCTTTATTTATGTCTTATCAGTGTTTCCTGTTCCCCCCTTAGTGTATTACATGTGTGCATTTGAGACATTTAGTTTATTTTTGCTGCAATACGCACTGTCGGTGTATCATATTTCCCGTTTTGATCTCCATGCCACCGCCTGTTGAAGGACATTGTGGGTTGGCAAGCGGACCTGCGGTAATGTCACACGCTTTATTTGGAGGGTCAGTGTTTATAGTCCAACATTGTGTCGGTCACGTTTTTTTTTCTTCCCTCCCCTTTCTTTTTACAGCCTGAACCGGACACAGATTATCCGTGGACTAGATTTCGGGGACGGGGTTGAAAGTGGTCGCATGTCGGTTGAAACGGGCAAAGGGTTACAGGGGTCGTGTTCAGAAACAAGTCAACGTATGAATGCATTGATATGACGGAGTTGAGAATTGTCTTTGGACATTGTCCCTTGGTGTGAAACGCAGCCCTGGACGAGATATGTGAGCAATGTGTCATTAAGTTACTGTCACTCGGTTGCTGTTTAGACCTGAACTCAGCAGGCTTCTATATTTACTGTGTGAGGATTAGCAGGTCCAAAGCTTCGCCCAATTCAGCACCTGCTTGCTTCAGTCTATGTGGGGACGGTGCCGCTTGATTTATTGCTGCGTCTGCCCAGATTGTAACATAAAACAGTTCTATCAGTCGTTCAAAACACGGTAAATCCAGTCAGCTGAAATCAGAAAGATAAGTCAAGCTAATGTTTTTCACTGACTGATGCCAGGAATAATGGCGCAGCTGTCACTGAGGCTGTGACTGTTGCCATGAGGAGCGGGACAGGCTTCGTAGGAATGATGGCACCTCTATAAAAAAATGGAGCTAAATTGTTTGGGTAATAATAAAGTACTCAAATCAATTCTGAGAGTTACTTGACTTTTCTCTAGTTATTTTCATAATTAAACTGAAAACCTTTTGATAAATTAGTAGATTGAATCCTGCTCAAGATAAAATCCCATCTAAAGAGAAAAAAAAATACTTTAGGACATACATAACATGTTATACAAGCATGTTTAATTTCAGCATGCCACTGAACATGTTTTTAGTAACCCAACAGCTAAAACACAGATTTCAAAATTTTACTCAATGACAGTAATAAGGCTTGTGGATCTCTTTCTACGGGGCACCATTGTGTCAAGGGACTGCACAAGCAGTAAAAAAAATGAAAGTTATTTGACAGCAATACAATAATTGCTTGCGGGTGCTGTGTTTTCTTTGTTTTACACAATGTTAGCTCTGTAAGAAACTATAACTCTACTGCCAAATGAAGCTAAAGTCGGTATTCAATATATTCCTATTCACTGCTTATTAAATGGCCATTTCACATGTTGTTAAGAAACCGGAACTGCAGTTAAACAACTGTTGTTTTACAATATAACATACTTCAAACTAAAAACTGGAATTTTCTAGCGTGAGATTTTTTAAAAACTGTTTGGGATTTGTAACACCTTTTCTGTTTTTATTGTCACTATAGATATTTTTGCATCAAAAGCTATGTAAAACTGCACAATTGTATAATCAATCAATCAATCAATCAATCAATCAATCAATCAATCAATCAATCAATCAACCAATCAATCAATCAATCAATCAATCAATCAATCAATCAATCAATCAATCAATCAATCAATCAATCAATCAATATAATTGACCTTCTCTGTAAAAGAAAAAAACTCCAATCAAACATTTCAAATGTTTTCTTTATATTTCTTTAGGCCATGATTTATTTTCAAATGTGTTGTTAATCACAGTAATACACAGAATGTTTAGACATATTTTTGCAGAGCCCCGTAAAGAGACATTGAATGTAAATCATTTTTTTTTAATTTTCTCATGTGCACCAGATACTTTCTTATGCTTCATACACATTTACTAAACAATTAAGAACAAAAAACAACAATCTACTTCCAAAAAAGATAAGAGTCCAATGGGACCTTTCATTCAGCTGATTAGGCTCCAGTGGTAAGCCAGATGTCACCAGAATTTTATTTTACACGTTGTGTAAAGAGATTTCCACTTAATCTGATAAATGTCTCATCTAAGGGAAAAATATAAATGGTTTGAAGTTCTCTCCCAGATTTCCCAGGCAATAGATTAACACTGGATTCCCACTACAAGACAGTCATTTCAAAAGTGTGACATAATCGCTTATTGTTTAAAGCTAAAAAATTATAGAATGATTCAATCTATACATTTCTCAGCTAGAAAAGAATGTCTTTGCGACTTTGACCATCAGCTGGGATTAGCCTATAGTCTAAACTCTTTGAATGATAACAATAGCGGACCATCATCTGATCCATACAGACGTAGGTCTGTGTAACAAGTAATGATTAAAATGTCACATTCTGAGAGTTGCATAAACTACAATGAAGACAAAGCTAAGTTTTGGAGATGAAGCTGCACGCTAGAATGACTCCAATGAAAAAAGATATGTGGTCTGTTTGAAGGTGGTGTATACATTTTAGTAAATAAAGCTTAACAGAGATGATACAGAGGATTTATCAAAGAGAACAAGCATCCCTTCGGGCTTTATTGCCTGGTAAATGTACACCTGGCGAGTTTTAAGCAAAAATTTATTGTTAATCTCTTGCTCTTTCTCTTTCTAGGATGATCAAGTGGTGCTGCAGTGTACCGCATCCATTCTCAAGGAGCAGATCAAATTGTGTCTGTCATGTGAAGGATTCGGGAACAGGCTGTGTTTTCTGGAGACCACGTCAAATGCTCAGGTATAGAAAGAACACACGATTTGTTGCTTCTGGATTTGCCATTTCTTCTGCCCGTCAGGGTTCACTGGTCATGTTTTGTTTCAGAATGTCCCGCCAGACCTGGCAATTTGCTGTTTCATTTTGGAGCAGTCTTTGTCCGTGCGAGCATTGCAAGAGATGCTGTCTAACTCCCCCGTGGATGAGGTAGGGCACCGTTAAAGGAGGTTCTAAAATGCAATTCCCTCATTATTGGCGTACATGTGTCACTTAACGAGTAAAATGTACTACTTCCTTTTTATCCAATACATTTTAAATCTGACAACTGGAGGCGGTCGATTTGGACAAATGGGTAAGTGTTGCCCTCAGTTCTCACAGGGCCATAGCTATAGTTTTAACAGCATGTGTTGTGGTGTTATAGAGGAACTTTATTCAAAGTATGGATTAATTGATACATGTTTAGGAGAACACAGTTGTTCTGTGAACAAAATCATCAAAAACACTCTCCCACCTTCATTTATTAAATCTGGTATTCAATAGTCAGGTATAGTAAGCAAAAGCATGAATAAACAATCACAGTATAATAGGAAACAATCATTTATATTGCACGCTCTGTTTCCGTTTTTTGTATTGCTAATTAGCTTTGGTTTCACTGAGTTTAGTGTGTTTCCTTTTTTATTCACAAACACTGCATGACAATACAGTTATAAATACACGGCTGTTGTTTTTTTATCTCCCCTATTATTTCGTGCACACAATCTCTACATTACTGTGCGACAAACTGATCAACCTCGTTTTATAATTAAAGACTTAAATCACTTTGTCTTTGCTTTTTTCCCCCTCCAGTCATCGCAAGGTGGTGGAAGTCGAACCCTCCTGTATGGACACGCCATCCTCCTGAAGCACACTCACTCCAACATGGTGAGCACATTAACACTCAATGGCTCCATCAATGAGCAACAGACCTAAACATAAGACGCTTTCTGTTGTAGCAATTCAAAAGTTTTTAGCAGCTTAGAGTAAAGTCCAGTCAGTTTCAGTTTTCTGAGGAAGAAGAGCCGTTGTTGGGCCTTCTTCTCCAGGTGGGAGGTGTTTACGGACCAGGAGAGGTCAGAGGAGATCTGAATGCCCAGTGGGCGGAGCTGGTTACACACTCCACCACCGCCCCCTGTGTGCCCCGTTCAACACTGTATTACCACAGTGTTGAAGGCTGAGCTGAAGTCCATAAAGAGCATCCTAGCATAGGTGTTTGGATGCTGCAGATGAGTCAGAGCTGAGTGAAGTGAACGGCGTCCTCCGTGGAGCGATTCTCCCTGCAGGCAATCTGCAAGCTTTTCCAGGCCAGCAGGGTTGGTGTCCTTGATGTGTTGCAGGAGGATCCTCTTGAGAACTTCATGATGACAGGGGTCAGAGTGACAGGAAGATAATTGTTGAGGCAGGTGATGGTTGGTTTTTTGGGAACATGCACGATGACTGAGGGCTTCAGGCAGGCAGGGATTGTGGAGAACTGCTGGGAGAAGGTAAAGATGTCCAGAAAGACCCCAGCTAGTTGGTTAGCACATGATTAAAGCAACCGACCTGGCACCATGTCTGGACATGCGGCCTTGTTGGTGTTCGAGGAAGAAGTCACTTGGTGCAGCTGGAGGACGAGAGGCTGATGGTGCTCCTCTGGCTGGGGAAGATGTGCCCTCTTTAAATACATCCCAGTCTGTGTTTTCAAACAATCTTGTAGAGCTGAGCTGGCCTCCTCACTCCAAACCTGAATGGTTTTGATCACAGGTCTGGTTCTGCAGATCAGTGGCTTGTAGACATGGATCAGGTCCACAGAGATGTGGTCTGATGATCTAAAGAGAGGAGCTGCAGCAGCCTTTTATGCTCCGGTTGATGTTGCAGTATACTTGCTTTAATATATTTTTGTCTCTGGTCAAGGAATTTAACATGATTAAAGTCTCCAGCAACCAATTACAGCTGATTCTGGGTTACTGTTCATTTGACTGGTAGTAGGGCTGTATAGCTCCTCTGAGGCTAGGTTCTGACAGCCTTTGCAGCTGTGCGTCAGGTGTTTTGGATGTATATAGATATATATGGATAGCCTATGGATATGATAGGTATATGGATATGTATATATGGATAGCCCTCCACCTCTGCATCTCTCTGTGGCTGCAATCCGGCCCGATCTAAACAAAGAGCGGTCTGCTAGCTGCAGCGCAGCATCGGGTATGTTGCCATCTACCATGTATCCATAAAGGTAGCAACACAGCTGTTCATCTTGCATGCAGTGATTCTTAGCCGGATGTCGTTGAGTTTTTTGCGAGGGACACGACTAAACACAGAAGAACTGAGGGAGATGTACTTCCTATGGTAAAAATAAGATTATCTCAAAAAGAAAAATGGAGAGAAGACAAAGTTAATAAAATCAATAACTTGCAATGATGTCTTAATGCATCTCAATAATCCAGGTACAAAAAAAATGGATAGGTCCTCTGGACAAGTTCTTCTTTGTTGAAGCATTTCATCTCTTCTCCAGGAGACTTCTACAGTCTAAAAAATCTGAAAATGTGGTTTGATGTGACGTGACAAGAAAACCTCAAATTGGAAGTGAAAATACTATTTATTTAGAGTTGTTTTATTTAATTTTATCCAAGGGGAGGGTTTGAAGCAAATTGAAAAAATCTAATTCAAAACGAAAACAACGATTTTTTCATTCAACCAGTTTAAAAATGCACTTTGAAGGAATGACACAGTCTTTTCACTTTTTTCAGTGTAGAGATGTAGATAAACTCAGCCTTATAAGCAGTACCCTTACATAGTGGATCAACAAGTTTAAGTGTGACAATCAAAACGTTGCTGTTCCATCACAGCACTAACGATTGGTTGGTAGCCTGATGGTCCTCTTTAGCATGTTGACAACCAGTTTTGATTGTCACACTTGAACTTGTTGATCCACCGTGCAAAGGTAGCGTTTATTATAAGACTGAGTTTACCTACAACTCTACAGACTGAAGAAGTCTGCTGGAGAAGAGACGAATTGTTTTAACAATGACGAACCCGTCTAGAGGACATATATATATATTTTTGTAATAGGTGATGATGTTTAAACAGAAAGTAGCAATGGACAATAGCAGAGTTAGAAAAATTATCAGAAAGTCCTCTAGCAGCCTAAACCTATCGTCAAGGGGTGGACCACTTCAGTCCTTTAGGACCTGACTGTGTAAGATGTTTCCCTGCTCACACACTCCTCTTTTGATCTAGTGGCTTCAGGTTTGTAGGGCCAACACTTCTAAAACATGCAGAGCACTGCCTCTATGAGGACTATATTTGACCACCTCTGTACAACATCTCTGTGCAGAAGATCACTTTAACCCCTCTAACAAGCTTCAGATGACCATTGTATTATTTTCTAAAGGCTTTAAAGTCCATGATATTCCACAAACCTAATATGTTGTCTGTGTTTTCACACCACAGTACTTGAGCTGCCTGACTACTTCTCGGTCATTGACGGATAAGTTGGCTTTCGACGTGGGCTTGCAGGAAGAATCCACAGGTGGCTTTAGATGTTACTACTCCATATAAACCACGGCAACATATGTGAATTTAAGAAACGTACAGATTTTATTTCATTCATCGGTTTTAGGCGAGGCCTGCTGGTGGACCATACACCCAGCCTCCAAGCAGAGATCTGAGGGTGAAAAGGTCAGGGTGGGAGATGACCTCATTCTTGTCAGCGTCTCTTCAGAGAGATACCTGGTAACCATCATTCTATTGATATTACACAATTCTTGTTTGTTAATCAGTCTTACTAATTTGATACTCTGATCAGCACCTTTCCTACGCAAGTGGCGACCTAATGGTGGATGCGTCCTTCATGCAAACACTCTGGACCATGACCCCTGTTATGTCTGGCTGTGAGCTTGCTGAAGGTCTGTAGTTCCCCCCCCAAACTCACTTTGTCCATAAAGATTGACATTGTGTCATAAAAAAAAACGTGTTGCCTTCCAGGTTTCTTGATTGGAGGGTATGTGCTCAGACTCTTTCATGGACATATGGACGAGTGTTTGGCCATCCCAGGTGCAGAGCAGGGGGACGACCAGCGCAGGTGCCTGCCGCATTGCCTTGACAGATCTTTTTTTCCCCCTCTGCATTGCTATAAATTTTTACCGTCCATGTCAGCTTGCTATCTGAAAATTTCCGAATGCATCTGAACATTATTCTCGGTATCCCAGAGTTGCCCATTATGAAGGCGGTGCCGTGTGCAGTCATGCTCGATCCTTATGGAGACTCGAGCCACTGCGAATCACGTGAGTGTCTTGCCTTCTTCCTCGGTTCTAAATGACTGACACTGCCTAGAAAGACTGTGTTTTTGTTTATGCCTTTTTGCTTTTTAACAGGTGGAGCGGAGGCCATATCAAGTGGGGACAGTCTTTCCGGATACGACACATAACGACAGGCCGATACTTGTTCCTCGATGAGGAGAAGGGACTTCTGTTGGTGGACCCAGAGAAAGCCAACTCCAAGATGTCCGCTTTCTGCTTCAGAATTTCTAAGGTTTTTGTTATAAAGACTCAGCTGTGGCATACTTTTATTTTAGCTTTTCCAAATGAGAAGTGAAGATGTTAAGAAAATCAAACTTTTTCTCCTATTAAAGGAAAAAATTGAAGTGACCCAGAAGCGGGATGTGGAAGGCATGGGCATACCGGAGATTAAGTATGGGGAGTCTATGTGCTTTGTGCAGCATGTATCCTCTGGCCTTTGGCTTACCTATGCTGCTGTGGATGCCAAATCTGCTCGTCTAGGACCTCTCAAAAGAAAGGTACAGTATGTCAGTATTACAGCTAATTGTAGCAGCTTCTAACAGTGTTTTTGTTTTATATAAGCTGCATCGCAAAACTATTCCTACTCTTCAATCCTCTTCCATGTTTTGCCATGTTAATTCCACAACATGTGTCAGATGAATATAATAAGTGAAACATGAGATAGCAAATATAGATGACGTAAGGGAAAATTGCAAACAGATTTTTATAAACCCTTGCAAGTGAAAAAGGTGTGGTGTGCATTTGAATACAGCCTTTTTCACTCTGATACCCCTTTAATAAAATCCATAGTAGAATATTTTTTATAAAAGATACATACTTAGGGAATGTGCAAATTTAATCTCAGTTTAAATACAGCTGCTCTGTGACAGCTTCAGAAGTTTGTGTATATATATATATATATATATATATATATATATATATATATATATATATATATATATATATATATATATGTGTGTGTGTGTGTGTGTATATATGTACATGTTTACTCTAATTAAGTTTAAATAAAAGATAGGTGGAGTTGATAGTTGCTGCAGAAAGACTGGATGGAAGTTTACATTCCTGCGGGACAATAACCTGGAATATATAACCAAAGATCCAATCAAATAGTTGAGATCAAAGAATATTCATACGTTAGAATGACATTGTGAAATTCCAGCTAAAATTTCAATTAAGAATCTGCAATAAATCAATCTCAACAGATACTCTCCATCATATTTGTCTGAGCTTGAGCTCTACTTCTAAAGAAGACTGGGGGAAAAACTTAATCTTTAGTTCGGCAAAGTTTCTGGAAAGACAGTGTGTAAACGTTGGTTTTAAGTGTCTATGATTTTGGTTCCTAGGCCATACTCCATAAAGAAGGTCACATGGATGACGCACTTACGGTGGCTCGATCCCAGACCGAAGAGTCTCAAGCTGCCAGAATGATTTACAGCACGGCAGGCCTCTTCAACCAGTTCATCAAGTAACTCTACTATTACTTCTTTGTCTCCCTCTGTGAAAATGTTTCTTTTGAACCTGTTTCCTGGATGCTCTTTTCGCGGCTCCAGGGGTTTGGATGCGTTGAGCGGCAAAAACAAATCTGCTAACCCGCCATCCCTGCCAATGGACGCGGTGGTGCTCTCACTGCAGGATCTCATCTTTTATTTCCGACCGCCTGAGGAGGAACTGGAGCACGAGGACAAGCAGTTCAAGCTTCGCTCCCTGAAGAACAGACAGAACCTTTTCCAGGAGGAGGTTGGTCAGCCTAATGAGGATTTACGTAATTACTAGGAATGGGCTCAATATTTAATGTCACTTTAATAGAAATGTTTTTTTTTCCAACTCCACCTGTAAGATTTCTTCTTTTGTAACAGGGAATGATTAACCTCGTGCTGGACTGCATCGATCGGCTCAATGTGTACAACACTGCAGCCCACTTCTCAGAGTATGCTGGCGAGGAAGCTGCCGAGTCATGGAAGGAGATCGTCAACTTACTGTATGAACTCTTAGGTAAGTCCAGCAACTTTTGTTACTGTGCAACACATCCGTTTCCCCCCCCCTCCCCCACCCCCAAAGATGCCACATTACTTGTACTTCCTGCTTCTCCTCTTCCTTGAAGCTTCTTTGATCCGGGGAAACCGGGCCAACTGTGCTCTGTTCTGTGACAACCTGGACTGGCTGGTCAGTAAGCTGGATCGTTTGGAGGCATCCTCAGGTATCAGTGGCAGAACGGTTTGGTCGTTTGTGTTCATTCTTTCCAAAAAAAAAAAAAAATTGTTGTATCCATGTTAGTGGCATCAATTTGGGTGGTATACATACAAAAATATTGCCTGAAATACTGTATCTATTTTAAAGTGGGGGAAAAAGTTACATTATTTAAGGTTTGGTGATAGCAATGATTTCTTTTTATCCTCATGTGAAATCTTCTGCGTCATCCAAGACCCATTTACTCTAATGAAGTTTAAATAAAAAAATCCTACTCAACAACGTTGCTTTGGAGGAAACTATGTTGCTTTACCATCATTTCCAGTGTAGCACAATGCAAAACCAATGCTTGGCCTTTTCTACCTGAAACCCGAATGAAAATCAAAGTTTTTATTTACTTATAATTTCTGGATTTCTCGGACAGCTTGGGGCCTTCTCTGAATACCTTGAAGGCCTCGACAGCTCAACACTGCCGGTACTACTGTGTGTGTCTTTATTTGCGTGATAGGCATTCTGGAGGTGTTGTACTGTGTTCTGATTGAGAGTCCAGAAGTGCTGAATATTATCCAGGAGAATCACATTAAATCAATCATCTCTCTTCTGGACAAGCACGGGCGCAACCACAAGGTCCGTGAAATTCAAGTCCTTTTTTCTAGACTGCTTCTAAGAGCAGTGCATTAGCTGATGGTATTACTGACGGATCTTTATCAACCGTTTCCCTCTAGGTTCTGGATGTGCTGTGCTCTCTGTGTGTATGCAACGGCGTGGCTGTGAGATCTAATCAGAATCTGATCACGGAGAACCTACTTCCAGGTCGTGACCTTCTTCTTCAAACCAGCATTATCAACTATGTAACCAGGTGGGTCGGTTTATATGAGCGCACACTCTTTTCTCTCTCTTTGCAGAGTTTTTTTTTTTTCTTTAATTTAGCCAGTTCAACTGAATGAAGTTTCTCTTTTCTAATGGTTTAGCATGAGACCCAACATTTTCCTCGGAACTTGTGAAGGATCCACTCAGTATAAGAAGTGGTACTTTGAGGTGATGGTGGATCACGTGGAGCCGTTCATCACCGCCCAGCCGTATCACCTACGCGTGGGTTGGGCTCTGACGGAGGGCTACAGTCCTTACCCCGGTGGCGGGGAAGGCTGGGGGGGTAACGGGGTCGGCGATGACCTCTACTCCTACGGCTTTGACGGGCTCCAACTTTGGTCAGGTAAAGTAAGCGTGGTATGATTTGAGCAGACATCCTTAACAAGAATTTGACGACAAAAAAAACCCCAAATCAAACAATCGTTATGTTGTGTTCATTATAGAAATAGGAAAGTGATTAAAGTTTTTTGGCTGATACCTGAGCTTGGATTTTATAAAGCTATTTCCTGCTGGTACACATTTCTCTTTGTGTACTACAAAAAAACAACATTCAAAAATATGGTTTCCTTATTAAAAACAAAAAACATAACTAATGATCTTCTGGGAAAAAAAAGGATGATTACAGTAAAGTCCCCCAAGATGCTGTAAAACCCAGAGGCAACACCGAATTATGCCACTCTCAGGTAATCATGACTATACTGTTGTTTCAAAGGATATAAAACTCTTAAAGCTGTGACTTTCTTAAACTTTCTTCAGTATGTTATTCAGTGAGTAGCGCAATAAGCACAATTTGCACTGTTAGCATTACTAACTGTAAAACAGTCTCTGTTTTACAGTTAGTAATGCTATGCACCATTAAAGTGCACCATTAAATTAGCTCTGGGATTCCCAAAAGATGCAAAGACCAAAGGGATAAAACAGGTTCAGCCCATTTGTTGTGGCCTGCATGAAACATTAACATTTTGCCACAGACAGCGCTGTGACAGTTCATCCTCAGCAACAACTGTTTCAAAATCAACTTCAGTCAAGTAAAATCAATGAATCCTTGTGCATAGTTAATCACCCAAACATTGCACACTACGTTCAAAATAATCCAGTTTAGTCATATTCAATGATTTAGAATCTTATTGAAAATAGAAATTCATTTCAGTAACATAATTCACCATGTGAACACATTAATTACACTCAAATCGATGTTGGTAGGCCTTTATCTCTATTAATTACCATGATTTTCTGCTTACGGCTAATAAAATCACGGCTTTTAAAATTAGAAGATAGGTCAGACCACTTCAAAAATATATCAATGTTTGATACAGAAATGTGTGTTTAACGAGAACCATGTTCAATATAGCTTGTCATACGAAAAAAGGTACTTTTAATGTGATAAACAAACCAAATCCGAACGCATACTGTAATTTATAGAAGGTGACTGCATATGAAGCCTTTCATAAATTACCATGTCGAATTTTGTCTAGCATTTGTAATTTTTGCATCGTATTTTTTATATTGTCCAAATTCTTAACCCAACTACTCTCGCTTATCTATGAGTCACAAAATGAGTCTAAACTTTTAAAAACATTTTTGAAAAATGGCCCCTTTGACCTGACTTGTAACTGTGGTCACATTTAACCCTCTTTTTACCTATCTTCCAAAGCAGAAGTGATTTAGCATGTTTTGTTTGTTATTGACAAAATAATACTGAATAGCTGCAAGATAACAAAAGCCACGATGGTTTTGGGAAACGGAGAAATAAAATTAATTCTCTCCACTTTGCAAATAATGCTACGTCCCATCCATCCGTTGCCTATACCCACTTACCCATGGAGGGTCACAGGTGGGCTGGTGCCCATTTCTATTCGACAGACATAAAGCAAGAATAATTCCTGGTGGACAATATTTAATTAATGTAATTTTAGTAGTAAGGGGGTTACAACACTTAAACATTACTCTAAAATCCTAAAAATTAGTATTTAAGCACATTAGCTGGGGAAATAAACTTCAGTCGTGTATATTAATGACATCTGGGCATTTATTTTATTTATACTTACCTGTACGACTATCTGACAGAAAATGTTGCAGTGCAGCCTCCTCTGGATTTCCCAACCATAAATAATAATACTAGAGTGCAAAAATCTTCAGTTTAATCTATTAATTTTGGTGGTTTTAGCATGAGACTAAATTCCAAAGCAAAGCCAAAAGTTTTATAATCAAGCTTCAAGCGAGAGAAGAGGCAACCTTTATCACTCCAGGTCTCCAAGGAGGCAGCAAAAACTGTTTGTGTGAGCACAACAGCTCATCTGCGTCTCTGCTGCCTGCGGACACACACTGGCCATAGAAAATACAAATTTATTTTAAGAAGCTTTGTGCATTTGCATATTTCCTTTGATTACATTTTTAAACATATTAATAGCTAATGGGTCTTCTTCCCCCAAGTTACCTCTTCAACAGGGAACATGTTGTCCTCAGAATACCTAATTGTTTGCCTTTAGGTAAGGTACATTCACTGACTGGAAAGAATATTGTATGTTCCGGTTTCTGATCACCAACTCAGTGGGGGAAACATAAAATCGTCTGATTCCAGGCACAGACTGACATCTCTCTGTTTCTCCGGTCAAAGTTTTCATGCTGGATTTACTTTCAGGGCGCGTACCACGGCATGTTGCGTCTCCCAACCAGCACACTCTGGCAGCGGAGGACGTGGTCAGCTGCTGCCTGGATCTGAGTGTGCCGAGCATCTCCTTCCGTATCAACGGGCACCCTGTTCAGGGGATGTTTGAGAACTTCAACCTCGACGGTCTGTTCTTTCCGGTCGTCAGTTTCTCTGCGGGCGTTAAGTACGGCACTTTCAACCTTTTTAATTCTCAGAGTCTCTTCTTCTTTCCTCACCCCTGGCTCAATATGAGCTTTCAAATGTCTATTATTTTTGTTCCACACTCAAGGCTGCGGTTTCTTCTCGGGGGCCGTCATGGCGATTTCAAGTTTCTTCCCCCTCCTGGCTACGCCCCCTGCTATGAGGCGGTGCTGCCCAGGGACCGCTTGCGGATTGAGCCCATCAAGGAATACAAACATGATTTTAACGACGTCCGCAACCTGCTTGGTCCGACCCAGTCCCTGTCCCACACAGCATTCACTCCCTATCCTGTGGACACAATTCAGGTAAAAATGCTGCTTCATACCAAGGAAGTTGTGGCTCTTGCAACACATATGGAGTAAACAACAAATTCTGATTTTAGTCAAATGTCTATTTCATCTTTTTGTATGCATCTCATGTTATGGCATTGAGCTTGAAACACAACTGCATTTTGCACAAAACTCATGTCACCGTGGTTTTACCCTTGATGGAGTTCAGTGATGTCCTTTTTATCTTTCAGATTGTACTTCCTCCTCATTTGGAGCGCATCCGTGAGAAACTTGCAGAAAACAGCCATGAGCTATGGGCTGTTACTCGCATTGAACAAGGGTGGACATTTGGACTAGTGGGTGTTCTCAGGATCGGACATTTTTACTTTATTTATGTGGATGAACAATAGCTTGGAAAACAAAAACAAAAATCGTCTAAAGAAATATTCGTGTTTAACTTTTTGTATTTTTTTTTTGAAGTTTCGTGACGACAACAAGAAGATGCATCCCTGCCTGGTAGACTTTCAGAGTTTGCCCGAGCCTGAGAAGAACTACAATTTAGCAATGTCAGGAGAGACGCTGAAGTACGTAAAGTCTGAAACCTGGGCTTTTAAGTCTTTGTTCTACTAATCAAGGTTTCCCAACATGAGCTTTGATCTTTAGCTACCTTTAGATTTAAATTGTATTGCCGGACTTCATTCTCTAATCTATTTCTTATATTTGTACCCAACGTGATGATTTCTCGAAACCCACAACGTCAATTTAAGATTGGTTCTAATTTGGTCCTCAAGCACATTTATGGATGTGAATGGATCGTTTTCACTTTCATTTTAGAGGCAACATCTTTACAGAAAAATTTAAAACGTCTTTGAAAGGTTCAGTAAACACAACGTATTCCAATTTTGTTAATCATCAATCTTTTTTCCGGTCAATTTCCCAGTCATTAAGGCCAGAAAAAAATCAGCCGACCTTAACTTTAACTCACAAGCAGAATTGTGTGCACCCTTTCACTAAACGTGACTAAATGCAGCAAGCTTTTCAAAGGAAGATCAACCCATATCCCATGCTTGCTGCTCAGAATAGGAAATAAAGTCACAGTCAACCCAAAAATTGTTGGATGTTGGGTTGACTGTCGGTCAACGGGGTGAACATGTTTGTGAATGGGTTAAAGATTGTGGTGTGAACGCTCTGGGGTCATCAAACTTGATAAAGCGCTACACAAGTACAAGCCATTTACTATTTTAAAAGGCAAATATGCAAGGCTATTTTTGTGTTTTGGGTTTACAATGATTTATGGCGTTCTTTTCTACAAAAAAAAAAACTAAAAAAAAAAGTCAGACTGTGTTGTTCAACTAAGACATATCTTGTTTGTTTTGTTTTTTTGTTGAGAGGGCAAAACATAAAATTAGTTATGCTGTTTAATTGAAACAAAATAAAACATTTTGTAATGATTTTGGCCTGTGTAGCAAAAGGCTAGGACACTGGACATTGCTTGTCTAAAACTTCTATCCACCCATCCTTTGATCCACATGTTTTACAGTCAGTCAGTTTCTGGTTTTTGGAAGTTTTTTACCATAGGATTAAGGAATGTTCGTCATAAATGAACGGTAATAAATAAAAGAGGAAAGCGTGAATGTTTGACATCGATAATGGGTATGAACTAAAGTCTAATGCCTTTACTGTAACAGGACTCTGCTTGCTCTGGGCTGTCATGTGGGAATGGGAGATGAAAAAGCAGAGGAAAATCTGAAAAGAATCAAGCTCCCCAAAACGTGAGCTGCAACACGTTGTTATACGACAACATTTGAGTTTGCAACCTTGGAATGTTTTTCCCCATTTAGGATAAATGCCAAAGTGGTTCTTTGAAAGATCCGCTTAGCCCTCATGTAACAACGTGCTGTTTGTTAGTTACATGCAGACAAATGGGTACAAGCCAGCTCCCTTGGATCTCAATCACGTCAAGCTGACTCCAAATCAAAACACATTAGTAGAGAGACTGGCAGAAAATGGACACAATGTGTGGGCAAGAGATCGGGTTCGACAGGGCTGGACATACAGTATTGTGCAGGTATCAACTTTTTTGTGCACAAATGATGCGACTGTGAGTAATAAAAATTTAAAGACATAATGGCTGCATGAATGTTTACTATTCAACTGATTCGGCTTTAACTTTGTTTGGATTTCTTTCAAATAGGACATAATGAACAAACGCAATCCCCGCCTGGTTCCCTACAACCTGCTGGATGAAAAGACAAAAAAGACCAACAGAGACACAGTTTGTGCAGCGGTTCGCACGCTTATCGGCTATGGCTACAACATAGAACCACCTGATCAGGAGAGTAGTAAGTCTGTACTGCTTTTTGTATTTGCTGTATTTTTTTATAAAGATTTGAGGAGGAGGAGGTACAACTCCAAATGTGAGACCAGTTCTGAAGGTTTTCATAACACGTACCATCTCAATTAATACACGTTTTGTTTGAAGAACCAGCATACCGTCAGAGATTTTTAAACTGTGATACAATTGGACTTGGACCATTTAAGTAATTTAGTTATATTATAGAAAAAATAAAAATATTCAGAGTAAGATCCCTGGAAATCAGGAGTCCAAGTAGGAAACAAAATTGTTTCTCTGAGACCCCGAACTTAATATCTAATTTTGCTGCCTTCAATACAAACCCCAGAGACATCTTTGATAAAGGTCAATTTATTGGGTTCTCTAGCAATTTCTAATATCAAATCTTATTATGATACACACAGCACTTTACAGCCTCCTGTAGAGAATATGTTACCAGAATGTTTATTAGGTCATAATGCAGAGATTTTCTAACCTGGCCGGCCAGATTGATAATGTGCAGCGCTCTAGTTCTGCACATTATCAATCTGGGACTGCTCCATTTGAATCCGTTTGGTGAAAGGAGAGAATTTCAGAACTCTCTGAGCTGATTGGCCAAAGCGACACCTAGTGCCTGCCTACCAAAGGTTGGTGTTAGCCAATCATCGTATCAAATGAAATGTAAGCAGCAGGCATCATGAGAAACCACAAGAAGGTAAGCTAGTTAAGGCACTTCTTGCTGTTTTACAATCAAAAAAGAAATCTGGAATTTGTACAAAACAGATGTTACAGCAGCAGCTTCTTTGTGTTATGTTTTGTTATGTTTGTGTTGGTTCGCCTGTGGGCACAGCCACTCTTGCTTTCATTGCATCGATATGTCCTGCCTTAAACCTCAGTACCGCAACATGATTGGCCCAGACCATTTTTGGTTCAAACACAAACTGTTAAAGCCGGAGCGGTACAAGATGGATTCTTGTGTATTTGTGAACTCATAAATACAGCAAGAATTCATCTTGGGGGCAAGGTTAGAGGTTTGCATTATTAGCTTGCATTGCTGGTATTAAAACCTGTGCACTGTGCATATTGTTTATCACAAACAAAGAACACAACTAGTGCCAGCTTATGTTTGTGCTTTGATATTTTGAAATGTTCGCCACTACACTTCTCGCTTGGGAAGTTTGCAATAGAGAACAGATAAATGAAACTTTTTCATGCCTTTGATTCTTGTTACAGTATGCTTACACTGTCTGGAAAAAGATCAAAATTATGTAAAAGAGAGAGTTTAGTGAAATATTTGTATATCCGGACATCCTTTTCTATCCAGTTGTCTAAACTTCCTCATTTTCTAAATTTTCTTTTCTTTCTTCCTAGTTTTATTCCTTCTGTCCTTGTTTGGGTCCCTCCATTGTGCCTTGTGTCCATCCTGTCTTATGTACCATAAAAATAACTAATAAAGTTTCTTATGAGTACCTGTAAAGGCAGGCCCATTCCCTCCAGTAGTCTTTGTATCGCAGTTTGAGAACCCGGGTTGTATCTTGTTAATTTCTGCTATTTTCTTGCTCTAGGTGGGCATGGACCAGGTAGCTCGCGTGGAGATAAAATCAGAGTGTTCAGAGCTGAGAAATCTTACGCCGTCACTCAGGGGAAGTGGTACTTTGAGTTTGAAGCCGTGACAGTAGGCGAGATGAGAGTGGGCTGGGCTAGGCCCAGTGTTCGTGCGGATACTGAACTGGGTGCTGACGAGTTGGCCTATGTCTTTAATGGCTTCAAGGTGGGATGCAGATCAAGTTTTTGTTACTTCTGAAATTACGCTGAACCTATTTTGATGCTAACCTCCTTGAAAAATGTTGTATTAGTCACAACGCTGGCATGTGGGGAATGAGCCGTTTGGTCGCCAATGGCAGTCTGGTGATGTGGTGGGTTGTATGATCGACCTCACAGAAATGAACATCATGTTTACTCTCAATGGAGAAATGCTGATCAGTGACTCAGGCTCCGAAATGGCTTTCAAAGATATTGAAATAGGGGAAGGTGAGTAAGTTTCTAAAACAGAGCAGAAATACTGGATCTAACGCATACTGATCGAGATGTATCAAACATTTCTAGGTTTCATACCTGTGTGCAGCCTGGGCCTGTCACAAGTTGGAAGAATCAACCTCGGACAGAATGTCAGTAGCCTTCGTTACTTTACCATCTGCGGCCTGCAGGAGGGATTTGAACCATTTGCTATCAACATGAAACGAGACATTACCATGTGGTTCAGTAAAAGCCTTCCGCAGTTCATCACTGTGCCCACGGATCATCCACATATTGAGGTATTGCTGCAATGCTTTCTTGAATTAGTTCTAAATGTCAGTTTGCCACATTACAATATAACTTCCTTGTGCTGTTTCTCCAGGTTTCACGTGTTGATGGGACAGTGGACACTCCCCCTTGTCTTAAGGTGACCCACAAGACATTTGGGTCTCAGAATGCCAACACGGACCTGCTGTTCTTCAGAGTCAGCATACCAATTGAGTTTCATGAGACGTTCAAAGTCCAGGCGGGGACGACTCTCCTAACTAGGACTCTGACCATTCCCGAAGACCAGGATTTAGAGGTCGACCCAAACTCGGACTATGAGATACTCAAGAAGTCAGCGACTCGCAAAGAACAGGAAGATGACAAGAAGGAATCCTCCGTGCCTAAGGAGACTTCGGTCAGTAAAAATGGAGAGAATGAGAAGGACGCCTCCACTGAGAAAAGCAAGAAGAAAGGGTAGGTGGTCATTTTGGATTTTGGGACAGACAGATAAATTTGTTTTGTTTGCAGCTATCAACAAAATCCAACCATAGCCAAACATTTTGAGACCAACAGAGATGTATTATTTTTTTTCCAAAAGTTAACTACTTTAGTGTTGTTGGATCTATTTGTCAGATGTTTAATGGCTTTTATTGAAAGACATGTCAACTTTATACCAAACATCAATAGGTTCTAAATGAGATTAAGATCTGTACACCAAACATGTTTTTTTTTCTTAACCACTTTATCACTTTTACCTTGTGATGTGGTGCTCCAAAATTATAAAGCTATTTCTGAATCTGTGAGTAAAGTTGCTTTTGGATGAGGTTTTGAAACGTTCTTTCTTCAAGGCAGTCCACCACTTTGGATGAAGAGCAACCCCAGATATGGATGATCTTATTTTAATATCAATGATTTTATTTATATAGCACAACAAGTGTTGCAAAACTAAATTATCAATTGAAAAGCATCTCAAACTACTGGAACCAAACACCAAAGAATAAAGATAGGTCTTGAGCAAAGATTTAACAGTCTCAACAATCTCAGCGGTCCGTATCCGAAAAGGTTAACATTTTGCATTTTTTGTGCACAAATTGCAAAGACCTGAGGTACATCTGAGAGAAACTGGTTGGTCGAGCAAAATGCTCTTACTGGAGGTCATAAAAGTATGTTGGGGCCAAGCCTTTTAAAACTTCAGAAGCAAGCAATATAATCTTGAAATCAATCCTAAAACAAATAGGAAGCCAATGGAGAGAAGCCAGAACCAGAGTTATGTGTTGATCTTATTTAGTACCTGTTAGAAGACAAGCTCTTATTATGTTTCACTTTCAGCACGAGACACCACTGTCACCCTTACTACTCTGGACACTCATTTATACAGTACAGTATATCACACTGTACGGAAGACTTTAGAAGCAAAGTGGTGGCAGTATGTGTTTCCATGCAGATCAATGACTTCAAGGACATCTCTATTTTAAAGTCACCTTTAATCTTCTCTTCTAATTCAAACAAGTTGACCGCCTTATAGCAGCAGCTCTGTTGTCAGAGACACTTCCCACTGAATCAACCGCTAAGAGCAATACAATTATGCAGGTCATTTTGTGGCAAAACAAAACACATAAAGGAACTAATTTGCACTAACTTTCATTGCATATTAATTTTGCAATTAACTGCATTTTATATGGTCAATTTCATAGCAACCTAGAGTCAATGCAAATTGACACTTTAAAAACTGAACCAGTAAAGTTGCAAGAAACAAACAAACAAACACCTAACCAACGATTTTTGTCGGTCTGAAAACATTTGGCCCAGACTGTACTATACAGACTAACTGGTACTCTCATTCACAGTTTCCTATTTAAGGCAAAGAAGGCTGCAATGATAACTCCGCCCCCTGTCGTTCCCACGCTGCCTCGCTTAGTGGAAGACGTGGTACCAGATGACAGGGACGACATGGACATAATCCTGAACACCACAACTGTACGGCTATTATTCACAGTTATTTCATCATTGCATCTATGATACAGTGAAAACAATTTAGATGCCAAAATCTTAAATTCAGTGTTTCTTGTATAACATTGACAAACAAGTTCAGTGCCTTGACCAATTTTCCACTTCCTTTTTCAGTATTATTACTCAGTGCGAATATTCGCAGGGCAGGAACCGGGGGGCGTGTGGGTAGGCTGGGTCACACCAGACTATCACCTGTACGATCTTCATTTTGACCTCAGCAAAGTGAGAAACGTAACGGTCACTGTTGGGGACGATAGAGGCAACATTCACGACAGGTGGGATTTGTTACAAGAAGCCAAGTCATTTTTTTTTTGCCCTCAAAAATAAGCGGCATGCTGGAAAGCTCAGAGTTTTACTGGATCCTCTGTCTTCTGTAGTATAAAACGCAGTAACTGCTACATGGTGTGGGGAGGAGAGTTTGGCAATTCCCAGCAAACCCGCGTCAGTCAGGAGGACTTTGTGATTGGCTGCCTTGTTGATTTGGACACAGGACTCATGACGTTCACTGCCAATGGGAAAGAAATAAATACCTTCTATCAGGTTTGTGGGTTTCAGACTTAGTGAATTGAAGTTCTCATCAAGTCCCAGTCATATACGGCATCATCTGCTTTCAGGTGGAGCCGAACACAAAGCTTTTCCCGGCCGTCTTCGTTCAGCCTTCCAACCAGAATGTGATTCAGATTGAACTCGGCAAGCTCAAGGTGAACAGCCAAGACCTGTTATGTTACTAAATCTTCATCTACACCCCTGTTGTACAGGTTTTATTGAGAGGTTATGAGTGGCTGTTGTCTTACCCGAACTAGATACCTCTCTTTGCATCTTCAGTTAATGAAAATCCAGATTTGTTCGGAACCTCAAATTAACAGCTGCAGGAGATCTGAGACCAAAGTGGATATTTGCACTCTCAAAAATTCATAATAGATTACATTGAAATTATTTCATAGGGCTTAAAAACATATTTTGATACCATTAGATAGTTACTCACAAAGAAGCCAGTTGATTATTGATACATGAAACAAGAGGTAGTACTGATAAGGGATACCTTAATAAAAAGGTAAAGCATAGTAGAAATCATTTAAGTCCGTGTTTAACAGTTAGAAATAAAGACAGAAGTGACCTGTACAATAGAGTGATGTTGACCATTTTGAGCCAATTAGAGATTGTTTCCAGTTAACTGCTGATATCTAACTTACTGTTGTAGAACCCTGATTAACCAGATGAACCGTTCAATCAGTTCAATCACTTTCCATTCTGGACACTTTTTGCATCTTTTAGCTTCATCAAACTTCAGTTTTACACGCATCACTGATATTCAAGTGTAAAACTATCTGGTTCTGGTAAACTGTTAATTCTCCTAATCCGCTCTGGTTTAAGGGTTCATGAACCAGTATTTACATAAAAGCTAGAACATTTTTTGAAATTGAGTTTGGATTGTGAGATAGTAGAAGTTGAGTTATAAGATAATAGAAGTCTGATTCAGTCTCAATCCATTAAACTGAAGACCTTATCCTGAACCTACAGGGCTAGTTAATTTGGATATATACTAAATTTAAATGCAAAGAGACTTATTCACCAAAGGTTACAGAACAACTGCTTATAAGTTCACTCCAAATGTTTTTTTTTTCTCACTAACTTTATGGTCGGTCATTCCTATCTTACCAGAACATCATGCCCTTATCAGCGGCCATGTTTCGGAGTGAACGCAAAAACCCAGTTCCCCAGTGCCCTCCGAGACTGGATGCCCAGATGCTAACCCCAGTCATCTGGAGTCGTATGCCTAACAACTTCTTGGCCCCGGAGACAGGCCGTGTGAACGAAAGACTTGGGTGGATGGTGCAATGCATGGAGCCGCTCACTATGATGGCACTTCACATTCCAGAGGAAAACCGGTCAGAAACTTCGAATTCTGCAATGCAAAGACACAAAGGATTTGTTTCAGGGTTTTTTGTCCCAATTAAACCTGACTCTATGTTTCATTTAGGTGTATTGACATACTGGAACTGTCTGAACGAATGGACCTACTGAAGTTCCACTATCACACCCTGAAGCTGTACGGCTCGGTGTGCGCTCTGGGTAACAACCGGGTGGCGCACGCGCTGTGCAGCCACGTGGACGAATCGCAGCTCTTCTACGCCATCGAGAGCACCTACCTGCCGGGACCGATGAGGAGCGGTTTCTACGACCTACTCATCAGCATGCATCTAGAGTCTGCCAAACGCAATCGCCTCGGAACAAATAAGGAATTCATAGTTCCGATGACGGACCAGACACGCAGCATCACTCTTTACGCCGTCAAGTCTCACGCTTTGCCAGGAGTCGGCCTCACCACGTGCCTACGTCCAAAACTCCATTTCTCCTCCGTCGGCTTTGTGGGGACAGATCCAGATATCTACACACTGAGTCCAACCATCCCCTTACAGGTGATATTTCCCCCCTTTTTAGCAGTTTAAGGAAGCTCCCTGTATAAAAACTAATTAGTTTGCTTGCATTTCCAGGTGTTAAAGACCAAGGCCCTGAACATGCTGATCGAAGCTGTCCAGGATGGAAGTCAAGCCATGAGAGATCCTGTAGGAGGCAGCGTTGAGTTTCATTTTGTGCCAATCCTGAAACTCATCAGTACACTCCTCATAATGGGCGTGTTTGACGATGAAGATGTCACACACATCCTGAAAATGATCGAGCCCACAGTCTTTCACACTTCCAAATCGGAGGAGCCGTCGGAGGAGCCGCCAAAGGCGTGCAAAGAAGAGGACCCCCCAAAAGGGGCAGTGGTCAAAGAGGAGGATCAGGAAGCTGTGGCAGAAGAGGATGAGGAGTTTGAAGATTATGGTTATGAGGATGAGGAAGAAATAGAGGAAGAGGAAGAGTTAGAGGAGACAGATTTAGATGTGCCACACGGGGAAGCGGTGGAGGAAACAGATTTTGTAAATGGTGAGAAAGGAGCCGAGGAAACAGAGAAAGAGACGAAACTTGTAGACACTTCTGGGGAGGCTAAGGAAGAACACCTCGAACAAGGACTTTTTCAGATGAAACTACCAGAGTCTGTAAAACTGCAGGTACAACTAGAACATTCAAGAACTTTGTTCACCAAACTCCCTGGTATCTATAGTAAACACTGTTTGTGTGCTTTTGTTGTGCAGATGTGCACCCTGTTGCAGTACTTCTGTGACTGCGAGCTACGTCACAGAGTGGAGGCAATTGCTGCCTTCTCAGACAAGTTCGTCACCCAGATACAGTCCAACCAGAGGCAGCGCTACAACGAGCTCATGATGGCCTTCACCATGACGGCTGCAGAGACCGCGCGGAAGACCCGGGAATTTCGCTCTCCACCACAGGAGCAGGTAGAAAAACCTCACATGAACCTTCCTACCTGTATTAAAAGAGACTATGCATTTTTTCCCTCACAGTCTGAGATCAAGTCAGACTAAACCTGTCCAGTTTTTGATCAGCTAAGATTACCCAAATTACACCTTTTAACTTTCTTCCAATTTAGAAACATCAACCTTGTTGCCATTTTGTAACTAATTTGAATGTCCGTATCTTTAAGGTCACTGTCCATTTAAAAGTCCCATTGGTGCCCATGCTTTAACCTCCTGGTGAATAATAATTTGCCCATGATTTCTATCTATTTCAGGTATCAGTCCCACACAACATAAAGCTGCCACTCCCTTACTTTACATCTGCGAAGGTCTTCACAGGCTTGCAAGCTTCACACTTTTTCCTTCAGATGTGTTATTATAGACAAACACTTCAACTTTAGATTTACCAGGCCACTGGACATCTCCAAATTCTAGGGTTTCCGTCCCTTAATGCAACTCTAATTTCTCTTTTTTATTGTGATTTTGGAGTAACGGCTTCTTTCTCGCTGGATAACCTTTCGCCCATCTTGGTACAGGGCATGATTTATTTTGGACAAAAATACCCTTATCAGCTTTAATTAGCATCTTCACAAAATATTTTGCTTTTGTGCTGTGGCTGATGCAGACATTTTCTGCCAAAACTTTCACCTGACTCTTTCCTGGACGCAAACTGGCTGGACCTTCCCATGTTTTCTTCCATTTAATTGTTTCAACAGATGAATGTGGCAGCTTCAGCCATCTGTAAATAGTACCCAAGGATATCTGATATCTTGGTTGATTTCCTTTTGATTTTACGCTGATTTCACACAAGGAAGCAGCGTGTTTAAGAGGGGTTGTTCTAAAATACATCCACATGCGTATCTAAAAACATTATTCTTACATTTAGCAAAAATAAATAATGTTGGGAATCCTAGGTTTACCTAAAACAGGAACGGTTTAGTCTTATTTCATGTCAAACAGTGAGGTGTTTGTGTTAATGTAAGTAAACATATATATTTCTCATTGGACAAGATTAAAAAAACGCATTGTTACCCATGTCACTGATCTATTTGCAACAAGTTAACTTTAGCTTGCACACTGTTGTGTAGGTCAATATGCTGATGAGCTTTAAAAATTGCCCTGACGATGAAGAGTGCCCTGTCCCTGATGAAGTCCGTGAATCCTTGCTGGCTTTTCATAACACTCTGCTGGCGCACTGTGGTGAGTTTTTATACACCATACTCAATCTGGCAAGAGTGCTTTCAATATTTGCTCTCCAAAAGGCTAATATTTTTACTGATCCCCTAAAGGGGCGTTTTTTTCCCCTTCCATGTCCCTTTAGGGGCTCTGTATATTTTCAATGGACAATGCATTATTTTTAATCCCAATTCACAGGTGTTCATATTGAAGAGGAAGAGCAGGAGGAAGAGGTGGACAATTCTCTTCGTGGACGACTGTTTCGTTTGCTGGAAAGAGTGAAAAAGTTTCGGGAGAAAAAAGTGGAGGTGGAGCTTGAGCCCCAGGAAGATAAGAAACCAAGTGAGCTATTACTCCGCTGTCACAGTTAAACTTTTTTTTTTTTTTTTTTTTTTTGAAAATACAGCATTCCAAAAAAAGTAAAAAACAAAGCAACTGTACTTGTTTTCAGTAGTTGAAGACCTATCACTTCCTCTCCAGGAAGCTTTCTCAATTCAAAAAGTCTGGAGTAATGTGGAGTACCAAGCTTTATACTACTGTCCAAACAAAGGCCTTGTGGTTGTATAAAGTAGTATAAAGCTTGGTACTCCACATTACTCCAGACTTTTTGAATTGAGAAAGCTTCCTGGAGAGGAAGCGAAACGTCTTCAACTACAGAAAACAAGTCCAGTTGCTTTGTTTTCTACTTTTTTTGGAATGACCATAACCTGGATGACTGAGAATCTTCACCAGAAATACAGCAAGGAAGAGCATCTGTTATCAGATCTTTGAAACTTTTTTTTCCTCCTCATTGTTTAATTCCCTTTCCTGATTCTACCAGGCACATTACAGGAGCTCATTTCCCACACCATGATCCACTGGGCCCAGGAATCATTCATTCAAAACCCTGAGTTAGTGCGAATGATGTTCAGCCTCCTTCACAGGCAGTATGACAGACTCGGCGAACTAATGCGAGCACTCCCCAAGGCTTACACCATCAACGAGGTGTCGATACAGGACACCATGGATCTCCTGGAGTGCTTGGGTCAGATCCGCTCACTGCTTATTGTGCAGATGGGTCCAGAAGAGGAGAGGCTCATAATACAAAGCATTGGGTTTGTGGATAAAACGTTTTTTTTTTTTTATGGTTTTTGCCTTTGGTAAAACTGCAGCTGACAGACGTTTCATGTTATTCTTCTCTTTAGGAACATCATGAGTAACAAAGTTTTTTATCAACACCCCAACTTGATGCGAGCTCTGGGCATGCATGAGACTGTCATGGAGGTTATGGTTAACGTGCTGGGTGGCGGTGACTCAAAGGTATACATATTCAACGTCTGTTTAGGCTAAAACTAGATTGGTGAAATAAGTTAAGCTAGCTAAAGGCTAGCTAAAGGCAAAGGATGCTCAACCTTAGAATGTCCATGAAAACAAAAGTGATTTTTACAGGAAGAAACCAGCTTTCTTTTTACCTAACACTATTGGATCATGCTTTCTTTGAACAGGAAATCCGTTTCCCCAGAGTGGTGACAAACTGTTGCCGTTTTCTCTGCTACTTCTGCCGCATCAGTCGCCAGAATCAGCGTTCCATGTTCGATCATCTCAGCTACCTTCTGCAGAACAGCGGCATTGGCCTCGGTGACTGTCTCTGTTGACATCTGCGATTCTCATTGCTAAAAATACGAACCCTGGCTGAACATGGTGTGCTTTTTTTTTTCAGGAATGCGTGGCTCCACGCCCTTGGATGTGGCCGCCGCATCTTGCATCGACAACAATGAGCTGGCACTGGCTCTCCAGGAGCAGGATTTAGAAATGGTAAAATATTTTTTTTAAGCATTTTTTTTAAAGATGTGTGTTATCTAATATCTGTCAACACTTATATCTTTACAGGTGGTGAAATACTTGGCTGGGTGTGGCCTCCAGAGCTGCCCCATGCTGCTGGCTAAAGGCTACCCTGACATCGGTTGGAATCCCTGTGGTGGAGAAAAATATCTTGATTTTCTTCGGTTTGCTGTTTTTGTCAATGGTAAAACCAAATGTTGTTTAAATTCTATAAAAATTAAGTTTAAAAGTCCACATACCTTATGTTTTTCCCCCATTTGATTATAACAAATAAAATGTTTTTGTTTTTTTTCATGTAGGAGAAAGCGTGGAAGAGAACGCCAATGTTGTCGTGCGTCTTCTCATTCGAAGACCCGAGTGCTTCGGTCCAGCTCTGAGAGGCGAGGGTGGTAATGGTCTGCTGGCTGCTGTAGAGGAAGCCATCAAAATATCAGAGGACCCGGCGAGAGATGGTCCCAGCATTAAGAAAGACAGACGCTTTCCCATGTAAGAGGTCTAATTTTTGCCACCTCAAGTTAAAGGAACACATTTCTCTGTTCATATGGAGTATATACAGTTCTTTACCCCCTCTCGCTTTCCTCGGGCCTTAATAAACCTCAGACATCCCTCAACATGACCTTCTGGTCGCAGCTCAGGGTCAGTCAAACCAATGAGATCCGCGTTCACACTAAGATTAAAAAGCCCTTTGTCAATATCGAAGAATGTTAGGGGAGGACACTTACATGGTGGAGAGAATCAAAGCTTGACATGTAACGCAAATATACATAGCACCATTTTTGCAAAGTATTTCAATGTGCTTTACAGTAAAGCAAAGAGAAAAAAAACACCTGCTTTATCAAAAACATGATCAAAGCATGGCATAAAAGCATAAAACGTGAGACATTATTGCATGAAAGATTACAAAATGTAAGCTGATAAAAACTCTAAAACATGATTGAAATCATAACACAATCTTTACCCAGGCTCCAGGGAGAACTTGTTGATTTTAACAGGTTCTCCTGTTTCTGCCTACTGCTTATTTATTTTTTTTACATGTATTTGCATTTTCCTCCCAACTGCTTAGTTATATCAAAAACTGACATGTTTTGTCATATCATTCACCAGAATAATTTTATATCCATATTTACCATTATCCTCCGCAGAGAGGCAACGACCTCATGCTTTTAGTCCTGTCAGCTAGGAGACCGATTTGTTTCTGATAAATATAAATAGGAAAAGTACAAAGTGTTATAGAATAAAATAATATATAGGGAAAGAAATAATTTAAAACTATGGACAAAAGCATAAAGCAGGCAGAGTAGGTCGAGCAATGCAGCAACAACAGGATTGCAGGATCCTTCATTATACAACAAACTATTGTATAAGCTGCCAGGTATATGAAATACATTTGGACAAGGTAGGCAATTGAATTTTGTGTTTTCTTTTACATCATCTCTCCATTCTCAGATTGAAAATAAGAAAAAGAGAAACGTGTCTGTAAACAAATCATACTGATGCCATCAGTAATTTGCCGTTAATACTAAAAACACACTGCGGATTTGCAGGTGTGGCAAATCCGCAAAACCCTGCAGTCCATAAGACAAAATGTTTCTTATCAAGAGGCCTAGGAAATATATAATACTTGAATTGCTAAAAAGATGCAATTCTAGAATTTCTACCAAGACTAATCTAAAAACGTAAGCAAATGGCATCTTAATACTTTTTAGAAATGCAACAAAAATACCAAGCCAAGTGTAGAAGTTTGGGGACTGGGAATTGTCAAATTTTTCAAGAGACTGCATAGACTTTTCTGCTTTTGGTGTAGCACAAAGCTTTACAGCGTTTTTGTTTCCTGAAAGGTTTGGAGGAGAGGAGCAGCAGGAGGAGAACAGGGTACATCTGGGAAATGCCATCATGTCCTTCTATTCTGCTCTCATTGACCTCCTGGGGCGGTGTGCTCCAGAGATGCATGTAAGATGTGCAAAATCATAGCATCCATGCTAGATGTATACAACGCGTTGGGTAGAACAGTAAAAAAGATTTTGTTATTTCTAGTTGATCCAAGCTGGAAAGGGTGAAGCTCTTAGGATCAGAGCGATTCTGAGGTCTCTGGTTCCTATCGAGGATCTTGTGGGAGTCATCAGTCTTCCTGTTCAGATTCCTGCTTTGGGCAAAGGTAAAATCTTGGCGCATAACCCTAAATAAACAGTGTGTATGTCTTTAATAAAGGAATTCTAATACTTTTGCAATGTTTAACAATATTTCTATTACACTCTATGCTTTGTCACTTACAGTATTTTCTCTAAAAAACAAAGAAACAGAAACAAATTTGTAGTTAGAGTACTGAAACAGCCCTTTTGAACATTTTTAATGACCTTAACTTGTGAATCATGGTAATCCATTACTTTAATATTTGTGCCTTTTCTCTGGCCAAGTAACTAAACATTCTTCAGATGCAGCTCTGCAACCTTTGGAGTTCCTCAAGGTCTAACCAGGCCCCTCTCCTGTTCCCAATGGGACACCTCCCTAATTAAAACAAGATTTCCTTTCATTGCTATATAGTTGTCATGCAAGTATAACTGCCCTTAAAAGTCAGATTTATATATTCATGGAAATGTTTAGACAACCTCAAAATATGATTGAATCTAAACTTTTCATAACTTGAACAAAAATGTAACCTTCTGTGAAAAACTCTGTTGTACCTCACACAGCTCTATAGCTAAGCTTGAATTGCGACCTCTGGCCTAGGTGAGGTATGCAGTAAAGTCATATTTCTCAAAGAAAAGTTCAAACTCTTTATTTCTTCTTGATCTAAAACAATTCCTTATATATGTTTTGAATCGGCTGTCCCCGAGTCATTTGTAGCTGATACAAAAAGCGTTTGGTTGGCTTCTATTGCTCATGATTTCCTAATTCTATATACAACATTTACAAACATAAAGACATTACAGGAGCATTGGCCGTGCTCCATTCACTCCCTGTTTGCTTTACAATAGACTTTAAGATATTATAGATTCCCAACAAATTTCTATACGGACCGGCCCATGTTTAAAGTACAGAACGTATTCCTGTACGTTTTACGCCACCAAAGTCCAGCAACTACACTCAGTTTTTGCACTTGGTGTGCGGGACATCCAATAGCATTTAGCTGTACACCTGAGGCCTTATTGGTGTCTTTGCAAAAGCTGGCACAGTTCAGTAAAACAATGAAACAACGGAGAAATAATCTGTAAAATTCCTTAAAAAAAACTTTTTTATGCCATTGAGCTTGATTCTACTCTGGCATGTCTATTGCTTTCTATTAAACTCGTATTTTAACGTGTTTTTAAATCACTTTTAAACTGTTATTGAGTTTTTACAATTTTATCTTTTTTTTCAGTTTTACTGATTTTGTTTTTATTGTACAGCCCTTTTGGTTCAGCTTCCTATAGATTTAAATTAACTTTGTGTTTTGCTTAGACAACAGCATCATAGAGCCAAAGATGTCTGCTAGCTTTGTGCCAGACCACAAGGCCCCCATGGTGCTCTTCCTGGATAGAGTTTATGGCATTGACAACCAGGATTTCCTGCTCCATGTGCTGGAGGTGGGCTTCTTACCTGACATGAGGGCTGCTGCCTCTCTTGACACAGTGAGTCATAAACTTTTTTTTTTTTACTACTTTAATACTTAACATCCGGTGAGTATAGATTCATCTAACAGCTGGGATTTCTTTCCAACAGGCTGCGTTCAGTACGACAGAGATGGCTCTTGCTTTGAACCGCTATTTGTGTACCGCGGTGCTGCCACTCATCACCAAGTGTGCCCCGCTGTTTGCCGGCAGTGACCACCGAGCCATAATGATAGACTCCATGTTGCACACGATCTACCGGCTGTCTCGAGGGCGGGCCTTCACTAAAGCACAGAGAGACATTATCGAAGAGTGCCTGATGGCTTTGTGCAAGTGAGCTAAAATCTCAATCAAGTATAGGAGCGCTTTCATTTCATCTCAGGTTCATGCCTGAAGGCGGCCTTGTTTTTTACTTTCAGGAACCTGCGCCCGGCAATGCTTCAGCACCTGCTGAGACGGCTGGTGTTTGATGTACCTATTCTTAACGAGTATGCCAAAAGGCCACTGAAGGTGCAAAGAAGTTGGAGCATTTTTAAACTATACAAGAGTTCTCTGTCATAAATCATTTTCTTTTTTTTTCACTTTTATTGTCTTACATCCTGCAGCTGCTAACCAGCCACTATGAGCGGTGTTGGAAATATTACTGCCTCCCGAATGGTTGGGCCAACTTTGGAGTTGCCTCAGAGGAGGAGCTGCATTTGACTCGCAAACTTTTCTGGGGGATCTTTGAATCGCTGGCCCACAAGGTGGGCTCCCAGCAACATCATGGAGCTGCCAGAATATTCATGCCACTTTAAACTATTTAATGTTTTGTTTTGTTACAACCACAGACATCAAAGTGTTGGGTTGGATCTTGTGAGACAAACACAAAGTAGTGCAAATTTTGAAGTGGTGGGAACACATTATAGGACCAACTTTACCTGCAAAGAAAATTGGGGCGTGTCTCTTTCTCTTAGTGCCTGTTTATTTTTGCAATGAGACAATTCAAGTTGCTTTACACGATGAAGCCAATGATAAGAAAAAAAAAGATAAATAAGTACACAAAAAAAATCTGTTTATATATATATATATATATATATATATATATATATATATATATATATATATATATATATATATATATATATATATATATATATATATATATATATATATATATATATATATATATATATATATATATATATATATATATATATATAGATACTACACACCCTTATTGTCTTTTGAGAGATGCCTGTTTCATTTCCTAAAACAGGAAACAGGTCTTGGCTGAATGAAAAAAAAAATAAAATAAAAAATCAGTCTAAACTTCAATCTAAAGCATGGGGTATGAATAATTATGGTCTTAAATGCATATCATTTTCATTTCACTTTAAAAGCAGGTGCCACTTTGTGTTGGTCTATAATCTATAATTAGGTAATTACATCTTGTAAATAGTGGTTCATGCATGATAAGAAGTGTAGTTCTTAAAGTACATCTCTAAGGCAATGTAGCTGATAATATGTGTCTGCTAAAACTGTTAACATTTTGTCCTTTATAATTCCAGAAATTTGATGCTGAAATCTTCAAGATCTCAATGCCCTGCCTCTGCGCCATCGCTGGAGCTATTCCTCCAGATTATGTGGATGCCAGCTATTCCTCCAAAACTGAGAAAAAGGCCTCAGTAGATGCAGAGGGAAACTTTGATCCTAAACCAGTTGAAACCACAAAGTAAATATTTTTCAGGTTCTGAAAAAAGTTGAAGAACGTGCTTTCTTTTAGCTGTGTTATTATAGCTATGTTTTCTATGACTTTTGCCCCCAACAACAGCACCATTATCCCTGAGAGATTGGATACCTTTATCAACAGATATGCTGAATACACCCATGATAAATGGGCCTTTGAAAAGGCAAGGCATCTTCCCCTAATTTTGCACAATATCTATTATCACTAATATGCTACTTTAGGAGCAACATAACAGGTTTCTTTGATTATAAATTATGTAATTAGCATAGAAAGCGACTATCTTTGCAACGATGAATGATACAACTTGTCCTTAATGTTGCAGATTCAGAATAACTGGTCGTACGGTGAGGTGCTGGATGAGAACGCAAAGACCCATCCTATGCTCAGACCATACAAAACCTTCTCTGAGAAGGTAAGCTGTCTGTCGAGGGTCGTCTCACATTTCTAGAAACTGTTCCTGCTTCATATGTGGATGGCTTTTTGTTAAGGACAAAGAGATCTACCGCTGGCCGATTAAAGAGTCAATAAAAGCCATGCTGGCATGGGAATGGAACATAGAGAAAGCTAGAGAGGAAGAGGAGTCAGAGAAGAAAAAGGCAGCTTCTAGGAAAATTTCCCAGACTGCTCAGGTTTGGACCTATTTTACGTCTCCATATGTTATGTTGCAGCGCTTTTTATATGCTATCCATGATGATCCTTCTGTTGCAGGCCACTTATGACCCGAGCCATGGCTATAGTCCACAGCCCATCGACATCTCACACATGGCTCTTTCAAGGGACCTGCAGGTATGGCGGGGAAAGTCTAACAATATCTGTCTGTGTCTAAGCTCACTATCAATAATAACAGCTTACATTTGCACACAGTCAATGGCAGAGCAACTGGCTGAGAATTATCATAACACGTGGGGACGCAAGAAAAAGTTAGAGCTCCAAGGAAAAGGTGAAACATTTGTTGGTATATTCAATTTAAATGCAGTGTCTTGCAAAAGTACCCCACCCCCTCCCCATTTAACTTGAAGTTGTGCATCAAACAGACAACATGAAAAAATGACAAGAGGGGTGAACAGTTTCACAAGGCGCCGTATGAAGCAGAGACGGAGCTTTTTCTATTTTTTTATTTTAATTTTTTTCTTGATGTGGGCTTGGATGTGTAGGAGGGGGGACACATCCTCTGCTGGTGCCCTACGATACGCTGACGGCAAAAGAAAAGGCGCGAGATCGAGAGAAGGCTTACGAGTTGCTCAAGTTCCTGCAGCTCAACGGATACGCTGTCACAAGGTAAAAGACCCAGACGTGTTCGTAAAACAGAGCTGGGAATTACACCTTTTACTCTGATTTTATTTTATGTTCTGTGATTTCACTGTGCAACGCTCATAGATCTGTTCTACGTAATCTGCTGCCCATTTCAAAGGCACGAGCTGAATTTTTATCAAGCGTTGGTAATGGAGCATTCAAACAAATCAATTCAATTCAATTCAATTTTATTTATATAGCGCCAATTCATGAAACATGTCATCTCAAGGCACTTTACAAAACCAAAATCAATCAGATTATACAGATTGGTCAAAAAAAATCCTAGATAAGGGAACCAGTTGATTGCATCAAAGTCTTGACAAGCAGCATATCAAAAACGTGTGCACATGTATAAAATAAAGGAAAGAATATAAACACTCGTTGGCACCCTTGGTGTCTTGTGGGCACTCAGGATTGCTTTCTTAGAGCCAAAGACAGCCCAACCAATTTACTTTTATAAGTGGAGCATTACTGCTGTCACTACAGTGCTCTGCTTAATACTTATGCAGAAAACTTTAATGGGCTTTATTTTTGGGATTGTTTAAAATTCAATGGACTCAGAAATGGACAGATAAAAGAGAAAAAGGAAGGGAGAAAGGTGAGGCAAAATATTAAAGGAGAGAAGGTGATAAAAATTGAGTAGGGAAAAAAAGAATACAAGATAACATCGTTGGAGTCTGCTTCTATACTAGCAGAAAGAGAGATAGAACAGACCAAACAAAACATTATTCATAAATTACCAATTAATATAAACTGATTAAATCAAAGTCAAAATGACAAAAATGCTTCACTATATTTGGTTTACAGGAATTGTTAGGAAGAAGCAATCATAGCACTGGTGATTTTGTTGTTGTTATAATTAATTAAGCATTTTCTTGACAGGGATGGTTTTTCTAAATGTTTCCGTGTGACATTATGCTCTTGCAATAAAAATGGGCAGATCATTTGGAGATTTTTTTTACGCATCAAGTCCAAAGAGCACTGAAGACAGGAAAAGAAATAGCAAAACAGCAGCCAAAGTTTTATAACTTTTTTTTAATAAATGGAGGACCTTTAATTAAAATGCAAAGCAATTCTGCTCCAAATGGTTTCCTCTATGTTGATCCAAGACAAGTATGTTCTCCATAAATCAAAGAAAAATGTAAGTTTGTCACCTCTGTCTGTCTTCAGGGGCCTGAAAGACATGGAGTCTGAGATATCGTCCATTGAAAAGAGGTTTGCTTATGGCTTCCTGCAGAAGCTGTTGAAATGGATGGAAATAGCCCAGGAGTTCATTGCTCATCTAGGTACTGTGGCACAACAATGAAAAACGCAAACAGTAGTCTTGCACATTAAAGATCTGTGTCGATGTAAGAACTGAAAGGATCTTAATTTGTTAGGCCAATGCTAATGTGATATTGACATGTTTTGCAGAGGCTGTGGTGAGCAGCGGACGAGTCGAGAAGTCTCCTCACGAGCAAGAAATCAAGTTCTTTGCTAAGGTAAAGCTACTGCGTAAAGTTTGGGAGAAAGTCATTTTTGAAGGCATCACCATATTGTTGTACTAATGTAAGACAAAAAAAAAACCACTTTCACAGATCTTGATGCCTTTAATCAACCAGTACTTCAAAAATCACTGCCTCTACTTCTTATCAACACCCGCAAAAGTCCTCGGCAGCGGCGGGCATTCTTCCAATAAGGAGAAGGAAATGATTGCGAGGTGAGTTCTCTTTTTTTTTCAGGAGGCAAAACTGCTTTAAATTGTTTTTTTTTCTCTAAAACCACCCTTTATGCATGTCTTTTCTTCGATTTCTCTTTCCTTTCGCCTTTCTTTCATGACGTTGCTCGTCATAGTATCTTCTGCAAAATGGCTGCTTTGGTCAGGCACAGAGTTTCTCTCTTTGGTAAGATTTTCTCACCAAGACTGTTTCTGAATCTTCTGTTACCCTTATACTTTCCCTGGGTGTGTGGATACCTTATCTTTATTCTAAACTGGATAGCTTCATATAAATGCATGTTAGTGTTGATCAAAATAACACAACATTGTTCGTGTAGGAACGGATGCTTCTGCAATAGTTAACTGTCTTCACATCCTGGCCCGGTCGTTGGATGCAAGGTTTGCTGCTTATACAAACTTCTCTCAGGATTAATCTGTTTTTTTTTTATTCCTTCAATTCGTGACACTTTCTCTCTGCATTTTTTCAGGACTGTGATGAAATCAGGGCCTGAGATTGTGAAAGCAGGCTTGAGGTCATTCTTTGAGAGTGCCGCTGATGATGTGGAGAAGATGGTGGAGAACCTCAAACTGGGCAAAGTATCCAAAGGCAACCAGGTATATGAAGTTTGAAACCGTTTCTGACATTTCACTGCCAATGACTTACCTGAAGAGCTGAAACGATGAAATTCAATCTAAATCCACAATATTATCTATCCCGTCCATGAAAGCAAGTGAAAGGTGTTTCCCAGAATATCAACTACACAACTATTGCCCTGCTGCCGGTGCTTACCTCCCTGTTTGATCACATCGCTCAGCATCTGTTTGGAGATGATGTTATTTGTGAGTTTTTAATGTCTTTTTAATTCCTTGTTTTTAATGTATTATTTGACCCGACTCTGCTGTATCTGCCTCTGGTTACTCGTATGCAGTGGATGACCTGCAGATTTCCTGTTACCGCATCATGTGCAGCATCTACTCAGTTGGGACTGTCAAGAACCCACATGTTGAGAGGTAACGTCAATCCTGCGCACAAAGGTGCTATAGTAATTAGGATTACAGCACTTTTTTTTTAAAGCACGTCCTACACTTCTACCACACCTGGATAATGTTTGGAATTTGATTTGATTTACATTGCAGGCCAGAACAAGTATGGAAAAAGAAAACAAAGTAGGATTAAAGTAGCCTTTTTATAGTGGTATTACAATATACAGAATTTGCTCATTGCTCCATTGTCTAAATTATCCATCCATCCATCCATCCATCCATCCATCCATCCATCCATCCATCCATCCATCCATCCATCCATCCATCTGTTACCTCTGTAGATATATCTGTTCTACGTTCACAGTTTCTGTATTTGGGCTTTAGAAATAGGGGAATGATTCACTTTCCCCCTTGGAGGATGAATGAAGTCTTATCTTAAACTAGAAACTCTTGGATTTGAGTATGCAACACTGTGGAGTTTTCACCTTCAAAATTTCTCAGAACCAAGTTATCTTTTTTTGTTTGTTTTTTTTGTAACCAGGCAAAGACCCGCTCTTGGGGAGTGTCTGGCTCATCTTGCAGCAGCAATGCCAGTAGCCTACTTAGAGCCTCATCAAAATGAATTCAACGCTTTCTCTGTGTACACCACAAAGACACCAAGGGAGAGAGCTAGTGAGTTCAGAGTCTTTGCTTACATACTCGTGTATTTTCCTGGTCTGAAAAACCATGTTCCTGAGTCCTGAGTTTTCTTTCACCGCTTCTTGTGCAAAGTCCTGGGTCTGCCCAATGCGGTTCAGGAGCTATGTCCTGACATCCCACCGCTGGACCTTTTGCTGAAGGAGATTGGAGACTTGGCAGAGTCAGGGGCCCGATATACTGAGATGCCTCATGTGATTGAAATCACCCTGCCCATGCTGTGCAACTACCTGCCCCGGTGGTGGGAGAGGGGACCTGAAAACTTCCCCGAGATGGACGGTCAACTCTGCACCGAAGTCACTTCCGAACATCTGAACCAGCTTCTGGGCAGCATCATGAAAATTGTAGTTAACAATCTGGGTATTGATGAAGCCTCATGGATGAAGAGGTTGGCCGGTGAGTGCTACATGAACTTCTTACAAAACTGTGTAAGCCTGAATTATTCTTATTTTTTTTCCCCAAGTAAAATTGCCTAATTTGTTTCTCTGCTAGTGTTTTCGCAGCCCATTGTGAGCAGGGCAAAGCCAGAAATGCTTAAATCCCACTTCATTCCAACAATGGAGAAGCTGAAGAAGCGGACGTCCAAGGTGGTAGCTGAGGAGGACCATTTGCGGATGGAGGGGAAATCAGAGGGTGATGAGGAAGACGGGACCATACGTGACGAGTTTGCTGTACTGTGCCGTGACTTGTATGCCCTCTATCCTCTACTTATTCGCTACGTGGACAACAACAGGTACAAGACAATTACCACCATCATGTTGATATTCTTAACCAGGATTCCTGCTTAGTTCCACTTTGTCCTTTGCACGTCCTCAAAGAAATGTCAGCTTAAGGAATGAGTTCTTAAGGAAATCATTTTCTTTCCCATCACAGAGCGAGGTGGTTGACCTGTCCTGACCCAGACGCGGAAGAACTCTTCCGAATGGTCGGAGAAGTCTTCATTTTCTGGTCCAAATCTCATGTGAGTTTGTTCATCCGGCCTTTGACCACAGCCATATCTGTTGGAAAGTTAACCTCCATCTAATGTTTCTCGCTCTGTATACGTCGCAGAACTTCAAGCGAGAGGAACAGAACTTTGTGGTGATGAATGAGATCAATAACATGTCGTTCCTCACTGCTGACAGCAAGAGCAAAATGAGCAAGGTGAGATATCGCTGTCTTTTGGTGTTGTTAAATGTTATATTAGGCACTTCTTCATTGGCAAAAAAAAACATTGTTTTAACAGATTCTTGTGCTGTTTTGTGTACATGCATTTGGTTCTTTTAAGATTTTTCTTTTTTTTTTTACATCTGTAGCCATTTTCAGGCACTCACAGTTGGTCAGTTAAAAAGCTGCAGTAATAGTATCAATGCCAACTTTTTAAGTGGTTTTCTTGTGATAATGTGAAATATAATTGCATTATCAAATGCAAAACCATACCACAATCATATCTTGGTACCCAAAGATGATGAAGACGAATTTTTGCCTGAAAATTAGATATTTGTTCAAAGGAAAATGTTGTGTTTTTGATGACACAAGGTGATTAGGATGCAAAAAGCTGACTTTCATGTCTGTCACCTAGTTAATTTATGTCTGGGATTATTGGGAGTTTCAGTGGCTACATGAGTAGACAAGCTATAATGGTGTATAAAAGTGCCATATGTAAACTATACCATCAGTAATAAACCGGGAGTTAAAATATTTCATAAATGATAGAATCTGACAAAAACACCATTCTGCTCTACAATGATAAAAAGTAACTACTGTCCTCATTCTGATTTGTTCCATACCAAACGAAGAGAGGCTAAAATGTATGTTTTTGCAGTCGTATTTTAAATTCAGGTGTAGGTTTTGACAGTCTAATAAAAGAAAAGTAATGCTTCAAATCTGAAAAAGCAAATGTATTGCAAATAATGTCTGTTTCCCTTTTGATGTTTTGTTTGTATGTAAATCTTTATATCAAGAATGTCTTTATGAAGACTTCAAATTCCCTAAATTAAACTTAATCAAAACCAAAGTATTCCCAAGATTCATTCGGTGCTACTAAACTGTGTTTAGTAGCACCGAATACTTGGATAAAAGAAACAAAAATATCTGCTATGATGGAACTCTAAGGTCTTAAATCTGAAGGAGAAACTAGCTTCCATCTCTACTGAGAAGCACCACAGATGCAGCATCATGCTGGGGGAATGTTTTCTTTTAGGCAGGAACTGGTCGACTAAATCACACACAGGGTAAGATGAACGCAGCACAACAGGGACATTCTTCAAGAAAACCCACTCAGAGTGTTCTGGACCTCAGACTGAGGTGATGATTTATGGTCCAACCCAATAAGGATCCAAAGAACGCAGCAAATTAAACAATGCGGTAGCTGCTTCAGGAGGGGTTTGTGAATGTCCTGCATTGATCCAGCAAGAGCCCAGACTTAAATTCCATTGAACATCTCTGAAAAGACCTAAAAATGGTTTCACCTGATTTTTCCCATCCAATTACTGACCTTAACAATATCTGCAGAGAGGAATATTGTAGCTTGTAGACATTCCTGCCAGAGGTGCTTCCACACAACATTAAACCATCATGGGTTTTAATAGTAACATTTTTAATACATTTGCAAAGAAACCTATTTTATTTTGTCATAATTGGCTTTTGTGTTTTAAAAAATAGAAAACATAACCGTTTACTCAAATCTATTCAGGAATTTGCCAGTATTGTAAGAATATGTGGAAAAAGTGAAGATGTGGAAAAATATACTGGTGAAACTAATTAGTCTTTTTTTTTTTTTTTTTTTTTTTGTTAGAAATGTCACAGACATATCAACCAAAACTACACATGGCCCTTTACAGAGTTTAGCAACCTGGACATCCAAATATAGGCCGTAATTTTTGGAAAAAAAAATGTTTCAGCAAAACGGTATTAAATGTCTGCGGACATAAAATAAGTGACAACAGATGAAAAACACGTATCAGATATTTGCTGATAGTACAGAGAGATTGTTTCTATCTAAATAAAATTTTAAATGTTTTATTTATTTTACATGGTAGTTTAATACTTCCATCCTCCTGGCTTCTCTAGATGTGTCGCCACTTAAACTTCTGCAAAATCACACATTTTGATTTAAAAATCTATTGCATGACAAGAATGATTAACTTAACTGGGTGGAAGATTATGACATTAGATTTTTGCACCAAAGTAATTTGTTAAGATAAAAAAATGAAGCCTTTTCCCAAGTGTAAGTACTTTTTCTTCATGGGTTTACTAAATGTTTTTCTTGTTTTTTTTTTTTCAAGCAAGCCTCATAGAAACTATTTAAGTGAAGACAGCCACCCTTTGCTTCTGTGCAACAGCGTTTTGAAAAAATAAAATAAAATGTAATGTTTTGTTCTGGGACATAGTTTAAAAAAAATAAACGTTCAGTTATATTTGGTGTGACATGTTTTTCATTAATCTTTTCTACAGGGCTCGGTGGAATGTGTAGTTTGCTGTAATTTCTTAAGGCTTGTATTTTAGTTCCCTTTTTCCCAAAGAGTAGCAGTTGTGTTAACAATATTCTCTCTCTGGCTGTCCTCTGTGCTCTTCTTTTGGGTTGCGGCTGGGTTTCCAGGGCGGTGACACAGAGGTTAGACTTTTTTTCTGCACGACCGCTGTGCTGACCGCATGGCACCTCACATTGGGGGAAATTTTCATCAACCCCTCCGGCACACTGGCACATCTAATCCACATTCACTTGTAATCTCTACACAAATAAATGTGCATACATGTGCTTTCATTCAGACAGAGCCGGTCCAAGATTGAATTGGGCCCTAAGCAGAATTGTATTTGGGGACCCAGTTTGAGTTCATATTATTTATTAACCCTAAGGCATTAGAGTTTTTAGCAATAAATGTTATAAAAGCTTAACATGTTTTTTTCTGTTTGGGTTTTTCTGTAAAAGTCTCTAAAACAAAAATTATTCTCTGCTCAAAACTTCCAAACATTAAACAATTCTGATGATTTTAACCCTTTAAATGCCATTTTGAATATGGCACTACTGTTATTTGGAATAAAATTATTATTTTCCATTTAAGATATATGAAATATTTTGGTAGCTGGGGATATTATCTTAAATAAATTTTGACTGTGTGAAAGATTTGCCAATATATTTACGTTTGTGCATTGTTAGTTTTTGGGTGTCATTCAGTTTGAAATGTAATACCACCTAGAGTCAATAAGAACACAGACTCTCTCCAATGACTGCTATAAAATGTTTACAGATTAATATTTTTTCAGCTGTTTTGTATTCAAATATTTTGATCAACTCCAGTCCTGGTCAAACACTAGGTGCTTGTCAGGAATTTAACTTTATAAATGCCAGTTTGATTATATGGTACTAATATTTTTTTTTATGAAAACAAAAGTACACAAAAGGAATTATTTTCCCCATAATATTGGTTGGCTGAGTTTTTCTTAATCAGCCTTGGCTATTTCAAGGCTTAGTGAAAATATTGACTTTATTGACTTTCACGTATTATTTGCATCCAAATTAAATTGTATTTCCCTCTTAAGTCACAAGAAGACAAAAATGTCCCATTGATTGTTTCACTTTTGAAAGAAAAAAAGTAACATTTACCATTTTCACTGTTCACTGCTAATATATTCAATTTTCGCTATTACAGCTCTATAGATTAAACAAATTTCTGCTAATGTTATTGACCTTCATGGGTTGCATATACTGTCATGTGCAGCAACACATGCAATCTTTCAAGTAAAACTAAAAAAAGAGATGAAGATTATTTTCATTAGTACCAAGCGTCCCTTCTTTATTGGTTGATTTCCAACTACAATGTTCAAAGAATGTGACTCCAGCACAGACACAAGCAACAAAAATGATTACATTAGCAACATAAAGATTTGACTTTTAAGATAACCAGCAGACAGTGGAGTATTTTCCTCTTTAAAAGAATTAAATTAAGATTTAAAATATTTGAAATTTCATTTTAAACATGAGAGAAAATTAGAAGTTTTGAGATCCATTTACTGTGTGTGGGTTTGAGGGCCCCCTGCTGGTCTGGGGTTCCTCCTAAACAGCTTAGTTCACATGTGCCTTGGGCCAGCTCTGCATTTGTTCATACTTACAGAAACACGCACAAACACTCATATGTTTCATACAAAAGAGACATGTCTAACGTCTTCTTTAACTTGTGAACATGTTCACAATCACAGAGCATCAGTGATAAGTAATCACAAGTTAAAGATGCTGACATTCTCTGAGGATCCCGGGACAAACGGGCCGGCCTCGCCTGTGGGCCGTTTCCAGTCCTGCCAGTGTGTGAGGAGGGGAGTCAGGAGGCGCTTGATGAAAGTAAACATCGGTAGAGTCAGGCTCATGGCACTGGTCTTTACATGAGTCCCAACTGAGGTAGTGAAAGCACAGTGCCATCATCCTCTCACTGAGTTTGCCCTTTTTTATATCATAGTTGAGTTGGAGACTTATTGTTTGCCATTTCTTTTTATTATTTTTCCTATTATTGAAGGTAGTTGAGCTGTATGTTTTTGTAATGTAGCTGTTTGCCTCTAGGGGACGATGTTAGTCTTCTCTGTGCTCTTTCTTTTCTCCTCCCTTAAAATGGAACAGTACATTATTGCCTAGTTGCCTTTAGACTTAATTTGCAGACTAATACATGGTTTGATGCTTAATGCCACTGAAGTAGGTCTTCTCACACTTGTTGGGTTCCCTCTTTAAACTTAAAATGACCATGAACCTAACTAAAACATTAATTCACACTTATTTTATAAATTCCCTAAATTGTTTGCACCGTCTAAACCACTCCTATGTAACATAAATAGTTATTAAGTTTGATAGCAATTGCTATTAGTAGTGGATATCACCCAGGATAGCAGGGATTGATCTAATGAAAGGGCAAGATCCCAGTTTCAGTAATGGCAGAACTACAACTTGAAATTCGCTTTGGTTTCATTTTCAGTATTTTTGTGAAGCAGCCTCTCACAATTGCTCTTCTTTTAAAAGGAAACCTTATTTGGACACCCTTAAGTCATGGTAGCAACATATCAGAGTCATCTTCCTATACTGCATTAGATACAGCACTTATTGGCACCCTTGGTGAAGATGTGTAAAGATCCTTAAAATAGAAATTACCTTTTATACCAGTAGATTGATCTCATACTGAAAGTTTTTTTTAAAAAGCAAACGTTATTTTGTGTACATTTAAAGCTCATCTTAATAAATAAATTAAATCAACAGTGGCGTAATTACTAGCATACTTTATTAGCTGTAACCGAAATGCTTTTGTATAGATTTATTTATTTATTTTTGTACTTTTTTAGGCTCTAAAAACTTTCAATTAGCAATCCACAAACTTCCTGGTTCTTCTGGATATTAAGGATGCTTCAGTTGTTTTATGTTGAACTTTGCAAGTCAGGATATTCTTGTAATAACATTGCCAGTAACCTAAAGTTGCATATTTTACCTGTCAGATGAAACAGATTAAACCAAATCAATTAGAACTACGTGAAGGATGGAAAAACAAATCTGTTGGACGAAAACAACAAAGAGGTATGTTAATACATGGATATATGTGTGTAGGTTAAAACCGTTACAGGCTTTGGTCAGACCAAACTAAAATTGAGCATTTGAACTGGAAACACTACTCTTGTGTTTGGTGTCAAACAAACTAGGAATTTGTGTACAATCCCCTCATGCCCACTGCAAGGTATGGTTGGGAAGCCATGATGATGTGGGCCTGTTTCTCTTCCAAAAACCCTGGGGACCTTGAAAGAGTGCATAACATTGTGAAATCTGACATACCAGAACGTTTATACTATGGTGTAATAATTAATAATAATTCTGGTGGACCCTACCAGGAAGTAGAAAATAGGTCATGAGTAGCTCTTCCAGTTGGATAATAATTCAAAACCTACAGCCAAAATTAACAATAACAATGGTTTAGATGACCTAAAATCAACCTTGTTTCATTGCTATCTCAGTTCACAAACCTAAATCCTATAGAAAACCTGTGAGGTGAGTTTAAGAGAACAGTACATAAGAGAGGATCCTGGACGGTCCAGAGAGATTGTGTAAAGGTATCTCTGTCTGTACCCCAACCTAAAGTGTGACAAATGACTAATAGTTGTTCTATTGACAAAAAGGAGCTACTACAAAGCATTAACAGGTCTGGTGTCAATACTTGCTGTATCTGTGATTTTATTAAAACCAATTATTTCTTCACCTTCCCCACTAAATAAGATCTTTCTCACACAGTCACCCATTCCCTGGATATACTAAATTACACCTTCTGTCTTTTACGGTAGCAATATTTCTCTTTCACCGCTTCAAAGATAGATAACATCAACCATTTTAAAAGAGAATGCATATGGAGGGGTGAACATTCACACCATGAAGTACCTTCACGTATAACGCAGTAAGCCCTCGTATCAATGCAGCCACCTTGGAGGAATCCAGAAAGAGCAGCTAACAGAAGAACTGAACTCTCACAAAAACCAAAACCAGAGTTTGAGGCATGGACAGTGATAAAAACCATCAACAAATGGTTGATTGATTAACTGCATGCAGCAAAAATAAATAAATAAATAAGCATTTAACCTCCAAAACTTTTTGTACACTAGCTAACACCATGTGATAGTATAACTTTTAACAAATATAACAAGTAATTGTTTGCAAAGGATGCTTAATGGGTTCTAACCTGAGTGGAATATATTTACTGCATGCTGTGAATGTAATTTCATTTGTTTTAATAAGACCCCTTCTTTTCAGCCGTCCCTCTCCCCAAAGCAGCTATGTCACTACTTGTCCCTCTAGTTTTCTCTATGTCCACAGTTTACCAGTCTGAGCTCAGAGAAATAGAGAACATATGTTCTGATAGCATTTTGAAATTTTAGCTCAAATGTTATATCTCAGCTGTGCATGATAGCTACATCTTTACCAAGGATCCTAAATCGTGTTAGCTAGACATTTCTGCTTTTTTTTTTTTTTTTTTTTTAACAACTTTCATGTTATGCAGTGCCTTGCAAAAGTCAGCCTACCCCTTAAACACTTTCACATTTTGCCTCGTTGCAACTACAAACTTCACTTTATATCATAGGGAATTTTGGTGAAAGACCAACACGAATACTATATGACAGAGAAGGGGACCTATGGTAACTCTGAAAGACGTGCAAAGATCTACAGCTGAGGAGCAAGAATCTGTCAGTAGGACAGCTTTTAGTTGCACAATCCACATAACTTGCATGTTTGGAAAAGTGGCGAGAAGAAAGCAGGGAGTCAAAGAAAGCTGTTCAAAGTCCCATCCACATGTCCAATAGGGGGCACAGTGGAACATGGTGCTCTGATCAGATGAGACCAAAGATGAACTTTTAGGGCCTACATGCAAAATATTTGTAGAAGGAAGAACTAGCAGTCCACATCAGCCTGAACATGTTTTCTCCATTGTAAACCATGGTGGTGGAACCATCATGTTAGGGGAATGTTATTCTTCAGCAGGGAAAGGAAGCCAAAAGTTGATGGAAAGCTTTAAGGAGCTCCATGATACTGGAAACAAACAGTTAGAGGCTCCAAAAGCTTTAGATCGGGATGGAGGTTCACTTTCCAGCAGGCCAACAATCCTTCAACCAACGGCCACCATAAAATGGTTTGTTTCTGGTTTGTCCATGTGTTTTATGGATCCAGCCAAAGTCCAGACTTACATCCAATCAAGAACATCCCTCAAGACCTGAGAACCTTTGTTCACAGATGCTCTCCATCCAATCTGACTGAGCTTGAGCTATTTTGCAGAGTAATTAGTAGTATGGTAGAAACACTCCCTAAAACACTTGCAGCTGTAAATAAAAAATAAAATAAAAAAACGTTGAAAAACAAAACAGCTGGATCCTCCTATTCTGGACCCTTCTATTCTGATGCTGTAGCTTGCAGTTGTAATTTCAGAAAAAAAAGGAAAAAAATCACTTATTTTTTTGGAATAAAATCTTAACAGCCAATTTTCCTTATTTTCATAATTATGCACTATTTTATGTTGGTCTGTTGTATAACATCCCATTAAAATACAGAAGGGTGTGGACAGAGTTAAGGGGGATGACTACTTTGCAAGGCAATGCAGTCTTAAAGTATTAGTGAGTTAGGGTTATGCTCAAAAAGGTGTTTTGATAAATTATCTGCAGGTTCAAAACTGTATACTCAAATAGATTTAGTAAAAATTGTTATCTTCTGCATTATTGTTATCTTCTGCATTATATATATTAAAAATGAGGGTCCATATCCCAGGCGCCACGCCTCAAAGATTTTGTGGAATATTGTGAATGCTTTTGGTTTGTTGTCGTTCCTGCTCACAGGGCGGAGGCTCAGACACCGAGCGCACCAAGAAGAAGAAACGTGGAGATCGTTACTCTGTTCAGACCTCCCTCATTGTTGCTGCCCTGAAGAAGATGCTCCCCATAGGCCTGAACATGTGCTCCCCTGCTGATCAGGAGCTCATCAACTTGGCCAAAATCCGCTACTCTTTAGTAATGTTTCTTTTGCTTTTGTGCTTTGCATAGTAAATATATTGTTTTTAAGATAATTTACCTGTTGCTAACTTTTTTTTTTTTTTTACTTTACAGAGAGACACAGATGAGGAAGTAAGAGAGTTCCTGCAGAACAACCTCCATCTTCAGGGCAAGGTGTAATATCTGAACCATTAAAACACCAGGGTCATATTTTTTGCATGCAGAACTTTGATTATCTATAATCTTGACCAAGATTATAGATAATCAGACACATCACATCCCAGAAATGTATGCGTCCCCTTTTTGTGAAAAGGTGGACAACCCGTCCATGCGCTGGCAGATGGCCCTGTACAAAGAGATGGCAGGAAAGGCTGAAGATGCTGATGCTCCTGTGAAAGTTGTCAAGAGAGTGCAGGAGGTGTCCGCTGTCCTCTATCATCTTGAAGTGGTGAGAGACGGAAAACAAATAATATTGCAAAGCCAGTGTTCAACTTCATACTTGTTTTCTTGTTAAATCAATGGTGCCCCCACCTCGGAGTATTTCATTGCAAAAAATATATATTATTATGCTGGAGTTAATTTTGTATATTAGATTTTCTTTAAATACTACATGAAACAATAGACGGCTTTGCACAAAACAAAACAAACAGAAGATCCGTATAAATAGTGCTTTAAAAAGTATTCATACTCCTTACACATTTTCAAATTTCTTTTTAACATCACAACCTTAAATTTTGTTTTCTTAATTTCTTGACATTACTATTTCTTGATAATCTAAATTTCTTGAGATTATTCTTTTATAGTACAGTTGTTAGTGCAGGAATTAAAAACTGGAACGAAAAACAATTACTGTTTTTCAACTTGGGGGATTCATGGATGCATGGCTGCATATATACGTTTATACAAACACAGACAGACACATACAAAGATAGTGTCCACTTGTTTGTAATTTAATCACCATGTAACAGTAAATGCAGATTTTCAGTGAAGGCCTCAGAGCTTTGAGAAAAAAGAACACAACAGAAACGTCAAGGATACTGTTCTGGAGAAGATTCAAGCAGGATTAGGTTATAAAACAGCATCCTAAACTTTAAACATCACACAGAGCGATGTCTTCTTATTCTGTTGAAAATGTCTATATCCATCTCTACAAAATGTATATTGTCTTCTTTGAGAGCAAAGTGGAAGCGAAGTCAAATTAAAATCAGACGATTAAAACGGATTCTGTTTCTGACTTAGTCTGCAGACTTTCCACGTGTTACAACAGCCCACTCAAAGTTCTGACCTAAATCCAATTTAGAACCTTCCCAATATTTGGAAAACTGATGCTGACAGATGCTCTCCTTCTAATCTGAGCTTGATCCTTTTTGCAAAGAATAAAGGCCAAAAATTCAGCCTCTTGATGTACAAAACCGGTAAAGACTGGCCCTAAAAGAGTGTCACTTGTCGCAAGTCTTTCAAAACTGCGTATCGCCTTTCTTCTACTTCACAGGTGTTCACAACGTGTGGTTTGTCTGTCATGTAAAATCCCAACCCAGTTTATGGTGTATGAATGCTTTAACATGAAGTATTAGTAAGTATTAATATTCTGTCTCTGCAAGACGGAGCATCCTTTTAAATCCAAGAAGATGGTGTGGCACAAACTGTTGTCTAAGCAGAGACGCAGGGCTGTGGTGGCCTGCTTCAGAATGACGCCGCTCTACAACATCGCAAGGTGAGCAAGCTGAGCTCATATCAGTGCAAGGGCTTCAACACTGATGATTGCTGACTAGAGATAATCTGGTCCATCCAGGCACAGAGCTTCAAATATGTTCCTTGAGGGATACAAGCGCAACTGGATCCACACTGAGGGTTTCTCATTTGAGGACAGGATGATCGACGATTTATCCGTGTGTAACGCCCGCTTTATCCGCCGCCGCGTTATCTTGGCCGTCTCTTACATTTGCTTCGTCCTGTAATGTCTAGAAAGCAATGGAGCAGGAGGAAGCAGAGGAAGAAGAGGAGAGGGAAACGAAGCCGGATCCCCTCCACCAACTTATCCTTCACTTCAGTCGAACGGCCCTGACGGAAAAGAGGTCAGGCAGGTCTAAACGGACTCCATAGTAATTTGCATGAAGAGTTCTTGAACCGCAACACTGTTTTCTCTTCTTCCCATTCCAGTAAACTTGATACAGATCATCTCTATATGGCATATGCAGACATTATGGCAAAGGTGCGTCCCCACGCGAGATCTTAGCGTAGTGTTCACTGAAAGGCTGGAATGATTTTCAACGTGTCTCTGTCTTTATTTTAGAGTTGCCATATTGGTGAGGAAGACGAAGTAGGAGAGGAAATGGTGGAAGAATCTGAAGATGAGATGCCCTTTGAGGTGCGACAGTCAGAACTGGTAATGGGCGGCCAGGGGCTAGGGACCAGGAACACGGCGGAGCGGTAGCTTTCAGTGCATCGAGTGACTTCATCATTGGAGCATTTACGTCACAACCACATCTCTCTTTCTCTCTGTCCTGTTTCGTTATCTATGTATGCTTGTTGACTGCCCTGCTTCACTCATTGCTAGCTACCTAATTCACCAATCACAAAGCTCCAATTCAGACGTCCTTTTTTGTGTCACAGTTGCTGCTTGCTACCAGTCTCTCTGTTTCAAAAGTAAAACATCGGAAGCAGCACTTTAGTTAGCTTAATGTGGCATATGGCATTACAAAGGATCTGTCTTATAGAGCTAGTTTTTCATGCCTTGAAGCTGGATTGGGTCTAACTACAGTGTTATGAAAAAGCATTTACCCCATTAAAGATTTCTTCTGTTTTAGCATTTTTTTTGTTGTTGCTCTTAAATGTTTAATATCATCAAGAATAAGTTTGTTTGTGACAAAGATAAGTGGTATGACTACGCAACGTTTTTACTGATGTTTAAAGTCACTGAAAATGCTCCTCACACCAACACGACCCTATGGAGAAACGTTGGTGCTAATAAACCCAACAATATTAGAGATAACTAGCAGCAAGTCTTTTACATCAACGCTACTCGTTGCAGAATTGGTTAAATTAAGCCACAACAGGGTGTTTTTGGGTATGAATGACCGATTTCTGTTGTTACCTCTTGGATAAATTGTTCATCACCCCTTGGAGTGATAATGGTAGGCCGGCCACCTCTGGGAAGGTTCAGCGCTGTTGTTTCATGTTGACTCTGGATAGTGGTCAGTGTGGCTTGCTGCTCTCCCAAAGCCTTAGAAATGGCTTTGTAACACTCTCTAGACTGAGAGAATGACTGTATTTCTCATCTGTTATTGAATTTCCTTAGATCAGGATAAGGTGTGTTGCTCTCTGAGATATAGTAGCCTACTTTATGTTGTCAGACCAGTTGCATTTAAGTGGTTTGTAGATGTGTGAACTTTGTATGAACTCAGGCTATCTTTATCAAACATAACATGTATTGATGATCTAAAACATTGAAGGGTGACAAAAAAAAAAAAAACAAAGACAGAAGAAATCTGTAACGGGGACAAAGACTTTTTTTTTACAGCACTGTAGCTCAAACTAATGTAACAACAATAATGTACTAATCCTCCTACTCCTCATCATCATTGTTGGATTCATATTTTCTCTTAAAACAGCGTAAACCTAGCTGAAAATCTAATGTTGTCTGATGAAGGCTACAATAACGCAAAAGAAGTGTGGAGATTTTGTTCATTTGGTTTCGCCCACACTCCTAAGCGAGCGGGGCCGCTGGGTTGACATTAACTGGCAAAGCCGGCTGTGTCTGAGGAGACCATCGGTCCTTTCCATTCGATGTCTCACACTGCACACTCATTTATTCACACTGTGCTGACTTCACAAGCTCAAGTATCAGTCAAGTCAGTGTTATCTGTTTCCCGCAAGCGCTTTTGTGCTTCGCCAAGATGTATCATTTTACGCAACTAAAACGTTAATGAATCAAAAAGTGGCTTCAAAATGTTTCTAAATGCTCACAACAAACTGGGGAGTCAGACATGCTGAAAGCCGGAGAGCCTCAGGCCTATTTGAACCCCAAAAATATCTCAAGGTGCCTTCAGACGAGGTCACTGACAATGTCATTCCTCCCAGTTTATTTATGTTGCTGTCTGTTGTCCTTCTCTCTTTCCCTTCCTCCACTGCTCCATGTAATGTCCCTCACCTCCATAACACCCGTCTTATTAACTGGATGCTACTGACCAAATGCCCCCTTTCCCCACTCACATAGCAAAACTGACCGACTACAGTGAAAGCCAGGATCGCACACGCACCAAGAATCGCGGTCTTTTCACGTAAGCTTTCGCACTTGTTAAGCGTCAGAGCACAGACGTCTCCAAACGATTCGGCACCACCAGGCTGTGACACGAGCACAGGCGTTAACACTGCAGCCGCACGACACATAGCGGGTAGAGCACAGCTAACTATATGCGGGTGGGAGGGTGGTTGTGGGAGGGGAGGGTGGGATCAAATGTTTTCTACAGTTATTTATTATCCGGCTCAGCCGCTGTCTACTTGCATATGTCATTTGAATTTTAGTTAAAGATGGCTCAGAATTTGCTTTACATCATCAGCTATATTTCCAATTATCTGTCAAATATAGCATGACTATGAAATGCCAAATATTTTACAACCCGGAATATACTATTCCGGGTTGTTATGCCAAGTCAGTGAGGCTATCTTCTGTAGTCCAACGCTTGCTCAAGCCAGCAAACGTGAAGCCTTAGAGTAACAGCTCCTTTACTAATGAACTGAGCTGAGAGAATGTGTGTAAGAGACAAATAGTTTTGATATAGTAGTTATAGTAATTCCTAATGCTAGTGCATGTAAAAGAAACTCTGAGTGAAAATTCCACGGTCAATTGAAAAACATGTTGCATTTTATTAAAAACTTTAAGCAATTTCCACTGTGGTTTGAGTATACCATATTTATTATTAGAATTTGATAATGCTATAGATGCTTTTTATGATACTTCAACTTATGATAAAATATAGAGTAGTAGTAAGTAGAGTAAAGACCAGCTCAATTTTCATGTAAACTTTGACTGCATCATTTTTGTGCAGATTAATATTCCTGGAGTATCGCAAGCATAACAGGGCCATATTAACTGGTTAATAAGTCAGGCTCTCTGTTCAGGTACAAATAGGCTGTTTGCAAACTGCAATAATTATTTTTTTATTGTTTATGCTAACAGAAATATTATCAACCAGCCTAATTTGCCTCTGGTCAGCTGGGAAAAAGGCGTTGGAGCCATGCTTTCAGCCAGCTGACCAGTAGTACACAGCAACAGGTGGGGGAGGGAGGTGCTGCATTAAAGTTGGAGAAAACTAGTCAAAGTTGGAGAAAACTAGTCATTCTGGACCTTTGTCTGGCATCTCATTAAAGGGACTTTTAGTATTAGCATATTTTTATACTAGTAACCAGCCAATGACTAGTGTATACTGTGTTCTGATAAATATTTCTTCAACTATGTGACCAATTAGTAAAGAGCCCCACTTTTCTATTCAAATGATTTATGTATCGTATATCACTACCAAATACTCATCATTAATTTTGCCTGTTAAAGGAAAAGGAAATGGAGAAGCAAAGGCTTCTATACCAGCAGTCCAGACTTCATAACCGTGGCGCTGCAGAAATGGTCCTGCAAATGATAAGTGCCTGCAAAGGTCTTCTTCCTCTTCTTCTATACTCTAAAATCTTTTTTTTTTTACCGGAAAGCCTCCCTGTGCTTGATGCTTTCTTTGTTCTCCAGGTGAAACTGGGCCGATGGTATCTACAACCCTCAAGCTGGGCATTTCTATCCTCAATGGCGGAAACAGCGAGGTTCAGCGGGTACGTGTGTGCAAAATCAACCATTTATTCAGTAATTATGTGACGCTATTTTAAAACCGTTTTTTCTTCCACTGTGTTGTCAGAAAATGTTGGAGTATCTGAAAGACAAAAAGGATGTCGGCTTCTTTTTGAGTGTCCAAGCTCTAATGCAGACTTGCTGGTTGGTTTTCAGTCCTTACATTTTTTATTTTTCTATTTTTTTATTTGTTTTTGGAAAATGAGTAACATAGTAGTTTATATGTGACCAGTTAGGACCACAGAATGAAATCAAAGGTCTATGTTTTATACAGCGTGCTGGATTTAAATGCCTTTGAGAGGCAGAACAAGGCAGAGGGGCTCGGCATGGTTTCAGAGGAGGGAACAAGTAAGTTTCTGCTTTCTTCACTCCGTAAAGATCTTTCCACACCTAAGATATTAAAGACAGAAACAGTGAAAAGGTAACCACATAGTTGTTTAATATATGTATTGCTAAGTTATTAAATGTACATACTATGGTCCTCTTTGCTGCTTCGTCTCGGCAAAAGGTAAGATAGAATATCAATATTGATGTGAATAAAAGAATACAATATTTTCTACTTCATTTAATTCATTTTTGTTTTATATGCTTACCATCTTCAACATTTGATTTGATAAAATGACCAGTTTGCTAACAAGAAGTACTATTAACACAGTGAAAGTGTACCGGTGACTTAATTTAGTTAAATTCATTCCATTTGTATGTCCATTAGCGTGCAGCGGCGTTCGGTCTTCACCATACTGTAGTGGTCTAATTCTGGAGAATAGCTAGAAATTTCAACCAAAATGAATTTGCCATGGAATGTTGTTAATATCCTCCCCAACCTCATCTCTTAGTCCTCTGCTGTTGTCAACACACTGTTCCTCTCTCCCTTCCCCATGATCACTGCCACCCTTCCCATGTCCCTCCTTTCATGGTCCTCAGACATGAACCTAGATCGGGGTAAATCATCATCCTCTCCATCGGCCTCCCTGCTCTCTCATTTTTCTCTCTCTCCCCTGTCTCACTTGTTCAGTTCTTTTTCTAATGATGATCACTTTTTTTTTTTGGAAAGGGTATTGTCCATCAGTCATGTTCGCAACTTGTGTGCCCTTCCTTCATTATCGAGGTCCAAGAGTGCCACAATCCAACAAAAAAAAATCTAATTCATCAGCTAAATATGTGTATGCAGATGAACCAAATGTTTACATGTGGTCTTTAACAAGACAAATCGAAATAAGTTGAGTTAAAATGATGAGTTACTAAGGGTCAGTCTTTGTCTAAGGTCATGCCCTAGGAGAGAAAATCAACACGAGACAGAGATATCACAAATGCAGTTTTTTATTGTGTTGGAAAAGACATGCTACATATAAGCACGGTCAAAAACAAGGGATTCATGTCGATGGTTCAAGCAGTGGACTCTTGTTACAAATTCCCCGGGTGCAAACCTTTCTCCCAGACTGCACTTCCACACATGTATAGAGAGTCTAGACAGAGACTTGAGAAGCAGCTGCAAAGCACGTATACTTTGCCATGTTGGATATGCTGTCAAGTCCCTCATATGAACCAGTAAATATTAAAGATTGAACAAAATAGTGATTTCTTTATTATCATAATACACATCGATATTGTGATAGAATATTGTTTTTTATACCTAGTGCATAGCCAATTACCTCAAAACAGTCATCTTTGGACCACAGAGCCCGTTTCCCTCCCAAACAACATGATTACTGGACATTGCCACGTTGTTTATCCTTGCATATGTTTGAACAGATAAACATGGTATCTGGAAAGTGTACATGTAAACAAGGACAAACCAGTCTGAAGGAGGTCTGAAATTACCTTCCGAATTTATCAACAGATTTCCTGAGCTTTACGTGCCATCGCTCCCCAGTTGGTTTGAAGTATGTGTTTCTGGAATTAAGCAATCAGAGCCATGATTCAGAGCCAAATTGTTTACAAGGAATTATAATCGTAGGGTAGTTGAATTGCTGACATTGAGAGAACTAATAAAATAATTGTTCTTGTAACGGATGACGCAGATGAACCCGAAATTCAGCCAAACACAGAGTGACGATTTAAAAGGTTTATTGAAGGGGTTATGAGTCGTGGCAGGTGAGGCAGGCAAGCAGAACCAGACTTGACAGATGAATAATGGCTGAAGGGGCAGGCAGGCGGGGATGAGAAGGAGACCAGAGGATGCAGGTAGAGACAGACCAGAACAGACGATGTGGACCGGGGAACCAGCAGAACGGGCAGAGCAAGCGGCTGGAACTCACAGGGAAACAAAACTGCAGCATGCAGACACAGGCAACGTTTAACAGAAGAGTCCAGCTGGCTGAGCACACATGAACTAGTAGAGCCAAGGCACAGCTCACTAGATGAGATGAGACGTTCTGTCAGGGAGGAGCTAAATGAGGCAGGTATGTAGGCAAGTGAACAGGTGAGCAGAGTTGACAGTAATTACAGGCAGCAGGTGGAGCTGATGTGGGCTAATTGACAGGTGAACTGAGCTGATTGGACAGTGGCTGAGAGGTCACAGGCTGATAGGACGATGGCTGATTCAAGTCCAGAAAAGTCCAGAAATGAACTAACAAAAACCTAAATCACGTCACTTCTCATTATTGTGATGTTTAGAAAACAGAAATATTTTTTTTCTCATCCTAAACTGTCGCCATTGGTTAACCCTTTTTCTGAGCTAGTGTCGATTGAATTTGAGGGCTAAGTCCGAAACAGAAGGTAAATTCTCAACACTTTGCAACAGCCAATATATAATTAAATAAATACTGCAATAATTTTTAAGGCTTATCTCTCATAATCAATAAAAAAATTTTTACTTCATAATTTAAGTATTTATATAATGCATGCTTAAACTTGCTTAAAGATTAGTTAAACTAAATTGTTATCTTTTCCAATAACATTTGCAATTTTATTCAAATCACCAGATCTGTAAATATTTATTCCATTAGCCAGTTGTGTTTAAAATATGGCGCTTTTGGCACTTGATACTCCATGTTTTTGTTTTGTTTTTTGTTCCATTTTGAAATGAAATGAATGGAATCCAGTATTCTATGTTCATCTACTATTTTCAACCCAAACAACTAATTTTCCATCCAACTCTGATTGCACGCCTTCTTAAAATAAGCCAAGATGGAAACAGGTGGTTTACTTAGAAGTCTTGTGATAAACTCTTACTGGATTCCCTTCAACATTTTGATTGGAGATGCACCAATCAGGCATTTGCCAACAAAGTCTTGTTTCCTTTGAGGTCAGACCTATTCATTCATAGTTTTTGCTGATTTTTATTTGCTTTTTAAATATACTTACACTGAAATTTCCCTTTTTTTCAACAGTTGATTGAAAAAAAAACAAGATGTACTGCAGGTTCTTGAAACCAAGGGATTATCTTAAATTAATGCATCAAATAACATGTAACATTTATTTGATTTTTCCTAAATGGAAAATAAAGAGCATCACATGTTGATGCGTTAACATTTGCATTAAGGAAACTTAGCTCATTTCTGTTTCTGCTTAATTGGTGCATCACTAATTTTGATGGACAATGTCCTCTCTGACATTTACCTGACACTTCCTGTATTATTCAATGTTTGTGTGTGTTCACTTTACACAGAGTTGCACTGCTTTGGAAAAGGATGGTGTCAGAAATCATTATTATGATTAGTCAATGAAAGGATTAGATACCGTTTAACTATCAACTTATCAGGCGCAAGGTGTTTGATCCAAACAGCTTTCTGTGTACAGGCTTATCAATACAGTCTACTCCAATAGCCAACCCTTTGTAAAATCATGAGTTCATTGTGAACACATTTGTGTTTTTATTTTTTTGGTTGATTTTCACTCACCCCATGGGGTCCTTATTACTGCCTGTTCTGAAAAATCAGTCCCTTGTGCATAGCCTTCTCGGACAACGTGAAGAATTTCTAAAAGAGCTCTAAAGACAATTGACATAGAATAGAATCGTCTTTTATTGTCCCACAGTGGGAGAATTGTAATCCGGCAGCAAGGGCAAAAATCTAAAAACAAGAACTCAGAATAAGATTTTACAAGTAGGAGCAAATTTACACCATAAGAAAACAAATATTGTACAGTTATTAAAAATAGCATACTCATATTTAAAGAAAAGTGCAACTGTCTGTGTGGATTAAAAAAAACTCTCAGTTTGAAAAGGTTTACAAAGCCATGGCTTTGGGATTCCAGCAAAACACAAACAGAGAAGACATGTAGCAGTGGTAAACCTTCCCAAGAGTGGCCGGCCAATCAAGTTTACTCCAACGATTCATTCACATAACATCTAAAGCTCTGTAGGACTCACTTCCTTCGGTTAAGGTTGGTGCACATGATTCAACAATAGGCAAGCATGGGCAAGCATGCCATTCATGCAAGAGTGTAAAGAAGAAAAACTGAGTTTTGGAGTGGCCTAGTCAACATATTGCCTTAAATCTGACTGTGATGCTGTGGAATGGCTGCTGAAACTCTAAAATCCTCCAGAGTGAACTAAAACAATTCCCCAAAGGAAAATGGACAAAAATTACTCCTCAGTGACGTTTTTTTTTTTTTTTACATTAGCATTGTCTGATATAAAATTTGTTTGATCAGTGTGACAAAAAAGCAAAAGAAATCTCTGATGGCGCAAATGCTTTTTCACAGAATGGTAATAATAATAAAAAAGAATGGTCAAACACCAATTAGATTTCAGTTTTACTCTTTTCCTTAAGCAACTTCTAAATTTGGCCATAAACGCCCACTCTTGATAAGATTAAAAAGTATAGAAAATGTGTACACTATTAGCATACGTCACAAGAGATAATTATGAAGTAGCAGAAATGGATTACACATAGCGGGAAAATAAAAATCTTAATGCTTTTGCTATAGTGAGAAATGTATGACCTTCTTAAGGCCCGTTTTGGGGCATAGTTTCTACTGAGAAAACCACCACCACCTTACTTGCTTATGATCAGTTGTTGAAAAATAATTGCAGCGGTGACATTATTTATTGACAGAAGTTTTGGAGCCAGAACTTTTTGGATCCAGCACCTATAGTGCCATAAACCTAAAATTGCACCTAAAAGCTTTTCAGAATTGGCTTCAGCAATTTGGATAAAGAAGCAACATCTATATTTTTATGCAATCTTTTAGAACCATTTACACTCAGTAATTCCTTACTTCATCATTTACATTTTTTTACATTCTTCTGTAACAAAGCATAAATATTACTTGATAATCAGGTCATGCCTAAATACAGTAAAATCTTGGCATCAGTTCCATCTATCCTTTTGTCAAGCAGTGATTCTAATCATGTTTTCATGTAGCTGTTGTCCACTGCAGCTTGTTTTCACGTGACATGTTTGTATGTGACGTCGCCACCTCCTGTTTGTTGTTTGACATGTGACCGCATGCCTGTGTTCTCAACATTATTATTTATTAATAACTCTTTGTACGAGGTGACGGTTGCAGTATCTGGCACTAAAACTTATTTACCCATGATGGTAAGTTGAAAAATGAATTTGATCAATTCTCAAGAGATCTGTTTAAGTAGTCACCAGTAATCCTTTTATCCTTTTTTGTTTAATAATCTAGGTGAGACCCTGCACTTTGATTAATGCATTTATTTGCATAAATCCTTCCTTTGCAGACGAGAAAGTCATGGCTGACGATGAGTTCACCTGTGACCTCTTCCGTTTCCTGCAGCTCCTCTGTGAAGGACACAATAACGGTGGGAACGACAATTGTTTCAGAGTTCAAGTTGGACTAAAATCCAATCAGTGGTAAATTCCATCAAAAGCAGACTTAGTGAGATGAATAATCTTGTTGTTTTTTCTTTTGTTGTTGTTTTGTTCCAGATTTTCAAAACTATCTGCGGACACAAACAGGAAGCACAACTAGCATCAACATCATCATCTGCACTGTGGATTACCTCCTTCGACTCCAGGTACACTTTCCCAGTAATCTGCCCTATGCTGCAATGCTGCAATTTAACATAAACTTAAAATAATTTTTTTTGGATGTATGGGATTATATCTCTAAACGTGTAGTGCATATTTAAAGAAACTTTCAAGATCAGACCAGCAGATGATTCCAGATTTCAAGCGTTTGTATAAATCAGTTTCAAATATGCTGAAACTTTTTGATAGTGTGCTTCAAGATCATTCATGTTCTTTTTTTTTCATTCAGGAATCTATCAGTGATTTTTACTGGTATTATTCTGGAAAGGATATCATTGACGATCCAGGAAAAAAGAATTTCTCCAAGGCTATGACGGTGGCAAAACAGATTTTTAACAGTTTAACTGAATATATTCAGGTACCTTTTCAACAAATTAACCATTTATGCCTTTTATTTGTAGATGAGGGTGTAACAAGCGACTTTTCTTCTTGCAGGGCCCATGTACAGGCAACCAGCAGTCTCTAGCTCACAGCAGACTGTGGGATGCCATCGTTGGATTCCTTCATGTGTTTGCCCACATGATGATGAAGCTGGCACAGGTGCACAAAAGAAATTATTCAGATGCATTAATCATAATTTTGTTTCCCATTTTCCAGTTAAGTTTTGCAAAGCTTCAACCTGTCAATATCAATTTCTCCTGAACCATATTAAATAAAAAAAAAAGCCGTCAACATATCGTGTTAGAAAAGTAGCAATAAATCAGGGTTTGACAAAGATTGTAAAACAAAGAAAAGTAGAAGTTGACATTCATAGAACAGTTAGCATAGCTGGCATTGCTACATTAGCAGTGTCTGCGTGTAATTTTAGAGAATGCAGATCCTTTGGTTTCTAAAAGGCTGCCAACATTGCCAAAATCACCAAATTCCAAGACAGAGGATAACAGGGAGCAGAAGTTCTGTATCTCGTTAAACATTCCTGTTTCCTGCTGAAAGTCTTGCTCTATCTTGTTCCACCACAGCCGGAATAAACACCAGGCACGTAAGGACGTGTTGTCGACAATGCAGTCACCTATTAAATAGCTTGTTAGATCTCTGTTCTCTCATTGACTTTAATAAAATGTTATTTATATAGTGCCAATTCACAACACGTGTCATCTTTGCAAAGTCAAATTCAATTAAATCATACATCCATCCATCCATCCATTTTCTGACCCACTTAATCCACCCTGGACAGGTCGCCAGTCTGTCGCAGGGCAACACAGACAGATTAATCAAAAAGTTTCCTAATTTAGGAAACCCAGTGGATAACATCATGTCTTGACAAGCTGTCCACTTTGGCTCTTGATAGAGCTTAGAGCCACAGTGGACAGTCGTCTGCATTGTTGATGGCTTTGCAGCAATCCCTCATACTGAGCAAGCATGAAGCGACAGTGGAGAGGAAAACTCCCTTTTAACAGGGAGGAAAACCTCCAGCAGAACCAGGCTCTGTGTGAATGGTCATTTGCCTCGACCGACTGGGGGTTAGAGAAGACAGAGCAGAGACATGAAAAACACAGAAACAGACAATGATTCAGGAATCCTTTCTATCTTATAACTAGCAGACGATCTGCCATCCCTGGATGATGTCACAGCTAACAGAACGCCAGAACAGGTGTACCTACTATGAAGAAAAAAATGACAGAGAACAAAAAGTCAAAGGTTGAAATGACAACAAACAATGTAGAGTGAGAAAAATACTCCAGCAGCATAAATCTATAGCAGCATAACTACAGATTTAGCTCAGGGTAACCTAAACCACTGTAACTATAAGCTTTTCAAAAAAGGGAAGTTTTAAGCCTAGTTTTAAAAGTAGACATTTCTAAACACCTTATTGATTGAAAAAAATAAAACATAACTTGAGGCTTCTTCATTCAGCAATCACTTCTACACTGAAGAGTGTGCTACAAAAATCAGATTTTTGAATTTACAACTGGCCTGACAGGTTTTGATTTCCTACTGGATCTCTAAGATAAACACAATGTTCCTTTTGCATCGTGAAACATTTTTATTTTCAAAGACAAAGATTTTTGGTAATCTTGTGCTTTAAAGTCAGATGTTTCAATGTTTTTATTTTCCTTTCGGTTACGATAAAAAAAACATCTAGAAGAAGGTTGAACATAGTCTTCTTTTCATCACAAATCCCTTATAGATGTCTTAGTGAAAACTCCAAGATACCTCTCTTTGCTGCAATCTGTTGACAGTGAGCTTTTGAGTTTTTTTAACACGCCTTACCATCATCCTTACAGCGCATCTAAGCAAAATGGGTCTCTGTGTGAAGTCATCTTTGTACCCCAGGGAAACCAAAAAAAGTTGCTTATTAATTAAAGATGCCTGGACACTTTGATCAATTAAAAAATGTTAAAGCATTAATTAACAAAATGTTCCACTTTAGAGTTTCAGTTTACTTATATAGAAAACAAATCTTGCCAATTTTATTTGAAGTTATCTATATCCAGCTAGAGTGAGCTGACTTGTCAAAACAAAACAGATCTATGTATTGATAAAAAAAATTCAGTTTTGTTAAATTGTGACACCAAGAAGTTAGGATCAGTTCATCAATTTTAAATTAGGCACTTTCAGTTAAAGCACAGAGCAAGTTTTCTATACGAAACAGCCATAACATGTTTGATTTGTCAATTGACAAATAAATTGCCTGCTGTATCTTTTTAAAGTGTCCTTATGTCATTACTGCCTTTCTGTTTGGCTGCAGGACTCTAGCCAGATTGCTCTACTGAAGGAGCTTCTCGACCTCCAGAAAGAAATGGTTGTTATGTTGCTCTCACTATTAGAGGGTAAAAAAAGAATAAAACTCATACATTATCAATTAGATTTGATAATCATATGCCTTTGAAGAACTTGCTTGATTTAGTTTTATTTGTTTTATTTTAGGGAACATAGTTAATGGTACAATTGCTCGTCAGATGGTGGACATGTTGGTGGAGTCCTCCAGCAACGTCGAAATGATTCTCAAGTTTTTTGACATGTTTCTGAAGCTGAAAGAAATTGTAGCCTCGGACGCTTTCCGTGACTACATCACTGACCCTCGAGGGCTGATCTCCAAGAAGGACTTCCAGAAGGCTATGGACAGTCAGAAACAGTACTCCCCCTCTGAGATCCAGTTCCTTTTGTCCTGTTCAGAAGCAGATGAGAACGACATGATCAACTACGAGGAGTTTGCCAATCGTTACCAAGAACCGGCCAAGGACATCGGGTTCAACATCGCCGTGCTCCTCACCAACCTTTCCGAGCATGTGCCCCACGACTCCCGACTGAAGAACTTCCTGGAACAGGCGGAGAGCGTACTCAACTACTTCCGCCCATTCCTTGGCCGTATTGAGATAATGGGCGCCAGCAGGAAGATCGAGCGCATCTATTTTGAAATCAGCGAAGTCAACCGGAGGCAGTGGGAAATGCCACAAGTGCGAGAGTCCAAACGGCAGTTTATATTTGATGTTGTCAACGAGGGTGGTGAATCTGAGAAGATGGAGATGTTCGTCAACTTCTGTGAAGACACTATCTTTGAGATGAATATCGCTTCGCAGATTTCGGAGCAGGAAGAAGAGGAGAAAGGAGAAGAGGATGACGAAGGAGATGAGGGAGGGGGCGAGGGGGTAGCGGGTGGGGCAACATGTGGAACAGGAGATGAAGACAGCAATGGTGATGAAGGGCGGCCCGAATCAACCTCAGCCTTCACAGACTTCCTCCACAGCATGTCAAGCTTCCTAAGCATCTTCACCTTCCGTAACCTTCGCAGACAGTATCGCAGAATCCGAAAGATGACCTTTAAGGAGATAGTGGTGGCTTTGTCCACATTCTTCTGGGCCATCCTGATGAGCATTCTGCACTTCATTTACAACGTGTGTAAAGGCTTCTTCATGATCATCTGGCAAGCGCTGTTTGGAGGCGGCTTGGTGGAGGGAGCTAAAAACATCACAGTTACGGAGATTCTAGCGAGTATGCCAGATCCCACACAAGATGATGTACATGGAGATGGACCGGGGGAGACGGGGACAGGTGAAGAACAAGACACTGGGGGCATAACAGACACTGGTGAGTCTGGGAGCGGTGAGGAGGAAGAGGAGGATACACAGGAAAATGAGGGAGGAAGGATTCCAGGTATGGATGCTCCAGGTGGACTTGGAGATATGGGTGTGGAGGAACCAGTTGAGCCGCCGACTCCCGAAGGCTCTCCCATTACAAAGAGAAAAGTGGTAAGTATTAAGTTTGAAAGTACAAATGTACTGCATGAAACTGCAAAAGAACCTGTTAACTTGTGATTAGTTTCTCCAATTTCATTGAAAGACATCTTTGATAAATAAACTTAGAAGCAGTCAGAAAAAAAAACAAGGCTTGTACTCTGGATGTTCCTTCTGTTTCGCTACAGCCACCAGAAGAGTCTGATGCCAGCCAAAAACCACCAGAACCTGCTCCTGTGGAGGAAATCCCTCCAGAACCAGAAAAGTCAGAGTAGGTTTTAAATAGTTTTTCAATTACTCAATGCATTTCTGACAAAAAATGCCTCAAATTGAGAATCAGACTACAGCTTAAAGACTGAAACTATGTCATGCAGATATTCATTAAAGCAAAGCACACTAAACACATTCAGAACAATTCAAAATTATACCATAAAGCATCTGTGTTTAATTTTCAGTGTTGAAACTGGGGAAAAACCAGAAAAAGAAGCCCAGAGTACAGAAGAAGAAGAGCCACAAGGACCAAAGAAATCTGCAGCCAAAAAAGAGAAGCACCCGAAGAGGCACGGTTTCCAAATCTGGACTGAGCTGGAAACTCAGAGGAATAAATTCATGGTGAGGGAGTTTGTTCTTTTTGTGGGAAAACAATGCGCCGGCTTACCATGAAGGGATTTTAAAATGAATCTGCTGGAAACCAAAAATACTTATCTCCGTTCACCAGAACTACCTCTCCAGAAACTTCTACAACCTGCGATTTCTGGCCCTGTTCCTCGCATTTGCCCTGAACTTCATTCTTCTGTTCTACAAGGTAAAACAATATATATATATATATATATATACAATAATATCTTTTGTGTAAAATATTGTTATCAAATGCTGTGTGGCTTGTGACTGAATTACATCTCCACGTCGTTCTTTTGCTACATAAAGGTCTCTGAAACGCCACCTGATAGGGAGGAGATGGAGGGATCGGGATTTGCAGAGGGAAGCGGGCTGTTCGAGGGTTCTGGCTTGTTTGAGGGCTCTGGGGATGAAGCTGAAGGATCTGGAGCAGAGGAAGGAGGGGAGGATGCTGAAGAAGACGTCCTACTTTATTTCTATTTGGAGGAGAGCACTGGATACATGCAGCCCACACTGGCGTTCCTCGCCATCCTGCATACAGTCATTTCATTTATCTGCATCATTGGGTACAACTGTCTGAAGGTATCACCTGCTCAGCAAAATAAAACTTAATTACACTCGCTTTATACAATGTCTGGCAAAGTATTAATGCCTCTTAAAACTTTACACCTCTGGTCACAGATTTGTATTTATTAAGCCTTTTTCCATGCTTCTTCACTTTGCAGTAATGCCCTACTTTGCATTGGTAACAATAAACGTGCGGGTGCAACAGGACATGTGGAAAATAAGGGGAATGAATACTTTTGCAACAGGGCTGAAAAAAGAAATTAGCAGGAAAAAAACAATTTTAACTTTGCTCTGGTTTTATTAGATCCCACTGGTGATCTTTAAAAGGGAAAAAGAACTCGCAAGAAAGCTTGAGTTTGATGGCCTCTACATCACTGAGCAGCCCGAGGATGATGACATCAAGGGCCAGTGGGATCGCCTGGTCCTGAATACACCGTAGGAAGTTTGATTGAAAACAAACAAAACAAAGCGTGCTTCCTTACCTTCCTTTTGTTTTAAAATAATTTCCCAATTAATTGCAGTTTTGCTTATGCAGTTAATGTTTTGTGTTGCTTGTCTTTTCAGCTCTTTCCCAAACAACTACTGGGATAAATTTGTCAAACGAAAAGTGAGTGAACACTTGATAACGGTCAGAAACTTTGTGCACTCTCATGCATAACGTGACGTGTCCTTCCAGGTTCTGGATAAGTATGGAGACATTTATGGAAGAGAAAGAATCGCGGAGCTGCTGGGCGTTGATTTAGCCTCCCTGGATGTCAGTCAGCAACACGAGAAGAAACAGGAGGAGCCAGACAACTCGATGTTTGCATGGTGAGGTTGAGTTTAACCAAAAAAAAAAAAAGACGAGCAAATAGGTCATGTTTTTTACGAGGGAATGAAAGAACTAATTTCATCTTTTAGGGCGACCACTATTGACATCAAGTACCAGATCTGGAAATTTGGGGTTGTGTTCACAGATGGTGTAAGAAAAAGACTAATTGCATATTTCTCATTGGGCTTCATCCACCGCCTTGACACTATATTTCCTGTATCTTCCTGCAGACCTTCCTTTATCTTTGTTGGTACCTGATAATGTCCTTGCTCGGTCATTACAACAACTTCTTCTTCGCCTGCCATTTGCTGGATATTGCCATGGGTGTGAAGACTCTGCGCACTATCTTGTCTTCAGTCACACACAATGGCAAACAGGCAAGAATAAAACAAAAACAAAATGCATATTTCGCCTTAGTCAGATTGTATTAATTCCTGTTATGTCCCGCTTGTGTTGTAGCTCATGATGACAGTGGGCTTACTGGCTGTGGTGGTGTACCTTTACACCGTGGTCGCTTTCAATTTCTTCCGCAAGTTTTACAACAAGAGCGAGGATGAAGACGAGCCCGACATGAAATGCGATGACATGATGACTGTACGCCACAGATCGTTTCAAATGATGGTCATCTTATAACCGTACTCCACCAACCAGTTCATGTTTGTGAGGTTTTCTCCCTTCACAGTGTTACCTGTTCCACATGTACGTCGGCGTGCGTGCTGGTGGAGGCATTGGAGACGAGATAGAGGATCCTGCAGGAGATGAATACGAGCTTTATCGAGTGGTCTTTGATATAACGTTCTTCTTCTTCGTCATTGTCATTCTACTGGCCATTATTCAAGGTAAAGACGCCATTATGGTAGAGAGCGGTTTTTAAATTAGCCATGTGTAATGAGAATAAAAAGCTGCAATTTTTTTTAGATCTACATGAAACAGAATCAGAAAATTCTCAGCTGGAGGAGAAAGTCAAAAATCCAACCTTTTTTCTAATCAGTGAATGGACCTTTGCCTTAACAGCAACACTCTCTGGTGTGAATGCCATTTCTGAGAGAAAGGTGCTGAAAGTTAGATATTTTCAGCACAGATGAGATGTTTAAAAGTCAAATCAGAAGTTGGGTTGTCACAATATCAATACCAAGGAAAATATTTGATACTCGATACCATGTTTTATGCCACGGGGGATAAAAAAAATGACACATAATTAAGGAGTACAAGATATTTTTGTTACATGAAAAACTCACCTTTTTCAATCTTAACATGGAACATGCTTTCTCAACAATGCCTGCTGAATAAGTGTGCAAATAAATACTAAATAGATAACCCAAATATAACACACCCCTAGTAGCATGCTAGCCCCAGCTAATCACACACTAATGTGGACCACTGGTCATGCTAACATGAGTAATATGTTTAATGTATTAATTATAAGCGGGAACTTAATGTACTAACTTGTCGGAATTCATCATGAAGGCTGGGGTGTCGGTCCTTGAGATGTTTGGCCAAGTTTGTTGTGCCGCTTGACTTCATTGCCACCCCTTTAAAGCTCTGTTTACACGCACTCATTATCTCTGTACTTGTGTCCTCACAAGCAAAACAGATCCCCATTCCAGTGTCATCCATGGAGTTATCTTTTAATTCATTGACCAGGTGTTTCTAGGATTCTACCAAGATAACATTAAGAACAATAAAAAAGCTTTTACCATAAACCTTCTTGACGGGTACAACCATAAAACATCATGTGGCATTTACTTGCCTGGTATGTCACAAGAAAGTTGGGTGAATTTATAGCCTTGAGTGCAGACCCCATCCTCTTTGCACACAGTTTACAATAGTTATTAGAACTTAGGTAACTCTTACTGCTTTAATAAAAAATACATGATTAATACAAAAAATTATTATATATTTCCATAACATATCGATACCATGCCAAATTAGTATTGTGTCCAGGTACAGTGTTTGAGTATCAACACTTTTCAGAGTATCAATCATTTATTCAGAAGTACAGAGGTATAAGAAAGTTTTTTTTTTTTTTTTAAATCAACCTAAAACAGGTCCAGACATGCCCATGGTTCATTCAGGTTTGGAGTAAGTGAGACTTTCAGCAGAACATTGCTCTGTTTTATCCTTTTGAGCTCATATTTAGGAACATGTTTATGAACATGCTGGATTTTGAAATGCCAGTAACCTTTTGGTCATTTCAGAGTTGAGGTTAGGATTTACATTTTCTAGGGATGCTAGCTGTGTTAATCTTTAATACAAGGGTAATTAAAGTGTCAGATCTTTAATTATTTTGTCTTTAAACAGAAAAATCCTGTTTTATAGTGTAGTATGGCCTCCCTTCAACTCTTATATTTATGAATGGTAGCCTCTCGTAAAATCAAGGGTAAAATAAATTGACAGCTACTGATAAATGTATCTAATAATATAATAATAATATAAATAAAAGTTAATGAAATATCAGATTATGGCAAAAACTGGTATCAGCAAAACACATATCTCTGTGCATCTCTAATGTTGCACATATAACACATTTTCAGAAAAACTACTAACTATAATTTTATGGTGCAAACAATTCAGGTCTGATTATTGATGCCTTTGGAGAACTCCGAGACCAGCAGGAGCAGGTTAAGGAGGACATGGAGGTACAGTATAACACTGTTCCTTGTTAATTGATACTTCAAAGAGCGTATGGGAAAGTGTGCATATTCTGCATTGCTGATTTCTGTACAGACAAAATGCTTCATATGTGGCATTGGAAGTGACTACTTTGACACAACGCCGCACGGCTTCGAGACCCACACCTTTGACGAGCATAACTTGGCCAACTATATGTAAGCATCCCCTCTGGTTTGACGTATTTGCTCTGGTGCAGATGAGAACAGACTGATATCGGAGTTTCATTCTCAGGTTCTTCTTGATGTATCTCATCAACAAAGATGAGACGGAGCACACTGGGCAGGTCAGTCTGAGATGTCAGTTTTTTTGTTTGTTTTTCTAAACTGTTCTTTCGGGGTTTGATGTTTGACTTCCTGGTCTTGTGCCCTCCGCTTGCAGGAGTCGTACGTGTGGAAGATGTACCAGGAGCGATGCTGGGACTTCTTTCCTGCTGGAGACTGTTTCAGAAAGCAATATGAGGATCAGCTTTCCTAACTCACAACTAAACTAATTATGTGTTTGGAAGAAAGGTTACACCTAAACTGCACATCTAATCAACCAGCAAGCCAAGCTGCATACTCACCTATGCAGCATCGTTTCTCCCAAACTTCCCTCCTTGTCATTCATTCATCTTCTGTCTCCTCATCCCTATGTATCCTCTCTCCTGACACGTCCTCCTCATTCCTCTTTTATGACCACGCGTTTCCAGTCAATGTGGGTTTCTTTTTTTCTCCTTCTTTTTTTTTTAGCACACAGTGATTTTATGTAATAATATTACAGTCTTTTTATGTAGCAATACAATGACGGACTGGCGAAGGCGCTCCCCGCCTCTCACCCAACGACCACCGGAGATAGTCACCAATGCCCCCGTGACCCTGCACAGATACGCGGGTATAGACGATGGATGGATGGATGGATGGATGGATGGATGGATGGATGGATATGTAGCGATAGCTCTGACCTTTTATTGAGTATTTATTTTCACTGTGTGATTTATTTATTTATTTTGAGGTTGTTGATTTTACATTTTTGGAGTTTTATTTGCTTCATTCAACAGTAAACCTTACATGTGGATTTGTGGATAAATCTGTGAGCTTTCACAATGTATTTAGGATTATACTCTGTTGCGTCATACTTACCTGCCTGTAAGCCATCTGTTAAATCACGGATCACTCGGGATGTGGCTGCAGCCTTGCTTTTTTTTTTAAACACTAAATGAACACTGCAAATGATGATTAATGGTAACTAAATGACAGGGTAGGAATCTTTTTTTTTTTCAAAAGAGGTATGCTTCTAACAACAAGGAAGAATAAGAGTACCTATTCCACTTAAAATGTTAGATTTTGTGATATAAACAAATGAGATCATGATATATTATTTTAAAAGCTTTGCACTTTAATGTGACAAATATTTAGCAAAATTCAACTGCAAAACAAACAAATCTGGTTGGAGATGAAATTAATAAAAAAAGAAAACATGAAAATTGTGTCCGTGCGTTAATGCATTGATGAAGCAACATTTTTTGTATTCAGTTTTCTTTTAAATGCAAAGTAACAGTGCTACACGGCAGTTTTTATTTAGTTATCTATATATTGTTTTAGCATTCTTTCAGTTGGTTTTAATGTTTTTTTACTTGTTTTAGTTGCAAGAAAAGCTCCTTTCTCTATCAGAGCTCATGCAACATATTTTAATTCTTATATGCGCTGCAAATGTGTATTTGAATAAAAATGTAAATCTATCAATGTAAAGTCCATGGCCTCATTGGTAGTAGCCTATAAGCATGCAACATCTTCACCTGATATTGGTCCATCGTGCTCGACAAACGTTTTCCAAATCTCTCAGAACGTGAGGACCCTTGTCCAGAGGACGCCACAGATGTTTCAGCTCTTCACCCTGGTTCGGGAATTCTAAAATTGTTAAAATGTTATGTCACTTAAAGCTAAAGGAAATTGCATAGGACTTTAAACTGAGCATTATTTCAGGCTCATTACACTTGGTATAGTTTATGTTAAGTGTGTAGCTAAGAACCCAAATGCTTAAAAAAAAAACAGCCAAAAAAACTTAGGTATGGATGCTTACATGGGGAGGGTTTCTCTTCTTTTTTTTCATAGTGTAATTTTTTTTTTCCCCTGCAGAGGGATATTCCTGTTTTTCTGTTGAATTGTACAGCAGACAGTTCACACTGTAGGTTGAAGAGTGGTTTGAAATTACTTATTATGGTCTTTAGATGCATAAGTTTCCATATAGGCCCCAAGGGTGTGATCTAATGTGCAATCATAATTTAGTTAAGGGCTAATTAAAAATGTTTAAAACATTGCATAACAGACGTTGCTTAAAAATATTTCATATTCGGTATATCATCTTGGCAGGATTTGACTTTTTAAAATCTGGATATTACTAAATAAATCTGCAATTTAACTAACATAGTGTTCAAAGTAATGAGTAACTCTTTAAAGGTAAAATCGCATTTAAAAACCTGAGCAACTTGATAACAGACTATTTTTTTATTTTCAAGTTTGCTGTGGAAAGACAGTCAGAAAATGAAGATGATATTGTCATGATATTATATTATTTTCTTTATTTATATACAACCCTGATAAAACTAATAATTGCTTTCAATTGTGTGTATGAAAAACTCAACTGCTATTAAAGAAAGAACATGACAAAAACTGTTTCTCTGCACACAGTGCAATAGTTTGCGTGCAACAGATCATCACAACCCATTTTTCTACCAATCTGCAGAGCTAGGGCTCTGGAGCGTCCCAGCTGACTGGGGATTAAGGGTGGGCATTAAAAACTCACATTGAATCTCATGTGCTCTTCAAGCATCCGCAAATATTCCTCTCTGCCCGCGCTGGACTGCAACACAGTTTCTGGGAGCATGAACGTCTCGGGGATACAACACGGGGTGCTCAGGATGTACGGTGAGTTGCAACAGGGAAAAAGAGATCTTTCTATTTCAGGGGAACACACGATCGGAAGTGAACAGTCGGAGAGTTTTGAATCTTTTTCCGTACTTTGGGATACTCCACATGTCTGATGTCAAACAATGGTTTTGTATTTTTATGTGTATTTAGAAAAAAAGATACCCTAAAACCGGCATTCAAGTCTAAAATTGAAATGCTAAGATAAATTGAACTGTTGTCTTTTTTTACGGCAAGTACAACAACTGTGTCGTTCCTCAAAATGTATTTTCACATGCTGTTTAGTGTCTATATTATATGGAAGTCATTGAATGAGCAAAAGCACGTGTATGTAGATTGTGTTCAGAATCCACGGCCTCCTGATCCTCTCTCCATCTGACTGCCTCTAATCTAATCTGGTGGGATGATGGAATGACACAGTGTTCACTCTTTAATCCACATGTACATTTCTCACGCTGCTACTGCGATCACTGGGACCATGCTGATACTCAGGGTTTGCACGCAGCCTGGAAAAGTATGGCCGTTGATTTGTGTTCTTCAGTTTGGTTAAGCATGGACAAAGAAAATTAGGGAATGGAAAAGTTTTGTATTCAGGATTCATTCTATGATATTTGTTTTTCTTTCCCTCCCCATTCCTTGTGTCCTATATGTTTTTATTTTTCATTCCTTCTTTATTTTCTTCCTTCCCTTTTACCTCAACTATGTCCTTGTGTTTCTTCTTTCTGGTGTACTTCAATTATTTTCCTCCACACCTTTTGCCCTTTCGCCTTCTTTTCATTACTTCATTTGTTGTGTTCTTTCTTCCTCTCTTTGTTCTTTGTGTGTTTCCTTCCTTTTGCCATTCTTTACTTCCTTCCTACATCTTTTTGCCCTCCCCTCCTTGTGTCGTTTCTTCCACTGATCCTTCTTGTTATTTTCATTCATTCTTTGTCTCCTCCTTTCCTATCCTTGTTTTTTTTTTCTTCCGTGGGCCTTCCCTTGCCCCCTTCATGCTTTTTTTGTCCTCCTTGTGTCCCTCATTCTATTCTGTCTTGTCTCTTCTTCATCCCCTTTTTTGTGCCCTAACTTTCTCATTTTCCTTTCTTGCACCTATCCTGACATTATTTCCTACATTCCTTCCTGTCTTGTTCCCTTTCTTTCTCACTACTCATCCAAACTGTCCATCCTTCCTTGGTTCTTCCTTCTTTCATCCTATTCTTCAATCCGTCCTTGCGTTCTTCTTGTTTCTGGACTTGCTTTTCATCATTCCTTGAATTGATCCTTCCTTCATGTCAGCCTGTGGTTTTTACAGGGACCAAATGTAAAGCCTGACACATCTAGAAACATTTACATTAGAGAAAATGTCACGACAGTATTCAAATGTATAGTATTTGTATTCTAAAATGCTTAAAGTAACAGGAATTGGAAAAAAAATTACTGGAATTTTGAATGTGGAAAAGTCAGGTTTTATTACAAGAAAAACATTTAGGTCCCCAGAAAACTTTTTTATTACAGTAATTACTCAAAGCTTCCTGTGTTTTTATGTATTTTTTTTCTCAAGGTGGATTCATTTTCAAACAGTGGAAGAAGCGGTTTCTGCGTCTGACCGTTGAAGGCAGTCTTCTCGTATGCCACGATGCACTGTCTCCACCTAATCAGATTGTATTGCTGCAAAGCAACTGTGAGGCCATTGTTGAAGGCAAGGAGATCCTGGACCTGCCAAAATTACCGTCTGGTGCCTCCAGAGACAGCTGCTTTGCCCTGATTCTCACCGAGAATAAGTTCCTGCTACTGCTGGCTGACACCGCCGCAGACTGCAGGTCAGTTTTTTCCATGGGCTATTGCACATTATCATGCGGGAGTTGTTACTAAATTGTATTATTTAAAATTTCCCTTTTGATAGATCAACTTTTCATTATTATGTTAAGGATATTTGGCTCAACACAGATTACTGCATAGATGACGCATTTTGATTCACAAATATATTCTCATTGCTGGGGATTTTTCATCCATAATGTTTTCAAAATCTATTGGAGCTCAGGGTGAAGGTCCGAAAAAAAAGCTTCAAAGAAGTTCATCTTTGAAATCAGTGACATAAACACATTATTACTATGGATTGTGAAAAAGCAAGCAGTCACAGTTTTTTATTTAAATTCATCTGATTGTATGTTTAGCTTTTTGTGTGGTGTTTGCAAAGTAATTAAATCTTTTTTTTTTTTTTTTTGGTCAATTTTTAGTCAGTGGCTGAACGTGTTGAAAAAAGTCAAAATGGTAAGTTAATGATACACATTTTCTGTTGTTCAGGTAACTCCTTTAGAGCTGCATATTCTTAAAAAAAGCCCTCCTTTAGATAATTGCTGGCACTGGGAATGTTTGCATTTAGAGTAGAAAATAATGTGAGGTTGTTTTGAAGGCCTGTCATGTTGACGTGTTACATTGCTGTTACTATGAGAATGCAGCCTGCATATGTAAGGTGACAATTTAGCTCAAGTGCAAAGGACATGAATCTGGATATTTGTTAAACAGTCATTGCAAAACAAAGGTGATGACAGTTTGCAACAAAAATGTACTTTAGTCAAAAAGTGTCCAGCAATAGTTTATTTGTATAAAGAATGCAGTTTGCTAAATATTAAAGAGTGCATAGAGATAATCTGAATTAGATTTCAAAGTACTGCTATTGGGAAGGATGGAAAAGTATAATATTTGGTGTTTGTAGTCAGAAAAACACAATAAGTGTTATTCATCTTGATTATGATAAATCATTTTTGCATATCAAAAAACTGACTTTATGGTTGGCCTTATTACGATCCTTCCACTAACTGGTTCCATGGAAGCATCAATCTCTGGCAATATTTTTGGAAATATGATTAATGGCAATTACTGTGTGTTGCTTTAGGGTACAATTGCAAAGTTTAATGTAAATTGTGCACTGAAGTAGACTATTGGGGAGGGGTTTCGTTTTTAAAGGCCAGTATCTGTGTTTGTGGGGCTCAGACTGTCTGCAGTAACAGATGCATCGCAAGGAGACTGGTATTTGTGAAAGCTATTGATCGTCACTTGTATCAATCTTGAAATAAACAAAACAAAAAGAAAAAAAAATGTGGTTGATTTCACAAATTCTTGAACACAAGTAATTTGATAATGATTCGATTGCTGCGCCTCTTCTTAGCCTTGTCAAAAGAAAAAAGTAAAAAAACAACATCATAGAACACCTTTAAATAAAAAAAACAAATCTGTTTTTTTGTGGTTATTTTTGTAGATTAATGATGGAAAATTCAATCTCTGCTATGACTTTATTACTCTGTATTGCTGCTCCCTGCAGAGTCTGCCATCACCCCTCAGCCCTTGTAAGCGCCACCAGGTTTTACCGCCACACATTACTCTCCGAGATCTGGTCCCTGAGCAAATCCTGGACAAAGATCCACCAACTCCTCCTGTAAGTGACACGGAGTCACACTCTCCAGGACCAACAAGCAAAGGCTCCCCAAGAGAGAATGGTGAGTTTATCTTCACGCATTTTCTTGCAACAAAGATTAAAAAAATATATATATATACATGACATGTAAAAATCGCATAATCCAACAGGCAGAAATTCCCCACGGACAAAGAATTACAGACGGAGTGCACAGGCGGTAGGATGTTTGCGTCACGGCACTCTCAATAATGCCCAAGCGATGAAGGCAGTTTATATGCTGATGGGAGGGGCGGCGGCCTCCTCTGCCCTGGGCTACCTCGGAGCATGCTCATCTTCTAATCTGGATGTCAAAGCCGACCTGACGGCCAACACGGATTTCTCCGGCACGGGACCTGCCGGAGCGTACGACCTCGGAAGCTCCACGCTTAACTCCCCCCACTTCAACAGCTTTGACTTTGAGGTGGCAGACTCTGATTTTGATGCTTTTGATTGTGGTGGGTTTTCTTTTTAACGATCCGAGGTCTGGATGAGTAAAGATGGGACCATCTCGAATGATTCCCATTTTTCTTTTATTGTTATCCAAGTGACAAAAAGCATATGGAAGCTTAGCTTAGAGGTCAGCCTGCGCTTTGCTGTAAGCCAGGTTGATGTTCTGCCGTGGCACATTTGCTAGGCTTAAGGGGAAGGCGGGCCCAAAATTTGCGGTCGAGAGGATAAGCACATCTGACTGATCATTTTGAAGTTGATCACGACTAAGAACTCCATCTCGCTGCCTCACTTTATTTTCGTGTTGTGTTGTTCTTGTTGCAAAAACGTGTATCATAGGCGCTTTTAAAACACCGGGCCAAAAATCTGTAGTCGTATATTTTTATCTTCGATAAGAGACTGTGTTGATGTTGTTGGTGTTTTCATTCTGTTTTGTCTACAACAGTGATCGTACATTTACATAAATGTGAGTAATCCGTAAAGTAACATTAAAATCATAGCTGTCTCTTTAACAGACAGCTTTGATTCAACTCTTATGATGCGGCATATTGCGTAATGTTTAAGGAGCATTATTGTATAACCCTTACTGAATTCAAATGGATCTGCAGGATCCAGATTTTTTTTTTTTTTTTTTTTTGATTTTGTAACATCGCTATGCAGAGAAACCACAGAACTCTTCTACAGCTATTTGTTTTGTCTACAGCTAAGCTGTTCCCTGCAGTCATCCACTTGTCATCCTGTGGCTCTATTGTGTGTTACTTAAACCAACTTGATATGGACTTTATTTAATTTTACATAAAGGAATAAAGCTGTTGTGTGGAATTTTGCTGCACTCGTGTTTCCTCATTCTTCATTGAGCGAACGATCTCTTTGGGAATCCCTTCTATAAAAAGCAACACATGTGCCAACTATGACAGGATTAGGCTATGTAGCCTTAAAATGCAAATGCAAACATTAAAACTGCTGCAACATGTTGTGCACATCTGCAAAGAGATAGCTGTAACATGTTACGACAAAAACAGTGATACAGCATACTGTGATGAAGTCGCCTAGCTGAACCCCTCCTTCATATGTCTGTTTTTTTTTTTCTGTGTTTCGGTCTTCTCAGGTCCTGCTTATTATTCTCCTCTGCTCAGTTCTTCTACCTTTTTAAATCCACTCTTCCCCCGAGCTGTGTCTGGTTGTCATTGTTCGTAGTACTTCTGTCACCATGCCCGTGTCTTCTCTGTTACCTGTGCCTTATTGTATGTTTTGCCTTTGCTATCATTAAATCCTTGTTTTCATCATGCAGTTTATGAGTTCCTGTCTGCAATTTGGTCCAGCTGCTGAAGCCTCACAAAAGTCACAGCAGGCACCAACTTGCCCATGACAGCGCATAGATAAAAGCAAAGAAAAATGTTTTCTGGGCGCAACTGACAAAACTTAGATTTTAACATTCTGGTGTGCGTGTGTGCAACCCCAATCCGTAGCAATCTCCCAGCCAGGGCGAATGCCCATGTGGCTTATATCAAAAACTGCCACTGGTCACATTCACTCTCTGCTTGCAGATTTTGGCTGAATCTCATTTTGTGTGAAAATGTTTACCAGTCACAGAAGCTGTGACATAATTTTCTCCTTTCCTTTCCTTTCATAAGTTATGTGTGTATGTGTCTAATCCTGAAGGACGGAAATAATCAAAACTTTTTCTTGTTTGCCTTTTATAATACTAAACCAGCCATGGCTCCAACTAAAGCACTTTGTAGTACAAAAATAATTTCCTTTTTTTTTTTCAGCTAGAACTTACCTTTTGGTTTCCATGTCAGTATGCAATGTAAAGTAGCATAAAAGACAGAAATTAAGGGATGCAGCCTAAAGGTGATGTTATGTACACAGCCCAAACGTCCAAGATGACAGTAATAATAAAGTCTCAAGCTCAAATGGGAATTGAATTACTATTTCTACAGGGATTTGTCCAGTGAGGAGGATGGAGTTTGAAAAAAATGCTAGCAGTTGCATCAAAAGACAAGTATCCAACCAAAAGGATTTAAAAATGCTCAGTGGGGAGTTCATTCTGCCTATGATTTGCAACTAGTGACAAAAAAACAAAACACATGCAAATTCAGGTGTCAATTTCTGCTCCTTTCACCTGCTAATGCTCAAGGATGTGCAGCGAAACTCCTTGTTCTCTGAACAAATACATTTCAAAAATACTTTATCAGTGAGCCATGTAGTGGTTAAAATACTAGCATTCAATCTTATTTAAGTGACAGTCAAACACATAGCAGCTGATCAATGTGGGTAAAACCATGAGAAAAGTTGATTACTTTCTGGCTATAATCCATGAAGGTAAGTGTCTTTAACTTAGCTATGTAAGTAATTCTAAAAATCAAGTAACTAAAAAAATAAACTTCTTAATCAATCACTTAAGTAAAAAATCTTGGTGTTAATCCAGAAATCACTACAGAACTTATTTTATTCATTCCATTAACAGAAAATGGAAAAGATAAAACAAAAATGTATGTTTTGTTTCTTGACATAATATATATATATATATATATATATATATATATATATATATATATATATATATATATATATATATATTTATCTATTATTTAGGATAATAGACCCAGGGGTCCCTTTGTCACATTCATACTTTCAGTCAATGACCCAGAAGTAACAGACGGAGAGAGAAATGCTATATGAACGGTTTATCAAAGGCAAGTGGAGGTGGACTGGGGTTCTGGCCGGCTGGGAAGGCTCTGGTCGTGGACTGTGGGGAGTGAGAGAACAGCACCAACAACAGACAGTTGTTGGTACTCTCCCCCACCCTACATGGATGTTTTCATTCCTCTCCAAAGGTGAACCAGAGGGGGAGTGACAGGTAGCAGCTGCTGCTTGGTAGCAGAGGTGTGGCTCGGGACTTGATGGTAGGTCTATGGTGGAGGGTGAACAGGCCAGGTGGTGATCGAGGTTGAGGAGGCCAGTGGAATGGAGGAGCAGTGGCCGACTGGAGTGTCAGGAATGCGCTAGGGGTCCAGAAAACGCCAGAGGAATAGGTGATGTTTGTCCGAGGGGAGTCTTTGAAGGAACGAGACTGGAACAAAGTTAGGCCTGAGAGAGAGAAAAACAAAGGGATTACTTGAACACTCGGAACCAAGGAAACCAGAAACAAGGAAGCGGTATGGTACCACTCAGGTGAGCTAATGCTCCGATATCATCCTTCCATCTCCAGCCGCCTTAAGTAATCCTCCTAATGGCTAGATGGAACACACCTGTGGCTGGAGCCCACCTTTCGCACCCTGCTGGAGAAAGACAACACCACCACACTTCTACCGGACAGAACGGCATTCCTGAAATACCTGAAACAATTTCTGAGTAACACGTTTACTCTCCCCCACCCTACATGGATGTTTTCATTCCTCTCCAAAGGTCGCTTGAGAACATGGTCGACCATTCCTCACAATCCGGTCTGTAAATACACTAAAGCTCAACATATCCATGACTTTTCCACTGTGATCAAATGCATGTGTTCTGCTACTGAGAAAACCCTGTCTAAAGACTCAACTTGAAAAGGAAATATTTTCTCTGACATGGTTAGAACATGTTTTAGATAAGCAGGAAACACACACACACATGTCAACTGAAAACAGTTCTGATATACTGTCCAACTTGTTTGACTTGTTTAAAGAGATGCATCTACACAAAGTCTGATTCTCAAGAGCTTAACCCTCCTACCGTAATGAATGATGGTAGAAGAACCCGACAAGCAGACATGATCAGACAGACCAGGAACATGCAGGCAGTAACAGACAACAACAGGCAACACAAGCTAATGAAAAAAACAAAAAAAACAAACAAAAACCTAAATCATGATCCCTACGTACTCCTACAGTTTATGCGGTTGATTTATCTTTCGCAAACCGTCACATTGCATCAGAACAGCCAACAGCAAAGATCCATACGCAAACACAGATTCATCCACACAACAAACTCCTCTGTTAGGGTCTTAAAGATGCCGGCTGCTGTGCACTGTCCTGTGAAACATTACTTAGCACGGATCTGTCTTTGTTCTGCTGCCCACATAGGAGCTGACTTTTAGTGGATGCTCCACAGATCATTGTTTTACAATTTTTCTGAAACACACACATATATATATATATATATATATATATATATATATATATATATATATATATATATATATATATGTTTGTATATCTGGAGCGTGTAACGAAAGTAATTTCCCTCTGGGATTATTAAAGTATGTCTGATTCTGATTCTGATTTTACAGAGGCTACCTCGGTTGGATAAACTGTGTCCAAGATTTTAAAAAAGAATAAAAATAAAAAAAACTGAAATAGAGGAAGTTTAATAGGCAGTATCATAATTATATATAACAAAGCTGCAATCAGTTCTTCCTCGCCCCACCCTCACCCACTTTTTTAAAAACTTGATGCTCCTGCTCTGGAGTCAAGTGCGTTAAAGTTATTCTTCTGTGTAACAACTAAAGATAAACTACTCAACAGGCTCTTCGGATGTTTTCTAAGAGGGCAAAAAAAACAACAACATGCACTTTCAATTGAATTTATCTAAATCAATTAGATAAAATTTCAAATTTTCTTAACTTAATCGACGTTGTATTATAACAAACGATCCCAAGCTGCATGAACATGTTTGCTTCAGCGCTGTTAATACTACAGGTCCGAGGAGCAGAACCTGCCAGCCACGTTGGCCCCGCCCCTTTGGCCGGAGTGTGATGCGTAGCGGCAGCAGCAGCAGCGGTAGCAGGGCCCTCCCTCCGTCTCTGCAGATAAGTATTCGCAGCCTGCTGTACCAGGCATGGATGTCGGTTGCAGCGAGACATGGCAGTGCGACATTATACTCTCGACTTTACCCTTTCCACGCCAGGTAAAATAGTCTGAAAAAGCCTCTGAATATGACATGTATGTTCAGTTTACAGTCCCTGCAGCCAGGCTGAATGCTAGCTAGCTAGTCGGCTAATATTAACCTGCTAGTTTCTAATTGCCCTTCAAAACGACAGGTTGTGACTTAATTTAGACGGAATGCAACTCGGGCATATTCGGTAAATTTGGGTTTGTATGTTAACGTGATAGTAGGTAGCATGTTGAATTTGACGAGCTCGTAGTTTCGATGCACTTGAACGTTATGTTTTTGTTTTTTTTTTAGTCGCAAATGTCCAAGGCGCTGGTGGAGAGCCGCTCGACGCTTGTCTTGCTAACAATGTGAATAAAGCATGTTCAATTCAGCACTGTCGCATGGGAAGTAGCGCATTGCCGCCATGTTTGTAGTTTTGCGTGTGAACGCCGAACTGCGCCTAAAAGCAACACTGATTCAAAAAACTCTTGGGTGTCACAAAACGAAACTACAATGATCGGAAATTTTATTGTACAGTTATTACAAATAGTGATTTGACCCCCGAAGTATTCTTTATATATATATATATATATATATATATATATATATATATATATATATATATATATATATATATATATATATATATATTTATATTTATAAACATACTTGTTCTTAAATCACATTTAGGTAATACTTTTATATATTTTAATACTTTTATATATTTTTGGGTAGTAGTGTTATCCATTACCATTTGTCATTTTACAGATTAACACCTAAGCTTGAGTCTATTATTCGTTAGAGGTAAAGCGATACATCGATTGGCCGATATCTGCATTTTTTTCCTTGTATCGGCATCAGCCAATACATGCATGCGTTTGCTTATCCATTAGCGCATTCAGCCATAGACATTATATACGTAGACGCGTCATAGGGCGCAGGTTCGCACGTCAACGTCACCGCCATATTGTATGTGGCAGAAAAAAGTTGAGTTCTGTTATTGTGAACGTGGATCAGAGAAGATGCCCCATTCCTGTGCTGCAATAAATACACACACACACACACACACACACACACACATATATATATATATATATATATATATATATATATATATATATATATATATATATATATATATTTATTTTATTTTTTTTATTTTTTTTTGTGTATGTGTTATGACTATAAGGATCAATTTGTTAAATCTAAACATTGTGGTCTTCATTATTTCATAAAACCGTGTCACATGTGAACCTTTAGGAACAGACTTTTTGGGTGAGTATTAAAGAGGTAAAATTAATAATATGAGGAAAAAAAAAGTCCTAAGTCAATAAAGTAAAAATAAACAAACAACCACAAAAGTGATAATGTTATGATAAAAACATATTATGAGAATTAAGGGGGAACATTTCCAGAACAATCACAGTTTGCAGAATTATTTCAACCTTGGGGTAATAGGACCAGGTCAGATTATTTTAAATATTTTTATTCTTTAGGAGAATACATTCAGGAGGATGAAGCTAAAGGGATACGAAAATAAACTTGTAATATTACAAAAAAAAATACTACGAATACAAAGTATATTCAGAGATTAAAGTCCCTCTGATACTGTTTAAGTGACTGAGTAACTGCAGATTTGCCACATTTAAGATGGCGGACGCTCTGACGCATCGCAGCATAGGCAGAACCCGCCCAATGACGCGTCTACTCTTATATTATGTCTATGCATTCAGCATCTTTGCCTTGAGATCACGTGACGCGCATACATTGTGGTAATGTAGGGCTGATTGCCAACAACAAGAATAATAAAAAAAAAATCAATTTTAATCTATTTTTAACTGTCTAATTTAGCTGTATCTGCCATTATTATTATAGGATACAGCGGGTTGATTCTGTGTCACCCTGAGAACGGGCTGGTCATCCAAGCGATTTTTACTTTCGCTCTACCACTGAAAGTAGCTTGTCAACATTGGTTTTATTAATGCAGCTGCTTACTGTTGTCATAACTCCTTCACCACGTTTGATCTCCAGCTGGTAAGCTGCCACCGCTGGGCGTGTGCGCGTTGGCACGGAAAATCATGTGTGCACATGATAACTCATACCAATCACTACCGGTACAGCATCTAACTTAACAAAAACCAAGCTCTTTTCTTGCTCTGACACTTTCATTAAGTGCCAGCTAAGCGCTGCCGGTTAAAAGTCAACACAGGTGTTTTTTTGTTTTGTTTTTTTCGTTTGTTGTGCAGCTGCGGTCAGAAGCTGATTGTTAACCTTAGCTAGTTTAAAGGAGCTATAAGTAATACTGACACCTTGTGGTTCAAATCGGTACAACAGCTTGCCAGTCACAGCAATCTAATATGCTGTTTTTAAGCGGAGTGTCGGTGTTGGGAATTTTTATTAACACTGGTTATGTTTGTGATAAGGTATTCTGTTCTATATCTTACTTATAACTTCTTTAAACACTAGTTTTGCGTGAAAGAAGTTTGTCTGAAAAGACCATGTTGAGTGGGGCGGACAGTGCTGTAGAGCAGATGAGCGCTCTGTGTGCGTGCACATCTTCCTCTGTGTGTGTGTTTTGTTTTTGACAGTTTCCTTCAGGTTAATTTAGATTGTTATCCTTGTGTAGTTGGATTGTAAAACATGGCTTACAAAGGTAATTTGTACTACAAAGGCCCCATGCTGCTACATGAACTACACTAACATTTAAGTAAGATTGTTTTGTTTTTTTGTTTGTTTTTTCTTTTTACTGTTATTTAAATGTTCTGCATTGTTTGCTACCCATCCTTAATATATTGTCAAAAGAGCATTGCGCAAATGTGAAGGTAATTTTTTTTCTTTCCCATACCTGCCCCATGTGTAAAAGGAGTTTTTCTCGATTTACAGCAGTTGTCTCTATAGGCTCCATTAGTCCGTTCATGAGGGACTGGTTTGCGTTGTATTCCCTGGGCGAGTGTTATGCTACATGCTTTCGTTCACCTGGTTACTTTCTCGAGAACACAGGCTAGCTTCAATATTTATAACTTTCTTGCCTCAGAAGACATTCCGCCCCTATACAAACTACCTGCGCAGCTGCAGATGCTTTTCCTCTTCTCCCATGTGCGTGCACAACACTGATTTCATTTCAGCTTCTCGCCAGAGGGCCGAAGCTTGCGCATGAACACTGGAACTTGAGCTATGCTCCTTTTTTAATAAATGGTTTGTTTTTGTTTAATTTGAGACTTGTGTAGTATTTCTTATCATTGTAATTTTTATCATGTAAACGGGGGTGGAAAAAGCGATCTACCCAAAAAAATCTGCAGCAGGTGTATCAGTTTACCTGATGTCAAAATAATTGGTATCGGTATCGGCCTTAAAAAAATATTATTATTATTATTATTGTTGTTATTGCTGTATAGTAAAAGACTATTTTTAACACATTTAAGTGAAGAATTTGATTTTAAGGCTTTATTGCTGAAAAACATACATTGCAAATTTACATGAACCACATTTCCTATTTTTAAAAAACAATATCAAACACTATGGAATGTATTTGCAATAAACATAGAGTATTCATCTTTTAATGTGCAAAAGCAGGTCAAAATGAAAAACTGTGTCCCTCCACATCTCCGAGTCCTGGTGGTAATTGGCAGTGACAGTTCCTGTCTGGCTGCAAACGCAGGCCCTCAGTCCTCCCACTATTATGCAGAGTTTGCAGCATGGCACCCCATGACTGCCATCTGAGCTTTAGTCTTTACGCAGCTGGTGGGGATAGACGTTTACCACCTGGGGTCTTCTTGGGCCCATTTTTCAGAGAAACTCCAAGATGTTTTACAACCCCCCCTGCCCCCCTGGAACGGCAGACATGTCAGGCTTTGAGTGCATGCTTGCGCATCAATGTTGTTGGATGACATTGATGTCTGTTACAGCAATGACAACCAGATGCTGAAAAACAGCGGTGAACCACCTCCTGGTTTTCTGGCGAATCGAATTTGTGCAGTTTAAACTGGGAAGAAAGGTCTTTTGTTGTGATTCAGCACCTGTCTGTTCCCAGGGGTGTATGCTGGGTGGATACCGGAGCACATGGAGACTCCTCTGTTCCCCCTGACAGAAACTGAACGTTGTTGTAAATAATATTCTAATGTCCTTTTCTGCTGATCTCCAGTTGACTCGGCCTCGGTAGTGCCTGGTCTGGTGTCCATATTTCATGAGCAGGAGCTGACAGAGACTATCCATGACACAAATGGGCATGGATATCTGGCTACATTTATCGGCAAGAATGGGAGGTAAGCAAAATAAATGTCTATTGTTATTGAAAGTGTTACTTTGGTCTTTTTTTAAAGGAGCCAATCATTATTCATACTCCATGTGGACTACCCATCTGTTGGGAGGAAAAAATACAGTTCCAAATGTATCTTGGTTGATAGATAATATTGATGAATGAACTTGTTTGAACTTGCACGTTGCTGTGCCGTTAAGGATTATTTAGCTCTGAATCCATACAATTTGACACTGCTAAATGTTAATCTCAGCAGGCGCTCTCAATAAATCTTGCAAAAAAATAGTTTGACTCCCATTTAAAGTGACTGTGCGAGCAAACTGAACCAGCTAAGAACTGCCTCTGACAACCAGCCCAGGTTAAGCCCTTGAACTATACGGGTGGGAAAACCCTAACAGAGCATCTGTGGAGGGAGCTAAACAATACGGGGTGGCAGTGTCAAAGGCTTGCCGCTTTATATTGTCATTTCCTTTCCTAACACGTGTTGGTTGAATGTAAACGGTTTAAAATCATAATCTGCTCCTGCAACAATATTGTTTAACTTAACTGTACTCTTAATAGATTAAATAATATATAGTATTGTTACTCTTTTTGTTTTGATTCAAAACTAATACCTCCATTTTTAAAAATGTTGAAATAATTTTGACCCCGTCACCTACCGCATTGGCCACATGTCACCCATCTTATCGCATTTCTGACACCTACCCTATCATAGTTGTCGTCATGGGCCAGTTCAACTAGTGCCGAGCAATGATGCAAATTTCTGATCGCTGTTTGGAGGCTGTCATCTCCTTTAGTACCGGGTGTTTGGACAACATTTGAATCAGTAAGTGAAGCAAATTTAGGATTTAGTGGCGTTTGACTCCTCCCCAATCAGAAAGATAAAATAAAAGTATTTCTGATTTTTGCATCTATTTTAAATTGAGGAGTATTTTTGTTTTAAATAAACCGATCACAATAGTAGGAAGCAAAGTTAGTCTGATGTACTTTCCGTAAGGGATGTTTTATGATTTAAATATTTACTTTAATTTCAGATTGTTATTGAGTAAAGCTTGGATTGTTATTGAGTTAGCTTGGAAAGCTAAACCTTCCTCTTTGTTGGAAGGGAGCTTTGATTAGATGTTGTAGCTGTATATTGTGGGTGGAGTGTCATTTCCACAATAAAGGGTTTTTATAACTTTGCATCGTTTAATCTTTTATTTCTCAGGCTTGTCATCCTGCGAGTGCACTCCCACGGGTTGGTCACCATTGACCTGCAGTGTCATGAAGATGATAACATTGCACAGCTAGACAATGTAAGTGATCAAGAGCAAAAAAAGAAAAAGACAGGTTTTCCCATGTTAAATCGCCACACTTCATGCGAACTTCATGTGTACAGATATTTTTCTAATTTCGTCCACAGCTTTTAAATGCACTGGAAAAGAAGTTAAAAGTTCTGTTAAATGGCAACATAACACGGATTAAAAGGTATGGATCCAGGTTCTTATGATGCATTTCAATTCTGGGTAATTGAAGGCTTTATTTCATCCAGCATCAGTACCGTTTTAGGTAATGTGTATTATTTTTATTGTCCCTCCAGGCTTCCTGCCCTAGTGCGAGGAGCAAAAGTTGACCGATACTGGCCCACAGCTGACGGCAGACTGATGGAGTATGACATCGATGAAGTGGTTTATGAAGAAGATTCTGCATACCAAAACATAAAGATATTGCACTCGCGGCAGTATGGAAACATCCTAGTGCTCGATGGAGATGTCAGTAAGTGTGTCTAACAAAAGTATACACAACAGATCAGTTTGATTGATGAATGTTTTTCTTTTAAAGCAATGGTTCTCAAACTACGGGGCGTGGGTCAGGACAGCCTTGCCTTTTCTGGTTTTGTCCAGAAAATACAGTACAAGCACAGAACTAATGTGACTGTCTGACTCATTTGGGGGTGACACAATACACAAAAAGAGCAGGAGAAACATGGAGCAATCCAGAGAGGGTCTTCTGTCTGTAACATGGAGAAATATATTAGGCCTGGTAAAACAAGAACAAAGACAAAGGGCAATGAGAACGCCAAAGCCCAAGATGAGGAAAATATGATCTTGAGATCGCTGTCACTGCTGATATGGTACAAGATGACAAGAGGGCTGTTTATGTCTTAGATCTGTAAACTCTGGGGGCTGACAGTATGAAACTAATTAAAAATACATTTAGAGAATTTACCACCCACACATGTCAGCCAGTCACTCCAATTCTTTAAGAGAGGACTTGGAAGAATGAGAAGGGCTGGAAGATCCTTTAAAAAAAAGCTAACAGTGAACAGCAATGCGGCACTACATAAGGTGTCAACAATGATTGATGAGACGAGCACAACAGCTGAAGGGGGGGAAAAAAGACCATATAGACAACACTGTGACTGAAATGAGAGAACTGTGTTTGTACGGATTAGGGATGCAAACAAATGGTCGATTTTACAAGTAACTGTCGATAAATGGTTTATGACATTTAAGTTTGTCACATCCGATTACCTGATAACGTCCACTTGCGACCTTCTTTCAGCGTTGTAGTATGGCCGCCATCCAGAAGAGGGCGCAGCCACTCATTCTAAAGCAGAGCCAGACCACAGTAGATGTAAGAGGAAAAAGGTCATGGTGGAGGCAACATGGAGTTATCCAAACAGGGTCCATGAGGGTTCAGTCTTTCTTGGGGATTAGAAGTGCTTCACATATTTTATTCTCTTCAAGTTATTTGTTTCTATTGAGTAACTTAATAGGTTTCTGTTTAGTTATATTTGACAAACATGTCTAAGTTTAATAATGTGTGAAGAAACCCTTTTTTTTTTTTTTTTTTTTGCTTGTTCGGTCAGTATTTAATAAGGGTGGCACAATAACTTGTTAAAATATAATATATATATATATATATTTTTTTTATTCAGCATATTGTTAAAAAAAAATTTAATATGACCACTGCTTTAGGGTAACGAGGAGGACAGATGGATGCTTTTTCAAATAATATGATTCTGTTCATTACTAAGCACGGTTTTCTCAATGGATAAAATGGCGTCTTATTAGTTGTGACACTTTGCAGCGTTACTTAGAGTAGCTCTGTAAAAATCTACATATTAGTTACGAATTACACCTAACTGTTGTGTTAATGATGTGTTGTCGTTGCAGACCTTGCAGAAAGTGATTTAGCATACACACAAGCCATCACAGGTAATGGAAGAGAGAACTACACAGGAAAGGAGGTGCTGATATTAGGAGGAGGTGATGGAGGCATCCTCGCAGAGTTGGTCAAACAAAAGCCAAAGATGGTCACCATGGTGGAGATATCCTTTTATAGATTGTGTTCTGTAATCTGAGTTTATTTTAACACCATAATGCAAAGCATTCAGCTGTCATATAAAGGAAGTAAACATCATGACCTGACTTTTCTTTGACGAAGCATCTACATTGATCAGAAGGTGATCGATGGGTGCAAGATGCACATGAGGAGGACTTGTGGTAATACTCTCGACAACCTGAAGGGCGATTGTTACCAAGTGAGTGAAAATTTATATCTCTGTGGGAAAAATCTGTGCTTGCTCCAATTATTTGTGACGCAAAATAGAAAATATTTTCGCAAACAACAGCTGTTTTCAGCCTGTTACTGTATTCTAATAAAACATGAATTAAAAATCTCTTTTAATAAAGACTAAACTCAAACTAACTGGTTGTATTATGCACAAATACTCTTCAGCTTATTTGTAGCCTGGCCAGCCAGACTGATGCACCATATGCGCAGCATATCAGTCTGGAAAGGAGCTGGTAGAGCCCGACGTTTCGCTTCCTATTCCGGCAGCTTTCTCAATGGCATACCGCGCACGTGACGTCACCGACTCAAGAGCAACGCCCCTTTTGCCGCTTAGGTAGGACATACAGGTAGAGAACGCCCGTAGCAACCAGCTATTACACGCGCAACAGAAACAGCGATATGACCGACTTTGCAGCCATTAAACTTTCCCAAGACGATGTCCCAGGCGCACGGATTACTGGTAGAACTGTCGAAGAACACACCAACCTTCAGCTCAAACGATGGCTTGAGTGTCGAGGGCTTAAAAAACCGGAAAACGGCCGAGTTGATCGAACGGTAAGCTTTGTTTTTTTTTTTTCCTGCGCGGCGATCATGGCGTCATCGGCTGTTTTTTTGTTTGTAATCACCGTCCAGGGATCGGTATATGTTTAATGTTTGTCTTATTTGAAATGTTTTTGAGTAAGCTATCCTGGTAGCAGGGTATCAAGTTAGCGCCTGCTACCATGATAGCCTATATGCTATCATGGTAGCAGGCGCTTCATTATTAACATGTCGGCCACCAAAATACTCTTACCTGTTCACTACTTGATGTCGCTGGAATTGGGTCAGGATGTTCTTCGGTTGGGCCCTTTCTTCCAACAAAATGCTTGCTACATATGTAGGTGAATTTGGTAACTTTTTCCGGGTTGAACTGTTGTGTAGGCTGACCGTACCGGTGTACCAGCGCACACATTTCTCCTTGGCAGTCTTGAAGAAAACATCCTTCATATGCGGCCGATCAGCGTACCTCGAGTTGCTGTTGCACGTTGCATAGCAACAATCCCACATGTTGCTTAAGATGCTTCCCAGCTAAAGCAGACAAGATGCTGAAATACAGTTAGAGAAAACCAATCCTGTAAAGTGTAATAAAAAAAAATGGAAAAAAGGGGGAGTAAATCTGGAAGTGAAACGCGGAAAAGCCCAACTAATTTGGAATATTGGATTTGCCATTTGGAGCCAGCAAAGACTTAAAGCCGACGGGAAAGTCAGTGCAGCTTGTCCTCATAACAAATAAAAGTACTTGGATTATGCCTCCCCTATCATTGTCGCTCCCTGGTTGTTATATCGAGAGCTCAGAACTCTCCCCTGCTCCCTCCTCCCCCGCTGACATCTGCGGATGCTTTCTGAACTGGTGGCCGGCTGATAACATCAAGGACAATGGCCTCTGGAGAGTTTTCATGGAAAAATAAACATTTTCACCCAAACAGACACACATAACTGATGCTCACAAAAACATATGAACTTACACGCGACTAGTCTCCAATGTTTACCTTTCTGCTTTTATGTGTCTCGTCTTATTTGTGCTTCTCGTGCCAGAGGTTTTTGATATCTCAAACGGTATTCTGTATTAGGATAAAGTTTGAAATATATGTTTTTCTTTTTTTGTTTTTGTTTTTTTCCGCTCCCACCTTCCTATTGTGGCCCCTTTCTTTCCACAGAGTAATGGCAGCGCCCTGTGGGCACCGTGTAAGGGGTGTCCTTGGCAGCATGGCCTCAGTAAATCGTCTCCCCCTGAAATGTTTGTGATGCCGGTTGTACTGAAACAGTAATTTCCCCCGGGGATTATTAAAGTATGTCTGATTCTGAAAACTAAATAAAATCACGCTCTGTTAGATAAGCTTGATTTAGGTCTAATGCTCTACTTGAAATAAAAAGCCAAGAAAAGATGGAGGAAATTTAAAAGTCTGTGCCATGGCTATATGCAGACATAAGCTGAAGCCTGGAGAAATAAGATATGGAGTTTTATGTTCATACATTATTTGTGCCAGTTCTGCATAGAGTGCAGAGTGTTAAATCACCTCATAAACAAAATGTTTTATTTATTTATTTATTTTTTTTTTATTAACAAGATTTAAGTTTCTTATTGAGAAAACCACATACAGATATTTACAGCAGTGACGGCTGTTTAAGGTAGTCACATAAAACCACCTACTGGCCGGAGGAGTTAAACTTGTAGCCACCTCCTTTAACTAAACTGAGTTGCATTTCACTGAATACCAGAAAAAGTTATTTTCTAAAGAGCAAGGTGTGCATTCTTGGAGATCAAATATAATTGTTCAGCATTGTTTCGTCATCACCATGTCTTGCAGATTCTAATTGAGGACTGTGTCCCCTTGTTGAAGAAGTATGTCCAGGAAGGAAGAACATTTGATTATGTAATTAATGACCTCACTGCAATCCCTATATCTACTGCACCAGAAGAAGGTTCCTGCTTATCCATCAATTCATTGCACATGTTACAAATATGCAACATAAAGATCTGTGTTTACCTCCAGTCTATTCTCTAAAACTATGTGCTGTCTTCAGACTCTACATGGGAGTTTCTGCGTCTCATCTTAGACCTGTCCATACGCGTCCTGCACCCCAAGGGGAAATACTTCACACAGGTGAGTTGGGTTTCCTTTCACAGGGTCTATAGAGTTGAGAGCAAAACTGGCCATCGAGGAACTTGTTTAGGTAACCATCAGAGAGCCTGAAAGCCTCGATCAAAAGATAAGATGATGTTTGAGCAGAATCCTTGACATGTTGCATACCTTACATTGGCTTTGGGGAAACAATTTTTTTCCCCCAAAGAGGAAAGTCTGTTCTATCTTGTTTTTGTTTCTCAGATTAGATAAATTACTGTGGGAAGCCTTTTTTAACCATTAGAAAACAAGCATGGCACCATATTGGACAAAAACCCAACACTGCATAGTAGCACCAAAACCTATTTTACATCAATTGCTATAAAATTCATGCTAATGTGCTGTTGACTTTAGACCTTTCTTTTTAAGGCCTGGTCAATCCATTTCACAAAAGGAGTTTTTACTTAAAAGAATGTGATAAACATTTTCATTTTGTGCCTGTTTTTTTATCTTTTTAATATATATATTTTTTTATTTCTCCATCAGGGTAACAGTGTGAATCTGAAAGAGGCGCTGAGTCTTTATGAAGAACAGCTGGGAAAGCTCTCGTGTCCTGTAGACTTCCGTAAAGAGGTGGTGTGTGTACCTTCCTACTTGGAGCAGTATCCTTTTGATTTTAAATTACGACACACAGATCAACACATTTTATAAAAACTACTAACATTAAGATGATTTATTATTTTTATTTTGTCTGCAGTCCTTAATGATTCTTTCAGATGGGTTTTTTACACGGCATGGAAGAAGTGAAGACCCAAAGCTTTATCTTCCAAAATTCCCAGCAGCTGTGAATGTGAATGTGTGAATGCTTCTCCGTTTTTCCCTTAGCCTTGAAGGTGTGGTCAGACTGAATGTCACGTGAACACAAAAGGTTTAGGAAACGATTATTAAATAGTTACTGACTGTGCTTTGTTACGCCTACCGATAACATAGATTAGAGCTGACTTTAAGGCTTTAAATAGATTTATAGAGGCCAATATACTCTTCTAACTGATTGGATGCATCAATGCTTATTTTCTTCGTTTTGTCTAAGCCTGAAGGAATGAGGCTGTTTGCGGGCGAGGCCTCATTTTAATGCATCCTCAGTTCTTCAAGGTGGCTCTTCTCGGTGACGTAAAGGCTCAGAGGGAATAGGCGGACGTCCATTGCTGTCCATTGCGTATGCAGCAAACATCTGCATTAAGTTGTAATGGTGAAACACTCCAACTTGTTTTAGGCCGGTTAATGTAGGAAAAATAAGTAAGATGCTAAAGTTTCTTTGAGTTCAGTCTGATCTTATCTGAAGGCGCACATTATTTTATTTTTTTTACCATCCCCATTTAATCCTTCTTGAGTTTTTAATTGTTTTATCAGTGTTTGCTGCAACCTTTTGGGTTGGACTGTTCTGTGTGTGTGTGCGTGTTTATAGATTTGCCAATGGTTTGCATGGGTTCTAAAGAAAGTTTTACATTTAAACACTGATCTGATACACTGAGATTGTGGTAACTCAACCCACCATACATGTGTTATCTTTTATTTTAAACCTTGAGTTGTAAACCTTTTGTGAGTTGCTTTAATTTGTTTTTGTTACCACCACTGAAATGTGATGTAACTTCTTTTTCTTTTTTTTCTTTTTTGTTGTTGTTTGTGTCCATGCAGTATGGTTCATCCCCAGTGAGTCTTAAGTGTTATGGTCCAGGTGTGTTTTTAAAGGGAAATTATTCCTCCTGACTGAGTATTGCCATCTTGGTGCTTGTGCTGGTTTTTACGTTATATTTTTGTAGCACCTTTAAGTTCCCCTGATATATTGAGTATATTAGGTGCATGCTGAGGACGGTGAATGTAGCTTGCATATGTATACACAGCACATTAGATGGACCCTCTGGGCCATTTATTTATTCATTTTAAACTCACCAAATGCTGTTCTGATCATTTGTTTGACCATCTACAATTAAAGAGTTTTGGGGGAAATGGATTGTTTTTGTTTTTTTTTTGTTTTTTTTATTTTTTATTAAGTAACCTTTTCATATTTACATCAAAAATACCAAAGGTTAGGTTTGAGCTGTAGAATCACCGACATCTTGCAGCAGAAATTTCATTGCAACCAATCAGATGCTTCTCTGCCTTGCTTTTACATAGCAAGAAGCCTGAAAGATGACATCTATCAAAGATCTGGAACATTATATAATATCTTTAATCATTTATTTGTCATAGCAACGTGTACAAAATGCAATTATGTTCTGCCTTTAACCCATCCTATAGGGAGAAGTGGGCTGCCACTGTGCGGCGCCCAGGGAGCGCTCTGGGGCTAAGGGTCTTGCTCAAGGACCCAGAGTGGCAGTCTGTGGGATTTGAACCAGGGATGTTGCAGCAAAATACAATTTATTTTACCAGATGGACAAGAAAACAATTTTAAAAACAGCAACACTTGAATAAGATCAACAACATAGAAATGTGAAACTTGTCACTGAGTTGCCTATTTCCATTTTATTTTTTTTACTTTATAGACAAAAATCTGGGATTTATTGCATTTTAGAAATTTGTATAGCAAGACATAAAAGTGTGATTTTGACTGACAGCTACATGTTTTGTTTTTCCATCGTTCCACTGTTTAATAATAATAATACGGCAATACATTTTGGACAGACTTTGTGTCTTAATAGCTGGACATGATTCCCTGTTTATGGAATTTAAAAGTGGGCCATTATTGGATTCTATAAAGGCATATCTCAACTTATTCAGTGCCACCCTTGGTGTTGAAAGGGGAAGTTCATCAATTATGAAGAATTTAAATGAGTTGCCAGAGACGTGGATATAGGTGCAGCTCGTACGTGAACTTTATTTTTCTGTTTGAATGCAACAATTGTTATGAAGTGCATAACGTTAAATCTCATACATTTTACTCTGATAAATAAATACATTTGTATATAAAATATAAAAATAGGTTAAAGGACAAGGGTTATAGTATGCAACAACTATTCAACTTCAGATTTAAAATTTCTTAGAAATCATTTAAATGCATATAACATGGGAGATGGACAATACATAAATATTCTCCGATAATTTACACCATAAACATTTTCAATAACGAGTGCGTCAAAAGGCTGTCTTTGCAGATCAGAAACTTCGCCGGCTCCTCAGCTCTCTGTTCATCTCGTTGAGAACCACATCCGTCCTCTGTTCTTCAGCTGTGATTATTCTGTCTTCAATTGGATTTCCTGCAGTGTACCACATTATAGCTTAGCATATTCTGTAACTAAATCACAGCTATTGAACATATGCAGTGCCATCCACAATTATTGGCACCCATGGTAAAGGTGTGCAGAAGGCTTTAAATTCATTAAGCCAGCAGTGTCGATTTCTTCAGTGAATCATTCCTTGCAAGCAAAGCTGGAAGCACAGCGTCCTATCCATGGATGTTCAACACCTAACATAGATTATGTTGGAAGCACTTTGCTGCCATCTAATGGTCTGAGTTCTGTTCAAATTAAGGAATACCATCCACACATCCATCCATTGGCTATACCCGCTTGCCCTTGGGTCGCAGGGTAAAGCTGGTTCCTATCCATTGGGCAAGAGGTGGCTACACCCTAGAGAGGACGTTAGTCCGTCACATGGCAAAAATAAATACAGACGCTCATACCTATGGGTCATTTAGAGTAACCAATGGATCTAACAGGTTTTTTTTGGACTGTAGGAGGAAGCCGGAGTACCCAGAGAGAACATCAAGGATCCTCTGGCTGCAAGGCAAGCGTTCTACCAACTGTGCCACTGTGTACCCCATATTCAAATTAGATTCCTAAATTTATTTCTATTTTATGGCAGCATCCAAAAAATATATTTAACTTAGTCTGCCAGCGAGCAAGAATACAGTTTGTGTAACAAAATAAATACATTTGTATATTAATTTGAGTACCAAAAAGATTTAATAACCATTATAAACTGTCTTTTTGCCCGTTCATAACAGGTATAATTGTGTGGAGTCACAAACAAGCCAAACTGGAAATGTGAGTCTTGATCAGATAAGACTAGTGCCATGTCTGTTGGCAACAAATGTTTCAGGTGAGGGCAGCATGAAAGAAAAGATTCATTTGTTGAACAGCACCTCATGTTGGCTACAGTGTTGGATCTGTAATGCTGTGGGCCTCTTATCCGAAAACCCTGGGAACCTCAGTAGAGTTCATGGCTGTTTATAAAATACCAAATTTGAAATAAAACTGGTAGACTGTCAGAAAATGGGTAAAATTGGTCAGGGACGTTATCAGTAGGTTGATGATTGGTAACAATATGACCAATAAATAAAGAAATGCTGCAGCAGACACAAGATAAACAGTTTACTGATAGTAGTGCTAATAACTGGTAAACATGATTCCATGAAAAAATATATTTCTGAAAGCAAGACCTTTTTCCTACTGAATAACTGAACTGAAGTTAAAATAAACGTATCTCATTGTAAAGCAATTCCAACTTTGAGTATTAATAAAGTAACCTGTGCCTGATTATTATTATTTTTTATTTTGAGTGTGAGATTATGCTGCTGCGATTATCACATTTATTTTCTAGGTTTTTGCCACATCCTTACCGGGGTTGCCAATAAATGAGGAGGCGGGTGTATTAAAGGTACGGGTCAGCCATCCCTTATTGTAGAATAAAACATAAGTGTTTGGGGAGTGACGTCCTCACTTACCAATGCCACTTAACTCTCGTGTAGGTGTCGCAAGAAAAGAGGAGCTGGATGGATGGCGGCCTTGTGAGGATGTAAAGGAGGTCAGTGGAGACTTCTTTGTGTTTTTCTGTGTTGCAGTGCGACTCCAATCTAACAAAAATGAAGGAAAAAAGGAAAATGCAATTAACGTAATTAAAATAAATGTTTTAATGTTATTATTTTTTTGACAGAATGCACTGAAAGCTAGTTTGTGAATTTGACGTACAGGCACACATTTTTATCCAGACGTACCTGAGTTTTCTGGGAGTCTCAGTCTGCCGCAGCACAGGTATATCCTCCACTGCCTTCGGACGGTTTCTTTTACCGCACAGTGGAAAATAAATATGAAGAAACCTACAAAATACAAGCAGAAACCGTGGGGATCAGAGCAGATTAAAACATTCTGATCAGGAAACGGGGAAAGGCAGAGGTTTCAACAGCTCACCTTGTAGGGAGTTAAAGATGGCAAAGAGGTACATAAAGGGCAGATTAACAGGCCCCCAGGCAAAAAAGGCAAACCCCCACGTGAGGCCTAGGAGGAGAGTGATCCCGATCATGCTGCGTACATTCTGTGAGGTGCTTCGGTGCCTGTTGTTGTGAGGGTTCTGTTTTTTTATCTTATGCCACTGGACTAAAACTACAATGAACATGATGAAGTTGAAGACGAACATCACACAGAAGTACGCCACAACTGCCACGTAGAAGGCGATGTCATTTTTTATCCAGCAGCTGCAAGACAACGAGGAGGGAGAGTGAATAAGAAAGTTATTATTGGGTTTATTTAACATATAAGTTCAATCACAGATATATATATATGAATAGATGGATAGATAATGTCTGTGTGGTCTTTACCAGGTTCTAACATTACTTAAATCTAATGCAACGAGTACAGAAATTACAGATTAAGCCAAATTGGAAAAAAATCATCTCTATAAAAGCTCTGGAGCATGGACGTTTTTAACATGACCCCAGAAGGAAGAATAAAAGCAACGTCTGCAGGGTAGCAGTTGCAGTGACCATTAATCTGGTAATGATTATATCCTTCGAAACTGAGAAAGATTATTCAGTGTAAAATCTTAAACTACCACGAAGAGTCAATGACCCAGTCAGAATCTGCAATATTCAGTGACATTGCAAAAACAGAGAAGACCTGCCTCTCAGGCTCTACAAGCTTCAGTTAGCATGTTAAACGTTGCAAATCTTGGCACAAACAGACTGAACTAATGTATAACATCCAGACATCAGCGAGCAGGAGGCAATGAAAACCTCGGATTCTTTGCCAATTTGTCATAGACTGTCATCCAATTGGCTTTATTTCAAGATGATTGTGAACAGCTGAACCAAATCCATTGCTGTAATGGTCCAGGTCTCAGCCAGGCTGAACTCTCTTAATGAACTTAAATTCTTCCATTAAGATGTGGCTTTTGGTTTTACTTGTATTACACAAATGATGGGATAAAATTTAATGAAAATGAAAATTGTACTCTTGATGTTGAATTTGATTGATTGTAAAACCTGTTTGAGACCAGAGGATTTTTATTTATAATGTCCTGACACATACTAAAGCCTAGACTTGAAATACGGTGTACTTCCTTATCCATTAATTGTAATTGTGAGTAAACCTAATTTCAGCTTACTGAACTTACAACTCATCACTAGTGCCGTCTGGAAACCTTCCATAGGACACGAGGCCGTAGTTGTCCTTGTCAATCGCGATCACAATAATGACCACTATCATTGGGACTCCCCAGCCCACCAATGAGAACTTCAGCATGTAGTGAGATAGGTTGTCCGTGAAGACTTTCACGAGCGCGTAGTACATGTGGACGCCCTCGAGCCCCATCCAGGTGAAGGAAACCAGTAGGAAGTAGTGAAGGAACCAGGCTGTGGAAATGCAGAGGCCCACAGCTTGTGGGTAGAGAGCCAGCCAAGCGTCCACCAGGAAGACCAGGTTGAGGAGCAGAAGAGCCACGCAAAGCTGGATCAGAATTTTGGATGGGGTGTCTTTACGCAGCTTTCTGTTGGGGTGAAAGGACTTATTTCAGTTTCAATTCAGTTCACAGCACATCGTCTCAAGGCATTTTCTGAAAACGAAAAAAGTCAGTTAATCCAAATCATACAGATTTCAGGTCAAATACATCAATTCCAATTGATCGAAATGATCAAACAATGCAGTCAAGTTCAGTTCATTATTCAAATGGGTTAAAAAGTTTTACATCAAAGAAAATTGAGCAGATTGGATCAAGTTATTGACTTGCAGCATTTACTCCTCCTGGATGAGCATATAACCACACTGGACAGTTGCTCACACTGTATTGTTAACTTTCCAGCAATCCCTCATACTGAGCATGCATGTAGTAACAGTGGAGAGGAAAACTCCTCTTTAACAGGAAGAAACCTCCGGCAGAACCAGGCTCTGAGTGAACAGCCTTCTGCCACTGACTGGGGGCTTGACAAGACGGAGCATTCACAAAGAAACAACACAGAAGCTCTGATCCAGGAGTACTTTCTATGTGAAAGAAAAGTAAAATGGCAATGGCAGTAGCAGCTCCTTTGGTGGCTTCATCTAGGAGAATAGCACAGCTAAGCAGATAAGCTCTGGGCAGGTTTTCAAGTCTTAAGAATGTAAGAAAGAACATTATTTCAGCTCCAGTAAAAGCTCAGGCAAATGCTAAGTCTAGGAAAGAGACAGGGTTGCACACTGAAAGACACGGAAAAAGTTGATAATTTAGACATCAATCACTAATACATGAGTTGTTAAAAGCTGTTTTATATACTCGAGTTCTTAAACCTTTTTAATTTTTTTCCAAATTAAAAACATGTCAAAAACCTTTTAGGACTTTACTAAAATTTACATGAAAGACCAAGGAGCACATGAAGTTGAAGGAAGTTGATAGATTACAAATAAAAATTGTTGTTAACATTTATTTAGTCTCTTTTACTCTGTGGTTTGAAAAGCCAGATCATTTCTAAACTAAAAACTCTGTCAAATACTTCTACTAACCCGTAACGTGTGTTAAACGAAGAACACAATTGTATTTAACTCACCCAAATACCAAGTAAGTGAGGAGAGTGATGGACAGGAAGATGGCAGATAGTCCACAACCGATATATGTGATGAAGGTGAGGATGGTGGCCTGAACACGGCTTATGATGGGCTCTCTGGAGAGGTCCTTCAACAAAGAGAAAACAAACAGAAGAAATTAGAATGACCTTTATGTCAGCTGTTATTATTAGACACGTAGAGGTGAGCAACAGGTAATGGAGCTCTTACAAGCAAGATGGCAAAACTGGTTAAATGGTTGCAGGCACAAACTGTCTCATCGTCTGTCGTGTTTTTGACAAAGCAGCCGTTCGAGCTCCAGCCACCAGAACCATCTGCAGGAAGAACAACAGTTTAAGAAACACTCGTTTTTCTAAATTGTATCTGTTTACATTTATTAAAATTCATGTACGTTTCTTTATCTTACTGTTGATTGTAAAGTCCCAGAAAACACACACTGCCACAAAATTAGCCTGCAGGTTGAGAAAAGGACAAATGTTTCGAGTAGTTTCCAGATGAACATTGTCTAGCTTAAGTCTGAAACGAATAGTCAGCAGTTGTTCCAATCACAGTTTGTCTTTTAAATGAGCTCAGTCTGATCTGCGCTAAATATTGAACATTTCTCGTTAGACTTACCGGAACAGGTTCTGTGTTTCTCAGGCGAATGACAACACTGTCTTGCAGTCCTTTGATTGACAGGTTAGCCACGCTTGCCCCCAAGATCCCACTGTTAAGTCTGCGTTTTCCCAACAAATCATCCTGTGTTTTCATCCAGAGATACAATAAATAGTTTTTTGTAAAACAATATGCAGAAGCTATTTCTATTTTAATGTTTTCCGTCATTGAAAATAGTTTTCTGTCCGTTATGTTATATATTTTTTAAACAATGCCGGTTGACTGACCTTGAAGACTGTGCTCTTCTGGTAGAAATTGAACTGGACTCTGGAGACCAGCTGCCTTTCCTCAGTGGTTAGATCTTGAGTCAGAGATGAGGGCAGAGTTATGGAGCCCTGAGCGTTGGATGAGTCTTTTAACACACTTCTTTTCAACCTTGGATTTCCGCGAACCTGCATCACATACCAGGACATACAGCGTGAGCAAAAGACCTCTCGCAAACATATCCTTTTTCCTAGCTTAGCAGTGCTATAACCATATATATGACACCTAAAAAGCTTAAATTTCATGTGAAAAATCTTACAGCAGAAGAAAAAAAAAGTCAGTTTTGCCAAAAGTACAGTTGTTTTGTATGTTTTGTCAAACTTTCAGTCAGAACAAAGCTTTTTAATACAGTCATGAGAGAGAAATATGCCTTTATGTAAGGAAAAGCAGCCTCACCAGCACATTACTTGGATCTAAGATGGAAAAAACTGTCTCCTGGAAGTTGTTGCCGTCTGCTGGTTTCACAGAGACGGCCAGAGAAGGGTGCAGCAGGTTCTCGGCGGTGTCTTCAATGACCAACTTCAATCCTACTGTGTCAACAATCCCTATAATCCTGAAGGAACACGGATAAGAGGTTGGTGTCAAAATGATTTTTGATCTATTAATCTAGATAAAGTCTGAAGCATTCTATATAAAAAAAGTTTTACAACTGAAAAAATTTAAATGTTTTGTATACTGTTGAAGCAAATTATTTACATACACTGTATAAAAAGACACATAACCATTAAATAATCCTAAACCTTTCCTGTTAAGGTCTGTTAGGATTACCAAAATATTTCAATTTGCTAAAGACCAAAATGACAAGAAAGAAATTTCTAACTGTCTACAAATTCAAAAGTTTATATTTATTTTCTTTTGACCTGGGTCGACCATTTTTGGGTATCCTTTCACAAGCTTCTCACAATAGGTAATCGTAATTTTGGCCCATTCCTCCTGACAGGACAGGTGTCACTGAGTCAAGTTGCCTTGATTGCACACACCTTTTCAGCTCTGACCAAAACGTTTGCAACACTAAAACACTGGCTCTGTTGTCCTTAAACTACTTTGTAACGACCTAGAGTTGTTGTCCATTTAGTAGACCCATTTATGTCTGAGTTTTAACTTTCAGGCTGAAGTCTTGAGATGTTGTTTCTATAATTCCACTAAATGTAATTTAAGGCATTTTATGTTGCCTTGAAGTAATGGCTTTGTCCTTGGTTTCAGTGTAACTCTCCTGGCTGCTTTAGTGACCATCTTAAGGAGGTCTTTTGTTTTTGTTCTGGAGCTTAATTCACATTAGAGCAAGGTCATCTCATGGACCCAGAGCCACTATCCTTTCTGAACTATATCTAACTAGTTGTTAAAGTATAATGCTTTGCCATTCCTTTGAACAGATAAAAGTGCCACATTTAGGCGTCTGCAAGTTGTACCCAAGGATGAACCAGACTTGTTGAACTCCACAGTTTTCTTTTTGAGCTGATTTTCCCACATTGTTACACAGGGAAGCAGTGTGTTTGTAGTGTTGCCTTAAAATACATCTACAGGTGTGGTACAATAATGAATCAAATGTTGTGAATTAACCGAATCAGAAGCTTACAAAACCACCATCCTTCATACTTTCCAAAAAAGAAAGCACAATCTTGTGTGTAGTGTGTGCAAACTTCTGACTTTGAAGAAAATAATAAAAACTCTCTAAAATAACCATCGTACATGATTCTGCCATTTAGCAAATAATAAGGACGTGCCATAGCAAACTTCAACAATAAACATAGTGAAGTTCATATACACATAAACCTACTGTATAGATCACTAAGTACTTTGCCTGGCCTAGTTTGTTGGGATACTGTCAAACCTCAGAGTTAGATGTTTCTTTCAGTGTTGATAAGGTGATTGGAAAAGTTAAATGAATTTAAGTAACCTGTCGGAGGAACTTGACAGCTTCTCAGCTGAAGCACCCAGAAGATTGCTGACAATGTTGACAGAGATGTCTCCCAGCTCCTTGCTGACATTTGGGCCTGACAAAAGCTTCTCCAGCTGTGAAACCAGCTGATCTATCTGAGCCGCGGTCAGATTTGACACATCTTGAGTCCGTGCAAGCAGTTCTCTGGCTTGGCTTTCAGCTGCAGTAAATCAAACACAAGAGAGGTTACCTTATGGAAAAGGCCACATGTATAGTATAGAGTATTCTTAGTATACAAGTATACTAAGAAATTAGCAAACACAGAAACAAGTTTTGCTGAAGTACAAAGTAGGGGTTTGTTAATCATAAAGTCCCAACCCTACTTATTCCACACAGCAGTTTTGGTGTACCAAAACCAACAACAACTCAAGTCAGCATATGAACATCGCATCTTCACTTCCACTGAAGTACTGAGGCAGCAGCTTCATACTATGATTTTTTTTTTTTATCTTTTTCATTAGCGATGCCATTTTGACATCAGAATGGAAAAACATGAGGCCATGATCCTGAAAATGTGGTTTTCCCTCCTTGGGTTGGGGGGGCAGTCTCTGCCTTGAGTGGTGGAGATTGTTGTCTTGTTCACAAGTTCACGAGGCAGGATGGAATATGAGATGGACAGACAGATTGAGCTTCGTCTGTAGTAATGTGTGCGCTGCTCCGACCGCTGGCGGTGAAAAGAGCTGAGCCAAAAAGTGAAGCTCTTGATTTACTGGGCTGTCTATGTTACAACCCTCTCCTATCGTCATGAGGTATGGTTCATGACCGAAAGATCCTGGATAGAAACGGCTGAAATGGGCTTCCTTCGGAGGGTGCTCTTAAGGCTCAGCCTTAAGAGATTGGGTGAAGAGCTCTATCATCTACAGGGAGCTTGAATTAGAGCCACTGCATCTCCACATTACAAGGAGTCAGTGGAGGTGGTTTGGAAGATTTCTGGGCACATCCCACAAAGAGGAGACCCCAGGGAAGACCCAAAAGTCCTTAGAGGGAAATATCCTGTCTTGACTGGGAACTCCTTGGCTGAGTCAATGTAAAGAGCTTAACTCTTTACATTGGCTGAGTCAAATCTCAGATTTGGACCTTATCAAAAAATTGCTATGCACCAGCAAATATTTCAAACCCTATTTTTCTTTTGTTATTGAACCCTTTAGACCACTTAGTGTACAGCAGTTTCATTGAATTTTAAAATATATAAATTTGAACTGCAGATGCAACAAAACAGCAGAAAGAATTTGAGCACTTTTGAAAATAACTTTTAATATAAATACTACTACAACAGCTAGACAAAATAGTGATGTTACCACGCACCGGTTCCATTTGTCGCTGAGGTGGTCCCAGAACCTGATCCATTTGCAGTGGTTGTAGTTGTGTTTGATGATGGTTTTCCTCCAGCACCAGATGTGGTCAGAGAATGTGTTGTGTTCTCTTGTGTTTTGGGGGTTGTTGTTGGTGTCAAGGTGTTGTTGCTTGGTTGTACTGTTGGTTTCTCTGTTATGCTAACTGTCGCGTTTGGGCTAGTTGTTGTATTCAGGCTAGTCACATTTGGGCTAGTTGTTGTATTCAGGCTAGTCGCATTTGGGCTAGTTGTTGTATTCAGGCTAGTCGCATTTGGGCTAGTTGTTGTATTCAGGCTAGTCGCATTTGGGCTAGTTGTTGTATTCAGGCTAGTCGCATTTGGGCTAGTTGTTGTATTCAGGCTAGTCGCATTCGGGCTAGTTGTTGTATTCAGGCTAGTCGCATTTGGGCTAGCTGTTGCATTCAGGGTTGTCACATTTGGGCTAACTGTTGTATTCAGGGTTGTCACATTTGGGCTAGCTGTTGCATTCAGGGTTGTCACATTTGGGCTAGCTGTTGTATTCAGGGTTGTCACATTTGGGCTAGCTGTTGCATTCAGGGTTGTCACATTTGGGCTAACTGTTGCATTCAGGGTTGTCACATTTGGGCTAGCTGTTGCATTCAGGGTTGTCACATTTGGGCTAACTGTTGCATTCAGGGTTGTCACATTTGAGCTAGTTGTTGCATTCAGGGTGGTCACATTGGGACTAATTGTCACATTTGGGCTAACTGTTGTAGATAGAACATTGACATCACAGTGTTCCTTCAAATACACAAGCACGTTTTCATCATTTTTGCTGCAATGAAGAAAGATAACCAAAGGTAAACAATAACAGTAATATGGGGTTGGCAAGTTTGTAAGGCCTTAATTAATAAAGTAATATCATACGAACCATGTGAATTGGTTAGATTCCTCTGTTTCCATACAAACATTATCTGACTTTGAGTCATAGTCAATAGGCCTATATGCAAACTGGGAGTTCAGTGAGCTGGCATTCACTTCTATGCTTCCACAGATCGCTGCAACATAAAACAATAAATTGTTTCACACAAAGCCTTGCCAGTTTTGTTTAACATGGATCCATTTGTATCTAATTGATTCAGACACTCACCTGCTCTTCTCACTTGCCCATCATAATTGATGTTTTCTTCAGGTCGAAACACATCCACAACAGCTTCTGCCACTGAACAAATTGGGACTTCTCGAGCAAAGCCCAAAATCACTCGGCAGCTTTGACTTCAAATGTAAATAGGGAAAATTAATCAAGGATTTCTGTCAGGTTTCCAACGGTATACATCAGCAGATTCTTCTACATAAGCCAGTATAACACGAAAAAGCAAATTTACTTCAGTAATTCAATTCACTTTTAGAAATATTGGCTTTCTGAGAAGTACGTCCACAGAGTGTGCAGTTTTGGGACCTCCATTTATCCAAAATTACTGCATCAATGAAGTGTTGCATGGAGATGATTAGGATGTGAAATCAGCACCTAAGTAGACGTCATAGGGTCAAAGATCACTGAACATATGAGAAACCTTGATGGAACTTTAGATTCCATCTTGTACTGTACATTTTTGCAATCACATAAAATGTTATGCTGCGTTCACACCGAACATATTTTGAGCATCATGAATCTGGTCTACATGCAAAGACTATTATGGTGGATGTGCCTTTAGGAGCGTCGAAAGGTCCTCTAGCGCATTTCACCTGTCGGAAGTGGCATGTTTTGAGCGTACGAAGCTGCAGACGCTATAGTTGAACCTTTGCGCGTGGAGTGTTAACCAATCAGAGAGACTCCACTATGTGACGTAGTGGAGGATTTTTCAACAGGACGAAAGGACCAAGAAGTCAACTATGGAGGACAAACTCAACGTGGCTGTTTGTGCCCCCTCCTATTATCTCTGATCAGTCGGGCTATCACTACAGAGACAGTTAAGGACCTTGCCTTGAGGAGGATTAGTGAGGAAGATGGGATCTCGACTAAGTTAACAAAACTTTTAACATTGTAAATTTTTTCCCTGCATTTGAGGAAAAGAAAAGGTTAGCTCCTACCAGCGCGCATCAGACTTGTCGGTCCACATTTTGCTGTAGTTCTGCACAAGTGTCCAAGTAGAGGCATTGGACGCCTTTTTAACGCTCAAATCGCGTTCGGTCTGAATGAAGCGTTACAGAATTAGCCTAGTATTATATTGAAAGCATTTCTTGTCAAAACAAAACACAGAAAAACCAGGGCCAGCAGCTCAGGGCAAGATTCAGGAGTCCACATGCACTTCAAGAACAAAGGGCACTCCTTTGATGACAATAATGTCCAGATTTTGGACAGGGAGAACAGATGGTTTGAAAGAGGGGCAAAAGAAGCCATCTTGGTCAAAAGAGAAAAGCCATCACTGAACAGAGGGGGATATTTGAGATTCCAACTCCCCAGTGTTTACAGCTTGGTCCACCAACACGTTCCAAAGAGATTACATCAGCATCTCGTCATGATTCAGCTGACCGAGTACTCCACTCACACCAAGCAATAGCTTGGTGAGCCACCAGAACTGACAAAGACTCCTGGTAAGGTATCGAAGCGTTTTCAGAAAGAACTGAACAAAAGTCTGGTTGCCTCTGATTAAAGCCTGTTTGCTCAATGTGCACAGGCACATTGTGATTAGCTGTGGGCCTTTGTCATATTAACAAAAATAAAAGCACAAAATGTATCAGTCTGTGCTAAATTAATCTATACATTATGAGTTTCACTTTTGGAATTGAATTACTGAAATAAAATCAAAATTTCCACACTTGTGATAAAATATTAACCTTATTGCATTAACTGGATAACTTACTTTGTTCCCATCATTTCACAGTCAACTCTGGCGCTCTGAAATGATACAAGAATATTTAAAATATGTACAAAAAAAGTAAATTGCACATTTTGTTGTATGGTTAGATACTCTTTTGTTGATATTTATTTACTATTATTCTTAAGTTCTAAAAAATTATACCTGGTATTTTTAGATGCTATGCTCTAACATATTAATGCCACAAATAACATTTTAAATTTAATAACAATTGAAGATTTGACAACTTAGGCGGTATTATTGAGCTTTGGCTGCTGCTTACCCTGTATTCAGACGCAATCATGGCAAATAATGGGCATGTAACACTGCAATGAAATATTAAAAACACATTTTATCTTTAATTGGTACCAGTATAATCTCTGTATTTAATTTTTGCATAACTGACAAAAATCGATACATACTTTATACCAGTGGTACAGTTTGGTGGTAGTGCCGACATAGAAATCTGTAAATATAAATAAATATTTCCGTCTGATAAAACAACTGTTTATAGCAAGAATGATTAATAAACAAGGTGTTAAAGGGAGGTTAAATAAAATAAATAAATAAATGAATATAAATAAAGGGAGATTACCAGAGATGAAACAAATGAAGAGTTCATTGTTGGATCTTTTAGTGAAATGGAAAAAGTGTAGTAGGCATCTGAAAGCAGAAACAAAAATAACATATCTAAATCTATTATTTTTTTAATTATTTGGATAATCATGAGGGATTCATTTGCTTGGGAAAATAATAACCAGATTTGTTGCAGTAGGAAGTGCAGTTGCAGGAATTCCCTGAAAAAGGAGAAGAAAAAAACATTAAAAATGTTAACACTGGGCTAAGATTTCACATTTTTTAATATTTTAGAATTAAGCTTTGGTTCTATCTACATATCTGTTGAAATTAAAAGCCGTATATTAAATAGTACTTCTAAAATGTGGTGTTAATTTGAATTTGGTGTGAAAGCCTCAAGGTTTTGAGGCCCTGTTAACGAACATATACTTTTTATGGTACTGAAACGCTGCTTTGTATATGTACTCAATAATTTTTGAATAAAATGATCATGTTTAATTATATAGCTGCAAATCAATGAGTCTGCCGCTGTTTCTGTTTTTCTGTTTTTGGTATTGTAATGTATGCAGCATATTTTCACATTCAGAGAAATTCTTCAATACAAATTCAGTTTATTTATATATATATATATATATATATATATATATATATATATATATATATATATATATATTCAATTAAATGTTATTTATGTAGTGACAATTCAAAACACATGTCATCTCAAACCACTTTACAAAGTCAAATCAATTCATACAGCTTGTATCTACCCAGTAGATTGCATCAAGTCTTGACAAGCAGCATTGACTCCTTCTTAAAGAGTATAGAGCCACAGGGACAGTTGTCTGCATTGATGATGGCTTTGCAACAATCCCTCATACTAAGTATGCATGAAGTGACAGTGAAGAGGAAAACTCCCTTTTAACAGGGAAGAAAACCTCCACCAGAACCAGGCTCAGTATGAACGGTCATCTGCCTCGACCGTCTGGGGGTTAGAGAAGACAGAGCAGAGACACAACAAGCACAGAAGCACAGGAAATAAGGAATCCTTTCTATGTTATATGGTAATGGCAGATGATCCCCCCCCTCCTAGATGATGTCACAGCATAACAGAACACCAGACCAGATTTACCTACTATGAAGAGGAAAATGACAGAGAGCAAAAGTTAAAAGTTGAAATGACAACAAGCAATGCAAATTGGAGAACAGTAGGAGAACTCAGCAGAGTGAGAAACTTTGACCCTGATGTCCTCCAGCAGCCTAAGCCTATAGCAGCATAACTGCAGAGCTTTTAGGAGATTTCAGCTTATTTGAATAAACCATTCAGAGCTCACCTGTATCACAGTCTGTTAGAGGACTTGGAATGACATATGTAGGTCCAGACTCCACGCTGGTAAAAGATAAACATCATATCATATTAGATAATAGATACTTAATTCCAGCTCTTTAGGGTATTTCCAAATAAAAATATTAATATTAACAGCAGAAAATGCTGTTGAAGATTAAGATACTAAAAACAAAGCTTTTCAAAGTAAGACAAACTTCCAGGAGGATAACTTATACACAACACTGAAAGCTGGAAGGGTATAATGGTATTCAAGGAGGTTAATGTAGTTTGTACACACAGTATAGTACATTTCTGTTTGTGTGTATGGGAAAAAAAATCCATACAGGTATACTGAGTTTTTTTCAAAGCTTCAGATTTAAATTTTGATATTGTCAACCAATGAAAAAACCCACAACACTTTATTAAACATACAACAAAATTAAGTTGCCCGGAAAGAGGGCTCAGAGCATCAAAAAGGAAAAACAAAAACAAGAGTAAAATATTTACATGTTCTTTAGAATAAAATAACATTTGTATGTAAAAACATGTTACCTAAATGTGAAAAACTGAAGGTTATTTTGTGCAAGTCAGTCATGCCTTTGAACTATTTGTTTTGCTTTTAATGCATTTCCATTTTCTAATAGTGCACGAGTATTACCATCAACTGTGGAGTTTGCATTGTTATGCTGTATTAGGTCTGCACACATTACTGTTGAAAACATGCTCAAACACTAAAATCCTTACCATGACGCACCCAGTGGACCACAATAAATGCAGCTGTTTGGCTCCTTTGAGTTACTATCGCACTCGTTTTGAAGCGGTTCTGTTGAGAGACACCAAGAGTCTATTACATATAAGAAGCTTTTGAGACTGGTAAAAAAGATAAAAAGAAAAAGAATACATTACTCACTCAGTTGATCTGCCCTGGTTCCCACCACATGAATATCAGACGATGTTTTACTAACTCCACAGAGTGTTTGAAGGATACAGCATGATGGTATTTTGCCACTCAGATGAAGCATGACAGTGCACTTGGTCTGACTGTAAGATATAATCAGTTTTATCAAAAACAAAAAAATGACATATGCAAGTCTCAAATATTTTAAAAGTATCTTTTATTTTACCCACTTTATTTCGGATTTTATGGAGCAGTTCACTTCCATTCCCTGTTAGAATACAAAACAGTCAGAGTTATTCAATACTTCAACCTACCGTGAAAACCCACTGATGCATGTAAGTATTAACTTACTTGAAAAAGCGACGTTGTGTCATTGCTAAAACAAAAAAGCAACAGTAAAATAAATAACGAGAGATATTGATGTAAGAATGGAAATAGTGCTACCCAATTCAAGAAGAAATGTGAATTTTGGATAACCTGTCATTTGTAATTACAATTTTTACACCAACACAGTACAACACAAACATAACCACTTTTAGGAAGAATAGAAACTTGATAAATTATTTTACACATTCACTTATGATTTAATTTTTCATACCAGCTTTGTCCCATACTGCCGCTGATTTGCTGGACTTCACGTTTCCTCCTTTTTGATGCTACAGTTGTTGTAGTGGTCATTGCACTGTTACTGTTTAGTGCTGTGGTTGTAGCAATTGGGGTTGGACTGTTGCTTTTTGATGTTGCAGTTGGTGCAGTGGTTGTTGCACTGTTACTGTTTAGTGCTGTAGTTGTAGCAATTGGGGTTGGACTGTTGCTTTTTGATGTTGCAGTTGGTGCAGTTGTTGTTGCACTGTTACTGTTTAGTGCTGTAGTTGTAGCAATTGGGGTTGGACTGTTGCTTTTTGATGTTGCAGTTGGTGCAGTTGTTGTTGCACTGTTACTGTTTAGTGCTGTAGTTGTAGCAATTGGGGTTGGACTGTTGCTTTTTGATGTTGCAGTTGGTGCAGTGGTTGTTGCACTGTTACTGTTTAGTGCTGTAGTTGTAACAACTGGGGTTGGACTGTTGCTTTTTGATGTTGCAGTTGGTGCAGTGGTTGTTGCACTGTTACTGTTTAGTGCTGTAGTTGTAGCAACTGGGATTGGACTGTTGCTTTTTGATGTTGCAGTTGGTGCAGTGGTTGTTGCACTGTTACTGTTTAGTGCTGTAGTTGTAGCAATTGGGGTTGGACTGTTGCTTTTTGATGCTGGAGTTGTTTCAGTGGTGGTTGGACTGTTGCTTGTTGAGATTGTAGTTGTAGCAACTGGGGTTGGACTGTTGCTGTTTGAAGTTGCAGTTGGTGCAGTGGTTGTTGCACTGCTACTGTTAAGTGCTGTGGTTGTAGCAACTGGGGTTGGACTGTTGCTTTTTGATGCTGGAGTTGTTTCAGTGGTGGTCGGACTGTTGCTTGTTGAGATTGTAGTCGTAGCTGTGGTTGAACTGTTGTTTATTAGTACTGCAGTTGTTGATGTTGTGTTGCCATCAAATCCTGTAGTTACATCAGCTGTAACTGTTGTGCTGTTGATTGTTTCCTTCGATGTTTTAGCTGTTGTTGGGTTGTCATTCAATGTTGTAGTATTAGCAGTTATAGTTGTGAAGTTACTATTTAACGTTGTTGCTCCTGTTGTTGTGTTGTTGTCATTTAACATTGATGGCACTGTCGTTGTGTTGTTGCCGTATAATGTTGTTGACGCTGTAGTTGTGTCATTACCATTTAACGCTGTTGCCATTGTTGTTGTGTTATTGCCATCTAACATTGTTGCCGCTGTCGTGTAGTTGCCATTTAATGTTGTTGTTGCTGTTGCTGTTGTTGTGTTTCCATTTATCGTTGTTGCCACTGTTGTTGTGTTGCTGCCATTTACCATTGTTTCCACTGTTGTTGTGTTATTGCCATCTAACATTGTTGCCGCTGTCGTGTAGTTGCCATTTAACGTTGTTGTTGCTGTTGTTGTGTTGTTGCCATTTGTTGTTGTGTTGCCATTTATCGTTGTTGCCGCTGTTGTTGTGTTGTTGCCATTTAATGTTGTTCCTGCTGTCATTGTGTCGTTGCCATTTAACACCGTTGGCACTGTTGTGTAGTTTCCGTTTAACGTTGTTGCAGCTGTTTTTGTGTTGTTTTCATTTATTGTTGTTGCAGCTGCTGTTGTCATGTTGCCAAATACCACTGCTGTTGCATTTGTAGTGTAAGATTCAGTTGTGCTTGAGTTATAAGTCTGTGGTGTTGTCATTTGTTGTGTCACATTTGAAGTTTGTGGCAATGGGAGTGCAGTCGTTGTTGTGCATGAAAACAAGCAATGTCCCAGCTCATTTCGGAAAACCTGGTCAAGCTGAGAAAAAAAATATAGATGATCACAGTTATTTACAGGATTTAGATGCCAAAGATTCAGTACTAATAAGATGATAATAGGTGTTCCTTACTCACCCAGTGTATAATTTCAGATTCATTTTTCTTCGGTCCGGTCACATTCACTGTGACCTCAAGGAAGTAAAACGCTACAATAAAAAGTAAAATATTATTTCGAATAAGAAGGTCAAAATCTACTTTGCAATTGCTCAGAAATATATACTGAAGGAGAAACATCCCTGGCCACTGGGAATAAGATGTTTTTCTACAAGTGAGATGCATCTGTCATCTATTTACCTGAGGTCTGTGGAGTGTTGGTAGTAGTTGAAATACTGGTAGCCGAAGCAGATGTTTGACTATCAGAAGCTTCAGTTGATTTGAAAAAGAAAAAGCTTTTAATATGCATGTTTTAATATAAGACTACAATCTCAAACATTGCTGCTGCAAAGATCAGCAGGTGAGTAATCTGTTGAGGAATCTGCTTCACAAGGTAATTTACTGTACATTACCTTATACTGTATGTTCATATTACAAGGATGTAATCTGATCACTTTCCGCCTTTATGTTTGTTTCTTTGTTTTATAGTTACAAGTAATACACCTGGGTCACCTTATTGTTACGGAGTTTAATTTACCTGTAGTCGTAGAAGGGAGAAAGGTAGATGAAGCACTGGAGCTTGGGACAACAGAAGTTTCACCTGTTGAAAAATTAAAAACAACTGTTCTCAGTTTACGATTGTTGTAATCTCAGTTTTCCACTCAGTCATTTGGGATTTTTGTTGGGTCCTTTAATTTTGGCCTATATTCTTAATTGTTTAATATGCTTCTTCAATATTTTCTATTTTTGCCATCATTCCGTTCAATCAGCATGTAAATATATAGGATAAGGAGATAAAAGATTACATATCTAAGGAATTTTAACTCTAAAAGTGACAGTGAGTCTAATAATTCCTGGTTTCCCTAATGTGCTGCTATTTTGTCCTATTTCTAGTTTTAGGTTGTACAAGCCTTAACGCTTTATTTTACCTGAAGTCTGTGCGAGTGTTGTAGGGGTGGTAATGCTGGATGGAGTAGTGGAGTTCAGTTGACCATTAGCTTGACCTGATTGGAGAAAAATTGTTACAGTAAGAAGTTTTATCTGTTGAGTTAGACTTGTTAAGGTTTTCAACGAGACATTCAGGCCTCACCAGATCAGTCATGTCAAAGCTTTGAAAAATACATCAATTATCGGAAAATATTATTAAATAGTTGCAGGTCAGGACTGAGATTTCTGTTCAAAAAAAGTTACACTACTTTGACTTTTGTTTGAAAAGTTGTTTTCTAGTTGTACCAGCTTCTTGCCCAGAGGTTTTGAAAAATACTTTAAGTGAGACTGTGATCAAAGTAGATAAACAGGTTACAGTACAAAAAGCAAAGGAATTTAAAGTATACGTAGGCACAGTGTGGAATGTAGCAATGGCGGTTCATAAGCTGCGGTTGATTAAAGGGTATGCCACTTTGTTTGCCAGTAATCTTTGTTCAGGTTTTTAGTCATACAGAGGATGATGTAAAACCTTACCTGCGAGGAGGATAATAAGTAGGTGTATCTTCAGCCACACTGCATATGTAACACAAAAACCAGGTTTCTTCACTCTGTAAAACAATTTCCAGTTAGTGCATACGCAATAGAAATTACTAATTAATGCTAAACAGTTGTACAAAACTCTCACCTCTTTTTTTATCATGCCTCATCACTACACCAAATTTCTTGGATAAAATCTCTGACAGGTTTATCTTTAATTTTAATCATTCTGTCTGATCTTTGCCACAGACACAGTACCATATCAGATACATCAGCAAAGTTAAGGCTATGAGGCTTGTGTAACAGAGCAAACACTCGGCCCTTCAAAAGTGCCAACAGAAACATTGTGGTATGACAGCAGGAACTTCTCAACCAAAGTATTTTTCAATGATCAGTATTGGAGATGCTTAACCAAACTCACTTCCTGATACCTGTTACCTGTTTACTGAATGGTGCATTGATTGAGATTTTATGGACTTAAAAAAAACAAAAACAAAAAATAAAATGAAGAAAGACTGCTTATTGCGTATGAGGCTCACAAATGTATTAGTGAACTGAATAGAAAAATTACTATTTATTTGTCTTTCAGCGGAGAAATTTAGTGTCAGCATTAAATTACAAATTCGTTTATTGAGCCACCAAATCTGGATCTGTCCTATCTACAGGTTTTTTCCCCCCAACTTTTACAAAGATGTTCACAGTACAAGAAAAAGCACTTTATTTGTTACTGCAGCTCATTGTCTGCCATGAGGCCAGCTCTGCATATTGTGCTGTAGGTGACAGCGGCACAGAAAGCAGCTGAAACACTCATGATTACCTTTTTTTTTTTTTTTTACCTGGAAAGCAAAATATTGGATTTATGATACTGAAGAACAACAATTTATGTATGGTGTGATCCCATACATTTGGAAACACACAAAAATTTCTGGATTGTGCAAACAGTCATGACCGGATAAAGATGATATAGAATCTGACTCTGAAAAATATGCTCCATTTTGGATGAGTCATGTCAAAATGGAGAGCTAACATGCTAGCATTAAGTGAGTCAGGTTTTATAGGCTGCTGGTCTCCTACGTACCCTTTCAGTTCTGCTTAAGAGTGTTCTATAGGACTGAGAATAAGTTTGCGATGGCCACTCCGAAACATCAACTTTGATGTCCTGAAGCCCATTTGTAACTAATTTGGCACCATGCATGGGCTTATGGTGGATTTGGAAGTTTTAACCTGCTTGCTGTTACCTTGAGATGTTGCTTCAACGTTTCCACATAGTTTTCTTTCCTCATGTTGGCATCTATTTTGTGAAATGACCCAGAGACTAACACTAGATGACTTGTAACCCCGTACTTCACAGTCAGGAATATTGTTCTCAGGATGCCACGCTTTACATCAGACCACAAGACAGTCTCCAGAAATTATGGTCTTTGGCTTTGAGTGCGTTTGCAAACTGTTTTGCTTTTTGGGTAATGGCTTCTTCCTGTCTGAGTGGCCATTCAGTATGGTACTCATTTCACTGTGGATTGTGCCAACATCTCTGCAAGGGATTTTGGTTTTGTACTGTGGGTGATTCACACCTTTCACACCAAAACACTTTCATCTCTGGGACACAGGAGCTATGTGCTTTCTGAAGTTCACGATTGCTGGGAATTCCTACAGTGTTTATACTTTTATTAGTTTGATTAGATGAATATGGCATCTTGAGGAATCTGGAAATTGTACCCAAGTATTAACTAGACTTTTGTAGGTCCCCTCTTCTCTTTCTGAGATGTTGACTGTTTTCTTTTGATTTTTCTATTATGCCACGCAAGAAAGCGATGTGTTTGAGGTACTGCTCTAAAATACATCCACAAGTAAGCCTCAAATAAACTTGAATGTTGTGAATTAACCCATCAAAACCGTGATATTATCGTCTTGGCTTTCCTAACCTGCTTTAAATCATAGCGATCTTTGTGTTTTTTAACTTCTGATTTTGAACAAAACTCGATAAAAAAAATCTCTCATTATTTCAACATTCTTCAATTTGAAATTATTTTGGTCATCTTAACCTAAAACAGAAAAAGGTTTTATCTAATTTAATTTCAGTGTTTTTTTTTTTTTTTTTTGGGGGGGGGGGGGATGGTTATGTGTTGTTAATACAGTACATTTATGGTTTCAGCTGTTTAAATCAAATCAGGTAATCTTTTATGTGTGGGTATAGAAGGTTTACATTTGTGCAGAAAATAGTGGGTATTTATGCTACATTGTACACACACTTGATACAAACTGTTTAGGTCATTAATTTAAAAAGATGTCCATGTCATTTCTATCGTTATTAGAGAATTTTACCACAATGTTTACATTTAAATAGCACTTCATGACTAATTTTTTACCATAACGTTGGCCGGTATTATTTTTACCATATTAACTACATTTTGTACTTCAACAACCTTTACTTTTTCGCTAAATAACAAGCATAATAAAACTCAGTTAAATTACTCATATGTATTCTAACCTTTAAAAAGAGTAGCAAATTAGTTATCAAATAGTATTTGCTGAATGTCTAAAGAAAATCTCAATTTGTACTTTAAAAATAAATTGCTGTTATTTTCCTAATTTGGAAACTATTTGCACAACTTCCACTTTAAAAAAAAAAAAAGCTCTTTTGGTGTTCTTTTAGATTAAACAGTTCTCTCACATAAATCTCGTACATTTTTCTTTACCAACTTACGTACATTAAGATACCAGCCAATATTTTGGATTTGTGTCGGGGACCAAACACTAAAGACAAAACTCACCCTGACATTGCCTGTAAATCAGTAATGATAGGCAAACAGAGTTATTGTATGTTATATTGTGTAGAAGTTTCCATTACTGAGTTTATTTGCTAGGGCCAGATGCTTCGAGAGGAAGCTGCAAGGCTGCATTGTTGTTGTGCAGTGAACTAAGTAAAGACAGCATGAAATCTGATGCCACTATTTGATGTGTAGTTCTATTGCATACAATCAGATCGTCCTGAGTATTAAAAAGGAGAAATTCCCTTTATCCAACCAAACAATAACAATAATAACAATGTCATGGTAGAGTCCACAAATAAATAACAAACACATTATATGTGAGATAAAATGTAGATTATTCCGTTTTAGAGGATAGAACTTTGTTAAACCCAGTAAACACACGCATGAATGTTTCTCTCAGACTGCACACAAGGTTTTCATTCCTCAGAACTGAGTTTGAATTTATGATTTTCTCCTAGAATAATGATGCCCCTTTGGGGTAAAAGCAAACATTTGAGACATCGTTTTTCATTTTGTGATGATGGTTCAGAGTCTCAGAAATCCAGAACTAATCTGGCTTTAACTGGAATTAACTTTTTAAGTCAATTCTTGAAATATTGGCTGTTTTGAATCACTGCTGGGGTTATATAAAAATCTTTTAATATGACATCAAGTCTTTATGGGTTCAGCACAGTTTGTGTTGAGCTGGCTAGTAACTTCTTTTAAAAATGTATTGATTTATGTTAAACTATATGCTTGTTTTGAATAAAATTACCCACAAAATTATAGAAAATGCAAAAAGATGTGTTTGAAGGCTAACTTTATGATTATGAAACCATGAAGTTGACAATTTTACACTTATTTCTGTAGTTCACAATCTTTTTTTTTTTCCTTTTTTTTTTAAAGTGAGCTGGTTCTGATCACAAAAAGAGCACCACACCACCACCAGAACTTTTACCTGATTGAAGCTCCCAAATTGCGCCGGCATAGAAATCTGCCCGAATAAACCGATGGAGCTCCCATGACTTCTTCATTTCCATGGATCATAACTTCCCACAGCAGAATCCAGAGAAAGCTAAACCACAAACCAGACCACGGACATTTTCCTGGCTGAAACAAAGCTGACTGCGGCTACCGGCTGTGTTTTCCTTTACTGTGATCTTCTCAGGCGGAATCCAGGCACTCCCTCGAAACGTCAGCCTCAGCAATTGGACGTCAGCCGCATTCGTCTGAGCTCAAGCATGTGTCACTCAACAATAGAGCAAGTATTAAAAGGAGCCTTCTTGTTTGTGCGACATATCGTACAGCTCTGATTGTTCTCTCTCTCTCAAAAATATGTCTTGTACACTAACAGGTTTCCTGGAGGTTTTTTTTTTTTTTTTTGGAAGGTAAGAGACATGTGTTTCTATTTTTGTTTGGCATTTAAGGTGTGCCTCAGGGTGTGTCCTCACCTTCTCACTGTTCTCTTTGATAGGCATGAAACAAAGAGTTTCCCCGGCAACAATACAGACCTTATAGGCGCCTGGGATTGAGACATTTAGAAGATGTTGGAACAACCGGCATGCTGTGAATGATGGGGGGGGTTGTCACTGCAAAATTATCCCTTACATGTAATTCTTTCATTGTTGTGGCTCATAGAGCTGTATTTAAACGGGCTAACACATTATTAAACAAAGCAGCATGAAGCGCGGGTTGCTGGGGCAAAGGTAAAGGGTGTGCTCCATGAGTGACTTAACTTGGATACTGGATTTCAGTTTGATACCAACTATAACTATAAAATAATTAAACTGGGCATATACAATGGTGTACAGAAATCATGTTGTGGTTTCTTTTACAAATACAACAGATGAAAGGTGAAGGCAATTCTATTTTTTTTTTTATGGGTGACATGGGGGCGGTGGTGTACCGTAAAAAGAAAACGGATCAATTATTCTGTTGCAAGATTCGTGTTGAACTGATCCAAAATCAGGTGTTTTTCAGAGGCAGCCCGGGTCGAGGGGTTACAGCCGTCCTCTCATTTACATTGAGCATGAATTGTCAGGTTCACGGTTGTGAGATTAGATGTTGATCACGACTTAAAGAGCGAGTTTCTGATGCAAGTGACTGAAATTATGCTCCTCTGTGAGATGACTGGGTTCAGAGATAGGGTGCAGAGGTCTGTAATCCGAGGTGAGCTCGGAGGTGTGTCTGTTCCTCCATGTCAAAAGGAAAGACCAGTAGTGTTCGAGGCTCTGACCATGGTACCTAACGAGCCACTGGAGGCAGACCCAGACAGTATTGCAGGGAGTAAATATCACTTCTGGCTTAGTTTCGCCCAAAATGATCTGAACAGCATCGCTGGGCAGAGGGATGTCTGGGTTTTCCTGTTGGATCTGTTACCCCCTCGACCCAATGATTGTGGATGGATAAATATTCTTCCCCCTTATGAGATTTCAGTTTGTTTTTCCTCTGTGGGGTAAAGGTTATACATCAAATTAAATATGGAAAATGTTTCACAATTGTTTAACGTGTCATTGCTATGAAAAGCACAGAAACCCGGCTCTTTAACAGTGCTGTGTGGACCTTTTCTTTATGTTATTAAACCTATGTATCTTATTAGCTGCTTTTATATATCTATGTACATTCAACCTGTCAATCAGCTGAAGCATAAGGGAAGATTAAGCACTTCTCTAAGATAGCTCTACCGATCTCCATGTTTTGTTGCATAATATTGCTAATGTCTTTGTGACACTCCTGCTGAACAGGCCGGTTTTCCCTGCACTACCCCTTCTCTCCACCAGAGGTCCCAAAGTTCCTGTGGGAGCTCACCTGCTCACACTCTCATTCACCTGCTTTTAGGATTCAGTCTTCGCCAGACTGTGCTTTGGCATTCAACCAAGCTCGTTTTGTAATGCCTAGTTCTCAGGACACTGGTTTCATTTTAAAATGTAATCCTTACTTTTAGTTGCAGGACAACCTGTCAACATGCACTAATACCTTTTAAGCTCCTGTTTTGTATCCATCTTAAAAGCCCCATCTGTCTGCCTGTTCTTGTAGGTATTTTGGATCTTTTCAGTGTTTTTTTTTTTTTTTTGGTACAACTTATCTTCCTAGGTATGAATACTGTAACTTAAATCCCGGCTATAGGCTTTGGAGAAGTGCCTTTATGGATAGGGTAATATTGGTGGTGCAACAGACATGTTTTTTTTTTTGTTGTTTTTTTTTATTTGCTGTCTGTAGCAAATACAGTTTTTTTTTTCCCCTTTATGATACATAAGTTCTCTGCTGGGATGTCAGCTTCCTCCCACAGTCCAAAAACATGTCTGTTGGGGTAAATGTTCACTTTAAAAGTGCGTGGCTGCATGGTTCTTTGTGTTGTCTCTGTGTTCCCCTGTGATGGACTGAGTTTCATACAACGCTTAGTGACCCTCTTTAACTTTTTCAGTGCATCTTAACAAAAGAGTAAATGAAAGTAATGATTAGCCAGAAAGAAACTTGACACACATCTATGTAAGACCATAAATTTATTTGTAAAGATGTTGGAGAATATATCGCTTTGTACAAGTTCCCATTTCTCTGTTGTGGCCTGTCTACTTTAATAAGAGATGCATTCTTGATTTAATAAAGTTCATCCTGCAATTAGGATACTATGCTTAGATATACTTTATGTAGAAGAAAGCTTTCCCGGTACATGTAGGCAACCACCTTTTTTATATGACATACCTGAAATCCCAAGACAGGACACACAAATAATAATAATACAAAATATTGCTTTGTGCCAAATCAAGCACAAAAATAAAACAAAATAAAATGAAAATAATTGCTTAAGACTTTGGAAAATTATGGCTCCAGATAGACAACTTCACTGGCACCACTGGTAAATATTTGTAAAGAGCCTTAATACAATTATTTTTATTAAAATCTGAGTACCTTTATACAATAGGGGAACAAAAAAAATCCCATTTTAAGAAATCATTTTAGAAAAATTATCTGCGGTACCTCCAAGTATTCCTTAAAAATGTATTTGTAGTTTCAAAAACCGTTGAACGGATTAAATTGATAATTGATTTCTGTTTGCTTGGACTTCTAAATAAGACATGACACTGAGGTCAGGGGCTATAACCTGGACGAGGATCCATATTTCTTATATTTCATATCTTACCAGCCACCGTAGTCAGCAGGGCTGTTATTAGCTGTCTCTTGGGGTTGACAGTTTTCTTAACATTGGGTTTCTCTCTCACTGAGTAAAGTTGTCTCGAATCAAGTTAGACTTGTCTACAATTTTCAATATAACGATTTTACCGCAATAAAAGATTTATTTTAAAGTATTTTTTTTACACACCATTTCAAAGGATACCGGCTTATAATGTTTGCCCTGTATTTGCTGTAACGGCCGATCTCAGCTTCTTGAATCTAAAACATCATAAAAGACATAGAACATTGCGCTAACAAAAGGTCATTGTGCTAGGATGAACCAGCAAATATGGTGATTAGCAAGGTTTAAATTGTAAAAGTCTTTTAACAAACGTCCTACGAATACAAACTCCAGTAAATGATGTTAAATAGCAAATAAGCCAGAGGGAAGATGACTCTGGAGCAAGAGTCGATCATGTAGCTGTTGCTCCTGATGAAGCTCAGGTTGTATTTCAGGGTGTTCCTGCGATGGAGCCTGGTTCCCTCCATGGGAGCAGACGCAGTGGAGTTTCGAGACTGGGTGTTTCTGTCTGTGTTCGGGGTGATGGGGACCTCTGGGAAAGGAGCCAGGTCAATGTCGTTGTCGTGGAAGCACCCGTCGAAGGCCATGGCCTCGGTGGCATTGAAGTTGCTGGGGATCTGCAGCGACAGGAGGAGAACAGAGCGGACGACGTGAACATCAAAAATAATCACAGAGGTTTGGGGAAGACATCGAGAAGGGAACCAAAGCCAGAACGGGTAAGACCTTTGCATTCTTCAGCTTCTTCATCTCCTCCACCGTGGTGAAATAGTTGACAGCGGCGTACTCGATGACGGACAAAAAGACAAACAGGAAGCTTGCCCACAAGTAGATGTCTACGGCTTTGACGTAAGACACTTGTGGCATTGAGGCGGAGACACCGGTGATAATGGTGGACATGGTTAGAACGGTGGTGATGCCTATACACACAAACACACACATACATACAGATATATTAAAGCAGAGAAAAAATGTAAAAAAAAAAAACGCTATGGGGTTAGTCAACACACCAGATCAGCATTTTGTCTCCTTTAAAAACATCCTCTGCTTTACTTTCATGCACTTTTTTCACTTGACATAGTTTATGGTGCAAAATAATTTTTTCTTTGTTGCTTAAATTTCATCTTTACCCAGTGAGACACGGGCAGGTACGGCTCTCCTGTCAATCCAGAAAGACACCCATGACAGCATCACCATGAGCATGGTTGGAAAATAAGTCTGTAGCATGAAGAAGAAGATGTGCCTCCTCAGGATGAAGTTTATGTAGAGTCGGTTGTACCAACCTGGAACGGTGCAAAACCGATAAGTGAACAAAGGAGAGCAACCACATCACCATCATTAAGGAAAATAAAGCAAAATACATCATGAATATTTGCGCAAAATTTAAATTGTCCTTTAGGCGGACACTGCTAAGTCTGCTTTCAAGACTGGGCTTACATGTTTCCTTTCTGTTCAAGTTTATCGTTAGCTTGGCATGTGAATCTGTTTTGTTTTTTAAGGTACTTTGAGATGAGATATGGTGCTATTTGGCGCTGAGTGAATAAACTAAAAAAATAAATAAAAAATCAACATTGTTTACTTGGATGTATTTTGATGAATGCTTTTCTACAAAGGTCTTTCATCATTTCCATATCACGACAACTCAATACCCTTTTACGGTGTAAAGAAATATTGATTCAAAACTAATCATTTGAGTGCTGTTTAGCATCAGTTTTCCCACAAACAGCTATGGAAATCAATATTTTTTCTTTTTACCCAGGGGCTACGGTGATGCTTTTCCTGTCCGTTCATTATTATATATTGAATTAAAGAGCAGCTGTTTTAACCTTATGTTAATTTATTTCCGTGTATGTGTAATATTTAAGAAAGTTGTAACATAAACTAGTCCCTTGAAGACAAAACTAACGACATTTTGACCTACAGAGCTACTGAAAGCTTGTAACAAAATGGTCCATTAAAAGTTGATTTTATGAGGAAGAAAAAGCTTTCAAAATTTTTATTTTTATATACTACAAAGCCACAGGGGGATATTATTAGAAAATATCAACTTGAAAAGGTAAATTACAAAAAAATGCAACATTCTTTCACTTTTTATAGTAAAGAGAGCAGGTCAGGGGCTCTCTGGTTGTCTCTAAAGTGGACACAGCTCAGAGAGCCCCAGCCTCACATACCAGTGCTGCTGTAGAAGGCAAGCCCAAAGGAAGGCTGGAAGTCTTCAATAAAAAACTGAGAGAGCACAATCTCATCAGTCCTTAATGAATCGTTCCCGTTCTTCCAGTAGAGCATTAGGTCGTTCTCATTGTAAGCATCTTAAAGAGAGGAGAGAAGGAACAGTGGGACGAGAGCTTCACGTTTGCCTCTCTTAGACGAATCATGGAGGTTTTTCTCAGAGGAAAGGAGGTAGTTTGTTTTATACTGGACGTCTCCCTTTCCTCTAAGATCAAGCTCCATGTTGTGACTATGTAACTCAGAGAGAAAAGGTGCTGAAAACACAAAAGAACCCCCAGAAAATTTAAATAAGCAATCTTAAAGGGGACCTATTATGCTTCCTTTTAAACAAGTTAGGATAGGTCTATAGGTAGAATAGGTCTAACATGTTGGTTATATTTTTTTGCACAAAATCATTCTCAGATAATGAGATTTCACCTCTTCGGTTCATCCTATTTCTGTTCAACTCTTTCAGAATGAGCTCTGTCACTTTTATGCAAATAAGCTGTAGCTAGCCACGCCCCCAATTCAATCTTTACGCTCATATTTTAGACACATGAAAATGGCTGCAAACAGATGCACAATGGTACAACAGTACATCTTTTACCATGAGTCAGAAGCAATCTGTTACTTTCAGTTTACTACATTTCTGACAGTATATGCACACTTTTTGTGGGTAATGTTTCAGAGTGATATACCGGGCTATCAGTAACTTATTGTTAGCATTAGCTGAGCTCTCAAGCCGCGTGGATTGAGTGTGAGACACGCGCATTTTCCTCACATCACATGCACATGCCACACGCCACACATGATGTTTATCAAGCTGAAAAACAACAAAGCCCATACTGAATGGGCTGTGAGTGATCCGTGTCTGTTCAGAGCTCAGTCTCAGCCCTGCCTCCTGCGGATCAGAGCTGTTTCGGCCCATCTCACAGCTTGGTGGGCATCTGGGTTGATAGAGAAGGTGAAGAACAGCCGAGTGCAACAGCCTTGTCTTTTCCAGCAGCCGTTGTACAGCGCATACAGCTGTAAAACCAGCTGACCAAACATGCTCTTCTTCTAATGATTTAGTGGGCAAAGCCCAGCTTGGATTGCTTGGTGAGCGGCTGGGCTCGGCTGGGTTGCTAGGTGAGGGGTAGTGCCCGCCGATTTTTTATTCAGTTAAACAAGACATTTAACTGAATATTATTATTCAAGAGAATACCTCGTTGAGTTGGACATCAATCCTTGTTGAACATAAAGTGCAACCAACAAACAAGTCTATGCCTTAAACAGTTTGATGGTACTTAATGCTATGGTGAGGTTCCTGAAAGGTTCTGGCAAAAAAAAGTATTGATTATATAAACATTATCTCACTGCTGCAACTCTCTTCGCTTCCATGTGGAGGCAAACCCACTTTATACATATTACCGACACCTAAAGGACGTGTCTTATTCATTAATTGTTACATAGCCAAAAAATGCAGACCTCTGGGATTTGTAAATTTAATTTTTTTTAAACGGCAATTATATCGCAAATGCGATTTATTTCCCAGCTCTACTTATTGCCAAAAAACAACTGAGTGGGTATTCTTTTTAGTGCCTGGACTGTTTCTAGAAGTAGTGGAGTCCCAAATGCAAGTACAAACACATACAAAACATGCATTTTACATAATAGGTCCCCTTTAAAATGAGAAGAGGGTCAGAAAATACGTGTTCAACCCAACATCTAAATGACATTCATACACAGTGCCTTGCAAAAGTATTCCAACCTCTTGAACTTTTTCACATTTGACTAAGTTACAACGAAAACCTTGAAGTATTTCATGGGAATTTTATGTGATGGACCAACACAAAGTAATGCATTTTAGTGAATTGGAAGGAAAATGACACAAGTTGTTAAGGGGTGTGTCTTGACCAGCTTTGCACATCTAGAGGCTGTAATGTTTCCTATTAGTTCAAGCTCATTTGAATTGGACAGAGAGTGAATAGCTCCTTTTAGCTTTCCATTTTGTTCGGATCAACTTTCCAGGTCCTGTTGAAGACAAGCATCACTCCCAGCATAATACTGCCATGTGTCAACATGGAGATGCTGTGCTAAGGGCAGTGGAATGTGCAGTGTTAGTTTTGTGCCAAACATAGCATTTTGCATGTTGGTTAAAAAGTTTCATTCGCATCTCATCTGACTGGAGCACCTTCTTCCACGTCTTTGTTGTGTCTTGCGGCAAACCGCTAACAGAACTTCTTATGGTTTTCTTTGAGCAATGACTTTCTTCTTAATACTCTTCTACCAAGGGCTGATTCACAGAGTGCACAAGTTGCCCTGTTGACAGATTACACCCCTGCTGTGGATCTCTGCAGCTCACCCAGGCGGGCGGCCATATGTAGGTAGATTTTGAAGTTGTGTCATCCTCCTTCAGTGGAGGCTGAAGAACTGAACAGTGCGCTGTGAGATGACTGTTCACTAATGTTTATATAAAAATACAGAGGTCTTCACAGTACAGCTGGTTGGAAGGATGTCAGAGTGAAGGAGGCTGATGCACTTTGCACCCTTCAGAATTTCTTAAAAATGTATTATGGTGTATGCTTTTTGCTCACTTCCCGCTTATGCACTACTTTTTGTTTGTATATTGAATAAAATCAATAAACTACAGTAATGGTTGTGGTTCTAATATGACACAATGTGACAAGTTTAAAGGGTGTGAGTATTTTTGCAAGACACTGCGTAAACAATTTTTTAATCAATAAATTAACTCCAGTACGGTCAATAATGGAATCATGTTTGTCCACAAACAGCATTAGTTGTCCAAGAAGTTCATTTGGAGGAGCCATTTCCCCCTGACTTTAGTTTAATACTCACAGCTCTCCAGCTCCAGAGAGCAGTTCTGGGTGTCCAGAGGGAAGCTACTGAAGTCCATTGAGCACAGAGCAGTCACTGTGATCCTAAAACACAACTTAAAATTACACAAACACCCACACAATTCAAATCACTCAGTCTGAGCAACTTTGTTCACTCAAAACCAAAAAAGAAAAAGAAAAAAGGAAACACTGTGTGTGGTATTATCTGGTGGCAGTTTGTAACTGCAATGAGAGGAAACCATATTGTTGACATCTGTGGATGAAATCCATCTAATTAATTCTGCGAGGCCTAATTTTCTGCCTTGTTATGTTACTCTGCTGACTGTTTCTTTTTAAAGGACTACTAAGTGAAATTTCATTTGAATACAAAGATGTGAAGAACTAAAGGTGATATTGCAGATGGACTAGGGTATAACGTCACACTACATCTCTCTTTGTTGTTCTCCAGTTTCTTTTTTACATAGCAGGACATGTACATGCATGTACACGCATGTACGTGTATGTGAACAGCTGCCACTCAGGCTTAGCCCCTCCCTGCCCTAAAACGCCACCGTCAGAGCAGCGCTAACAGCATGATAAAGTTATGAGGTACTCACTTCTTCACTAGAAATGTTCCTCCGAAAGGTGAAGCTGTTTTTGCTGTGAATTTATCCTTTGCAAATATGCGCAAATGAGGCGACGCATGAGATGGGAAAGGAGGGGCAGGGCGGCAGAGAGGCACGGCTTGTCACACATCTTGTTTAGGTCTACAGACAGTGCTGAAGCACTCCATAGTGGTGAAATATTTCTTATTGCTCCTTTAAAAATTTAATAACTGCTTACAGTATATAGAGGAAAAATATTTGACTACAACCAGTGTGGGTAAACTTTTAGCATCTTTAGAGACTTACTGGACTGAACTAACTAGACATTTCTTGACTAGAATTAATCATATTTTTCTTACTATGTTTATTGTGTTATTCTAGTTTATGAAAGATAATTGAGCATTAGAGAGGAGTAATCATCAGTAAAAAGTAATAAAATGAATCACGAATAGAACCAGTCATCTGATGATGATGATGATGATGATAATGATGATGATGATGATGATGATGATGATGATGATGATGATGATGATGATGATAAACTATTTGATGATTTATACAAACTCCGAAAGAGATTACAGATGAGCTCAATGACTAAAAGACTTTTTTTTACCTGACACTGTAGAGAATATTTCCATCAGGAAAAACCCTCAGCATAATGTTCTCCATAGTTGTATCATGGATAAATGAACGCTTCGAATGGACAAAGAACACATCTGGAACCCAAATTTTCTTGACGAGGCGCGCATCGAAAGTTCGACTTTTATTGCTGCTGGAGGGGAAAGCCAGCCGATCGTCTTGCCAGTAATGCCTCAAATAGAGGGTCATGGTGAAGTCCTGAAGAAGAGTGAAGCAAAGTCAAAGAGAGAAATCAATAAATGGCATTTGGGCCTAACAGATCATATTAACTACAGGAATCCCAGAGGCTCGTACCATGTTTACTTCAGATATGCTGTCAATGCTCTCTACCTGGACATCTATTCCAACTGGAAGAGCAGAACCTGCAAAAATGTTGAAATAAAAGAAAACAACAGTCAAACAATTTTGAGATAAAATATTGTCCAAATTGTTTGTCTTTTCATCTGACAACGTTATGTGTGTCAATAATGTAATATAAAGATTATCTATTACACTCAGTTCTGACACCTGATCAAACCAATTTACTATAAACAGCCTCCTGCTGGAAAATAGACAGTCACATAACTAATATGTCCATGCACTCTATTATAGGTCCTGATGACATGTACATAAAAACATGTTTACAAGAGATCCTATGGCTAGTAGCTCCTACTGTACCTTCCACTGTAACCTTATTGTAACATGTCTGCCTGTCCATCATATAAAAACATTGGGAGTACCATAAAAGGCCTCAAGCCCAAGGAATGAATGACTTCTCATGGGAATTTTTTTTATGCTGGTGGTACTTTAAAGGGGACATATCATGCCATTGTCATATCATTCCAAATGTTAAAGGGCTAAAAAGGTGAGGTTTGCACAATATCTCCCCTTTAAGTCTTTTGCATGATAGCAACAACTGTTTCAAGCCAACTTTCTTTCTTACTGGAATTTTTGATCACCCAATTTAGTTTGTTTTAATGTTCAAAGGAAAGGTTAGGGGAGATAACTGTTTCAGTAAACTATTTTCAGTAAACATGCACTAACCTATAGACCGTGGTTAACATGTGTTTACTGGCATTAAAGCTTTGTAATTACCTCAAAAGAGAGAGTCTTCCTGACTTTTTATAAGTATAACCTAAATAGAATTGGAAAGAAAGCCTAAAATATGTTGGTACAATAGCACCAACATATTTCAAATTAGTTACCTGGTCCCCTGCCTGATCTTTTCTAATTATTCGCCTGAATACTGATCCTGATGTGCTATCTTGAACTTCCCTCCCAGACAAAGCTTTTTGGTTTCTCTAAGATAGCCGGTGTCAAGCCAAGTGGCGAGATTGTTGACTAAAAGAATAGAGAGTTAACAACATCCTCCAGAGAAGCTTCGAGAGCCAGATCGGCAGTATATTCTATCAGGGAGAAGTCCTTGTATTAATAAATATGTTAATTATTCATCAATTATTTATACATCCCATAATGAAAGTAAAATAAATGGATAAATGCTGCATATAGGTACATCAGCGCCACAATTCATTGATAAAAAAATCCTTGGTTATCCGATTGCTTAAATGTATCATTAATTTGTTAAAAGAAATAATGTATTGTTACTTCAAGGCTGGACTATTGTAATGCTTTACTATCAGGAAGTCCACAAAATGCACTTTGAGGCCTTCGGCTGATCCAAAATGCTGCAGCAAGAGTTCTTATGAAAATCAACAAGTGAGATAATATTTCTCATATTTCAGCTTCCCTTCATTGGCTTCCTGTTAAATCAAGAATACCATTTAAAATTCTCCTTCTCACGTATAAAGCCCTTAATAATTAAGCTCCACTTCACTCTCAGACTGCAGGTCTGCTGGTGGTTCCTAGTCTCTAAAAGTAGAATGGGAGGCAGATCCTTTAGCTATCAGGCTCCTCTCCTGTGGAACCAACTCCCAGTTTTAGTCCGTGAGGCAGACACCCTGTCTACTTTTAAGACTAGGCTTAAAACTTTCCTTTTTGACAAAGCTTATAGTTAGAGTGGCTCATGTTACCCTGAGCTACCTCTATAGTTATGCTGCTATAGGCTTAGGCTGCTGGAGGACATCAGGGTCTATTTTTCACACTCTGCTGAGTTATCCTACAGTTCTCCAATTTGCATTGTTTGTTATTATTTTAATGTTTAAAAACGTAAATAGATCATCTGTCATTACCATATAGCAGAAAGTACTCCTGGATAAATGTATGCTTCTGTGCTTTAACCCCAGTCGGTCGAGGCAGATGACCGTTCACACTGAGTCTAGTTCTGCTGGAGGGTTTCCTTCCTGTTAATGGGGAGTTTTCCTCTCCACTGTCGCTTCATGCATGCTCAGTATGAGGGATTGCTGCAAAGCAATCGACAACACAGACGACTGTCCACTGTGGCTCTACGCTCTTTCAGGAGGAGTGAATGCTGCTTGTCAAGACTTGATGCAATCTTTTGGGTTTTCTTTGATAGGAAACTTTTTTAACAGTCTGGATGATTTGACTGAATTTGAGTTTGTAAATGACATTTGTTGTGATTTGGCGCTTTATAAATAAAATTGGATTGAATTGTATTATTTTTAATACTTTACCAAATAGTTTATTCTTTCAATTATGTTTTAAATGATTTCCTTTACCAAAGGCATATGCAATTGATTTGTCATTTATTTAATCATGGGTCACTTGCTGCACCACTTCATGAATTTATTTTATGCGTGAGTCCTATGCATCGTCAGCGGGCAAGGTAAGATCTAGATCAATCAGATCATCTGATGTTAAAGTGTATTTGACAAGTGGCAACATCTTAGATTATTTCATTGAGAACCACAGAACAGGATTTATAAGATAAATAAAAACTGAAATAGGTATATCTAGTTTTACATTTAAATAAGGCCATTTGTGTAATACATTAAAATTAAAATCAATTCAGATTTAAATATATATATTTTTTTTATCTATGACTTTGAACATTCACACATTTACCATAAAAAGTGTATTTATTAAATGCAATGTTTCAAATTAAAATCATTTGCTTGACTTTTTTTTTTGTAAATTGTTTATTTATTTTTTGAGGCAATCGATACTCAATGGCAGTGTGTCACATATTTACTTCTTTTTAGCCAGAGCTTTTTGTACAATAATTATTTACAAAGCAGCAAAACTTTCAGGAGCAGGAACCAGCAGATGGATGCACATTCATGGATCAATGTCCCATGCATTAAATGGCCCCATAAAAATGTGTCAAGCACATCTCAATCCTATACATAAACAATATATCTTATCTTTACATCCAGCTCAACCAGGACAGTTGTTATTACTGTGATTTAACAGGGCCTTAGATACCGTAAAGGCCCAGACATGAATCATTTATTTCAAATCGCAGATGGAAAATAACTGATTGACGCTAGGATCTGAAGAGCCTGAAGGATGATGCGTCAGTGTACCATGTGTGACCTATTTTCAGTACAAAATTTGTTTTCGGAAACTTTTTTTAATCTGAGAAATGTGCTGCAAGATCATCTCCGACAAAAATATTTGAGGGGTTACATAGTTAACAGCCTGCATGGATTAAAACTTTTTTTTTTTTGTCAAGTTCATGTTCTGTGGCTGTCTATTTCAGTTTGAGTCATTGCCTAATCCTGCATACAGCAATAAAAAAAAATAAAAAAAATAATCACTGCTTATAACAATCCCATCAGTAAGACTTTCAGTTCACATGACCTGAGTAAACCCTGGGACAATACTGGGGGCTAAAGCTAAATGTACAGACAAGCAGGAAAACAAACAGGGCTGGGTGAGCTCCAGCTGGTTTAACTGCTAATGTCAGAAACGCTGCAAGGGGTTGGAAATACTACATGATATAAAGCAGAAGCTGTGCATTGGCTGAGCAAATTCACAGATATCTGAGTCATGGCAACAGCAAACATGCATAATCGGACTTTCGTTCGTTTTTTCAGAAAACGTTTCAACACCTTTGTTAATTCTGTCGGCTCTTACTTGGGCAACCTGCAGTTGGAGCCCTGCTGTTTTTGAGTCTGTGCATTAAATCTGTAGGTCTTCTTATAGTAACTATCATGCTTCCTAAATGATCATCTAATGACAGAACATGTGCAACCTATGACGCACTTTTTAAACATGTCCTTCTCAAAGTGCCATTACCTAATGAGGTTAAATGCTCCCAACCATCAGTGTACAACTGCAATCTAATACTGGAGTGGAATGGATTATATTTTGCCAGAGGGGGGTCTGCACAGAAAGGTATTTTTGATAAATGGCGCTGCTGTGCAGCTAAAATGATAAGGTACAGGCGGCCAAACTGCAACAGCATGGCAGGTGTTTTAGGGTTCCACCATGGCTTTATCTTTATAATTATGTCGACAGGTTTATTTATCATTATTATGTCCATTCTCATGTTTTGGATGGATATATATTTTTTGTCTGTTTTTAAATCTATACATATGTACATTGATATTGTAAAATTATTTTAAGATAAAAAATAATCCGTAAATAATTATAGAACTGGAACTTGATAAGGGTTTCACATGTTTGCCTTAAGAAAATCAAGGCAATTTCTTACATTTCTTTGGAGTGAACTGCTTTCTATTCTGCTGGTCTAAAAAAATAAATAATTTCTTGTCAATTTTGTCAAATATTGGTATAGGGGTGACTCCTTCTTCTAAAATTCTTGTAATATTTTGCCAAGTTTAATAGATGGGTGCACCCAAATCTGTTTAAGTACAAAAAATTGTTTTATGTTTGTGGTCCACATTTTTTATACAATTGAAATTAAAGTGAAACATATATCGCTAATAAAATACTAAAACCGTATTGATGCAGTTCCTATATGCATCAATTGCTTGTGTTGGCGGGTCAGATATGCAACTTTCTTAAATTATGGGCCACACAAAATCCTTCTAGTGGCCACAAATGGCCCCCTGGGGCTGTTCTCTGGACATTTGGGTTCGGTTTGCATCTTTACATGTTTCCGCGATATGCTGAAGAACAACGAAAACGTTTATGTACATTTTAAAATCTTAAAACCTCAAATAGATCCTGGTCATTTTGCTGCTTTGTCATTTTGTACCTTTTCAGTCTTGGTAGTTTCATAACAGAGCTTTTTGGTATGAAATGGAGCCGTCTACCCTGGGACATTTTGTACCGATCATGCATCAGTTCCTATGTGCCAGGTGGATGTACCCTCTTTGACAGCCAGTGATTTAAAGTAGTTTTCTATGCTTTGTTCATGGTGGATAAATGTGGTTCTGTAATAAACATTATCTACCAGCAGGAGTGCTGCCAGAATTATTTGGTTTATTCGCTGTCATAGTGTGCTATATATAATGAGTGTCAACTGGCCCAAATGTGGGTTTAGATCCAAAATAATAGGAAATTGAGTGGAATAAAAGGTATTTTACTGATAGTAAACTTTTTAAAGAAATTGCTGTGAAACTTTAGTCTTTTATAACCATTTATAAAAGAAAAACTAATATAAATCACCTAAGTACGTGGGTACAAAATGGTATTTTTACATGCATGAAATAGAAGCAGAAAGGGATGAAAGCATGGCTAAAAAATAGGGGTGTGATTTGGCAACAAAGCAAACTGACGTTGGACCACCCCAAATGTATGTTAAAGTCAACATTTACAATATTGATCCTTTTCTGGGGCTCCTGTAAGTTATTCTGGCATGCTGGATGACAATTTGTTGGGCCTTATTAGTACTTGGGATTCATCACCGTGTATTGGTTTGGTTTCTAGCTATGCAGCTACTTTTGAGAAATGACCACAGGTCTGATACACCGATCATCACCAACTTGTACCCTAACATTTTTTGTTATTTTATTTATTTATTTATTGAGGATGTTTTTGGTACCCCTCATTATGCCTAGAAGTGTTTTGATGAACAGGATCGCAATAATTAAGAATATGTCATGTTGTTCTAGTAACTTGCTGGCCTTTAAAGTGGCAACCCAGAAAACTGTCCCTAAGTCCTTTGGTTTTTCCAAATTTGTGTAAATGAATAAAAAAACAAAGACATTTTCGACAAATTCTTGAAAAACATGCATAAAATAGTGATCTTTTTAATATTTGAGGTTCTTCAAAAGGCTATGCAACTATTATAATGAGCAAATCATAAAATGTTAACGAATAAATAAAATGTAATATAGAAGTCTATATATAAAAACTTTCCGTAGAAGCCTTCAGTGAAAACACATAGTGAGGGAATAGGACTTGTACAGAAGTTTATATTTAATGTGTTAACAACATGGGCACATTCATTGCAATAGTCCAAGAATTTATAACATATCTTACAATAATAATTACTTACCATTTAGGTATGTAAAATACATTGTAAATTAAAAAAAGTGAACTGTCCTTAAAAGTGTATGAAGCCACAGAATTAGGAACACTGTTCAGATTATTTTCTCTGCTCCGCTGCAGTCATCGTCTCATGCAGCCGATAATCTAGGTCAGCAAGGTTTTTTGAGTGCTTGTTTTGACAGACAAACACAATAACCCACGTTTGGTTGATTACATTATCTGGAAAGCCATTATTTATTGGAACGAAATTAGAGAAATATCTTAAATTAAATTAGTGGGTGGACCGGTTGAAAGTTAAATATCAAAAGCATCTTTTTGGCGACTCTTAATAGTGGCACTATTAGTATTTAAATAAACTGTATTGTACTAAGCTTTCTTACCTCCAAAGCCTGGACGCATTGCAAAGTCATGATCTTCAATCCGAAGCAGTTGCTCAGATTTAATTAACAGGGACTTTGTGCTGTCCAGCTTTTTCATCTTGAGATCCACCCGTCTGGAAGAAAAACAAAAAGACCAAATGACAGCTCAGCCATTCTCTCTCTAACAAAAACACACTTTAAACAGAAGCAACATCTGGTCGGGAGACTGAGTGACGGCTAATTGCACTTTAGCTCTGATTAAAACCGAGAGCCTTGACCCGCATAAAATCAGTTCAGTTACATTCAGGGTGCTGGCACTCGTAATTGGGTCAAAGATAATGTGGCAACGCTCTTTCATCTGCCTCCTGAGGTGATTAGTGTCTTCCTAGAAACAATCCAAAGCTGGCTTTAATAACATGCACAACAATGTCTTCGTGCAGAGAGAAATGTCTGAGCAAAATGTACCTCCAGAGTCACATGATTCACTCGCTGCTCTGACCTCGATCCACCAACATGACATTAATGGAGTCGGTGGGATCCATTATGCAAGCGGATCCGAGACAACTAGCTTGCGGGAGAGACGGCAAAGGTTAGGCTTTTTACCAGGAGAAATAAGAAGGATCTTACCCCCCATGCTTTACTTTATTGCTCTCCCCAACGTAGACCTCTTTGTGCCTTTTCTTGTTAGGGAAAGTGCTGCTGTTGAGCTGAGTGACAGGCCACAGCCAGGCCAAAACCATCAGTCTCAAGGCCAGGAGGGCCAGTCTCATGATTGAGCAGGGGCTTCAGATGCAAGAGGAACCCGAACGTCCCTCCCAGTTTGTCAGTGTCTCACCCAGACACGGCTGTCCCGGTCTCCTAGTGGCACGTCCATGTCCCAGGTGCACTTATTCTGTCCCGCCGGGCAAACACCAGGTCATGTCCGCCGTCTCTTTTACTCGCAGGTCCCGTAACATGGCGAGCGTCAGTGGAGATATCCAGCAGCTCAGCGCCAGTGCACGAGCATCCTCCTGGCTGCGTTTGCCTGTCACTGTGCCATCCCTCTGTCCTGACGCAACATGTTGCTCCGACTCCCCCGCTCTCCCCACCCCTCTGACTTAAAACCAAATATAAATTTGTTCCTATAATGACAAAGGAATACCATTAATTCCTCTCTAATCTTCTTTGCTGTGGGTGGTGAAATCTTTCAGTAACCTACAAACTGCGGGCGGTGCAGGGCGGGGACAGCTCATAATACTACCGCCAGTTTCATCATCGTCCGGGCCAGATGAAAATAAAAACCCTGTAGCCTAGTTTTGTACGGCGCAGGATTTGCCAACCCCCGAGTTGTGCTCAGCTGTGTCAAGAGGAGCCGAATGATCCCATCAAGCGAGAGTCAGATGCGAGCATATGTCTGCGGTGGCTTCAGTAAACACTGAACTTATGGCCTCTGGTTGTTTGGCATGCAAGCCTGACCATATGATCCCACAACTGTTCTCGCTTCATATAGGTTCAGGGAACTGACTGATGTTTGACAGAAGCCCCTCTTTATATATTTTATTACTTTTCATGATTTGAAGAAAAATTAACTGATCGACCTGACTCTGGCCAGATGGATGTAGTTCCGCCGAGCTCCACACGGCTCCACACATCCATTTGGAATCGCTGCCATTGGGAGGGATTTCAATGGCACATAAAATGGACGAGCCAATCAGGATCCCCGAGTGGGATTTTCGTAGATGTGACCTATCAGAGAAGAAACTGTTTGGATTCAGACAACAATGGCAGCTCGCAGCGAGGAAGCAAGCGGCAACATCGATGCTGCTTTTTCATCAGTGTTGTCCAGTCTACCGAATATTAATTATTTAAAAGAACACCTGAAAACAGCTTTGGAGGCTTTTTTTTTTAGTGGAAACAATGTATTCGCCCTTCTCCTGACTGGGTTTGGCAAGAGCTTTGTCTTCCAAATGGCAAAGTAGCACGTCAGTATGCACTTTGCCATTCATCTGCAAGGATTTTTGATAAGATCCCGTCCTTCTGAGATACATCTCCAGTGGAGCGATCCCAGATGGATATGTGGAGCTCTGCAGAACAAAATCCATCTGCCGAAAGTCAGATTATGAATAGTGTTGCACCGATACCGATACCCGTATCGGACGGGGCCCCGATCCAGCACTAATATGGTGGTATCGGTATCGGCGAGTACCCACAAATAGGGCACCGATACCATTTTGATGTTTGTATGTCACTTGAACGCAGCCTTCTCTCTCCCAACTAGTATTATACATGTTATATAAGTTCATGAAAGTTGCACTATTTTGGCATTTAAGAGCCAAAACTTAGGGTTAAAAATAGATTATTCAATTATTAATGTAATTTTACTGTCTTACTGTTGCACTACTATTATACATGTTATAATTTCACCAATGTTGCACTATTTTGGCCTTTGAGAGCCAAAAGTTTATTCAACTATTGTCACCCATTCCAGGTAGGCAATAAAAAGTTCTACTACCCTAAGTAGTATGCAGTTCTTCATATATACACACACACACACACACACATCAATTTCAAACAGATGGTATCGGTATTAGCCAATACTGCACAGCCAGGTATTGGGTATCGGTATGGGGGTCAAAAAATGGCATCGGTGCAACACTAGTTATGAACTGATGGCATTCTGAGCAAACACCAGGGACTTTTAAATTAACCATAAAGGAACCTCAAATTATCTTTGTCTGGTTAAGAAAAATGCTTTTTACATAATGTTTTATGGATTTAAAAGACATCATTTGATGATAACAGTTGACTAATTGATTGCACGGTCGAGCAAGTCCAGACCTTTTTTTAGTAGGAATAGGTGACGAAATGGCAACAACCCGGGATGATTTTTGTCTCCTAATGGGACAACAAGGTGCGGATACGTTGCTAAGCAGCAGCTCCTCCAGCTCGTGCAAGAAATGGTATGCAAACAAAACAGCATGGCATGCATTTAAGTGTTGACCATTCACATAGGAAAATATTATTAGTTGCAGCCATTTATGCCAAAGAAAGGGAAGAAAAGTCCTTAGATGAAGCTTTGTTTCCTCCGGAGGATTGAGGCGCGCTCGTTTATGTCAAGAGATTCTCTTTGGGAAGTTGGCTTACAGTTCAAACTAGACTGTTCTTCTCACTCATGGTTTGCTTTAGGTATAGTTCCTTTAAAGCAAGATTCACCTAAATGAAGGCAAGTACACAAAGGACATCAGTTTCCTTCCTGCTGATGGACACATGACGAGAAAGATAAAACCACAGAGCATTTGGATTTATGTAAATTAAAAGTCTGCAGACCGCATTGCCCCATTTAGAATTCCCGATCTAGGTTGGTGATTATCAGAGTTGCTTAGATCTTGATGCACTCATTAGAAACAGTAGCACATACAATGTATTTACCCTTCTACCTGTCTACCCACCCACCATGCTGCTCTTTCTTTAATGTGAAATTTAAATCCATGTTGCATAGCTAGTTCACATATTGTGATTCTTTTTCTTGATGTAACTATACAAATGCACTAAATCAAGAAGGATCACCACACATGTTAAACAGCACATTTGCAACATGCCGGCAAAACACTATGAACGCACATCATCCCCGCCATGAAAGATGGCGGTGGGAGGTTCATGCTGTGGGGATGTTTTTATCTTCAGTATGGACAGAAAAGTTGGTCAGGGTTGATGGGAAGATGGAAGAAGCTAAAAACAAGAAAACCTTGAGAGGAAACCCATTAGATGCAAAAGACTTGAAACTGAGATGGCTATCCACATTTCAAGTTGGACGACAACCTTAAATGTCCTACCAGAGCTACATCGGAAGAGTTCAGATCAAAGTGTATTCAGTTGTTAGAATGGCTCGGTCAAAGCCCGGAAACAAAACCGGTTAAAAAAAAATCTATGTTTCAAACATAATCAAAAAAGAAACAAAGACCTGAAACAGAAAAGTGGTTGCAGGGATATAACTCGACATGGTCAGCGTGGCACTAGTGGCATGCTCCTTTTAATCTGGGATTAAAGTTGAATGAGGGCACAGATGAGCAACGCCATCTTAAAGAATCAAGCACGTGGATCTTGGTACACACATACATGTGACCCTGCAGCTGCAGGACAGCTGCTCACACTTTGACCTGACTTCCTATGCGTGGCCCCCAGAACTCAGCAAAACAGCATTTAAAAAGGGGACCACTGGTACCTATGCTTTACAAATATGATTTTTTAAAATCTGTCCATCCATTATCTGTTTGTGCTCGCCTCCAGACTATCCCAGCTGTTACAGGGTGTAAACCAGATACACAGTGCAAATGATTGTTATAGTGTTTTTTTGTTTTTTTTTTTTAAGAAAAGCACAAAATTACAAGCTTTCATTAAAAGGCTTTAAGACACAATGCAGACAATGTCAAATTAGTATATTTTTCAAGCAGGGGTGATCATGTTGCTTTCCTCTGTTCAGTTTGGTTACCAAACATTTTATTTAACCTTTATTTAACCAGGACAAAAGACAAAAAAGAAAAAAAAATGAGACCAATGTCTCTTTTACGGGGGTGACCTGGTTAAGAGGTCAGTAGCACACACTACAAAAACACTCAAAATAAAACAGCAATTTTACATGGAAAGTGCAATTTGTTATCAGCAGTTACTCTAAAAAAAAAAGCAGTAGAGTTTTGGACATTAAAAAGAAGATTAAGTGCAATATCCATCAGTACAATAAAGTGCAGTTGAAAATCGGCTTAAAGGTGAAATTATTTACTGTAACATCTTTAAGACACTGCCACTGTTTTTAGGATGCCTTTTGCCCTTTACGTAGGAATGGAAAAAAACACTGTTTTCTAATTTTATGCACACTAAAACTTATCTCTTCTGTACTCCTCTTTGCTGATTGAACATATTCATTTCAGCCTAGCAGTTCTGGTGTAAACTCATTTTGAGATCACAAAAGAAAGAAAGTGTTTTTAAGCAAGCTATTGCAGAAGAGGTGTTAAGTGTTGCTCCCAGCACCATGAAGCTGGTTAAACTTTTACCCACCTGGTTAATTAGTCCATGTTTCATTAGTGTGAGGAAGGATGTAAAGTGGAATAACATAGAAACAGCTCACTGCACACCAGTGTGTTTTTCACACACAAGCCAGCCGAAGACTGTTACAGGTTCAACACCTCTGCAGAAAGTGGCTGGCATGGCGGAAACACAGGGACTTCTCCTCATGCTGCTAATTTTCTCAGGGAAGTTTTTGTGGACCTATTCCAAAGGTATGTAACGCTTCATTCATGAACATAACTGCCTAAACATTGCTGCAAATCTGTCGAAGTCGGTCAAGAAGAGTGAAAAACTTAAACGGGGGAAAACAGAGAGTTTCATTGCTAAGAACGAACAGTCAGAACCAGGTCAGCACACCTGCACACTGGAGGCATGTATGAGGGGGAAAGAGAATAGGGGCGAAAATGCATTAGGGAACTAAATAAGTCCTGGTGAAAAAGTTAATCAAAACACAATCAAACGGGGGAAAATAACACAAAAAAAACCCCACAAAATACAATCTGAGGAGCTATCCGAAAAAGTGATAAAAACTGAGTGTGATGCGTAACATGAAAGCCTGTATGCTTGACACAGAAATAAGGATGATTTTAAGGGAAATGTGGCAGAAAAGGGGACTCTGCATCATAAAAAAGGGGATAAATTGAGAAGCCAAAACGACAATGGACAAAGCTTTAGATGAATCAATTATGTCCTTAACCAACCACAACATCGAGTTTCATCTTAAGACATGTGATGCCACCACGGATTAATGACATGGGTTTTCTCACATGGTAGAAACAAAGTAGACATTTTGGGTTCCAAAGACAAAACACCCCACTTTTTGCCAAGATAAATAAAGATAAATGGAGATAAATACCAGCCCCCCTGCAAGGATGCAACTCAAACAATGGTTGGATGTATGTACCTCTAATTATTTATATATGGATGTCTCTGTTTCACTTTTCTCCACATATTCAATCTGAGTTATCCTGTGGTGATTTACATTATTTTAGCTGTCAAAACATTACCGAGGACAGCATCTGTAATGCCATTCAAATTCGACAAGTCTGCCAGTGGTCACTTTTCTCATGCTTTTTGGACCTAAAATGTCCCTTCGAGCTATTGCTGCAGATGTAGGGTATAGCATCACTCAAACACATCAGTAATAATAATTGCTAATAACTGGCAATAATTGGACCTAGAAACTTCAGCAGACATTTTGTACCAGCAGAGGAGAACTAAAAGGGGGAAAAAAACATAGTAAAAGAAAGCATTTTAGCTTACATTATAAACTTTATACTCACTGCACTCCTCTTGGTTTGGGTGGTATGGCTGTTGATCTCTTGCTCAAGATTTTTGTAGTTGTTTAAACATAAAGTGTCTTGTTCTTGCATTTCTTTTAAGAAACCAAAAACAATTCCAATTGCTTCATAATCATTGGACTAAACGTGTATCAATGAGAGAGGCTGTTTGTAGTGGGTCACCCTGGCTTTCTGATGATTTTTGAAGCAAAATTGGCCACTTCAGCCTATTTATGCTGCACCAAGAAGTGACCATACATCCACACAACGTTTTATTTATTTATTTGGTCAGTAAAGCAATCCATTCTGTGATTACCATGACTGTTACATAAACTACATCATCATCTGAGCACGTTCTTTATTTAGAGGTTGTGACTTTTATTGTTTCAAAAGGTGCATTTTAAAATGATTTGCCTGCTTTGAGTAACATTTGAATGTCTGACTGTGATTTATTTTTGTTGCATATTGTATACATTTATTCAGTTATTATGCCTCTAACAATAAGAGGATTTTTAACCTTTGAAGGTGCTAGTCTCAGTGAACAAGACGCTGGATGCAACCTGGACAGATCACCAGTTAACAACCATGCAGACACATGCTTGGGGCAAGGTATAGAGGCTAAACTAACCAAACATGCTTTCGGATGGTGGGAACCAAAAAAACTGGATCGAAATCGGATATGTTTAAAAGTTGTCCAACTTGTGTCCCCAAAGCAAAAAATTAATAAAATCAGACTGGGTGAAAGGGCAGGTTTTGTTTTTTTATGTATGTAGATGTGACACTTTCAGATAAAACTGGTGCCTATCTCTAGTGATCACTGAAGCAAAACAACACATGTACCTAATAAAAAAAACTGCTATTGAATCCCCATTGTAACTATGTTTTCAGTCTTGTTACCAGACCTGAACGTCACTTGCGTCATCGGAGATGACTGTGTCCTACCATGCAGCTTCAGACCCACTGGCACAGTGGTAATCCACTGGTACAAGCAGCAAATCCCTGTTCACAGCTACTATTACCACAAAGACCAGTTTGGACTCCAAAACAAGCACTTCAGCGGCAGAACATCTCTGTTCAACTCCCACATCACTCAAGGAAACGCTTCGCTGCTTCTAAGGAGGGTTAAAGTTCAAGACAAGGGCAGGTACAAGTGCTACACGAGCACACGGAAAGGCAACCAGGAGATCTTTGTCAACTTGGAGGTAAAAGGTTTGTACGGTCAGTCAATTAAGTCTTATGCCTGTTTATCTTTCTATGGTGTAATGGCTCCAATTTTAATGTGATAAATCTTTAAAGGGTTGCAATGATGAGCTCAATGACTCCACCTGAAAAATTACCTCAAGCCCATTTTGGGTAGGTGGAACTTTTTCCTTTCCTCCCCACTCCCACCATTTCCCACAAAGCCTCAGCAGCCTGGGGCTTTATTGTGTAAGAAAGGTCAGAAAGCAAACTTGAAAACTGATTAAAAGCATTAAAAACAATTAACCCAATTCAGACTGCTCTAAATTGATAGATATTAATGAAGGTATTTTGGTTTAGAAAACGACTGCCTGTACTCTTGATTACCAAAAAAAGAAGTTGAATCTGTTGCCCTCTTACACTGCATATAACATGTTTGTAATTGTCCTTGATTTGAGCAGGTAAACAAGATGATTTGCCAATGGAATAAGAATTTTGCACATAAAATAGGAACAATTCATCTCCATCATCTTATTTCAAGTGCAGGATGTCTAATTATCTTATTTTTGGGGTCAAAATACTCATTTCATTGGCAAATAATATTATTTACCTGCTCAAATCAAGGATAAATACACTAACTTAAAGAACATTTTACTTATTTTTAGATCCGTTTTTGCAGTGTACATATTTCTTCTGGTAATGCTTTGTTGTGAAACTTAAATATTTCAGCAATTTTCAAACAGTGCTCTCATTTATTAATGAAAATCGAACCCAAACCAAGCTGGGTCTATGTTCGTAATTGGCCCACATGTCAAATCATGAGTGAACTGTGATCAGTCCCGTTTTTTTTGGTTACAATTCTCCAGTCACACGCAGACCCTTTTACTGCCAGACCCGTACAATCAGCAAATAGAACCCATCTGACAACATGATGTAGGCAAAATATCTCAAAAAGCAACGCATCATGCTATGATATCGAAAAGTAAAAACACTGGAAAGGGTTCCAATGCCATTTTTCTAAGGCTTTGAGACTCCAGTTGAGAGCCACTATTCACACATGGAGAAAATATAGAGCAATTTTGAACCTCCTGCTAATGCATCAACAATTAATCGAACAAACAAACACAAAGATTTTGCAAAGTTTTCCACATGTCTCCACTGGTTTCTTTGACCATTCATATTTTGAGATGAACTACAGGTCTTTGAGGGAAGCCCTCCTCGCTATTACTCATATTTTTTGCTCCTGCCATAGATCCTCTGATTCAAGTTGGTACTCTGACTGGGCAACCCCCAAAAAATTGACATTTTTGTTTGCTTGCCATTTCTTTACCACCTTTACTCTGTTTAGGGTCATATTCATGTTTGAATATTCAGTATTACATTAAACTCAAATTTTCTACAGACAGCAATTGATGTGTCATTGTTGAACATATTTTTTTCTTTTTTTCTTTTGCCGCATTTTCATGAGCAGTTTACCTTGATTGGTGTCACTGTCCCAATAGGTCTTTGTAAAAAAATTATTATGTTCCCACCGCCATGCTTGACTGTGGGATGGTGTTGAATTGTTCTCCTTTTTATAGAAATAATTAGGGCTAAATCAATGTGTCCAAACTGTTTTTGTTATATCTGATCGCAGAGCAGAATATCAAATATTCTTCTTTGCTTTAATCAGATTTCTCAAAAGGCTATCCAGCATTTTGTGAGCCACACTGGGAGAAGTGGATATCATAGTTTGATCCACATCATATACCATTTCCAGTCAGAAGAAAAATTTTGGTCAAGTGAAAAAAGATTTTATGATTTAAATCTGCCAGAGGTATGAATAACTTTGGGCCCAAGACCATTTTCTTAAAATCAGACATTACTTAAAAGCTGCTAACATTTCCAAGTCCTGTATGTTTCATGAGAGGCAGAAGCTGAAAGCTTGACAGGATGACGCTCAGACATGAAGCAGGAAAAGGTTTTCTTCTAAATAAACTCTCAAATGCTCACTATTGTTAGATGGTAGTTGGTAGTTTTTTGAATGACGTGTTCACTGATCTGAACAAGGACTGATTTTTGAGGTTCCAACCTGCACGTCACCCAACAGTGATTGTGATTGTGGCCATCAGCACATCTCTCAATAGTCAGAGACGCAGGCCCTTTCATAGTGTCAGCTCAAACCCCTACTTCTGCTGCCTCAAATTAGTTTTTCTTCTAGCACCTAAAATCCACCACGTAAATACCACCTCCAGGCTGTTACAACTTACTAGACATAATAAACATACTTTCTTTTTTAATTTATGACAAAAATAGATTTAGTCTAGAACATACAGTATACCCAATTTAGTGTAAATTAATTTGTACTGCAATTGAAGTAATGCAGAAAAAAGTAAAGGCTGAATTATATTTCAATTATTGGTTTTATTTAGAAGGTTACTGCTTAGAAAAGAGTTAAATTCCCTATAAATCTTGTGTTCATACAATGAAAAGGAGATTTTTTTTTGTTTATCTTCACTTTAAATTGTTGTGGAGGGTTGAAAGAGGAGAAAGCTCGTGTATTTTGTCTGCCCCACTGACCCACTGCAAAAGTAGAGAACGAGGGCATTAAAGTGCAGCAGAAAAAGCACCATTAAGAAGAGATTAGACTAAAACACTTGTTCTGCTAAAAGCCAGCGCTGCTACTGTGAAATATATCACTAAGCTCTAAAGAATAGAATAAATCTTTGTCTGCCCTTGTTTGCCTTTCTGCTCACATCAAAGCAGCACCCTGTTTATTTCTGGCTGTCCCTTCCTCAGAACCGTGCCGTACGACTTTTAAAAGCTGAAACCGTCTTATTCTGCTTCTCGCGCAGCGCCGATCCAGTCAGTAACCATGGAGATGAGCGACGAGACGGTGACCTGCACGTCTCACAACGTTTACCCCATGCCGCGGGTGACGTGGGCCACGGAGCCCACCTCAGCTCAGGGGGCTCTGGAAAATTCCACCATCAGGACCACAGATCACAAGGGCCTCTTTAATGTGGAGAGCATGCTGAGGATTGTGGGTAATCTATCCGACCGCACCTACTTCTGCTCTTTCATGTCGGCTGACAGAAGCCAGGTGTGGACAGCTTCTCGGAAGAACCAAGGTGCTTTTCTTGAAACGTCAGTCACACTAAGAGTTAGTTCTCATAAATAACGGGCCGTTAACACCAGATTTCCTTTTTTTTATTTATTTTTTATTCAGAGGATATAACACACGAAGAGGGTCGCCCACTGTCCATCTCATGCATGGCTCCCCGCAGTCTCCTGAATTTTTCCCTCACCTGGACCATCTCCTTTCCTACGGAGCAGACGCTGATCTTAAAATACGACAACAGAACGGGACACATGGTCAACATGTGGGAGGACCAAGCGCTCCTTGACCCGGACCTGCTTCTGCAAGGGGACGGGTCACTCCTGCTCAGCAGGCCAGACAGCGAGGAACACTCTGGAACGTACACCTGCACCTTCTCAGGTTTACAGAGCAGGCACGTCGTTCAGACCAGAGTCAACATCACTGTTGCCCCAGTCAGTGAGTTTGACATGTTTATTTCTCTCTCTCTACCTATATATTCTGATTGTCAGTCTTGTTTAAGTATTGCGCTGAAAAAAAGCAAATGCATTGTAGTGACAGAGATGTGTTTCGCAGGAGTGGATGAAAAGAGCCGGCAGAGGTCATGGTGGAGCACGGCAGCTTCTGCAGCTTTCGTCTTGTTCACAGTGATTGTAGCTCTGCCGCAGTGTGCAAGACAAAGAGGTATGTTTGCAGTTAAATCCAGAATTGTTCACACCTCTGCCATATTCAGCTTTAAAGTAATCTTTTAACTTTATCAACATATTTCTTATGACGAGAAGGGATGTTAGCATCTCGGCATGTAGAGGAAGCTTAGGATTAGGAAAAAGGGGGCCTTCCAACCTCGATGACTTGAAAATAATCAACAAAGATCAATCATCATATCAGTGGAAACATGCAAAAAAGGCTAGTCAGTAATTTAAAGTAGGGGTTGATTTGGTGTCCAGTACAGATTATATCCTTCTCTGATTATGGAGAAGCATATACATTTTAAAGTTTTCGACATGCTAAATTTATCAAAATGTAAACATAAACAGATTGTTTTTGTTTTTTTCCCCAAGTTGATACTCCTTTTACATTCCTTTGTTGTCTTTAAAAGATTCCTGTCTCCTGTTATAAATAATTTTAAATCATAAGAGGTTCTGTGCGTAACTTGTGTTCTGTCTATATGAGTTTTAGCTGCATAAACAAGTAAGGGCCATAAAACAGAAGTTCACAAACTTGTCAGCTTCTAACCCACTTAATACCATTGGTAGGACCTGCAACCCTTTCTTTTGCTGCTTAAATCATAGAAATACTGACAATAATGACATGAAAGACCTTCATGGCTTATTAGTATCATGTTAAAAGTTCCATATTAATAATAAAAATGTAGTGTGATATTTGCACATCATCTCAACACTTCAAATTCTACGGACCATTCCTTTAAACACACCATTATACAATTTCACAATTATTTTCACTACTTCTTAGAATTCCTGAGATTATATTGAATGCTTTACTAAATTAAAAACTTACCAGTCACTGCTGCTATAGAATAACATGAATAAAAAGTCCTGACTTCCCACTGAGGTGTTTGTGTTGTTGCTGCTGAATCTGTTTTTATGTTTAGGTTTAACAAAATGGTCATCTTTGGAAGCATTATAAAGAGTTTACATTGTCAATGGTTTAGACGAGGAATTTTACATAATCAAACAGATATATCCAACAAATAATCCAAAGTTTTCAGAAAAAAACAGTTTAAATTCACAAAGTTTTATATTTTAGCGCCTCTTACTGTTCTCATTTCTCCCAAACATTACTCTAAAAGGGGAATATTTAGGTAAGAAAACATCCACATTTACAATAACTATAATTAAACAGAGCATTGGAATGTTTTTTGCAATCAGTTAATTTAGGCATGTCGTTCAGTGTGGCCCCTGTACTGATTTTTGGGGCTCGCCAATTACAATTCAAGAATGATTTGACCCACCAGCACAGGTGGTTGATGCAGATAGAACGTTTTATATATATATATATATATAATTAGAGCGAAATTACATGTTAGAGACAAGTGAAAATCTTAGAACTGAAAATGTCAGGAACGACACAAAGCAGTCATCTTTCAATAGACGCACGTTTTACTTTCTCTTTGATTGCATTATGACTTTTACTCAAATGCAGACATTGTTGCAACAAAACCCGCTTTAAATTCCTGAATAAAAATTGGCTAAATGCAGCAAATGTTTTTATGCGCACCTTTTAGTACAGCAAATGTACAAAAGCATTGTTTAATGGTTGGATCTACAATGATTTACACATCCCTTTCCTGCAGAAAATCTGACTAATTTGTTTAATTAAAATATTGCATGTTCATTTTTGTGAAACATGTAAGAACAATTCACAACAAAATTTTTTTTTGTCAATTTAGTTTTTCTTTACTCTATTTTTTTTGGCCCTCAAATACTTTTGACGTGATGATTTTGGTCCGTGTGACAAAAAGTTTGGACACTCATGAGTTAACTGGTTTTATGAATTGTACAAACGTCAGTATTTTTGATTAATTGTTGTTTAATTTGTCTATTAAAGCAGACCAGTCATTAAAAAACACCTCATGTCTCTGTGAGATTAAATTGAAAATATTAAGGGGAAATAAAAAAATAACAAAATTTAGAGGCATGGATACACACCAAATACGTGTAAATTCAGTGGGAGCCAAGTTAACCACAAGGTGGCAGTGTTTCCACCAAAAGCTTTAATTAAGACTGTGTAACTTTCTGGGGTGCATATGTTCAACTTTTCACACTTGAATTAAAAACGTTACATTTATTATTATTATTATTATTATTATTATTATTATTATTATTATTATTATTATTATTATTATTATTATAACAATAATGATAATAATAATAATTTTGTTTTGTTTTTTTATACAGCGATGGAGGCCAGAAAAGCCTCATGCAGATACAATGGAGCTGGGCTTGTTGAAGATGGACTTCAGCTTTGCAAAGATCCAAACTCGTCTGCTTCCTGCAAGATAGAACAACCTGATGTGGAACGCAGTAGGCAATCGGCCCAATTTGAAGCACAAGATGAACAACTAGGTGGTGTCCTCAGATCAACAGAGAGCTGCAATGGGAATTTAGGGATAGATTCTGAAAATGAAAAAGAGGAAAAGCCAGAAGAATTGGCAGCAGAAGAACATGATGCCCCACAATGCATAAGCTTTGAGAAGAATGGATTTAAATATATGGGGCCTGAGTCCTATTTACCAGAAACAAGCTCCAGACTTCAGGTTTGAAGCCTGCAGGCATCTAGTTGTAAAGAAACAAGAAGGCTCCCTTCAAAGAGATCTATCCATTTAAAACAGATGACTCCTGAGATTGTTTTTTTTATCATACCCATTAGCTTATAGTAAATGTCTTATTTTGTGTGATTAAAGTTTATGCGATTAAACTTGAAATGTGTGCTTTATCCTCAACTGTCTTGAAATAAAAATAAAAACTATTGCTTAAATACATACAGCATTTTGCATAAGTATAATTGCAAAAAAAATGATACTTCGACAGAACATTCTTAAGTGTTTAGTTCTTTTGTAGCTTCCTTTATTTTCATGCCATTAGCTAATAGTACTATAAGAGGTCACCTACCAGTAGTTACAGTCCATCTGTGCGTAATTTAATCTCAGTATAATCTCATCTTTTCTATCTCAGAGGTTTGTTAGAGAACATTAGTGAAGACCAAGGAACACAGCACACGGGGCAGGGAGAAAGATGTAAAGAAGATTAAAGCGGGCTTTGATTATAAAACAATAACCCATTCAGTCCTAGGTCTGAATGTGGATGGATAAATAGACAAGAAATAGGCAAGGAGCGAATTAATCAGCGAAGCAGCCAAGAGGCCAGAAATCTGGAAGAGTGGGAGAGAGCTACTGCTCAGGTGAGAGAATCTCTGGATAAGTCAAAAATGTGTCACTTACACCACAAATCTGGCCTCTATGAAAAAGTGACGAGGACAAACCCATTAATGACGGAAAGCCATAAATTGACCACAAGCCATGTGGTGGACAAATTAATCACTGGTCAGATGGGAGCAAAAGCTGATTTTTATTTTATTTTATTTTTACTTACATTAGCATAATGCTGGGGATATGCTATTCTCAGGTAGGGAAAAGAAAGCTTGTCAGAGTCGATGGTAGGATGTATGACGTTAAAACCCAGCAGTTCTGGAAGAAAAGCTGTCAGAGGCTGAAGAGCGAATAGAAATGGAGGTGGAGGTGAAAACATATTTGCACTAAAGCATCCGCAGAAGCCCTCCATCCAATTAATTCATCAGTGTAACATCACAAACTGTGAAAAGGTTTAAGAGAAATTAGCTCTTCAGCAAAGCACCGATGATACATGTTCGAGGATTAGTTTTTACATGTACAGCGACGGTGCAATAAAGCACCTATGATCTTTCTGTTCTGTCTTTTGTTTGCAGGAGATAGATAAGCATTATTAAACGATTATGAATTATGGACAGACAATAAACAGAAAAGATTAAACCCTCTTCACAAACACAACACGGCAGCCCTGTAACTACAACTTCTTTGGCTTAACAAGGATTCAAACAGGTTGTTTTGCGGTTTCAATCTGACCTTAACCCATTTCCTCCTCAAACTGAGATTGGCCCTCTAAATTTAATCTGTAAACATCTGTGATGTGGGTCACATTATGCTAATTATGCCATGGGTAAATGCAAGAACTGCTTTGCAAAAGAATGCGTCTGTCAGCGACAGTTGCCCAACTGGGTGAGGACAGAAATGAGAGTTTGGAGTTAAAAACGTGAGGATGCATCCCTTCAATCCCTTAAAACCAACAGAAAATGAATCAATAAGGATTAAGTACATTTTTAAGAAAACAGACAAGACTTTCCCATCAGTTTTCCTTTTCTTTTCTAAACAAATGGCACACATTGGAGTTTTTGCACTATGACTCAGATTTCCCTACAATTACCAGAGAGACGATCATACACCCCCTCCCACAATCTAACACAAATCTCACCCCATATTCATTCCCTCTCTTTCTTACTTTTCCTCCCTCCACTCTGAATTCTTTAACACATGGTTTTAGTCTGCATATAAAAAAAAAAAAAAAAAACAGCCTACACATGCAACAGTTTGCAGAGGATCTGTGCGCCAACTTTCGAATCCTACCATTTTTTTTTTTTTATGTTTCTGGACAGGAAGTTGGGTAACATTCCAGCGCTCTGCGACAATAAAGTCATTGTTTTAGCAATAAATTGAGAGCGTCCCAGTACATTTTGACTCTCCTGAAGCTGTAAAGAGAGTACGGCTGGTGAGGCTCCTGAGTGTGCGCGATTTAATGACAAAGACCCCGGCTCTGTATCTGGAAGTAATCATCTCGGCAAGGCTCTGCTCCACAGCCCCCTCCCTATGATGTAATTGGAGTTTTTTTTTGGTTTTTTTTGCCTGATGATTCAGGAAGACTTCAGGGGTCTTTCTAAAAGTTACTTTAAATATTTTCTATTTGCTTGTTGTCACCGAGGGGATATAAAAGGAGGCGAATTGAGCAGGCTCTCTGCATGTTGCATGTTTCTCTGGCTTTTGGTGTTTTTTGTGTGTTTTTTTTTTTTTTTTTTTTGTCAGTCAGTAGTCTGGGGGAGTGGGGTTGGCCCTGATTCAAGCACAGCAACGGGGCCTCTACCCGCCTCCACATATACTGCTGAAACAACAGTCAAGTAACGCAGACACCTTTTCTTCCATCAAACACAATGTGGGAGGGCTCCACTGTGTGGTAAAAGTCTGACAAGGTCGAATTTGTGTGGAGATAAATACACTCAGGGACTGTTGACAGGAGATGTGGTTTAGATAGGGAGTTGGAAAAAGGGAGACTGGACTCTGTCACAAGACGTGTGCCCGTTCGCAGTAATTCACTCAGCGTCTCTGTGCTGGAATATAATCTAGCAGTCACATGATATTGATCAGTGCGAGGTTAGAGGTCAGAACCCAGTGTTTGGAGGAATAACACATCTTGGTAGGAGAGATTAAATGTCCGTACCTCCTCAAAAGCTTTACATATTGTGGTAATACCACTTTTTAGTCATTGCTTCCTGCTTCTTTTCTTTTTTTATTATTTTCATTTTGTTGTGGCAATTGAGCAATGCCCTGCACAACCAGAATGGGGCAGCAGCTGTGCCTCCTCCAGGCAAAAGTAAACACACCCGCTGTCCCCCTCCTGCTCCCCTCCTGGAGAGGAAAATCTCAGTGGAGCGGTGAAGGTGGGAGGGGAAAAGGGTCTCCTGTCTGATCCTTTGTCATGGGAAGACTTTCCTCTACTGCTTCAGCGCAGAGAGGCAGGCAGGAGGAGGACTTGAGCGTCAAAACTTACAGACGGCCAACAGAGGATTTTAACTATGTAACTGAGGGAAGAAAACAGAGGTCAGTTTTTTTTTTCTTTTATCATACTTTGATTCCTTATTTTCTGATGAATGTGTTTGATTAAAACAGTGATGCTGCTGGAGAGGGACGGGGTTGTATCAAATTTCAACCTCGGCAGCACAGCTCTGCTCTGCTCTGTTTATATTGGTGCTTCCATTCACAGTTGTAACCAAATGTGTTTGGAATGTAAAGCACCATGCAAGATGTCAGCTAAATTTGATTGTGTTATGAATAAAACAAAGGATGAGGTTTCAGAGTCTTCCACAAGAACTGTGCAAAAGGTCAGAAAGTGAATTTTGACCCGATTTGGCGATTTCTAAAATCGATTAGCTTTTTTTCCCCTTCATGAACGCTGCATGTCACTCTAGAAGAACATCACTGTTTAAAAATATGTGACTGGTTATAGATTTTTTTAAAGTAGTCTTTCCATTTTATGTTGCGATTAGACTGCCTAAAATCAAATGATGAATATATATCACACATTTTATTCAAATATATATTCACATATATTTGAAGTATGCAATACACAAATCTGTTGCATTTTCTGCATGTTTTGTCAAATACTTAACTATGACAAGGACAAAAACTTGTCTGTTGCTACGTAATTGTTTAGTCTCCAAAGTACTGAATCGCATTCCTGTTTTTGTGCCAAGTATGTGTTTTAAATTTCGATTTTGCTTCTTCAACACAATTATTTGTTGCTATCCTTCTTGCTGTAAAACCATCATTAATTATTCATATTCACAGCAGAGGCAAAGTCTTACCATGTGTGTGGGACAGCAGTTGCTGTAAAACAGGGTTTTACTATTATTTAAAATCAAGATTATTACATAGTTGTTCTCAAGGTTAGCAGTTTGTGCTGTTTGCACTGCTAGCCTACAACAGCATCCATGTGTATGCCCTAAAACAGATCTACCAAGAAATAAACTGAGATTTCTAAATCCAGCATGTTCCACAACAAGCAGAGGTTGAAAGCTTAAAGCAACTTCTCTGTGATACATGAAGGCTTCCCGTTGTTTTATTGAAGCCTTGCTCTCTCTCTCTAGCTTTTCTACAGCCTGAATGAGCTGCAGATATGACTTAGCAGGACTTAGAAAACACAGCTTTCTTTCTAATAGCTTCATACATGTGTGTCCGTCTAACTTCAGCCATCTGTCATTGAAACTTTCTTCCTCCATAGAGTGTTGCTGAGGGTTGTAGCATTCACAAATAACAGAGCTTTACTGATCAGGTCTTTATTATGAAGGATGAGAACCAAGTAACTAAGAACCATTTGTGTGTGTGTGTGTGTGTGTGTGTGTGTGTGTGTGTGTGTGTGTGTGTGTGTGTGTGTGTGTGTGTGTGTGTGTGTGTGTGTGTGTGTGTCACATGTCACATAAGCTCTTTTTTCGCTACTCCACTGAGTGAGACGGAGAACAGGCACAAGGGGAGGAGCGCAGCAAGGTACACAACGCGGTGTTCATTTGATATGTAAACATTGCAAAAAAAATCTTTACAGTTGTCTACACTGCGTTCACAAGAATACATGCAGTGGCCTAATGCTGCGTTCAGACCGAACACGTTCTGAGAGTCAAGGGCATCTGGTTTACATGCAAAGTCAAGGGGGGACGCACCTAAAGGGGTAATTGGGACGTCTCGCTGCGCATCACTCACATATTTGCGCTGCACGTTTTAAAGCTTTCGTTTCGTGCTGCGTGTTTGTTCTTGACGCAGGTTAAGCTCCTCTAGAGCAGCAGACATTAGAGTTGGAAAATGTGAAGCCTTTGCAGCTGGAATTGAAGTAGAGCGTCAACCAATCAGAGAGACTTCACTATGTGACATAGTGGAGCCTTTTTTAACGGGCTTTTTTAATCGTTACTTCTTACTACTTATAAATGTTAACATCAAGCCTCCTGAATTATGCCTACTAACTAGAGAGACAGATGGACACATGGACAGATGCTCTTCAACTGAAATAGGGCACCTGTAGTTGGTGTCTTGGCTAAAGATGTTAGCACTGATGCGGGTCTGCAGGTTGTCAAACTGGGTTCGGGTAAATAAAACTCACCGAACTCAGAATGCCTCTGAATTATCTGGTGAATCCAGACACAGCGCAGAGGTGTCCAATGACAACGTTCTCTAGCTTTATTCAGTAAATAAAGCCAAGCCACTCCCTTGATTTCATCCACCATTATACAGAGTATGGCAGAGAAAAAGAACAGAGTAGCTCACCCCAATGGGCGTCACTTTGCCAGATGCGCCGACAGAGTGTTGAGGTTCTAGACGGCGGGTCTGACTTTTATGTGCACAAGCGTCCAGGTTGGATGCCTTTTTGACATTCAAAACACGTTTTGTGTGAACGAAGCCTAAGGGACACAGTGGGAAATGCTTAACTTAAAGAAAGAGGCAAGTGACTCAAAAAGACAAAATGACTAGTCTGAGCCAAAGAAAACAAAGCTGCATTATAAAGTAAAAAATAACACTTGCTGAAAAAATATTTCATTCAATTCTTGAGCAAACTAATTATTTAAAAAGTATTACCACAATGTAATTGACCTTTAAGACCTAGTCCACACAAGTCAAATGATACAATAGATATATCAGAATAATCAAAATTCATGTTGTACAAATCTCCTGATCCAGATCTTACCTCATAGTTTCTCCAGATTATTTCCAGGATACAATGAGACACTCCATGGCAGGCTTCTTGAAGAAAATACATATAAAAACATGAGTCTGTTTTTATAATGGCTATTTTATAGCAATGGATCCACATGATCTGACTCTCTTCAAAGGGCCTTAAACACATTTCTACTGCGGTTACCCTTATATGGTTGCGCTAGAGTTCCAGGTTCACTATTTCGTTTTTTTTTTTTTTACCACCAAAGTGTTTCCATCTATTTTCCTTTTCTTAGCAGGGAAATGTAATTTTGTTTCACTGAACAATGAGCAAGAACAGAAATTCGACCCTGGTTTGGGCTTTATGCGGTGTAAGAATACTTTTCTTCCCACACATTAGATGAAAACAAATCTTATCAGAGGTCATCCTCAAACTGTTTACATGTGCACCACCCGGCTGACCTGAAGCGTGGGTGATGCAGCAAACATGTCCTGCTGGTGATTTCAGGAGAGTGGATGGGTGGGGGGAGCTTCTCCCCCCACTCTCTTTTTCTTGGAGGTCTGGAGAATGAACTCATGCTGACTAGATGCTTGACGGTGTAAGAGGATACCCTGTTTCCTGTTGGCGCTCTCTCCAGACAGCAGGACCAGAACTGCTCAGATCAGCCATGTCTGTGTTTCTCTGTGCTGTGTGTGCAAGTGAGGACTGTCTGTGGATTCTGGAACAAGTATTGTCAGACTTACTCACAATATTTGGTCTCTGGAACTAATTATATCCTCATTTACTAAACACTATAACCTGTACGGATTTGGTGAAGGATTTTTATTTTTCTAAAGGATCTTTAAGATTATCTTCTTTACTGTCTTTATTGCTAACACTATAGTGCCACAAGTTAAAACCCAAAAGTAAAGACTGAAGTAAAAGACCCAAGATGGCAAGAATTTGTATAATTGTCAGTGGACTAATTAATTCTACTGTTGAAGACTTTATTGAGAAAACTGGCCAGACCAAAGAAAAAAAAGGTCTGTTTTCATACTCAGGCCTTTGGAAAGTTTTCTTCCCCCTTTTTTCTCTAAAATATGCACATCTGGAATATCAGCTGGAATCAAGGCACTGTTGTTCTAATGCGTTGAAGGAACAAAGGTGTTGATCAGTGCTGTAACAAGTCCAGACGTAACTAGGAAATTATTAATATCTGTTAAAGTTTTTGAGTTGGTCATTTGCAAGGCACTTCATGACAGTAAAAGGGATTTCAGAGTGGACTGAAGATATCGATAAGAAGAGAACCCAATGTTTAGCAGACATATGTACATGTTGATGCATCATCAACATGTACATTGTCGTCATTAGCCACAGCATGTCATAGGCCCAGATTAAGAATATTTACCCCCCCCCACACACACACACACACACACACATCCTTGTTACCTTAACCCTAAGCCTAACTTTTACCCGTATGTACCTAACCTTAACCATAACCTACTCCTAACGACAACTTAGTCCTATACCTAACCCCTAGTCCAGAGATAGGTCAGGACCAAAAAAAGTCCTCACTTCACATCAAAGTCCTCAGTTTACTAGCAAAATTGGCAAAAACTGTACTCACTCAGCTGCAAGCACACACACACACACACACACACACACACACACGCACACACAATGATATTAAATGCTGTTTAATGATCTAATACAATTTACAAGTTACATAACAGCTAACACATAAGAAATCTGTAAAGGTCAAACACTTTTTACAGCTGTGTGGACTCAAATATACATAAAGAAACTAATATTTTTGATACATTTTCTTTTACCATTTGAATTTTTGTCCATTCCAAGTCATATGTTGTATAATTATTCCACTCTGAAACTTTTAAGTTGCTATGATATTTGAAGCTAATGATGGTTGTATGTAAACATCTGGAACGATGGTCACAAACTGATTCATAATTTCCCAACAAAATCCTGTTTCATCTCCTAACTGAGGCGTTGACACAATGGCACAATGATGTCCATTTGTGTCTGTTGGTCTTTGAGATTTTCAGTACTCTTCTGTCGTTTCATGCCCAGGTCCCTGCCGAATCCTCCCTCCCTGGCTCTGATTCATCCCAACGGGCGGGTCATTGTGATGAACAGAATGCTTCCTCAAAGGAGCGCAGTCGCTACATTGGGCTACGCCTCTGGTAAGACAAACAAATGAAACCTTTCTCCAATAGTTAATCAGTACTCAACAGTAAATCTATGTGTTTCAGTAAAAGGCAATTTTCCAAATAGATTTAAAAAATACAAACATGGTTGACTAGACAAGTGATCTGTACTTGTATAGCACTTGATCAAGTCCTAAGGATCCCAATGTTCTTTTCACTCGTTCACTCAGTCAATCACACGTTCACACCCGGATGGTGGTGAGCTACATTGTAATCACAGCTGCCCTGGGTCAGAATGACAGAAGCGTTGCTGCCATACAATCGGCACCAGTGGGCACTCTGACCACTGTAAGCAGGCAAAGCAGGTGAAGCGTCATGCCCAAGGACGCAACAACTTAGATGGTCGGAGCGGGGTTTCAAACCGGCAACTAGCTAGTTACAGGACTACATCCCGCACCACTGTTGCCCCAAGATCAGATTCATGATATAAATAAAGGAAGTTGGGTCGGGGTTAGGTTGTCTGACCTCTATTTAGCTTAGAAATAGGAATTTCTCGACAGGTTGTCAGTTCTCAGTACTTTCTCAGTACCTTATAAAGTTCAGAAATGTAGTCATTAGAGTTGAATTAAGTTCTCGGTTTGGAGACCTTTAGATGAATTTGATCTCATCTGAAGACCCCACTCATGCCGCAGACACTCGTGGATATGGTTGTTTTATTGTAGCATTTCTCATTCTTTTACAAAGTCTTTTACTTTCAATGGGACAGTACATATTAAAACTCATAACTGATTTATGAAACCGATGTTTTTGGAGAAGCTGAGAACTTTCTGTAAAATCAAATACTCTGTATATTCACCATCTCACTGTGCTGATTCAGACACTTTGATCACTCTGCTGGGTTTGATATTTAATCTACTCAGGATATCATTTGCAGTCAGGACTATGGTGCATTCTGCCTTGTCTTGGTTCATGAGCATTCTTCCATTTTTAGAAGAGCTCAAACCAGAGACTGAGACTGTGTTTGTGTTGGCCTCAGAGCAGCAGGAGCGTACATTCTTCAGTGGTTTCCCCCTGTTCTTAACAAGCACATAAGATAGCAAATCTTGTAGCTCAGCAGCTTCTTTGTGGGTTAAGGACATTTAGTTTAATATGCCTGTTTGTATAAAGTATAAAGAGTGGTATATAAAGTCCAATACTGGATAGGTTTTCATGCTTTACCTTCTGATTTCTCTAGACTGTTTGAAGATGGAGCACGGCAGTGGAAGCTCCGTAGGGGGGACATTGCTGCGGGGCTCTCGCTCTAAAGCAGAGCTTCAGGAACTGATGGAGACCCTGCAGCGCAGAAAGAGCGCACTTGAGGCCAGCCTGAGGGCAGCCGAGTGCAGTCGCAAGTACCTTAGTGTACCGTCAGCTGCTGCTAACCAGTCCAACAGGCCACTGTCCATCCTCAGCAACACAGACAGGCCGCCTTCTGCCTCCAGACATTTTTCTTACATTAACAGCAACAGTGTGCCTCCGTCGCCACGTCAGGGCGAGCGCCAGATCAGCTCCAATGGCTTGCATCGTCATTCCTACTCTCGCCACCAGTCACAAGACAGTCTGCTGCAATCTAATGCATCGGATGGAAGTTCTCTGATGTCCTCCTATGGGGAGCCACTACCTCGTTCTCCCAGGGTCAAGAGCGGGGCGGCCAGTATGCCATCCAGCCCTCGAATGGGCCGTAGACTCAACTCTCAGAGCAGATCTGTCGGAGAGTCCAGGCAGAGGAAATATTCCACCGGTTCCCTCAACAACCTAGGCATGCATAGCCGTTCTTTGCCTCGACTTCACAATGCAGCAGAACCCCCTGTTTTATCGCTGCCCTCTCGCCATTCAGTGGGATCCCACAGAGTGGTGGTCTCGGCGGGACAGCGGCGCAGTCTTTCCTCCCTTGAGCAGCCTCCAGATGTGACAGTACCAGCAAGCATGCCCAGCACATCCAGGAGGTCCAGCCTTGCTTCCTTGAGCTCTCTGGGTGTAGAGCTTGATGGGACTGGCCTGGATCTGGGCTTGGGAGAGAGGAGGTTGTCCTTTGGGAAAAGTGGGCTTAGTCCAGGCCAGAGGGTGGGCAGCATCAGTTCTCTGAATGGCAAAGAGGAGCTAAGAGACTATCACCAGCATCAGAGAGATGAGCGACTCAGGGAGCAGAAGGTGCAGAAGTTGGTGAGCTTTTTTTTCTCCATAATCTTTCTGCCTTTGATTTACTTTAACGATTACTCGATGCATTGATTATGAAGACAACAAATCTCCTTTGTGCAGGAATGCCAGCGTCTAGAGACCATCCTGAGTCTTTGCACTGAGTTTGGACACGTGGCGAGAGAGCCGGCGGGCTCAGCTGTTTCTGATCTGCAAAAGATCAATAAGGAGCTGGAGAAGCTGCAGGTGTCGGACGACGAGTCTGTGTTTTCCGACTCCCCCAGCAGCACTGCCCCAGACACCTGTTTTGGGGCCAAAGCCAGAGATCTTCAGCTCCCTGAGGACCAGCAGGCAGTCCAGCGTCAGCAGGGAAGCTACAGGTCTCACTCTCCTGCTATGAGTCTGAACAGCAGCGCCCCCTCTCCTTCCACGCACCACAGATCCAAAGTAAGCTGCGTCAAAGCGAAGAGACGTAAATAGAGATATGGGAAAATAGTAAAAAAGTAAAGCTTTTAGTAGAAATTGTGAAATCCAATGAATTCCAGCTGTACACGAGGGTTCAAAACCAAAATATAACCAAAAGCTCATTGCCACAGTCAAAGTGCTCTTTGAAGACTTTTTTTCTCTCTCTTTCCCTCAAGACACTGGTGGTACAGCTTTTACTATTACTCAGAGGAAGGTTTGTTACTGTACCATGTTACATCCTGTTACACAACGATAGGAGAAATATGCACAGTAGTAAAACTCCGTGGTAAAGTAACTAATGAGGCTCTCCCCTCCTGCAGAATGCACCTAATTATTATGATATCCGTGTCTATGTCTGTTTACCTTTTTGTAATATATCAGAATAGTTTTCTCCACTTCAACTACCATGGCATTTCCTATCTACATTTCTTCTAAAGGACAGATAAGGTTTCCAAGAAACAAATGTTGGTGTTTCTGCCTGGATGTTAGGTTGAAAATAACCTCAAAATAATGCACTGTAAAGCTCTATTTTGTGGTGTTTTCCACATCATTTCCACACATATTTTCATTTACTAAAGTCTTTTTTAAGTACTGTAAGACTGTGCACTTAGCAATTTGTACAGTTCCTGTTTATGTGGGCTGGAAAGACATATAAACAGACTCTTTTCAGGCTTTGAAGTCACTACAATCTGACCTCTTTTCTATTCCACCACCTTTTTTGGCCATCTTAAATTGAACAGCCTCACTACTCTTTGTCAAGATTCAACAAATAAAAAATATATACAAGCCACATGCCAAATTATGTTGAGGGGGGGATGGGGGTGGGAGGTATTTCTCACAGAGAGGCCGCCTTTTTTCCATTGAGCCTTTTTTTTCCCCCTTTTTTCCACTCTGGAGGAGAGACGTAAAACAGTGTCTGGTTTTAATGAAGAAGTTCAAGTTTTGTTTCAGCACCGAACTATTCAAACTCCTGAAGAGGGTTGCAGGAAATGACTTGATACCACAGTGAATTAGTGTGTTTGTGTGTAAACCTACGGGTGAATGCATGGAGGAATGAGATGTCTGCATGCATGGCAAAGATGTGCTTTTTTTTCCCAGATGTTTGCAACTAGTGAAGTAAGGGAGATGAAAAACTGAAAAGTATATAACCCAAGTAATCATTCTTTTTATCTTAAAGATGCATATTTTCTTTAGATATAGCCCTCATGTAATGCTGCATCTAAATTGAGTCCAGATCTTCGGTCGTGTTTCAGCTGTGACAGTGGTTTACAGTCTCTGATTAACCCTTCTTCCGTCTCTAACATTCCTCAGAGGAGTATCTGCTGGACAAAATACCGCTTACAGCACATCCGACAAACTATAAATCAGCGCGAGTTGCTAAACACACAAGTGTCTGACCAGAAAATAATCCAGCTGGCTCTTTAAAAGGAAGGATACTTTTATCTTGATATTTCGCTTAAATTGACATGAGTGGGGCTGAATGTTTTAAAGATGTGGTCAGATTGGTGCGACATGTGGGAGTGCTTTGGCATGGCGGGCATAGCCCAGCTCTGATACAGATTTCCATTGCACAAAGCGGAAAAGAATCCTCCCCTTGTTGCCAGTGATCCATTTTTGGACGAGTTCGACAGCAGCTGCTGTTGTGTAACTTAATAAAATCCACAGCTATTCACCGAGAAATGATTCCAACAGCATAAACACAGAAAACTGTTTCTTATCTTGTTTAAAGCTTTTTTTATTGGGATGGTAATGACATTTTGGACAACTTAGTCGTGTGTTTACAGTTGCTACATCTGAAGCCGGACATTTATTTTCATTCCTGATGTCGTTTCAGGCCTTGGAGAGCGTGCAGCTGAAACAGGAGGTAACTCATATCGAGGAAGAGAGAATCCAGGTTCTGAACAACATAGAAGAGCTGGAGCAGAAGATCAAAGACCTGGACAACCAGATGGAGGAGTCTCTGAGAGAGGTAGCTAACACAGAGCAGCATATGCACACAACTGACATTTGAGATGCTAAAGGTGCATAGTGCAAGTTTTAAAGTTAAATATTATTTATTTTATTTCCCATACATGCCCTTACAATTGTTCGAAGTGTAAAGTGAGTTATCCTATATTTAGAGCACTGCCTTTATTTACTGCTGGATTAGTCAGTTTGTGAGAGAGGGATTCGGGCCGAATCTTCTGGACGTGCACATAGGTGTGACGTGCTTCATGCTCTTTTTACCCTGGCTACTTTGTTGAGTCTCCACCGTCGATCGATGCATTAGCAAGAGAACACGAGCTAACTTTTGCTATGCTCCTTTAAAGATAGACCGTTGACAAAGTTGGGCTGATTTCTTTTAATTTTCCCTGAATAGTCAGCCCATTATGCTCTGCATCCATCTACTCTACCTGTTGGGAGGTTCTCATCAGAGAAGGTTCAGACTGCACTAGGGTGACAATTGTGTTCTGAATAAAGATTGAGTAGAAATTATGGTTTTTACCAACTGATTTCCGATCAGTTTTGGACATTTAACCTCAGTCCTGCCCAGCCACCGTAAAAATTCACTCAGTGTACGCAACAAATTAATACGCTCAGCTGACAATGCCTACAGATCTACAGTCCATTGTTTCTCCACAGCTAACATCAAAAGCAGGGTGGTTGGCTCTCCATTTCTCAAGCTTGGGTCCATTTCTCAAGCTTGGGCCTGCAAACTTGAGGGTACTTTTTCGGATCTTAGCGGTTCCTAAGATTGAGCTTATTTGGACTGAGATGTTTTTTTCAGGTATCTGTTGGAGCCACTTCTCCAAAGTGGGGGTTACTGCCCCAAGTGCTGCGTTGCCACCACAGGCCCTAATATATATATATATATATATATATATATATATATATATATATATATATATATATATATATATATATATATACAGATATACAGATAGATAGATAGATAGATAGATAGATAGATAGATAGATAGATAGATAGATAGATAGATAGATAGATAGATAGATAGATAGATAGATAGATAGATAGATAGATAGATAGATAGATAGATAGACAAGGGAGGGACATGATCCATTTGCTGCCATCTGATTGGCTGTTATTTGTGTTAACAAGCATTGAAGAGCTACACTGGTGGCCAGTGAGTGTATGTCTGTGGATTGCATTTTCTCATATGTATGTTATATCTGGGGAACATTTCCAATGATGTTACATGGACAACCATGTCCAGTGCAGTGACCAAAAATCAAAGTTAAAATAGAGGATTCCTACCTTTGTCTGCCTTTTCCCGCAGATGGAGGTGGAGTGTGCCTTGCTGGATGGAGAACAGGAGTCTGAGATGGCCCAGCTGCAGAGGGAAAAGGAGCAGTTGGATGAACTCAAAGCAAAAATGCAAAGCATCGAGAGAACAAGCAATACAGAAAAATCTCAGGTAAATATGTGCAAAAAAAAAGGCTTCAAATATCTGCAAGGTTAGGTTTTTGGTGGATTGATAAGAATTGTTTATGTGTTGTTTTATCAAAAATTCATTGGACAGTGGTAATAGTTTGAAAATATAAGGCTAGGATGAGGACTTTTTTTTTCTGTGAACACAAACCCACAGCACTAACAAACCATCAGGGATCGGTCCGGCGGAACCACAGTATCCTAAAAAAGGATTTTTCTGTTTTAATCTAAACAAACTTACTCAGTTTTCCAAAGTAAACGATGAAAGCCCCAAACCAAAGCAAGGATTAGCACAATTATCAAAGCAGCTAAGAAACCAACTACAAGCCCTCACCAATTGTCCAAAAATGGAAATATAAGCCTTTCCAAATGAGGTCATAAAAATAGTCCAGTTTGAACACTCCAGGGGACACTGATTTGCTGAAATGGCTCTTAAGCACCTGAACTAACGCAGAAACACTACAGATCTCATTTTGCACATTCATGTTCTGCCATTCCACTCCTTTCCCAGTGCATCTATTTTTGAGTTATTACTCTCCTTCCTGACCTCGTTCCGACTATTCCTGGATGATGTTGTTTCTGGCTATTGAATTCTCGTCAATTAATGCTATAAATAAACTGTGCAAAGTAAATTGCATTTTTCACATACACTTTTGATGTCTCTCAGGAAAGTGAGGAGCAGACAAAAACCTCAGAGGATTTAGAATTTCAGAAGCTGGAAAGAGAACTCAAGCAGGAAGAGGAAAAGGAGAGTCAAGAGCTGCTGCGGGACATCGGCGAGTATCAGCGTCTTAGCGCCACGCGCAAGGTAGAGCCAGTGCAGTTTGTCGAGTTTGCACCTAGCATTTTGTGCACCGTCGTGCAGAAATCACATCTCTGCATGTTTTTATCGCAGAGAATTACTGCTGTAATGCCATGCATGAAGCCTAACAAAGCTACCTTTGGTGCTCTTCAGTCAAAATGGCAAACCTCCTCAAAGAGACACGCATTTTCCAATTCATCACAATAAAAAAAATAGTGCGCTGCAATATTTCAAAGCATATTTTATGCTTATAATTGCCTTGTCTATCAAACTTGTCTTTGATATTTCTGAAATTGTTACACTTACAAAACAGTGAAGTTAATTTTTGTACAATGTTTAGACAAATAAGCAAGAATCCAGTTATAATAGGCCAGCAAAACCAAGTTTTAAGAAATTTGCTGAATGCTTCCAAGTTCTTAATGTAAAGCAGCGACAGCTACAGGATGTAAGATTAATGCCCCTCAGAGTGTAATTTTTTTCAACCTTTTTTGCATTCTTTTGAACAAATTCCAGTTCAAAGTTCAGTGTATTTTATCTGGAATTTGATACATAAGCAGTTAAAAAAAAATGTTAAGCCTAAAATTATGAAACATGTGGAATGCAAAAAAGCACAGTAAAACTGGATGATGAGCATCTGTGACTGGATTCTCAGATGGGTTTATGTCTGGACTTTGACTAGGCCAGTCTAACACATAGATTTACTTTTATCTAAAACATTCAGTGGTAGTTCTGGTTGTCTGCTTGGGCTCATTGTCCTGTTTGAAAGTGAGTCTCCATCGCAATGTCAAGCCTCTGGCAGGTTTTTCCCAACTGGACTTACGTTTCTTTTTTCTACCTAGCCTGTCAGTGTAGGTGGAAGGCCACACCTTAGTGGGTTTATAGCTATACCCATCTCCATTTCCAGACCAAAAACTGTACAGCGCTCCATGAGGTTTTCAAAACTTAGAATATTTCTTTAAAATCTAACCCTGCTTTGAATTCTTCCACCACGGTTGTGCTCGTTGGTCTTAATGATGCTCTTCGTTTTCTAACAGACCTTTATATATATATATATATATATATATATATATATATATATATATATATATATATATATATATATATATATGTATTTATACTGAGATTAGTTTACACAAAAATGGACACTATTCCATAATTAGGTGATTTCTAAAGATAGGTAGTTGCACTGAATTTTATTTAGGGTTATCAAAGAAAAGGGGCATCCACAACAATCCAGACCACATTTCTCAGGTTTAGATTTATTTATGAATATATTAAAATCGTGCACTACTTGAAGGTGATCTGTTGCACAAAATCCCGATAACATATGCTGCTGTTTGTGTTCATAAGGTCCCAAAACGCAGCCAAGCTAAAGCTGGTGACATTATTGCAAAGCCCTGCATTTACAAGGCACCATCTACGCTCTGCTGCGAATGCTTCAACCTACAACACATCTCTACTCCTCGCTGCTAATTTTACTGCGTTATTTTCCCCCCTTTCACTTCGCGAAAGTCAGCAGATATTTTACACCGATGCCGCCTTGTTGATTATTTCCCCCGCAGGAAAGAATCATGACTCTGAAGAAACAGTCCTCGCAGATCACTTCACAGGCCCAGCAGGAAAAAGAAAACTTCCAGAGGGAGAAAAACAACTTGCTTGTCATGCTTCAAAAGGTAAAGAGGGATACAACAATCCGCACAAAGAGGTCAGCGACGTTTTGTTTTTGTGAGTGAACGCCTGACGGGTGTCTGCAGGAGAGAGACAAGCTGGTGTCTTTGGAAGGAAAGTATGCAGAGTTGTCCGAGGGGAAAACTTTGACCAACAACCCTGTTGCCATCAAAGAGGTAGGAGTCGGTTACGGTAATGCGGCGGCCGTTTGAGGGTCATTTCCTGTTTTGTGGTTGCTCTGATATGTTTGCTTCTTACAGCACTTGAACTCCCTAAAAGAGAGGAGAAGAAGCAGCAAAGAAAGCTCCTCCAATCCTATCGAAAGCATTTCTCATAAGAGAAACCAGCAGCTCCTTGGCTCCTATGGCAGATCTCTGGGACGCACGCTTCCTCCAAAGGTCTGACTTGTTTATATTTGCTTTAAAAAAAAACACACACACACAGTGGTTGGTTAAATAGGGAGGCTTTTAATATTTAAAGCTGTTTTCTTTTTTCAATTAAAGCCTACTGCAGTATAGTACAGTGAAGAATAAGACACAAAATGACACTGCCATTCTGATTGCAGGCTTTAGAGGAGGGGTCCTTATTATGGCCTTATCATTTTACTCAGAAAACTCAAATCCCTTGAGACTGATCCACCCAAAGCAGGAATTCTCACTTTCACTCTTGCTTGCAACACCAATTAAGATAGGAGGAACTTTGGGGGAGTTAGCCTGTAAAGTCCGGCCCTAAAACGTGCTGTGTGGTTTCCGATTGTTCCTCAGGCACATCTACCTTTATCCCAAAGCTCCAGCTGTGGCAGCGTCGTTCCACAAGGCTTCAGCTTCTCCCCTCGGGAGGTCAACGCACGCCTGCTGCCCAAGGGTGAGTCCCAGTGACAGACTTGCATCGCGTTCAAAAAAAAAAAAAAAATCCTTGCATCTGCTGCAGTCGATCGTCTTGCTCTGAACCGCGATGCCCGAATGGATTCCTAATTTCTGGCATGGCAGAAAGCCTTACAAACGTATTCGTACCCCTTCAGCTGTTACGCATTTTACCACGTTACCACCACAAACCTCGCTAATTGTTTGTGCAGTCAAATAGAGGTGAAAAGTTGTGCACAATTGTGAAGTGGATCAAAAATGATATAATTGTTTTACAAATAAGAACCGTTTACTCTGCTACCCATAAATAAAATCCAGGGATTATAAGCTAAAACAATATCTCCAGCTTTTAACACTTCCTTAGCGCTGTTCCGTCCATCATCCGATAACAGACAGAGTTTGGCACAAGCGCAACGCCATCAAGACCTGAACGTCCACCTAAACTGACGGGCAAGGAGAGCGTTAATCTGGAGGAGGTTCAGAGATCCACGGCTCAGATGGAAGAATGAGATGACAACTAAAGTCACGCATCACTTAAATCTGGCTTTCACGAAGAGGTGGCGGAAGGAATTTCAAAATAATTGTTGAAAGAAGGAAGAAGTGTTGGCACAAGCCACGTTGGGGTATCATTGTACAGTACTAGTCTGAACATCCCCTCCCCAATGGTGAAACATGGCAGGGGCAGCATCACGCTCTGGGACTGCTGTTCCTCGGCAGGAGCAGGCAAGCTGGTTAGAATGGATGTTAATGTGGTTAGAGAAATTTGCAGGGTAGTCCGTCACGAAAAATCTGCAGCGCCTCCAGATGCACATCACACTTCCAGGTCTTTATTTTTTATTTTTTTTTAAAAAGCATGAAACCTTTTCCTTCTGCTTTAAAAGGACAGACCAGTTTGTAATGATCCATCACCATAAAATCTCAACATCCGTTAGAATCTGTTTTGGTAACATCAAAAAGGCAAAAACAGTTGTGAATATTTTTTTGCTTACGCCCCGAGAGGTATAGAAATGCACTACACCCAGATTGAACTGTAGTTCCAGCTATTTATTGCCATATTCCTTTTTTTTTTAGCAGGAAACAGCTATGCTCACATGAACAACGACAGACAGAGGCAAAGTGATTTTTGCAGCAGGATGGTCTCTGAGCCCAACGTATACCTGGACTCCTTCTCCTACCAGGACAACAGCCAGACATCGGACACCGTCAGTGTGGACAGTTCGGACAGCCTGGAGACCAGCTTCTCCGCCTGCTCCCCTGACAACATCTCCAGGTAAGAGAGTCGCCGCTACGACAGAAGGTGGAAGGTGCCTAAGTGAGCGCTATGAGGATAGGTAGGATAGGTTTGAAAGGATGCCTTTATGGATGAAAATGTAATGTCAATAAAGACTGAGCTTTAGTGACATGCTTCACATCTTTCAGACTGGAAGGCTTGCCAGCATCCTAATCTTTAGCGCCCTCCACAGATGAAAGTCAGTACTCCAGCAGAGCCACATTAGCCGTACTCCCAGTGAGAGGACATGTGTTAGTAAAATCAAGAGATTACCTTAATCCTAAATCTGCCAGGGGTGTGAATAATTTTGGTGTTTGCTGTGCACCAAAAAAAAAAAAAGAAGAGAAAAAAAAAATAAAAACACAATAGAATGACAAGTCTCAGCCTAGCAGGCGGACTGATATAAAATACCACTAATAGATACTGTTCAGCAACAGGTTTTAAACTGACTGTGTTTTGCAACATCACCATTTATAAGAACGCGTTTAGCTGACACAAGAAAAAAGACAAATCAAGTCGTGATCACAGTTCATCTCTTATGGCCAAGTCCTCAATCCAGCCGCTCTGCTTTACATTATTTCCTGGTCTAATAGTTAGAAGCAAAAACGAGTCTGAGATTCTTACTAAAATCAACCCGGTGGGACTTTCACTTTCAGAGCTCTACAAGGTTGGTGTTTTCTCTGTAATAAAAGTGTGACTCTGTTTAGACGCGTTATCTGATAATCATGGCAATCATGCAGAGTAAAGACATGACTGCTGTTATCAGGGCCATCTTTACCTCTGTGACGATCAAAGAGAAAACTTTTTGAAGTGACTGAAAGGTTTGGATTGCAGGTTCATTACTCAACTCAATTAAATTGTATTTATATAGCGCCAGTTCATGAAACATGTCATCTCAAGGCACTTTCCAAAGCCAAATTCAATCAGATTACACAGATTGGATCATATTATACAGATTGGATGAGATAATACAGATTGGTCAAAAAGCTTCCTATGTAAGGAAACCCAGAAGATTGCATCAAGTCTTGACAAGCAGCATTAACTCCTCCTGAAGGAGCGTAGAGCCACAGTGGACAGTCGTCTGCATTGTACATGGCTTTGCAGCAATCCCTCATACTGAGCAAGCATGAAGCGACAGTGGAAAGAAAAACTCCCCATTAACGGGAAGGAAAAAACCTCCAGCAGAACCAGACTCAGTGTGAACGGTCATCTGCCTCGACCGACTGGGGGTTAGAGAAGACAGAGCAGAGACACAACAAGCACAGAAGCACACATTGATCCAGGAGTCCTTTCTACGTTATATGGTAATAGCGGGTGAGCCGTCTTCCCTGGATGATGTCACAGCTAACAGAACGCCAGACCAGGTGTACCTAAAAAAGAATGACAGAGAACAAAAAGTGAAAAAGCTGAAATGTCAACAAGCATCTCTGTTTAATCAATCACATTTGCTTATTTTTATTGAGTTTGATGACGAGGATTTATCAATGTTAGAAATCCATTATAGTTTCATTTTGTCAAAAAAAAAAGATGTGCACATGGTAAATCTTATGTTTATGAAGGTACTATATATTGGCTGCTTTTCTGCTTTATTTATAAAGTAATATGCATCACCTGTAGGGCCTCTGGCCTGTCAAAGAAAAAAACACCACAGTGATGCGACATTGGTTGCCTTATTTCCCTACCTGCTTCATTTAGTCACAATCAGTGAAACTTAGAGACTTAGAGACTTAGACAACTTTATTTGTCATTCGGTATGCACAAAGTGCGTACAGAACGAAATTTCGTTTTTGTACAGCTTTTGTAAATCGCAGTAGAAGTTAAATTACAGTTTTAGGTGCGGCAGAGATTTAGAAGTAAACAGTAGATTTTAAATATACAGTATACAAACAATTGATATGTAACAAAAAAGAGACATTATTTATGTACAGATTGGATTGTGCAAGGGCATTTGTGCATGAATGCATTTGTTTGTGCAATTTTTAAGACTAGGAGTCCAATAGCATTTTTAATGCTATATGAGCTGCAATGATGCTAAAATGTGCAAACAATTAAAATGTTGAGCAGAGTTTGTGGGTTGTAGTTTGGCAGTTCAACAAACTGAATCGTTTTACCCTCTTTGTTTAAGAAACGGGGGTCATTTTGTGCTTAAGATATTGCCTTTTTTCTCCTAGTGCCAGCACTTCCAACATGGCAAAGATTGAGGAAATGGAGCGTTTGCTCCGGGAGGCCCAGGCTGAGAAGCTGAGACTCCTCGAGCATCGGGTAAAAAGCCAGACCTGAACCGAAACTCCATGTCTGCGTGTGAGAATGCATGCAGTTTATTTTCCCGCTGGGTGGTGCAGGAGCGGGAGATGGAGATACGTAGGCAGGCCCTGGAGGAGGAGAGAAGAAGGAGAGAGGAACTGGAGAAACGTCTGCAGGAGGAGACGAGCAGGAGGCAGAAACTGGTGGAAAGAGAGGTGAAGCTCAGGGAGAAACAGAGATCGCAGGTAACTCACAAGCTGAAACTTGACGTAAACAGACTGAAAAGAAGGTCTGATTCATATTTTGAAAACTTCCTCCGTAGTCGCGGCTGCTGACTCGCTACCTCCCTGTGAGAAAAGACGACTTTGACCTTCACGGCCACATCGAGGCAGCCGGACACAACCCGGACGCCTGCTTCCACCTGGCCATCACCGACAAAACCTGCCGAGGATTCCTGGTCAAAATGGGGGGGAAGATCAAGACGTGGAAGAAACGCTGGTTTGTCTTCGACCAGAACCGGAGGACTCTCACGTATTATGCAGGTGGGCGCCTCCGCCTCCCAAGGTGTCTGCGGCCGCAACTCCTCCGAAGACACATTTGGATCCGTGACAGCGCTGAGGAGGAGTTTTGATCATGCTTCTGTTTGTGTTCTCTGCCGCAGACAAACACGAGAACAAGATGAAAGGCGTCATCTACTTCCAAGCCATAGAGGAGGTGTACTATGACCATTTGAAGAATGCACACAAAGTACGTGGGTCAATGTGAATGGTGTTTTTGCTTACAGTAATATGGCTCCATCCGTAGTGAGGGCCAAAATCCAGTAAGGTGTGTTAAAAAGCGTCTATGCGTATGCTATCACTACCAAATGTCAATCATTGTAATCAATGATTTCCATGTGTAGGTATTTGATTAACTAATCAATAAGTTGACAATTAATTTAGCATATTATTTTTCAATTCTATTTAGATTATCACTGACAACTGAATTATTTCTTGGACTGTGACATCCGCGGTCCTCAGTACTCATCTTCAGACCCCATTTCTGTGAACTTTCTTAACTTGTTTGTCCTTTTTTTTCTCCATCACATCTCTCTCTCTCTCTCTCCATCCGTCCACATACCCCCCCCCCCAAAAAAAAACATGCACCGTCACACACCAGAGCCCCAATCCTTCTCTGACCTTCAGCGTGAAGACCCACGACCGTGTGTACTACATGGTGGCTCCGTCTCCTGAGGCCATGCGGATCTGGATGGATGTCATCGTGACGGGCGCCGAAGGACACATGCACTTCATGGTGTAGCTCTCCCGCTTCCAAATGTATTTTCCAAACCACCGAGTCAAAACGAGTGTCGGGCTCTTTGCAGAAGTCAGAGTAATGGCGAACACGTGCGGATCTGAGAGGGATTTTAATCAGGTCAGCCAAAAATTTGGTCTCGATTATGGAAATGTACCGATGAGCATGAAGGAGATTCACCCTCAGGCGTACGCTTTATCGTGCAGTTGTGTATAAAAGACAAAAAGAGTTGACGGTTTGGACTCCGATATAAGCTAATTACTTTATTTTTCTCCTGTTGTTTATGTTTTGTGAGAGGCTGCGGTGTCTCTTAATCTCACGGCAGGTAATTTTCCTCTTATTTCCAATCAGGGAAGAGTTTAAACGACGACACCCGCAACAAACGCTTAAGGGGTTTGCCCCCCAAAACAAGTTAGATTTCTGTTTAAATCAGTCTTTTGGTAAAAATCTGATCATTATAAAAGAAATCCGCTTGTTTGCTTTTGATTTTGATCTTCAGTAAGACTGTGCAGAAGTTTTAAACCCTCGCTCTACTTGCATTGCCTTCAAAGATCATCCACATCTTTTTAACAGTTTCCCAATCTTTCCTAACTTCTTTCAAAGTTTTTTTCCTTCAGACGTATTGTATAAAATATATCTTTAGCAGATAAACAGTATCTAAGAGTTGTGTCTTCATGACACGACTTTCACATTGTACCTCATATGCTCAATGGCAACGCCTCGGCTAATAGGTTGCAGGAATCACCTTGTTGACACTTAAATCCCATTGATTGTCTGTCATAGAGTGTTAACCTTTATATTTTTATATATTCAGATAAAGAAATTAGGTTGAATTGTGTTTCAAACAGGCTGCTAAAGCTGGTTCTTCTGAGAGGTTTTCTGCTGTGGGTAGACACACACACCGCTGGTTCTTCACCTGAATTCCCAGGCTTTGAAAGTATTTCTTTTGTGGCTTAGAGAACAAGCAAAGAACAAAGTATATACATTTTCTGGTACAAACTAGACAAGGTAGCGCCTTAAAAGACCTCCCAAAAATAAGAAGAAGTGGTACCCTTGGCCACTTTTGGATACTATATGAAAGGCTTGTAAAGTCTCACCCATTTTTCCTTTTACCAAATCAAACTTCAACATGTTTTATTAAGAATGTATGTAACGGGCCAGCATAGACTGGTGCAGAACGGTTCAGTGGAAGGTAGAAGGAGACATGAGTTCTGGGATATATCAAAATAAGAAAACTGAAACGTGTTCTGTGCGTTTGTACTTAGCCCCACTGAGTTAATGTTATTCCAGTCACCAAACAGTGACTGCCCCCCTTTTAGAGTAAAAGGGGGCTGAATATAAAAGCGTAGCACACTTTTTAGATTTTTACTTGTAAGTCAATGTCAAAAGCATTAGTCGTTTTCCTTTCACTTCACAGTTTATGCATAACATAAAATTCCAATAAACTACATTGACATTTGTGGTTGTACTGTGACAAAGTATTAAAAAGGTCCAGGGCATGATTCCCTTTTTCACGGTACTGTATGTAAAGACATGAGAGGCCTCCAAAGATTCTTTTTTTTTGCACAACACTGCACTTTTCCCTCCTCTTTTCTGCTTTTCAGTGTTTCTATGTCGCAGCCGGGCTTATCATGGGTGTCTTTTTTGAATGTCAGGATGAGGAATTGCCCGTCCGCTCTCTCTGTGCGCGGTCACAAGCAGGCGCCTTTTTTTTTTTTTTTTTTTTTTGGGCTCATGCTTATGAATCAGTGTCTTTTGTTCGTTTCTACCGCTGCTTGCAGGCGACCAACATAAGCTGACCTTGTCTGCTTACCTTATGACAGGATTGAATGTCCACCATTGTTCTTCTTTTGCACCTCTTTCTGTACCAAAAGAAATGCTTGTTTGTTTGTTTTTTGTTTTGTTTTTTAAGAAATTGGAGTAATTGAGAAACGATGATTATGAATTGTTTTTGGAAACGTTAACTGAGGCATCAGGCCATCCAACCGGCAAAACCGCAGCAGTGCTTTGTTTTTAGGCTGATCAGCTAGCTCCCTCTGTCTGCAGTGGAGGCTGCGGGCCTCACATGACGAGGCCATGTTGTGCTGCAGTGATGCTGGATGGTCCTGCGTCACCTGGTGTGTTCTCGACTCTAATGCGTTTCAGTGTGTTCCACCAGCAGAGGTCCTCAGTGCAGAGCGATTGCCCTAGAATGACGTAATGCTCTGCCCGGTAAGCCCATACTCATTTATATTAACGAGCATTTTATGAAGGAACATTATGCCTAATCATCAGTATGTAAGAAGTTATGAGTGCATGTATACCAAGCTTATAAGACTGGCCTTTTCAGTTCTTTTTGCATATATATATATTATTTTTTTTGTGTATATTCATAATCGATTGCAACAGTGAAAGATGTGTTACCAGCTGATGGTTGACAGACTGCAGGACTCGCTGTTCATCTTGTGCTGTTTAAGTGTTCATTAACTCCAAGAGAGAGCAGACCAGAGAGCTGAGCTGACAGATGAGTTGTTTCCCTCATCATCTGCCACTTAAACATCTCATTTTCACCCAAGCCTTAAAGCAAAACAAACTATATATTTCTAATACGTTTATTGTTTTTGTATCTTGTAAGCACGTTACAATTGTAGCTGATGCAATAATTCAAGTTTGTTTTTTTTTTACACAAATTGTGTCATGAATAAATACTTCTGACCACAAATATTTGAAATATAGTGATTTTTTTTTTGTTGCTCTAAACACCTGGCTCTAGTACATTTTAGCAAAAGCTGTACTCATTTACTTTCACTGAACTGAAGCATGTGTCTGAGCATGCTAATTCTGCCTGTGGATGTTTGTGCTAAGTGTCTTATTTTCAAATTTTCACTTTTTTTGTATCAGCATCTTAAAAACTGGAATAAATGCTCTTATTGTTTAGTGTCAGAAGCTGCTCCATCAAGTTGTTCTTTAAAGACTTTACCCCTCTATCACCATCTCATTTTGTCGGACTATCTTGAAAATAAAAATGAAAATAAATTTGAATGAAATGTGAATAATGACATTTCTAAAAGTTAAGGAAAACTAATTTTTTTTTAAATGAATTAAATTATTTAAATAAAATCAAAACTGAAAAATTCAAGAATTAATATTGAGATTTTGTCTGATGTACTGCAGTAAACATGTTTTAATTAATTTGTTCTTAAAAATAAAAAAAAAGGTATTAAGAAAATAAGAAATATTTGACAATTTTATGAAAGGAAAAATAGCTAATTTATGCAGCTATTCTTTTAGTATGTTGCATAAAACAATATATTTGTTAATAAATTCATGCAGTGCTGTCAGTAAACAATGTGCGTGTGCTCATTAAGGCGATGATGGTTTGAATTCCTCTTTCCAATATTTGCTGCCTTTCAATTGGTTGACCTAGTGGGGTTGGCATGGAAACACAGACTGAATCATGCTAAATTAAGTCCAGTGGTAGAAACAGACACAAACACATCCAGACCATAGAAAACCTGCGTGCCCCCCGGAGGATTTTTTTTTCAGTGCTTTGATTTGTGTAACATATTTAGGACACAGGGGTTGGCCTTTAAAGATAGCAAGCGATCTAACGCCTATGAATAAAGTAAGTGAAGCATAAACGTTTGCAGGAGCATGATCTGTGGTTGTGCTGCATTGAAGGCTGTCATATTATCTCTTATAGGCATGAAGGCCACATTACTGCAGAATCATGTGAACTAATCTCGACAAAAGGCAGCATTCACTGAATGTCTGTTTTCCTGCAGGAGTCACATTCACACCAGCACTTTTCTGGGATAAAAGTCATGTCACAATTCACCACAATGTCCCACATTGTAAGTCCTTATTACTCTTCCAAATTCCTGCGCCAAACACATGAATTATCACACATCTGCCATCGGTTTCAGATGTCTTGAAGACCCTGTAATCCTGAAACGCAGGTGTTACCTAGAAGCTGCACAACGTGTTGCGGCAGAGCCTCGCGGGGGGAACTGTTCTTTTTCTATGGGAGACACAGTTTGTATCAGCGCCTAATCTGGAGAACTCCTCGTGTTCTTCTCAGGCCGGTGGTGGTTCTGCTATTCTAAGCTCAGAGCCTTTGGCTTCCTGAAGCAAACAGAGGGCTTTTTGTAAAATATTTAACCTTTGGGTTTTTTTTTAACTCTTTTTTAACTTTTTAAACATCAAAAGTTTCTTAACATCACCCCATGACTAAGATCAGCTCCTTTCCTTATAAGGAAAGTTCAGGGAGTAAGGAGCTGTCAAAAGGTGAATATCTTACCTGCAGGAGATAGGCTAAGTACCTGGACATCTTATTTTGGACAAATCCAGGTTAGTTGGGCCCAGGGGCTGAGGCTAACAGCTAGACTGGGAGGAAACGAAACCAAAGTGCATCTCCACGCCCCTAAAACAGCTCTGATCTCAAAAACCTTAGAGTGGTTTGTGCTAACTCTATGTTGTTATCCTTTAGCAAACCTTCCCTGTCTAATGTTTCTATTAGATGGTTATTTACAAGAAGGTCTGTACATTTTTACACAGAAAACTGTGGTGGGAAGCGATGCACAACCCATGATTTTCCTGTGTGAAACACAGAGTGAGCACGAAACGTACATATAAAGCATTTTTGAGAAGAACCTGTTAATAAAATAGCATTTAATTAAACTTTTGTAATATTATTTGATGTTCACAATTTTGGTTGTTGGACAGTTAGCTGGACCAGACTGTTTTGCATGAGATCTTCACTCAATACATGCTGAAAGCTTACTTCCACCCCGCTCTACAGCCATTTCCCTTGTAAATAAGCTCATACGTAAACCCTCTAACACAAACACAAGGACGGTTTAGAGATTCGCGAAGCAGAATTTGCATCGTGTCACTTTTGAGATCACTGTGTTTTAAAAAAAAAAAATGATAGTAGTTTGCTTTGACCTCTCAGACTTGCCGTTTGTCAGCCGAACTGATCTAGGTTTTGATGTGAAATCGTTTTGTGCTTAAACGGTCGATTTTTTCTGAGGGCCCAGTAAAAAATACTACAATCCTTTCCTCTGAATTTGGAATCACAGCTGGGAGACCCAGAGGTCGCCGAGGGGCGAGCCAGAGGAGTTCAGTGACAACTACACTGCCCTGCATGTGTTTAAGGGGTAAAGAAAGCAGCCCACATAAAGAATTTATCACTACTTCGGATGGTGTGTGACGATATTAAAGCAGAGGAACAACATTACTGCCCCTGCATTTGTGAACATATTCCTTTAGCGACTGAATGCAGAAACTTAAAGTAGTTAGCACCAAAACAAGGGCTGAATCCCTCAGGTTTGCTGTCTTGCAAGCAGAGCGTGCTCTTCCGGGGGGTTGGCGTCATTCCCAGATCAGACGTCAGTGACAAACTCGCCATTATACAAAATGAAAACACTAAGAGAGTTATGCTTATAGACTTTTAACAGTACCTCCTTCATAAAGCCTGAACCATCCCTTCAGCGGGGGTCAGCATTGTGGACGATCGGACTGCTTACTCTTGCCTTTATATTATTTGATGAATAACTACATGCTTCTTTCAGGCTGCAATGATGTTGAAACCTTCTCTAAAACAGAGTAGTTACTCAGCAAACCCAGTTTCCTCTAAGAATAGCACTGACACACATTCCCAAGCCATTTTACTGATAATAAGGTATGCATGTTAAGTGCTTTTTCCCTCGCAGCTGATTGGCTGATCCCAGCTGACATTCAGAGGCTCGCTATTCAGGTCAGTGAGCTTGGAGTGTGAACGATGCTGGAGCGGTGCTCCTGCGGGGGTAATCCTGGTGAGCAACTCAGAGGCAGGAAAGTGGGCTAATTCCTGCGCCGCTTTGAAGCAACGCAGAAGGATCACTCCGTCTAAGTTCTCAGGTTGTTTTATTGATTAAATAAGAAACAGAATAACACGGATGCTTCTCTACACCGAGATATCGTTCTCATTTGAGTTACATGTGCCAGCGTACGAGCTGGAGATCTCATCTCACCACTCCCGCCATCTCCCTCAAACGTCCACCTCGCCATTCATAATGGCCTCAGTCCATTTCGCCGGAAGGAGGGATTTCCGCTCCCAACCACAACAGTGAGAACTTAAAATGTTACATATGAGCAGGCGGGCTGTACAGTCCAATATCTTGTGCAAAAAATAATGGCACGTTTTCTGCTACATCGATCCGTAGAGAGGAGTGGAATGTGAGTCTCGTTGTTGCATTCATTTTAGGCTGATCTGACATAGGTTTTGCTTTAAAAGGCAAAGGGGCTGGTAGCTGGAAGGAGAAACAAACAAACAAACAAAAAAAGAAGAAGTCTGAAAGGTTCCTACAAAAAGTGGGAGTAACAAAAGTTAAACCAGTGTAGAAAAAGCCTGAAGAAAATCTGAGTCTGTAGGAAAAGCACCCTTGAGAAGGCACTCGCCCTGTTTGTGTGGTTGTGATCCCCAGACGTCCTTCTCTCATGCTGATCCTCAGCCGTGTGTTCAGGTGTGACCCTTGAACCTTTCCTGAGTGCGAGTCCCACTGGCTAAGCACCAAAGAGCCGGACTGTTGCTCCAGCCCCCCGTGGAGATGTTTTCTTGTGCTTGAATGCTGCTTGGCTCATTTCTTTGTTTTGTCTTGTCGTGATAAAGTAAAGAGAGAGAGAGTTACAGCATGGAAATGCGGATTAAAAAAATCATGGTTTACATTATTAACTGCTTTTGTCCAGTGTTTTTTTGTCTTTCCTTTACTTTCTTGTCTGCGTGCCGCCGCCTGTAGAGCCAGGTTTATTAGCAGCTCTTCGGACTGGCACCTTGGACACGGGGATCTTTGTACGAGGCGGCTCCTTAGCCTGAGAGACCTGCGATGCAGCGTGGGACGGGGCGCCATGCTTCAGAGGGATCTTTGAGTCACGCGCTGAACTCGTGAGACCTTTGACTTGTTGAGGCTGCTGATGCTCCTCCTGGAGATGCTTTGAGGTTGGAGCGTTTGCCTCAGGTGAGCTGACTTTATCTTTGCTCCCCGCATTATGCGAGTTGAAATGCGGTTTCTCTTCCAGAACTGGCGAAGTGGGGTCCTTGCTCGGGTCGTCGTGCTGGCTTTCCCGGACAGGCTGCCTGCCGATTCTTCCTCCGCCGACCACGGGTATCTTACTAAGACCCGTTGCTTTCGATTGTTGCGTCTTCTTCTCTTTGGGGGGCAGCTCGTGATGTGGTTCGTTTGCTTTTGATGGCGCACCTTGGCTCCTCTGTCCACCTGCTCCATCCAGACTGTCCGCTGGCGCCTGCACAGAACTCTTAATTTTAGCCGAGGACGATGCATCGATCTGCCAAGACACGGGGGGAGAAGGACAAGACGCAACCTTGGGTTCAGGAGTTTTAGGCTGGGGAAGGGAGGCGGGTGTGGCTTTGGGTGGGAAAACCTGGAAGGATCCATGGCGGGGGGCGTCTGCAGATTGTGTCACAGGGGTATCAGGGGGAGAAAATGTGGTCTGGGCAGTTGCAGGAGGGGTTTTAGATGCAAAAACTGGGATCTGAGCAGGGGAAGGAGGAACTTTAGATGAAGAGGCCTGCACTTTCACATGACCTGACAGCTCTTTAGATACAGACTCTGGGATCTCAGTGGGGGACGTAGGAACTTTAGATGAAGAGTCTTGTACTTTGACTAAAGCAGATGGATCCTTAGATACGGAAACTGGGAGTTTAAGAGGAGCAGGGCAGACTTTAGACTCAGAAACTTCAATCTGAGTTGGAGCAGGGCGTTCTTTTGACGCAGGACTTTGTGTATCAGCAGGCGGACCCTTCATCTGATCCCGAGCAGATGGAGTCAGTGATGATGTCGAAGCAACATGACTGGGGGCAGCTGTCGCTGCGGGCTGAGCTGGGGGAATCTTATCTAGAGAAACTGATGTTGTGGAGGGTTTAGTCGCGGGAGGAATTTTATCTAATGAAGCTGAAGACGGAGCCGGAACAGATGCGGAGCCGAGTTGGGGTTTAATTGCAGCGGTGAAGGTGGAATAAGCGCCGGGATCAGACACGGTTTTGTTAAGGTCCAAATGGTTAGGGGTCAGGGTGAGCTTGGAAAGGCCCAGCGATGCTGAGCCGGAGGCTGAGGTTAACGTGGTGACGGACGTGATCTTTGAGGGAATGACCGGCGCAGAAGATGAGGATGTGGTCGTGACCATAGAGGTCGCCGATAATGCGAGGGGGACTTTGGGTTCAACCACAGATGAAGTTGGAGAGGGTTTAAAATAAGTTGACTTTTCCACGTTAAAACTACCAGCGGAGGGAGGTTGGGTGACTGTGATGGGGGGGCTGTGGGGTATGGGGGCAGGCTTAGTTGAGACAGCGGGTGAAATAGACACAGGGTCAGGTTTACTTACAGGTGAAGCATTCTGAGGAGCCTGCGCGATCTCTGCAGCCACTTTGTCGGCTGTGGAGGTCAAACTTGGACTGAACGAAGGAGCTTTGCCTCCAGTGGCCGATGCATAAGCAGGAGGTGCGGTCGTGGTGGAGATGGAGCTCAGTGCGGGTGGAACTGTCTTGGAAGTGCAAGATGCGACGGATGCGGAGGGAGCAGTCGAGGGTTTTGTTGAAGTGGGAGCAGGAGTTTGTTTACCTTGCGGGCCGGCAGGCGTAGAGTCAAAACTCAGTTTGACGGAGTGAGAAGTCAAAGTGGAAGATGAAGATGAAGAAGAGGCAGTCACAGAAGGGGGTTTGACTGTAGCAGCAGCGCTGACTGACGAGGAGGTTGTGGGAGAGGAGGAGAGGGTAGATTTGGAGAGAGGAGATGTAGATGATGGAGGAACTTCAGCGCTGAAGACACTGCTAACTTTACCCCACTCGGCTTCCACGTCAGCCATGATGTCTCCGCCCCCTGAGATTGAGTCAAAGGTCAGGAGAGAGGAGATATCTGCCAGCAGTGAGCTCAGGCTGTTGTCGCCGGGGACCAGTGGGGGTTCCGGAGTGAGCAGAGGGGACACGTGCTGGTTTGTGTTACTCACATTCTCCGCAGAAGTCACCTGGGGAGCCGGGGTCTTTGAAGGGGTCACGGCTGAACTTTTTTGAGTCGTGGTGCTCGGGACAGGCTGGCTGCTCTTGGCCTCGGGGCTGTCCACAGTACGAGGCTCGCATCTGGGTGTGAGTGTCAGGTCCTCTTTGATGATTTCCACACTGTTAGTGCGGGATGACTGGAGAAGCGGGCTCGGAGGGGCTTCCTCTTTGTCCTCCTTATCCTTTGATCGGAGCTTGACGTTGCTGAAGAGGCCCTTCAGCCCACGACGTTGCCGAGCCACTGGCTGGGACACTGTTTGGACTTTGCGGTCTCCCACTCCCCTTCTTCCACCCCTCAGCCGTGAGAGGAAGCTGAGGGACTTGGCCGAGCTGGTTGAAGAGATGGAGGTGCGAGCAGGGGCAGTAGCCAGAACGCCATCTTCCCCGAGCGTTTCGTCCTCTGGCTGCTCCCCATCTTCTTGTTTCCCCCCTTGTCCATCCTTATTATCTTGCTCCTGCTCTGAATCCTGCGCGGGAGTCTCCGATAATCCCTCGGAGGTTTTACTCCTGATAACAGGTGACTTGTTGTTCCCATCCCCTTTGCTTCTTATGGAAAATATGTTACCTGGCTTACGTTTTCCAAACAGCTTGAATCCTTTTCTGATTTTCCCAGTTGGCTGCGATTCATTCGGCGGCGGATCTGTGTTTTCTGTTTGTACATCCATCTTTCTTTTTTTTTTTTTTGCAATTCTCCCCACCTATTGCTGTGTCCTTATGTCGCTTGCTGCAGTTATTATTCCAGATCTTGAGGATGGAGCATTTAAATCCAGAGCTGCTTCTTCGTTTGTAGCCGTACACTATCTGCTGCTCTCACTGCGTTTCTTTATCAGTCTCCTGTATCCCTCCCTCCCTCTGTGGTTCCCATCCAGCCCTTTCTCCTCTATTTCTCCCTCCAAAGCACCTCCCCTTTGCCTTGCTCTTTTTTTTTTTTTTTGTCTGGCTGCTCTCCCTGGCTGCCATGGCAACTGAGGAGCTCAGCAGCTTTCGTCACCAATGCAGAGCCAGGGGCTGTCATCAGCCCGCTCTGAACACAGCTTTCTCTTTTTCTCTGTCTGATGACTGTGTTTACATAAACTGCAAAGACAAAACACCCCATTAATAGATTCAAATTCAGACTTTTGAATAACCTGGCTATATATATATATATATATATAAAAAATAGCTAAGGCAAATTTTTGCAAATTACCTGAGTCCCAGTAAGAGGGACAACACATTATAGCGACCTTGTTAGGGTTTATGTTTTTTCTCCTATTTGATACATAATCTTACAGAAAATTAAATCAAATGTAGATTTATATTCATATGTCAATTGTAATATGATGCAAGCTGCAGGAAACTGAATTTGCAATATTTGAAATAGGGACCTGGTATGCGTACTGACCCAAAGTCAATTTATTGTACAGTAAGAGCAATTACTGTATGTGTTACATAAATTCAAGCATAACTCTGAACTAAACACGGTAAATGCTAGAAACTAAATGTGGGGTACACCACACATTTAGTTTCATTTAATATATAATTTTATATGGTGATTAAACAACCAATAAAAAACAAGCAGATTTGTATGCAACTTTTAAGTCCCTATAACAAAGGAGCAAACTGAATGAAATAAGACTGTTCTTCCTTTTTTAAATATTGTACAGCTATTTAATGAAAAAAAGAAACTATTTTCGAACTAGATTTTCCAAAAGGTTTTGACATCAAACTCATCCGACCTCTTGTGGTTGTGTTGGGAACAACATATTGTAAAGATCTGAATAAAAAGGTCCCAAAATAACACTACCATCTCATCCACGCCTAATGCATATGGGCGTGTGTAAGTGGGTCAGCAATCCTTGAACAAAATCTGCTTTATTTTCAGACCCAGTTATCATACTGTGCATGCTTGAGAACAGAACGCACAGGCACACATCTATAAATGAAAGAAAAAAGTTGCCTTATTTCAAAAAGGGGAAACGGATGTATTAAACATATTCCTTACAGACAAAGTGATATATTTCAAGCATTTCCCTTAATTTTGATGATAATGGTTTGGCCCTAATGGAAATCCAAAATGTAGTTATTCAAAACAAATACAACCTTATATAAGACCAATAAAAAACACATTTGTAATAATATCCAAAAGTTGTGTTATGGCCTTCTAGATAATAAGAATTACTTCTTACTTGATAGTTATCCAACAGACAACCCCTGACTCCCTCCTTATGGAAAGTAAACCACAAAGGGTCTTTGCTAAAGCAGCTGATAGTTTACAGAGTTCTGTATTGAAGCATATTAATAGAAAGTTAGATAGTAGGAAAAAGCATGGTAGAAATAGATATACATGCAACAATTATTCCAGTAGCTTTGAGAAGAGGCTATACAAGAGTTTTTGGGAGATTCACACGATGTGGACTGGGCCTTAAGTTCAGTCTTCAAGAGCCACCACTCACATCCAAGACATGGTTACAACTGTTGCCTCAAAACCACAGACAAAATACCTGGGGGGAAAACAAAGAACTATTGAAATATATAACTCTGTATTGATTCTATATGAATTTTACCTTTTTGAATTGAATTACTGAACTATATGAACTTTTCTGTGACAATTTAGTGTGTTTTGATACACTGGAACTGTTGCAGGCTATAAAAAAATTTTAAATATAGAGACCTTCATATGGTGCCCTGCACTAAGGAGAACAGATGTGATGGAAACCGTAAACGTTAATGAACAAATATAACAATAAAAAAAAAACGATCACTTTATCAGGACTTTTTCCACTTTAATTTAACATTAGTTGCCATTTTAAAGCACACATCATCTGCAACATTTCTCTTTCTAACACACGACTAAAAAACACAGAAAAAGTGTCCTCGTTAAGTCAATTAAAATGTAAACCTAAACTTTCAAAAGAAAGACTCTGTTTTCTTAAAATGTCTGTTGGTAAACAACACAGCTCAATATCTCTTAATAATTATCTATAACAGATTTCCAGGAGAAGGCTGTCACAAGAGGTATGTTTATGCCAGGAATACATGAGGCACAAGAATCCAACAGAGCAATGGATGGATCAAAAAGACTTATGCACAAAACTCAAGACTTGTTTTATACATTGTTTTATACATTGGTGATCTGGCTCTCTGCCCTGTGCAGCATGTCTTGGGCAGAGGCACCATCAGCACGTTAAAAAAAAAAGGACATAAAGTCAATTGCATCCTAAACAAGTTTTATTTTGTGGTAGCTCTGTATGAAGATATAGCTAGATAATGATGCTGAAGCTAATTCCTTATACACCGTTTCCAAGTCCTTAACCAAATAAAATGGCTTTTTTCATTTGATTGTTTTGTTTTATTTCAAATATTTTGGCTAATTATTTTTTTCTGTCCTGATTTAAAATCTAAAATACTTACAAGGCTAGCAGAGTCATGTAAAAAAAAAGTCCAATACTAGCATAGAACAGATAAAAAAAAAAAAAGCTGTTCTTTGTTTCTGATTAATAATATCCTGAAAAGTTAGTTTTGTTTTGTGTTTCAGAATAGTGGTCATCATGGGAGTAGGTGTGCGCTTGGTTATACTGGGGAACCGTGATACTAATGAAGGGTTTTGCCCAGAGGCTGCTGTTTTTTAAAGTGGAACCAACACTGCCTAACCCCTGCTGAACAGCGATGCCATGTTTGCCTCCACAGTGTGCTGTATGTTGTATTCTTGCTCAAGGAAACTATGCGGTTTGGTTCATGTCCAAGAAAAGCAGGCTTTACATTTAAATACCATCAACACAGAAACAAATGGAGAATTATAGAAAATATTTTGTCCTACGGTATTAATGCACCTTGTCAGTTGAAAATGTTATTTTTATATATATATTTCTGCTTGTGTTTTTCTTTTTACTTTAAACAGTATCCAGTGGTTAAATACATTCAGGAGTAAATACTCCCCTTTTCAAATTTCTCTAACAAGTTATTTAGGAAAGTTTCAGGACTTTGTCTGTTGTAATAACATATGTTCTAACATATGTTATTACTTATGAAATTACATATAGTTACATATGTAATTACATTTGCTGTAATTATGAAGAAAGAAACGTCCTTCAACTAAATATACTGATATAGACAAAGTAAAAAGAATTCATGACAAAATAGCACCCAGTAAACTGTTTTTAAAGCTACACAAAATAGTACCTCGATAAATAAAATACCTTATCCTTAAAAGTACATTAATACCCATTTTCCTAACTAACACAGTCCGGGAATATCTGTTAGTGAAAACAGATAATTTGCACAGGCATTCCCTGTCTTCTCCTTTTACACGTCGTGCTCCTCCAGAGCAGCCTGCAGGGCGGCCTTGTCGTTCTCCTCGTTGTCGTGCTCCTCGGCGGGAAGTGGGTCATAAATGCGCCGATACAGAAAGTAGTTAACCACGCTGATGATGAACATCTCCATAATCATTAACTTCTGAGTTAACACTGCAGAGAGCGCGCAGAATAGACACAGAGAAGGGGGGGGGGAAAGTCATGAAATGAGTTGTGATATTTCAGCTGAAGGGGAAACACATTCGACGATGTTTCTTACTCGTTCCGCGAGCCTGAGAGGAGAGGGGAGGGGCGCAGGCGATTTGTCCGTTTATAGCCAGGATGTTGATGATTGATGACTGCAGTTGGCTCAGTACAAATACAAGCTAGGAAGCAAAATATGTATTTAGATATTTCATCAGACAGACTTGCATGTGGAGTCAAAACATTACTAGTGTTGTAGACGATGTCCTGCTAAACTATTCACACCCCTCTCTTCCACATACACATTGCAAGACAAGGAAGAAGGTGTTCTGGTCAGATGGGACCAAAATGTACATTTTGGATTCTATGCATACTATTGTGAGAGCGGGTGGTGATATTAAAACTACACATGGGCCCTACGCACTGCATCCCCATGCTAGAACATGGTGCTGTAGGTGTAATGCTGTGGGCATGTTTTTCTTACAGCTACTAGCGAACCTATTAGAGTTGGTGGGGAGATGGTTGCGGTTAAACGTAGAGTAACTACTGGAGAGAAAAGCTGTCAGAGCTCACAAAAGGCTCTGGCCTGGTGTGGAGGATCACCTTCCAGCATCAGGACGAGCCTTAAAATACAGCTCTAATGCGTTAATGTGCCAGATCAAAGCACATTAACGCATTAGAGCAGGGGTGCCCGCGGGCCGCTTCCGGCCCGCCGAACAATTTAGTCCGGCCCTGTGGCTAAATGCATTATCACTATTAAAAAAATAGTATTTTTTATTTTTATTTTTATTTTTTTTTAATCCAGTGTCCTGTCTGGCAATGTGACAATAAGAACTGTCGTCTTAATTCCAAAAAGAGCTCATCAGATTTGACTTTCACAAGTAGAGCAGTACTGCTTTTGCCATAGTGCTCCGCTTGATTTATGAATGTGAATAGTTTTATTATGATTTATGTGGGGAATATCTCAAATGATATGCACTATACAATGGGAAAGTAGGAGAGGAAAGGAAGAACAAGAAGAACAAAAGAAAAGGTAAAAGGAAGAGAATGATAAAACAATTATTGAAAAAAAAATGTACTTCGTTTAATTGAAAATCTGCAGTTCCTATATTGTCCACGAGGGGCGCTGTGATTTAATCAGCATATGGTAGCACTGAGCTTCAGATGTGAAAAATTGATTTTAAATAATTTCTAAATTTTTAACTGTTTGATGTATTTTGTCATGCAGGACAGTGTTTTTAAGTTCCAAAAAATGTGAATAAATGTTTTTCAACATTGTACAATCACTGTGATCTGTTCTTATGCATGATGCACTTAAGTAAATGTTTAACTGAGTATTGTTGAAATTGCACATACTTTTCTTAAAAACGTTGAGGTTATTCATAATATATTGTGTAAAAGTGAAATATAAAAATCAACAAAAAGTCCACAAGATTAAGTTCTACTTAATTAAGTTCTACTTAATCTTGCAATGAGTTTACTCATGTGGCCCTCTTGAGATCAGATTAAGCTGAATGCGGCCCCTCAACCAAAATGATTTTGACACCCCTGCATTAGAGTGACTAATTCAAAGCCAGGTATGAATCCATTAGAGAATCGGTGGTAAGTCTTGAATTTGATGCTGACAAACATTCTCCATCCAGTGTGACTGAGCTCAAGCAGTTATGCAAAGAATAAAGAATTTTTTTTCGATTTGCAAAGCTGGTAGAAACACATCCCAAAGTATTTGCAAATGCATTGTCTGGAAAAGGTGTTTCGACAAAGCATCCACTCAGGAGTAACTTCACAATACTTTTCTCAATTGTCTTGCATAAACATGTAGTACTAAAGTCAAGTTTCATTATCAAGGGAAAACAACAAAGTCAAAACCTTTTAAAAAAACTTTTTTTCTACTCTGTCATGAAGTGTGGATAAATCATAAGGAGTTTAATGTGTTGACTTACTTGGTACATAGAATACTTGGGGATGAATTTCACACTACGTAGAAGGGATCTAAGGTTCATGAAGATGATACCAACAGGCCAAAGGGAGATGATGGTGAGAACACCAACGGACAGGTTGATCCAGAGGGTTGCACTAGTGGCACTTAGCTAGAAAAGAATAAAAATAATAACACATACTTGTTTGTTCACTAGATTTATTTTTATTTTAACAACATAAGGGTGAAGAGAAGCAATTCAAACTCTTACATTAGTGAGATCATAGATGCCATTTGTCCAGAGAATTATACAAAAGACAGAGAACGCCGTTCTTAGGATTGCATATTGCAGACCTGCCAAATTCAGTAAGAATAACATCCGCCTAAAACAAATGCAAAGGAAAGAAGGTTATTGTCTGCCGTTGGAACCCCTAACCCAATCAATAAAAACTGCTACTCTGAATTTAAGTTAAAAATACCAATGACTTTAAAATACTGCATGTATTAAGGGTTCAACATGAAAGAAGAGATAGAGGAAGAAGAAGAAGAAAACAAAGGGTACCGTGACATGGGCACTTGAGGTAAACAGGGGCAGCAACAGCAGCAGGGTCCTGTGTTGATCATGAAGGGTTTACCAGAAAACCGCTTTAGAAAAGCAGTGCTGCCTCCAAACTCCTCAACCATCAGAACAAAGAACCTGTACACCACGACTGCAAAATAACTATATAAAAAAAAGTATTTTTTTAGAAAGTTTGCACATGAGAAAAAACAATGAAGAAAAACTTGTGAATGCAACTCATTTCATTCAATTGTCCCAAAGATAAGCATTTGTCTCTTTTGCTGAAAGCAAAAAAAAAATGGATAACATGGTCCTTCAACAAATTCTCTGATATGTTTAAATCCAAAGGAAAAGGGTTAAAAACTGCTGAACACACACGTAGGTCGTTTTTGCGTTGTTTTCTTTTATCCGTCGGCCTTTATTCAAACAGAATCGTTAGTTTTCTGTAAAATAAGCAAGTTAAGCTTGCTGTTCTGCGTGCAGCTTGAGCTTTGTTCGAAGTGTGTAATGATTCATTGAGCAGTTAAAACTATACTATGAACTCCAGGTGAAGTTGTGGGGCCTTTATATTTATTACCCTGCGGCCATTCACCTTGTGCGTTCTTCAAACAACAATCAAAGGGGACGATGCCAAACCTTGGTTATGCTATTTAAGAAATGCAGATTGTTTATTGATGCTGAAACTGTTCTCCTTGGACTGCTGTGTAAAGGACTAAAGCAAAGCTGAAGCAGAGGGGAAACTGATAAATCCAGATCCTAAATATTTCCTACCCTACAGACCAGCACCCAATCTAAGTGTCATGTCTTAGAATTCCAATTAAAAAAAAAAGAAATTACTAAGAAAACAGCTGTGCAGTAATTTCCATCTGATAGATCTGTATGGGGGTCCATATTTGGGTAGGCAACGAGCAGAAAAAGCAACATATAGGATTGTCTTGGCCTACAAATAGACGGTAAAATGTGGGACCCACATGGGTCCTACATGCTGCAACATTGAAACATATCTTTTTAAACTCATTTGTGGTCCAGCTTAGACCTACTTGGGCCCTGTCTGGTTCTCCAGATATGGATTATATTTAGTCAACCCAAGCGGGTCCCATACAAGGATGCGATTTTGAACCCAGGCCTGAACAAAACGAACATGGCGCCCACACTACTGCGTTGGGTTGGAGTGACGGAGAGAAAACGCACCAGTTGGACGTCATGTCTGTGAACATGGTGGCGCGGGGAAACCACATCCCCAAGCAGGCCATGGTGGCGATGATCTGAGACACAAAGAACAGAGTAACACACTCAAATATGTAGCAGACAATCAGCTGTACAGGTTTGCTTTTGTTAAATCTGTTCTTTCATGCTCCAAGTCAGAATATCTACATCCAGTGATTGCATTTGTGCTTGGTTTACACTTAGCAGCGAGTTTTAACCACAACCGAGTCCTGAACGCTTACTGGTGCAGCACCGGATACCCAGATGATGGTGGTCTTCATGGGATAGGACTGCTTTTTGTAAAGGAACGCACACTGCTCCAGGTACAGCAGCAGGGAAACACAGGACATGAAGGTGAGAATGAGATAGAGGGAAAACTCAAAGGTATCTAGTTCTGATGTAGAAAAACAGAGAGAGAGAGAGAGAGAGAAAGACAGGCGGAGAGAAATTGGATTATTAGTCATTAAATGGGTGCGATAAGTCAGCACTTCAGTCAGAGACTAATAAAGTCCAATGTTCATGGGATTAACTCAAACCGATCGATAAGAAAAGATAATCAGCAGGCAGGGTGCCATGACGTGGGTCACTTACGCTTTATCATGTCCATAGCGAGCGGAGGCCGATGTAAACACGCTGGATCAACGGTGCTTCTGAAGGCTTCATCCATGGTGGCCAGATGTTCTTCTTAAAAAAACGTTCCTAAAAGGACAACAGCTTGGAAAAGAAGCAACGTTAAACGTACGGGGAAATCCAGTGCTCCTCTCGCATGGCCAGTGGAGACAAGTGACTGAAGCAACCAGCGCTGCCCTTTGCGCTTCAGGCGACTGTAATGGAGTGAGGATGGATGGCGCAGAGCTCCCTGGTTCACATAAAAACACCAGTTACCGATGCTTATTCATTCACAGTCTTGAGTCACAGTAATTAGGGACGCATAAAAGGACAGAGTTTTAGTGAACAGGGTGAGAGAGAGAGCGTTAAAAAGGAGGGCTGGACTTTGACAGGGTGTGTTGGCTCCTTACCTCAAAATAAAAAAAAGAGTATAAAGACATAAAAGGATTTTTTTTTTCTTGGCATTTTACAGCTCACGTTTGTCATGCTACAACCATCTGCAGTCAGATTATTTTTTACAGATTCGAATGTAAATTGAAAGTCAGGCCTTTCGGATTATTTTAATATGTCTCTGTAAATATCAGTGTGTGGGGGGGGGGGGATTAAACAAGAAATAGATTACTTGATTTCAACTTTTGCACCATTTCCTCTTACACTTGGAAGCGAGGCAACAGTGATTGTAAAATCTTGGATAATGTGTAAACTACCACTTTACTTCCGATTTGTAGCTGCTGTTAAGAGAACTGCAATAAATGACACTGAGGACATTCACCTTACATGGCTGTTAAGTTTGTCCTGTTAACTTTCCATGCATCTTTATCCAGGGAAAAGGTTAGTTAAACATATATCCTGTGCGATGTCACCTCCTCTCCGGCTTTTGATTGCTGCAGGGAGCGCTTCTCACTTTCCAGGCTGGTGTGTATGCGCTAACCTGGTGTAGCCGCATTGATAAAGTGTAGATCTCTATGTTCTGCTCCTTAAATCATTCTGGGACGGCTCCCATTAAATCCGTTCGGGGAAAGGAGGGACGTTCAGAAGAACTCTCCGAACTGATTGAGCGAAGAGACACCTAGTTTCTCAACCCAACACCCCACGTTTGATTTTAGCCAATTACGGAATCAAATGAAAATGTTGAGAAACCACAAGTTAAGCTAGCCATGGTGCGTTTATTTGGATAGTGCCACTCGTGACAACCGTGGATTCTGACCAAACAGATGTGTAAAACAGCTGCTACACGTGCGTCCTCCTGCTGTGCCATGTTTATGCTGGTTTGGCTGTGGGCTCGACAGCGCTTGTTTTCGTCACGCTGGACTGTATGTCCCACCTTAAATTGTAATACCGCAAAGTTAGTGACCTTATCGGTTTTGGTTCTGGCCCAAACCAGTGAGGCGAGAGCAGGACAAGATGAATTCTTAGGGCACGTCGGGCTGGACAGCAAGAGACTCTCAAAACTTAGACAAAAAAAAAAATAAAAAAATCAGGCTTTAGTGGCTCTACAAACAGAAGCTGATTGAAGCTTTAGTGCTTAAATGTTTAGTTAATACTGAGAGGAATTTGTTGATAGAACGTATGAACTGGCTACCATGTGGATAGACGGTGTAAACATACACTGACCCTCAGAGATTTGTTTTAGGTTATATACTCAAAAAAAATATCATGCGTCTTGTATATATATTAGGGCTGGGCAAGTTAACGCGTTAATTTTGCGTTAATTCATTAGACTATTAACGGCAATATTTATTTTATCGCGCATTAACGCATGTTGCTCACTTGCTTTCAGTCAGTGTCAGTCAGCACGCGCGCTGACTGCAACGCGCTGTCACGGCAGCACTCTGCTGCTCCCCCTCCCCTCTCGTACATGGCTCAGCGGCGCAGGCTCAGCCTGGCCCGCCCACTCAGCTCTCACACAAACTCAACACACAAACAATCACGCTGATGAGAGAGACCGCAGCAGCGGAAAAACATGAACAGGGGAAGTAGCACCGTTTGGCTTTATTTTAATACCGTAAATGAAATCAAGCTGTATGTTTCGTAAAATGCTGGTTAATTTCAGGGGAAACACAACAAATTTATCTAAGCACGTGAAAAAACCCACAGACGTCACTGACTGAGGCGTTTCAGTCCTCCATGGAACATCCAGGTAGATCAGTGGTCATCTTCAGCAGCAGTTCATGTTAACTTTCAAAGTAGATATTATCTATCATATGTTACTGGAGCCCACACATAACATGTAATTAAGACCTTGAAAGAACCCAGTACATGTATTAAAAAGTGTTATTTAAGATAAGATAACATTAGCTAAACCTTTATCTTCCCACAACGGGGAAATTTATAGGATTAAAGCAACAGGCAGGTGCACACAACACAGACAAAATTACATAGGGATTGAAAAATATAAGAGGTGGATTAGGGGAAAACACTGAACATTATTATTATTATTATTAAATTGTAATAATAAAATAAAAACCACAAACCCCAAAAGGTCAACAGTTTCATGATACATCAAGCTTAGGGACTGGCTAATATACAGCAGGTCAAAAAAGGCCATATTTTGGCTGCAGTGCTTGCTGTTCTCTTATGAAGAAAAGATCAACAAAAGGCCATATTTTGGCTGCAGTGCTTGCTGTTCTCTTATGAAGAAAAGATCAACTAGTGCACTAAATTCAATAGATGGTTTGAAAATATCCAGTATACAATACAGAGATTGCCAGGGCATGAAGTATACAGTTAAGTGGACTTTTTTTGGTGTGTGTGTGTGGTGGCGGCAGGTGTAGATGGGGGGCCCAGAAAGACTGCGTTGTCTCGGGCCCTAGCAAAGCTGTCAGCTGGCCTGGTTGTAACCACTGCCAAGTTAAACTTTCTTACCACTGGAGCACCTTGAGCTTAACATATCACTTAAATGCCAAACACACTCTAGACATCACCAAACAATTCAATGACTCAGAGAAGCTAACCAATGTAATGGCGAAGTGGATAGCTACTGTAGACCTTTTTTTGTGCTTTACACTTTGGCATTGAACATAAAATGGTAATGCTGCTCCCTGCTAGTACCTCAGAAATTGCCTGTTTTTGGTAGATTTTTCCCCATAAAGAGAATTTCCTGTTAGTGGCAATAAGCTTTAATTTATTATTATTGCTATTTTTTGTTTTACATGTTTAAGTTTAGCTTTACACTAAATATGTGTTACTGATAAGTGCTACAAATGTTACAACACTTTTGTTCATATGGCAGCAGAACATTAAAATAAAAGTGCTCTTTACACTACTTTTGAATTCATTCTTGGAGTTTGCGCATACAATGCGATTAATCATGATTAATCAGGCAAATCATGCGATTAATCGCGATTGAAGATTTTAATCGTTGCCCAGCCCTTTTATATATATATTTATTTTTTTCATGGATAGCTATGATAACTTGTCAACCAGAGCCGGATTTTTTTAAAACTAGTATTTAAATTTAGTTAAAATTAACCTTGGTTGGATAACTGATAACTTCATATATTATCAAGTTATCAGTTATCTGATGACAACTTTGACTGAATGATCCAAGGTCATTAAATTAAAACACTAGTTTAAAAAAAATGTTGTTATTGTCATCCATTAGGCACCCTCGTTAGCCTTTGATAAACGATATGACATAAAACACAAAGAGCAAATTCCCAACTTCGCTCAGTCACCTGAGGAAGTTAAAGCACTTCATTTGACTGGAATGTCAACGACCTGAGATGAGTCACTGTGATAAAGATGTAAAGAGGTCAAACTCTCACTTTTTCAAGAGCAATCTCTCTCAAAAGAACATCACACCACTTCATATTTGCTCAAATAAGCTTTATTGTTACAGATCAATGACAATATTGCTGCATCAACAGTTTGTGCAATAAAAAATGCTGTTATTTACAAATGTAAAATTAGCAGCTGAAGCAAACAAATTGTGCTTTTTAAACATTCAGTCAGTGAAGTTAGCTATAAATAACAATCAGTAAATTTACATCAGATACCATTCTACAAATAGTTTATCAATCAACCCTATAAGGAGCTGTGCATCGCTGCCATTAAAAGGAATGTCCTCATGAAAAAAGGGCCGGCAGAAAGCACTGGATTATTATCGATGACACACTCGAGGTGTATTTCCTTATCTATCCGTCATGGTTTTGGCTCAAGGGCACTTTGAAACAAATGTCCCTGACCTTTCTGAGTTTAACCCGACACCAATTAAATTGTGCCTTAGGTTTTTTTTTTTACTTATAAATACATAAACCTTACACTATAAAAATATGAAAACATACAGTGGAATGGAAAAAGGATCATCTCTTTGATCACCCTGCAGCACTACAGGTTATGCTACTGAAATATTTGAAACGCTCCATTCTTTGGTCCTTACATTTTCGGCCAATATTGTAGGAGTGATTCTTCAAATAAATAATAATTTAAAAAAAAGAACACACATATGAAAAATGTAAACATAAAAAGGTTTTTACATTTTTCCAAACATTCTAGAAACTAAATTTAAAGCCATTGAACAGTTCACTATGGGGCCCTGTGTGGAGTTGAACATGTATAACACGTTAAATACAGTGATAGTGTTAGACTCTTATTATTCAAATCTTATCCGACAAAACCGGGCTTTAGTGGCTCTACAAACAGAACCTAATTGAAGCTTCAGTGATTAAAGGTTTAGTTAATACTGAGAGAGGATCAACCTGATGATAAAATGTATGAACTGGCAACCACGTGCAGATAGAAGGTGTAAACATGCACTGGCCATCAGAGATTTGTTTAAGATAATCAAAAAAGTAAAGTATTTAGCAGATACACAGACAAAATTCCTAATCTCTTTAGTTCAGACTGTTGCAGTCTACAAAGCCGCTTTGGAGAGTTTGTTGCCATGACAACAGTATTATTTTGGTGCCACGGATGGTCCTGGAGGTATCGGTGCTCCTCGTTTAAGGCAATGCAGCTGATATATTTTACAGAGGGGTGTGCAAGACCTGCAAGGGTGCATGGAAGCACAAAAATGAGCAAAGCAGGATGACAACCTTGAAGTGATAAAAATATATGAACAGATACCTTCTAAGGCTCACTGTCCACTGTCACAGCAACTATCGGGCCTCCATCTGAAACAAAACCAGGTGCATAGATTAAAAGGTGATAAAAATAGGAAACGTTCAGTCTTCTCTGCACATTTCTAAAGCCGTTCTCCAGCCTTCTGTTTGAGGATCCAATATGGTCATAATTTGGTCAATAAGTTTACAGCTTCACCAAACAATTGTAATTAATGTGTCACTATGATGATGAAAAATTCTGGTATTCTCGAGAAGACTACGTTCTTTTCCCAACATCTAAAGTTAACATTTATTCTTATTTGCAGCTTGGTTAAATCTGTTTTTTAACCATTCAAACACTAGATAGGCATTCATCGCAAACCCCAAAGAAATTATTATTAAAGTCCAGAAATGCTTTCTACAGACAACATTGTAGTTGAGAGAATGTCATCCTATAAATATGCGAACAACTGGGCTGATGAAAAAGTTGACTTTAAATCCCCATTACATTGTTACTGAAACTGATAAAGACGGCAGGTTTTATTCATACAAATAAGTTCAACTTAAAAAAGGAAAGAAGAGGTAGAAAAAAGCCCTGCTTTTCACCCTTCATTAGAAAAAGAATCACAAAAGCATGTTTTTCTCCTTTCTCAACTACAGTGATAATCAAGATTAGATTCTGTCCAGGAGTGATGCTGAAACAACTAGTCCATGCATTTGTTACTTCAAGGCTGGACTATAGTAATTCTTTACTATCAGGAAGTCCACCAAATGCAGCTAGAGGCCTTCAAGCCTATCCAAAACGCTGCAACAAGAGTTCTGCTGAACATTAAAAGAGGGATCAGATTTCTCCAGTTTTAGCCTTTCTTCATTGGCTCACTGTTAAATCAAGAACTGAATTTAAAATTCTCCTTCCCACATATAAACCCTTAATAATCAAATTCCATTTCTCCGTATGTTCCTAACAGAGCACTTTGCTCTCAGGCTGCAGGTCTGCTGGTGGTTCCTAGAGACTCTAAAAGTAGAATGGGAGGCAGATCCTTTAGTTATCAGGCTCCTTTCATGTGGAACCAACTCCCAGTTTTTTTTTCCGTGAAGCTGACACCCTGTCTACTTTTAAGACCAGGCTTAAAACTTTTCTTTTTGACAAAGCTTATAGTTAGAGAAGCTTAGATTATACTGAGCTACCTCTTTAGTTACACTGTTATAGTTTGGTGCTATTTGTTGTAAAGTGCCTTGAGACGACATTTGTTGTGAATTAAGGCTATTTAAATAAACAAAATCGAAACCGAGTTTAATTTAGGGTACATCTACACCTTACTTTCACATTAATCCCTGGAGATACACTGCTGTGTAAAAGCAAATTATGATTCAACTTATTAAAGTGAAGGCCTTATGGGAATAGATAATATGGTAAAACATTAAATAACAAGTGGCAGTCCTAACACAGAAAGTTTGAGGAGACTTGCATATGGATTAGAAATTATTTGTTTATTAATAAAAAAAATAAAATTTTAAAAAGTAGTGACGGTAGAAACATACCGGTTTTCGCTTTGCTGTTGCCCTCTGTGTGAGGAGCCTCATCAGCAACCATACAAATGTTGGTTTCTCCCTCCAAAGGGCTGGAATTAAATGTACAACAGAGATTAGCACATGTGTCAAAACCGAAAGGATCAACGTTTGGGTATCTGAAAAAAGGAAAAACAAAAATACAAACATTTTTCCGTTCTGCTGGAGGACGCTGTTTGCTTGTTCAGGATCTATGTGCACAAGTCTAGTCACAAACGAATGGCCATCTCCCTGACTGAAGAAAAACAGAGCAACACTGATGAGCATTTATTTACAATCACTTCTACTCTCCAGCGGATGTTTTTCATTTAACTGATCTAAAAATAGATCAGTTTAGAAAATATTTCAGAACATTATGATTTGAAAGATCGTGAAACAGAAGACGGTTATTTAAAGGGGTTAGCTCACTAAATAACTGAATTTAGACATTTAAACCAAAAATTACCCATGCCCCAGGCAGGATTAGATTTTAAAAATGTTTTTTTTCCTGATAGCAAAAACTAAGTCTAAAAATATAGCAAAACAAAGGTGCATAATATAGAGATAAATATTTAGTTTTTAGACATTTTAAATCACTAAATGGCATGTTGAAAACTGTTTACACCGAAGGCAATCATCGGTGTAACAATCTTTCTTAACATTACAGCATCACACCGTTCTTACAATTGCCAAACAGCTGCCACTGCATCATAGGCCTTTCTCAGTAAGAACTACAACATATAAATGTTGCCCGTGGATTTATCAAACAAAAAGAAAAAAAGTTGATGTAGGCAGCAGTTTTCTTAAATTTAATATATAACAGAATAAAATGTAATTTGAGCTCTGGAAAAGCTGGGCATAAACCATTTTTAAAGGCCCTAAAATTGAAATGACTTCTTGTGACTTTGAGATTCTGGAAATCTTATTAGCAGAAAATATAACAAAATGTTTGCTGCTAATTTTATTACATGAGCCAAGAAATGGCATCACTTCACTTGTGTAACTTCAAACTAACATAAAAAAAATAAGTAAATGAATAAATTAAAGTGTTTTGGTTAAAAAAAAAAGGTTTCCTCTTTACAATATTTTGACAATATTTTTTCCTAAACATATATTGAGCATTGTATGTCATTCTCTTCATGGAAGCCCAATGAGTGCATTGGCAAAATAAAATCCCCATTTTACAAAGATTAAATGTTAATAAATTGTAAATCGATTAAATTGATTTCTCGCCCTGTCCTTATTTGAACAAAACAATGGCATGATGTAAATGATTTATGACATTTAAAAAAATTTAAGGGCAAGTCTTTTTTGGCATTCCAGCAATCAAGTTTCCACTCATATATGCTCCACCAATAACGTGTAAGGTATCATGAAATGCTGGCTGACTGACCTTGAGAAAACAGGGAAAATCCAGTACTTTGCCTTGTCTCCAAACACCTCGGCTAAGTTTTGTTTAAAGCCAAGCGAGAAGCCACTTTTGTCTGGACCGTTTGGAAAAACAGGAGCTCTGAAAGCCTCTAAAAATATATATAGATTTTTAAACTTATTTAGCAATCAATTTTAAAGGAAAAAACAAGAAGCTGAGTCACAGCAGTCAGACTTATATTTACCTATAGTGGTTCTGTTCTTCCCCACAAGCCACATGTGGTAGCTGTAAAGAGACACGATGCTAATGAAGAAGAGGGCAGCCACGAAGAACAGAAACAAGATGTGGAATTTGGCGTGCGTGTCGGCAAGTTGTTTCTAAAGCAGGAGAGGACAAAAAAAAAAAAAAAAACAGGGTGAGAAAGGTCACCATTTGTAAGGATTTCTATGGTAATATTTTTATGTTTCTTATATTTTTTAATGGGTAAAATGCTGCACATTATATTATATTTAATAATAGAAGACTCCCATCAGTTCGATAATAGCGCATTTTGCAGAGGTGAATTGCAAAAAAAACAAAAAAAAAAACAAAAGAAAGATACATCAGAGGAAGTTTGTGTACTCACTGTCCAGAATTTGATGAAATATTGCACAACGGTTGCACAAATGACAACACAGTAGAGTGTTGCGTAGGCCAAGAACAGAATGAAGAACTTGTAGTTTGAAAACCCAACGCAGTTATTCACCCTGAAAAGCAAATTAAGAGACAAGCATGGGAATACATGCAGTTCTAACAATGTATTTTAAGGAATGCTGTTTGTTTTACCACAAAACAATACGCTCAAAATATATGTATATAAAAATCTAAACGTAAAATTTAATCATCTGTCGTTTTCAAAAGCTCACCAGGGGCAGTGATGGTCCATTTTCAGCACACACCTTGACGAATTGAAATAAGGGAAACCAGTCAGCATAATGTCATTATTACAGAGAAAAAATCTAAGTACTTTAAAATGAAAGGAAGTTAATTTACAAATGTAAAATTAAAAAAATTTAATGATGACATCTATTACTTTTATTCTTTTTGTACTCATATACTTTCTGAAATACAAAAGGTCATGGACGGTGTTCTGCTGCGCGTCAGTTCCTACCTGCCTTCAAACCTTCTACACGCGCTTTGACAATTTGTTGATTAAAAGTAATCTTTTTATAATCTACAGTCAGGAAATGTGATTATGCCCATTCCGACAAATAATATCCAGAAGATCACTCACAGGCTTTTGGTATGATCAGAGGTCAAAACCGTTCAGTTAATAAGAGTCAGCTTTAGAACTACAATCAGTGCTAATAGGATGTTAGAGAAAGTCCACAGAAAATGATAGAATTGAATAATCCTTTCATTTAAGATAAACAAGAAAAACCCCAAACTAAAAAAAAAAAAATTCAGCTGAAAAAAGATTTAAGCTTTTCTATCTCCATTATTTATATAAAAAAAAGTATCTATTAATCAACTAAATTAATTGACACCATGGTTCAGGACATGGGGAGGAAATGGCTCGTTTATGGGTAACAATCATTTTCCGTGTTGAGAAATTAAATGAATGCAGAACCACCTGATATTTAACAGATTTTAATCATTGTAATGTGTTTGCCTTACGATTGTCTATGGCAGAAACAAGCCGAATATTTTTTTATAAGTTTAACTGTGTACAAGGATACTTTTCTTTTGTTGTTTGCGAGTAGGAAAGTGAAGTAGGAAAAGATGAGATAGCAACAGGTGTGTTAGAAATGTATGAGTGAATGGATTTTCCAAAAGATAATCCAGAGGAGTTCATGATAAAAATGCTCAAAGCGAAATCACCATAAATATCTGTACTAACAAAAACTAATATAAAGAATGTCAAAATCCAACAAAAGTACTTGATACATGCTATGGCATTCGGTTTTAAATAATCAGGGTTCCGACACAGTCTTGAAAAGCCTGGAAAAATATAGAATTTTGAAATGTAAAAGAAATTTATGAATCGGGAATGACAACCCTTCTCACAGATCAACATCTGAACTTGTCATATTAAAAAAAGAAAATCAAAATAAGCTGACAGGATACATTTTTCTTCGGACTAATTTAAAAGCAGCCCGTAACACTCTATACCTGCACATTTAAGGAAAGGACTCACATTTCGCACGTTGAGCAGTGATGGCAGCGATCAGGTTTGATAATCTGACAGAAGTCGCAGTACCTGACGGCTGTTTGGAGAGACATGCAAACCATGAATGAAATCATTTTAGACTTCCCACCAAAATGACCAGAATATCAAATTTAACACAAAGACATATTGCTCACTATGTGCAACTGTTAAGGTACGGTCACACCGAACGCGAACAAGACGAATTTTCTGCATTAACCGCCTGCCATCAGTCACTTACCATTTTACGGATCCATCCGGGACACGAAATATAAGCGTCTTCAGACAGTAAATCCATCATTTCTCTATAGAAATATAGCCTAATTGTCAAAATATGTAACACAAACATTTTTGTGCTTAAATAAATGGACAAGGAGAACCCTTAACACGACGCGAATTGACAGAAAAGTTCAGATTGCTGAACTCAAGCTAAATTTCGCTTCGCCCAATTTGTGCCGTTGATTTGCTCTTGAACGCGCCTTTACATAGGGATAACGTGTAAATCGCTCGTGTTCGGTGTGAACGCACCTTAAAGTACGTATACCCCACACGTAAACAAATACACAACCTTATTTAGTGAACATGTCTGGAAAGGGATACGAAGAAGTTAATCTTATTTAATCACAGCTAAAACAGACATTTAGACAATAAGCATACATACATATATAAACATACACATTAGTGTACCCACATATACTGTGTATATAACAGGTGTATACATACATACCTATAATAATTTTGCATATTCAAAGCCAATTACCAACACAACCAGAATGTATGCCCAGACATAAATAGCAATTACAATACACCCTGTATCTTTATTTTAACCCTTTTCTCAAACAGACTCATGCTTGTAGCCTTGGCTTTGCTCCAGAACTTGGTTTATTGGTGTTTGTTACAAACTTTATTACACCTTCTCTTCATGGTTGTTCACTCAGGGCCTGAAGTTAACCTTTTCCCCGTGATCACATGCCTTCCAGGTTGTCAATATTATCCGTTATTTTATTTTATTTTTTTAAGTCTGTGAGTAAACCAACTGCAAATTTAATTTTGCCTAAGGAGCTATTGACTTATAATTTAAAAATAGCCACTGATGTAGATCTTTGTGATCTAAATCCATATTGAGTCACAGAGAGCGGTTTATGATTGTTGATAGATCTATCCAATCTCCTAACAACTCCTTTTTCACAAAAATGTAAAAAAAAAATTTAGACGTAATGAAACAGGCCCATAATTTATGAAAGGGCGTGACGTCTGTTCCCAGTTTTATATGTTGTCTTGACTTTTGCCACTTTCCTCTTTTCTGTAAATTCACCCGTTTGAAATGACAGGTTACAGATGATTATCGGCGGCTGAATAATGTCCTCAGTCACCTTCTTAATCATTGCCATACCGCTGTCATCACAGCATGATGAAAAGGTGACATTGTGCGTCATGGAGTATGCTAGGCAGCCGATAAACGAATTTCAATGACATATTTTAATTAATCAAATATTTTAGAAGCTTTAATGCAATTTTTTCCAGTTTTTTTTTTTACTGTGGTTTATAACTCTGCTAGAAGCAGAGTACTTGAGTAAACCATTCAGGTATAAGTCCACAGAGAAAACAAGGTGTACTGGAGTCCAATTAACCCTCCTACGTTTCCGTAAACAAAGAGGAAAGAGGAAAGAGAGACAGAGGAACATCTCGCAGGCAGCATAATCGGCACTCATCCACTAAACAGGAAGAGAAAATGTAGCAACTGGTGCATACTGTTTCATTTGTATTATGCAATATGGGCCATGTGTGAGGAACTGCTTTCTTCCTCTTATATACGGTACAGTTTGTCACCTGCAGGCCTCTTTGGGGGGGGACACAGGGAGAAGAGAAAAACAGTCGACTGGGATGAGAGGCTCACCTCCTCCAGCCGTGCGCGTGTACACGGGTAGATTCCTGGCCACCTTCTTCAGGATCTCTTGCTGCACCTCGGCTCGCTGCTCCTTCTCGTACAGTTCCTTCTCTGCCCGTGGCAAGCAAAACTACCAGGCATACAAAGCAGGAGTCAGGGACCCGGGTTCACGTGTTGTAACTTGCAGGAGCATTAAAACCCCTTGGAACATTTTTTAAAGGTTGTCACAGGCAGAAATCTTTAAAAAAAAGCGGGATGTGAGTTTGTATAGAGCCCCCATGAGTCAACGCTTTGCAGAACCACCTCCTTCTTTTAGCGGCACGGCCTTCGGAGCAGATGAGATACTGAAGAAAACCCTGAGAGATCACAAGCCTCTGGAACAGAATTAGGCTTTAAGAGTCGATAGGTTGGGTGGAGATTTTTATTTTTATGTATTAACATCTATATAGACCAACAGGATTACTTCCATGGCCGACCATCCATCCAGCTCCGCATAAACTCTGACCAGCTTCCCTGAACGAAAGTCTCCCCACAGCATGATGCAACCGCCCTCAGGTTTTGCTGGTGGGGACAGTGTGATCAGCTTGATGTTAGTTTTTTCACCACACACCAATAAAATCCATTCTGGTGTCATCTGCCCAGGGCACCTTCTTCCGCTACAGGGCTATTGAGCTGTAGATCTCTGCAGCTGCTCCAGAGGCAGCGTGAGTCTCTCAGTTGCTTTCCTCATGCTCTCCCTCACCATATTAAGTTATGTCTTGATAAGTTTACAATGGCGTGCCTAGAGGATAGACTGAACATTCCTACATGGGATGTGCAAGGCTCGGGTTATTGTTTTATAACCTAGCTTGCTTTAAACTTCTCCACAGCTTTCTCCCTGCCTTATTCCTTGATCTTCATGACGCCATTTGTCTCCAACGCAACTCCGAGAGCATCACTCGACAGCTGGGTTTATACCCAGACTAAAATCACACACTGCAAAAACTGAACTAAAAATAAGTACAATTTTCTTAAAATTAGTGTATCTGTCCTTGATTTGAACAGGTAAATAAGATGATCTGCCAATTGAATAAGATTTTTGCACTTAAAATAGGAACAACTCATCTCCATTGTCGTATTTCAAGTGCAGGATGTCTAATTATTTTATTTTAGGGGACAAAATACTCATTCCATTGGCAGATAATACCATTTACCTGCTCAAATCAAGGACAAAAACCCAAATTTTAAAGAACATTTTACTTATTTTAAGGTCCGTTTTTGCAGTGCACCCAGTTGTGTTTACCAAGTAGGTGACGTCTGAAGGCAAGTGGTTATTAAGGTGTGACAAAGGAAAACGGGCTGAATGCAAATACATGCCGCACTTTTCAGGTATTTATTTGCAAACTATTTAGGGGGAACATTTCTTTATAATTATGGGTCAATTTGTGTTATCTTTTCAGAAACGAGCACCGTTCGCTTACTGCTGTCGAAGGGCTGGCTGGTTTGGACCAGATCGTTTTCCAGTAGGACCATATGAACATGCCGAGGAAAATGTGAAAGATGACCAAATAGCTGACTGTTGAGAGGAACAAAACGAAGTAAACTTAGTGATACAAGAATCCTTTTGTGTAATTACAACCAGTAAAACATGAAAGTGGATTGAATAAACAAAAAACAAAAACTGTCAAGTTATGTGACTAGACAGGTGAATGTGCGTGTGTGGGCACTTACTTCGTTCCGCATTATTTCCGATTGTATCTATGGGAGGCAGGGCAAAATATAATGTCAGTGAGTGTGACTGGATGCCAATGGAAATGTATGAATACATCTCACACACAGACACAGCCTCCTCTCTCGCGCCATGCGGCTGCAGCCTGGCACGGGCAGCAGTGGCCCACCCATAACAGGGCGCTTTGTCTAAGGACCAGGGATGCCCCGATCGGACCACAGCTGCTAGGTCTAGGCTGATAAATGTATAACCATAGTTTGTATTATTCATGTGGTATAGTATCTTCTAACAAATAAGAAGAAAGAAAAAAAGAAAGAAAAAGAGCCCTAACTCACTGATACTGGGGAGAAGCATAATATCAATTACTGCTGAAATATACTAAAAAATAATCAAGGCCACTAAAGCCATTGTTCATAACAGGGAATTCAATACAACGCCTGTTTCAGTATGAATCCCACTTTATTCATGATTTTATCGATAGAATAGAAGATAGTTTTCACATCCTCAGAAGTGTTACTAAAATTACCATAGCAGAGGTTCAAAAACAAAAAAACTAACCATGTAAAAAAAAAAAGTAAGATAGATATTCAAGTTATTTTAATAATACGTTTTTACAAAGTAAGTCAAACTTAAAAAGCATGCACAATATGCCATTTTTTTTTATCTGCCACCATTTAACCCAAATGTCGCCTGGATTTATAGTATTGTATAACATTTTTAGAACTTTATCCCGGGGAAATAAATAAAGAGAGAAACAATGCAATAAAAATAAAAAAAGCTTTACAATTGTGAAATTTAACGACCATCTGTGTAAGAATATTTAAACACATCAAACATATAAAGTTATGCAATCAAATGATATGAAAAATAGTATTATGTTAAAGCAGTATAAAATGTGACCAAATAATATATATAAAAAAACTAGTCAACCATACATGTAAAAACAAAAAAATAAAAATAAAAAAATGAATATCATTGTTCAAATGATTAAATGTAATCTTGTCAGGTGGATTTAAAACTAGTTTGATGAAGTTTCTCGTGAACAGGTCAAATTGTGGCCGTCATTCTTACAATGTTACAGGCAGTTCCGTTATAATCAGAGGCGAGTTTCCGCGCTGCTCCGCCGGGGAGCGGCGTCGTTTCAGCAGCCGGACCTGTTGCTGCCGTTTGCCCAGACGCCCTGAATGACAGGAGCGCTCAGCCTGCTTTTAATTCTCACTTCAGTCCGCTTCTCAAAGTTACAAACCCCGCACAAACTGTGAACCACAGACAAACATCCGACCCGGAGACGGCTAAACACTCGACAATAAGCCGTGTACTTACACACACACAGTTCCACCACGTAGGCGTAATAAGACCAGGCGACGACCATGTTAATAAACAGAACAGGTACCCAGTTCAGAGCCCGTTTACAGCACCTCAGCGCATGAGAAGGCGCCATCTTTAATCCGCGTACCTGACGGTGACGTAACTGCTGAGATTTTATCTGCTCCGGACAAAGATGCAACAACGGTAAGATGATTCACGCCACCACGAATCAATGGTTTAGTCAAAGAGGCAACCAAAATCAAGATGTTTCACTCCGTCAAAGTTCCCACGATATGGAATATTAGAAGCATTCATTTTTTAAACGTATATCTTAACTCTCTCTCTCTCTCTCTCTCTCTCTTCTCTCTCTCTCTCTCTCTCTCTCTCTCTCTCTCTCTCTCTCTCTCTCTCTCTCTCTCTCTCTCTCTCTCTCTCTATATATATATATATATATATATATATATATATATATATATATATATATATATATATATAATTATGGAAATCATTTTTGCCTTTAACTTACTAGGGTGAGATGAAAATTGTAAATGGTAAATGGCTTGTACTTGTATAGCGCTTTAACTAGTCTTGACGACCTCCAAAGCGCTTTACACAACAGTTCAGTCATTCACACTCACATTCACACCCTGACGGTGGTGAGCTATGTTAGTAGCTACAGCTGCCCTGGGGCAGACTGACAGAGGCGAGGCTGCCATGCACCGGCGCCACCGGGCCCTCTGACCACCGCCAGCAGGCAATGCGGGTGAAGTGTCTTGCCCAAGGAACATGCACGTGCAGGAAGTAATACATTTAGGATGATATTTACATAAATTATTTACAAGCCATGAGGCTCAACTTGACATGAGTTTTCCTTTATGAATTTGAAGCTTGAGGTATGAACTGCCCTCTTCAGTAACTTTCCAATTCATCTAATATGACAAAAATATGTGTTAAAGATTCAAAAAAAATCTTGGATAAAGAACAATGTATCCGAGAATTGATGCATTAACAGAAATCCCCGTGTCTGAATAATAAACAGATTTCATTTGTTAAAGTAATCTACAGGAAATATGGAACATTGCATTTTTTAAAATGTTAATGAATAAGCATAAGGCACTGCAATGCTTTATAAATAAATTAACCTACATGGATACATCATACAATAGATAAATAACAAAATGAAGTGAGTTTAATTCCATAACTTGCATTTAAAAATATATTCTAACGGTATGACAACATAAATTCCTTTTCAAAGTTTCAGTTTCAGTGGTTAATAATATATGTTATAAAGTTTAATCATCCATAATGTATAGAACCTGTCAACACTGACTTTGTTGACAGGTGAGTCTGAAAGTGAAAACATTTAATCTTTGTTTATTTATGTGTGTATAAGTTAAAAAAAGAACATTTAAAATAACATATTTTAACATAAATATGAGTACATAGGACTGTGATTTCAGTTTGTTAATGCACCGTGCTTAAAACATACAGGTTGCTGTCGGGATATGAGCAACAAAAATCCTGGCCCTGGTAGGCTTTTTGGCGCTGGGAATGTGACGACTCGATGGCAAAATGTCTAGAATACGACATTCTGCAAGATGTTTATTTCACTTTTAAAGCTTATTTTAGTTAGAATGAAAGAAAAGCGAGACAAAATCTACAAGGGTTAACAGCTGCAGTTTATCCCATGGCCAGCAGGTGGTACTATGTTGCTATAAAAAAAAACTCAGAAGGGAAAGTTGAGGGTTGGCAGACATGCAAAGAAGGCTTCTTGAATCTTTAGTAAAGGTGAAAGTTTAATGACAAAAGGCAAACAATTCCAAGCAAACAAAAATTTTTATTTTTGTTTTTATTATTATGTACAGTATGATATCTCGTTGCACTTTAGCACACTCATAATAAATTAAGGGACTCAATCTGTACACCTTCCAGACACAGGGTGTAGCAGAATAATGGCTAATAACCTGAGGCCGCTTTGACAGACGACCGGCTGGTCTTTTTGGGTGAAGATGGGGAGGACGGCGGAGAGGCCGAAGACGGGAGGGAGTCAGGTGAAAGTGAACGGGCTCTGGTAGGACTGCTGCTGGGTGATCCGCGGGGCGAGGAGTAGGGCGACAGGGCCTGGAGCATGCGGCCGCTGCGCTCCTGGATGACGTGCTGAACAACGACAGAGAAAACAAAACGTGATATTTCTTACATTTTGAACAGCTGTTTAATCTATTTTGTTTGAATTTCAGAGCAGATTACCACATCATAATTTAAATTCTCATGCATATATATATATATATATATATATATATATATATATATATATATATATATATATTAAAAAAATCAACAAAATCAATTGAACCTATTTTTAATCAGCCTAGTCTGGCTGCTTGACCTATGATTTCAAGTGACACGTTACTTTTTCAGAGCATGGATTTTAAAATACGCAAATTTAACTTAGAATTTGGAAATGTGCCTAAATCTCTTTCAGTACTTTTTGTTACCAGATATTCAGCACTTAAAGATATTTCCCCAACTTAGTGTGACCTCTGTTTTCTAACACGGCAAACCTACCCATGCTTTATCGGGTCCAAAAAGCTCCAGGAAGTTGCCGATGAATTCCCGCGACTTCTCCTCCCACTTGAGGATCAGGTCCTGGCTCTTCTCCTCCACCCTGTTCACAAAGTGCTTCGACTTCTCCTCCACCGTTCGCACCGTCTCTTTCATCTTATCCACCTGGTTCTGCAGCCGAAACTTATTCTCCTGCCATGAACACACACACATCGTGCTCATCTGTTTGAGGTACAGTACATATTGCCATATCTGTCCCGCGTGAAAGATGCTCCTACCTTAAGAAAGCCCACATTGAGTTCACGGGCCGTGTACCCTCTCTGCAGGTTCCGACGGACGTAGACGTCGTAGTCTCGCACGATCCGAGTGATCAGGTCAGAGGTGGAGATGCCCTCTGTCCTCTGAGTGGCCACAAACATTCCTGATATGAATACACAAATCCCACAATTCAGTTCAGTGACAAAACTAGCTGCGAAATCTGCAATGATGTCATTGCTTTCTGAGAATCCTCGCCTGCTTCCTTGATGTGCTTATAAACATCCTCTGATCCCGCAGACGTGTAGGGGATGTCATCATGGGCCACAAAGTCGATCTATCAAGAGAAGAAGGGTGTGTTCAGACTGCTTAAGCGCACGTATCTTTATATGATATCTTTCTGCATCTTTATGTACGACTTGTCTGATACTGTAATAGCGTGTCCTGGCACAGAGTGAACTTTCACCTTGTGCTTCTTGAGAAACTCTGGTGTAAGTGTCCAAGGAGCATCCCGCACCACCTCGTCGACATAGCGACAGTGCCTGAGCGCGTCGTAGCGCTCGTCCTCTGACATCACGGTGTAGCCTTTTAACTTGTGGGTAAGTTCATCACTGCACACTGATCACAGACAGACACACCTTTAGTGTATTGTATTAAATCTGTAAAGCTATAAATTGGTGTAAAAAAAAATTATTGAATGGAAATTTGGCTAAGCTTTATTTTCTCCAGATAAATATGTATGATGCATGAAAAAACATGTTCATACCTCATGAAATCTTTTAAATAAAATCACGTTTCGACTACAAACTCCATCGCATTTTGTTGCAATATTGATGTCTTAGATCAACACAAGGAGGATCAGAATTGTGAAGTAAAAGGGTTCATGTTTGGAAAAAGTGTTGCATAAATTTGTGTTTAGCCCCCTATACTTGAGTAAATAAGTATAATAAAAAACATTCTACGATGACCTCTGAGGTATGCTATAGAACATTACTGAAAACATCAGACAGATCAGGGAGAAAGTTATGGACAGGTTTAAAAGTAACGTTTGGTCATGGAACAATATCCAAACCTCTGAACATCTCGTGGACAACTGCTCTGTACATTATCCAAAAATGTTATTTTTAAAATTTGACAGGCCACCTGCCGGAACATTAATCTGAAAAGCCGCCAAGAGGCTAATGCTGACTCTGGAGGAGCTGCAGACTTCGACAAGTCTGGTGAGAATATATGGTTGGCATGAGAAACTATTACCCAAGAAGAAGAGTGGTGAGAAAGAAAAAAATGTTGTTGAAAGAAGGTTTTCCACAAGCCATGCAGTGGAGACAGCAAATATGTGGAAGAAAGGGGCCTGGTTAGTTGAAACCAGAGTGAAGCACGGGGGTGGCAGTATCATGGTGTGTGAATGTTTTTTATAATCATTTTGGAACAAGGAAACATATCTGTATTAATGAAAATGTAGATAGAGCTCAAAACAGGACAATGTTGGCAGAAAACCATTTAGAAGCGACAGAAGACTTGAGACTAGACCCCAAATGTACAGCCAGAGCTCCAATGTGTATTACTGTTAAGGTTTTTATGTGTCCAGACATTTGAAAACCTACAATTTTTCTTCCATTTCACATACGCACAACCCTTTGTGTTAGTCTTTCACATAACATTCTAACAAAACACATGGAAGTTTGAGATACTAAAGTCACAAAACATAAAGTTTAAGAGGAACACTGTATGCTCTCCAAACAAAAAATATAGTTTGCACCTCCTACTATCAGGTGAGTGTTTGGGAAAACATTTTTGGCCTGCATCAGGGCCCGAGCATGTCCCGAATGGAAAAGATCAAAGATTCCATCAGCGTAGACTCTCACGGGTCGGTGAGCTGCAAAACAAACCCAAAAAAAAAAGCAACATGGGAACATGAACGTCACATTCTGAACAGAAATTAAGATAAGAATCTCAAGGATTAATTTCTGTTAATGTTACATTGAGATGACATGATAAATTACTGTAGCAAGAGAGAGAGAGAGAACACACTGATAGTACAGCCTGTATCGAGGCTTGTAAATCAACAAAATGAAAGTATAATAGAGTTTTCTTGGACTTCCCTTAACCCTTGCTTCCTGGAACCGCCGCTGCCTGGGTTTTGATTTCAAGTCATCAGTTTTCAACGAATATAAAATATAAATCTAACCTGGGGTTCCCTTCCGTGCTTGAGCAATAGTCAGCTTTTCATGTGGGTTCTCCGCTTCATAACTTGTCGGTTTGGAAAACGGGGCTGGCTCCCGCAGAGCCTAAAGGACACAGAGGTGATATACAATACTGAATAAAGAAGGTTAGGTTGTTCTGTTCTGCTCGGTCTTAACTTGTGGTTATTTTCAACCTAACTTTCAACAAACTCACTTTTGAGTGCAGTTGTAAAATTTCAAGCGGGCCTATTTGGAACATGGGGAGAAGGTGTGTAAACAGCAGTTACTGTGATAAAGAGTGCAGAAGAAGAAGAAAAAAACGGGCATGCATTTTATATTGTAGCAAAACATGAGGTTTTTGCGAGCTTGCAGGTTAGCCTCTACGCTGCAAGGTGAACAAGGTAAAATTGAAAAACAAGATAAGCTTTTGTAGCATCCCTGAAGGCACAAACTTCTACTCCGTGTTCCTGTCTGGTATGGACTTTGAATTGTGAGCAGATACATAGTATGCACCTTTATCAGCAGTGATGTAAGATATACTTTGAACCCCTGGTGCGGTTCAAACGTAGGGGGTGTAGAGTCAGTATAAACAACGCCTTGCACATGTTTCAGCACTGGAGACACAAGTGCTAGATAATTCCTTCAATTTCATATGAAATGACACAAAATACTTGCATGAATTAATTTGTCAGATAGCATCAATATGCAAAAATTGTTTTTATATATATATATATATATATATATATATATATATATATATATATATATATATATATATATATATATATATATATATATATATATTGTTTCTTCTACCATCTGTTTAGGTTACAATACTGTTACAATAACAAGGCATTATGTCTGCAGCGATTTATCCAAATTTAATATATCAAGTCAAACAGCCACCCAGGAAATGTGTGCCTGTATTTTCAAAACTTTTCGTATGAACATTAGATCTTTTTAGTTATGCTTTTGTAGTTCATCATGTGTTGAGTCAAAAAAACATTAGTCTCCAGCTTCCTCATATCATGACAAAAATTGGACCTACCTTGCGAGTGCCTCCTCCTCTGCGGTTCTGTGGGGACGGTTGGTGCTGGTTGTTGTTGCTGCTTCGGCCTCGTCTTCTTCTAGCCATCGCTGATCTTCTGCTGCGAAATACCCCACCGTTCACTCTCTGCCGGCCCTTACCAGTCTGCACGGCGGATGTCTGCGCCTCTGCGTCTTTTTAAGCTTACATCCCATCAGCCTGCCCTGACCCTGATGACGAGAGAACACGGTGAGCAAAGTTCACGCCACTCTGGTGAAGGCATTCGGAAATGCATTGTGTTTGCAATCAATATCTGTCTTTCTTTCACAGAAAGATTTGCATGTGTGTGTGTGTGTGTGTGTGTGTGTGTGTGTGTGTGTGTGTGTGTGTGTGTGTGTGTGTGTGTGTGTGTATAGTGTCACTTTAGAGACTTAAAATGATGCATGGTTTTCACAATTTCTGTTACAAACACAAATCTGAAAAGTGTGGCATGCATTTGCATTGAGCCCCCACTCTATACCCCTTTTTAAAATCCAGAGCAACTATGGTGTAGGCAGGAAATTGTTGTAATAATAGAAAAAAGGCTTAAAAACATCAGCCTATGTGTGTAATTAATCTAAAAAATGTGTTTAGATGTAGACTCGGTGAACTGAGTTACTTAAAATTAATGAACTTCTCTGCAGCCCGGCAGTATGCCTGCGTGAAACTCACCAAACTACAAAAAAAATAATAAAGAAAAACAATCCAAAGTCAACCTCTCTTGGACTCATGTTAAAAGTGTAGAATTATTAAACACATAATGAAGAACAGTCCATTGGCGCACACCTGCACTGAAGCAAGGAACAAAAAACAAAAAGAAAAAACGTTGCGCTAAAAGGTTCCTCCAAAATGTGCAATCAGGCAACCAAACACATACAATATCACTTTAATAATCCCATTACATCAACCGGAAAATGTTTTTATCAGCAGCCTCAACATGAGTTGTAAATCAAACTAAATAAAATTCCTGTCTCACACATTATAGGTCAAGCTTAAAATAGTTCTCTTTCACACACATCCATGAAACATTTTGAAGTTGATCAGCGGAAGTCATCCCCGTTTGAGGCCCCGTTGCTTAACATTGATCATCACAAACTTAATAACGACACTTAATTAACAAGAGACTGTCACTCATTGATGACGTCAGGTTCGACAGATTTTATACATTTGAAACCATAAAATGAGTTCAAGGAGATGGCATTTGGTTAAAATGTGGAAATTTTTAGTTTTCTGAAACACGATGATATCCTATCTTGATATATGTTATATATATTATATAAAACATACATATATATATATATATATATATATATATATATATATATATATATATATATATATAATATAATACATATATATATAGAATATATATATATATATATATACATCATACATACATACATACATACATACATACATACAATACATACATACGATACATACATACATACTATATAGAATATAAATACATAAAAATCATACATAAAATATACATAAGATACTCATAGCATATATATATATATATATAATAGATATATATATAATATATATTATTATAGAGAGAGAGGCGAGCGAGAGAGAGAGAGAGAGAGAGAGAGAGAGAGAGAGAGAGAGAGAGAGAGAGAGAGATGTAGAGATGTTTGTTAGAGACCATTCAGTAATCAAAAAAGGCACTGAGGAAACCAAGGTACACGCCACACAGGTCGGAGATTAAGGTGTGGTGAAGTTTGAAGCAATAAAACAAGATTCTGCCTCACCAAGTAATAGCGGTCTGCCAGCAAACCATCAGTCTGCAGGCAGACTAACCCTCCACATTGCACTGAACTCCCCCCTCCAACTGGTGTGAGTTGAAGTGAGGATGGATGAATCTGAATACAAGGCCAATTCTTGAAGAAACTGGATTTGTCCTCTGCAGTCACGCTTTCCAGCAGGCTGCTTTACAAGGTTGGGTCCTCTTCCAGAGGCCTGAGATCTTGAAAAAGGTCTGTTGAAGCCACTTCCCCGGTTCAGTGATTAAAGTCCGAATAACCACTGGTTCCACTGAACTCTTCCTTAATTTTGGTTTCACCAACATCCTCTTTTCTACTTTGTCCACCCACACAAGACGCGGTTTGAACCATTGGTAGCATTTCTCAATATTTGCCACCTTGTCAATCCTTCAGTGCTGCACACCATGTAGAGTTTTGGCTCACCACAAAACCGTGTTGCTTCTCTTGCACTCTGAATATATGCTTCATTCATCTGTTCATCAGGTAGGAACCATCACCCTGGTGTACTTCTGCTTCTTTGCTGTTTCACCCTGGACGGCAGCTCTTTTGCTCACTTGTTTTTGTTTTGCTCCTTTTGCTAAGTTTGATTCTGGGATATTGGTTAAACCCTTCATCATTTGTCTGGAACTTTCTAATCTTGATATGTTTGATTTCCTCTTCAGCGCAGGCGGTTGTGTCAGAAGGGTATCTAAAGATATGCAGGGTGTTTGAACTCTTGGCTTGTGCTCAGTTCTTGTCATTTATTTAACTCTTCAGAACTTGCCTTACTCATTCTTACTTTCTTGGAGCCTCTCTTCAAGATTGCCACTTGCCCGTCAGATCCCAAGGTTTTATTTTTTTTCTAATCTGTCTTGAATATCTGCAATGTTGCCTTCTGGTTGTTCACACAAATCACTTTGTCTATTTTAGATACCATTCAGAGACAGATATCTAACCTGAAATTAGTGGTTAGGTAGATCAGTCAACAGATGTGTAGCTTGTTCTCTATGTAGATTAATATTGTCGGTGTGGAGAAGGTGGCTGATGATTTATTCAGCTTTAAAACTGGTATCTATAGCCTGTCTTTTGTATGAGGTTCAGATCTATGAAAGAAACTAGCTGGGACAGATCATCACCTTGATCAGAGGAGCTGGCAGGATCCTGAAACATTAGGGGCTGAGTCCAGTCTGGACATGGCTGGCTTTTCATTGTATCATTTGAAGTCATTTTAAAATAAAGTGGAATGGAAAGGGTAGTAGCACTCCTTTGAATTTTAGGTTGGGTTATTTAACGATTGGGCATAATTATTTAACTCTGTATTTTTTTTACCATTAACGGCCAGAGCAAAGGGTTCAAAGCAGATGAAATTCAGGGCTGATGAAAAAGCAGTTTGTTGAATTAAATTACTACAACATTTTCCGATCTTCTCCAGAAGTTAGCATAAACAGAGTTGGTGCTCATTCCGACAAAAGTCGCCTTCAAACCCATAGAAGCTCATTTAGTGGCTCATAAATGTGGTTAACTATTTTTAACTAAAACCATATCATCTTCAGCTTTTATGCATATAGCATCAGCCCAACATACATAGATAATTAGATGATCACCTGGTTGATGCTTGATATTTCTCATGTCCTGATTCAGTATTTTCCTTAATTATTCCTCCTTATCTCTGAGGTTTTAGGCTCAACTCTTCTTTGGGACTGTTCCTCACTTTGTGCCTTGCTCATATTCAAAGCACACAATTAGTTATTACCTCATTTGTGAGCAAGTCCCCGAGATACATTTCGACATTCAATCAAGAAAACAACCCCTATGGAGCAAAGAAAATCTGCTGTCATCACTCCATGGGAAGATTTCAGATTAATTTTATCTGAAGCAGATTATATAAAGTATAAACATATGACCAAAAGAAACTCCTTTTTACTACCACTGATAATATTGGTTTGCAGTATAAGATAAAATACCCAGTGAGATAAAAAAATATATATATAATTTTTAAGGAGAAGATCCTTCTTCTGAGCTGGTAAAAGTGATCTTTTCCCAACTTCAGGAGAGCTAACAGTGCAAGCAATCACCAAAATGTATCAGTGTGATTTAAACACTTTGTAAATTAACTCAACCCCAAAATGCTTCTTTCAGCACAAACAAACTTTTATAACCTGGCAAGCCAGGTTGATAATATGCAGCACTCTTCGTTCTGCACATTATTGTGTGTTTGCAAATGCACAAATACTGTGAGAATTCAGCTAGCAGGCAAGGTTGAATCTTTCAACGACTAAATTAGAAAGACAGAGTCTGAGTCTGTCTTTTTTTTTTTTACAAAGCCCTTGTTCAAACTATTGTGTGCCTGCTTATCATTCCTATCCTGTATGACGTCTGTCTGTAAATAGTTCTCCTCTCTCTGCACAAGACTGTTATGTTGCACAATAAGAGGAGTTGTATTTTAATTTATTTGGTTATATTTTTTAGTTTTATTATTTGCACACAAGAGGGCAGTGTAGCGCCAGCAGCAGTAGGCCTTTCAGCTGTTTGCCTTTGTTTGCTTCAGGTTGTTTGGTGTCTTTGGCAGTCAACCACAGAGATGCTTTCGATATGTTTTACATAGATTTTGTAACTTATTAAAAGGCATATAAGTTTATTCCTTTCAATTAGCAATTATTTCTGCATACATTAAATGATTTGCATAAAGGTGAATTTAAAAATATGTTAATATTTAATAGCTTTATTATTATAAACTGTGTTTACTGACACATAGGTTGGATTTTGGATTTATTCAACTTTGTTTGTTGTCCAAAGTTGCCAACCACGAAGAAACCAAGGGAAATAAAGACACAAAATTGAATGTTGTCTAGCATTGGGTGTCGGGCCTTGCCAGGTTCAGGCAGTTGAAAAAAATAACTTGACACGGACTCTGTACTAAACATGATATGTGATTTTCTATAACTAAGTTAGGCTGCCACAGACTGACGGCTCGACTAGATGCAGAAAAATAAATTTCCTCTCGGCTCTGTTGATATTGAGAGAATCTAGAATACCCTGATTTTACAGTTAGTGGAGATGACCCACGTCAATTGAATTGCAGCATTGAACATGTTTTGTATATATTTCAAGTCTTTAGGGTGTACTTAGTTTTTCTTGTTAGATTTAAATAGCTTTAGAACCTAGAAAAGCCAAGATGTCATAATCCTTGGGTATTTGCATTTTGATTTTCTGTCGCAAATACATTTGGATTAAGCTTTTAGCTTAATCCTTAAGTGTTTATTTTTACTTCTGTATATTATTTAGTGAATTCTGTTCTTAGTTCATTCCAGATAATTTTTTGTATCATGTTCTGTTAGATCTCTTCCCTCGTTTCCACCCTCTTGCTCAGCTCTGCTGTCAGCTGTTGCTCCTCCTTACTCATCTGATTACTTACACCTGCTCTCCTTGCCTTCACCTCTCACTCCCTCTGTATGTACACTGTCTGGTCATCTCCCTTCATTTGCTGGTGCCTCCATATTACGCGACATCCTGCACATTCCTCAGATCATCGTTAGTCCTCTTTCTAGCCCTCCTGCTGTTGTAAGTTTAGTTTTGTCTTCTTTATTAAACCTTCAAACTCACAAAGCGTATCCTGTCTGTACGTTAAGTTAGGGTTAGTTAACTCTGACCATAGCTGTGTCCAGGGTTAAGGTCAGCTGTGGCCTTGAAATTATGCTGGAGGAGGTTTCAGCCAAAAAAAAAAATTATCCTCTGCAGAGTTTAACTGTAAAATAAAATGGAAGCATAACTGAAGCATCTGTGGATAGCTGGATGTGTGCGTCTCCTAGAGGGTTAAGCATGGTCTAGCTAAGTGAAATAATTAAGCACTTTTCCGGCTAACATGTTTGAACATTCATGTATAATGACCAGCCATTCACTCCAATAACTAGAAGTGTTTTCAGATTTTGGACATTTTACCCAAGTTACCATGAATCTTTGCATCACATTTATAGTTGATGGAGAAGGTTCCACGAAGAGCATTCATCTCCCCTGATTAAAATGTAGCAGAAGAAGAGCAACAAAGCTGTTCAAATATCTATTATATTTCGGGCTGTATGATTGTCATGATTTGTCTTGGATGAACCCAGAACACAGCACACACACATAGCTGGTTTCCAGAGTTTATTGAAGCTGCAAGAAGTGGATGATGAAAGCCAGAGTCATTTACCAGACAGAGGTTGCAAGGGTACAGGAACTGACAGACAGGACCAGGACCAGGACCAGGGCCAAGACCAGGACCAGGCATGATGTTCAGAGGACTGGAGACGAACCGGTGACTAGTATGGACAAACTGATGTGAGTCTTTATAGAGGTGTGAGCAGGTGGAATGAGTCCAAGGTTGATTGCTGCATCATGACAATGACGAGTTCTGAGAGTCAAAAGCTCCTTTAAAAATAACCGTCAAGAGGCCATTTGTTTTAAGGCGTGTTTGTGCAAATTTTTCTAAGTGTCAAATCTTTCTAGTGAACGTATTTACTTTTACGATGTAATTTGTTAAGGTTTACTGAAAAGTTATAAAACATGCCAAAATGTATTTAAAATTGAGGAATATTTTTTAGATTTACTTTACAGCATTCTCAGAGAGTCCTGAGCTTATGCACTTATTCACCCCCCTGAGTGTAAATTGTGTTTGAACTGCATTATAGTACAGGTATAGTACCGCCCACATCCTGCATCTTCTTTTCCAAACAGTTTTTGGTTATTTTCTGTTTCAAAGAACTAAAATAGAATGCAAAGCTTTTGTCTTTTAGCTCTTTCGAGAACCTGGAGGGGTTGATACTTGCCTTGTACACAACCCCTACATTACATCAAGAGTGATTTCAAAGAGAGAAGGGTCAATGGATGTTAGATTTCTATTTCTTTAATCAAAGTACAACCTTTCATAGCCACGGGAAAAATTCAAGCATCCAAGAGCCGGCCCTAAATGGAGAGGGGAACCTAACGTGGGACCTTTCAAACTGCAACTAGATGACAATCTCAGAAAAACCTCTTCAAAGTTGACTGGTCTTTCTTCTTTTATGAAGAAGTCTTTTTTCTCAAAGCAAACAGTTTTTTTAGTTCAGGATCTATTCTGCCTAATAAAGTCGTTGTCCCTTTACAGTATGTAAATCTCTTGTCACAGCTTTATATAATAAAACTAAAACTTTTCTCAGGCAAGGATAATTTGAGTATTATTTATGCATGGTCGGGGAAAAATGTCTTCCAAGCCAGCCAGGCCCATGTAATGCAACCATTTCCCTAAATTTATGTTGTGGATTTAAACATTTATGGTTGATGGGAATGGGGCGATTTAAGGAAGTCCTAGATTGATCTTCTCATAAACAGTGATTTGCTTTGAGTTGTCTTCTGTTCGCATTGAGCTCTTTATGAAGGCTCTCATTGTCCTGTTGTTGTTGGACAGATTCAAGACCTCCAGGATTCATGTGTTTAGCATAGCATTATGTGTTTTCCTATAGTCAATCCAGCAGCGGTGGTTCTCTACTCAGCCTCGGGCGCTTTGGTATAACCTAACGGCAAAAAAAGGAACATTTAAAGGTTTTTTGCTGTCACATATTAATTTATTAATCTCTTAATTTAGTTTTGACCAGTTTAGTAAAATCGTTTAGTTCAGGTTCGATCGATTGATTGATCGTTAAGGGTAAGCAGAAACCTTACTAAAACCCCTAAAGTTAGACTAAACAGCGTATTTATCACCTTTAGTTAAGGCTTGGTTACTGTTTTTTGTCGAAGCATTTGAGACTTTTAACCAGAGGCAAAGAAATGCAGTCTGAATCTCCATGAAAGCAGTTTTGCTGCTTTTCAAATTCGCTAAATAGTGTTTCTTGTTTTCGTTGCAACAACCTGTTTGAAACAGGGTCTTTGCATTTGGATAGATCATACAGTCACATCAACATTATAGAGATTGGAATGAAATATTTATATTTATAATGAGTTCTGTCGCTATTGTTATAAGAATTATTATTCTGAAGTCACTATGGCCTCACACCACTCGGACAGAGGAGGCCTGGAGACCTGATGTCTGTGTATAAGATCCACTGTTTGCTGATTGCAAGGCCAAATGCTGCAGCTGCTGAGGGATACTGATTGTTTACGATAGACTGTCTTCGTTTTGTCTCGGGAAGGCCACGGTGCAGTATTAGGGGAAGCCCGAAAAGCGAGGCAGACAGAGACAGGGCAGATAGAGACTGCAGCGGAACCGTGGGGTGCGATTACTTTCCATCTATGTGAATCTGTGCTCTGTTTCTCAATAAAAGTGCTGGAATGTCATTACCACCGTCTCGTCATTTAGTAAAGATGGGAACTCAGTTACCATTGTTTAGAATTCCACCCAAAACTCCCATAACAATTTGGCGTAAACGAACAAGATCTCCGACCGACGAGCGAGGGAGTCCGAGGACAGGAGCTGCTTTGGCCGGCCCGGAGAGGTTATCCGGCCTCTGGTACCCCGAATGGATTTTCAAGGGATGTGGAGGAGCTCCTGGTCTCGGAGCGTCTCTGGGCGTGGGCGCGAAGATCCGAACCTTTCTTTCATGAGACGGTAAGGGGATTATTTTCCAGCTCTTTTAAAAACAAACGCAATTGGTCAAAAATGCTTGCAAGCTTTTAAAATTTAAACTCCATTTTAAAGTATACCTCAAGAAATTTTAAAATTTAAAACTGTAAACCTAAAAGGTAGTAAAAGTAAAAGCCGGTAGAAATAATGAATTATATTTAATCCTTAAGGCAAATAAAACAGGGTTCGCAATACCAAACGGTGACTAAGGTTTAAACATTAGACTAAAATTCAAAATTTAATTAAAATACGTTTTCAGCTGAAATACGGACTCTCATGCTGGGAGAAGGATGGGCAGAATGATTTTCACCTGGAGAACGGGTGACCGGCTGAGCAGTTTGCAGCTGGTCCATTAAAGTCCTCTTGTCTTGGTTTTGTACAAGAGGCTGTCCACTTCTGTTGTGGATGAAAGCGGCAGGGATGCTTAAGTCCTTGACTGTTGCGAAGACGTTTGCAGCTTTGATAAGTGGGGACCCCGACCATTATACCAAAAAGCCGACCATCGGATGTGAGGCCTTTCATTTTAGTTGGTCGATCGTGCTAAGGACGAGTAGAAAATAATAATAAAAACCAAAAAAGGATAAAATAAATAAAAACAAAAAAAAAAAAAGTCTGGATGCAGAAGAGTCCGTGTAATGGGTAAAAGGCAGATTTCTCAGGGTCCAGCCTTGCTCCAGGATGGGACGTTCGATTTCATGCTGAAAAAGTAGGGGCCCAGAAGCATGACATGCATAAATTATTTGAAATTATTTGATTAAACAGGGACATTTCTCACATAGGGGTTATTATTATTATTACTATTATTTTATTTTATTGCAGTACTGCAACTAAATAATAAAAATAAAATTAAGAGAAAAAAGAAAAGGGAAAATTGAATAAAATAATAAAAACACGGAAACGGAAACGAAACTAAAAAGGCGTCGGACCGGGGAAGCGTTTACGTGGGGACTGACAAGAGACACTTCCGTTATGGGTAAAAGTGTTCTGAACTGCTAATAACGACGTATAACTTTCAAAAATTGGTAACATTCGGGGGCCGTAGCCAGCGCATGCTCTCCCCTCTTTAAACCAAGTGGGAACTTAACACGTTGAAAATACATCTTTCGGCGTAGCCATAAACTTTAAAAAAATTATGAAAAACATAGAACTATTTAAGATAGAAAAAAAACAGGCCTGCACGTGTTTGTCTGTCTGAATGTCATCGTTTGTATGTATGTAACTAAACGTTCATCTGTGTGAATTAATTCGGGTTTAAATTAATGTTCATGGTTTCAGAATGTTCATTTGTTTTGGGAGAACTGCAGCTCCGTAAATCAAATGACATTTTAAGCATGGACTATGTTAACTAAAAGGGAAAGGGAAAAGAGACTTCAATAACACAAAGTTTGTTTTTCCCACATTAAATATCCAAATTAAATTGATACACGGTGAGATTAACATGTCTTGAACGAAAATATTTCACCTTTGTTAGAAAATTGGAACTGGTAATAAGCTTTACATGAAGCTTCTTGAGTTTACTGTATGAAATTAGATCCTATCACTTGTTTTTTAGCCCTAAAGTAATTTAAAATGACTGAGATCTCATTTCTTATAATAATAATAATAGTTCATCACAAACCAGTCCATGTAAAAGAAGTTTAGATATAGATGATTTTTTTTATTTAAATAGATGAGAAAAAACTGTGCTTTGAACAAACTGTATGGAACTAAATATGAATTGCTTTTCTAAGGGTTTTCTATTCATTTATTTTATTTATTTTTTACTTGTAATTTGAATGCAACTAATGAGAAACTTTTAAAAGCGTCAAAATATCAGAAGTTCACATTAAAACGCATCATCAGTTACAAAAACATCTGATATTACCCAGACACGCTGAACTGAGGTGAACCTAAGAGGGACAGTATAACCTGAGAAGGACAATAGATATGAAAAACAAATCTGACCATGATGTAAACATCTGAATGTTATGGCAAGGCTGGGTCTGTGTGTTCTGGCCTGGGGGCACGAAAAATGTCAGAGGGGAAAAAATAAAATAAAGCCAGCTTCTGAAGGGTTAAATTCTAATTCTAATCTTGGGTTGTTTTGGGTAGCCTTCTCAATGTGCTTACGGGGAAAACTCTTATCATTTACAGAGAAACTAGAAGTTCAGTAAACCTAAAAGGGAAAAAAAATCATTGTTTTAAAGTTTCACCCTTGACCAATTTAGATTGAAAAGTTATATATGAATAAAGTATTACTACAGTAAATACACATGGTCAAAGGACCAGAAAGAAATCAAAAGTTTGTAATAATAAGTCAATAATCTTTGTCATATTGGGAAAAAACATAATTGTGCTCGTTGGGAGCGTTTTGCTTTGTTTTTTGGTTATTTCTTTGTTTTGTTCATTTAGAGGTGTTTTGAACAGAGTTTCAAACGAGAGGTGAGGAATAGATACCTTCCCAGGATGAGCAAGAAAAAGCAGAACAACATCACGTTAAAGGGACACTAAGGGGACCAGGGTTTTAACTGCGTGCTATTAACACTCTTGTTTTTCTCTGAGTTATTGCTTTCAGATTAAAGGAGACGCCACCTTTCTGCCAACAGAAGACTCTGAGAAGACAGTGCTAGCAGTGCGGTAAGGAGTCATTATGAGATTTGGACACTAAATTATACTTAGTTTAACCAAGCCAGGAGATCTTCTGGCGGGAAAGGTGGCGTCTTAAAGATGTTTGTTGCTTTCTGCTATTAACAGCTCTATCTTTCTGCTTCTTTTTCTTTGCAAAGAAACCTGGTCAATATGATAGGAATGTGCTAACATAGAGATTTAGTCTCTTTTTAGACATTCTCAGATGTGAGAGAATGCAGAAACAGTGCTGCAGTGCCATGGGGGGCTGATCCTTGGGACAAGGACTAAAGGTGATGTCATTGACTTCAGCCTGATCCAGTTTTGAGTTTTATTTTGTCAGAGACAAAGTTTGATTTATTTTTTTCTATCCTTTTGTTTCTTTTATGTTTGTCATGTTAGAGGGAACACTGTAGTTAAAATGTTTGTGACTGCTTTGCTGTAATTTCTTTTCAACCTATGGAGCGTTTCTTTGGCAAAAAATGCTGTCAGAATTCATTCTGTTTGCAGGCGTGAGGACTGGAGGATGGACTGTTGAAGGGAAGGAGAATGTTTGGCTGCTGATCTCAGACATTGGGCTGAAAATGGACAATGAAGGACTATGACTGAGGCATCGGACAACCTTCGACAAAAAAACACAGATGAGTTCTGCAGACACGACTTCATGCATTTCACTTCAGATTTTGTTGTACACAATTAAAACAAAACACACATTATGAAACACATTAGGATTATGTAAAGGTGAAAACTTTTAAAGAAGTAACTTGATGGGAATCATAGAGCAACCTAATAAAGTGGGTATTATATCAACAGTTAAATAAATAAATGAATTAATTAGTTTTCACTATATACGTAGAGTAATCTGATATCTCTTGACTAGAACACAAATAACTCAATAGTCTTTTTAACCAGTTGAAAATCCTAAGGGAAAAAACACATAACACTGAGTTTTAGCTGACTGTTAACCTAAGGGCTTTTAGATAAGGATAATTTAATGGTTATTGTCTTACATACAGAAAATAAGTAAGATCAATTTAATTAGATTCAATTATGGGGACACTTTGGATCTGGTCAGGATCGTTAGGGGCCTGTGATGATAAAAGGGTAACAGCTTAGAGATGTATCAGTGAATGAGGGTTTTCTCTGAGGAACATCAAAGCAGCAAAGACACCCCACATTGGAACTCCTGTTGTGTAAAGAACATCTTGAACGGCACATAAGGTGAGATCCTTACAATAAGAGACGTTCCACACAGGGGGACGTGGAGACCCCTGGGGCATGGCACCCAGGACGAGCTGCTGTGGACTTGACACAGCTGGTGGAACCAGAGGGACGACGAGGTGGTCCCACAGGTCACCTGACACCTTACACTGACTGTAAAAGGTTCTGGGTTTACAGGGTTGCTGAAAACAGAAAGCTTCAGAGAACCTTAACCCTTCCTGACCAGGCACTCAGAATACATAGATCAGATTACCGAGGCCTAGACAAATAGGAACGCAGAGACGCGTTCATCCAAGAACTTCTTAATCAAAGTCCTCAATCCTCAGTTTAAGAAAATGGCAAATAATCACATGTATGGTTTACTTCATTTTAGGATTAATTTGGGAACTAATTCTGATTTGCTTAAGTAGCTTTGTTTGTTCAAAAAGCTGTCCTGCTCGCTGCTTTGTTTTGTAGAACCTTGGCATCCTTGAACAGTAACAGCATGGTGTAAATATTTTGTCTTTTCGGTGCAGAACAGCACCTCACTTAAAATAAAAAAAGGAGAGAGAGAGGGAAAAGCTTTCACATGGAAAGGCTTTCTTTTTCTCAGTTGGGTTTTCAAAATAAATGGGAAATGACATGAAACAAATATGTTGATGAACTTATGTTACAGAGAACTTCAACTGTCAGACAACAGTTAAGACACACATTGAAAGCATTCTTTTAAGAATTATTATGAATTCACTGCAGATACATTTGAACTTAAAGATTACTCTTTTAACTAATAATTAAATAGCAGAATTCTGAGAGCTAAATAATTGTGGACAGAAATATCTTGAATGTGAAAGTGCTTGGAGAATGTTTAATAAATGACACATGAAAGGGGTTTTGATAAGAACACTAATTACACCTTGTTTCTGTTCTCCAGTGGAAACAAGGACTCGTGTCTGCAGACCATCTTCACAAAGTGTTTTATTAGAGAGAAATGCAAGATAAAATGCTCATGGCCCAATCCAGAACTGAACATTAATTACCATCCAGCTCAATCGTCCAGCCTGCGAGGAGGAACCAAGAAGAGGACTGGGGATGAAGAAGCCAGAGAACTCTGATTCCTTATTCTTCAACGGGAGGAGTTGCCTGAAGAGACCCTAAGCGCGATTAGATTAATTTCTGCCTTGTGCCTGAAAGGCCTGAAGGCTTTCTTAACTTTGCGTTCTTGACGTTTAGGACTCTTCTCATATTGTGTTGCTGTTTGCTTAACTGCTCTGTTCCACTGACTCACATGTTTGATTTTTTGTGTTAAGACATCTACACTTTAATGTTACATCATGTTGATCAATATGGTTTTATGGTAAAAAATGGAAAATGTTTGCTTCAGACACACAAGGATCTATGGTTTATGCACCTTTTTGATTTGATATAGGAAGAACCAGGATCGGATTGGCTCTAAAGATCCTTTAATATTAGCTGGTAACGTTAACACTTAGATTCAATACAGGGTTTTCAGGCTCAGATTGGCCGAGAGCAGATCTCCCTGGGAGGGGGCCTTGCAGTTTTTACTACCCCCTGGGGGGGTAGCTTTTTCTGGGGTTCCCTTGCCCGCACTGAACCTCTCCTGCCTTTGCTCCTGGTGTTGTAAGTTTGGAGTGGTGGATTTTTGTCCATCGTAGGGGTGAGTGGAGAAAGGAGTTGGAGGGTATTCAGGGTGGGGAAGAGTAGACGGATTCGACCTTGGTTACTGAACAGGTTTTAGCTTATCCAGTCTAATGTAATTTCAAAATAATGTGCGCATAGGTACCTAAAACAGGCCTTACCTAATTAGATGAATCCTAAATTGTAGATAAAAGCTAAATCTTTGATCTTGTGTGTTAAAGCTCTATGAAGCATTCATGTTGATCCGTACTAAAAGTTCCAGCACTGCCCGGTTCCAACACGGGAACCCTTTGGGTCCCACTTTACGAGCAAGGGCCGCGGAACCGGTAGGGCCGGTAGGGCCGCGGCCCAAATACCATATTGACACTATGATATTGTTTGATAAACACAAAATTTATAAGAAATGTGATTAAACTGCGGTGTTTTACACTATGACAAAATTAACTTTTGCAACGTTTCAGGCCAGAAAGTAGCTGTGGGAACCTGAACGTTTTCCCGACACTTCCACCCCCGCTGCGCTTACTGTCAGATCACCTCCGGCACGTCGTGGGCAGGTGAGCTGACTGACAACACACCGGGGACGAAGATTTCCGAAAATGTTGGAGCACTTTTACAATATAAGCATAATCTTGAAAAACTGGTATTTCAGGTTTACACAGCTATATTGGGTCTTCCCAGAGGAAGACCCAGGTCACGCTGGAGGGACTATGTCTCTCGGCTAGCCTGGGAATGCCTTGGGATTCCCCCGCGACCCGACCCCGGATAAGCAGAAGAAAACGGACGGACGGACAGCTATATAGTAAACATTTCCAGTATTTCTTCCGGGCTTTATTCTGGTCTTCGACATTAAGAACTCACCATAACCTAAGCAGTGTATTGCACAATGTAAGATGCATTGATTTTACTTTGAGAAATAAATGTATGCAAACTCTATGCCTCAAAAAAAATGTATGTGCAAGTGGTACACATTAAATTTGCACAACTCTGTGAAATTTTGAGTAGACTTAACTTAATAGCGACAGTGAGCTGTTTTTGGGGAATCAGCGTTTAGACCTCATCTGCTTGCAGGGAGCATCCCGTCTGGATCCCTAAGCTACTTTACATATTTCCTTCTTATGTTTCCATGTCATTAATCATGTAATTCAGCCTTGCAGTTCGACAAGACTTACTACTTAAGACACTGAAGCTCTTTATCTTTGTGAAGTATTTATGTCTGATTCATCAAACAACCAGCAGATCGCAGTATAACTTCTTACCAAGTCCTGTATTCTATAATATTGAATATACATCCCATTAATAGAAACAGCAACTTTGCTATTTTTTTCTGGCCACACCCATGGCCAAAAAAAAAAAAGAGGAAGAATACTGCGATAGACTGGCGACCTGTCCAGGGTGTACCCGCCTCTCGCCCATTGACAGCTGGAAATAGGCACCAGCACTCCTCACAACCCCAATAGGGATAAGCGTGTTTGGAAAATGGATGGATGGATGGATAATAACAATAAACTAATGAGATTAAACTGATCTGCACAAGTCTCCACCTCTTTCAAATAATTGCATGGACTCAACCTAAATATTTCAGGTCATCAAGCTATTGTTATCTAACAGTTTACAGCACTTATTGTATAAACAAGTTAATGAGAACTGAGTAAGTTTATTTAAACTGAATGTTGTGGTTTACAGAGTGTGCCCCCCTCCCACACACTTCTTCTAATTCTGATTCATTATGTTTTCCAGTAGACCAAGCTGTGAGAACAACACTTTAAAGTAATTAAATACAATATGATACTGGTGGAATGAGCATCTGCTTTATTATTTATTTGCTGTTTTTTTTTACAGCAAGGTCACCAACATGGTGCCCACAGGCAACTGGTAGTCCCCCAGGACCCTATGTGGTGCCCGCAAGCTTGTTCAAAAAAGTAGCACAATTCTCCAGTGAACTGCATCTATAGTGTTATTTTAATCAGTTGTTCTTCCTTCTTAATCATACTTGTATTTACATAGATTTAAAAATGGCAAAAGCATTAAAAACATGTTCACATTAGGTAAAGTTAAGGTGATCATGGACTCTTGTAGTTCAAAGGTCAGTACAGGCAGCCCTTCATGTGACACAGTACCGGTTATCATGATGCAGCCTGAAGGCTGCATTCTGAACATTTTCCGGCTCCTTCCCCAGTGCAGCCCTGATTGGGAACACCTGGCAGGCTGCAATCAACCTTGGACTCATTCCACCTGCTCACACCACTATAAGAACTCACCTCAGTTTGTCCATAGTCACCAGTTCGTCTCCAGTCCTCTGTACACCATATCTGGCTTGTTCCCAGTCGTCTCCTGGTCCCGCTCCTGTCTGTTCCTGTCTACCAGTTCCTGTTACTTTAATAAACTCTGGAAACCAGCTCTGTGTGTGTGCTGTGTCCAGGTTCATCCAAGACAAAATCATGACACAGATGAAGTAGCTCTTAGTTTAAAAAAGGTTGATGACCCCTGTTTTACAGTTTTCACTTTCTGTTGATGAAGATTCTCAGTCATCCAGCTCATGATCAAGCCAAAAAGGGTTAAAAATTAAACAACTGGACCTCTATTCTGAAGCTCAAGATGTTTCGCTGCCCATCCAGGAAGCTTTCTCAATTAAAAATGTCGGAGTAGGAGTAGTGTGGAGATCCAAGCTTTACAGACCGGCAGACGAGGTTTCATTAGAGCTTAGATTCACATGTAGATTCACCCGGAACTGATCGCCCCAACAATGGAGAGTCGTTAAAACTCTCCATTGTTGTGCAGGTCTACAAAGCTTGGAGCTCCACACTACTCTAGACATTTTGAATTGAGAAATCTTCCTGGATGGGAAGCTAAATGTGTTCAGCTTCAGAATGGAAGTACAGCTGTTTTATTATTAACCTTTTTGGGATTTTTCACTGTCATTCATAGCTTTGCAGGAACTAAAATCTGTTTTATAAATACATTTTAAGTAGACTTTTGTCTGTTATTTGGTTAGGTTTCAATTTACATTGAAAAAAATAAAACAAGTCAAAGAACCAGTTTAAACTGGGAGCAACTTCAGTTTTTTTTCTTCACCTACCTACAACTGTAATAACTCCTAGAAAGGGGTGTGGTCATCCTTGTGACAGCTTGCAGGGCGGGAGTATTGTTTTGCTGTTCTTCCTGGAGTGAACGTCTCCCAAATATGTGGCGATCCAAACACAGGAGCGCTGTAGACCTTTGACACAGCAAGCCACAGAACACATCACAACACAGCCAAAGGTAAGGATCAAAAACAACAGATCTCATGAAGGATCGTTCCAGTGAGAGCAGGGAGCATTCAGTCAGTGTGTGACGTCTGTTGGAGCTGAGAAAACCAGCGGTAGAAAGGTCAAGGTGTTGTGTTTTGGCCGACAACGATCGAATGTGTCCGTTTCTCCGTCGTGGCTGTGGTTATTGCTTTTGTGAGACAGAAAATTAAACTTGTTTCTGGTTTGTAGTTTGCCTAACCCGCACCTCCTCTGTAAATAAGTAATGTTTGTTTTTTTGTGTTCTGATCTTTCCCTACATGAAGGAGTAGGTAGATAAGAAAGCTCTGCACTCATTAACAGCCACTCAAAGACCAATAGAGGTTTTATGATATAGCAAAGACCCAATTCAGCCTAAATAGTTTTTAACAGCTCAGTTTAACTTTGATGTTTCTGTCTACAGTTCAAGATGTTTTTGTGGCCGTATCTCGCACCTTTTCTGCTGATAACAGCTCACCTCTGCAAAGGTAGGCAACATGACACTGAGAAAAGAGAAACACATGTCTGTCACATGGTTGTCTGTGTATGATATTCAAACACAAACCTAAGAGGATGCTGACTTCTGACCTTAGGTGTATCACAAGTGCAGCCGCACAAACAGCCCGGCCGCAGCTGTGGAACTGAGATTTCTTGAGAAAAGCAACACATTTATAGTAAACGGCCTTGCTTTGTGGTTGTACAGCTCACCGTTCTGGGAACTGTGTAAAAGGAGCCTGACTCCTGTTGTGCAAGAGGCTAGCTGATGATTTGTCAAACGTTTCCAGCTGTACTGCCTCAGAAAGTAATAAGAGGCAAGTTCCTTTGCAAAGCTCAGGAGGAAACCCACTAATACAAATGTTTTCACCACCACTTTTGAAGCCCACATTTTGGTAAGCTTTATTTGACAGTTTTAAGAAAGATGAGAGCTTGGTGGAGGAACTGCGCAATCGAGTGCATAAGTAGACATTTGGATTCAATCGTCTAGCGCATTTTAGATCCGCCCCAACTTTAAGATACCCGATTGAAACGACCGGCTCATCAGTCGTTGATTGAAGCGAGGTGTTTTTGAAGCAGAGATGCATCCAAAGCATCTAGACCAGTTTTTCCTCAAGGCGAGAAACACAGCTCTTGCATCTGAAACTATTTATGAAAACAAGTCTTGAATATTTCACATTTTGTCACGTTACAACCACAAATTTCCCCTTTTTTTTCTCTTTTTACTGTGATCTACGATTACTAAACACAAAGTAGTGTCTCTTTGTGAAATGGGGCTAAAGAGATGCATGATTGAGGAGTTTTACAAAACAAAAAGGCCTAACTATTTTCTAATTAAACCATAACTATACACAATAAACACTTTCTAAATGTACAAATGATAAATTGTAAATCACTGTTCTAGTTCTAGGCCTAACTAGTGAAAGGTACAGTTACAGGACACACATTTTAGTGCACCTGAATCACAAAAAATAAAAAAATAAACTACACAACCTCTCATGAAGAATGCTGACCAAACTCAAAGTAAGCATCTTTTTTATTGTCTCCACTAGCCCTTCCGGTTCCGGAAGGATGTGAGAAATTCACAGACCTAAAACTCCATCACTCCATCATCGGCACAAGTGTCAGAGTCAGGCTGTTGCTCTACACCAGAGATGACGACAGCTGTGGCGCCCTCCTGTCCCACACCAACCTGACCGCGCATCCCCAGTTCAACATGTCCAAACCAACCACCTTCGTGGTCCACGGATTTCGGCCCACCGGATCTCCCCCTTTGTGGTTGGGCGACCTCACAAAGAGACTGCTGGCCAAAGAAGACATGAATGTTATAATAGTGGACTGGAACTATGGAGCCGCTACTCTTAATTACCCTCAGGCAGTGAAAAATACATACAAAGTGGCAGAGAACCTCACTGCTTTCATTAAAATGATGCAGGTGCAAAGTGTCTTTTATCCTCTGTAACCAAATATTCTGTGCCAAGAGAACAATGTCCCTGACAACTTTGTGCAACTAAAAAAAAAAAAACTAAAAATGTTGTTTCAGGATCACGGTGCTTCTCTGAGCTCGCTGCACATGATTGGAGTCAGCCTGGGAGCCCACATTTCCGGTTTCGTGGGAGCTAATATGAACAGCTCGATCGGAAGAATAACAGGTACGTTCTGCGTGTTGGAACATGATTTTGTGTCCGTGTGATTCATAGTGCGATAGACTTGAAAGGCTAAATTCTTTGAAGCCACAATTGTTATTTTAAATTCGTGAATATAGATGTAAATGTCCTTGTCCTAAATGTCCTTCTGTAATGCATGTTTTTGAGAATATTATCAGCCTTCAGAATGATTGAGGGATTGGTGGCCTACTCATTAGAGAGCAGGGGGCACTCGCATCCTGGAGAGACCTTAAGCCCCAGAATGATTGATTAAATGCCGGTGACAAATTTTATTCTTGAGAGCAGTGATGGCCTAGAGGTTAGAGCGTTGCACATGTGTCACAGAGGTTCTGGGTTCAAATCCCACAGACTATCTTTCTGAGTCCTAGCCCATGACCCTTAGCACCAGAATGCTCTTTGAGTGCTGCACAGTGGTAGCCTGCTGCTCATCAAGGGGGTGGATTAAATGCAGAGAACTCATTTTGTTGAAATGAAAATAAAGAGGATTATTATTCAGAATGAAGTCCTGATAAGTAGGTAGCTGTTTTGAGGAAATTCCTGGGAGGGGATGCATACGTTTGTGGAAGAACAGCCTGTTTTACCCTAATATAATTCTCATGTGTTGCACAGTTTTTTTATTCTGTCAATTTCTGGGTTTAAACATCAACTGACCTGTTTATCTGATCTGTACTGATGTGATATTTGCAGCTCTGGATCCCGCTGGGCCCAGTTTCACTGGCAAACCTCTAAAAGACCGACTGGACCCCACAGACGCTCAGTTTGTCGACGTGCTGCACACAGACATCGATTGTCAGCTGGTTTGATTGTGGCTTTAAAGTACAAATTGATGTTGCTTTTTTTTAAAAAAAGGTGTGTGTTTGTAGCGATTATTGTATGTCTTCTTGGTTTTCAGCTCTGGGATACAGGGCACCACTGGGTCACGTTGATTTCTATGCCAACGGGGGAACAGACCAGCCTGGCTGTCCAACGACTTTGTTTTCCGGTAAGGTTGAAGGAATGAGTCAACTTGTGTTGCTGTCTAATGAGCTGTAATTTTTACATGATAATATTCCATATTACACAGGATCCTCTTATTTTAAATGCGACCACCAGAGGTCAGTGTTTCTTTTTCTGGACACTATAAATGAGACGTGCCGCAGCCCAGCGTTCCCCTGTTCCTCCTTTGCGGATTTTCAGGATGGAAAATGCACAAGCTGCGACTCATTTGGCGATGCTGGATGTCCTATTTTTGGTTGGTGGTGTCATTGATTACATTATTACCCAAATATTTCTTATTATTGTTATAATAATAATTCTTCAAAAACTTAAAACATGTATTTCTAAGAGGCTTGTTTGTCAAATTAAAAGCCCCACTTGAATAAAGCTACCTTCAAGCTTGTATAAACGTACTTTTCATTAAGTTCCCATTTCTGCATGAAAACCTTTGCTTTTATTGTTGGTCTTATGCAACATTATAATCTTAATTGTTGTGTTTTTATTAGTTGGAGGTGGAGAAAATCATAATTAACAGAAATAATGGCTTTAAAGCATCATCAGTCTGTGTTAATCAATATAATGGGTTTCCCTTAGTGAACTGAGTTGCTGCAATAAATTAACCTTTCAATAATATTCTAATTTATTAAATATGACTGTATAATGACATTTCTTAACATTCAGACTCATGTACATGCGTGTACTCCAATCAGGTTATGATATCATCCAGAGAAAGGATATCCTGATTCAACAGAAGCAAACAAAGTACTACTTCACCACAAATGCAGAGTCTCCATTTTGCGGTAAGCTAGCTCTATTTTGCTGAGGTCATCACACTCTGTTTGGGTTTTGATTTTTCTTGCTCTTTCAGTATTTCCTTGTTGTTCAATTAGGCCTTGCCGTATCCGTCATGCTTTGTAGAAGTGACTCAAGTTCACAAAGGGGCTGTGGCAAACACAGAGCTTTTAATAATGAAGAAAAAAGGAACTTACAGGTTGGTCTTGCACGTGGAGAACAGTCCAACAGTCCCATGACATGAAACGGGCAGTCAAACAGAATCCAGAGCAGAACAACAGAGGAATCCAGCAGAGAACCAGTGAGTTTAAATAAATAAGCAGGTGAAGCCAAATGACAAGCATTTCAGAAGAGCAATCAGTGTAGATTTGGCACAGCTGTGACAGAAGGAAAGCAGAGAAGCTGAAGGACAGAGACTGACACAAAAGGAGCTGGGCTGACACACAAAGGGACCTTCAACCGAAACCGAAATGGTACTTAATGTGCAAAGAACCTAATATGGCAAGAACAAAAGGAACATACATAAACAAGGAAATACTAAAAACCCAGACAACTTTTTTAATCTATTTAGTAAAAATGATACCCAGGTATCATTTATAGAGTGATATATTTAAAGAGTTTATTTTCCTTCCTTTTTGTAATCATCTGTTACAGCGAATGAGGTCTATCTCAAAAGAAAACAGAATAGTATCTGCTTGATTTTGTTTGTGGTCCCACCTAGAGGTAGTACATTGATTTTCATCAACAACAGAAAAACGTCTTTCACTCTGTCTGCACCTGTGTATTCAGCCTTTTATTCCTTGAAGAAACAAATTAAAGAAAAGATAAGATTGTAGTTGTTCATGTGTTCTCATTTAGAATTTCATGCCATAGGATCTCCAGCAAGCTAAAGCAAACATCTATCAAGCCAATTTAGCACTTTACGTAATTTCCTTTTTACTGAGTGACGATTTTCTGCAGAATAGATTTGTTTGCATTTTTCAAAGAGACAACAGAAAAACTAAACATAAATATAAACAAAGGACAATTGAAGGACCAGAAAAATAAATAAATTAGTAGAAACAGAGCCTTGTAAACCAGATTCATCCAGTGTGTTTATTGGTTCACATTCAAGGAAGACATGCCACCATTAGTGTACAGTTCACAGTGGTGGGTGAGGCTACAACCGCCAATAAATCTCAAAGCACAGAAAAGGACAATAGGCAACTGGTTGCAGCACACATATACACACCATTTCCATAATCAAGCAAAGGCAGAAAAGTGTCTGTTATCAGAAGCTTCAGTAAAAGAAACCTAAGTTCACACTTGATTTAGAGATGAAATGTTTAAGATTAATTTTTATAAGAACGCTCCACATCAGCAATTAATCCCAGACACTTACCTAGTGTAACTAGTGACTAGCTACAACTACCCAAGAGCTTTACGTTAGGTAGTTTTAATTAAGGGTATATTGTTCAAGGAAACAGATAAACTTCCAAAAAAAAGAAAAAAAACGTTTCAATTGCTCCAGATGGATCTGTACTCCATCAAAGGCAGACACTGAAATTTAAAGTAAATTACAGAATCATCCGCATAACGGCTTCGAAGGGATTCTGGTCCACTATCCGGCGTCTCAGGATGGGGAAGCAGTGCAGTACCAACACTGTTTACAGTGGGGGTGGTGTGCTGCTGACCTCGACTCGGGACGTCGTGTTTCGGTGGGCGGAATACTTCGAAGACCTCCTTAATCCCACCAACAGACCTCCTTAATCCCACCAACACGTCTTCCATTGCGGAAGAAGAGCCTGAGGACTCTGGGTAGGGTTCTCCCATCTCTGGTGCTGAGGTTGCCGAGGTGGTTAAAAAGCTCCTCGGTGGCAAGGCCCCGGGGGTGGTTGAGATTCGCCCTCAGTACCTTAAGGCTCTGGATGTTGTGGGGCTGTGTTGGTTAATGCGGCTCTGCAGCATTGCATGGACATCGGGGGCAGTTCCCCTGGATTGGCAGACTGGGGTGGTGGTCCCCCTATTTAAAAAGGGGGACCGCAGGGTGTGTTTCAACTACAGAGGAATCATACTCTTAAGCCTCCCTGGTAAGGTCTATTCAGGGGTTCTGGAAAGGAGTGTCCGTCGGATAGTTGAATCTCGGATTCAGGAAGAGCAGTGTGGTTTTCGTCCTGGCCGTGGAACACTGGACCAGCTCTATACCCTCAGCAGGATTCTGGAGGGGGCATGGGAGTTTGCCCAACCAGTCTACATGTGCTTTGTGGATCTGGAGAAGGCATTCGACTGTGTCCCCCGAGGTATCCTGTGGGGGGTACTCCGGGAGTATGGAGTACCGGACCCTTTAATAAGGGCTGTCAGGTCTCTGTATGACCGGTGTCAGTGTCTGGTCTGCATTGCCGGCAGTAAGTCGGACTCGTTTCCAGTGAGAGTTGGACTCCGCCAAGGTTGCCCTTTGTCACCGATTCTGTTCATAACTTTTATGGACAGAATTTCTAGGCGCAGCCAAGGTGTTGAGGGGATCCGTTTTGGTGGCCTTAGGATTGCGTCTCTGCTATTTGCGGATGACATGGTCCTATTGGCTTCATCGGGACGTGATCTACAGCTCTCACTGGAGCGGTTCGCAGCCGAGTGTGAAGCGGCCGGGATGAAAATCAGTGCCTCCAAATCCGAGACCATGGTCTTGAACCGGAAAAGGGTAGAGTGCCTTCTCCGGGTTGGGGAGGATGTGCTGCCCCTAGTGGAGGAGTTCAAGTATCTTGGGTCTTGTTCACGAATGAGGGGAGGATGGAGCGGGAGATCGACAGGCGGATTAGTGCAGCGTCTGCTGTGAAGCGGGCGCTGTACCAATCCATTGTGGTGAAGAGAGAGGTGAGCCAAAAGACGAAGCTCTCGATTTACCGGTTGATCTACGTTCCTACCCTCATCTCTGGTCACAAACTTTGGGTCGTGACCGAAAGAACGAGATCCCGGATACAAGTGGCTGAAATGAGTTTTCTCCGTAGTGTGTTTGGGCTCTCCCTTAGAGATAGGGTGAGGAGCTCTATCATCCGGGGAGGACTCAGAGTAGAGCCGCTGCTCCTCCACGTTGAGAGGAGCCAGTTGAGGTGGCTCGGGCATCTGGTCAGGATGCCTCCTGGACGCCTCCCTGGTGAGGTGTTCCGGGGCACGTCCCACCGGGAGGAGGCCCAGGGAAAGACCCAGGACACACTGGAGGGACTATGTCTCCCGGCTGGCCTGGGAACGCCTTGGGATTCCTCCGGAGGAGCTGGCCATAGTGGCCGGGGAGAGGGACGTCTGGGCCTCCCTACTGAAGCTGCTACCCCCGCGACCCGACCCCGGATAAGCGGAAGAAGACGGACGGACGGACAGATCCGCATAACTATGGTAGGAGACATTTGATAGGATTGTGCACAGATGTAGATTGTGAACAGAATTGGTCCTAAGACTGAGCCCTGAGGTACGCCTTTCCTAACCTCAAGAAAGATGGGGTGGATCTATATCCAGTCATCTGAACAAACTGTGCCCTACTTGCCAGGTGATTTGCAACAGTTATTTGGAGGAACCAAAGAACTGTGATCCAAAATGTAAAATGCCTTGAAAACGTCAATACAAAGTGCCAGAAAACGTTTTTTAAAGCCAATACCGCAAAAACTTTTAGGTCAGTCTGAGCCGTGCTGTGCTGCTCCCTAAAAACTTGAATAAAGAAGATTTAGGCTGCTGCTATGTTCTATTGCACTGTTGTAATGAAACGTTAACTACAGTAATTTACCTGGCACATTCATCTGTCAGGTTTACAGAATGTTTGACATAAAATAGAGCTGTTCACTACAAGACAAGGCACTAGAAGCAGATCTCACAACTTTTCAAGATTTCTTGGAAGATTTCTAGGTTTCTGTCATGATGCAGCCTGAAGGCTGCATTCTGAACATTTCTGACCCTGTCTCCAGTGCAGCCCTGATTGGGAACACCTGACAGGCTGCAATCAGCAACGGACTCGCTCCACCTGCTCACCCTGCTACAAAAGCCTACATCAGTTTGTTCTTTGTCACCGGTTCGCCTCTAGTCCTCTGACCATCATGCCTGTCCTGTTCCTGCTCATGTCCTGGTCCTGTTCCTGTCTGTTCCCGTCTGCCAGTTCCTGTACCGCTGCAACCTCCGTCTGGTAAATGACTCTGGCTTTCATCATCCACTTATTGCTGCTTCAATAAACTGTGGAAACCAGCTCTGTGTGTGTGTGTGTGTGTGTGCTGTGTTCTGGGTTCATCCAAGACAAATCCTGACAGAACGAACCGGTCAAAGGATGAACCCGGTCACACACAGAGCTTGGTGCAGGAGCTGGCAGGACTCTGGATTCGTCTCCCCGGGGTCATTGTTGCGACGCCCGCTTCTGGTTCGTCTCGCCTGGGTCGCTGTGCTAAGACGCCTCGCCTCTGGTTCGTCTCACCGGGATCACTGTTCGCAATGCCCCACCTCTGGTTCGTCTCCCCGGGGTCGCTGTTGCGACGCCGCCTCTGGTACATCTCGCCTGGGTCGCTGTTTCTGCGACACCCGCTTCTGGTTCGTCTGGTCCTGGCGCTCTCAAGGGTTCTGCACTCATGGGTTCCGACGCCTTCCCCGCGTCCACTTGGTTCCTGCGCCGACAAGGGATCCTGCTCTCCTGAGTTTCTGCGCCCGTGAGGTTCCTGCGCCCGATGGGTTACAGCTTTTGTTTTGTTTTTTGCCCGCCATCCAGTACCACCCTCCACTCACACAGGCAAGGTGGTTTTGGTCCTCTGGAAGCCGACCTTGAGGGGGGGTAGTGTCATGATGCAGCCTGGAGGCTGCATTCTGAACATTTCTGACCCTGTCTCCAGTGCAGCCCTGATTGGGAACACTTGACAGGCTGCAATCAACCACGGACTCGCTCCACCTGCTCACCCTGCTATAAAAGACTACATCAGTTTGTCCTTTGTCACCGGTTTGTCTCCAGTCCTCTGAACATCATGCCTGTCCTGTTCCTGCTCGTGTCCTGGTCCTGGTCCTGTTCCTGTCTGTTCCCGTCTGCCAGTTCCTGTACGCCTGCAACCTCCGTCTGGTAATGACTCTGGCTTTCATCATCCACTTATTGCTGCTTCAATAAACTCTGCAAACCAGCTCTGGGTGTGTGTGTGTGCTGTGTTCTGGGTTTATCCAAGACAAATCATGACAGTTTCCAATTTTTATGAAAAACCAGGAATTATTTTGCCCTTTTTTCCAAAAATTTACATAAGCATGTCACGAGCAGTATAATAGCATAGCAATATCTCAGCAAAAAGACAGATGTGGTATAGGAAATAACTTTGTATGACTATGTTGTGCTCTTTTAGTGTCAAGCTACAAAGTGGATGTGAAGATTTGGAATAAGGACACGCACTGGGGGTATATAGATATTAAGTTAAGTAATGGTTCTACGGAAGCAAAGGAAGTCATTGAGCAGTAAGACCCATTTTTCATACTTTAACTTGTGCTACTGTAATGTTCTACCATAACCTACTGTTTGGGTGTTTTTCTTATCTGATAACCAGTAAAGCAACGAACTTCAACAAGAGCACAGACACCACACTGCTTGCTCAGTTTGACAGAGACATTGAGCGAGTGAAGACGGTCGTTCTGAAATACCACCCTGGAAGAGCGTGTCACTCCCAACGTAAGCTCCGGATCCTCAAAATCCGTTTCACGCCACTGGATCACAAGGAGAGGTGCGCCACAATAACCCACTCTCACAATTTTAACTGTGTACCATGAAAAACAAATGTTTTACTTTAACTCCAGGTTTACAGCAGCATTTTTCTCTTGCAGGGCTCTGTGTCGGTACGACATTCTTCTTGAGAATAAGAAAGAAGTCGAGGTCGCCCTTTATCCATGTGTAGAAACCCAGCCCTGAAATCAAGCTGAACACGGCATGAAGAACTTTCATGACGAAGAGTCCTCTGGCTCATCGGTGTCTCAAGGACTGGTCAATGAGAAAACATAATGGATGCCAAATAGATTATTTGAAAAGGCACCACCCGGTCAATCACATGATTTCTGGTATTTTACTTTAACAAAAAAAAAAAAAAAAGATTAAATGCATTCTTATTTTAATTAAACAAAATAAAACAAAAGCAGCATCAGAATTGTATTTCTTAACACTGCTCTACTGTTTGATTTTTGTGTCTGCCAGTGCCAGCTTCGCCAGGAATATCTAGCTTTGTCTTGCTACTGACTGACTCTGAATACCAGATAACCTGGTGACAATACGTCAGACAAACAGAACCTTCCAGTACTGTGAAAAACGATTTTACACAGTCCTTTCTGCCTTCCAGCTTATGAAATTATTAACTGTACCTTTCATTTATTTGAATAGACAATTTATTTGTAACAAAACATAAGGAGCAGCTTGCTAATTTCAATATTCTTTACATTAGTTAAAAAAAAACTGTTCATCTTCCATCAAAAGACAAATGTATTATAGTTTTTAATCTAGATAAATGTGCCCAGAAATATATCGCTTCACGGTTTGGAAAATCCCAATCCAGATACTATGGCCCCAAACCCAATTTTAGTCATTTAAGATCAGAGAATGGCTGATTCCGAACCCCAGACTGATACTAAACTCAACACAAAACGTATTGACGTGTGTGTTTTGTCTATTATTAAATTTTAACAATTAATCCAGGAAAAGCGTTCAAAACCTCAACAGTCTGGAACCTTCTCCTAACTCTTCAATCATTATTGGGTACAGGTAAGCCGACGTGTTTGTGTTGGTTGCGCTGACGTTAATGGCATGCCAAAGCTGAAAGTGTTCATTGTGGTTGTGGCCCATTCTGTCCTTTCTACTGCCAAATTCTGAAACTTTGAGGATGGATTTGTCACCGGTTAAATCCTTTAATTTCTCTGCATTGAGTTTTACTCCAGTAATGACGGGGCTTGTTTTCCTATAAGGGAGATGCTGCCATACATCATCACACTACATTCACCAAAAGCTGTTTGCCATCTATCGCTCTCTCTCTCTCTGGTGAGCAGCCGTCAGAATATATATCCCATTCTGTACATTTGTGCTTTTGAGGTCTTTTACCAGATGGGAGTGAAGAAAAATATGATATAGCAGGTTTCTTGAATGGTCCTGGCTTTCCTTTGGAGTCTGCAGATGTAAATGTCTATCAGAGAGGTCAGCAGAACCCAAATAATTGTAGTTCTTTACTCTCTCAACCTCCTCGCCAAGTCTTGAGAGGGGAGTATGTGTGGAGCACTTAGTTTTTCTCAAGTCTATACTTAGTTCTTAGCCAGACCCATTGTTAAAACAAAGAAATAATCAAAGTAAACATGCATTAAAGTTAATAAAAATCAAACGTGTGAATATGTATGAACACCCAGTAGCATTTGTATCCCACTTTACTTTCTCTGTGTCTCTTATCCATTTTCTTGACAGGATCATATTTTGTCCCAGCAGGAGTTTCAGATGTTATTGTGTCATTTTTTTGATTATTTTTTTATTAAAGAGTCTTGGTGAGTAACATCAAACATATTTTTATTAAAACGTATGCATAAGGAGATCAAAGACATTACAAAACGTGTCAGTGGGTCTGGTCTGGATAACAAAGGTGTATGGAACAACACCTCCCCCTCTTATAGAGGGGGAGGGGGGCTGTGATAAGTTGTTTAAAAAAAAACCTCTTATCCATACTGCCCCTGTTCTGATATATCCCATTAAAAAAAGTTATTTTGTTTTGTAATACACTGTAGTTACTATTCTTCTTGTCTGTCTGTTTTGTTGTGCTGGAATATAAGTGAAGTTCCTTGTCTGTATACCCCCAAACCTGGCAAATAAAGTTGATTCTGGTTATTCTTGAAAGCGGTACCCAGCAGCACCGACCTGTACTGCAGCCTTGTTTTGTCAACAGACAAAGAGGAGAAATGACTCCTACCCTAAAACGAATTGCCAAGCCAAGTTAATTATAATGCTGCAGCTTAACGCGTTTAAATCTATGCATCCAGCACATAAAACAAAGTATAACATTTCCGTTACAACAATCTCTGGATCTAGCTACGAAACAGGGTTAACTGGCTTGAAAAGGCCTCTTCAGTGCTCTGACAGCCTGTCACTTAAAACATGCATAGCATTCAAACCTGTTATTAAAGACGTACAAACCCGCTGTCTTCATTAAAACCTACCCTTGCTCCCAGACTGCTAAAATGTTAAGCTAATAGCAGCACGTTTACTGTCTATTTTAATATGTCTGGTTGATCATTTGATCGGCCTAATGCAGATTCATTCAGTCTTGTGTGGACAAAATCAGAGGAAAAAGCTGTTCTCATTTGCTTTGAAGGCTGTGAGGTTTAATGACTAGTGCCTCAACTAGATCTCCCCCAGACATCGAAGAGTGTCTTACCTCGGCAGGCCCACCCTAGTACAGGCATGCAGGAAGCTGCAGCAGCCAAAACAGTCTCTTTCACAGTGAAAATTATTGTAAATGGAGCACATACTATGATACAGTTTTGCAAGCCATGCCGAGACATCGGGGCTGGAATTTAAAATACTGGCTGGTCAAAGCGCAGCGATGCGGCAATCTGGGAGTTGATTTCAGTCATGGAGTCTGACACTGACCCACTAAAGATGCCCTGATTGGACCCCTGTGCTGACTCTCGGGATTGAATCGAAACATTTCAGCAACTCAGTTGGTGTTGTAGGCGCTTCTTTGTAAACTCATTCAACATTCCAACAGCAAACTGAATCAATAAACCACCTCACGGATACTTTTAACAGTCTGCTCCTTTTCCCACCACTTAAGCGACATGAAAAGATTGTTTTCATATTCAGTTTCTTCAAAAAAAGATGTTTGCAAAACAGCCCTTGATAGATCATTTCGACATGTGCTTCTTCATCCGCTGGATTTCCATCTTAAGGACAAAATATGAGATATTATTACTTCGAATCTGATCTCAGTTTCACCAGAGGAAATAATCTGCATTGTACCATGTACCTCTACCTGTAAAGTTAGGTGAATCCTCTTTGTGTATAGTGCCACTTTAGAGACTTAAAATGATCCATGGTTTTCACAAGTTCTGTTACAAACATAAATCTGAAAAGTGTGGCATGCATTTCCATTGAGCCCCCACTCTATACCCCTTTTTAAAATCCAGAGCAACTATGGTGTAGGCAGGAAATTGTTGTTATAATAGAAAAAAGGCTTGAAAACATCAGCCTATGTGTGTAATTAATTTCAAAAATGTGTTTCACTCGGTGAACTGAGTTACTTAAATTAATTAACTTCTCTGCAGCCCGGCAGTATGGCTGCATGAAGCTCACCCAACTACAAAAAAATAAAAAAAACAGTCCAAACTCAACCTCTCTTGGAGATTGAGTTTGGAGGTTGAACTTGCCTTACTCATTATAGGTGATTGGTTGTGGCTGACTTTCTTGGAGCCTCTCTTCAAGATTGCCACTTGCCCTTCAGATCCCAAGGTTTTATTTTTTTTCTAATCTGTCTTGAATATCTGCAACGTTGCCTTCTGGTTGTTCACGCAAATCACTTTGTCTCTTTTAGTTACCATTTAGAGACAGATATCTAACCTAAAATAAGTGGTTAGGTAGATCAGTCAACAGATGTGTAGCTTGTTCTCTATGTAGATTAATATTGTCTGTGTGGAGAAGGTGGCTGATGATTTATTCAGCTTTAAAACTGGTATCTATAGCCTGTCTTTTGTATGAGGTTCAGATCTATGAAAGAAACTAGCTGGGACAGATCATCACCTTGATCAGAGGAGCTGGCAGGATCCTGAAACATTAGCGACTGAGTCCAGTCTGGACATAGTTGGCTTTTCATGGTATCATTTGAAGTCATTTTAAAATAAAGTGGAATGGAAAGGGTAGTAGCACTCCTCTGAATTTTAGGTTGGGTTATTTAACGATTGGGCGTAATTATTTAACTCTGTATTTTTTTACCATTAACGGCCAGAGCAAAGGGTTCAAAGCAGATGAAATTCAGGGCTGATGAAAAAGCAGTTTGTTGAAATAATTCCTACAACATTTTCTGATCTTCTCTAGAAGTTAGCATAAACAGAGTTGGTGCTCATTCCGCTTGACAAAGGTTAACTTTAAACTCACAGAAGCTCATTTAGTGGCTCATAAATGTGGTTAAATTGTTGTACCTAAAACCATATCATCCTCAGCTTTTATGCATATAGCATCAGCCCAACATACATAGATAATTAGATGATCACCAGGATGATGCTTGATGTATCTTAGGTCCTGATTCAGTATTTTCTTTAATTATTCCTCCTTATCTCTGAGGTTTTAGGCTCAACTCTTCTTTGGGACTGTTCCTCACTTTGTGCCTTGCTCATGGTCAAAGCACACAATGCCCAATACGCTGAGTTCAGTTAAATTTTTTATGTTAATTATTCCCTCATTTGTGAGCAAGTCCCCGAGATACATTTTGACATTTGACATTCGATCAAGAAAACAACCCCTATGGAGAAAAAAAATCTGCCGTCATCACTCCATAGGAAGTTTTCAGATTAATTCAATCTGAAGTAGATTATATAAAGTATAAACATATGACCGAAAGAAACTCCTTTTTACTACCACTGATAATATTGGTTTGCAGTATAACGTAAAAGACCCAGTGAGATATATATATATATATATTTTTATTTTTATTTTTATATAATTTTTAAGGAAAAGATCCTTCTTCTGAGCTGTTAAAAGTGATCTTTTCCCAACTTCAGGAGAGCAAACAGTGCAAGCAATCACCAAAATGTATCAGTGTGATTTAAACACTTTGTAAATTAACAAAACCCCAAAATGATTCTTTCAGCACAGACAATCTTTTATAACCTGGCAAGCCAGGTTGATAATGTGCAGCACTCTACGTTCTGCACATTATTGTGTGTTTGTGAACGCACAAATACTGTGAGAATTCAGCTGGCAGGTAAGGTTGAATCTTTCAACGACTAAATTAGAAAGACAGAATCTGAGTCTGTCTTTTTTTTTTTACAAAGCCCTTGTCTATAAGCAATTGTTAAATCCCATTCAAACTATTGTGTGCCTGTTTTTAATTCCTATCCTGTATGACGTCTGTCTGTAAATAGTTCTCCTCTCTCTGCACAAGACTGTTATGTTGCACAATAAGAGAAGTTGTATTTTAATTTATTTGGTTATATCTTTTAGTTTCATTATTTGCACACAAGAGGGCAGTGTAGCGCCAGCAGCAGTAGGCCTTTGTCTTCAGGTAGGTTTCATTATGTAGAGACAGCTGTTTGCTTTTGTTTGCTTGTTGTTTGCCGTCTTTGGCAGCCAACCACAGAGATGCTTTCGGTATGTTTTACATACCTTTTGTAACTTATTAAAAGGCATATAAATGTATTCCTTTTAATTAGCAATTGTTTCTGCATACATTAAATGGTTTGCATAAAGATGAATTTAAAAAGATGTAAATATTTAATAGCTTTATTATTATTAAATGTGTTTACTGACACATCGATTGGATTTTGGATTTATTCAACTTTGTTTGTTGTCCGAGGTTGCCAACCACGAAGAAACAAAAGGCAATAAAGACACAAAAAATAAGTGTTGTCTAGCATTGGGTGTCAGGCCTTGCCAGGTTTAGGCAGTTGAAAAAAACTCTGTACCAAACATGATATGTGATTTTCTATAACTAAGTTAGGCTGCCACAGACTGACGGCTCGACTAGATGCAGAAAAATAACTTTCCTCTAGGCTCTGTTGATATTGAGAGAATCTATAATACCCTGATTTTACAGTTAGTGGAGATGAAGCAGGTCATTTGAATTGCAGCATTGAACATGTTTTGTATATATTTAGAGTCTTTTAGGTGTATTTTTTTTTTTTTTTTTTTTGATTTAATTAGCTATAGAACCTAGAAAAGCCAAGATGTCGTAATCCTTGGGTATTTGCATTTTGATTTTCTGTCGCAAATACATTTGGACTGATTAGGTTTCCTGGATTGCGCTTTTAGCTTAATCCTTAAGTGTTTATTTTCACTTCTGTATATTATTTAGTGAATTCTGTTCTTAGTTCATTCTAGATATTTTTTTGTATCATGTTCTGTTAGATCTCTTCCCTCGTTTCCACCCTCTTGCTCAGCTCTCTGCTGTCAGCTGTTGCTCCTCCTTACTCATCTGATTACTTACACCTGCTCTCCTTGCCTTCACCTCTCACTCCCTCTGTATGTACACTGTCTGGTCATCTCCCTTCATTTGCTGGTGCCTCCATATTACGCGACATCCTGCACATTCCTCAGATCATTGTTAGTCCTCTTTCTAGCCCTCCTGCTGTTGTAAGTTTAGTTTTGTCTTATTTATTAAACCTTCAAACTCACAAAGCGTATCCTGTCTGCACGTTAAGTTAGGGTTAGTTAACTCTGACCATAGCTGTGTCCAGGGTTAAGGTCAGCTGTGGCCTTGAAATTATGCTGGAGGAGGTTGCAGCCAAAAAAAAAAAAAAAATACTCTGCAGAGTTTAACTGTAAAATAAAATGGAAGCATAACTGAAGCATCTGTGGATAGCTGTAAGTGTGCGTCTCCCAGAGGGTTAAGCAAGGTCCAGCCAAGTGAAATAATTAAGCACTTTTCCGGCTAACATGTTTGAACAATTATGTACAATGACCAGCCATTCACTCCAATAACTAGAAGTGTTTTCAGATTTTGGACATTTTACCCAAGTTACCATGAATCTTTGCATCACATTTATAGTTGATGGAGAAGGTTCCACGAAGAGCGTTCATCTCCCCTGATTAAAATGTAGCAGAAGAAGAGCAACAAAGCTGTTCAAATATCTATTATATTTCGGGCTGTATGATTGTCATGATTTGTCTTGGATGAACCCAGAACACAGCACACACACATAGCTGGTTTCCAGAGTTTATTGAAGCTGCAAGAAGTGGTTGATAAAAGCCAGAGTCATTTACCAGACGGAGGGACCAGGACCAGGACCAGGACCAGGACCAGGCATGATGTTCAGAGGACTGGAGACGAATGGTGGGGGAAAAAAGCCTTCCAAACCAGCCAGGTCCATGTAATGCAACCATTTCCCTAAATTTATGTTGTGGATTTAAACATTTATGGTTGATGGGAATGGGGCGACTTACGGAAGTCCTAGATTGATCTTCTCATAAACAGTGATTTGCTTTGAGTTGTCTTCTATGTTCCCATTGAGCTATTTATGAAGGCTCTCATTGTCCTGTTGTTGTTGGACAGATTCAAGACCTCCAGGATTCATGTGTTTAGCATAGCATTATGTGTTTTCCTATAGTCAATCCAGCAGCGGTGGTTCTCTACTCAGCCTCGGGCGCTTTGGTATAACCTAACGGCAAAAAAAGGAACATTTGAAGGTTTTTTGCCGTCACATATTAATTTATTAATATCTTAATTTAGTTTTGACCTGTTTAGTAAAATCGTTTAGTTCAGGTTTGATCGATTGATTGATCGTTAAGGGTAAGCAGAAACCTTACTAAAACCCCTAAAGTTAGACTAAACAGCGTTTTTATCACCTTTAGTTAAGGCTTGGTTACTGGTTTTTGTCGAAGCATTTGAGACTTGTCATGGTTGAGTTTTGGTTTGGCTTTGTTTATCTGTTATTTTCATTTTTTCATCTCTTTTGGGTTAGGTTTGACTTTATTTATTGTTAGTTTTCAGTCATCAGTTATTTTCTGTCATTTTTCACTTCACCTCCTCAGCAGTCAGTCACACCTGATATCATTTACCAGTCAATTAGCCAGACCCTGTTTCCACCTGTGAAGTGTTCTATTTAAACCTGCCTCTGCCTTCAGTTCAGCACTGGGCCGTCATCATTCCACACCTCTCCATGCCAGTCCCTGTTTTTGCCTTGGAAGATTTGTTTTTCTTGTTTAAGGTTAGTCCTGCCAGTTTTCTTTAGACTCTTACTTTGCTGTTTGTCCCTGGAGAAGTTCTGCTCTGTGTCCTGGTGTCTGCAGAGAACTGCTAACTGGACTAGCCATCCTGGAAAGGCTCTGCTCTGTGCTCTGGTGTCTCCTAAGTTCTGCTAACCTGACTAGCCGCCCTGAAGAAGCTCAGCTCTGTGCCCTGGTGTCTCCTAAGTTCTGCTAACCTGACTAGCCGCCCTGGAGAAGCTCAGCTCTGTGCCCTGGTGTCTCTCAAGTTCTGCTAACCTGACTAGCCGCCCTGGAGAAGCTCAGCTCTGTGCCCTGGTGTCTCTCAAGTTCTGCTAACCTGACTAGCCGCCCTGGAGAAGCTCAGCTCTGTGCCCTGGTGTCTGCAAACGAACTGCTAACCTGCTGTGGCTACTGGGGCTGCTAGCTGAGCAGTTCTGAGCATTCCCGGCTGCCTGGATAGTCGTCAGCTCCTGCCATCACATTCATCCCTGACCTTCTGCAGTCCTGAACCTCCGGTCTTCATCACTCACCACCCAGTATACTTCCTTCAATAAAAACTCAAAACTTTTAGTCCCGTGTGTGCGTCCTGAGTTCATCGGTAAACAAAACCCTGACAAGACTTTTAACCAGAGGCAAAGAAATGCAGTCTGAATCTCCATGAAAGCAGTTTTGCTGCTTTTCAAATTCGCTAAATAGTGTTTCTTGTTTTCGTTGCAACAACCTGTTTGAAACAGGGTCTTTGCATTTGGATAGATCATACAGTCACATCAACATTATAGAGATTGGAATGAAATATTTATAATGAGTTCTGTCGCTATTGTTATAAGAATTATTATTCTGAAGTCACTATGGCCTCACACCACTCGGACAGAGGAGGCCTGGAGACCTGATGTCTGTGTATAAGATCCACTGTTTGCTGATTGCAAGGCCAAATGCTGCAGCTGCTGAGGGATACTGATTGTTTGTGTGGATGTTCTCTGATGTCAAAACTCATATTTGAAAAATAATTTCCCGTGCTTAATCGCATACATTTGCAATATGTTGGGGCAACAGTGGCGCAGGAGTTTGTCGTGTAACCGCGGGTTTGCAAGTTTGAACCCCCACTCCGACCGTTTCAGTTGTATTCTTGGGAAAGACAATGCACCCGCCTTGCTTCTGTCAGTCTGCCCCCAAGGCAGCTTTGGTTTTAACTCATCACTATCAGCGTGTGAATGAGCGAGTAAATGGCAGAATGGTTGTAGAGTACAACGCTTTGGGGGTTTTACTTGATAGAAGCGCTGTACAAGTGCAGGCCAAATACCGTATTGACACTATGATATTGTCTGATAAACACAAAATTTACAAGAAATGTGATTAAACTGCGGTGTTTTAAACTATGACAAAATTAACTTTTGCAATGTTTCAGGCCAGAAAGTAGCTGTGGAAACCTGAACATTTTCCCGACACTTCCACCCCCGCTGCGCTTACTGTCAGATCACCTCCGGCACGTCGTGGGCAGGTGAGCTGACTGGCAACACACCGGTGACGAAGATTTCCGAAAATGTTGGAGCACTTTTACAATATAAGCATAATCTTGAAAAACTGGTATTTCAGGTTTACACAGCTATATTGTAAACACTTCCAGTATTTCTTCCGGGCTTTATTCTGGTCTTCGACATTAAGAAATCACTATAACCTAAGCAGTGTATTGCAGTGTTTTTGGGGAATCAGCGTTTAGACCTCATCTGCTTGCTGGGAGCATCCCGTCTGGATCCCTAAGCTACTTTACATATTTCCTTCTTATGTTTTCATGTTATTAATCATGTAATTCTGCCTTTGCAGTTCGGCAAGACTTACTACTTAAGACACTGAAGCTCTTTATCTTTGTGAAGTATTTATGTCTGATTCATCAAACAACCAGCAGATCGCAGTATAACTTCTTACCAAGTCCTGTATTCTATAATATTGAATATACATCCCATTAATAGTAACAGCAACTTTGCTATTTTTTCCTGGCCACACACATGGCCAAAAAATAGACTGGCGACATGTCCAGGGTGTACCCGCCTCTCGCCCATTGACAGCTGGAAATAGGCACCAGCACTCCTCACAACCCCAATAGGGATAAGCGTGTTTGGAAAATGGATGGATGGATAATAACAATAAACTAATGAGATTAAACTGATCTGCACAAGTCTCCACCTCTTTCAAATACTTCATTTTTTGCATGGACTCAACCTAAATATTTTAGGTTATCAAGCTATTGTTATCTAACAGTTTACAGCACTTATTTAAAATAAGTATAAACAAGTTAATGAGAACTGAGTTCTGCTCACTTGAAGTTTTTATTTAAACTGAATGTTGTGGTTTACAGAGTGTACCCCCCTCCCACACACACACACACACACACACACACACACACACACACACACTTCTTCTAACTCTGATTCATTGTTTTCCACACAAGTTTTTCTTGTAACTACCAGTAGAGCAAGCTGTGAGAACAACACTTTAAAGTAATTAAATACAATATGATACTGGTGGAATGAGCTTCTGCTTTATTATTTATTTGCTTTTTATTTACAGCAAGGTCACCAACATGGTGCCCACAAGCAACAGGTAGTCCCCCAGGACCCTATGTGGTGCCCTCAAGCTTGTTCAAAAAAGTAGCACAACCCTCCAGTGAACTGCATCTATAGTGTTATTTTAATCAGGTGTTCTTCCTTCTTAATCATACTTGTATTTACATAGATTTAAAAATGGCAAAAGCATTAAAAACATGTTCACATTAATGTAAAGTTAAGGTGATCATGGACTCTTGTAGTTCAAAAGTCAGTACAGGCAGCCCTTCACCTGCCCCCGCTCATCCTCAAGACCTTCTACAGAAGCACCATAGAGAGCATTCTGTCCAGCTGTCCCTCTGTGTGGTGTGGAGGCTGCAGTGCCTCCGACTGGAAGAACGTGAGGAGAGTGGTGAGGACAGCAGAAGGGATCATCGGGGCTCCTCTTCCCTCCATCAAGGACATTTCATCACAGCACTGTGTGTCCCGACCCTGTAACATCATCGGGGACCCCTCACACCCCCACCATTGACTGTTCTCCCTACTGCCTTCTGGGAAGAGGTTCCGCAGCTTCAGCTGCAGGTCTACCAGGTTCTGCAAAAGCTTTTTCCCTGTTGCCATCAGACTGTTGAACTGCCGAAACTGCTGAAGCCGCAAAATGGACTCTGTACTACATTCGCATATTGCACATTTGCACATATGCCATCAGACCGTTGAACTGTTGAAGCCAAAAATTGACTCTGAACTACTGAAGCCACAAAATGGACACTGTTTCACATTCGTATATCTGCACATTTACACATTTGCACATATGCTTCAGACTGCTGAACTGCTGTAGCCACAAATGGACTCTGTACCACATTTGTATATTGCACATTAACTGCTGAACTGCTGAAACCACAAAATAGACTCTAAACTGCTGAAGCCACAAAATGGACTCTGTACCACATTCTCATAGTGCACATTTGCACATATGCCTTCAGACTGTTGAACTGCTGAAGCCACAAATGGACTGTACCACATTCGTAGACTACACAGTTTTTAATAATACTCAGCTATACACTGTGAAATCGCACACTGTCTATTTCCCCTGCATTGTTTACATTGTTTACATTTCAATTGTTTAGATAAATCACCGCTGCACCTTATCCTGTAATTTACTGCAACTCACTGTGATTTTTCAAGCTGTATGCAAACGAAATTTCGTTCTGTACGCACTCTGTGCATACAAAATGACAAATAAAGTTGTCTAAGTCTAAGTTCATGTGACACAGTACCGATGAAGTAGCTCTTAGTTTCAAAAAGGTTGGTGACCCCTGTTTTACAGTTTTCACTTTCTGTTGGTGAAGATTCTCAGTCATCCAGCTCATGATCAATCCAAAAAAGATTAAAAATAAAACAACTGCACATCTATGTTGAAGATGTTTTGCTGCCCATCCAGGAAGCTTTGTCAATTCAAAATGTCGGAGTAGGAGTAGTGTGGAGATCCAAGCTTTACAGACCGGCAGGCGAGGTTTCATTAGAGCTTAGATTCACATGTAGATTCACCCGGAACTGATCGCCACAACGATGGAGAGTCGTTAGAACTCTCCATTGTTGTGCAGGTCTACAAAGCTTGGAGCTCCACACTACTCTAGACATTTTGAATTGAGAAATCTTCCTGGATGGGCAGCAAAACATGTTCAGCTTCAGAATGGAAGTACAGCTGTTTTATTATTAACCTTTTTTGGAGTTTTCACTTTCTTACTTTGCTTTGCAGGAACTAAAATCGGTTTTATAAATACTTTTTATGTAGACTTTTGTCGGTTATTTGGTTAGGTTTCACCTTACATTGAAAAACATAAAACAAGTCGAAGAACCAGTTTAAAGCGGGACCAACGTCACAGGTTTTTTTCTTTTCTTCCTACACCTACCTACAACGGTAATAACTCCTAGAAAGGGGTGTGGTCATCCTTGTGACAGCTTGCAGTGCGGGAGTAATGTTTTGCTGTTCTTCCTGTATACTTCCTGGAGTGAACGCCTCCCAAATATGTGGCGATCCAAACACAGGAGCGCTGTAGACCTTTGACACAGCAAGCCACAGAACACATCACAACACAGCTAAAGGTAAGGATCAAAAACAACAGATCTCATGAAGGATTAATCCAGTGAGAGCAGGGAGCATTCAGTCAGTGTGTGACGTCTGTTGGAGCTGAGAAAACCAACGGTAGAAAGGTCAAGGTGTTGTGTTTTGGCCGACAAAGATCGAATGTGTCCGTTTCTCCGTCGTGGCTGTGGTTATTGCTGTTGTGAGACAGGAAATTAAACTTGTTTCTGGTTTGTAGTTTGCCTAACCCGCACCTCCTCTGTAAATAAGTATTTTTTTCTGTTCTGATCTTTCCCTACATGAAGGAGTAGGTAGATAAGAAAGCTCTGCACTCATTAACAGCCACTTAAAGACCAATAGAGTTTTTATGATATAGCAAAGACCCAATTCAGCCTAAGTAGTTTTTATCTGCTCACTTTAACATTGATGTTTCTGTCTACAGTTAACTCGCTGCAGTTCAAGATGTTTTTGTGGCCGTATCTCGCACCTTTTCTGCTGATAACAGCTCACCTCTGCAAAGGTAGGCAACATGACACTTAGAAAAGAGAAACGCATGTCTGTCACATGGTTGTCTGTGTATGATATTCAAACACAAACCTAAGAGGATGCTGACTTCTGACCTTAGGTGTATCACAAGTGCAGCCGCACAAACAGCCCGGCCGCAGCTGTGGAACTGAGATTTCTTGAGAAAAGCAACACATTTATAGTAAACGACCTTGCTTTGTGGTTGTACAGCTCACCGTTCTGGGAACTGTGTGAAAGGAGCCTGACTCCTGTTGTGCAAGAGACTAGCTGATGATTTGTCGAACGTTTCCAGCTGTACTGCCTCAGCAAGTAATAAGAGGCAAGTTCCTTTGCAAAGCTCAGGAGGAAACCCACTAATACAAATTTTTTCACCATCACTTTTGAAGCCCATATTTTGGTAAGCTTTAGTTGACAATTTTAAGAAAGACGAGAGCTTGGTGGAGGAACTGCGCAATCGAGCGCCTGAGTAGACATTTGGATTCAATTGCCTAGCGCGTTTTAGATCCGCCCCAACTTTAAGATACCCGATTGAAAAGTCATCAGTCGTTGATTGAAGCGAGGTGTTTTTGAAGCAGAGATGCATCCAAAGCATCTAGACCAGTTTTTCCTCAAGGCGAGAAACACAGCTCTTGACGCCTGAAACTATTTATGAAATAGTTTGTCACATTACAACCACAAATTTCTCCTTTTTTTTCCCTTTATACTGTGATCTACGATTACTAAACACAAAGTAGTGCATCTTTGTGAAATGGGGCTAAAGAGATGCATGATTGAGGAGTTTTACAACAAAAAAGGCCTAACTATTTTCTAATTAAACCATAACTATACACAATAAACACTTTCTAAATGTACAAATGATAAATTGTAAATCACTGTTCTAGTTCTAGGCCTAACTAGTGAGAGGTACAGTTACAGGACACACACATTTTAGTGCACCTGAATCACAAAAAATAAAAAAATAAACTACACAACCTCTCATGAAGAATGCTGACCAAACTCAAAGTGAGCATCTTTTTTTTTATTTTCTCCACTAGCCCTTCCGGTTCCGAATAGATGTGAGAAATTCACAGACCTAAAACTCCATCACTCCATCATCGGCACAAGACTCAGAGTCAGGCTGTTGCTCTACACCAGAGATGACGACAGCTGTGGCGCCCTCCTGTCCCACACCAACCTGACCGCGCATCCCCAGTTCAACATGTCCAAACCAACCACCTTCGTCGTCCACGGATATCGGCTCACCGGATCTCCCCCTTTTGGTTGGGCGACCTCACAAAGAGACTGCTGGCCAAAGAAGACATGAATGTTGTAATAGTGGACTGGAACTATGGAGCTGCTACTCTTAATTACCTTAAGGCAGTGAAAAATGCATACAAAGTGGCAGAGAACCTCACTGCTTTCATTAAAATGATGCAGGTGCAAAGTGTCTTTTATCCTCTGTAACCAAATATCATGTGCCAAGAGAACAATGTCCCTGACAACTTTGTGCAACTAAAAAAAAAAAACTAAAAACGTTGTTTCAGGATCACGGTGCTTCTCTGAGCTCGCTGCACATGATTGGAGTCAGCCTGGGAGCCCACATTTCCGGTTTCGTGGGAGCTAATCTGAACAGCTCGATCGGAAGAATAACAGGTACGTTCTGCATGTTGGAACATGATTTTGTGTCAGTGTGATTCAAAGTGCATAGACTTGAAAGACTAAATTCTCTGAAGCCAGAATTGTTATTTTAAATTCAAGTGAATATAGATGTAAATGTCCTTGTCCTAAATGTCCTTCTGTAATGCATGTTTTTGAGAATATTATCAGACTTAAGAATGATTGAGGGATTGGTGGCCTACTCATTAGAGAGCAGGGCACTCGCATCCTGGAGAGACCTTAAGCCCCAGAATGATTGATTAAATGCCGGTGACAAACTTTATTCTTAAGAGCAGTGGTGGCCTAGTGGTTAGAGCGTTGCACATGTCTCCCAGAGGTTCTGGGTTCAACTCCCACAGACTATCTTTCTGAGTCCTAGCCCATGACCCTTAGCACCAGAATGCTCTTTGGGTGCTGCACAGTGGTAGCCTGCTGCTCATCAAGGGGGTGGATTAAATGCAGAGAACTCATTTTGTTGAAATGACAATAAAGAGGATTATTATTCAGAATGAAGTCCAGATAAGTAGGTAGCTGTTTTGAGGAAATTCCTGGGAGGGGATGCATACGTTTGTGGAAGAACAGCCTGTTTTACCCTAATATAATTCTCATGTATTGCAAAGTTTTTTCATCCTGTCAATTTTTGGGTTTAAACATCAACTGACCTGTTTATCTGATCTGTACTGATGTTATATTTGCAGCTCTGGATCCCGCTGGGCCCAGTTTCACTGGCAACCCTCCAAAAGACCGACTGGACCCCACAGACGCTCAGTTTGTCGACGTGCTGCACACAGACATCGATTGTCAGCTGGTTTGATTGTGGCTTTAAAGTACAAATTGATGTTGTTGTTTTTTTTAAAAAGATGTGTGTTTGTAGCGATTATTGTATGTCTTGTTTGTTTTCAGTTCTGGGATACAGGGCACCACTGGGTCATGTTGATTTCTATGCCAACGGGGGAACAGACCAGCCTGGCTGTGCAAAGACTTTGTTTTCCGGTAAGGTTGGAGGAATGAGTCAACTTGTGTTGCTGTCTAATGAGCTGTAATTTTTTACATTATGATATTCCATATTATACAGGATCCTCCTATTTTAAATGCGACCACCAGAGGGCAGTGTTTCTTTTTCTGGACACTATAAATGAGACGTGCAGCAGCCCGGCGTTCCCCTGTTCCTCCTTTGCGGATTTTCAGGATGGAAAATGCACAAGCTGCGACTCATTTGGCGATGCTGGATGTCCTATTTTTGGTTGGTGTTGTCATTGATTACATTATTACCCAAATACTTCTTATTCTAGTTCCTTGTACTTGTGCAGTCTTATTCAATAACTTAGAACATGTATTTCTAAGAGGCTTGTTTGTCAAATTAAAAGCCCCGCTTGAATAAAGCTACCTTTAAGCTTGTATAAACATACTTTTCATTAAGTTCCCATTTCTGCATGAAAATCTTTGCTTTTATTGTTGGTCTTATGCAACATTATAATCCTAATTGTTGTGTTTTAATTAGCTGGAGGTGGAGAAAAATCATAATTAACAGAAATAATGGTTTTAAAGCATCATCAGTCTGTGTTAATCAATATAATGTGTTTCCCTTAGTGAACTGAGTTGCTGCAATAAATGAACATTTCAATAATATTCTAATTTATTAAATATAACTGTATAATGATACACAATGGTGTGTGTGTGGGTGTGGGTGTGTGTGTGTGTGGGTGTATGTGTGTAGACCTTTCTTAACATTCAGACTCATGTACATGCGTGTACTCCAATCAGGTTATGATATCATCCAGAGAAAGGATATACTGATTCAACAGAAGCAAACAAAGTACTACTTCACCACAAATGCAGAGTCTCCATTTTGCGGTAAGTAAGCTCTATTTTGCTGAGGTCATCACACTCTGTGTTTGGGTTTTGATTTTTCTTGCTCTTTCAGTATTTCCTTGTTGTTCAATTAGGCCTTGCCGTATCTGTCATGTTTTGTAGAAGTGACTCAAGTTCACAAAGGGGCTGTGGCAAACACAGAGCTTTTAATAATGAAGAAAATAAGAACTTACAGGTTGGTCTTGCACGTGGAGAACAGTCCAAGAAGCCCATGACATGAAACGGGCAGTCAAACAGAATCCAGAGCAGAACAACAGAGGAATCCAGCAGAGAACCAGTGAGTTTAAATAAATAAGCAGGTGAAGCTAAATGACAAGCATTTCAGAAGAGCAATCAGTGTAGATTTGGCACAGCTGTGACAGAAGGAAAGCAGAGAAGCTGAGGGAGAGAGACTGACACAAAAGGAGCTGGGCTGACACACAAAGGGACCTTCAACCAAGGGGAAATGTTAACCAGAGAAGAAACCGAAATGGTACTTAATGTGCAAAGAACCGAACACAAGGCAATGAACACAAAAGCATGAACTAATATGGCAAGACCAAGACGAAAGGAACATACATAAACAAGGAAATGCTAAAAAAACACAAATGAAACCCCAAACCCAGACAACTATTTTAATCTATTTAGTAAAAAAGGATACCCAGGTATCAGTTATAGAGTGATATATTTAAAGTGTTTATTTTCCTTCCTTTTTATAATCATCTGTTACAGCGAATGAGGTCTATCTCATAAAAAAACAATTGTACCTGCCTGATTTTGTTTGTGTTTCCACCTAGTGGTAGTACATTGATTTTCATCAACAACAGAAAACCATCTTTACTCTGTCTGCACCTGTGTATTCAGCCTTTTATTCCTTGAAGAAACAAATTAAAGAAAACATAAGATTTTAGTTGTTCATATGTTCTCATTTAGAATTTCATGCCATAGGATCTCCAGCAAGCTAAAGCAAACATAATTCAAGCCAATTTAGCACTTTACGTAATTTCCTTTTTACTGAGTGAGGATTTTCTGCAGAATAGATTTGTTTGTATTTTTCAAAGAAAGGGACAACAGAAAAACTAAACATAAATATAAATAAAGGATAATTGAAGGACAAGAAAAAAATTATTAATTAAGTAAAATAAATTAGTAGAAACAGAGCCTTGTAAACCAGAGTCATCCAGTGTGTTTATTGGTTCACATTCAAGGAAGACATGCCACCATTAGTGTACAGTTCACAGTGGTGGGTGAGGCTACAACCGCCAATAAATCTCAAAGCACAGTAAAGGACAGTAGGCAACTGGTTGCAGCACACATATACACACCATTGCCATAATCAAGCACAGGCAGAAAAGTGGCTGTTATCAGAAGCTTCAGTAAAAGAAACCTAGCTTCAACCTTGATTTAGAGATGAAATGTTTTTCTTCCGCTTATCCGGGGTCGGGTCGCGGGGGTAGCAGCTTCAGTAGGGAGGCCCAGACGTCCCTCTCCCCAGCCACTTGGGCCAGCTCCTCCGGGGGTATTCCAAGGCGTTCCCAGGCCAGCCGGGAGACATAGTCCCTCCAGCTTGTCCTGGGTCTTCCCCTGGGCCTCCTCCCCGTGGGACGTGCCCGGAACACCTCACCTGGGAGGCGTCCAGGAGGCATCCTGACCAGATGCCCGAGCCACCTCAACTGGCTTCTCTCGACGTGGAGGAGCAGCGGCTCTACTCTGAGTCCTCCCTGGATGACTGAGCTCCTCACCCTATCTCTAAGGGAGAGCCCAGACACACTACAGAGAAAACTCATTTCAGCCACTTGTATCCGGGATCTCGTTCTTTCGGTCACGACCCAAAGTTCGTGACCATAGATGAGGGTAGGAACGTAGATCGACCGGTAAATCGAGAGCTTCGCCTTTTGGCTCAGCTCTCTCTTCACCACAATGGATCGGTACAGCGCCCGCTTCACAGCAGACGCTGCACCAATCCGCCTGTCGATCTCCCGCTCCATCTTCCCCTCATTCGTGAACAAGACCCCAAGATACTTGAACTCCTCCACTAGGGGCAGCACATCCTCCCCAACCCGGAGAAGGCACTCTACCCTTTTCCGGTTCAAGACCATGGTCTCGGATTTGGAGGCACTGATTTTCATCCCAGCCGCTTCGCACTCGGCTGCGAACCGCTCCAGTGAGAGCTGTAGATCACGCCCTGATGAAGCCAATAGGACCACGTCATCTGCGAATAGCAGAGACGCAATCCTAAGGCCACCAAAACGGATCCCCTCAACACCTTGGCTGCGCCTAGAAATTCTGTCCATAAAAGTTATGAACAGAATCGGTGACAAAGGGCAACCTTGGCGGAGTCCAACTCTCACCGGAAACGAGTCCGACTTACTGCCGGCAATGCAGACCAGACTCTGACACCGGTCGTACAGAGACCTGACAGCCCTTATTAAAGGGTCCGGTACTCCATACTCCCGGAGTACCCCCCACAGGATCCCTTGGGGGACACGGTCGAATGCCTTCTCCAGATCCACAAAGCACATGTAGACTGGTTGGGCAAACTCCCATGCCCCCTCCAGAATCCTGCTGAGGGTATAGAGCTGGTCCAGTGTTCCACGGCCAGGACGAAAACCACACTGCTCTTCCTGAATCCGAGATTCAACTATCCGACGGACCCTCCTTTCCAGAACCCCTGAATAGACCTTACCAGGGAGGCTTAAGAGTGTGATTTCTCTGTAGTTGGAACACACCCTCCGGTCCCCCTTTTTAAATAGGGGGACCACCACCCCAGTCTGCCAATCCAGGGGAACTGCCCCTGATGTCCACGCAATGCTGCAGAGCCACGTTAACCAACACAGCCCCACAACATCCAGAGCCTTAAGGTACTCAGGGCGAATCTCATCCACCCCCAGGGCCTTGCCACCGAGGAGCTTTTTAACAACCTCGGCAACCTCAGCACCAGAGATGGGAGAACCCGATCCAGAGTCCTCAGGCTCTGCTTCCGCAATGGAAGACGTGTTGGTGGGATTAAGGAGGTCTTCGAAGTATCCCGCCCACCGAACCACACCACCCCCACTATAAACAGTGTTGGTACTGCACTGCTTCCCTCTCCTGAGACGACGGTTAGTGGACCAGAATCACTTCGAAGCCGTACGGAAGTCTTTCTCCATGGCCTCTCCGAACTTTTCCCACGCCTGAGTTTTTGCCTCGGGCGTGGGGAGGTGAAATGTTTAAGATTAATTTTTATAAGAACATTCCACATCAGCAGTTAATCCCAGACACTTGTAACCAGTGACTAGCTACAACTACCCAAGAGCTTTACCTTAGGTAGTTTTAATTTAGGGTATATTGTTCAAGGAAACAGATGAACTTCCAAAAAAAAAAGAAAAAACAGTTTCAATTGCTCCAGATGGATATGTACTCCATCAGAGGCAGACACTGAAATTTAAAGTTAATTACAGAATCATCCGCATAACGATGGTAGGAAACATTTGATAGGATTGTGCACAGATGTAGATTGTGAACAGAACTGGTCCCAAGACTGAGCCCTGAGGTACACCGTTCCTAACCTCAAGAAAGATGGGGTGGAACTATATCCAGTCATTTGAACACACAGTGCCCTACTTGCCAAGTAATTTGCAACAGTTGTTTGGAGGTGCCAAGGAACTGTGATCCAAAATGTAAAATGCCTTGAAAACGTCAATAAAAAATGCCAGAAAACGTTTTTGAAGCCAATACCGCAAAAACTTTTAGGTCAGTCTGAGCCGTGTTGTGCTGCTCCCTAAAAACTTGATTAAAGAGGATTTAGGCTGCTGCTATGTTCTATTGCACTGTTGTAATGAAACGTTAACTACAGTCATTTAACATGGCACATTCATCTGTCGGGTTTACAGAATATTTAACATAAAACAGGGCAGTTCACTACAAGACAAGGCACTAGAAGCAGATCTCACAACTTTTCAAAATTTCTTGGGATCAGGTTTCCAATTTTTATGAAAAACCAAGAATTATTTTGCCCTTTTTTCCTAAATTTACATAAGAATGTCACAAGCAGTATAATAGCATAGCAATATCACAGCAAAAAGACTGATGTGGTATAGGAAATAACTTTGTATGACTATGTTGTGCTCTTTTAGTGTCAAGCTACAAAGTGGATGTGAAGATTTGGAATAAGAACACGCACTGGGGGTATATAGATATTAAGTTACGTAATGGTTCTACGGAAGCAAAGGAAGTCATTGAGCAGTAAGACCTATTTTTCATACTTTAACTTGTGCTACTGTAATGTTCTACCATAACCTACTGTTTGGGTGTTTTTCTTTGCTGATAACCAGTAAAGCAACGAACTTCAACAAGAGCACAGACACCACACTGCTTGCTCAGTTTGACAGAGACATTGAGCGAGTGAAGACGGTCGTTCTGAAATACCACCCTGGAAGAGCGTGTCACTCCCAACGTAAGCTCCGGATCCTCAAAATCCGTTTCACGCCACTGGATCACAAGGAGAGGTGCGCCACAATAACCCACTCTCACATTTTTAACTGTGTACCATCAAAAATAATTTTTTTTACTTTAACTCCAGGTTTACAGCAGCGTTTTTCTCTTGCAGGGCTCTGTGTCGGTACGACGTTCTTCTTGAGAATAAGAAAGAAGTCGAGGTCGCCCTTTATCCATGTGTAGAAACCCAGCCCTGAAATCAAGCTGAACACGGCATGAAGAACTTTCATGACGAAGAGTCCTCTGGCTCATCGGTGTCTCAAGGATAGGTCAATGAGAAAACATCATGGATGTCAAATAGATTATTTGAAAAGGCACCACCCGGTCAATCACATGACTTCTGATATTTTACTTTAAAAAAATATGTATATTAAATGCATTTTTATTTTTTTCAATTAAACAAAAACAAAAGCAGCTTCAGAATTGTATTTCTTAACTCTGCTCTACTGTTTGATTTTTGTGTCTGCCAGTGCCAGCTTCGCCAGGAATATCTAGCTTTGTTTTGCTACTGACTGACTCTGAATGCCAGATAACCTGGTGACAATACGTCAGACAAACAGAACCTTCCAGTACTGTGAAAAACAATTTTACACAGTCCTTTCTGCGTTCCAGCTTATTAAAATATTATCTGTACCTTTCATTTATTTGAATAGACAATTTATTTGTACTTAATACAAACAAAACATAAGGAGCTGCTTGCTAATTTTATATTTCTTTACATTAGTTAAAAAAAACTGTTCATCTTCCATCAAAAGACAAATGTATTATAGTTTTTAATCTAGATAAATGTGCCCAGAAATATATCGCTTCACGGTTTGGAAAATCCCAATCCAGATACTATGGCCCCAAACCCAATTTTAGTCATTTAAGATCAGAGAATGGCTGATTCCGAACCCCAGACTGATACTAAACTCAACACAAAACGTATTGACATGTGTGTTTTGTCTATTATTAAATTGTAACAATTAATCCAGGAAAAGCGTTCAAAACCTCAACAGTCTGGAACCTCCTCCTAACTCTTCAATCATTATTGGGTACAGGTAAGCCGACGTGTTTGTGTTGGTTGCGCTGACGTTAATGGCATGCCAAAGCTGACAGTGTTCATTGTGGCTGTGGCCCATTCTGTCCTTTCTACTGCCAAATTCTGTAGCTTTGAGGATGGATTTGTCACTGATTAAATCCGTTAATTTCTCTGCATTGAGTGTTACTCCAGTAATGACGGGGCTTATTTTCCTATAAGGGAGATGCTGCCATACATCATCACACTACATCCACCAAAAGTTGTTTGCCATCTATCGCTCTCTCTCTCTCTCTGGTGAGCAGCCGTCAGAATATATATCCCATTCTGTACATTTGTGCTTTTAAAGTCTTTTATCAGATGGGAGTGAAGAAAAATACGATATAGCAGGTTTCTTGCGATGGTGCTGGCTTTCCTTTGGAGTCTGCAGGTGTAAATGTCTATCAGAGAGGTCAGCAGAACCCAAATAATTGTAGTTCTTTACTCTCTCAACCTCCTCGCCAAGTGTTGAGAGGGGAGTATGTGTGGTGCACTTAGTTTTTCTCAAGTCTATAATTACTTCTTAGCCAGACCCATCGTTAAAACAAAGAAATAATCAAAGTAAACATGCATTAAAGTTAATAAAAATCAAACGTGTGAATGTGTATGAACACCCAGTAGCATTTGTATCCCACTTTACTTGCTCTGTGTTTCTTATCAATTTTCTTGACAGGATCATATTTTGTCCCAGCAGGAGTTTCAGATGTTATTGTGTCATTTTTTTGATACATTTTTTTTATTAAAGAGTCTTGGTGAGTAAAGTCAAACATAATTTTTATTAAAACATATGCATAAGGAGATCAAAGACATTACAAAACGTGTCAGTGGGTCTGGTCAGGATAACAAAGGTGTTGTTCCATCTCTTATAGAGGGGGAGGGGGGCTGTGATAAGTTGTTTAAAAAAAAAAACTCTTACTGTCCTTACTGCCCCTGTTCTGACATATCCCATTTAAAAAGTTGTTCTGTTTTGTAATACACTGTAGTTGCTCTTCTCCTTGTCTGTCTGTTTTGTTGTGCTGGAATATAAGTGAAGTTCCTTGTCTGTATACCCCCAAACCTGGCAAATAAAGTTGATTCTGGTTATTCTTGAAAGCAGTACCTAGCAGCACCGACCTGTACTGCAGCCTTGTTTTGTCAACAGACAAAGAGGAGAAATGATTCCTACCCTAAAACAAATTGCCAAGCAAGTTAATTATAATGCTGCAGCTTAACGCGTTTAAATCTATGCATCCAGCACATAAAACAAAGTATAACATTTCCGTTACAACAATCTCTGGATCTAGCTACGAAACAGGGTTAACTGGCTTGAAAAGGCCTCTTCAGTGCTCTGACAGCCTGTCACTTAAAACATGCATAGCATTCAAACCTGTTATTAAAGACGTACAAACCTGCTGTCTTCATTAAAACCTCCCCTTGCTCCCAGACTGCTAAAATGTTAGGCTAATAGCAGCACGTTTACTCTCTATTTTAATATGTCTGGTTGATCATTTGATCGGCCTAATGCAGAGTCATTCAGTCTTGTGTGGACAAAATCAGAGGAAAAGGCTGTTCTCATATGCTTTGAAGGCTGTGAGGTTTAATGACTAGTGCCTCAACTAGATCTCCCCCAGACATCGAAGCGTGTCTTACTTTGGCACGCCCACCCTAGTACAGACATGCAGGAAGCTGCAGCAGCCAAAACAGTCTCTTTCACAGTGAAAATTATTGTAAATGGAGCACATACTATGATACAGTTTTGCAAGCCATGCCGAGACATCGGAGCTGGAATTTAAAATACTGGCTGGTCAAAGCGCAGCGATGCGGTAATCTGGGAGTTGATTTCAGTCACGGAGTCTGATACTGACCCACTAAAGATGCCCTGATTGGACCCCCGTGCAGACTCTCGGGATTGAATCGAAACATTTCAGCAACTCAGTTGGTGTTGTAGGCGTTTCTTTGTAAACTCATTCAACATTCCAACAGCAAACTGAATCAATGAACCACCTCATGGATACTTTTAACAGTCTGCTCCTTTTTCCACCACTTAAGCGACATGAAAAGAGTTTTTATTAAGTTTCTTCAAAAAAACAAAAAAAATGTTCGCAAAACAGCCCTTGATAGATCATTTCGACATGTGCTTCTTCATTCGCTGGATTTCCATCTTAAAGACAAAATATGGGATATTACTTCGAAGCTGATCTCAGTTTCACCAGAAGAAATAATCTGCGTTCTACCAAGTACCTCTACCTGTAAAGTTAGGCGAATCCTCTTCTCCTCATCAAGCTCATTCATCAGCAGTTTAATTTCCTTGCTAAAAAAAAAGATTTTTTTTAATAAAGGTTATAAAATATTAAAATATGTCATCGTATTGTAATATTGTGCCATTGGTTAAACTGAATTAACGATTAGGATGACGCATGGTTGTAAGGAAATTGAAGAGGTTGCCTGTAGAAAGTGTCGAGCCCTACTTGTGCTGACTCTTCATCTGTTCAAACTGGTCCCTCAGGTCTCTCAGCTCGCTCTGCAGCTGTTCCACGTCTGGTTTGGTGTTTTTCTCCGAGCTCCGTGGTTGGGGGTCTGAGTTGAGGGCTGGGGGCGCTGCTGGATGCAGAACAGCAGAGAGCGCCTTTGGTAGCAGGGAGGAGAAGGACTCGTTTGACATGTTCTTGTCTGTAGCCTATAAGGGACAGAAAACGTAAGAATTTCCAGCCGCCCTCAACAAGGGTGGTCCAGTGAGATAGTGGGATTCCCAGTTGCCTCACCTGAAGGAAGGAACAGTTCTTACTCGCTCCCTGAGTGCTTTCTGGATGTGTTGAAGAGTTCATTGCTTCGGTTTGGTTTTCTCTTCTTTCCTTCTCAATCATAAATGTGACCTGTAAGCAAAGACTAGTTTGAGTTTTCTGCTACACGCAGCGCTTTCCATGATCATTAGCGCCTCTGTGTAAAAAGCCTTGAAATGGTCTTTTGACACGGTAGCAAATCCTCACATAGAAAAAACTATAAAATCATAAAAATCCAACCTTTTAGTACGAATACATTCATCCCGCTGGGGGGTGTATACAATACAAAATATTTGTTTTTAACTAAATCATTAGTGTGACTGTTACTGGCACCGCTAACACTTCTCAGAGCATAAACGTAATGGAAGAACATATGGATCGGATGAAGAAACACAGAGCTCAATTCATCTTAGCAAATCTTTAAAAGGGGAAAGACAAGCAGAGCATGTCGGCAAAAGGTGTATTTGTTGTTGATCTTCATCAGCTTGGCAAAGGCTGCTGCAAAATGACTAAACTTATCTGTATCGACAGTAACAGCAATAATGAAAACAAAAAAATGGAACACACAAAATTTAACACAAACAGTGAAAAGGAGGGTGCGCATCGGCCTTTCACTTCCAAGGCTCAGGAAGCTACAAGGAAAATGTTGCTCTGGCTTCACCCTGCTAAACATTTTTTTCACTGTAACACGCGTGTTATACCTCACTTGTAAGTGGCCTGTACTTGTACTTGTATAAAGCACTATACAACTAAAGTTTGTAGTCCAAGTATCTTGATTTGCTGCTACTATTACACTGTGATTCCCACTGTAAAAAAAAAAAAATGTTTTGTTGTTGTTCATGTACAACACTTTTAATCGTCTTGTTACTGAAAAGTGCTTTATAAATAAACTTCCTTTGCCTTTATCAAATCTGATTTTAAAAAATTCCACCGCTAACCTGGGGTAGACTGACAGACGCGAGGCAGCCAGAGAGACAATCAGCCCCACGACCACAAACAGCAGGATGCATGAAGCAACTTGCCCAAGCACACGACTGAGACCGTCAGAGCCGGGTTTCAAACTAGCAACCCACCGACTACAGAGCAAAACTTACTTGCGTGCCGCTTCTACACGTTCTACCGAACTGTAACTTGAATTTAGCAACAGTCACAAAAGTAACAAATGAATCTCACCTGATGCAAATGTTTCAATCCCCTCAGCATCAAGGATATTTAAACTAGAGATAAAACTGATGGCATATTAACTTCTAATTAAGGCAAATAATAATAATAAATTACCACCTGGAGGCACTTACTGAATTAAAAATCCAGAACCAGACTGTCAGCTGGTCTGACGTCATGACAAAAGTAAAGTACTGAGTTTTAGGTCAGAAGGGACTAAAACTTTTATTTCTAAAAGAAAGAATAAATGTTCGGTGAAGGATCTCATGCTCACTGCCTACAGCAGAGGATGTGTAATGCTGAGCGCTTCTTACTTTCTCAAAAGGCCCTGGAAGTACATAACAATGTGAACTCTTTGAAATACACGAGACATTTAAAATCAAAAATTAGTTGACCTTTCTTGAAAACTAAAAAAAGGGGTAATCATTGTCTCTTTTAGCACAATGATAACGAGCGTAACGGCCAGGTCAAGTCAACACGGGGACGGCTCACAAGGGGAGCTGAAGAGAAGACTCAGGGAGTCTGACTTATCTGGAGAGGTTGTCCACAAAGAGGATGCTCAAAGCTCTCTCTGACTGCATGCTCCAACATAAATCTTCTTAATATATTACTGGGAAATGAGACCGGTGCTAATATTACCAGCAGGGTTGTGAATAAGTGTGGTAACTTAGTGTTTTAACACCAGCTTTTTTTTTTCCCCTCACTGAATAATTGTACTCAAATTAAGGCTTGGATTTCATTAAGTTGTGCTGTATGCTGGTGAAGATTCTCAGTCATCCAGGTTATGGTCATTCCAAAAAAAAAAAAAAAAAGTTAAAAACAAAGCAACGGGACTTGTTTTTCGTAGTTGAAGACGTTTCGCTTCCTCTCCAGTATCAAGCTTTATACTACTGCCAAACAAAGGCCTTTTATTACTCCAGACTTTTTGAATTGAGAAAGCTTCCTGGAGAGGAAGCGAAACGTCTTCAACTACGGAAAACAAGTCCAGTTGCTTTGTTTTTTACTTCTTTTTTTGGAATTAAGTTGTGCTGTCTGAGATTGTGCTTCAGCAATGACAGATTAATTTACTTTAAAGCATTTCACACAACTTTCAGACGTTCTTTAGCTATTTACTTAATCCAAACTGAATGGTTCCAGGCCGTCCGCGCCGTGAAGTCATTATCTTTGATTCTAGTCAATTACTGATCTCTGTGCTGGACCTCGTGTGCTACTGCTGGGGCATTTGAACCTTGCCACCAGTAAGGAGCCAGAGCAGATATCTTCAGCTGCGGCCCGGTTGTCTGTTTGTGTACCAGGCGGCTCGGGGAAGTTAAATTTATCCCAAGGACGGTGGGAGTACAGGCACAGACACACCATGCATGCTTTTTTTTTTTTTTTTTCAAACAAGAGCTTGTCGTTCTGAGGGAGGTGTTTCAGTGCAATGCAAAGACTGGGCTAAGTTTTATACTTCCCAGAGACCGAAGCTCTGACTGTAACGTCTCATCCGCAGCAGGACCTCTCTGCTCGGTCAGGCCCTCCCATACAATTGAATCAAACTCTTCTGTGTCTTTAAGAGGAACAGAGAACAAATAATGAAACTCTTACTTGAAGAAAGAGAAAGAGAGTATTTCAGAAGTTTCACTGTCCATCGTGGCGGGGCTTACCAGGAATGAGGGCCGAGTTATAGCTGCCCATCGTATCAGAGTTGAAGGCAAGCAGAGGGAAAAAACCTGCCTGGACTACATCTACAAATGACAGATGGGAGCAAGTGAGCGGTGAAGAAACCTGCAGAAATCTGATCTTTCTGAAAATAGGGGAAATTCCTCCCCAGTCCTCTGAAGAGTACAGTACAGTAAACAACTCCAGTTGAACCATTAGATCACCGGCTCAAACCAGCGACTGTAGAAGCAGCTGTTCCTCATATCCTAAGGATGGACAGCACCGACGAACGCTGGTTCCAGTCCAGATAAAAAAATGACCTGAACAAAACGACGCAGGAGAACAGCGAGGAACCTTGAGCGCACACTCACCTCGTTGTTTTCACTGCGTCCCGGCTGATGTATGCAGCAGCATCTGAGGTAACCCGATCCAATCTTTTGTACTCCACTGCGTGTTGTGATGAGTGGTTCCGTCACAGCTAAGTTTAGAGCAGGACAACAAATATCACGGAGGGGTGTTTAGGGGCAATGGCTGTTACAGCCCGAGGGGCTCATCCAGAGAGGGTAGCAACTGGGGTTTTTGAATTCATTCTGACGCTTAACTCCTTTTCTTCCTAAAAAAAATTAAATTCAGGAGGCCTTTTTTGGCATGTGATGAAGAATGAATTTGAAACAGCAGTCCTCTGGTACAGGCAAGTGAACATAAACAACAAAAAATCCATGAGTTTATTAGCAAACTTATTGGCTGTGTAAAGAAGCTGTGCATATTTTTGCATTTTTGGAATGAAGCAATGTCCTCTATGCAGAATTCAACACAACACAGACGTATGCAACAATGTTGAGAACTTTCTTCTCGCCTCTCAATGACAATGGCCTCATTTTTCACCTCTACTAAAGGGCTGCCCCCCCCCCAAAAAAAAAAAAAAAACTCTACAAAAAAGGAATCCCAACCGTAGACTTTCTATAATCAATCCTCTCCTTACCAGGTGAAAATTAGAGAAGCAGTCCCATTGAGCCATATTATGACACTGCAGTGGCACAATTCTTTTTTCCATTTTCAATCCATTCCAAAAAAAACTCCAATGGTTTTAGCGATAAACCTTTACAGGGTTTTTTTCTTCAAAAAGAAAGCTGCACAACTCAAGACATTTAGTTAATTTCTCTATTTCTTTTGTGTGGTATTGAAAGAGTTGGATGTTCAGACAGAGCCCATCTATGTACCAGAAAGGTCAGGGTGGGAATTGAACAAATCGATTGCTGACACCCACCCTTGGCCCAGGAAGGACATCTTAATGAAGCTCCATCCATTGTCCATGCAAACTGCATGTAGAAAGACCCTAGGACGGCATTATTGCTGCACAGCCACAATGCTACCAACTGTGCAGGCTCCTTAAATGGAGCTCCTAAATGTAAAAAAAATAAATCTCAAAAAAGGGGGATGTGAGGGATTTACCCCCTTACTAATAGGGATTGCAAACAGGCATTTTCTGTCTTTTAAAAAAAATTGTAATTTGGGGAAGGTTTAAGTCTTTGTCTTTATTGATGTAACTAACAACTTATTTCTTTTGTTCTCACCACTCTTTTTCTTTGAGGTCACCTGGTAAGGTGTTGCCATGGAAGCGCTCCCATGAGCAGTGCTTAGAAGGACCTGCTGTTTCCAATCACCCTCATAAGGGAAAATCCACACTGACTAAAAGGGAGGGGAGGCGTTTTGGGTTTTGTTTGGATTTGTGAAAAAAATCCAAACCGGTGTCTGCAAACCTTACAGGGGAGTTGTTCCTTTCCACTGTTGCCATGTGCATGCGCACTAGGGATTTCTGCATTCATCAAGTCCATGAAACTGAACAGCCACTGCCGCTACATGCTTTTATTACACCGTATTGTGTAATATATATATATATATATATATATATATATATATATATATATATATATATATATATATATATATATATATATATATATATATATATATATATATATATTTTTTTTTTTTTGGCTGCAGGTATCAACACATCTCACCGTATTGTGCATGTGACAAACAATTCTAATCTTCAAAGGGGGATTGCTGCAGTCATTTGAAGCTGCAACTGCCTGGGTTTCCCTAAACAGACACCATCTTTACCAAATGGGGTAATAAACTGAACTTAACTACATTTATAATTGGGATGAAATTGGAATGCAATGTAATTGAATCTATATGACTGAACACAACTATGTCTGTATCGATATGGGATTTGGTTAATAAAGTGCGCAGAGACATTTGTTGTTAATGGGTACTACAACAGTGAACCGCATTGATTACCTAAACGCATTCACAGATGTAACTTTTTATTATCATTTCTTTTTTTAAACAAAAAACATAATATTGAGACAAGACAGAATGTTGTCCACATCAAGAGTCTTGCTTTTGTAAACAATGTAGTGTTTATCGAAGTCTGTATAGAACAAATTTTAAGTTTCTGAAAAAAACAAAAACTTTCTGTTACATCTGATTTTATTTTGAGTGAACCTTTGACAAGATAGTACAAGTTTAGAAAGTCACATATCAAAGTAAAAGTTCGATTGCTGCTTGTAAACAAAAGAAAATGCTAGCATACTTTAAGTAAAATCGGGACTTCCCAAAACTTTTTAAAGCAACCTAAACCAAAACCAGAAAATGTCAAAATAAAAAAAAATAACATTCTAAAACAGTAAGAAACTCTAAGACCGAGAACAGTAGTCGTTAAATAAAGCAAATGAAACACCAGGGACCACATCTTAGCAGGGACACTTTCACAACATACAAGCTGGTCAGGTGAGGCTGGACAGGTCGGTGTCGTCCAGCTAGACAAGTTCTGTGCGGGAGGTTTCGGCGATTCCTACAACTCCAATGCATAATTTGGTACCTGCGTAATAAAAAGCATATTACAATTTGTCTGAATACAAAGATTAGGAGCTTAGTTATAACTGTCTTCTCTAAACAAAACATTTTAAGGCCAATAATGAAGCAGACAAAAGCCAATAAAGACTAACAGCGTTGGCATAACTCACCCGAGGCTCTCGCTAGCGTTGTTGGTTGGGTCCTCTGCCGTAAGGCGCGCGCTGACGCATCACCCTCATGTTGCGGTATTTAGACACAATGCTGAAGCTTTTCCTGAACACTGGTCTCTGGTTTGGAAAAGGACGGGGCACCAACGTCTCCTTTTCAAAACAAGAAGTTCAGATATTAGTTGAGGGGATTCATGAACGCTTCCGCTGTTCAGACCTGGTGACAGAAAGCGCTCTCCGTACCATCAGAGGTCTTCTGACGTTGTCCGACATGTCTGGGCCCGCGTTCCTTGGCCGCTGCAAAATATGTTGGCAGACGGTGAGCACGTACAATGACTCTACTCTTTATACAGGGTTTCTGCAGGAGTCACCAACTTAAATGTAAGACTTTTTAAAACCATTATGAATGAAATTTAAGGTCTATATCTCGACATACAGAAACATCACTATTCTTGAGTAAAATTGATGGACACCTCTACCCACCACGGGCTAACTACTAAATAAAATAAAAAAAGGCTTGTTTTAACAAAAATGCACAAGGGAGACAAGTTTAAGTAAAAGTGAGACTTCTTATTTATATATACTCTTTTTTTTATGTTATTTCCCATATATTGAGCCTGCTGTGCCAGTTAGAGCCATAGTTGGTAATCCTGTTCAAAAACACTTTTTGTTACACTGGGTACAATCGTTCTTCCATCCTGAAAGTAATTAATACATTATGTATTCATAAAAAGGAGGTTTAAAAAAAAAATTGTTCTCTGTGGGAGCTGCAGGCCTTTAAATGCTACAACCAATCTTTGCTGTTCGGTCCGAAGGGCAGGGATTGGTCAGTTTTTTTTGTCAAATAAAAACTATGCTTACTTGAATGATTTCCTTGTTATTTCTTGCTTGTTATTGTTTTTTTAAGATTTTTTTTTATTAAAATCGGAAATCGGATGTATTGTGAAAAAATCTGATTTTATTTTTGCTTATCTATTGCTTGTCCCACATGCCAATCATTATGACACGCTCACGTAACGGCAGTATCCGTGCTCGTTCCTTCCTAGCTTCTGTTGCTGGCTGCGCTTGTGCACTTTTAGTTTATGCATCCGGTTAGCTTAGCAACTAGCCGTTCATTGTAGCTCCGCTGCTCTCACCGTATACTTTGAACGTGGCTGAGGGTTGCAAGAAGCAAACTGCGTTCATGTTTATAAGAAGAAGAGGAAGGCCTCAGTAGAAAGAAATAAGACCAGAGTGGGTTTGGGAGATTTTTCTCCACGCTATACCCCTGAAGAGCAGACGAGCAAGGTAAGTGCACAATTGTTCAAAATGGGAATCGAGGAAACTTCCGGAAAAATTGCCAACCCTAGCTTTAAGTGAATATACTGTAAACAGTGGAGCTTGTCACTGTTTTAACAAATTACCTAACCTAATTAAACATTGTCTGCCGTAAATATTTGCTTCATCAGCCTGATGTAGGAGGGAGAAAAAAGTGGTTTGGTAAAGTGTGTCTACTGCATTAATTTGTTATTTTTGAATAATGTTTTTGTGTAACTTTTTTTGTTTTTCAGATTCCAAAATTGGCAAATAACCTCCTATTCTTTGTCTAGTTATCTAATTTTTGAATATTGAATCAATGTTATGATCCAACAGTTACTACTTGAGTAGCCATTTTACCAAATACTTAAAAATATATAATAAATGTGTCATTAATCATGTTTAGTAGAATATAACATTTAACGTCGTTAGCTGCTGCATGCCCCATGAACTTGGATTTCAGGTATCTGGAATATACTGTATACTCAGGTACATTTTCCCATGAAAACAGCAGCACTACTTCTGTTTCCACACACGGACCATCAACTGGAGCAATATGGACTAACCAATAGAACGAAAGCTGATTGGCTGGCTCTGTGTTTTTAGTTATAAATGTGTTCAATAAAGCACAATTCAGTGTTGCGGGAGCATTCATTTGTGCATTTGAGGTGAGGTTACATGGCCGCAAGAAGACTAAAACCTGCAGCGAAATTTTGTTTCGTATGCACTCTGTACATACATGACAATAAAGTTTGTCTAACCTATTAAAAAATGTAAGACTTGAACACCATAATTCATTGAATATAAGCCTTTTAAGGCCTTATATTTTGATTTCCAAATTTAGGACTAAAGACTTTTTAGGACCTGGTGGAAGTCCTGTTATAAGGCTACATTTAACTAACAGTCCACAGCCGTGTATAAGTAAGTATTTTATTCTCTTACCGGTATGAGCCCTGGTCTCCTGAAAGGTGGCCTTGCTAGTCTGCTGTCATGCATCACAGGTCTGGAAAAACGATTGATGATGAGAAGTTAAAAAGTTGGCATTTTTAATATTTTACAATGAAATTTTAAAAAACAAAAAAAGGTTCAGAAAATGCAGCTATATGTTATTTTGTATACCAACATAAAGTAGAGCATAATTGTGAAATGAAAATACGGGAACCTGATGTGCGGATGTATCCGACGCCCCCTGAGTCAATACTTGGCTGCAGGCTTTTGAGGTACATCTTAACCAGCTTTTCACATCTACAGACTGAAATTTTTGCTCACTCTTCTTAGCAAAATTGCCTTTTCTTAGTGCAGTCAGGTGTAACCTTCCCAGATTTAGATTAGATTTAGGCCCAGTAGCTGCCTGGGCCATCAAACACATGAACATGCTTGATGGCCGCTGTTCCATTGTAATCTCAGTTGGGGTTGAGGTGTGTCCCATAAACTCTTACAGGCTTCAGTGTCCCATAGCATGATGCTGCCACCACCAACATGAAGATAGTTTGTAGTGGCAGCCCCCCCCCCCACAAACTTTAAAGGAACAGTAAGTAATAATGACACCTAGTGGTTAAATTTGGAACAACACACAAACAGCCTATAGTTTCTAACGGACCTGCTGTTTTATTTCCACAGGAAAGGTATATGATGTATTCACTTCTACTTCTGATCCGCTCATCTTACTGGCTTCCATGTCAACAGGCTGCTGCTCTTTTGCCAAAATAAAATACCTAATGCTATGCTTTGTGCTGGAAACTTTCATTTGATTGGCTGAGGAACCAGGAAGTAAACATGGGCTACACTCTGCTGTGTTCCTTGGTCTTCATGATGCTCATTGCTCTCTCATGTTCCTTAAACCTTTGAGGTCTTCACAGAACAGCAGGATTTACTGCATGCTGAAATTACAGAGGTGGACTCTGCGCACCAATTAGATTATTTATCATAGCACTCGGTTTGACTGAATTCTAACTAGGGGTAATGTAAGTAAAGGAGGTTGAACTGCGATGCATTCCACACCTTTGAGATTTTAATGAGTAAAAAAACTTTTAAATGATGCACCATTGGCTTGCAGTAACATGCTAATATGTGTCGGTCTGTGACATAAAACCCTAATATCAAACTATTAGGTTTATGTTGATACCATGACGAGATGTGTAAAGGCTTGAAAGGTTTTACGGGGATTATTATTATTATCTTTATGGTACCTGAACACTCTTTTATCCAAATATCCACGTTTTCTGTCTTCAGGTGATCTGGAGTCATTTGAGTGGCGTCTATGCGATGAGCCTTCCCCATCAGAACTGCGGTCTAAGTATAAAAAAAAACAAGATAAATGCTTACAGCTCAAAGTTTATAAGCCAAAGACACGTACATCATATCTGAACATGGATGCAGATTAAACCGTGGATTTCACCAGAACCACAGGTGGAAGTGACGTACCGGTCTTTGACTTTGGGCTGGGACTTCTGGCAGGCGAGTCGTCTTTGGACGAGCTCGGCACCGGGGGCCAATGAGACAAAACAACCAGATCCCGTTTCTCTATCGGAGAGGATCTGAGGAGGGACCAACAACCGTGGGTTTCATTTTGACAATTAACTCCAGCAGCGGCACAACTTCCACATGATTTGCATTTAAGACAGATAACTGTACTGCCCTGCCAGCTTTTTTAGAGCTAATGCACAAATTAATTAGAAAAAAGAATACAAGTGTTTCGAAGGCAGACATGATCATAAAGCCACAAATTACTTGGGTACTTACAAAAACCCTGGAATGTCCACGCTTCTTTACTCCTATTTTTGTAACCTGAACCAATCTGAGTTGTCTCCGTTTATTCATCAATTGTTAGCGCGGCCAAATCCAGGCAGGACTTTAAAACACTGGACGGCATCGTACTTCACATCCTCCATCTTCCTTTTTTACAATCACGTGACGGCTGCTCGGACACCGAGCTTCATCTGAATTCACGAATCAGTCGATCCTCGACGTTTTTCCTCAGATTTCTCCGGGCAACGGTTATTACTGCGGGGGTCTTAAGAGACGCACGGTTATGGAAGTTGAATTGTCTCGAAGACGTCTGCAGTGAGACGGGAATGGGAAAGCTTGGCTTCTTCATCCGAGTTTACTGAAGACCCGCAAATGAGGCATCCAATAAATGTACTCCTCTTTCAAAAGGTTGGAACAAGTCGATAAGCTGCTTTGCTCATCCTCTTCTGTCTCCTCTCCTGGAAAGCTGTTTCATGTTCTGACTAGGAGCATGTCTTCATCCAACGCCCAGGGCTTTAGCACTGCAGGCGGAGACAGACGGGGCTGGTTTAGACACTTTTAGTGCCAGATCTCTGGCGAATTAGCCTGGCGTGCCGTTTCATTTCCATCTTTCCTGATGACATGAGCCATTTGAACAGATTTTGGTCACGTGGCGTGGAGAATAACGGAAGATCGCCACCAATCTGAAATCTCTGACAAAAAACACAACATGGGTGGTGCGGTTAAACAGTCCCCATGCGTGATCTCCATGTATCTGCGAGACCTTCCGCTTGGTTTTCTGATATTTCTCTTGAGTCCACCTTCCACGGTCCGTTCTCTGGTTAGCATTTACGTCGTCCATGGAGGGTTTTGGGGTCTTTTCCGGGTATGATCCAGCTCTAATGTGGAGGAACGGCTGATCCTCGTGAAATTCTTGTAGCCTGAGAGGCAGAAACCTCCATTTCTTTTTTACGGGTGAAATCCAGACAGCGGTTGCGTAAACTCCTCTTGGTCGTATGAATACTGAACGGGACTGATGAGGTACCATCGCGTTTTCACCCGTCAGCTGATGTAAAACTTTAGCACTGGAGGATGGGTTACTCGTCTTCCTTGGGTTATTTTCCCCCCCTTTCACTCGGACTCCAACTTCTTTAAACATTTGATTTCTCCATGAGGACAATATATATAACTCCAAAAGTGGGGTGGGGAATTTTTTTCCTCTTAATATTAATTCCTTTTTTTTTTGGATGTTTAAAATGACAGAAAATAAACGTCGCAGGTTAAAATTGGTTTATGGTTAAGAATGCATTTTTTCCCCCCTTTACTGCCAATTCGTACACAGGCATGCATATGATGTGATTTTTTTCTCCCCCAAACATTTCTGGTAACTTTTTAAAAGTGGCTTTTGCTCTCTCTTGGCATTAGGCACCAATCAACTCATCATCGTATAAAATCTGCAGGTTGGTCCTTGTTCTGGTAAATTTCTCGTTTCTTGCCAGCTCAGTGTCTTGTTTCTGTAGATGCAGTAAACAGTTGCTGGTGATCGCTGGGGGGGGGGGGGCGCAGCAAACATGTCGGTGCATCTCTTATTCAGAGCTTTCTTCGTGGCCGATTGGTTTCCAGTCATTTAAAAAAAAGCCGTAGAAGGCGGTTTAGGTCGTAGGTCATGTTGAGTCTTCTGCGTGCCGAGCAGAAATAGAGTACATTTATGTGATGCAAGTTTGGATATTTTCTTTTTTTTTTTTTTTAGAGACTGCAGATTTTTCACAGCATGCAGAGAGGCTCTTTCAGACTTTGGGCTCAGAGAGGATTCCCCACTTCTCCTCTTCACAGGGTTACTTTACGTCTGCCGGGACCGACGGGCCAGCTTTAAAATAAACCTTCTCTTCATCCGACTTGTGAGGCAGGTATTATGAGACGCGTGTAGCACGTGGGGTTAGGGCGGCATTTCAGAATAATGGCGGCTTTGCATCGTATCGATTGGCTGTTGCACATTTAGCTCACGACATCTCCACTTTCCACTGCTGGCACCTCTTTCACACACTTTCTTCATCTCTTAATCATCATCATCATCATCATCAAGCCCCTGCGAACAGTGCTACAAGGAGAATACCGTACCTGTGTTTGCTCAACGACCGGCGGGACTCCACCTGTTCTTTTCCTGTGCCAGAGTCTGTTGAAGAGCTGCTGGCTTTGTCGTCCTCTGGGGCCGGAGAGTCTCGGGGCTTTGGCCGCCTCGGCTCCTCGTCTCTCAGAGGACCCGCCTTCGTGTCGAAACGCCTCTTCCGGAAGGCGAGAAGGGAGCCGGCGTGTCCCCGCGGGGCGACGTCGCCGAAGCGGGGCCGCGGCCTCACGGTCGGAGGGATTCTCAGCCTCATGAGAGAGCCTGCTCTGATTGGCCGGCCCCTGGTTAGAGAGCGTCTGCCCCTAAGAGACCATGGCGGGACAGCGAATGGCCTGGGGATACTCATCAGCTGGGGTCTCTCTCTCCTGGGGTACTTCGGGGGGCCATAATACGGCTCAGGGCCTGAAGAGGGCATGCTGAGGTTTGATATTCTCCTCTTGCGGGGTCCGGAAACGTTCCTCTCCGAGGGACTCCTGTAGTGGGAAGATGACGGCGGTGGTGGCGGGCCTCCTTTCCACGGGGGGGCTCTGTAAGCAGGCGGTCGGGGGGCATCTTGTGCCCGCTCTCGACTGTGGGATCTGCTGCTTGGCCTCTCCACGGGACCACGTTGCCTCCTGGAACCTTGTTCAGATGACCACCTGCACATCCATCAAACAATAGAGAAATCGTTATAATGACAAATCCATTGCCGGTTTCAAGCGGGACGTGGACGGTTTAACTCTTATCTTTACATGTAGGCCTTTTCAGAAGCCACGACAGAATGAAACAGGTAGGAGGGGTGCACTTTCAGAAACCAATTACAGAAGTAATGCTCCTCTTAATCCCATCTACATCAGACCCACTTTAAATCCCACGTAATTTTAAACAATCGGGAGCAGGGCAGAGCTCATCATTACAACTCCTGCGACTTGGAAAAGCGGCCCACTTCGAGCCTCCTCCTGCCATAATTTCACCCGGCTTGGGCCGGAGCTTGGTGCTTGTACCTCTCTGTACATGAGCCTCTCCCTGGCAACTCTCTGGGGCTCCTCTGTGACCCAGAGGGCCGGTGCTCTCCATTGTGCGGGTGAGAGAACGACGCGGGTTCGTGCCAGCGCTTCATGCCAGGACCTGACTGTTCATAGGCTCTTTCTCTTGGGTGGGGGTCGCGGCCCCGCTGATCTCGAGGATGAAAGCCCGACTGCCTTCTGGGACCCCTGAAAGACCCCCGGTAGGCGGGTGCAGAACCCGGTCTCCTGTCGGCCGGGTGGCTACGGAAAGGTCTCGGGGAAGGTGACCTGTGACCTGAGGGGTGACCGTGTGAAGACGGGCCCCTTTGACTGTGGTGTGCGGGGCTGTGGGGGGGCGAGCGACGCTGAGGGGTACGGCTCAGCCGCGCCGGAGACTGCCTGCGGTGGCTGTGGTGCTGGTCCGTTTTGGGGTGGTGGGACTGGAAGGAATCCTGACTGTGGGACCGCCAGTGATTAAACCGTGGCTCCCTTTGAGGTCCCATTTCAGGCGCTCTCCTGCCGAGCGGCGCCGGCCGCCCCCGTCCTCTGCCTCTGGATTCTCTCCAGCTAGGAGGCGCCTTGCTGGGGTATCCCTGGTCGTCTCTGCGGCTTTTAGAGTCCGGGTTGTAGCTGCTTTCGCTGCGTCGATGGGAATCTTCGTATGGTCTGACGGGACGTAAGAAGAAAAATAAAATGAAATAAAAATAGGCGGCTTGGAACAGATCCTTTAAACTTTCGTTTATTGAACACAAACTCAAAAGGAAATATCTGAAACATGCTACCTGGGCTTCAAGCGAGGCGGTCCATAATGTGTTCGAACCATCATTGGAAGAGAGCAAATATCCTACGGACTGAAGAGGACGAATAAAGAAACACATTAAATTATAATGCTGGACTATTACCGAGCTAAACCCAACATTCAGCATACAATGACTTCATGGCACAAAGATCACTTCTAGGTTATTATCAATCAATGACAAAACACTTGAATGTAACAATTATAAAATACTGTTGTACCGTTTTTAACCAGCCTGTTCATTTTTTCACCACTCCTCGTCTTATATTATTAAATACATGCTGAAAGAAGCTTCTTTTTATCACTTTGTATGATCTGACAAAAGTATTCACTCCCCTGTTGCAGCTGCAGTAAGTTTATGCCTAAGCCTTTGTTTTTCAACTTGAAAACACTGACAATGAAAATCACAGATCTCCTTCTGGGTAAATTAAGAGTACAAGATCTTTCTTTGCGTTTACAATATTTACTCTGACTATTCAGTCTGGAAAAAGTTAAATATGCAATAAATGTGACCTGAACAATAACTGAAAAGTGAACGCGGCTGACGTATCGTATGCTGGTAATCTGAGGGGCCGTGACATTTAGCAACAGGAAAGGCCACGTCCTGAAACCAGCAGCAGATAATTTTAACTCACCAGCTGCCAGACTCCAATAAACCGAAGCTAGAATAAAAGGTTGTCACCGTCTCGGCTGCGAGGAGATCAGTATTTTCTCCCCAAACAGTAGATAGGCAGCCGGACGACAGGTTTGAGTAGTTTAATGATAAACATTGATATAGTCAGCCACTAAAAAAAAAGTGATCTATAGAAGGGAATTATCACTGGCTAGGATAGAGAACATTATTGTCCAACAGCCTTTGCTCAAAGTTCTTATCCAACATTTCTCATCGGTCTTGCTACTATCAGCCCTTCTGGTTTGTGTCCGTCACTGGACTGGGGGTTCTGGTACTGACTGCACCGTGTCCTCAAAAACTGTATCTGCTTTTAAACATTGCAATTCTTAGAAGACCGTTTGATAGCATAAACATACCCAGGAAATCCTTCTTTTTTATAAATCTTTTAAGCAACATAACTCGAGCTTATTGCTTAAATTTTGTTTTGACAAAAACGCGTTTGTTTCCCCCAAAGACAGGCAACATTCGTAAAATAAACCAAACCCTCTGTAAAGTACTTTAAAAGTACCCATAATCCCATAAATACATTGAATTCATATTAAGAATCCTTAATTACCCAAAGATTGGTCTCATTTCCTTCAAAACTGTAAAATTATTCTGATCTCAAATATACAACTTAACTATAATGTTTGTATAAAAAAACAATGTAAGCAAAATGCCTTTTATTTCAGGACAGAACAGTCTTTGTTGCCGTTTTTGATGGTAAAAATCTCATATCCTACAATAAATGAATACGGATGCAAAGATATCAAAGGTTGGGCAGATATTTTGGTTCAGTGATAATATTGCAATTCTGGTTGGTAACCAATATGGCCAACCGCCTTCATTATTTTATATATTAAACCTTTATTTAACCAAATAAAAGATCAAGAACTCTTTCACAAGGCGACCTGACCAAGAAAGGCAGCAGCACGTCATAGCGGACACAAGGTAACTAAAATAGACTGCTGAGAAAGAAAATGCAGGAGTTATTACCTCAACAATATTACAGTTCAATCAACAAAGACGGTTGAAAGGATTTCCGTGTCGTCTTCTTAAAACAGAGTGGAAGGCTTTCCTAAATCACATATGGCAACAAGAAATAAGAAATGAGCATTGGCTATTAATATTGGCCCAATTTTACAACTAAGACCAGCAATATGAAAAAAGTCAGTTTCAAAACCACTAAAAATCTCTACCTAACCATTCCTGCAACAAAAGCGTCTCGGCAGACAGAAATTGGAGGTGAAGTCCTTCAGGTCACGTGCGACCGCAGTATCACAACCTGATCAAAGCAGTAAGAGTTATCCTATCAGTTGTAAAAATTGTTACTGTTCTACATTTCTAGAGGTGTTTTTGTTACTTTATGGATATAGTTTAATTACGTTAGGAGTCAGAAACCCTAAGTAAAGGGAGCGACACCCTTCAGGGGAGTGAAATTTCCTGTGATCACACATTTTTTATGTACTTTTTTTTTTAAAATCACAACGAATTCAGTTACCAATATTTATTTTTAACACATTTATGTTTTATATGTTGTTTAAAAATGATTTGTTACTGTTTTTAAAAAGAGACGTTTCAAAAATAACACATTTGGAACTGTTATAATACCACAATATTTTTGCCTAAAGTTATACTTTCAAAATCTAATACCTGCCTACGCCTATTACCAATATTAATGCATATATCATGCACCCTAGTAAGGAACATGGTTTTGTAGCTTAATAAAAAGGGACTCTCTCAATAAAGTGACATTTAACCGATGACGGGGCAGATCATAAAACACTGTAGTTTTCCCAGCAAATTATTATTCTTTTAAACAAAGCAATTTTGTGATTTATTATCTCAGTGTAAAAACTGAGGCGTATAAAATACCCCAGAAATGCAGATTTATAAACAACGTAATCATTCTATTTTTTTTTTATCTGCATAAACCTAATTTGTATCGTTTGAATGAAAGGCCTCCAGCTGTTGGTAAATATATAAAAAAGCAAACGATCCCAGACACACGTTTCCATTATGGTTCTGGCTCAGAAGCATGAGAAAACATTCAAACATTTCACATTTCTACCTCAAGAAGCAGCATATTCGGTTAACTGTGTTTTCATTCAAATCTGGACTGAAACAATCGTCATACACGAAGTCACACGTGTCATAATAAGTAAAAAAATATATATAAATTTACGACAAGAATTACTCATTTATGTCACGAGTGTATTAAGCTGCCGTTCTCCACCCCCTCAGCGGGCTCTTCCATGGCTGCTCCTGACCCCCCCATGTCACGGATAGGGCCAACAGTTGAGGCCCAAACGAAGCCCCTACATCCTACTTCGGCCGGATTCCCAGCATGCCTCCCTGCGCTCTGATTTTTAATGATTGATCATCATTAAATAAAGCAAACGCGTGGGAATGAATGTGCTTAATATGGTGGCGGCTTATTGTGTTTCGGCTCTGATCGTGGAGACGGTGTGCAGCAGTCCTACAGTCCATATTTAGCTTTGACTCTCGGACAGCTGCTGGGAAACACCCCGGGACTCGGTGACAGTATTCACGCCGTGGGAGTGGGGGTAATAAATAAATAAATAAATTCTAACTCGTACGGGCCTAGTATGAGTCCGAAATGTTTCATTTTCGTTTACAATAACAGATAAAAAGCGAGCTAACGTAAAGCTAAAGCGGCTAGCTGTTTTGCCACTCGACGGGACGGTATTCACAACGTGCATGCGCGTTATTTAAATATTTTGACACCATGATAGGACAAATATAGAAAAAAATTCTAATTTTAACCTGCAAACAATGAGTTTAATTGCAGCAAAAGGTGTACAACTTACCAACGCCAACCGATACCAAAGGCGAAAGCTACGGTGCGACACACAGCGATAAGGATAGCGCTCCCTCTTTCCGAAGTAGTTCAACACCAAGTTAGACAGCGCCACCTAACGCCTGGGAGGGAATACTGCGTATTCACCCCGTCACTTCCGCTCAATCCATTTTTCTTTATTTTAATCCTCACTAAAGGAAAAACGCAGTCAAGATAAACATCTGGGGAAAAAAATGTAAGATAGATTTTTCACATTTATCATTTTAATTCCACAAATTTCAATCTCAGAGGGTTTTTTAGAGAACGTTTTCAACAAAATTTCAGTTTGTCGTTTGCCACAAGCCACACAGCGCACACGAACATGCGTAGTAAGATGCTTTGGTCAGATGAGAAAAGAAAGTGAGATTTTTTTTTAATCCTACATGGGAAACACTCTGTGTGGCAGAAAACTTACACTGTTCGTCCCCTTGAACTGTCATCCACATTGAGAAACATGATGGTGGCTGTATCATGCTGTGGGAGGGGTTTGTAGTGACAGTGAAGCTGGTCTGAGCTGCTGGGAAGATGGAAGAAGCTACCAGAGAATAACCCTGGGATAGAATCTGCAAAAGACTTGAGCCTGGGGTGGATGTTCTTCTTCCAGCAGAGAGAACCCCCAAACAAAATCACAAACTGCTGTTGAACCATTTAGATAAAATAATATTCAGGTGTTAGAGTTGTCAAATTATAGACCTAAATTGTCAAAGTCTAGAAATAACCCAATCAGAATAAGGCAAGACTTCAAAATTGATGTTCAAAGATGACCTTTGTTCAATTCCAATGACCTTGAGTTATTTTGATAAGAAGAATGGGCAAGAATTGTAGTCTCCGGATAAACAAAACTGGGACATCCTTCCTTTTTCTCTCTTGCACTTAATGATTATGCAATATTTTATGTTAACTTATCACATAGACTCTAATGATATACACTTGGGGTTGTAGCTGTAATCTAACAAAATGTAGTTTCAAGGGATACTTTTGAAATTCAACAAATCTTAAGTCATTGGCGGAAGGTTTTTGTTTCTTTTCTTACTTTGTTAATTTTGTTTTGCAATATTTGTTGTGGAAATGATTACAACAAAATCAGCCACCCTCACGCAATTCTAAACATATTAAAGACACACTCTCAGACATTTTCAATTATTATTTGTTGTTGAAAAAGAAAGACCAACTCCCATTTTGTGGGTATAATCAATCAATCAATCAATCAATCAATCAATCAATCAATCAATCAATCAATCTTAACTTATAGAGCACCTCACACATCTATGATGTGAATAAATGAACCTGTACTTTTTTATGTTGTGTTTGGATTATGTGTCTTGACCTATCTTTATGTTTCACACTACATGTAAATCATCTCATTTGTGCTGTATAGTCCAATATCATTCAACAGTTCAATTTGTTTAAAGAAAATCAGAGAGATCATGAGTTACCATTACATTATGGTGACAGATCTTGCCTTAAAGATGCCATCAGTTTCACTTGCAAATACCAAATTATTTAAATATGTACAATATCACCTTTTGAGTGTCTCTTTCTAAAGATGAACTTAGATAAGTGTTGCGACATGATCGTCTTTCACATTCAGTAACATTTCCTTTAGGATGCCAGCTTAATGAAAACCTCAAATTAACACACAGAAACAAAAACATTCCCACTGTCGCTCTTTATTTATTTGTTTATAATCCTATTAGATTACACAGTGATCTAATAATCATAGTGATCCATGCTAACCATGCACAAACAAGGTCTACTGTGATCGCCTAATGTCAGTTGACCATGATTCAGTCGTGTCGTGGTACAAGCAGTCCTGGATATGTTTTGGAAAGTATTTTTGTTTATTTTTTCACCTTCCTAATGTAGGTATTAGTCAGAACGCTCATCTTTACAAAATGATGCTTGAATGTGCAAAACAATGCATATGCAATGATTATGCTATATATGTTCTCACCTGGGTAATGTCACATTATCTTTTTTGGTACACAGTGCACAAGCTGCTCAAATAACCAGAAAGCCTGGAGTGTTTTTCCCAGCAAAACATTACACCTCGCACACTCACATACTTGTCGAAATTGAAAGAAAAAGACATGAAATCCATCGACCGATCCTTGTCAAGGATTTTTCTGAAACTTCCTTTACAAATATGACAAATAAGATCTGCAATGGTTGATTATCTTATCATTTGCTGAAGCAGAATGGGTGTTGTTGTTGGATTGGACACTTTGTTTGTCCAAAGCTGCAGGAGAAAATGTATAAGATGATTCACAAACCAACATTCATGCTACACTTCAGTTCAACCGAATCATCTGTTTATTCTGGATGTCAGATCTCCTAAAAATGTGTCTGATGAAGCAAGTTGCTGCAACAGAAATCTTTTTGAAATGACATTAAGTTGTTAAGCAGTCAGAATTTTAGATAGTTTTTTTAATGACTCTTAAATAAAGACAACCTAGTTTGATTATTGAACATTCTCACATGTAAATTAACCTGCTTACCCAGAAAAAATAGCAATGTGTCATTGTTTGTCTGACAAGTGGGGCTAAATCTATTTGGACAGCCATCATTTGTCCCCGTCACATGCGCTTAGCAAGTCCTGTCATTCAGGGAGTTATTTCAGAAATTGAACAGTTCTTTGATTCAGTTACACAGGGCGAGGAAGAGAAATGGTTCAACCAGTTTTGGGTGGATTCTTACTTTCAATCAATTATACATGCATGACTAACACAACTTGACAGAGAAGCACATTTCCCACCAACTTGGTGTTTTAGGAAGCTGGTAGCGTTTAAAATGCAGCTAGAATAGGCTTTGATGATTCGATATTACAGCTGAAGTTGAATAGAAATCTATGCGATTCTTATCAAGCTAATGCAAGAAAGTAATCTTGTGTTTTCTTCTTTTTGTTTTAATCAGAAACCTGATATTTCATTATTTTTTTTATTTTTTTTGGAGCGAAGGGGGCATTGTTTCCTGCTTTGTCACACCTATAAACACATTTGAGTCACCCTACATTTGTTTGCCTTTTAATCTTACCCTCCTGTCAAAAAAAAAGGTAAAAAACAAAGCAACTGGACTTGTTTTCCGTAGTTGTTTTTTACTTTTTTTTGGAATGACCATGACCTGGATGACTGAGAATCTTCACCAGCATACTTGTCCTCCAGCCAACGTCACAAGAAAACATTCACAGTTCGTTTCACAAGCTCCCTCGTTGTGCATTTTTCAGTCAGTCTCTATGGCTCGATTTCCATAACTACAATCACTCATTTACAAAGTCAGAGAAGAAAGAGGAGACAAGCAGGGGAAGGAAGAGATGACAGACTACTGGACGCTAAGTTTGTTTGAGGAAGGGGTTGTGATTGTGAGCCCTACGAGCTTTGAGTCTGACATTGGACTGACAACCCCCCGTATCAGGTTCTTGTTGCAGTCGCCTATGGTGTTCTCGGAGGGGAGCTTTGCATTCGTGACACTTCCTGTCAGGTCCATCAGGTCCTTAAGAGCCTGGTTGTGGCTCGTGAAGCCCTGCTGGGTTTCATTATCTGGCGAGTACTCGGGGATGGATATCAGAGGCTGGACCTTTGAAGCTGGACTGAAACACATAGGGAGACAAAAAAAATAGACTGTACACTTTAAATTCTTCATTTCACCTGAGGCCATCTACATTTTGTGTCACGTTACAATGAAAAGACTAAATGTATTTTATTGGGATTTTATGTGATAGACCAACACAGTGGGAATTAAATTAAGAACTGGTTTTATTTTTCCTTTTTCTTTTGTTAAAACATTCTGATGAGTCTAGCATTTATTTGTATTAAGCCCCGTTTGCTCTGACACACCTGAAAAAAATCTACTGATTTTGTGTGTAGGCTTCAGCATTTGTCAGAAAGCATCATCAAAGAGGCCAAAGAACACAGCAGACAAGCCAGGAATGAAGTGGATGAGATGGTTAGAGTGAGGCTATCAAACGATATCCTCTGCCACTGTCCATCATCTGAAAATGGCAAGAGCTTGGCACAGATGCAAAGCAACAAAAATATGTCCATCCACCTAAACTGACAGACCATGGAATAATCCATGGTTACACCGGAGGAGCTGCAGACATCCACAGCTCAGGTGGGATAATCTGTTCGCATCATAACTTTTAGTCACCCAGTCATTCATCTGGCTTTTATAGTAGATTGGCAGAAAGAAAGCTGAACCAAGTCGTTATCTAAAAAAGGAAGAAAAAAAAGTACGGTGCAACTGCACCTGTGCAACTGTGAAGACACAGTCAGCCAAGAGGCCTACAGTAGCTATTGAGGAGCTGAAGCGATCTTCAGCTCAGGTGGGAAAATCCGTTGAGCGGGAAATGATTTGTTGTGCACTTGACAAATCTGGGTGTTATGGAAGACAGCCATTGTAGAAAGATAGACACAAGAAAGCATGTTTGTGTTTTTTTAAAAGGCCGTCCAGGAGACGCAGGAACAATGTGGAGGAAGGGGGTCTAGTCAGATGAGACCAAAATTGGCCCACAGGCAAAATGCAACACTGCACATCACCCTGAACACATAATCCCCAAGGTGGCACCTTGGGGATTATGTGTTGGCAGGGTCATGCTGTGAGGATTCTTTTTTTTTTTTCAACGTGGACAAGGAAGCTGGTCGTAGATGAGCCAATAAAATAAGCTAAATAGAGGAATAATGGAACTAAACCTGTTAGAGCCTGTAGAAGAGTTGGGACTGGGCAATAGTTTCAGCAGGACAACAACCCAATCATGCAGCAAGAGTTGCAATAGAATTTTGCTCAAAGCATATCCATTGTTAGAATAGCCCACTCTAAGTCCAGATCTAAATCCAATTGAGAATCTGTGGCAAGGCTTGAAAACCGACGCTGACGGATGAACTTCATCCAATCTGACGAGCTTGAGCCATTTTGTGCGGAAGAAATGGGCAAAATGTTCAGTCTCCAGATGTGCAACGTTGGCTTGAGTTGGTCTATAGCATAAAACCATAACAAAACGCATCGAAGTTGGTGATTCCAACACAGGACAAGTGGAAAAGTTCAGGGATTATCACTACTTCTGCACGGTACTGTATGTGAGGACTCACCTGATGTCCATCGATTGCACATCATTGCTGGATCCTGTTCTTTTCACATCTGCCGGCTCTACCTTGATGACTGGAGATGATGAACGTCTCTCTGTTAGCGCCGTCAGGGAGGCTCTACCAACTCCGTCATCTGGCCCGTCTTTAACCCTTCCTTCAGCTGAGACTGACACATTTCTTTGCCGTTTGCTCCCTTCAGTGTCTGGATTGCTGCATGTCGAGGCACCCCCTTCACCCTTCACTGCTCCATTCCTCGCAGCCGGCTCAGTAATCTCTTTGTGTACTCGAGTGGTGACTTTGACGTTGGATCTGTACTGCATGTTCAGATTCAGCTCCATCTCTCTCCCCTGCTGCTTGAACGCGTTTACCTCTTTGCTGAGTCGGCTGCCGCTGTTCTCTTCGCCGCTGTGTCTTTTCTCAGGTCTCTTTTCGGGAACACCGTGTGTCTGCGTGACCGGGTGACTGTTGTTTTGAACTTGCTTACTCTTCCCACTGTCCGTCTGGGCTGCTACTTTCTTGAGGGGAACACCTTCCTTTGTCTCAACCTGCACTGCGTTCCGCTCTGTTATCTGAAACTCAACCTTTTTGCTCGCCTGCTTGATGACAGGAGCTTTGGGACTTGCATCCTCTGTGAAAAATACAAAAACAGTACAGTGGACTTGAAATGTCCCTTTGTCATGACTGGGTACTCGTCTGAGTTTGGATAGAAGACACGAAGGTGGCCACAATTATGGAGAAGGCAGGGATCAAAAATAACCTGTTTTTTTTTTTTACATCGTAAAACTCAACACTCAATTACAGCGTTAAGTTGAACATTGCAGCACAGCCCCCTGCTCTGTGCTGCCAAAAAAATTTCCAAGGGCATTTACAAGAGCAGCCTAGTTTCACTGTCAGCTCCCATGGTACCGCTCTGCAGTGTGGGATGTCCAATCAGCACCGAGGCAGAAAAACGACTCCTTCACTGCTGCCTCTTCCCCACAGGGGGCCACAGTTTGGACACGGCATGCACGGTTATTAGGCAAGGAGCTTTAGGTGTATGTTACTATTCTTGTATTCAAATTAAAGAATACAGAAGACAGGTCATTTAAAATGCCACTCTTTCCACCTTTTAAGGTGAGATATAACACATTTCGACTGAAACGCAAACAAATGTGTTGATAGAAGAAAGTGACAGTGTGCACATGCTTAGTCTAATACCTTATTTAAGCACATTTAGATTCGATTGAAACATGGAATGTTATTTTGTAGGAGTTCATAAGATTTAGCAATATTTTTTTTTTCCATTCTGCCATTTGAAAGTTCTCCAAATCTCTAAGACTGAGTACACGTCTTTTCGACAATTCTCTTCAAATAACCCCACGTATGGTATGTTCTTTCAGATTTACTTCTAAACTCTAGCTAGCCCGTTCCAAATCTTCCATTTTGGTGAAGCCTTTTTTTTTATATGTGACTGCTGTAAAATAAATCTCCTCAACCTGTTTTTTTTTTTTTTTTTTTACCCAAATTTGAAATTGTCAATCTTGATCCAAAACTCAGCTCCATCTGAAGAAAACATATTATAGAGCATGATGCTGCTACCACCATGTTTTGCTGAAGGTACGGTGTTGTTTTGTTGTCAATTCCATTTTTATAGCATATTTTAAAACCAACCAAAGAGCTTCACAAGATTAAAAAGCACTAGAGATAAGAAAAAAGGTAGTATAAAATAAACTATACCGTAATCAATGAAATTGAAGATCAATGGTCATGATTTGTGTAGTTTTTCTGTCACGTAAAGCAAATCTTTTGTAACTGTAGGCCAAAAATTCCAGTTTGGTTTCTACAGATAATAAAACGTTCTCCAACAAGGTTCGTGTTGATTTCAACCAGACCTGGAAGTAAATTCTTCCATCTCACATCCTCGTGTCTTTGTGATGTTCTACTGTATCATATTTTCTCCAGTTACTGAAAAGGATGTTCCGTGAGCCATGGATTACATGTTTTTTTTTGCAGATTTTGTTTTGTATCCTTCCCCTGAATGATCATTTTATACAAAGAAATTTGTTTGATCTTTGAAAGTTCTGCCGTTATCTAAATAATTCAACTGAGCAAACGTCAAGAACATCCTACTTGGACAGCCAAGCTTTTCATTTGGTTCAGCAGATTTGCTGTTAAATTATTGGAGACAGATCGCTGGAATTTAATCAAAAGGTGTATTGATTAAACAACCTGGTTGTTTTGCATGTTTATCATTATGACCTGCTCCTGGACTACTGATTAATAAAGGGTGTGGTGTCAAGTCAAACATTATAATTTCATATAATTAAAAACAGCCTTAATCCATAGTTCTCACTCTGCCTACAGTAGTACTAAGATTACATTTTGGCATTAATTATTTGCAAAGTAAATACAAATGAAGTGACTTAGGGTACTGGATGTCAAAGAACCAGACAGAAAAAATCCTGCTGGCTATCTATGCTCTGTTCTACTTATCCCCAAAGCTTAAACTTGGATAAACTAGGAATGACTTCAACCCTTTTTAAACTGTGTTCCAGTTCTAAATTTGTGAACAAGTTGGTAATTCATGTTTAGTGATCAGATTAACTACTATTAGTTACGTCTTTTTATTCTGTACATTCACTGAACATATGGTATGTAGTGTTTGAATGTAAAACGTTTGAACCGCTGCAGTTTTCGACTGGACTTTTCACTAAGATCTAAGGCAGCCATTTTGGATTTTGAGGTCAGGGTCGGCAACCCCCATCCAACCCCCACCCCCACCCCCACCCCGCTTTTCCAACTTCTGAGAACCTTTCTCTTGATCTATCCAACTTCCAAAGTTGTAACATTTGAGTAAAAGTTCTTCAACAAAACTTCAACAAGTTAAGCGGTGCCAGTTAAACTTTTTTTTTAGCCCTTTTCAACCCCTGGTGAAAAGACACAAGCCACTGAACAGTGCTGCATCCTGTTGTACTGTAATGTTTTAAATGTGTTTTTCAAGCTAGTTTTACTCTACTAACTACTGTTTCAAACTAATGCCCTAAAATCTTGTTCAATATATTACATTCATTACCAATGAAAGAAGACAAAACCCTTCTCTGAACAATGTTTAAGAGGCTGTGGCTGCTTATGATTGCAAAGAGATCAAGAAACAGAACATACACTGAACTAATATAAACTAAATTGACTATTGAAAGCATATTTTATTTTATTGTAATAACTATGTTAAAAAAAAGCCTAATAACTGTGCATAATGAATTAATCTTGCTGAATGCAATTTGCAGTCTGCATGCAAAGTTATTCTTTGTAAAATAAGTAAAATGCACGGCCCGGAGCACAAAAAAAATATGACCGTTCTTTTTTTATTTTGTATGTCATGTTTTGCACATTCCCCTGAAGAACCAAAGCCAAAGCTTCAGAAGTTGCTGCCATCTGCGAGGTTTAGGACAATCCAACTCAGAGAAATTAAGATTGCTGTTGCACATGCTTAAGATTTGCTGATAAGAAAAATGAAATCAGAAACCACACATGCCCTGTTTGCATTTTTACAGCAGCAAGGCATACAGCCAAGGGGGCGTCATAAGCATGGACAGCAAGCAAACTTAAAAACGTCTCCAGGCTGACCGAACGCGTACTAACCTGGTGGTGAGACTGGCTTTGTCAACACCTGCTCCTCCATCTGATTCATTGCACCACAGAGACAATGAGGACACAAAACCAAAGAGTCACCAATACTAAAATTTAATAATCATAGCAAAAACAGAAAGTCAAGCGGTCGATCAAAGGAAATTACGGGGGGAAAAATGGCTTGGCTGCACAATCAGCAGGTGCTAAAGGCCTCTCACAGTACCTTCATGTCAGCTTCACCCTTCCTGGTTCTCTTCATGATCTCCTCAATTCTCTGCAAAACATAATGATAATAACAACGATCATGTTTATTCGCCATTGCAATTTTTATCCCCTGTATTCAACCCATCCCATGGGGAGCAGAGGGCTCCCCTCAAATCTGTTGGATTTGATCTAGGGGAACTTACAGCCTTCCTAGGACAAAAGTGCCCTGTTTAAACTAGGCCACCACTCCCCCATGAATGCATATTTACTTTCCAACTATTGAATCAGGATATTTACATTGGATTTAGTTTTTCTCCTTTCCGGGGGGGTAATTGTATGAAAGTGAACCTTTTTTCTGAGTTGCCGCTCCTCCTCTTCCTGTTGCGCCTGCAGTTCCCTGCCTTGCCGCTGACGCTCCGCATCCTCTTGAGCCTGGACCTTGGCTTTTTCTTTCTGTTCGTAACGGGAGACGAGTGGATTTGTTGTGAAAGATGTAATAAATGTGCAATATCATCATGATTTATATTACACCAGTAAAATCTACAAATTAAAAAAACAAAAACAGTGACTTTCAAAAGTTTTTCATACCCTGTACACTTTTTAAGATTTTGCCTGCAAATGTGGCTTTTATGGAGAACTGGCAAGAAGGAAGCCTTTGTTTGAAAGAAACCCACAAGCCATGTAGGAGCTCACAGCAAACGTTGAAAGACGACGATCTGGTCAGATGACACCAAAATATAAATGTGTTTCGGGCACTAACACAGAACATCACTCATTTGTCACCATTCCTATGTGGAAATGTGGTCTGTTTTCAGCAGGTACAAGGACGCTGGACAGGGGTGTTATAAATTTACCATTTACCAAGGTTGTTTTGAAAATGAATGGAGCGAAATATACATGCAGGGCAATCCTGGAGAAAAAAAAAAAAAAAACACCAAAAACTTTTTAGAGGTTGCAGAAGAAAACTCTTCAGCGGGACAATGACCCGGGACACAAAGCCAGAGCTGCGATTGAATGGTTAAGATCAAAGCACGTTCATGAATTAGAACGGCCCAGTCAAAGTTCAGACCTAAATCCAGTCAAAAAATGATGGAGTTTGGGGTGTTTCACAAAGAAAAATGGGAAACAATTTCATCGGCGTTTGGAGGTTCAAAGCTGGCAGTGACACACCCCAAAAAATTAGTTCTAGCTGTAAAGGTGGTTCCACCACTTTTTGACCCAGAGTGGCTGAATACAAAGGCACACCACAATTTTCAGAACTTTTTTCCCCCTCGGCATCATCTTATCCGTTGAGCTACTTTGTGCTTGTCTGCAATAAAATCAATTCAGGATTTGTGGCTTTAACTTGACAAAACGTTGAAGAGGTCGATGGGTGTGAATATATTTAAAAAGGCAATCAGCTGAAGCGATATTGTGACTGACCTCTGCCTCAGTTTGGATCTGCTGCGGTTCCTCCGTCCTTTTGTCCTCCTCTGGTTTCAGCCTGTGGTGGTCCATGTTGTTCTGTCTCACCTCGTCTTGTTGTGCCTTCGCCTCTTGCCGCTGTCGCTCCTGAGCAAGCTGCTTCCTTTGTTCCTCTTCCCTCAATCTAACCAAAGTGTTCGACATTATTACCAGCATTCTTTTCCAAACTACTTAGTAAAGATCCTTTGGTGTATTAGTCTTTCATTTAACAGCCCCCTGCGGCTAAAATGAGGGGACCGTAATACAGTCAAGGACAAAAAAAAAGTCTATTTTTACAAGTTTAGTCCACAAAGACTCTCTCCGTCCTTTGATCGGTTGAGCTTTTCTACTGAGGAGCTGTTTGGGGATTCACCTTTTCTCTTGCTCTTGTTCCTGCTTCTTCTCCTCCAGTTCTTTCTGGGCTCGAGCCTGACGCCTGCGCTCTGCCAGCAGCCTCGTAGCCTCCTCTGCATTAGTTGTGCCGGCTGCCCCTTTTCCCGTGGAGGACGTGATCGTCACAGACTCTGCGAAACACGGGAAAGATGTTGCAAAGGTCACTCAACTAAATGTGTATAGGCATGAAACTGTAATGAATTTTTCACTGGAATCTAGCTTTACCCTTGTCTCCACTCTCTCCATTGACTAGAAGCCGTCTCTCCGCGGAATCCATTCTGGAGAAGGTTTGGTTCCTTCTGTCAGGCGAATGATTTTTCTCAGGCGTGTCTCTGTTGGGCTTCTTCTCAAAGTGGCCTTGTGAAGACGGGTTTAGGTTTTTGGCGTCTGCACTGGCTTTTGCCGTTGGCTCGGCTTTGGATTGCTCGCTCTTTTTCCCCAGCTTCTTATCTTCCCCTTTGCTGTCATCGCTTGTGTTTGGGTGACGTCTGATTGGAGAATGGTGGTACTGAGGAGAACCGGTGGGAGACTGGGCACGCATCTTAGGCACTAGTCTGCACAAAGAGAGATGCATGACTTTAGAAATTGAATACTGGACCTGCTGACTTTTCATTTCCGCAACAAATACCCTTACCTGGAGGCGGAAGGGGAGGTCAGCTGCTTAGTTACACTTGCTGGGGATTCAGCTCTTCTCAGTGGGGATCCACAACCTGGGGATGCGGTTCTTCTTTCTCGGCGTAGGCGCTCTTTCTGAAAACAGGGTTTCACAGGGTTTTCAAAGCAATATTCACCCACGTGCGGATCCTCTTGCGTATGTGAAGGTCAGACCTTTGGGGTGCTCGGCGTGGACTGGGAGCCTCCCTGAAGTCCAGTTCTGTTGGGAGCTGCAGGATTGAGTGCGTTGTAGAAAGGCGACCTGTGAGGGCTGCAGGGTGCTGCACAACAGCAAACATGTTTAAATCAGGAATTATGACTATAGTAAAGACAAAAAGGTTTTTGAATAGTGTAAAATGAACTCAACAGAATGTTTAGTTGTGCAGAATATTTTTTAGAGATGCTATTGTGATATAAAATTAAAGGACTTTTGGCAAATAGGCTGATGTCTGGGATTTAAATGGAACAGGGATATACTACTGAACCAGCTATTAACACACACCATATAAAAAACACTGTCTATCACAATCCACAAGAGTTTTAGTTTTGGTTTTCTTTTGTGTTCCTTTCGAATCATCTCTGGGTTACTGTTAGAAAAGGTCTTGACACGTTCAGATGATGTTTAGGTTCTTGTTTTATTATTTATTATCTTCTTTCAGTGATGCATTTTGGTTTATTCTCTGATGTTAGTTTCAGACCTTTCCCCTTTTGGTTTGTGAGTATTTCAGTCTTAGTTTTGCTCCCTTTGTGTTTGATGATGTCCCTCCCTCCGTTTCCCTGCTTTTTTTTTTTTTACTGTAAAAGCTGTTCCACGTTTCATCTGATGATCTCACTTGGTTCCTTTTTTCCATTTCCACCTCTGCCTCAGTTTTTAACCTAATTTGTCTTTTTTCTTGTTGGATTCTTCTGTTATACTCTACCCATGCTTCATGTCTCACGGTTCCCCTTATAGGTGTTTCTGTTATTATGCAAAAGTCTGCACTTGCCAGTTATTTGCTACGCTTGGACCCTTTACTGACCTGCAAACATGGCAATCTGACATTAAAGTAAAGTAAACTTTGCCTATTTCAGATCATTAGAGTGATCATAACCATTTATATTTGTTAAATACCAGAATAAAGTGAAAGACATCTTATTATTGTTTATTACTTTCTTGAATTTTAGACATTTGACAGCTGTATGACTTGGTTTAAATGTTTTGCTGGTCCTACAAACTTCTCACAGTCGTTCCCTGAAATTTAGGCTGATTCCTCCAGACAGAACTGGTTGAACTGAGTCAGGTTGTGATTAAACCACCTTGTAACTAATTTGGTGGTATATTTAGGGTCCTTCCTCATTTAAAAGATCCATTTGTGCCGGGGCTCTCACTTCCTGACTGATGTCTTCAGATGTCACTTCAATATTTCTACATACAGTTCTTTCCTCATCTGTTTAGTGAAGTGCACCAGTCCCTCCTGCAGCAGAACACCTCCACAACATCAAACTTCATCGTCTACATACTTCAAAGTTGGGATTGTGTTGTCTCACTTTTGAGTTTCCCCTTTTTTTCCCCCGCTAATTTTAGCAGTGGTAATCATAGCTAAACAATAACAGGTCTTTGAACAATAGAAGGTCTTTGTCACTGAGTGCATTTGCAAACTGCAGTTGGACTGTTTAAGTCGTCTCTGGAGTAATGGCTTCTTCCTCACTGAATGGTCTTTCAGTCCATGTCTGTACAGGACTCGTTTCGCTGTGTATAGTGACTCTCTCTTACCAGCTTGAGCCAGCATCTTCACAAAGTCTTTTGCCTTTGTTTGGGGGGGGTCAATCGCACATGTCACATCAAAGCAACTTCATCTCTGGGACAACCAGCCTGTCTTCTTTGTGGACAGAATGCTGTCTGGACATTGTCTTGTTTATATTTGTGTCTAATTATCTGAAGAGATGGATGAGACACCCTCATGGATATGGAAATTTGACCCAATAATAAATCAGCCTTGTAGGAGACCTGAAATTCTCCATTTAAAATCTTGGCTGATTACTTTTAGGAAAGTACCGTGTTTCAGGTGTTGCCTTAAAAGACACCCAAAAGTGTGCCTCCAACTACCTGCAATGTGGTGAATTAATGTCGCAAAGCCATAAAATATTTATGCGCATATAAATCAAATTGTAGGTAAGCCTCTGGCTCAGAAGACTTTTTTTTAAATTCTCTGAATAACTCTCTCTCTCATAATAGTCTGGCATTTAGTGAGCAGATATCGTTTTGTTAATCCTAAGTGACCTAAAAACAGTAATTTAATGTCAGACAGTGAGTGCAAAATCTATCTAGTCCAGAGTCGTGTGCCCTCTCTTATGGCCTCCTCTCCTCGGCTCACCCCACTGGTTCTCTGTAAGTGTCAGCATTGTGATTGTTGAATGAAAAGGGTTCTTTCTTCGTAAACATCTCAAATTTGCTTCAGATAACACAGTCCTTTAGAAATTGTTAGAGATGCCAGTAGGTCTGGCACTGGTGATTTTGATGAGGATGATCTCTCCTTAACCCTGGATTCCCCTCCCCCTCCCCCCAACTGAATATCCATCTATCCATTACCCTTACCTGCTTATCTGTGCAAGGTTGCAGGGGAACTTGCATTTGTAATGGTTTGTCAACGCCAAATGTACCTACTTTTTTTCAAGTAACAGAAATAGACTGCCACGCTTACAACATTGAAAGCAAATACAAATGCAAAGCTCAAAAACTTGCTGCAAAAAGCACAGTCACAAAAATGCAGGCTCTAAATATAGGCTTCATTGTATGATGCTAGAAATAGCCTTTCTGACATCCTTTGTAACCCCCCGATATAAGGGAAATCTCTGTGGAGTGCCGGAGTCATCTCACCGGGCTAACAAGATCTGGATCTATTTTAGTGCACATATTTTTTTATTCTAGGTCATACGCAACTTATCTGGTCATATCTCTGTGCTTATCTCTGCGGCGCAGCCAAAGTCAGCACCACTTAGCTGCTGTCATTTTCTAACCCTAATCCCAGGTTATTAAAATTAATTAGAATACAAAAAGATGAAACAAACGCTCCAAACTCTTCAACAAACCCCAGAATTTCTCCCCATTGAGATTTCCAATCCACCCTGATCCAATTGTCTTTGGCATGTTTCTAATTACTGACAGGATGACTAAGATAGGAAAACTAATCCAGAGCCTGACTTTTAAGCGCTCAGTGCAGAGTTTTAGTCATCGAAAGCATATGTTTACTAGAGCAAATAATCTGAACGTTGGAGATGAAATAAAAGCGGACAGCAGGTTCCCCCCTCCAGCATTTATAAAGCAGCTGATGAAGGTCCGTTTTCTTATTGTTATTAATCCTGCAAGTTGGTGTACTTGCAAATGTACACCAATACACAACGGAATGGGTATGAGGTCATGGACGATCCTCCGAGTGAAATCGGTCGATAGGGTTGCCTGTGCAAAAGGTCAGCTCACATTAAGGCCAGGAACTTAGAGCGAATGTTGATCAGCGAATGATTCTGATTTTAACGTCTGCCCATTTATTTGAATCGCTAGGACTTGTGACCAAGTTACTCCTCATTTCTTCTAACTCAGAGATGGAGACTTCTGCAGACTGAGGGTACAGATTATTCACACATGTACAGTGTCTTGCAAAAGTATTCATACCCTTTAAAATGCTGCCATTTAACAGCTGCATAAGCTGCAATGTTTTATCCCCCTGGCACTGCGTTTATGTGAAGTAGTGCAAAATTGTAAAGCCAAAGAAAAACAATCAATGGTTTCAACATTTGTTTTACAAATCAAAATCTTAAAAAACATACCATCTGTATTTAGATTCAGGCGTAGGTTTTGACTGAGCCATTTTGATACACGCCTGGATCTAAATAATTATATTGTGGCTCTGTATACACTACAGTAAAGGTTTAGGGCTGCTGTCCTCTAAAAGGCTTTTCTTTCTTCCTTGACTGACCTGAATTTAGCTTGAGTGGGACTTCTTAAAGCTTTCTCTCTGCTGCTATTCTATACTAGCCAGATTTTTGATTGGGTGGCTAAAAATGCTATCCTGTCAACAGATTCTCCCACCTGAGCTGTGGATGTCTGCAGCTCCTCCAGAGCAACCATGGCTGCTTTCCCTGGCCTGTCTGTCCAGGTCGACGGACATTTTTTGGTCACTTTGCAATTATGCCAGACTCTTGCCATCTTTAGATGATGGAGTGTAAAGTCCTCATTGAGATTTTTCAAAGACTGGGATATTGTTTGATGCTTAACCCTGTTTTGAACTGTTCAGCTGCTTTCTCCCTGACCTATCTGCTTGGCTCCCTGGTCTTCACAGAGCAGCTGTATTTGTTGATTACATTACACAAGCGGGCTTTTGAAGGGTGTTTAGTTGCACTGGATTTTAAATAGCAGTGCCAGATTAAAGGAGGAAGAAAAAAAGTATATTATACAGAAACTTGAGCCGGTAATGGGACAAAATGTAAAAAAAAAAAAAAAAAAAAAATCCCAGGGTGTGAATACTTTTGGTCCAGCGTGATATCAAGTCACAAACCACAACAAATAGAAGCCAATTCTTCCTGCAGCGCAGGAAGCGTTTGTCATTTTGAGCTCCTGTTTCAGGGCTAGAAACCGACATGGTCACACAGACACTGACACTGTTGGATGAACACGAGGGAGGCGCGTTTGGGAGGGTACGGGCGGGGGCTTAACTTTACCAGATCCGCTGACAGCTGGATGGGGGGAGGCAATGCCATGGGAAAAGGCGGAGGCAGCAGAGAAAGGGAGTGGGGCATTCTCACAGTCACCTATAGGCAGCAAGCGGAGCAGAGCAGAGCAGAGCAAACAGAGCATTATGAACAGTTTCTCTGACCACGTTTCTCATCCAGCTGTGGAGAATGAGGGGGAATCAGCAAACCAGCGGGGATGTGGAGATGCAGAGTGAACCGAAACAATGTGAGGTTTGTCCGCCACATGAGTTTGGAAAAGTCTTACAGTGATGAACTGGGTGACAGTGGAGAAGTGAGAGAGAATGAAGTCAGTGATAATAGAAAATGATCCTTGGGTTATGTTGACAATTACATGACTTATTCACAGAGGTTCGAAGCATGATTTCTACAAATGGGGAGGAGACCCCCATGCAGACGTGTAATTGCCAAAGGCCTCGCTGGGAAAAGACATACAGGTGGGTAAAAAAAGTGCTGAAAGGGTTAAAGTTTTTCTCCTGGAGTCATTGACATTTGGTAGAAACCCAGTGAACGCAAACAGTTAGTTGACAAATGAAGTTATGAGTAAAACATTAGAATGACACACGGAATAAGTATTGAACACATGTTGGAGAGGATAAGCACAAAGGCATAGTAGTAAAAAAAAACAGCTGATACCTCTCAGTACTTGGAAAGCAATCAATATCATCTGGTTTATAATTAATCGATGGCATAGAAAAACCACCAAAGTATTGAAAAGAATGTAGCTATTGGTAAAAGCAAAGAAACATTTACATAAAATTGCTAAATATTGAGAAAAAAATACAAATGGTAATGGCTCAAACTGCCTTTCTAACCTCTTGTATACTCAAGGGAGGGCCATTGGAGCCACAGTCTGAAATTGGAAAGAATATTTTATTTCACTGCAAACCAACAACAGCCAGGGGCCCATTTCTAAGAGAGGAGTCAAAAGCATAATCCAATGAGTTGTCCAAGAGCCAGGGAGAACTTGCAAAGAGCTTCAGAATGACCTGAATATAGCAGCTAGAACTTTTCCCATGAAAACACTAAGTGATCCAACAACTTAAAAAAGCCCACTATGCAAATTCACCGCACAAGGCTCCACTAGTGAAGGAAAGTGTGTTGAAGCTTGGTTAAAGCTTCAACATGCTTAAGGTTTTGCAGTGGAGGATTTGGACAAGATGTTTAAATACTGGGAGAATTTAGTCTGGTCAAATATATATTTGGGTATTTGTTTGCTGTCTAGTTAGTTATATTTTGTTACGTTAATAGTCTTGTTAGATCATTATTTTATGTTTGACTTTCATTAACTTGGTTTCCATTCTATTATTTATATTATTAGTGTATTCTGATTGTGATAGATTTAGTTAGCTTATGGCCACTATTATTTCTGTAGTTCTGTTCATTCTGAGTTTAGTTAACATCAGAACAAATCTACAGGGGGTGGGGGGTGGGGGAGGAGGGGTGGGGGTGGGGGTGGGGGGGTTATGTTTGTTTCATGGGGGCAAAAAAAAAAATTATTAAACCAGGAAAAACTGAGCAAAATGTGATCATTTAATATGTTAGGTGAGCCACAGAGCCACTTGTGTCTCTGGAACTGCAGGTTGCAGACCCCTTACAACTGTTACGCTATCTCACAACGGCTGCAGCTAAAAGTGAAATACGTTAATTTTAAAATTATTATTAAAATAAAAATGTAAAGGTCAAAAATTAAATGGGCACAAGGGACCAACCAGTTCCGATTTCTTTTCCAGCCCATATCATCATAACAAACTGATTCAGTATTATGTCTTCAGTACAGGGGCACTGACCCCCGTTGGCCCCTGTCTAGAACCGCCCATGGTTAACATCCTTGTCTGGCCCATTATCTCATTCTCCATTTAGACTCTGCTCTCCTTCTGCTCCTGCCAGATCACCGTCCCTCCTGTTCCAGCAGCTGATTGTTTCACGCCGTTCGCCTGTGCCCAATTATCCACCCACTGTTTTCCCTCTTCCCCTTTAAGTTCTGCTCCCTCTGTCAGACACATTGTAAGGTCCTCCATCTTCCTTCGTCACGCTACTCTGCGATTCTGTTTCCTGCGACTCCTCATTAGATTTTCATCATCTTCAACCTGTGACTCCTGAGCTCGTGTCTGTGTACTGGTCCACCCACAACAAACCTGACACCCGACTTGTATTCAGTTCAAAACGTGTGCAAAGAAATGAAGATCAGAGTGACCAGGAAGGACCCCCAGAACCTCCAAGATGTGAGGAAAGTATGTGTGAAAGAACGGCTTAAAATACCACCTGAGCATTCAGTAACTGGTTCCAGTACCAGGAAAACAAAAAAAAAAACTTTTTCACAATGTATCTAATACATTTATGTGCAATACCTATTCCCTGTGTTATTCCAATGTTTTGCTCATAACATCCTTTGTGGACTAATTGGCCGTGATTTCACTGTTCACATGGATTCCAGCAGTTTTTGTCGCCATCTAGCGTGAAATCCCGAATCGAAGCCCCCATTAAAAATATTTAAACAGAGAAAAACATTTACATGTTCACTACTTATTTTACCCTAGTGTTTACTACTTTGTTCATTCAAACTTCACCAAGCAGGAATGCGATGGTCACAGCTCTCGTTAACACATGCACAATGCTGTGTCTGCATGCTAAAAAAGCCTTAAGCTAATTTCCAATGTTATTGCTGCTGCATAATCTTACACTGACAATTTTAGAAACATCCAACCTTTCATTTCATTATATCTAGGGGGAGACATCCCACAGGGTCATGGGTCCTCTCCTATGTTCTCATCACTCTTTCTGGGAGATTTTAGATTTAGTGTCAGGCTGAACCACTGCTGTGTTGATTCGGTCACAAGTCTTGAATATGTCTCCAGCCTAAATAAAAAAAAAAATTAAATGCCAGAGATCTTGAGTTGACCTTTATTCAAAATGTCTTCGCAGGATACTTAGCAAGACCCTTTGACAAGAAACAGGCCTACAGTATCACAGATCCTCCATCATGCCTAACGACGGGCATGAGGTGCTTTCCTACTTATTTATACGTTGTTTCAGACCAGACCTATAGTTTCAGGGTTTTGTCAACAAGATCCATCTTAGTCTCATTTTACTAAAGCACACAGCACTGTTTAAGAAAATCCACACATTTACATTTTGAACCCTAGAACAGAAAAGGCCTTCCTCTCAAACAGGAAGTTGGCATGTAAGTAGCATCCAATGGTTGATATGAAGACCTAGAAACCCGAGGATGCTTGTCTTTGCTGTGGTTCTGTAACACGGAACAATTTAGATAATCCTCCTTGCCCAGCCTTGTTTGGAACAGTTTAATTTCTTTTAAGCTTTGCCGTTCATTGTCTGACCGCGGCTGTGAGGTGGTTCAGGTGAGCAGCTAGTCACTTGTAGCCGCTTATGACGATCATCACAGTTCCAGCTTTCACTGGAATCACAATGCCCTTGTCTGTCCCCTTTTGAATAGCGGCAAAGACAAACAGGCTTCTGTGGACTGAAAATCTCTAGACGCTCTGATCAATGCAAAGAATAAGGTGTAAGTTTAAAGAAATCTTTCAGTCATAATAATTTTGAATTAATTGCTAACTGTGTCTGTAAGTGTCACATGCATGATTTAAAAAAAAAAATAGCTCTTAACGTGGGAATTTTCATCTCTCCAATAAATGTATGCAAAGGTTGGATTTTTCCAAATTTTTCAGGGTGAGATTTTGCTACATAAGGCTTCAAGGCTTGTATGCGCATGTTTAGTAAGAGTCAGTGAAGTGTGGAGGGCAGAACAACCTGTGTTTGCGTCTGAACCCTCGCTTCCTACCTGCTCCCGGAGAGTAACCCCTTCCCCAGCGCTTCGTTCTCTGCTCCAGCTGAAGGCTCCTCTCCAGAGAACGTTTCATGAGGGCCTCAAGCCGCTCCTGCAAGTCACATGGATAAACTCATTTTGTTTAAATTCACCTCACCTTGCATTGGATGTCACTGTTCTGAAATAGCAGCAGCTTTTATTCCAAGCATTACAAACTGAGGAGCCTAAATGAAATTAAAACATTAAATCCAACATGTGTTTAGTGTCTGATAGTACGCAGTGTCAAGGTCTGGAAATCTAACTTTTAGCCTCCAAATGCTTAAATCGTCTGACCCTCTCCTCCTCGAGCTGCTGCCTCCTCTTCTCCTCCACCGCAGCTCTGCGGAGCTCCTCTTTCTGCCTCTGCTCCTCCAGCCGTCTCCAGCGCTCCTCCACGGTGCGCTCATACTGCAGCTGAGCCCTGCGCTCCTTCTCCCTGATCAGCTGCTCCCTGGCGGCTGGAAGAGACACAGGTTTACCCAGGGGGTGGAAAGCCCTTGTGGGTTTTAAATGTTCATCTGCTAATGATTTCCACAAAGGGTCATGAAACCGTTGACTATTTTGTCTTTCTTTTAAATCTAGTAACAGTTTAAATTACGTCATGTCAGTCTGCCCCAGAGCAGCTGTGGCTACTAACGTAGCTCACCACCGTCAGGGTGTGAATGTGTGCGTGATTGACTGATTGTTGCGTAAAATGCCAAGATAGTGTGGCAGGTGAAAGACGAAAGTTGATAATAGATCAATAGATTAATCCCAAACATTCTGCATCTTAAGGTGATGTAACTTTTATAAACCCTAAAACAAATCTTACAGAACGGAAACTTTCAGCATTGGGTCCTCTTTAGCTCGTGCCTTCCAAGCAGCTAATTTGCACTTGATCAAAGTTCAGCTGTCTGAGAAGGATTCTCTTGACTGTTTCCTTTTTGCATCTTTTAAGAAATAGTTTGCAGAGGTTACAAGACATAAAAGGAGAAAGAAAACATTCAGGGCAAAACAGTGAGATTACAGAAACTTTCTTTCTTTTTTGGAAATTCAGCAGCTGAAGCTGCAGGACTTTTTTTTTACTGGTAGTTTAATAATAATCTTTATTGTGTTTGCAACATACATTCCAATGAAATTTGTTCTCTGGGGTTAAGGGTCTTACTCAGGGACCCAGAGTGCAGTCTGTGGGAGATGAAACTCAGAACCTCCGGGACCCAAGCGCAATGTTCTAACCAGTAAACCACTTGACTTCAGTTTTCTGTTTTTTTCCCCCCATCGGCACTAAGGTGAAGGCGTGAAAGCCTTTCCTTCTGTAAGAATAACTGACTTAATTTAATTATCACAGTGGGTCCTGTGATAATTCTGAGGATGTTCTTGTAAGTTTAGAACTAAATCTCAAAATTTGTGACATTTGTTAACGATCTGAGAGATTTGGCAAACTTTTGCAAGATGATTTGTTTGAGTTTTAGCTTCATTGTTCAGTATGTTTGTCGCTTTTAAGGTTTAAAACGACTTACCCCTTCACAAAAACCTGGCTTTTGTTGCAGGGATGGGTTTTTTTTAGCACCACTGTAATCTGCACTTTCTAGCTTTACCAAGTTTCATTTTGCCTGTCTGTCTACACTCTATTTTAAATCACCAAGACACAAATCCTTGTCACAAAGGGGCGACCACTGGAGCTGCAGGATTATCTCCTAGTCGAAGACCTACTTCTTTCAGATCGCTCTGTGTCGCTCTCAGACCTTCCGCAGTGCCACAGCCCATCATATCAGAAACCAAGTGAACTCTAAATGAATCCTCTACAGACAACAAGAGCTCACATATAGTCCACTGGTGACCACAGAGATTATATCAAGACCAAACTTTACACCGAAAGCCGTGAGCAAAAGCAAAAACAGGAGAAGGACCTACCGAGGCTTCTCTCCCTCTCCTCCCGTCTCTCTTTGGCTAAACGCATCCTGTCATCGGTCTTCATGTAGCCCTCCTGACCTGAAGGATTAGTCAGGATGTCAGTAAAAGTAGGCAAAACCGAAGCAGGACTGGCCTTGTCAGGGAAGGAAGACTCACTTTGTTTCCCTCCGTGGTTGTTACTCGTTAGATGTGAGGGGGATGCATGTCCGTTCATGTGTGGCCTCTTCTCTGCGTTAGATGGAGCTGGAATTAAATCAAAACAGCCGCCTGGGGGTTAGGAGTGCATTCTCTCATTGTCCTGAAAAGGAGCTGAGCACTGAGCTGCAGCACTGCTTTCCTACCAGCAGGGGGGGGGGTGGATTTAACCCTGCATGGGACTAATCTGTGTTAAATGCATTGTTGCAAAAACGCTTTATGTCAAGCAGGAACTGCAACACCAGGCGGAAGGGATGTGCTCATTAGTTCACATATGCTGACCTTCGATCGTTGTTGGAGCTGCTGAGTTGTAGCCAACTCCTGATATAACACTGTAACCCTACATCATAGCGTCCAAGAACCTTCTAGAAATGGGACAGTAGTCCAAATCCCTGTATTTCAAAGCACTCTCATCCAGGTGATGTCACTTGGCAGGAAAGTGGGATTCATGTGGCTGAATCAGCGGAGAGGGAGAGACGATCACTCACTCGTTTTTCCCGTCCGAACAGGAGAGCTGTGACCGTTTGTCGGAGATTTCTTGTCAGGAAGTAGCGTAATGGATGGTGGTGCCATCTTCTCACCTAATGCACAATGAAAGGAGAGTTGGCGGAGCTTTGAGGCGCACACAAAAGGCTGAATTTCATGCATTAACAAGAGGATGTGCTCTAGACTGGAGCTGTAGAGGCGAGCTGCGTGTGGAAGGTGAGGGTGAGCCAACGTTCAGGGCAAACAGACGAAGGAAATGTGACATTTTACCTCACCGTAACGTGACAGGTGCCTGTTTTAAGACTTGGTGTTTTCAAAAATAAAAAAATAAAGATGTCCATAATATCATTTTTATAACTGAAAGTCCTTTTGATGAGATGTAACATCTCAAGTGAGAGAGAGATCAGAGTTTTATTTTGGTATTTGGAGCATAAAACAACACAAACTGTTGCTGTGCACTGCCAGTCAGCAGGCTGAGACATGGCCCAAATTCTAGGGTTTGCAAATGTTTCTGTTGTCAAAAAACATTCAAGATATGGAGACTAAAGGAGGTCCAACCATATGTCTTATTAAGGTAATGTTGTTTTAAAGGCTTTTAACCAGCTAATATCAGCTTCTTCTACCCGTTTTGTTATGTAAAAGCACAGAGGCAAGTGGTAAATAATTTTGTGCGATAACCACATGAAAACCACTTCTAAAACTGAAAAATAAGGCTACTTTATATTTTCCCTTGGGCCAATATATTAAAATGTATACAAAACAATATTTTTATTCATTTATTTTACGTTTATTTTTTTGTAAATACAGTGAAACTGGTATTTTTAATCTACATTATCATACTGCTGAAATCTCATGCCAATCACTCATATGCAGACACACAGAAAAAAAAAATCTTTAGCTGTTTTGGTCTAAAAGCTCATGAAGATACATAAACATGTGCTCTTAAATAATAAGTCAATGAAAATCTTAACACATCAGGCTGAATCGCATTAGTCTGCATGACAAACGCAGAATAAACTGCCATGTAAAACATTTAATCCTGCAAATTCACTGGGTCCATAGTTGCATCGCAGGCTGAACTGCTAACAGTGAGTCGCTTCATTCCATCAAGTGAATTACTTCGTTTACGGTCAGGAGTTAAATCTGGCACGCAACACTGACCGGATCCTACTGCAAATGCGCTTCAGCCTGTCTAATTTCAAAGCAATTGATTGGCTGAATTAAACCCCCTGATTATAGCGTTCATCACTTTTGCACACAAAAAAAAAACACATTTTATTGATGTTTCCAGAGGTCATGATGATAGCCATCAGGTGATGAATCGGGGGATCAGGAGGACAATGCCCACCACCCACACCCTATTTATTCATTAATTGAAATATCTGAGGTTTTATTTTTTTACAGTCTAGGACCTGTTAGTGTCTATCCATCTAAAACTAAATAATGAAACTCCTAAAAATCTACATGTGTTTAGTTTTGGTGCATCGTCCAACATTATCAAATGATGCTAAGGAGAGCATCTATTTTGCAGCTTCTTTGATTTCGCGCTTGACTAAATAGCCACAATGTGGACAAACTTGTGCTGGAAAGGGATCACTTTAAGGATTTCTGATTCTGGGTTTGTCAGGTCCACATTTCTACGTGGATGGAGCGAAAAACAAAGTCCTGACTTTTGATAAATACATATCAAAGGTTTTTGACATCACAAACCGTGTTTTATAAAATGTGTGCATTAGTTCTGTTCAGACTTTGTCTAATCTGGTTTTTGTCATTTTATAGCTGGAATCAACCTAATTTGGTAAAGAAAGGGGAATTGCTTACTTTGTTTTCGTTAATAGAATAAAGGCTCCACATGTTTGAAAACTGCCTCCTCCATTAGTCTAGAACAATTATGTGCAGGTCTGCCTAGTCTGGGTGTCATTTTCAAAACTAGGTGGGGGCAAAGCCAAAGGGGGGGAAAAAAATAAACAAATAAAAATAGTCTGTTCTAAAGTTTCATAAATAGGATAAAGGTTCCTCAAATCCGAAACACATTTTCTATAAACTGCAATGATTATAAAAGAATCCAGTTTATGCTGGACTGTTGTATCGGATTTTATACTGCTGCATATTAAAGGATAATGTCAATGAGCTGATAATGGTCAGGCCACCCCTTTGAAAATGTCCCAGGGTTGCCTCCGCTTTGAGGCCTGCATTATTTGCCACATAAACCAGCCGCACTGGAAGTTGAGGCAAAGGTTTTTAATTTATTTTATTTTATTTGCTTTAGAGCCTAAATCATGGCTGCCATTCTCACTCCATTCATCTTTTTTCAGTTGACTTTATTCTGTAGAAGAAGTGAAAAGGACCAATCTCTTCTCATTACATCCAATTTGATCACTGGCCTGCAGGGAAATGCCCCCTCCTTCAGGGTGGGGAGGGTGGAAGCTGACTTAACAAAGTGAAAGATTAATCCTCATCGAGCTTAATATTTTCCCAGCCTCCAGTCATCACATTATTGTTACACAGAGAATAATCCACCATGGCCATGCTATGTTTATGGGGAGTCATGTGTTTCTTCTCGCCGTGTTTGAACCCCTATAATGAAGTGAATCGCATTGTCTCCAATGATCGGCTGCTTGGCGTGGATTAAAACGGGGGGGGGGGGGGGGGGGGGGGGGGGGGAAGAAAAAAAAACAAAGAAACACAGAGAAGCATCACTTTTCTTTCAGCGTGTTTATGAATTAATTCATCCTGGGCAGGTTTGTGACAGACAAAAGCACCGAGATCTGGACAACAAAACGGAGAAGTGCAGACATCACATAAAGCTGGGGCAGATCAGTTGCGTCATCCATGAGTCTGCTATTAATCCCGGTGTAAACACAAAAACAGCGCCGTTTCAAACCTGCCCCCCCAAAAAAACAAACCCGTGGTGAAGCTCACCTGTCACTGCGAGGCATGACGCGTTGCTTTTCGCCATGGATTTTTAGCCGCGGTCTGAGCGAGGACACAAAGAAACGATCGGCTTGGCTGTTGTCCCACCAAATGCGTCCGCAGTGATGCTGATGCAGGGACCCGCTGTCCCTCCGAGAGAACAGCCGCAAGCCGGCTCCAGAAGCGAGAGCGGCCGCGGCGGACAAAGACAGCAACTAAAGAGGGCTGAAGGTCGTTAGAAAAGGCTGGGAGGACGAGGATGAGGGGGATCGATGCTGCCGGAGGATGGAGCGCATGCGATCGGGTTTTGGAGCAGCCAGCCGTGCGTCGCAGCGTGAGCGCGCAGCACGTTGCGCGGAGCACGCAGCTCAGCTGGGTCCAACTCGACAGCCGTAAACAGCGCAGAATGCGCAAGCAATGTTCAAGCAAGTACAACATTGTGGAAATGTCAGCTAGCAGGTGAAATCACTATTTGAAACGAATATTAATCACATAGGGATGTTTTCAATTCTTTATTTCTGTTGGTTAGGATTTCAAGCTTCAGCTACAGCAGAATATCATATCAGATTAATGAAAACCTTTATAAAAGGAAATGTGGGCTTTGTGTAAAACGAGTGTAATTCCTGCTTAAAGGTTGTTATTTTCAAAAGGTAGTTTTATTCTGACAATTGACATCGTCGGAATACAATGAACTGCATATTAACTAAATTATGACGAAAAGGTTCGTTACACATAATATGAACAGAATAATTACATAAAGGTTCTGTTAAATCCTGCATAACCAGGGTGAGGGTGACTGGCAATCGTTTATTAGACACCAAGAAAAACCGCTAAAGGTATCAGACAAGCTGATTATTCTGAAAAGGCTGTTTGTAAGCACATAAATAGAAAATGTCAGCCTGTTCGTGTCTAGATCAAATGCGATTATACCCTGCATCAAATCGTTCTGTTGCCGCATAAGGCTCTTCTAAAGATGATGTACAAGAAAGCCCACAAACAGTTTCTTGAAGACAAGAAGAGTGATGGTGGAAAATAACAGCGGTCACACAATACTGACCCATGATCGGGGACCAATGTGGACATTTTCACTTTGGCGTGTACTCACTTTTGTTGCCACAACGAGTCTAAAGTTAAGCTGTTCACTAATGTAATTCCGTACAAGTGTCATAGCTTTAGAGTTGTCCAATTAAAAGATCCAAATAAGCTTTATTGTCCATGCTTGTGTGCACAATCAAGGAATTTAAACATCCACCAAAATGTGACGGGTGCGCTCACCTGTGATCGCCACTGGATAAATAATTTCAACAAAGCAAACGGAGATAAAGTAAAGGCGGCCGATGGCGGCAGCAGCGGTTAATCTGGTGTGTAGAAGAAGAAGAACAATAACAAGAGGTGGTCAGATCTACACAGGTGCATCAAAAAGTTTAGTTAACAAGATATAAGTATCTTTTATTGTTCCAGCGTTTCATATTATAGTAGGAAAGGGGACCAGTGATAATATATCAGTATACACTGGAGAAATGCTAGCAATTCTGTTTGCAGTGCAATGGGTAGAGGAAATAAGACCTCTGAGAGTGATTCATCTTCACCACTAATCAGTTTACAGAGAAGTCACTCAGACAATAGACCAGATATTTTGATAGCAATCCAGCATACATTATACAGAATTTAAATGATGGGCATTACAGTAATGGGGGTTAAAGGAAATTAAATGGCAGATAAGGCTGCAAAGGAGGCTACAACAAGAAAAGACATTGATGCGTCAGTTAAAATTAGTAAAATAGAAATAAAGAGCATTATTAAACAGAAGATGAAGGAAAGGTGGCAAAGGCAATGGTAGGAAGAGAGAAAAGGACGGTGGTTTTACATGATTCAGAGGAGAGTGGGAGAAATGAGATGTGCAGGGAGGAACAGAAGAGAAGAAAAAAATATATCAAGACTTAGATTTGGGCACACAGGATTAAACAGTACATTATTCAAAATAGGTAAACATAACACTGGCAGATGTGAATACTGTGAGCAAAAAGAGACAGTCGAACACGTTATGGTACACTGTAGGAAATATGAAAGGGAAAGGAGGGAAATGCTTCAAAATCTAAAAATGGACAGAATACAATAATGTATTGATTTAATTTAATTTGATTTGATTCAATAGAAATACTCAAGATAAGTGTTATGTAATTGTTTTTCATTACATTAGATTAATAAATGTAATTGAGATGATCTGAATCTTATTTTGGTTTTGTTGATTTGGTTGTGAATTGTTTAGTTTAGTATAGCCTAAATAAGTAGTAGCCGTTCTAATCCACACTCCAAGGAGCAGAAGGGAAGAGATAATTTTTTACTAGATTAAGAACTGGACACACACGTACTTGAATGAGTTCATGTATGTACTAGGGAAGAGAAACAATGATATATGTGAGGGTTATGGAGGAAAAGAAAACGTGGATCATGTTCTGATGAATTGCATTAAATATGCATATGAGAGAGGATGAGGAAAGTAATTATGGAAAAAGGGAGAGAATGGAGTATTAAAGGAATTTTAGGGACAGATGGAGATAGGGAGGAAAATATGGTCATTAATAAAGCATTGTTTTGATTTCTACATAAACTATAGAGTTACACACTCATGTACAGTAGGTGGCGGTATGCACCTACAAGTTGTTTGCAATCCGCCAATCAAAGGAAAGAAGAAGAAGAAGTAATTCACCCTCCATACCAGTTGGTGGCGGTAATGTACCATTTCGTTGTGTGCCAACTGCCAAAAAATTCCATAAAGAAGAAGAAGAAGAAAAGGTGGAGCCAGCGGACCCGGAAGGACATAGCAGATCCTGGGTAGAAGGACGGGTACGTGTTGTGCCGAGCTGTGTAGTCTTCGTGGAGGGAACGATGCTGACCAATATCTCCAATGTGCTGAGGGCCTGCGCTCAGAGAAATGTAAGCGACGCTTTTCTTCAACCCGAGCCGTGCCTCCGGCTGTTCTGCCTGTGCGTCAAAGCCGTGCGCTCTTTCCACCCAACCAGCCCGCCGGCTGTTTGCTGACCTTGTGAGGCCGGCTGGGGAGCCGCTCCAGCTAGCCAAGCTAACTCCTGCAAACACGGCCACATTCACCCAGGTGGCTCACCGCTCTGGTCGGCAGAGACTCTGTCATTTAGCCAGGCGGAGCTCGGCACACCTGTTTCCGATTACCTGCGATCAGGCGCGTTGTGGTTTCTGTTGTTTAAAAACTGCTGACAGGTCCGGCTGACTGTGGAGACTGGTTTCAAAACAAGGCGCTGTGCTCCTGCGCTGCTATAGACGTCTGGATCATAAAATCCTGCAGCACAGCTCTACTGTTTTTCTCCTTTTTTTTTGTTTACCGCGTTTTGGCAGGGTGAGATAAAATGGGGTTCGTTTGTAAAGTGGGACTTTCCTCCTCTAAAATAGAGGTTATCAGGAGGGATGAGGATCTCACCTGGAAGAGCTTCAAAATGACACCAGGATCATCTGTGTAGGTTAAAATGAAAATAAAGCTTTTTTTTTTTTTTTTTTTGCTTTTTTTAAAGCATCAATTAAATATATCGGACTTATTTCATTTTAGTTTAGATTGATACCTGCTTTAAAAAAGTGTGATCCACAATCACAAAGAGTTGCGTAATTAAAAATAAACGCATGAGACTTTGCTATGTAATGTCCAACAGTGGTTGAAAATGACTTGTAGCAGCTATTATTCAGCCTAAAAGGTCACATTGGGTACAATGCTTTAGCAGTTCACTCTGCTGCTTACTCACTTTTTTGAGTAAAACATTTTGAAATTAAACGTAAATATAGACAATTTTTTCTTTTTGATGGATACAAGACCTATAGAGTAGTTTTGTTTTAGGTGTGTTAGGAAAACCCTGATCATCTTCAGGTAATTATGGCTTTGTCAGAGCCTCCGTAATCCTGTTGGCCGCTACGAGAAAGAAGAGAACAAACTAAGTTCACGTTCTGTTTCTGTTTGTATATCGGGTGGAAAATTTGGGAGGTATTTTGGTAAGCGTTAGGGCGGCACAATTAATCACAATTTAAAAGAAACGCACTTTCCAAATCGCAGAGGTCTGCAATTTTTGGCCATGTAACAATTATTGAATCAGACGTGTCCTTTAGGTGTCAGTAATATGTTTAAAGTGGGTTTGCTCCACATGGAAGGGAAGAGAGTTGCTGCAGTGAGATAATCTAATTGTAATACTTGTTTTAGAGTATATTTAATCATACTGTTTCACCAGAAACTTTCAGGAATCTCATCATAGTTTTAAGTTCTGGTCAATCAGTTTAATACATAGACTTGCTTGTTGGTTGCACTTTATGTTCAACAAGGATTGATGTCCAAATCAATTAAAAGTTGTTCTCTTGAATAATATTCTGATTAATGTTGACAGACTGACGTTAAAAGCATAAAATGCAAATCTCTTAAACCTTTTATGCATTTTAACTTTGTTCTGTCCTCTGACAGGGGGCTGCAGCGGTCGTGTCGGCACGTACCTATGCTGACTTCACAACCGAGGCAACCTTTGAAGTTAAGGTAAGTCTCAAGCGTTAATCCGCGGTTCCCAATGTTGAGGTCATCGAGGTTAAGGTGATGAGATCCTCTCCAGAAAGTAAAAGCATATGTATTCAATAAGTGCTGCAGGAAATGTAAAGCAGTACAAATAAATGTACACTTAAAAACAAGAATATTGCTTGCACTGCAAAAACAGAACTAAAAATAAGTACGATTTTTGTTAAAATGAGTGTATTTGTCCTTGATTTGAGCAGGTAAAGAGGATTACCTGCCAATGGAAAGAGTAATTTTACCCCTAAAATAAGATAATTAGATATAATGCACTTGAAATAAGTTGATGGAGAAGAGCTTTTCCTATTTTAAGAGCAAAAATCTTATTCCATTGGCAGATTATCTTATTTACCTGCTCAAATAAAGTACAAATTCAATAATTTCAAGAAAATTTTAACTTATTTTTAAGTTTAATTTAGTCTGTCTTTGCAGTGCGTTAATGCTGTTTTTGTGTATCGCTTAGTTGTCCTGCTGCTTGTATGTTCGACTAATGGTCAGATCACCGGGTTCTGCTTCAGTTAATGCTGGTTAGCAGCTGGAAAGTCTGGGCGCCACTCTTCAATTGTTAAATGCGCATTTAGGGTTCCCACTTAATTCTTTTTCTCTCTCATCTTATTTCAAGAAATGTGACACGTTCAAGCTGGACGAGGGCCCTGCGACCCAGGTGACCATGACCAGGGATGAGGGCCTGCAGTACTACCGCACCATGCAGACTATGAGGCGGATGGAGCTGAAGGCAGACCAGCTGTACAAGCAGAAGATCATCAGAGGGTTCTGTCACTTGTATGACGGCCAGGTGAACATAACTCTTCAAAGCATGTCGCTCGCGTCAGGCCACACAGCGCAAATCGTAGAGATTCCCCTGTATGATTTCAGGAGTAGCTTATGCCGTTGCTGTAAAATGTAAGAATTCACCCGTAAGAGGGACTCTCTGAGAAGAATCATGTCTGTATCTAAACATGTGAACTTGTCGGTTTTCCCCTTGCAGGAAGCTTGTGCTGTTGGCATCGAAGCGTCAATCAAGCCAACGGACCACCTGATCACAGCGTACCGCGCACACGGCTACACTTTAACAAGGGGAGGGACGGTCAAGGGGATCATGGCTGAACTCACCGGTGAGTCCTTGGTGCCAATCGAGTCACCTCCAGATTTATAGTGTTCCCGCACAGATTCGGCCCTTGACCCTAGAGCGGGGTAAAGGTAGTTTATTCCAGCTTCTGTTGCAACTGTTTACCGAGAAAATTGCAGGTTTTGAAATTTGCACAGAGTGTTTTTAGTGCAGGACACCGTCAGCGGTGTCCTGCACTAAAAACTGTACCAGTGATCTCTGAAAGCAGATGTGCAGCAAAAAAGAGAAATCAAATCTTCCATAAAACCGGCAGGACAGATCAATCGAAGTAGTGAGAGTCTAATGTCTAGTTTGCATAGGAGATCAGCTTGTGTGGTCTGCTGTGCTCCAGAGGGGCATCTTTCTGTCTCTGACATCAGTTAATCTCCTCGTTTTTATGCACAGGCAGAAGAGGAGGCATTGCGAAGGGCAAAGGAGGCTCTATGCATATGTATTGTAAAAATTTCTACGGTGGGAATGGAATCGTCGGCGCCCAGGTAGGTTTCTGACGCCTTTTTAGACGAGGTGTGTAAAACCCTCAATTGTTCACCGTTTCTTGTTTCTCTCGCGCTGCACGACTCTTTAACTTTTTGTAACCATTTTTGGGGAAAGCATTAAATGTTCAAATACTTTACTCCACATGCTAGTTATAATAGTAATATTATTTATTCAGCTTAAAATCGTACATGTGTCTGTTTCTTCTCTTCAGGTTCCTCTGGGTGCTGGCGTGGCACTAGCCTGCAGATATAAGGGCACCGACGAGCTGTGTGTCTGTTTGTATGGCGATGGCGCCGCCAACCAGGTACGAGTCACAAATCGCTGCTAAATATGTAATAAAATAAACAATTTATTTAAATATAGTATCAATTAGGGCTAGACAATTAATTGCATTTGCAATATGATTGTGCAATTTTAAAAAGTACAATTTCCATATGGTGGAATTATGCAATTTTTTTGGCTGCGTAGCAATTAATGAATAAGACATGTCCTTTTTAGATGTCGTTGATATGTTTAAAGTGGGTTTGCCTCCACATGGAAGAGAAGAGTTGCAGCAGTGGGATAATGTTTATATAATCAAAAGGTTTTTTTTTTAACCAGAAACTTTCAGGAATCTCACTATAGTATTAAGTCAAACTGTTTAATGCATAGACCTGTTTGATGGCTGCACTTTATGTTAAAAAATAATTGATGTCCAACTCAACAAGCTGTTTTCTTGCATATAAATGTTCTGATTAATTAAAAAAAAAAGTTAAATTTCTTGTTTTAAGTAGTCCTTGTTTACAAACATCTTTACCTATAGGCCATTTTGATTGCCTGTGGAGAAAGGGGGAGGATTAAATCGCAATAATGGTTGAGATAAATTGCAATTTTGATTTTTACAAAATCGCACAGCCCTGATATATATAATATTTAAAAACAGGAAGGGGTTCTGGGTTTTCTCCTTGTCTCACAGGGTCTAAAACATGCATTCAGGCTCAAATATATTCATACATTAGCTTAATTATTTTATCAAGTGTTGAACTGAAGAGTTAGACAAGCTGAGACAAACCTTTGGAGACGCATCTAAACAATCAGATTATCACTGCAAGCAATAAGAGGTAAGTAGCAGTCTGCCAAGGTGGAGAAGAAGACCTTATTAAAGATCACCTTCAGATGATAGGATTTTTGTCAAGGATGTTCGGGAAAATCCATGTCGGTTCCTTCAAATTGAAAACAAAGTGAAGCACACATGAAAACTGCATTTTGGAACGGTTAAAGTTGACCGACGTTAAGTTTGTGGAATCCCCTTCGAAAAGCATTTTAGGAACCATTACTGACTTGTATCCATAGATTTGAGCCAGTGTACACAATTTGGACCCTTAATGAATTAGAGAATCCATTTGGTTGAAAGTGATTCATTCAATTCCTGTATTGATATTATCTGACTGGAACTGTGTATTATTTCTCAGTTTTACTAGTATGTATTCTCCACTCGGGTCCATAACATCTCATTTTAGAAACAGCTTTGCAATCTCCATTAAATCCAGTAAATTGTCTCCAATTTACCGGATTTCTAACGTGAGCTAAAATAATCTGCAAAAATATTACACGTCCTTATTTCTCATACGAGATAAATTCGCTGTGTTCCAGGGTCAAATTTTTGAAACCTACAACATGGCAGCTCTTTGGAAGTTGCCTGTTATCTTCATCTGCGAGAACAACAGGTACGGCATGGGAACGTCAGTGGAGAGAGCAGCAGCCAGCACCGACTACTTCAAGAGGGGAGAATTTATTCCTGGTCTCAGGGTACAGATTTTTTATTTTTTTCCTCTGCCTCCTTAAATCTGTTTTCACTGACACCGTTCATTGTAGGATTCAGTTATGTTGATCGGTGTGGCTTGTATAGCTTTTTATTTGTTAATTTGCAGATGTCTTTGGCCACTGTAATCTCAGTTTTTAAGTTTTTCTTTTCCAGTGCCAGCCATTTATGCTTATGCAAGATCAGCTCGTCCAGTTATTTTAATTTGATGTTAAATTTGACAACAGATCTAGGACATGTAACCATAAAGCTCAGCTTTATTAAGTTGTATTCGTTGTCAAAGGTATGATATTTAAACATTATAATAGCTTTCTTCATCCAGAGAAAAAACAGAGAGTCCAAAACCCTTTTGATAGGCCATGATCCTTAGTTTTTAATCTTTTTTTTTTTTTTTTGATTCTATAATAAACACTAGAGGAGATTTCAAAGTCAAGGCGGGTTAATTTGTGTGGCACCTTTTAATACACAGGGTAATTCAGATTGCTTCACAGGAAATCAGCGTACCAGAAATAAGACCCTGTAAAATTAAGAGTGCATCAAAAACACAAATCTACCAAAAGAACAACAGTAAAAGCATCAAATAAAAAAATGTTAAAGCAAAAACAAAAGGCTTAGTTATGGTGGATGTGAATTGATGAAATAGTCTTTGACTTTTCTGGGAAAACTGCTGTAAAGGATAAGGTTTTCAGGCCTGAAGGCAACAGCAACTAGTCTCTGATCTGAGAGGTTTCATACCTGTGCAACAACCACTCAGAATTGCCATCTAGCCTGTTACAAACATGCAGTCAGTGAAGTGACATCGTTTTCTGGTGTGGGTCGCGGCTCTGGCTGCAGCATGTTTAAAAGCTGATCTTAAAAGTTGGTGTTTTCTGTCTTATTTTATCCATCCTTGTAGTGAAAGTTTGCAACATGAAGCACAGATCATGTTTCTGAAAAGGCCATAAATATTTAAAGAAATTTGTTTTTGTTTGTTGTTTGGTTTTTTTTATTCATAGGTTGATGGTATGGATATTCTGTGCGTCCGGGAAGCGACTAGATTTGCGGCTGAACACTGCCGGGCTGGGAAGGTTAGTCTTAATGATACGTTTTAAAATAACATTACAGCTGTTGTCATTTTCTTTTCTTTTTTTTCTTGATGGTTTTTCCTACCACTTTTAATCAGGGCCCAATACTCATGGAGCTACAGACGTACCGTTATCATGGACACAGTATGAGTGACCCTGGTGTCAGGTACGTGATCACAGCACCTCAACTGTTACGGCACTCGTTAAAAGGACAATGTTAAACATCATGTTCTCTGTGCTGCTGCCCCTTGCTGCTGGCTTTTTTTCCCTCTGTAGCAGTCTTCGTATATGTTCCTTCCCTTCGTAGTGTCCTTTCAATGCTCTCAGGGAGAAACTGACATACTAATCCTGGTATTGGCTGTTGCTAATTAACCTCTGTAGAATTATCAAAAATAATAATTCTCATTTCTGTTCTGCAACATTTTTTTACACAGTGCAAATTCTGCACAATAGACGCAGATCCAGCTCTGAAACTGTGATGTGTTGCAGAAAAACCTTTTTTTTTTTTTTTTCTTTCGGATCCTTATACTTAGGATGTAAAAATGTGATTATTGTAGTCAATCCCTGCAACATCCCTGCACCAATCTCTGCTCTTTTAGCTATCGCACACGCGAAGAGATCCAGGAGGTCCGCAGTAAGAGCGACCCCATCTCCTTGCTGAAGGACCGCCTTCTCAGCAACAACATGGCCAGCGTGGAGGAGCTTAAGGTAGCAAAATAAAAATGCAACTCTTGATCATCAATTCCTTTTTTTGATATAAAGTTGATCCATTACCATGGCTAAGTTTAGTGCCTCACAAAGGTATTACTCCCACTTGAACTGTTTCACATTACATTACATGTTTTGATGTGGTTAGAAACATGCGGCATAGTTTTCAAAATGTTTCATAAACAGAAAATCCAAAAAGGCGTGCCGTGCCCTTTTTTATGCCGACACCTTTAAATAAAATCTGTCTTTCTTCAGAGGTCAACTAGTTAGTACATGAACTCTGTATAAATCCAGCTGTTTTGTGAAGATCTTTTAGAGAACATTAACAAAGCCACTGTTAAAAGGGAGTTTAGCAAGAGGACATAGCAGACATGCAAGGTGCAAAGTATGAAATAAAAAGCCAATGCTGCACTTTACCCTGGACGCCTCATGCCCGCTGCAGTGTATGGTGGCGGCAGCATCATGCTGCGAGGACACTTTTTCTTCATCACGGACAGGCTAGATGGTCAGAGTTGATGGAGAGACATGTCAGATTAAAGCAGAGCATTTCTGGATGACAACCGCCAGAAGCTGCAAAAGACTTGATGCTTATTCAAAGACCCTAAGCATGCAGCCAGAGCTTCAGTGGAAGAGTTTAGATTAAAACACCTTCACGGGTTGCAGGGGTTCAGTGCAACCCAAACCTAAATCCAATAGAGAATCTGTTGCAAGACTGGAAAACCGATGTTCACGGACGCTTTTCTAGAAGAAGAACCGAAAAGCGATGGGCAGAAATGTCAGTCTCTTCATGTGCCAAGAGTGTGTATCTGCACACCCTTGTGTTCATCTATTGTTTTAAACTCCACATGTGTGGCTGAAAATGTGAAAAGGTTCATGGGAATTGAATACGTCCGTAAGCCACTCTAGGTCTGACGTGAATTATTTTGGTATTTAGAGACCGTGCGTGTAATGATGAGCTGGACTCAACTGAGCTCGTGTTTTATTTTCGTATAGCTGCATAATCCATTCTCTCCGTTTGTGCAGACGCACTGAGCATCTTGGTCGGCAATGACCCTGTTTTTGTGTTTGCGTGTGTTGCGTCTGCAGGAGATTGACGTGGAGGTGAGGAAGGAGATCGAAGATGCAGCTCAGTTTGCCACCACGGATCCTGAACCCCCTCTGGACGAGCTGTGCAACCACATCTTTTCGAACAGTCCCCCGGTGGAGGTGCGTGGCACCAACCCATGGGCCAAACTGAAGTCTGTTAGCTAAAACCGGGGTTGACTCCTCGGTTCCACTGTAAACCAACGCTCCGTACCGTTATGTGAAACACGCCGCACATAACGTACCGCAACCGAGTGCATCGTATCCAGAGCTTAACCCGTTGTGTCGCTGCCACTTTTAAACGACGAGGGCCATAATTTACAAATATGTTCTTAGAGTTAAACTGACATTAAATGGTTCAGCTTCAAAATTTCTTCTTATTTCACCATTTGACTACTTTTTTTTTTTTTGGTTTGTCTGTATGGGTTCTGCCTTCAAACACAACTAAAGACATCAGGGCTCATTTTCTCCTTCTTTTATTTACTGTCGGTGAGTTTTATACCCTTTACCAACCAACTTGTGTTGCACTGTTTCTGACATTTAAATTATAACAAATATAATAAATCAAAGATGTTACAGTTGGTCGACAGGTTATCACAAATGCGTTCGATCGGCGTTGTTGCCACGTTCTCGTCAAAAAAAGCGTATTTATATTTTAAGAAATATTGACTGAGGCATATGAAGAATATGCTGTTCATATCTCCAGTCCTGATGAATTATTGGAAGTTCCCATCTATGAATTTAGCACTTCAAAGAAGTACCTATGATGCTTTTCTTAAGTTTCTGTATTTAAAAGTCTATTTCTTAAGCATTGACCTCTTTGAAATTTGTTTGCCCCCTTGGCAGTATGGATAGCTTATTCCATATATTTACCGTTTTGACGTTATGCTCTGGTCATTGTTAAGGTGCAATAAAATAAAGATCTCTCACTCTTCTTGTCATAAACCGGTGCATGTCTTTGAACTCTTTTCCTTAAGTGTAAGTGAAAAATAGTTCAACCGTGAGCCGTTTGGATTCAAACACTTGGGATTGACCTTTCATGACAAAGACCCCACAAAAGGTTTGATTGAACCGGTTTAAAAGTGCCACATTAACTAATTAGTGCAGAGGTTTCTGGCATCTTTATGTACCAGGCCAAAACCAAATATCTGCCTGATGTTTAGGAAGATATATGTGGCTTCTTATCTTTGGTCTGTGCTATAAACTGAGGTCAGGAGTTTATATTTATTGTAGCTCTGAGTGCTCATAGAGGAGGGAAATAAATTATGGATACAGAATTTGTCATACCCTAAATAGTTGCCAGAATCCCACTATGTATGAACGCGTTTAGTTTTTAATAACATTAAATCGTAAGGTCTCAACCAAAACTCATCTTTCCAAATCTAAGAACTGATTGGCTAATGTGGTTCTGCAGCTTAATGCTGTGTTGCTTTGTTCACTTAAAATGTGTATTTTACCAGTAGAGGTACATGTAAAGATCAGGAGAGGCATCAGAATTTCCCCCTATAGTTTACGTGGTAGGCTGATGTGAGCATGCATGTCTGCACGGCAACTAAAAAAAAACAACTTTCTGCCGTTTTTAAACACCAGCAGCCTTTTCACGAGACATCAAGATGATAGTTTCTTCTTGTGAAATGTGTGGATGACCAGGGTGAACATTTAAATATCAGTGGTGGGTGCCGTAGGATTTCTGTGGAAAACTGTTACGTTTGGAGTGGAAAGTAAATCCAGAAGACTCTATGGATGCTCTGGATCTCAGTGAGCTCTGGTAATAAAATAAAAAATGGTGAGATTTTGTTTTTGTGTCCCCTTTGTTGTAAAAATCCCCCTGAAATGAGGAAGGTGGATTTTAATCCACCACCACACAAATCCTTTTCGTCAAACCTCGGCCAGCTTCTAACAGGTTTTCCTCCAGTATAATCCTGTGTCTACCGCATCTACTGGGACCAGCTTCCCTGCTAAAGAAGTCTACCCCCCACAGGATGATCTTGCAGCTACTTTGGACACACTTCCTGATTCAAAACACTACTGTGGTGTGACCAGTGACTTTTGAGGGCTCATTTGTAGCTAAACTTTGTTTTTAGTTTTGAAAGGTTTTGCAGTATTCCATTGGTGACACTTTTAATGTTTTAATGATACTTGTATATATTTAAATTTTAGATTTAGATCTAAAATAGAGAGTTATAGATTTAAGATTTTTAAAGAGAGAGAGAGAGAATATTTTAGGTAGGGATTTATCATTTATTTTCCCACTAAATGTGAAGAAAGTCACCGTGAAAAAACACCTTAAGGTTCCTTTGCACTGGATTTAGATTTAATGGGTCTGGAGCAGTGGCGTCTCTGGCATAAGTTAAGTGGGGCACAAAAACTCAACACCTATCTGTAATACGACCTGAGTTTCAACAATTTTAAACTGATAAATTGGCATAAATCAACACACTAGAAAATCCGTTTTATATGAGCTAAATGTAATTTATTTTTTGTACAAGAAATTAGAAAAAGGTTTACTTATATTGTTCATTTATTGAACAGAAAAGATTCAAATCGATCCTTCAATGAGGCAGCAAGGAAAACCAACACTGGATTGATATTTGCTTTTAGTCTCTATTTTTGCTGTTTTATTTTGTTAAAATTTTATTCCAACAGTTTGGTTTTTCTTACTTTCTGTTTTAATTTTCCAATGTTTTAATCATGTAAAGCACTTTGCATTGTCCTTGTACAGAAATGTGCTATACAAATAAATTTGCCTTGCCTTGTTGGGCATGCGCACTGCGAATTCAGATGTTTGTTATTTAAACAAACGCTGGTTGGCCGGCTCCAATATCAAGGCGCCTCAAGTTCATTTAGCCTACTGCGTTGTCAGTTTCCTGGCAGATTTAGATATATACAGACAGATCTAACAGAATTTTATTGCTAAGGGGATCTTTTTTTTTTTGTTTGTTTGTTTACAATATTGCTCTATAAAGAAAGATCATGTCCCACTGATTATTGCCAACATAGAGCTCCACAGGGCGCTACAGGTCTGAAGACTTTTACGATTTTTAGTTTATATACAGTTGAAAACCATGTTTCCTTTCTCTTCCAGTTAATGTGAAAAAGTTCAACTTGCATAAAGACCTTTTTTTTTTAAAAAAAAGAAAAAAGATAGTGTCTGACAGGATCGCGACAGTGAATCTGGAAGTGCTTAATTAGCTCCAGAAGATGGCAGTCATGCGACCAACGCAAGAAGCCGACTTCAGGAAACCATCAAACGACGAAGAAGAAGATAAGGAAGAGGGGGCTTCCATCCTGCCATAAGTTGGAAACTGCCAGCGGCTACGTGCTCACAGGGAGACGACGCAATGGAGTCTGGTTTCAGCACTAGCGCAAAGAAGCAGCTGCTGTGCGCATTTGGCGCTGCCCTGCTCCTTTCCAGCGCCGTCACATCTGCAGAGGAGGGCGCTCACCTGAAGAACTCCCAGTGTCACAACTACGCCGGAGGACACGTCTATCCCGGCGAGGCTTTCCGTGTGCCCGTGTCCGACCATTCCCTGCACCTCAGCAAATCCAAGAGTGAGTTCCTCCTCTACAGCTTTTTAAGACTGACTGAGCATCTTGCACGCTGAAAGCGCGCGTTGCCCTGCGCAGCCGCTGCTGCGAGGGGAGAGTGGAGATGCGCACTGACGCACTGGCGTTAAACTGGCGACCTTACGCTCCTTTGTTCTCCGGCGGGTTTTAAAATCCATTTAGATTTCAAGTCAAATACAAAATTAGGCATTTTACTTATGCGTTTGATTCCTTTTTTTTTAGGACACGTCAGTGTATGATTCCTCCCCACTGACCCGTGACCCTGCATGGCAGCTCACCAACACATGCTTCCAGAGACACCTGATATATAAATATATAAACAGCGACCTGCAATAACATCTGTAACAATCTGTAATTTCCCTCTGGGATTATTAAAGTATTCCCGATTCTGATCATACTTAATACATACATACGTCCATACACCGTACAAAGAAAAGGGGCAAGTGTTGTTATTGATTCTGCCCTTATTCTGCCATATGGTCCATGAGTTCACTGGCCTAACTTGGTGCAAACGCAGTTTCTCCTCTTCTTGCGTTAGTAATTACTGACAGCGCGGTGATCATGAGTAATTTGAGACGCGGATGGAACAGGAAGCCTGTAAGGGCAGTCTGACTGGTAGGGTGTGTTCAACAAAAGAGAGGAGGACAGATAAAACAGTCAGGAAAAAAAACACATCGATGACTAGAATGCAGGGTAAATGACATGAGAAGGACTGCATAGTCAAGTTTTTTGGTCAACAAACCTATAGTTTGGTAGTCCTGACCCACTTTTGATCTTTAAATGTCAGGAGCTCCTTTAGGCCCTACAGGTAAAGTTTAGAAATGTATGGAAGTTGATGTATTTTCAAGGTCAGATTAAGCATGGAAAAGGGGGGGGGGGGGGGGAATTTTATCCACTCATCCATCCATCTGTTTTGTTTTTCCACCCATCTCCTTCGCCGTTGTCTGCCCATCAGTAAGTTTTGCGATTCTAATTTAAAAAAAAGATAATCTACAGCGTGAACTTGGGCCTGGAAACGTATGGAACCTGATGATATGATAAAAGTTGTCTAGGACATCTGGTATCTGACATCTCCAGAAGTAAATGCCCCCAAACCTTAAAATTTTTTTTTATGTATTTGCATGTAATACAGAAAAATGATCTGATTGCTTGTTCAAATCCCCCGTAGTGGTTCAGTGTCAACATTCAGCAACTTGCTACCACTGAAGTGAAGTCCTATTTCCTTTGCAAGTTTTTCTCTAAAACGAGATCATTTACAAGTCTTTTACGCATGGAGAACATGCTAATAGAGAAAATTTTCATTTGTTTCATTTGTGTTTCTGTATTTATTTTTTTTTTGTTCTACTTTAGTCTCAAAGCCTGCCCCTAACTGGGAAGGAACCGCTGTCATCAACGGGGAATTTAAGGAGCTTAAGCTGTCTGACTACAAGGGGAAATATCTGGTTTTCTTCTTCTATCCTTTGGACTTGTACGTATGAACTGAGCAGCATATTGCATAAGCGCGTTGTGTCTTTCATGGACTGCAACAATCGTTTGTCGCCATGTTTGTTTTGTCCTGCAGCACTTTCGTCTGCCCCACCGAGATCATTGCTTTCAGCGATCGTGTGCATGAGTTTCAGGCCATCAACACTGAGGTGGTCGCCTGCTCGGTGGACTCCCAGTTCACCCACTTAGCATGGTATGGAAGCCACTTCCACCAGACCTACAGATGCAAACCACACTCGATGATTTCAATTTTAATTTCCGTAGCTCTTAGATGGCATACACAGTTTGCTATGGTGTAAATAATCTACAAAGGATTTGTCTAAAGAGATTTGTTTGCTTTGTTTCTCTGCAGGATCAACACCCCCAGGAAGCAGGGCGGACTCGGACCAATGAAAATCCCTCTGCTGTCTGACCTCACACACCAGATTTCAAAAGATTATGGCGTCTACTTGGAGGACCAGGGACACACACTGAGGTGGGATTTAAATTCATGATGATGATGATCGTCACCAAGGTTGTGATAAAGCTGTTATGTAATGCTGGAGAAGTGAAACAAACACATATAAATAACCCAGAGGTGGGTCATAACTAGTTGCATTAACTCAGCTAGATTTACTTGAGTATTTTTTTTTTTTAACGAAATATGCTTTTAGGAGTACTTTTACTGCATTGTACTTTTTACTTTTACTTGAGTCAAATTATTACTCAAGAATCGCTACTCTTGAGTAAAATTTCTGACTACTCTACCTACTACGAGTAACTTCATGAATAAAGGACATGTTTTAACCAAAAATGCACCACAGAGACAAAAACCTACAGTTTATGTTAAAGTACTTTGCACTGATTTATCTATCTATCTATCTATCTATCTATCTATCTATCTATCTATCTATCTATCTATCTATCTATCTATCTATCTATCTATCTATCTACTGTTTCTTCAGCCTAAAATTGTTATTTTGCAATTATGTGTATATTGTTTAATTGTTGTCTTTTAAAATACCAGACATAGCCTTATATTTTTGTCTGTTTGATTACATATTTTATAAATATTAAATCAACTGTTATTAGTTACTCAGTTCTTGAGTAGCCTTCTTACTGAATTTATTTTTACTCTTACTTGAGTAATTCCCTGGCTGACTACTTTTTACTTTTACTTGAGTAAATATATTTTGTCGTAGTGTTACTCTTACTTGAGTACAATTTTTGACTAATCTACCCACCTCTGAAAGAAGACAGAAAACCAGACTAGGAGTGGAGTTAGATTAGTTTAATGGTTAATTTTTTTACTATTATGGACAATTCCTGTAATTCATTTTTAAATAATTTCAGTAACCAGGTTCGGCTGAGCAGGAACAAGCTGTTGGTCAGACTAGGGATGGACAATTGTACAAAATGTTATAGTTTCTGAGAAATTCCTTTTTACTGTTATAAGAATTGAGATTTATCATGACAATGGAACTTTAGTATGTTTGCAACCCCCAAAAACTGAAAGTGTTGTTGAGATAGGTATTTACTTTATAAAGCTTTATAAAGTTTATAGGAGCAGTACCTGTGTTGTGGGGACTTTGTCTGTAGAGACAGTCTTAGCCATACAGTACAATCTAATGGCAAATTATTTTTTTTAATACTTTTTATAATTACCTATCGACATTCAAACAAACTCCATAAACTATTGTGATGAATTTTTAAGTCTATATCTCCCATCCCTGGGTCATACCCTAAACCAGCGGCACCTTTTAAGTGGCTCCTAATCATTTTGGCCAGACTAGCATTAGCGTTTTTCAGTGTTGTGTTGCAGCAAATGCATAAAATTCCCACAACAGAATGACACAAGGAATATTTTTTTTCCTTTAGAATCATGATTTAACTATGAATTTTCTTGAAAGGAAATTTAAGGTGGGTTTTCATTTTTATTTTTTACTAGGTTTTGTGACTCTAGACAAATCCTATTTAGTAGAAAAAGGACAAAAGCAGTTGTCTGCATTGCTGACGCCTATTCTAACCTGACATGTCCATGTCTGTGGCAGAGGTCTTTTTATCATCGATGACAAAGGCATCCTGAGGCAGATCACCATGAACGACCTTCCTGTGGGAAGATCGGTGGATGAGACTCTACGGCTGGTCCAGGCCTTCCAGTACACAGACAAGCATGGCGAAGGTACGAGAAGTGGTTTTCATTCACTATTAACATTTTATTTATTTTCTGGCTATAATTGGGATAGAAACCTGGTATTGTGTGTGTGTGTGTGTGTGTGTGTGTGTGTGTGTGTGTGTGTGTGTGTATTTTGTTTTATTGACTTTGTTTTTCTGCTCTTTGTCCTCATAGTGTGTCCAGCAGGATGGAAGCCAGGCAGTGACACTGTAAGTAGGACTGATAATAGGACCGATGCTTTCTCTCACGCTATCTTAATAAGTAAACAACAAAGTATGGAAAACCTAATTTACCTTAGTTCCAAAGAATGTTTGAGTTTCAGCCATGTTTTTGTTTGCATAAACTGATGGGCAAAGATTATCGTTGTCCAGTGTATTAAAAAAAAAACCTAATTGTTGAATTCTTCCTTTACAGATCATTCCAGACCCCTCAGGCAAGCTGAAATATTTTGACAAACTGAACTGACTGATGTTTCTGCTTCCCACAAATTTGTGAATTCCAGCCAAGTTGAAATAAAAACAATTTTTTTTTCCTAATTAGCTGTGTCTTGTCCTATTTTGACTGCATGAAGGTGTGTCATACTTTTTCCCCCCACTAAACATGGAGCACTTATTTGTGCATCACCTATTGCAGGGGATCCCAAAGTGGGGGTCAGGACCCTGAAGCACTCTTGCAATGAGGCAATATCCTGATAAACTGAGCAGATATTTCAGGTTCACACAGCTACATTCTTGCCTATATCGTAACATTTTATTCTGTATTACAGGAAGGGTAATATATAAAAAATCTAATCACATTAATACATTTCTGAGCTTATTTTCTCAGAGAATATCGTAGTTTTAATATAACAAACGAATGCCTTTAAGCATGGAAAATTATACGGGTTTTTTTCTTTTCACGAATATTTACGACTATTCAATGTCAGAAAACATCCACAAATTTTTTTCTTGCAAATATGTGAAACGAATCTCGACATTTCTGAGTGTCTTTGTGAAAATTTTACTCCTTTTGCTAAAAATGTATTTTCTTTAGTATACGATGGCCCTGATAAGATTTATTTTTATTATGAGAATAAAATCATATTACCAAAACAAAGTCGTAATATAAGAATAAAGGTAGTCATTTGCATAATTGTGTCATAGCCCTGATGCTAATAATTTGATGCTGATGTGCTAAAGAGATTTAGTATTTCCTCATCTGTGAAACTAATACCAAAGTATATCTTTGCAAGATGCTCATTTTAACACGGGGGGTGCATTGTTTAGTAAGAGTTCACATAAAATTACTACTTTGTTCTCGTAATTTAGGGGGGTAGGCGGAGGGGTTTGCCAGACTCTGGTGCTGTGTTTTTGGGGGACAGGCTGTAAAGTTAGGAAACCCCTGACCTATTGGGTCCTAAATCCTGGCTGGCTGCACCAGCGGAGGATATGGTGCGCCATGCTGGTGTGTTTTACGCACCAGTTCAAACGAGGTATATCCTAGATTCCAGTTCATGACAGAGACTTAACATGTGACTCATTTCAAAATGAGTTTTTTTGCTTGGTAAGATAAATACGTTGCCCTACATAGTGAATAAAGTAAACGTAACCTGCAGAATGATTCATTTCATGCTGCATATTTATTAACCAGCAGATGTTCAATGTTAGATTATATTTCAGCGTTGCACCCTTATTTTGAATAGTTGATGATGTAATGCACTCGGATTGTTCATGCAAGCTTTGTGGGACCTCCCCAAACGCTTTGCCCTCCACTTAAGAGGGAAACTCTTCCCATTGGTCATCACCTCCACCGGGGAGGGATCACCCGGGCAACAAATCAGCCCAGATAATGTGAAGTCACCCAGCAGCAACAAAGTCCTCACTAGCAATAAAAGGCGAATTAAAGAATATTTGTAATATTTACTCATTTAATATTTTTTGTGCTTTTTTTGTACATATTTCCATGATATACTATGTTGCTTGAGACCCAGCACATGAAGACCTTCCTTTCTTTTACATGCATGCTCAGTATGAGGGATTGCTTCAAAGCCATGGACAGTGCAGTGAATGCTGCACTGTCAAGACTCGATGCAATCCTGCTGGGCTTCCTTAGACGGGAAACTTTTTGACCAATCTGTATGATTTGATTGAATTTGACTTTCTAAAGTGTCTTGAGATGACGAGTTGTAGATTAATTAGCGCTATATGAATAAAACTGAATTGAATTTTACCCAAACACTGACATAATATTGCATTGGGAACAGTGTCTGGTCAAATCAGATGCCCTAAATGTAGGTTTTAAGTATGTGTTCAGTCCGGTGAGGAATAACCAGTGTCAGCCAGTAATCAGAAACACTCACAGAGATCATGCCCGGTTTAGTGTGCACAGACAAAGCTCAAACTCATTAGGTTCTGATCAGATTTACTTACTTAAATCGTTACCACCATATGAATTACCCCAACTGTTATATCAGTCGCACAGGACATCCATGACAAATGATGAGCACCCACTGACTGTTTTCTCCATCATCTATTCAACGTTCTGACAATGTTCTTTACCGGATTGAATACAACCCTCGCAATACAAGTGCACCTTGAACTGTCTGCAAGCCATAAATGAGAGAAATGACTTCCTTGGCACTACTGCCCAACTTTCTTAAAGAGGAAGTTATTCATATTCCAGTTACCACCTGCAGAAACCCCATTGCTTTAAGTAATGCAAGCCACAGCTGTCGGCAAAAGCAAAAATTTGTGTTTTGACTGTCAGGTCAGATCTGGCATGTTTGTGCGCACTAAAGTGCTTGTTGTCGTGCTGGTTAATATTTTGCTTCTGATCAGCATTCAGATGAAGAACAGTGATCAACACTGAGATAAGCAGCTCCCGCGATGAAAAGTAAAGGGACATACGTCAGTGCGTCGGATTTACAGCCAGGCGTGTCTCTTTGAGGGATGCATAAAGGGGAGGCTTCTGCAGCCGCTGCACGACTCTGCGAGTGGCGTATGCGAAGCTGTATGCGCTAGTTTTTCTTTGCCGGGGGGGAAACTCCTGAGGAGCGAATGAAGAAACAAATTTTGCTCCTGTTCACATTCAGAGGACTGGTAAGCAAAGGGAAAAAGGGGAAAAAGAGAAAATGGCCAATTTTGTGTTGCGATCAGCCGGACCAAAGGATGTATCAGATATCTTGCGACTCATAAAGGTAAAATACTTTCTCATCTGCAACATCTTCTTTTTTTTTTTTTTTACCACCAGTCCAAAGACAAATGTGAAGCATTTCTTTGTGGATTGCAGGAACTTGCTAAATTCGAAGAGATGGAGGAGAAGGTGGTGCTCACTGAGAAAGGTGCTGTGCATTAGCTTATTTATGCCAAGCTAAATATTCAGCGACATCTATTTGTAAATGAAAATGTGTCGTTAAAAAAAAATGTGTCCTTTAATGCCAGTTTCCTCCTTTTATTTAGATTTGCTTGAAGATGGCTTTGGGGATCATCCATTCTACCACTGCTTGGTTGCCGAAGTCCCACAAGATCAGAGCTCTGAAGGTAAAATCCTATCTCACCTCATATTATAAGATAATTTACATACAAATCAAGCCTATAACGTCTGGTTTCTTTTATCAAGGGTTTTCTGTGATTGGCTTTGCAATGTACTACTTCACATATGACCCGTGGATTGGAAAGCTTCTCTATTTGGAAGATTTCTATGTCATGCAGGAGTTTCGAGGTAAAGTTGTTGATCAGTTCAGCTGGGGTGCTAAAGGGTGATCATTTACAGATGTGATGCAACATTGGCAAAAACTGTTGTAATTGCTTTTCCTGTTTAATGTTTCACCAGGCCTTGGCATCGGTTCACAAATCCTGAAGGTGCTGAGTGAGGTGCTTGAAACTTTATGTGCAATTACAGCTTATCCGATCACACAATTTGCATGGATTTCAGGTGTGATCAGCTACCCGCATAGGTGCTTGTTTTTTAAACGGATGTTTTCTGAACCACCTTTCTTCCAGACTGCTGTAAAGACCCGCTGTAGCAGTATGCATTTCATCGTAGCAGAAAACAACAAGCAGTCTATCGAGTTCTACAAGAGACGGGGCGCAGCGGACCTGTCCTCGGAGGAGGGCTGGCGTCTCTTTGAGATCCAAAAGGAGGGCCTGCTGAAGATGACTGCAAAATGAAATGAAATGCACTGATCATTTACAAAGAATTCTGGGGATTCCAATAACAATATTTTTTGCACAGTTTTAATATTTTTGTATCTTTGACCATAACCTGGTCTACCTCATTCACACAGTAAATTAAGCAGATTAACTGTCAGACCTCTTACTAATAAAAAAAATTAATAATTTCAGGACTGTATGAAGAACAAATTACTTGAAGTCGGTCAAGTTTTATTTAACCCAAGTGTTTAAGAAGTAATCTTATTCATACGAATTGGCTAAAAACTGAAAAACAAAATTAAAATCCTTAAATACAAGCAACTTTAAACCTTTCAGACTAAAACGGTTGTGAACAATGAACAGGTTGTAACAATTATGTAAGTCAAACTGTATTAAAAAAGATCAGCAGAGGAAGCTTTCAGTTTCATTGTTAAATGCTTACTGATATTGTAAAAAAAAAAAAAAAAGTTCTAAATTTGAAAGATCAATAAAAAAAATGTAATACATAATATGCTCTTGTCAGAAATAACTGTTTTCTGTTATACAGTAAAACTCCCTGATGTGTCGTAGTTGATATCAAACACACTTTAGGAGTGAAACAACCACCACCACCCACTATCAAACTGTCACAGTTTAAACTCTTGTCCGTGAAAAAATGTAAACAATAAAAAAATCTTACATTTCTGTTTTTAAATGTGGAGCGCCATCTTTTTGAAACCAGATGATGTTGAGTGGTTAGTTGGCTTGATAAGAAATTATCTGTCAGCTGTCCCTTGAACAGGATTTCTATCCTGCTGCCTTGCAGCATGAAGATCCTGGGTTCAAATCCTTCCAATCTTTCTAGATGGAGTTTACATGTGTGTGTTCTTTCTGGGTACGCTGGCTTCCTTGTTCTGTGTATCTCTGGTCACTTGTCCAGGGTCTGTATTCTGTCTCTCAAAGAATGACTGCTGGAGATGTGGATTCACAGGTATAAACAATGGATGGATGAGGAGCTGGTGCCCTCTACATGTTGATTAGATTAGGGAGATTTTTTTTCTGTTCTCTGTGGGATTGCACTGCGCTTCACCCTAAAATGTAAAATATATAGAATATTACAAAGACCAATACAAAACATTTCCAGTAATGTTGGCCAACTGAAAAGTATGAGCATGTACAGCACTCAATACTTAGTAGGGGTTCCTTTTCTCTGGATTACTGCAAACCATCAGTGACTGTGGAAACTTTACAGTGGACCTCCAGCAACGTCAATTCTGTGCCTCTCCTCTCTTCCTCCAGACTCTGGGACCTTGATTTCCAAAGGAAATGCGTAATTTAATTTGATCAGAGAACCAAACTTTGGACCACTCAGCAGCATCCAGTCCTTTTTGTCTTTAGCCCAGATGAGACACTCCTGACGCTGTCTCTGGTTCCAGAGTGGCTTGATTAAAGGAATGCGACGGCTGAAACCTGTCCTGCAGACGTCTGTCTGGTGGTTCTTGAAGCTCTGACTCCAGCTGCAGAACTAGACTGAGAGACCATTTAAAGGCCTTTGCTGGTGTTTTGAGTTAATTAGCTGATTAGAATGTGGCACTGGGTGTCTTCAATATTGGACCTTTTCACAATATTCTAATTTTCTGAGACTGAATTTTGGGTTTTCATTAGTTGTCAGTTATAACCATCACATTTTGAACACTGGAAATATATTAGTGTGTGTGAAATAAATAAATATAATTTCACTTTTTGAATGGAATTAATGAAAATAATAAACCTTTTGATGATATTCTAATTATATGACCAGCACCTGTAATTTCATACAGTGACTAATGTGATGGCTCTTGGGTTACTTTGATCAGAGCCTATTATTCACAACTATCTGATGTTAATAACAATATTAAAGGACCAAGGAGATTCTTCAAAGTTTGAGGAAACCAATCCTTTATCAGTCATTTAAAAAATATCTTGTAATAGCTTTATCAACTGTATTACCTCATACATAGTTGTTTGTTGTTAGTGTATCTTGTATATTTGCACTGCTTCTATGAGCCAGTGAAATAACTATGTAAATAAAATAGTTGAGAATAATCTGAAACAAAACCTTTCAAAACAAATTCTCATTCTTTCATATGAGCTGTGTAATGCCAAAAAGACTTATTCATAACAGAACAACAATTTTCTGATGACACTGTCTCAAAACTCTTGTAGGCTGAAATATAGCGCCAGCTTGATGACTTGAAAGAAAAGAAGGATCGCAAGAAGCTCACAAACTGGTTATGACCGAGTAACCTCGTCTACATATGCTGATTTTTGAAAAAAAAAAAAAAAAAAAAAAAAAAAATCCGCTGTTTTCCTTCTACCTATTGTTTTGCTTACAACAGGAATGTAAATTAACCGTAGAAATAAAATGAGTCGATATTCAAACATGTATAAGGTTGGACAAAGATGTGTATATATATATATATATATATATATATATATATATATATATATATATATATATATATATATATATATATATGTCAAAACGATAAAATGTTGCAATACTGTTTTAAAATGTCTACCATGATTATGGTATTTCTGGTATTTACTGAGGTGGTACCTTTTATACAACACTTAAGAGCCACCAGTTTAGACCAATTTTCGTGTCGCTATGAATGGCCCAGTCAAAGTCTAGGCCCAAATCCTATTGGGAATTTGTGGCTAGATAAAAAAAAGTGTTTACAGACGCTGTCTATCTATTTATTAGATATACAGATATTATACAGTTTATTAGATATAAATAAAATACATCTGCTGGAAGAAGTATGAAATGTGAAATAGCCACAGTGAGTGAGAGGTGCTTCCATTGAAAAGCTGTCAGCAGTAATTTAAAAGTTTTTTTTTTTTCCACCCTCAGTAAAACTTGTGGTTTAAGTCGCCATTGTGTGTCCCGCTGTGGTTTGGTTAAAGTAGAATAGCTGCATCCAAGCTTCAGTCGCTTTTGGTTTCATACTAAAGAAAACATCACGGCGAAGTTCTGTCACAAGCCAGCAAACAGAGGTCTTCACATCATGGCCTTTTTGGTAGCTTTCGGGTGATTTCCACCTCTACTCTTCCGCATTTTCCTGCCGCTCTCGGGCTGTGACGTGTCGTGCTGACGGCGGCCTCGGAGCTGGAGAAGCGGGGGGCTGTAGCAGGACACGGGTCTGGCTCCAGACGTCCTGCTTCGTTTTTCAGCGGTGTTCCAGAAACAACCCCCTCACCCCTCCTTCTCTGCTCGTTCCCGGCCCGCCCAAATCACACAAAATTCCCGACTGAATCCAGCCCGAGTCTGGGGGAACCAGGCGGCCTGGGAAGCCGTGGAGCGGACAGAGGCCATCCCTGCAGCATAAATCTGGTACGCGGCTTTTTGGGGCTCCTGGGGCGCCTCCTGTCAGAGCGATGTCTTCACCGGTGCGCGTTCGGGGCTGTTTCTGTCTGTTTGCATTCAATATTTTTGGTGAAATTATTTGATGCAGGAGCGAGGCCGCTCGGGGTTGGGCCTCTTCCTTTCAGGCCCGGGCCTAATTGAGGCCGTGATCGGGTGAACCGGGCCTGTGTTGTTAGCTAGGAGGCTAGTTAGCCACCTCGCCGAAAGTAAACAGTGTCTGTACTCGCCGTTTTTCCCGCTTGCTGGACTTTAATTCACACAGTTAGCTCTAAAGCTGTCGAGCCCCACGGACCCGAAGCTAAATTGCCATAATTCGTTCGTTAACGAGACATTTTATTAAGCGTAAAGTTAGCTCGCGCTCAGACACAAGGCTAACAAAATGGCGGACGCTTGTGTGTTCGAGCGGCGGTTGTAGAAAAGGTGTGTTTAGCACTCCTCTGGCTAGCTGCACACCTCTGCAGAAACAAACCCGCGGACAGCTAACGGGATGTGTCTGTGGCGCTTCTGCCGTGGTGCCGGCACGTCGCCGCGGTCAGCTCCCCCTGAATCAGAGCTTTATCTTTTGACAGCCGGACTTTTGCATTTTCAAATCAGTGTTAAATGTTACTCCGGTGGTCAGGTTGACACATTGCCTCTGTGTTCACCTCGCCTTGGCTTTGTGTTTGGCTTGGACTCACGCGCGGGATTGATGAAGTCAACCCAATCAGTCGCGCGGGTTTTAATGAACGATGTTGGCATCGCTGAAGCGGAGGGATGCCCCTGTTGTGTGGCTCTCTGTCTGCACACCGTTGTCATCTTTTTTTTTTTTTTTTTTTTGCCCACCTAGAGGTGGGGGATGGTACGTACATTCAGAGGCACCTCAGCTTCACCGTTTTTTTGTTTGTTTTTTTGTGTGTTTACATCTCTGCTTCTTCCTTTTTTGTGTGTGTGTGTGTGTGTGACTCTGGGCAGATTTCTATCACACGTGATCTTCTTCCCAGTGTTGAAAACATTACCCCTCAGGCTGTGAGGGTCGCCTTGGTGAATATTGACTCTGGGGGAAAGGAGTGATCATTCTGACCTGTCCACTAGCTCACCTTTTTTTTTTTTTTTTGCAGCTAAAATGTTTGGTCTTCTCATTGCGATGTGTCAAGCAGTTTTATTCTTTCTTTTATTGTGGGTGCCAAATTTACAGCCCTGAACAGCAACATTTCTTAACACAAAGGTGTGCTGGACGAGTTGTAATTGCGATTATTTATTTAATTTCATTGTTTGCTTTTGTGGCGTTAGATGCTAACGGGTTTACCTTCAACTCAGTACTTTTTATGAGCAACTGAAACCGAAAGAAAGCAACGCTGGAGTCTTTGACGGTGTTTTATAAACAAAGAATGGAAAGCAATGACAGAATTTTGACCTTTTGGGGGGGGGGGGTCACTTTCCATTAGGTTCCTTGTTTTTCCGCACACATTTTTAATTTAATAAGATGTACCTCTGAAGCAGAGAGAGTGATGTTCGTCTGTGTCACTGAAACGTTCCCAGATCCGACGTTTATCATGGTGTATTCTCTTTACTTTCTGTGCTGTGTGGCTAGTTTTTTACGCCGTAAGTAAAACTGCTCAGGTCTCTTCACTCTTTTAGCTGTTGCTTTTTTTCCGTGGTGTATCAGTTTACTTCTCCTGGTTTCTGAGTATTAAGAGGACATTTGAAGTTGAATATATATATATATATATATATATATATATATATATATATATATATATATATATATATATATATATATATATATATATAAATAAAAAAGAATGTTTTATGCATGTTATTTGAAGATTTTATCCTACATCCTGTTTCCATTGACTGTGGGTTTCATTCGCCAACCATGACATGTTTGCCATGTTAAAATCACTAGGGACTCAGATACAATATTCGGTAGCGTGTTATTTTTGGATGCTATACATTTGTGGGCTGCGTTCTCATAATTGGTTTTTTTGGGGGGGCTGGGTAAACACGATCTGGCTTTGATGCCTGGATCTGGAGAAGTTGTTGGTTATCCAGACCAGAAGGATGTCCAGTGGATGTCCTCCTGTCAGTCGTCTATAATTCTCGTTCAGATGTAGTCCTGCTCCAATTTTGTCTTTGCAAGACATTCGATCAACTGAGTATGTTTTAAAACGTCAGCGTTTTAATTCATCCATGATTCTGGTTTTATAGACTGGATACAAAGTGTCTATAACAGTAACTATAACAGTGTTGTGAATGCAGTCTGTTGCTTAAATATTCTACTACACTGTTATAAAAAAACATTTTAGTGGTACATTGAGCATTTAAAAAAAAAAATCGTCTTTTGTTCCTAATTGCATTTTAAAATGTAAGTAAACATTTTTTTGTTGTAGACTACGTTGCATTGAGTTCTCCTGAGATCCTAACCATACAGATGCTTCTCAGTAAAAATCAAATAGAGGGGAGTGGAAACGTCTTTTCTTCACTGCGTTTAGTATCCAGTTGGTGGTCCGGTGGTGTTTTTACAGTCTTTTGTTGTTTAGGCTTTATGTTGAAACATAACTTATGCCCAATATATGATAAATGTAAATTAGGGTTCTACCTAAAGGTGGCAAAATACACAAAATCTAGGATCATGCTGACTGTCACTGAACCTAAGACTTGCCTATTAACGAGATAAGAATCTTGCTTCATAGTTTGGGCTCCAAGGAGTTTCTGTAAACTGCACCGGTCAAACGTCAAGCAGTGGCAAATAATGATCTGACTGTCTCTGTTGGTTTAATCAAGCTGTTTTATAAACAGACGCAGGGTCTACTGTTGGAATAACTTTAAACAATCAGGGTGGCTCATATAAATAGAGTAGATTATTATGAGTACATCTATGATCATATGCATGACAAAGCGGCGTATATTTTTTAGTTTTTAAGTAAATCAAATCAACTATTGATTGTTTATTAATGGTTTCTTAAGTCATTAGAAATGCAAAGCCACATGCTGTTGCAGGATGAAGGTCCTGCGCTGCATTTTAACTCGTCGGGCGTCTGATAAAAGTTTTCCATCATGCAAAACTTGATTCAAAGCCTCAAACAAACAAGTCGCATTCAAATCTTGCTAGGTTGTTTCAACTTCTCACTGGTGACCTTGGATTTGTGCCTCATGTTTCTTTTTGTTCAACTTCACTTTCTGTACTTAGAGCTGTAACACAGTTCTGAACTTACTAATATAATGTAATTAAACCAGTTGGTTTTATTATAGGTTTTACTTGTTCGTTTGCGTGAATCCGTTTCAATAAAGTAAAGAAACGAGATGCAAAAAGGATGCTGTGGCAGACAGATTTTTTATTTTTTTTTCTCCAAAGGCTCTTCTGATCCTGTCAAATAAGTGTTTGTTGACCACTGGTTTACATTTTTGCGTTAGTCTTTTGTTCAGCGACACATCTTTTTCCAGCTGAAACCTAACCGTTGGTATGTTTCACTTTCAGCTCCTCAGTAACAAATGCAGTACGGGGACAATGGATGAGGATGTCACCAGGCTTGCAATCCATGCTGAAGAGCCTAAAATAATAATACACGGATCGGGTAAGAAGACGTTCTTGTTTTTATTATAAGTTTATGATTACCGTATTTTCCGGACTATAAGTCGCACTGGAGTATAAGTCGCATTTTTGGGGGAAATTTATTTGATAATATCCAACATCAAGAACAGACATGTCATCTTGAAAGGCAATTTTAAATAAAAATAGAACGGAGGCAACAACTTTAGCATAAATAACATGCGAAGAAGTTAACCAAAGCGCCCGTGTCACTCCAAATAGCTAAAATCCAGTGAAATCTTCATCCTCGGTGTCACTTTCAAATAACTCCGTTAACTCCGGAGGTAGAAGACGCGGCACTTCCGGTTCTAAGTCGCTTACGTCTGATTCATTGTGAGACGCAGTTCCAATTATTCCAGCCTTTCTGAATCCCGACAGAATTGTGTGAAATAACTTCACACATAAGTCGCACCCCCGGCCAAACTATGAAACAAACTGCGACTTATAGTCCGGAAAATACGGTAAATAAAGTATTTTGTGAGTGTCGGCTCTCGATCTTTTGTTGTGGCCCCGGACTTTGTCGCGTGAGAACGTGGGCCTTTAACTGTCGCCTGGCTCTCCTTTTTCAGATGACGGTGGTGCCGGTGGGCAGGAGTTTGTTGTGGAGCTTCAAGAGACTGTGTTGGTGTCAGAAGGTGAGGGCGAAGGCATGGCAGTTCACAGGTTTGCCCCAGAGGAGCTAGTCATCCAGGATGCAGTTGAAGATGTGGTTTCTGAGTATGTGCATGAAGATGAAGATGTTGCTGTAGAAACCTGTGTGATGGCTCTAGAGGGCGAAGAGGAAGGCGTTGCCATGGGAGACATCCCGGAAGATGGGCTGGACCCAGAGCAGCAGGATGACGACCAAGATGGCTGTGGAGATTACCTTATGATATCCTGTAAGTTCGCTGCTCTGCGTTCCCTTTATTAGAGGTTCCACTTCGACGTCGGGTGTTGGAGCCATTTCTTTTCTGACCCGATAAATCCCAATTTAGGTTGTTTTTATTCACACTTTAATGAAATTTAAACGATGACCCTAAAGGAAAATGTTCCTGGATAAAGGTTGTCGTTCCAGTTTAACAGAAAATAAAATAAATTAAGAACTTGCTCCCATTTACACATCAAATCATATTTCCTTTATCTTTAGATTTTTTTAACCCTAACTGGTCAGTGATGAAGGTTTAACAAACAAGTTAAAAGGTTTTTCAGAATTTAACCTGCCGATCACATAATGTTGGTGGAAAATTGTCCGATTGCGATCATTGTTTAGTCGGCGAGCATCACGTTTTTTTTTTTTTTTTTGGGTTCTGTTTTACTTATTTAGGCTCCCTCTGTTTCATTTTTGACTCTGTTGGGAACAGGAACAACATAACTGATATCAATGTGCAAAAGATTTCTATTGCATTAATGCGTTATGTATCTGTTATGCAACTAGTGGACGAAGCTGGAAAAATGGTGTCTGAGGACGGAACTGAGGTAACCGTGGAAGGAGCCGTGGAGGATCAGGAAGTGGAGAAGGATGAAGATGGACAAGAGGTGATAAAGGTGTACATCTTCAAGGCTGATTCAGGAGAGGACGACATGGGTATGAACTTATTTTGTTGCTGTTTACTTTATTACCGTATTTTTCGGACCATAAGGCGCGCCGTGAATTAACGTGTCTGTGTGTCTTTGTTACACTCCGCCCCTCACAAGAGCACAAGAGGTAATTACCCGGTCCTGGCGCTGTCCCGACATAGAATAGGTTTGCCGAACGCACCTTCCCCACCCCCCGTCGGCGTTGCAGTTCAGACAAAACAAACCAACCCCAGGCGGAGATTCTGTGCTTAATAGATTTCATTAAAGGAATCAAATCTGGTCACTTTAAGGAGGAAATACCCTGGCCGCGTAACAAACGGAGCGGTTTACGGCCGTGTTTTTAAAAGAGTAAATTTACACCAGACGCTGCAAAGTACACAGCTGTGTGATTCAGCAGAGAGGAGAACTTTTGTCATGGGTATGTAATTAAAGAAAGGAAAAAATTACCAGTAATATATGGGTATGGTATTAAATTATCAGTATTATATCTTATCTAAAAGTCCGTGTCTTGACCATATCTGATTAGAAATTGCATATTTTAGTTTGTTAGTTTGTTACAACTACATCATCCATGGTGCTTTATTCTTGACAACTCTTATTTTGGGATACTTCCGGATGTTTTCCTGTTTATTCCCTGCCAAATAGAAGCATATATGCGTCTGAAATGAGAACTTCAGTCTGATTTACGCGTCGCGTGGCATTACGCTTCTGGTGTACATTTATTGACCGGTTAAAATGGAAAGCTAACCTAAGCATATGAGGCGCGTAGGCTGCTTTGCAACCCGTCCGATGTGTTTCCTCCTTAACACGTCTCTCTCCTGAGAGGGAAAGCTATCCGTCTCTGTTGAGGGGGACAGAGTAGTTGGACGACACTGCCCTGTCTCTAACTGAGGTCCAAATAAACATAACTTTCGTAATGAATTAACTTACATTGTTTATTGTTGTTAGCGCATACTCCAGGCTGCCTTACATGAATGCTCTTCTAGTTTAGACATTACAGTCAGGCAGTCTTGTAGACAGCTCAGGGGGGCCGGTCAGGTAGTGACACAGTGTACCGTAATGCTCTGAATATCCATTGAGCGGAGGGGCTTTGTTGCTAACCAAAGTCGTACTTACACATTTTAACAGATTTTTGAGCACATTTTACCACATAAAATCAGTCAGTAAGCACAGGAAACGGTAAACATGTATAAGGCTCACCGGATTATAAGGCGTACCATCCATTTTTGAGAGAATTTAAGGATTTTAAGTGCGCCTTATAGTCCGAAAAATACTGCAATTGTGAGAGTATTCTTTAAAAGTAACATTATGTAGAAAATTGCATTAAATCACCAAATGAAACTAACAGCCGGCATATTTCTTTCTGCAGGAGAGTCGGTTGACATCAGTGATGGAGACGCGGAGAGCGTCGCACTAGCAGAATCTACGGGCCAAACACTCAGAGAGAAGATGGTTTACATGTCTGTCGGGGATTCTCACCACAATCAAGGAAACCACGGTGAGCCTTCTGGATCAAGTGAGCGTGAATTGCTGAAGTAGAAGCTTGCCAGATATTTATGGACAGTACTTTTGTGTTTTTAGTTTAGCAAAAGAACAAAGACGGGACCCTTTACTCTGCGTGTCTCACAGGATTGGTTTTATGTAAAACAAGTTTTGTTGTTTCCCTCAGGCGTGGAGGACAGCGAAGGCTGTGAAAACCGGAACGGCGCAGCCAGCGCACTGCTGCACATCGACGAGTCAGACGGGGTGGATGAAATCAATCGGCAACGCAACAAGAATAAGAGACGATCAGAACATCGGCAGGTCCAGACAGGTACGGGAGGAAACATCTTTATATTGCCCTGGCTTCTCATTTATACTTATTTTGCTATTTAAACTTTTGCTTTCTCTGTTAAATTGAGAATTACAGTAATCTCAATTGGCAAACAGTAAAGTCTGAACTGAAAATACAAACCCCTAATTCAGTAACAATATATATTGATCAACGGATGTGTGGTGTGATAGGAATAGAAAAGGTATAATAAAAAGTTCAATAGAAGAACAGTTTTCCTTCCTTTTGCATTTTTGCCTATCGTGTAGGTAAATACTACAGTCATTACATCCTCCCAACCAATCACAGACCCAGGAACATCAATCTCCGCCCCACTCAAAGAGCTCAGAGAATGTTTTTCTTTTTTTGAAACTTGCAGTTTGGTAAAAAGTTGGTTGAATAAAGGGTTGAGTTTTGAATTCAGGGTTTGTGTTCTGTATCTAAAAACGGGTCGCTAAGCAACAGCATTAAATGGCTAGGGCTGCACATTTAAATATATGTTTTGAATTTTTTTTGATAATTATCGATATCAATCAATATTTCTATTTTATCCATATGCTTCTTTTCTATACCAGCCCTACTTCTGCATACTTTTAGCAATGGAAGTTGGCAGCCTAGTTCATTTATTTATTTATGTATTTTTTCCTCAGCTCTTTTGTCGACTAGGCTATTAAAAAAATAACATTTCTAAGTAAAATAAACAGTCAGTTCAAAGTTGTCAACTATTTTTAGATACATGCATATCTTAAAATCTCTTCTTTTATTAGAAATAGTGGGACTGAAATGATTCCTGAAGTGATTCGATTACCAAAACCCAAGGTAAAATAACACTCCACCAATGACAGGACGTTTCCTTTATTTCTTATAACGGCACGCTGTTCAGTGCTAAAGTGTTTCAAGAGAGGAATTACGGCTGACATGTTTACATTAAGCGGCATGGAATGAATGCTATAAATTGAAAATTGGTGGACTAGTGGTTAGATCAGGGGGCTACCACTGGGTCCTTGAGCAAGATCCTTGGTCCCAGAATGCTCCCCAGCGCCTGCATGGTGGTAAATTCAGAGGACACATTTCGTTGGCACATACAAAGTTGCAATGAAAAAAAAAAAAAAAAAAGATTATTACTGTAATTTGTTGCAAAAAGGAAAAGCACATGCATACTTTGCAGTAGGAAAAATTGGCTTATGAAACTAGCACAGTGTCAACAATAACTGTGCAGACTGATGCACGGGTGCAGCGGTTTTCAACAATCTCCAGTAGAGCTGCACTTACATCAACGCAAATCATTATTTCAATGTGAAGTAAAATCTGGTTGGCTGTAACGTTTCAGGAGGATGCCGCTGATCTATTTGGTCAGTTCGATGGACTCTCATACGCAGACACCTGATCTAGTGTCGAGACGCTAAACTTTAGGTGCTGGCGACGTGAGAAAGATGGGAATGAAGAAAAGTGGATTGATCCCAGTTAATGTAGAGAAATGGATCACAGTTTCATGTTTTCTCAACATGCTGCAAGTTTAACATCGATGCTGAAATTAAATCCCGTTTTAGCTATAAAGAAACCTTTTAAAGGATGACGAGTCATGGACCGGGCTCCTAAATATCCACCTTGTATTTCTGAGGAGCTGACTAACGGCATTAAATTGATTTGGTGTCCAAACACAAATTCTGAAAGAGCAGCAGATTAGTTTATCAACAATGGAGGACAACATGGATTTTTAGCTTATTCTCTTTATAGTGTCAGAGACTATGGCGCCTGATGAGAACCTCGTGTCTGGGAAAACACCTGTAAGATTAAATTAACAATTTCATAAAAAAAAAACGTTTTTGGAAACAGTTTATGATATGAAAAACAAAACCAGAAATTGTATTTGATTTTGAAAATCGTGGTTTCTTGTAGTCGTAATTCAGATCTTAAACATTTCTGTCCCTTTTTTAGTTTTAATTGATTTAAAAACATATTTCATTTACAATTACTTGTAACCATTTAGCATTGATGGAGCTTATCTTTAATTTTATAAAGGCTATCACTTCTCTTTAGTCACTTACTATTCTTTGAAATTAAACTGCTAATTTATTGTATATGTTTAAATATATGTGTTGCCCTGCAAAAGTGTTGATATTACTTGAACCTTTTGTGACAATAGAAGCAAAAACTTGATTGATTTGAATTTATTTGATAGATCAAAACCAAGTAGTTTATACCTGTGAAGTGGTGGAAAAATTGTACAGCTGACTTTAAACATCACCTAGTTAGTAAATTGAACCTCCACCCATGTGTAAACGGATCCAGCGGTTCTATGGGGGCCTCAGAGGTTTCTTAGAGAACATTAGAGAACAAGCAGCACCACGAGGACCCAGGAGCAGAGCAGACAGCTCGGGGAGGAAGCTCACTTATGAACGTTTGTGTTTTGGTCCGTTACAATAAATCTCAATAGAATATATTGTAAAAATGTTTAAAAAAAAGTTCACGGGTATAAAAAAAATATATATATATTTTTGCTATCACAATGAAGCTAAAATGGGGGGAAAAAAGTCCTTTTTCAAACAGGCACCTGACCATTTTGTCATTTTATTGTCTTTTTCTTTCCAGCCATCATCATCGGCCCGTACGGCCAGCCGCTGACGGTCTACCCTTGCATGCTCTGCGGTAAGAAGTTCAAGTCGAGAGGATTCCTAAAGCGACACACTAAGAATCACCACCAGGACGTCCTGACCCGCAAGAAGTACCAGTGCACCGACTGCGACTTCACCACCAACAAGAAGGCCAGCCTCCACAATCACATGGAGGTCCACGCCCTGAGCAGCAAAGCCCCCTTCGAGTGTGAGATGTGCGGCAAGGAGTTCCACCAGCAGGGGGCGCTGTTCTCCCACCGGCTGCAGCACCACCACCGGGAGCCCAAAGCCCAGCCGCCGCCGCCGCCGCCTCCGCCCACCAAGATGCACAAGTGCAAGTTTTGTGACTATGAAACCGCCGAGCAGGGGCTGCTCAATCGACACTTGTTGGCCGTCCACAGCAAAAGTTTCCCCCACATCTGCGTGGAGTGCGGCAAAGGCTTCCGGCACCCGTCGGAGCTGAAGAAACACATGCGCACGCACACGGGCGAGAAGCCGTACTCCTGCATGTACTGCGACTACAAGTCGGCCGACTCCTCGAACCTGAAAACCCACATCAAGACGAAGCATAGCAAGGAGATGCCGTACAAGTGCGAGCGCTGCTTCCAGACCTTCGCCGAGGAGGAGGAGCTGCTGCAGCACGGACTGACCCACGAGGAGAACAAGACCCACCATTGTGCCCACTGTGATCACAAAAGCTCGAACTCCAGCGACCTGAAGCGCCACATCATATCCGTTCACACCAAGGACTACCCGCACAAATGTGCCGTGTGCGGGAAGGGCTTCCACCGGCCGTCCGAACTGAAGAAACACTCTGTCTCCCACCGCACTAAGAAACTCCACCAGTGCCGACACTGCAACTTCAAAATCGCCGACCCCTTCATCCTCAGCCGCCACATCCTGTCGGTGCACACGAAGGAGCCGCAGGCCTCGCCCGAAAAGAGCGAGGGGAAAAGGACAGAGGCGCACGCTCCCGCCGCGCCGCCTAAAAAGTCCGCCCCCGGGGGGGCGAGCGCCTCGGGCCCGCCCGCCCGGGTCAGCGCGGCCAGCCTGGCCAGCAGCGTGACCGTGGTCATCGGCAAGGGACAAAAGGAGAAACGGATCTACCAGTGCCAGTACTGCGACTACAGCACCGGCGACGCGTCGGGCTTCAAGCGCCACGTCATCTCCATCCACACGAAGGACTACCCGCACCGCTGCGAGATCTGCTCCAAAGGTTTCCGACGGCCCTCGGAGAAGAACCAGCATATCATGCGCCACCACAAGGACGTGGTGCAGGCGGAGTGACTCTGAACGAGCCCAACACTGTGCCAGAACAAAGACCAATGTCAAAAAAAACGCCCCCCCCCCTCCCCTCCGAGTGGTCGCACCCTCACAGAACCAGCGCGGCCCGTTTGCTCTACTTTAGTCCAAGCTGTTGTTTTCTTGCTCTTTCTGATCCTCAGCCTCATGTTTCTTCACAGATGTATACTCATGTACATACCATTAACTCTGACAGAGTTACCCCCCCCCCCCCTCCTCCCCTCAGCCCCACCTTTCAGACTTGCACTTTTTAAACTGCATGTCCCCCTGCTGGTGACTGTGTGCATGGCGGTTTGTCTTTTTTGTAGACACACACTTTTTGGATTTGACAGGTAGCAATCAGTTCTCAGTTCAGATCGGTCCTAATTATTTGTCTTAAAATCAAAGTGTAATTTTTTTTAATATGTTTGCGTCGTTCTGTTAAAATATGCTTTAACCCGACAGAGGTATGGATTAGCCACATGTTCTCAGTAGCACTTGTGAAATTATGTGTGTGTGTGTGTGAGAGTGAAAGAGAGACGGAAGGCCATAAAACCCCCCTTTGTTGTGCTTCCTGATGCTTTGATCCCACCGATCTGTAACATAATGGTTTTTGCTGTGGCAACAAAAACAGAAGGTTATTAAAAAAAAAAACACCCAATAACAAACGAATCATTCTGAGCTGCAGGTGATAATCTTTACATTTAGAAGAAAAGGACACAGGTATTATGTTCGCTTAATCACACAAATCGCCGCGCAATCGACGCTTTACTTTCTGTCCGACGTTTTCCGTTGTGTGTCTGTAAACGTGCCGAGTCGCTTGGATCAAGTGGAGACAAAAAAAAGCGCCCCAAAATTACAGTATTTTAATCAGCCGATTTCCAGGAATTTCAAAGGCGTTTTTTTTTTTTTTTTTTTCTGAAAGGGCGAGACGTGTCCAGACGCGGGGGACTCGCTGAGCGCACGCGGTGCTGCAGACGTGGGACTGTGGACTGAACAGATGTACTTCTGCCATTTTAGAAAAAGGGAAAATGTATATCTTTCTAGATGCAACTTTCAGACGCCAGGTGCTGGTGGTGTATGCGTATTATGGCTTTTTACATCCTTTTTAACACCTGTGATCATTTCTGTTTTTTTTTGTTTTGTTTTTTTTATATTTATTTCACTTACAACTCGTTGTATAGTTAAGTGTAACTAGACTTCTATGGGACGTAAATTATTGTTTTGTATACAGACCTGTACAAAGCGTGTAGATGTAAAACACTCGATGAAAAGGAAATCCGAACTGTGTTGTTATGGATGTGCGTCTGCGTATTTGTTAAAAAAAAGAGAAATAAAGCAAAGTATTTTAGCTGTTTTCTCGTTTTTATTCACTCATGGTGCCAAGAGGGAGGGGAGGGGGGAGAGTTGAGTTGTAGCCTTGATAGATGAGCGTTTCCACAGCAAAGGTAATGATCCGCGGCCCGCGTCGCCCACACCATGACCTAGATGAGGGGAATTAGGCAGCTGGGCACTCGGCTGAGGAAAGCAAAACAGATTAGATCAGCGTCTGCATCCCTTTCATTTATCTGGGTACAAAAAAAAACAGCCTGCGGTGACGTGAAAGTTACCGTTTTTAGGCAGGAAGACGATATTTTCAGGCAGAGTGCCGGCCTCCGAGGCGAGCTGTCTGAATTTCTCCATCACGTTGGCGCCGACTTCCTCTCCGCGGCCTGGAAAGGCCACAGAAAGATGAATCTGGCGTTTAAAAGGAAGGCACGGCGGCATTAAACGTAACCCCGCTGGGGGGGGGGGGGCTTTACCGTAGAGCTTGGTGACGGTGCTGATCTCCCCGTTCTTCTTTTTGGTGGTGTGAACCAGGGCGTACTCGTCATACTTGGCGTCCACCACGCGCATGTCGTTCACACTGCCGTAACCTGAGGAAAAGCAAAGAGGCCGGTGTTGACCTTTGACCTCTAGCGCCCGCGGTACGGCTGCGTGTGCGCTGCACTTACGCTGACAGACGTAGGTGAACTGCCCGGGCACGTCCGTCTTCTTGGCCACGTTGTTCTTCCTCCAGCAAGAACCGTCGGAGCTGCAGGGGAAATGAAGCTCAGTATGTATCTTTCTTTAAGTTCAGCTCTGTCTGCGCGCTCACGCTCACCTGAGGCTGGAGTAGGACAGGTCCAGGTCTCCCTCTGCGGTAGGCGTCAGCATGGCGGTGCCCATTTTCATAGTAGCTTTGCGGGTGACGAACCACTGGGCGTTGGTGGCGAAGCCGATCAGGTACCACTTTCCTGCCATCTGTGGGAACAAATGCAGTGGTGGTTCTAGACCAAATTTAGCAGGGGGGCCAGTGTTTTTTCACGGGCACAGAATAAAAGATTGGGAATAAAAGCCTAAACAGGTCAACATTTCATCATTTAATATATTAAGTAAGCCAAAGAGCCAATTGTGGCTCTGGAACTGCAGGTTGCAGACCCCTGATCTTTTCTCAATACGGCGGGAGCTTAATGTGAAACAGCTACATTTTTTTTAATTGTTATTTTTTATATTTATTTTTTAATTATTTTGTTATTTTATTATAGGGTAAAACCATAGACGTAAAAATACAACTGATCCAAATGACCAGTCAGTCACGGTATCTTTGTCAGCATTTGTCATCCTAAGAAATTTAATATCATTTCTTTAGTACAGGGGCCATAACAGGGACCAGGAATAGTTCTACAGGGGCCCTGGCCCCTGTTGGCCCCTGTCTAAAACCGCCCCTGAACAAATGGGTAAAAGCCGGTTATTAAAAGCACAGTTCATCCAGTGTCACCTCGAGATGTTTTACTTTTTTTTTTTTCTTTTTTTTTTTTTTTTTTTTTAATCCAATGACGAGTTGGTCTTTTACACCAGTAGTTTGAAGGACTGGGCTCTCCGGTAAAAGAAAGTTCCAGTTGCAGAGATCAGGGTTGTAATTCAGAGCTGGTCCGATAAGACTAAGTGCCCCTTTATGCCCGGCTGTCCGTGCCCTATAATCTAGTGATTTTTGTGATTACAAAGCATCCAAATGAATGGAGATGTTCACAATGATTCAAATATTCCAATGAGGACATACATATGTATGATTTGTGCGACAGTTTCTACCCATATGTACGTTAAGCAATGCATTTTATAAATCTATGTAATGGTTTTGTTGAAATTCTAACAAAACATCTGAGAAGTATTTTTTACACTAAAATATGTACAGTATGTAAATAGTCATTTTAAAGGTACTGCATGTTTATACCTTATGTAACTATTTCAGTATTTATATTATGGCTGTTTTTCTGCAGTGAAAAATGACAACAAAGTCAGTAGCCCCGCCCACTGCCTCGCATGGGCAAGGCACCCTGATGACGTTAGTTCATAACACAATGCAGCACAGGACCATGAAATATATGGGGGAAATCAAATTATCACTTTATGAGCTACATTTTACATTGGTAATAGATGTCATAAATCGGTTTATACATTTTAGATACATCTAGAAATCTGGAAGGTTTCAATGTGATATTAAATATCAGGTTTTACTTTTAGGGTGCTGTTCTTAAGTCACCTCTAGCATTATGTAAAACTAATCTTCTTGCCTCATGAGTACAGTATATGACAGTTTTATTTATATATTACATCTAATATTAGCTAATCTAATATTGTATTTCAGTGTCTAAGGTAAAAAAAAAGAAATAAAATTTGTCATTTCCCTCAGAAGATCAAACTGCAGACCATACGCAGGGAAACATTAAGAGGATTTATGTAAAAGCATTCCTACTGAGTGTAAAACGGTATTAAAAACACATTAATTCTGCAAAGTTTCTCACCGCCTGTAAGTCAAAATTCGCCAGAGGCACGACTTCGGCGGACGCCGTCAGGGAGCAGAGCGCCGCTCCCAGCAGGGCGAGCAGTGGGGTCATGGCTGCTGAAGAGTGGGAGCCTGGATGAAGGTCTGCAGGGCTGTTGTTGAAGGGTCTGCCTGATCGTTGCTTATATAGCGGGGAGAGGGGGTGTGTGTGTGTGCACCCTCTCCCTTCCATCCGCCACACACACGCACACAAACCCAAAAAGTTGGTCCGAGTTCAAACACGTGACGCTTCAGGCGAACTCGTGTGCAGATTCACAGCCCCCGAGGTTTGGGCCTGCCAGGGCGCGATCCAGTCAGCCGTGATGACGGAGGCGTTCAAGCAACAACAAGTTCATTTCCATTTCCACACGGTTGGAAAGCAGATGTGCTTTTTAGTGGATTTATTTAGTTGACAGGTGGAAAAACAGCCCCCAGAAGTGGTAAACAAGGCTGCAGCGGGCACTCCAGTGCTTTCTGCGGCCGGGACTACAGAATCAAACCCATCTGTCAGCAGTTGTGAAGCAGACAAACATCATGATGCTTCAACACGTGCTGAGGCGCAGAGCTGGGGAACTTTAATGTTTATCTTTTTCTGTTAAAATCCAGTCTAAGAGTACCCCTCCATTACTTTTTTTTTTTTGTTCTCAGATCATCAGAACCACATCACGGTTTTAAAAAAATAGAAATACCTTTTATCATATATATAGAGAGCATGAATTCTCTTTAATATGTTAGCTTCTGCTGTAGTAATACATCATTACAGAATGCATCATTGTGAAAGCATTCTATTAGTTAAAAGGATGTAAGTAATGTATGCAAAGATGTGTTGTGGCCAAAAAGCCACCGAGCGTCGGTTTTCGTGTCAATGGGGAACGCTGGAACTCTGCTCTGCATGAAGGGTTCAGAGCAAACCGTTTCTCCATGCAAGAACATTAACGACACAGAGTAATCAGAGAGATGAGAAATCGCTCAGTGGTTTTCCTGTTTGGGTTTGCAAGAAGCAATACAATCAGCTCAGTTTATTCATACAGCATCAAATCCCCGTTCACATCCAGCTACATAGATTTAAACTCTGCTCTAATCAATTAAATTCATTCCATTACAGCCAAATTAAATGCAAACATGTTTGTTATTTAACGCAATTCTACAAACTTCAATGAATTGTGAAGTGAAGTGGCCAGACAATGATAAAAGTTACTGATTTCTTTAACTACATATAACTTGAAAAGTGTGGCATGCATTTGTATTTCCACTCCAGGACAGGGAAGAGTGATAATGTTGATGGGAAGAGGGACGAAGCTATATAAAGGGCAGCCTTGGAAGAAAACTTGTCAAAGGTTGAGGATTATTCAGACCGTGGTGGAAGTTCACCCTCCAGCCGAACCGTGACCCTAAACATAAAGCGGGAGATCCGACAAAAAGGGGTTTTGATCAAAGCATATGTGTGTCTGAACCTAAATTCTGCCGACAATCTCTGGCGTTACTTGCTGAAAAATCTCTGGCGTTACTTGCTGAAATCTGTCCTTTCTAGTAGAGGTTAAGCAGTTTTGCAAAGAAAATAGGCAAAAATATTAAATCTCTAGATGTACAAAGCTGAGAGAGCCATGCCCCCAAACACTTTGCAGCTATAACGATTGAATACAAATGCATGACACCCTTTTCCATTTTTTTTATTCATTCACCATTTTGAAAATCATGTATCAATTTCCAATTCTATGTGACTTTGCGTTGGTCTATCCGATAACATACCTAGAAAAGACATAAAAAGATGAAAATACATGACAAAATGTGAAAAACCGTAGTCACTGATCCTAGATGGCTGAACATATCATGGCAGTAAGCTTGTAAAAGGAATCTGTGCACCCAATCGTTGAGTTTAAAGGAAATTCTCATCCAGAACAAGCATGTGGCGACAGTGGAGAGGAAGAACTCTCTCTGGACAGGATACCGTACAGAGCAGCAGGTAATCTAGGCTTTGTGGTTTCAACTAGGAGATGAACACATGTCGAGAGTCCAGTCCATCGTGGATGAAAAACAAAGAGAAGAAACAGAGCGGTAAAAGCTCGTTAGAGAGAAAGTGCCAGGCTAGGGGTACCTTCTATGGAAAAAAATGGGTTAAACCAACTTAGCAATAATCGCAATTTTATAGAGCAGTGTAGTGTTTTACTGAAGCTTACCATCTGTAGTGCAATTGTTTTAAATGTTGCAATTAAAAGGCTCTAAAAAAGAAAATAAACTGAAGTCTGATGATTTTTGGAGTCCTTGGAAGGGGTACTGGAGAGTGCCCCTCCTGGGGACTCCCTCGTTTTGCTGGGGGACTTCAACGCTCACGTGGGCAATGACAGTGAGACCTGGAGAGGCGTGGTTGGGAGGAATGGCCCACCTGATCTGAACTTCAGTGGTGTTCTGTTGTTGGACTTCTGTACTCGTCATGGATTGTCCATCACAAACACCATGTTCAAGCATAAAGGTGTCCATATGTGCTCTTGGCACCAGGACACCCTAGGCCGCAGTTCGATGATCGACTTTGTTGTCGTTTCATCTGACGTGCGGCCGCATGTCTTGGACACTCGGGTAAAGAGAGGGGCGGAGCTCTCCACCGACCACTACCTGGTGGTGAGTTGGCTCCGTTGGCGGGGGAGGAAGCCGGTCAGACTTGGCAGGCCCAAACGTACTGTGAGGGTTTGCTGGGAACGTCTGGCGGAGTCCCCCACTAGACGGAGCTTTAACTCACACCTCCGGAAGAACTTTGAACACGTCCTGAGGGAGGCGGGGGACATTGAGTCCGAGTGTTCTGCGCCTCTATTGTTGAGGCGGCTAGTCGGAGCTGTGGCCGCAAGATTGTCGGTGCATGTCGTGGCGGCAACCCTCGAACCCGCTGGTGGACACCAGCTGTGAGGGAAGCCGTCAAACTGAAGAAGGAGTCCTATCGGGCTTTTTTGGCCTGTGGGACTCCGGAAGCAGCTGATGTGTACCGGCAGTCGAAGCGGCAGGCGGCTCGGTTGGTCGCCGAGGCAAAAACTCGGGCGTGGGAAGAGTTCGGAGAGGCCATGGAGAAAGACTTCCGTACGGCGTCGAAGCGATTCTGGTCCACTATCCGGCGTCTCAGGAGGGGGAAGCAGTGAAGTACCAACACTGTTTATAGTGGGGGTGGTGTGCTGCTGACCTCGACACGGGACGTCGTGCGTCGGTGGGCGGAATACTTCGAAGACCTCCTTAATCCCACCAACACGTCTTCCATTGCGGAAGCAGAGCCTGAGGACTCTGGATCGGGTTCTCCCATCTCTGGTGCTGATGTTGTCGAGGTGGTTAAAAAGCTCCTCGGTGGCAAGGCCTCGGGGGTGGATGAGATTCGCCCTCAGTACCTTAAGGCTCTGGATGTTGTGGGGCTGTGTTGGTTAACGTGGCTCTGCAGCATTGCGTGGACATCGGGGGCAGTTCCCCTGGATTGGCAGACTGGGGTGGTGGTTCCCCTATTTAAAAAGGGGGACAGGAGGGTGTGTTTCCAACTACAGAGGAATCACACTCTTAAGCCTCCCTGGTAAGGTCTATTCAGGGGTTCTGGAAAGGAGGGTCCGTCGGATAGTCAAATCTCGGATTCAGGAAGAGCAGTGTGGTTTTCGTCCTGGCCGTGGAACACTGGATCAGCTCTATACCCTCAGCAGGATCCTGGAGGGGGCATGGGAGTTTGCCCAACCAGTCTACATGTACTTTGTGGATCTGGAGAAGGCATTCGGCCGTGTCCCCCGAGGGATCCTGTGGGGGGTACTCCGGGAGTATGGAGTACCGGACCCTTTGTTAAGGGCTGTCAGGTCTCTGTACGACCGGTGTCAGAGTCTGGTCCGCATTGCCGGCAGTAAGTCAAACTCGTTTCCGGTGAGAGTTGGACTCCGCCAAGGTTGCCCTTTGTCACCGATTCTGTTCATAACTTTTATGGACAGAATTTCTAGGCGCAGCCAAGGTGTTGAGGGGATCCGTTTTGGTGGCCTTAGGATTGCGTCTCTGCTATTCGCGGATGACGTGGTCCTATTGGCTTCATCAGGGCGTGATCTACAGCTCTCACTAGAGCGGTTTGCAGCCGAGTGCGAAGCAGCCGGGATAAAAATCAGTGCCTCCAAATCCGAGACCATGGTCTTGAACCGGAAAAGGGTAGAGTGCCTTTTCTGGGTTGGGGAGGATGTGCTGCCCCTAGTGGAGGAGTTCAAGTAACTTGGGGTCTTGTTCATGAATGAGGGGAAGATGGAGCGGGAGATCGACAGGCGGATTGGTGCAGCGTCTGCTGTGAAGCGGGCGCTGTACCGATCCGTTGTGGTGAAGAGAGAGCTGAGCCAAAAGGCGAAGCTCTCGATTTACCGGTCGATCTACGTTCCTACCCTCATCTATGGTCACGAGCTTTGGGTCGTGACCGAAAGAACGAGATCCCGGATACAAGCGGCTGAAATGAGTTTTCTCCGTAGTGTGTCCGGGCTCTCCCTTAGAGATAGGGTGAGGTGCTCAGTCATCCGGGGAGGACTCAGAGTAGAGCCGCTGCTCCTCCACGTCGAGAGGAGCCAGTTGAGGTGGCTCGGGCATCTGGTCAGGATGCCTCCTGGACGCCTCCCTGGAGAGGTGTTCCAGGCACGTCCCACCGGGAGGAGGCCCAGGGGAAGACCCAGGACACACTGGAGGGACTATGTCTCCCGGCTGGCCTGGGAACTCCTTGGGATTCCTCCTGAGGAGCTGGCCCAAGTGGCCGGGGAGAGAGACGTCTGGGCCTCCCTACTGAAGCTGCTACCCCCGCGACCCGACCCCGGATAAGCGGAAGAAGACGGATGGATGGAGTCTCCTGATGTCTTTTACAGTCATATTCAGTAGACTGAATAATGCACTCCGGTGAGGCTTGTTTATTAGATTTAAAGTATCTTTCCAAAATAACAACCATTAAACAGGTATTAATATCAAACCCCTATTTCTGGGGTAATAAAAAAAAACATGTTTTTTGTTGGTCCTATGCAACTTTCCAATCCTACAGATCACGTTTTTATTTTCTATAAGCGGAAAATCATCATAATTAACAGAATTAAAGGCTTATAAACATCAATGCGTAATCATTCTGTGTAATGTTTTGCAGTTTGTGAATTGAGTTACTGAAGTAAATAAAACATTTAAATAATATTCTAACTTAATTGTGTACCCCATCTACATGACATTGTGAATTCTACTGGAGGAATCAATATCAGAAGAATAGCCGCTTTGCCAAAAAAAGATCCTTAAGTAAAAAGAAGTTGCCTTTCACAGCAGATATTTTGAGGGCAGGTAAGAACATGTGGCTGCGCAAAAACAGGGATAAGGTCAATAAGGTTGCTGGGAACTCTAAGAATTCTTCCCTTTTTTCCAGGAATATCAAGTTTAGGCATGGTCACAAACATAGAAAGCACAGAGACCATTCTAAAATTATGAAACATTAAGAAGAACTAAACACAGGGTAGAAAATGTTCTTTAATCTATATAAATTCACTTTTTACATATATTTGGACTTCTGAACGCAACCTCCGTAACCTATATACAGTTATTGCTATGAAACATTCTAAGGTCATCTTATGTCACTCTTGTGTCCAATAAAATGAGAAACCCTTTTTTTCTGAGGATTTTGAATGCTTCAGAAAGATATGCAGGGCCATGGTTTTAAAACAGAGCAGTTGGCATGCAAAGTCATCTGGCATGCATAACATACAAGTTTAAACAGGTGTACTCTTTTGCACCAAGAAAACCGATTGAATCTGAGATTGAACCGAATAACTAAAGTTATATAATGGCAAAGTTATGAAAGTGAGCTATTACAAAACCCTGCAGCTGCAGCAGTCTGCTTCGCAACAGCATTTATAATTAGAATCAGAGCTGGCTGCTGTTTTTAACAAGAGGGAAATGACTTTGTCACAGGAATCAGTTGATTCTGATCAGGGTCCCTACCAGATGCCGCCCTTTGACTTGTTCTGGGAATGTCCCACTGGGAGAAGACCCCGGGTGGATTCAGAACTTACTTATAGAGGCCAGAGTGTATATCCTCTCTGGCCTGGGAATGCATCTGGATTCCCCAGAATGAATTGGAGAACGTAGCTGATGATGGGGTGTGCTGGATGCCCTGTTGCCCCCGCAACCCAATCCTGGATGAAAAGATGATGGATGGATGGATGGATGGATGGATGGATGGATGGATGGATGGATGGATGGATGGATGGATGGATGGATGGATGGGTGCTACTCTAATCAATGAATGCCAGATGGAAAGAACGCTAACAAATCAAATTATAAGCTATATTACATTTTGGATTTTTCCAAAAATCTTTAAAGGAATAGTAATCTCACTATTTGTAAATTTGTGTCGTTAAAATCTTTCTATTTCTGTACATTTATTTCTATTTCTACTAATTAATCTTTCTAATTCTATAAATCAAGGCCAACGTTGTTTTGAAACACTTTCAAAACGTTTTAGGAAATAGAAATATATATTTGTTAATCTTAACTGACTAAAAACAGGTCAACTGCAGTCTGATTTAATGTCAGGCCCTGAGAAGAAAATGCTCTTGTGTAGATATCTGGTTTCAACTGAACATTGCTCACAGTGGCCTGAGGAGGGCAGCAGAGGACTGACTGTTCAGTGTGGTTCATATCTGCTGAGGTGAGTGGTGGAGACGATGAGTTCTGAAGGTTTTTTCTTCTTAAAGGAGGAACAAAATCTTTTGATTTGAAGCAGTAATAAAAACTGTTCTGTCATGAGATTGTAAAGTTTAACAGTAGAGACTGTGTGGTGGCAAACAGATGTTGAACACTGCAGGAAAATACACCTAGGGTCACTTTTCAGTTTCTCGATTGCTTTCAGGCAGCAGTCAACTCCATCTCCACTTGTTCAGAAACAGTTAACACACGGGCCTAAAGAGTGGTGCAGAAGGCCCTAACAGTGTAAAAACATTTAAAATATGGATTAAAACATTGGATTTAAACCATCGCTACCTCTGCAGTCAGGGTTTTAGTGATGTTTTATCTTATTGTCTAATTGTGCACTTTTGTAAAGCACTTTGTGACCGTCCGTGTCTGTAAAACGTGCTATATAAATAAAAGATAGACTGGCAACCTGTCCAGGGTACCCCGCCTCTTGTCCATTGACAGCTGGAGATAGGCACCAGCACCCCTCGCGACCCCACAAGGGATAGACCACTGATCTCTATTTATTCACTGGATAGCCGATTGATCATTGGTAGTAGATGTCGCTGTGAAGCCACCAGCCGCCATATTGGTACACCCTATTTTCCCCCAGTAACTAGGGAATACGTGCGCAACAGCATCGAACAACGATGATTTTCTCATGTTCAGGGGGGCTTAAGACTTTTAAAATGTCAAATGCCATATACTTTTATGCTGTGTCTGTGCATTAGCCCTTAAATCTGACATAGATTTACAATAGAGCTAAATAAATGAACCAATTTAAGCACTCCACAGAGCTTCAGTTTCTACACTAGAAAAATCACATAAATTTGCAAAATACACACTCAAGTGTACATGTATATCTATACATTACATACAGAGCGTGTGTATGCACACACACATTTCTGCATAATAATAATAATAATAATAATAATAATAATAATAATAATAATAATAATGAAAGTAACAGTAAACAAATGACCAAAATATCTTCAATGGTGTAATGATATACAGAGTTGCAGTTCTAGTTGAGAATTTGCATATACTAAACATACAAGTATGTATGCACATACTTGCACCCATTGCACCCTTCTCACATTCTGCACCCATTGTTTCATCCATGCAGCATCACTGTGTGTAAATCTGCAATCAACCAAATCAATTTACGTATATGTGTATAAATAACATGCAAAATATTTCAGCACATGACTTTCTCAGTACTTGATACTGGTACTACATCCACTGACCTGTGAAACGTCTTCCCACAGCCATAAAACTGCTTGTTAAATAAATAGAGATCAGTGGGATAGACGTGTTAGAAAGTGGGTGGATGGTAGCTCCTCATAGTAAGGAATTGGTCATTACTGTTTGCTTACTGTCCTTAAAACTATGGCGTTTTGGACTGCTTGAATGACAGGTGTGTTACCGCTTTGCAAAGGGAGGAGGAAATGTGTCAGCCCAATGAGAAAGGATTGTGGGAGGAGTCTTCTGCTCTGTGGAGATTGTTGATGATGAAATGGATCCCAGTTTCCTTAAGCAGGTCAAAGCAAGCAATCAAAAAATAAATAAATAAATAAATAAATAAAATAAACCTTACTATGTTCTTTAGAGCTTCAAATGGAGAGATGGATTTCCATTTTGAGAAGACAGGATTTCCATATTTGAAAACAAACAATAAAACCGAGGTTTGTGAGGAATAAAACTACTTCGAACAACACTGTGGGGGATGAGGCTTAAAGGGTGAGATAAACCTCCACCTGATTGGAAAAAAAAAAATCAAAAGAACTTTAAATAATTTTTTATAAATAAAATTCCCTTTTCAGCTCTAAAAACAGTTAATAAACAATGTTTATATCCACTAACGTCCAGCTGTGTTGCCTCAAATGCCAAATACACGTTTCTGACTAACGTTGCATAAAGTACTGTTGCATACTTTGATCAACTAAAACCTGTTCTACCACATTAGAGTTAAATTATATGATACCCAGCCATTGCTAATTAAAAGTATTCAATGTTTTCTGGAATTCCTTTGAATTAATTGTCCCATTTTTTTAAATTTTTATTTATTTTATTTTTGCTTCTGAAGCATGCATTTACTTGACTATAAACTCCCGCGGATTTGTACATAATCCATTGTTTGCTTTATGCTAATAAATTGCACAATGGCTACACCTTCTTTCTTCCAATCACAACCAAGAGCAGAGCGCCTGTGCGACAAATTCAAACTCAAAAACATGCATTAGTGTGTGCTTTTTTTTTTTTTTTTTTTTTTTTCTAAAACACCAGAACCTTTACATCCCTCCTGCAAGCTTTTGCAAGCCAAAGATACTGTCAGGCTCACACCAGTGGGCTCAAGGCGCCGTAGACTGCATCGAGGGTCTGACGTGAACCTAGACCAAGTCGGTGGGGCTGGAGTGCAAAGACGCAGAGGAATCTGTCATGGTGAGGAACTCAACCCAGTTCCGATAGAAGCCGCGCGAATACTCTCCAGTGTCGATGGCGATTCCCCACAGGCGTCTCTGGCCCTTCTTGTTCCTCAGAGCCAGCTGAGCCTCCCGCCCCGTCACGTTGAAGCTGATGCTCACAACCTGGGCCACCAGAAGGTAGAACAGTCCAGCGGTGATGATGGTGCTGTACCAACAGCAGGTGAAGCAAAGGGCTGTGCTGCGAACACACACAAACACACACACACACACACGGAGCAAACGCATCGTCACTACAACGCGTCGAGTAACGCTTAATGCCTATAGACTGTTTTCAATTAAAGGAGAAAAAGATTTGATAAGGGACACGTAAAGTAGACTCCAGCTACCAATAAGTCTTTCTTTATCATACATTAATCTGTCAAGTTTGACTCTTTTTTTTTTTTTTTTCCTCCCCTGCAGACTGTTTCTGAAAGCGCTGCAGCACCTGGGCTGGCTGTAGACGCCGGGGCAGTAGAACAGGGCCGTCATCAGAGACTGACGGGGGCAGAGGCTGCGGAGCACCAAACCGATCCCGTACACGGAGGTCAGCACAAACACACAGAGGGTCTGCAGGAAGCTGCGGTGATTGGCTTGTCCCACGCAGCTGTTTATCCTGCAGCGTCTCAACATGCAACACAAGACGGCAGACAGGTCAGAGCATGGAGACAAAGTGCACAACAAGATGCAATTTCACCCAACTTCAGCCTGTCTCTCCCCCCCTCCGGTCTCAATTAAGCTGCATATTAATATTTTGTCATGTTACGTTAAAGAAAAACAACTTTTAACGGGATTTATTGAATCAAATCAGAGCATAACGGTAAAGAAGAAGACAAAAATGCTTTGCTACAGAAAAGTGTGCATGTGTTCATGTTCCACCCCCTTTACTCTAATACCCTAAAGCAAAGCCGAGTTAAACCAATGGCCTTCAGTCCATCTGAGTACAGTCTAACCTCAGCACAAATAGAAGCTGTTCTGTGTCAGGGATTTGTCCAAAGTGACTCTGGAGGAGCTGCGGAGATTCGCAGCTCAGGTCACGTCCTGTTTGAAGTTTGCTTTTTAGCCCATCATGGGACACTGAAACCCAGTGTGTGAATGTGATCAGCCACTCAGCAACACTGTGGCAGAAAGCCAACTCTGTACAACGCCCAGCACACAGCACCCTTATAGTGAAACAGTGCTGCTGCTGCGGCAGCATCATGCTGAGGGAATACTTTTCTTCTCCGAGGATGGGGGAGCCGGACAGAGTTGATGGATGGTGGAAACTAAAGGGCAATCCTGGAAGAAAACCTGCTAGAGGCTGCAAAAGACACAAGAGTGGGTTGGAGGTTCACATTAGATCAGGGGTCTACAGCCCTGATCCACAAGATCCACTGTCCCGCGGGTTTTAGTTGTATCTCTGCTCCGCCACAACTGAATCAAATGATTGCACGAGGTCCTCCGCAGCCATCAAGGACTGCAGAGGTCTGTTAATCGGCCATTTATTCAGGTCAGGTGTGTGGCGGCAGGGTAACACCTAAAACACGCAGCACAGTGGGCCCTGAGGACCATGGGATGAAGACCCCTACCTTAGAGCGTTGACCCTAAAACAAAGCCAACTGAGCATCTGTAGTAACTGAGGACTGATTTTCACAGATGCTCTCAAGCCAATCTTTTTCCTTCTCCCCGTAGAGACATGCCACAGAAAACTGTCACTGCGGCGAAAGTTTAGGACGGGGGAAAACACACGTCCACGCCGCACTCTGAGATTCCTTTATTCTTTTGTAGAAAAGAGTGAAAACCGTAAACCATGTTCTGTCTACTTTGAGCTGGCTCAATTAAAAAAAATAATCCATCAAATACAATGAAGTTTATGGTTCTAATGTGGCAAAAAAAATATAAAAAACTAAAACACAAAAACAATGTCACCTTCCATCTAATTTTGTTGAGCTTGAGTCATTTGGCTACCGTGGGTTGCAAAGAAACCTCAGAGTAACAAACTACTGCGAGGCCTCTGCATTGTTGGACATCTGGATTAAAATGAAAGTGGCATTAAGTTCTAGATTTTAAAAGCATCTGCTTTGTGACCCTGGGGCCTTGTGCACAGATAAACTGGGACCCTCCTAATAATTCGGCAACATGACGAGCAGCGAGCTTCCTGCTTCTATCACGTTAAATCGATTGGTTTGCAAGACGGCAAGGCGTGCAGCTCGGGCCTGTTGCTCAGACGCTAACAGACCCTCTCATCCTCGCAGTGAACACATCCATCGTCTTGTTAGGAGAGATCAGCAAGAAAAGCGACACAACAAGCTATTCTAAAGGACACCCACCAGACGCAGTGGTGGTCCAGACGCTGAACACATGATCCACAGGTTCTGCAGTGTCCGGCGCGCGGGGGTCGCATTATTTTGCACACAGGACACAAGGTCCATTTTTCGGTTGCGGACTGTGGCCCTGTCTCTCCCGAGGCTGTGGACTGAATAGATCCATCAGAATGAGTTGGGTTTGCTTTGTGCAGAGATGCGGTGACGAACCCCGGACCTCTCTTGGTGTGAACGAGGGAAGCTACGGTGAGAATCATCCCCGTGGTCACGGCGCACGTCTGCAGGGGGCTGACGTCCCCGCGGGGCAGAATCTCCGTGACGAAGAGATAATACATGTAGGCCAGAGAGTACAGCGCCAGGGTGAGGAAGAAGAGGGTGCGCCTCTTCCTGCGGTGGGTGGTGTGGTAGTAAGAGAGCACCAGGCCCGGCAGAGCCGTCAGGATGACGGCGCCCAGCAGGTAGTGCAGAGCCGCAGCTCTCAGCAGGAGAGGCAGCAGAAGCAGGGCCGGGATCATGGAGATCTCCAGGCTGTCGATCATGGTCTCAAACACAGGCGACTGAAGCCCACAGGAAGGGGGTTTCTCCTTCAGCCAGCTGCGGAGAGCAGAGGACATCGGTCATACTCTAACTACAAAAATATATTACCTTACAGTTTACTGTGGCAGCTGCACTTTGGTTTAGTGCTGCACATGTTTTCAGGCTAAAATCATGGGATTTGATTCCCTATTACCTTGTTCGCACAAAAGAATTTGCTTTCTGTGCAAACCTATGATGTAAATGCAGATTCATCATGATTTTCATATATCTTTTAAATATGATAAGGGCCAGATTAGTCCTTTGAAAACCCCCAGATAAAAAGGAAACAAAAAGCGCATTATCAATACAGTACGTATAACAAACAAACAAAAAGTCTTTACAAGCCATTTTGCTAGGGCTGCACAATTAATCACATTTGCAATATAAACGCAATTTAAAAAAAACACAATCTCCAAATCACAGAGGTCTGCAATTTTTGGCTATGTAACAATCAGTGAATCTGACATGTTATTTAGGTGTCAGCAATATGTTTAAAGTGGGTTTGCTCCACATGGAAGGGAAGACAGTTGCAGCAGTGAGATAATCTAATTTTATTACTTGTTTATATAATCATACTTTTTACCAGAAACTTTCAGGAATCTCACCGTAGCATTAAGTATGGGTCAATCAGTTTAATACATAGACTTGTTTGTTGGTTGCACTTTATGTTCAGCAAGGATTGATGTCCAAATCAATTAAAAACTGTTCTCTTGAATAATAATCTGATTTAATAAAAACATTAAAAGTTGTTGTTTTAAATAGTACTTGCTTACAAACATCTTTATCTACACGCCATTTTTGTTGCTTGTGGTTAATGCAGAGAAAAGTCAAAATCAAATCGCAGTTTTGGTTGAAATAAATCGTAGGCAGAACACGATCATTTCTGCTCCGAGTTGAGACGCAGCGGCTCTTTTAGGGCCTAATCTGCACAGCGATGAAACAGACTGATTTGTTGTTTGTGTATGTTTAAAAAGACTTGATAAATTAAACTGAAAAAATAATAATAATCACATCAAATCGCAATATTGAGATAAAAAAAATCGCAATTAGATTATTTTCCAAAATCGTTCAGCCCTACATTTTGCAGTGTCTAAAATTAAGGCCGACCTTGTTGCTTTTTAGCTTTAAAAACCTTTTATCTTTAAAAACAAGAAACAACAGAATGCACTAATTTGTGTATCACGTCAGGCTATGAATCTCACTGAAAGTATTGATCAACTGTTGATTATTTTAGTCTCTCATGTGGTCAGTTTTATTCCAGAAACGCACAAAATGCTTTCATTGGGTGACATATCTACAGAGTAATGCTGGCTAAATATACCAACAAGCATAAAGCAATGTCTGTTTGGCCAATTTCTTTCTCTTTTGTTTCTGGTCTGTAGATTGATATGCAGCAAGGTGCAGATAATCATGCGATGGACTCTGCTCCCTGTCTAAGAAGTAGACATGAAAGGATCACTTCTAACAAAGTAAATAATTCATTCCCTCAAAGACTTTCTCTGGTTGCTGGTTCAGCCTATCAAATCTCTGGTATCTCAGTGACAGTTTCATCCCAGCGCTCATACCTACTGAAAGCTTCATCCAGGTCTTCACAGTCACAGCAACACCTGTACTTGTAGGTATCACATTCACAACAACACATAGGATCATCCGGCTCTGGAGGCTTCAGCTTCTCCCATTTCATAGTGACCCGCTCAAAGATGCCACCTCAAAAGAAAATGTAAACATTAAAGGAAAAAAAACAAACAAACAAAGCAAAAACAAAAGTATATAGTAGATGAAATATGTACGTCGGCAAAATGGCGCTAACAATACAAAAACATGGTTTTCAATGTTTCTGACGAATAAGAATCTGAAAAGTGTGGCATGCAACTGTTTTCAACCAGTTTTATTATTCATTATTATGCCCGGCTACCTTCAGAAGTCCTCTCATAAGACAATGTAATTACTCTGACAGACAAATTAAGGCCTGTATTAATGAAGGACACAGGCGAGTGTTCCATGGTAACTCTGGAGGAGCTGCAGAGATCGACAGCTCAGGTAGGAATGTTAGTTGTCTACAGATTGGGACTTTAAAAAAGTCCCAATTTAAGGCTAATACGTTGAAGAAGGCGCTCTGGTCCGATGAGACCAAAAATACGAAAGTGATGCTGCGTGTAGCGGGAAAACTAACACAGCACATCACACTAAATACATCGTCCACACTGTGACACATGGTGGTGCTGGCGTCACGCTGTGGGGATGTGTTTCTTCAGCAAGGTCAGGTATCTGATCAGAGAAGATGGTAAGACGGAACTAAATGCAGGGGATCCTGGGAGAAAACCTGTTAGAGGCAACCAGAGACAGAACAAGCCTACAAAGTTTGCCAAGGCTAGCTAGATTAGTTTTAATTAAATTTATTTCAAGCTGTATAAAAAATAAGAAGATGTTGTACATACTTTGCACATTGTACCCTATACTGGTTAAGGACACACAGGGAAATAATAGAAATTTACTTATGAATCACCCACTGTATTGAAACATAAACAAGAAGTTAAATTAGCTTGAAAAGAAGTGTAAAGAAGACAAACTTATTTACTTCCACTCCCTATTCATACATAAATGATATGGTTGCTATTATAACTTAAGAATTAAAAATATAGGACTCAAGCATGTTTATATATATATATATATATATATATATATATATATATATATATATATATATATATATATATATATATATATATATATTAGGGCTGGGCAAGTTAACGCGTTAATTTCGCGTTAATTCATTAGACTATTAACGGCGATATTTATTTTATCGCGCATGTTGCTCACATGCTTTCAGTCAGTGTCAGTCAGCAGGCGCGCTGACACGGCAGCACTCTCCCGCTCCCCCCCCCCCCTCTCGTACATGGCTCAGCGGCGCCAGCCAATCAGCACGCAGGCTCAGCCTGGCCCGCCCACTCAGCTCTCACACTAACTTAACAAACAAACAGCTGAGAGAGACGGCAGCAGCGAAAAAACATGAACAGAGGAAGTAGCACCGTTTGGCTTTATTTTAATACCGTAAATGAAATCAAGCTGTATGTTTTGTAAAAAGCCGGTTCATTTCAGTGGAAACACAACAAATTTATCTAAGCACGTGAAAAAACATGAAAACGTCGAGCCCCAGAAACGGAGAGAGGAGACGAAACTTCTCTCATTGCCCCGACAGACCCACAGACTGATGTCTCTGACTGAGGCGTTTCAGTCCTCCAGGGAACATCCAGGTAGATCAGTGGATGGATGGATGGATGGATGGATGTTACTGGAGCCCACACATAACATGTAATTAAGACCTTGAAAGAACCCAGTACATATATTAAAAAGTGTTATTTAAGATAAGATAACATTAGCTAATCCTTTGTTTAGCTAATTTAAAGCTAAAGCTATTTAAATTTATAGGATTAAAGCAACAGGCAGGTGCACACAACACAGACAAAATTACATAAGGATTGAAATATATAAGAGGTGGATTAGCGAAAAAACACTGAACATAACATTATTATTATTATTATTATTATTATTATTATTATTATTATTATTATTATTTAATTGTAATAATAAAATAAAAACCACAAAACCCAAAAGGTCAACAGTTTCATGATACATCAAGCTTAGGGACTGGCTAATATGCAGCAGGTCAAAAAAGGCCATATTTTGGCTGCAGTGCTTGCTGTTCTCTTATGAAGAAAAGATCAAGTAGTGCACTAAATTCAATAGATGGGTTGAAAATATCCAGTATAAAATAAGTGCTACAAATGTTACAACACTTTTGTTCATATGGCAGCAGAACATTAAAATAAAAGTGCTCTTTACACTACTTTTGAATTCATTCTTGGAGTTTGTAAATACAATGCGATTAATCGCGATTAATCGCGATTAATCAGGGCGATTAATCGCGATTAAATATTTTAATCGTTGCCCAGCCCTAATATATATATATATATATATATATAGCCAGTCTTTATATATATATATATATATATATATATATATATATATATATATATATATATATATATATATATATATATATATATATATATACATTATATATATTATTATACTATTATACTATTAACTGTGGTACCCGTCATGTTATATTTCAAGACCAATATTTTATTCATGTATTCTGAACAGTTTATAAATAATGTAATATATAATATGATACAATATGTATCTAAACTCTTCAACTGTGGATAACATTTGGCAATCATATTTAGATATTGGGGTCGATGGGAATTATAATTAATCTGAGTTATGTACGTTATGCATTAAAAAGGCAAATGGTTGAGACCAAAGCATGTTCATTAATGTCCCAGTCAAAGTACAGACTTAAGTCAAGCTGAGACTCAGTGGTAAGATTAGAGAAGTTTCTGTTCACAGATGCTTTTCACTCTGAACTTTATGCAAACATTTGTCTGGATGTGCAAACAACTTGCAGCAGTAACTGAAGCCAAAGAAGTTTCTGTAGGTATTAATTCAGAGGACTGAATACACACACAGCACGCTTTTCACATTTTAACTATAAAAAAATGTGAAAGCCATGCATCATTCTGCTTTTACTTCAGGGTTAGGCACAAAGTTAGTTATAAAGTCCCTGCAAAATACAGTGAAATGTCTGCTTATAACGTCTTAAAGTGTGGATTGGGATACTTTGGTGTGGCGCTGCTAACTCCTCAGCATGCTTCTACTGTCTGCACCTACACACCTAGCCTTAGCCTTTCGGACCTGACCGCAAACTTGTTTCGCTTTGTTTGAGCGGCCGAGTAAATGTTCAGAGATAACGCTCAGAATCTCACTTTGGGTGTTGCCTTGTGAAGGAGGCAGTAACAAAAAGGGATCATGTTTACACCACATTACTTTACGTATTACAGAGGGCAAAAAAATACAAACAGCTGGACATTTCTGATGAACAAGACACACAGATGGCAGAGAGAAATAGCCGGACTGATTAGGTTTAAAGGCATTCCACGCCGAAGATTAACGACGAGCATTTTACTCATTATCAGTTCTTGTTTAATAAAGTAGAATAAAATGTGAACTTCAACATAAGATCCTGATTGCTTTTAACTCCCCAGGAGGTTGGAATGTACCGTAATTTGTTAAAACAAGGCCACTGTGTCTGCAGGGACTTACTATGTGGGCCAGCAGACCCGAGACCCTGACGCTCTGAGATCCACTGGAGTTATTGTACGAGCAATTTATTAATTTCCTCTGATAAACTGAGCTTTCAGCCCCATGCCCTGCCCCAAATTTACACGAATAACAATCAAATGAATCAAATACGAAAGGACGAGGTGGACAAAGTGTTTTTCATAACTTTAGATTGGGCTGTCCAATAAAGACGAAATGAAGGTAAACGATAGTTGTTGAAATGACAAGAAAAACAGTCATCAAAACAAATCAATAGTTTCTGCTGACTTACCTTTCTGTCACTTTGTCCAGGTGAAAAGTTAAGCAGTCCGTCGAAGAAGCAATGAGGATGAGGAGACAAATGAGTGAGAAGATGACCTCCTGTCACCGAGCTGCGTCTGTGAGTGATTGAAGGGAAGGGTGAACAGAGCAGCCTCGCTTCTCATCAGTCATTTGTGCCGAGAGAGAGAGAGAGAGAGAGAGAGAGAGAGAGAGAAAGAAAGAAGGGAAACCGACATGTTTCATCGCTGGTGGAGCTGCAGCAGGAGCGTGTCAGTGCGGGGGGTGGGGTGGGATGGTTTTCATTGCTCAGATTCCCATGGAGGAAGCGTCCCAGCAGCGGGCAGCTTTAACTCCTCCTGACAAGTGGTTTTAATATCTTGTTGCATCTATCTACCGGTTCGCGTAACGCTGAATAGTTTACAAGTTGTCCCCTGGCGTACGCGGCCCCCCCTGACACTCGGCGTTTCAGATTTCAACGGCGGCAGGCTTGGTAAATATAGGGGCCGCCTCAGAACCGGGAGCCTGTCGTGCCTCGGCAGCACAGCTGAGGGAGGGAGGGTGATCTGCGCCGAGGTGTTGGAAACCTGCAACAGCGGCAATGATAAGCTGCGTGAGACGTGAAGCACAAGAAACATGACAGGCACTCCTAAAATGAGAGGGCGAGCTGCCCCACCCTCAGGGATCACATTTCCCCCCACAAGGTGTTTGACCTTGCAGCTCCCGCACAGGATACGGTGTGAAAGTGTTTATGCGAGATCTGGGTCTGATGTGTCTGTTTTCCTCTTCTTCTCAGTGTGTAAATGTGACATTTGTTGCACATAGTTTCACTTTAAGTGACGACATGGTAAGTGGCCCCTGTAGGGACGTTTATCTTGACCCCCCCACAGCGTTTACAAGATAGTTCCTCTTCAAGCTCATAAACACCTCAGCAGAGAGCTTCAAGATCCAATACAGTGCATTGCAAAACCAGTCATACTCCTTGGAGTTCTTGACATTTTGTCACATTACCATCACAAACTTTAATGTTGTTGTTTTTTTGTTTTTTTTTTGGGACAGCCCAACACAAAGCAGTGCATTGTTGTGAAACTGAAGCGAAATAGTACATGCCCCCAGAAGTGTTTAACAAATGAAAATCTGAAAACTGTTTTGCATTTTTATACAGCCTTCCTCGCTCAGTACTTTGTGGAACCACCTTTGGCTGCAATCACAATTTTAAGCCTTTAGGGGTATGTCTCTACCAACTTTCCCATCTAGAGACGGAGACAGACCCCTTCTTGTTTGCAAACCAATCTCTCTGGCTCGGTCAGATTAGCTGGAAAAGCGTCTGTAAACGTCAATGTTTAACTGTTGTCGCAAGATGGATTTAGGTCTGGACTTTGACTGGACCATTCTAATGCATGAATCCACATGAATATGCTCTACGGCTCTGGCGGTGTGTTTTCGGGTTGATTTCTTGCTGGAAGTCTAACGAAAAAGAGGAATAAATCTTTGATCGTCATTGTAATCGTACATACCAACGAAATCGGTCTTCTACATTTAATCCATCCCTCTTAGGAAGCAGTGGCCTGATTACAGCGCCTGTGGAGCAATATAGGGTTAAGGGTCTTGCTCAAGGACCCATAGTGGCAGTCTGTGGGGTTCGAACCAGGTACTTGCAGCCTTCTCAGAAGGTAAGCACGCTGCTCTAACCACCAGGCCGCCACTCCCACAAATTTCCGCCCTAGGTTGAGTCTTCCAAACTCCAAGAAGTTTGGAAGACTCAAGCTAAACTTCCTGAAGAAAAACGTTCCTACAACATGTAGCCAACCAAGGAAAACCGGATAAACAGGTAACGCCAATTATCAAAAACGCAGTCAGTAAAAGAAAAGGTGATAGACTACAAACAACGGTATGAAAAATAACAGCATTTGTCCATAAATAGTTCTGCACTAAAAGTTTTACATTCCTTCTTGTCATGTTTTTGGGCCAAGCTACTGACCCACATGCAGAAAATCACCAGGGGGGGGGCAATGAACGTCTAAAAAGGTTTATTGTATTACAGGAATGTGGGAAATGCTCCGGGAGGTTCCTTTAAACCAAAGGCAAGGAATCACTGAGAGAGACCAGGAATCTGTGAGCGGAGTGAAAACTTGAACTGATTGTGAGGAAATATCTAGGAGAGGAAGCTGGAGCCGGGGAAGGGATTCCGAGTCCAGGTGAGGGTCGGTGTGGGTGGGTGCTTGAGCATTGGGGGGCGGAGAGGTGATATATTAAAGAATTATTTTTGTTCTTTGACAATGTATTTTGGGAAAAACTGGTTAGTTTTAAACTAAGAGCAACATATATGCTCGTGCCTGTTATGTTGCTCACATAAAACTAAGAACAACATGTGTTATTTTGCTGTAACTTGTTTTAACTTGTGGTGGGAACCTATGACAATGTGTTGTGGGAAAGACTGATTCTGTATTCCTTATTTTGCAGAATAAGGAATACAGAATCAGTCGTTGAAGTCTGCCATGGGTTGTGTGGACGCCCGGCCGCGTGGATTGTGCTCTAACTGGACTGACCGACTTCCCAGTCCTATACCATGGTAAGAGATGGAACATCACGCCTGTTTAAAAGCTTGTCGGCTTTGATGCTTGCTACTTTGCGTGTGTGAAGAGCTTGCTGTTTGTGTTGCTGTATTCTGTGGGGAATAATAAATATGGGCGCTATTATCTTTATAGAAACAGTGTTTGTGTTCTTATTGGTGTCTTGCCGATCTCTTCCGGACCTGAATAAAAATTTCATAAAACAACAGCTCCTCTTGTCCTCCAGCCGATGAGCCAGGTGGATCGCAGGTGCGTTAAATCGCTCAGCTCCGCCCTTCAGGAAAACCTGTACCTCCAAGGGAGCGAGGAAGCCACACAAACACAACGCACCCAGATCCCTGTAACCTCATGATGCTCCGCGACGCTGCTTGTTCAGCATTGCTCCCTACTAAAACCTCCGAGGCCGTCACCAAACTGCTGGACCTACAGCGTCCCGTTTTCCACAGAGGTGGACTCTGTTTTCTAAGCAGCAGCCAACGCGATTTTATTTGGCGGTATCAGACTAAATGGGGCTGAATTCAAATGTACGCTACATCTTTAACATATTTTGTGTTTTTTTTAAACCTTGTCTATTTTCCTTCCCCTTCAGAAAAATGCAGTTTTTATGCGTTAGTCTCACATAAGATATCAGCAAAATACACAGAATATATATATATATATTAATACATCTACTAGCTTTACTTCACCACTGACCAGAGTAGAGGAGGAAGTATGGATCATAAGTGTTTAATGCAGGCGTCGCTGTGTTAACAGGCAGCTGCATAAGAAACGACGAAGCACTCTGGCGCCTGGAAGCTTCCTGGAAGCTTCCAGCTTCAAATCAAGGTTATCATCCAGCCGGTATAAGAGATAGTTTTACATCACGATGTTTAAAATAAGTTTGAACAGAGGCAGAAACATGTGCAACATTCTTTCTTTTTTCTTTTTTTGCATGAGTAAACCCATAATTTGGTTTGGGCTAATTTACGCTCCAGAACCTCCCCACACACACTCTCCATCAATCATTACAAGCCGGTGATACAGAGGCGGAGATGCAGGTGCATTATGATCCATAGGCTGGGGTATTCTAAGCCTTTAATGTCCGCACAAATGTGCGTCTAGACAAAATGAATCAATGCAGGCGAAAAGATGCTGCTCTTGCCCTTACGGGTTGTGCTTCCATTAGTCTTAATGGAGCCCGGAACCTGAGATAAGAGCCCTAAACCAATTTGGAGGATGCTGTGCTGGGGCAGAACTCTGAAGCAGCAGTAGCCTCTGCCCTGAAGCCCGCCACCGAGCCAAATGTTTACTACTGCTGTGCTAAAGTCTTCATTCATGTTTCACCGCGTTTTTCCTCTTCATGACGTTTCTTGTGGTGGTTCATGAAGCTCGAGAAGCGTTTCCAAACTTTTTCTAAAGTTTTTTTTTTTTTAAATGACCTGAGCATCTTCACAGATGTTTTTTCTCTTGATCTTTTCTAAAAACTTTTTTAAGGCTAGTTTACACAGAGGAAGGGTTTTTTGACCGTTCCTTTTTTGAACAATCTCTCTGGGTCGTGTTTCCTGATTCCTCTCTCATGCTCTCACAGCTTTTAGGTCAAAGATGAAGATTTTTATTTTTTCTTTGCTGATATGTCCAAATGTTTTCGTTTGTCTCTATGTATCTTCTGGTCTTTATAACAGTTGCACTTTTCACGTCCCTGTGTGGACCTGTATGTTTTCCTACGGTAAGATTTTCTTTTGGTAAAGCTGTCTTTGTTTTTTTTGCCCATTGTACATTTTATAGGCCATCAACTAAATCAGATACAAATTATTTGCACATAGCAGATGGAATGGTTTCTAAATGCTGAAAAATTATAGCCGGTTTGATACCTTTTAGTGCCTATCCTCGTGCTTTTCTCTATTTGTTAAATGCACTGCTAAAAAAAACCTTAAAGGAACACCTTTTAATCAGAGTTTAGTATTAAATCAGTTAAACTGGAAAACTGATCTTGTCACTTCAGTATTAGAGGGGGTTGTTAATCAGTGTCAGCTATTCTGGTGTTATGAAATTAACTACAGGGGCTCTGAAGGGGCAACAGTGACACCACCTTATAAAAAAAAAAGGTTTTGCAGGTGGAGGCCTCAGACATTTTTTCCCCTCTTGGAGAGGATCTGGAGGAGCTGCGGGGAACGTTGTGCTCCCTGCAGCAGTGTTCAGCATGATCGGTTTTGGTGGTGGGTCAGTGTTGGTCTGGGGACGCATTTCCAAGGGAGACCCATATACAGTGCTGTGGAAAAGTGTTCGCCCCCTTCCTGATTTATTTTTTGTTTGTTTGTTTTTGCATGTTTGTCACACTTAGGCATTTCAGAGCATCCAACTAATTTCAACACTCGTCAAAAGACAATACAAGTTAACACAAAATGTACTTTCTAACCCAAGAAGTCATAAAGGACCCCACAGCATACTTCCACAGAACTGCAGGCCCCACTTGCCTCAGCTAAGGTCAAACTTCACGTCTCTAGATGAGATAGACGTCAATTAAATCTCATCAAATTGTATCCAACATGTGAGGATGTGGAGATAAATTTTAAACACATGCATGGACAAAATTAACTCTAAAGATGTTAAGATGCAGCAATACGGAGAATCAAGTTGATAATAAACACTGAGCTATATAATACACTGGAGTGCTAATCACCGTCTGTTTGAACGAGTCGCTTTGAAGCCACCAGCCGCCATATTGGTACTCCCTATTTCCCTCCAGTAACTTGGGAATATGTGCGCTACAGCATCGAATAACGAGGATTTTCTCATGTTCAGGGGGGGGCTTAAAACTTTTAAAATGTCAAATGCCATATAGTTTTATGTTATGTTCTAAAAATATCAAGTACTGAGAAAGTCATGTGCTGAAATATTTTGCATTTTATTCATTTAAACATATATGTTTAACATTTATAAATATATAAATAACAATATACAAAAACATATATTTACATATGTGTATACATATATATACATATACACATACTTATATATACATATATATATATTTAATATGAATAACATGTAAAATATTTCAGCACCTAATTTCCTAGTAGTTTATAGTGTTAGTACATCCACTGACTGTAAAATTACCTGTGAAACGTTTTCACTTAGCCAGAAAACTGCTTGTTGTTGCAACCAAATCCTATGGGATTCTGTGAGAGTAGGGAGTAGCAAGATGGCGGCCAGTGACTTCAGTTTTTCGGCAAAATCAGCACTCCAGTTTATTATATAGCTCAGTGATAATAAAGCTGTATGTGCGCCACCTGGTGGAGAGATCTGCAAGATGTGTTTTATTACAAAAACAAGGTTGTAATCTTGAGGTAGAAACTGGACTGTGACTAACAACCGCTAACATAAACTGGAGGGAAACCCAGACACCCATCAGCCCAACAACGCCCTACAACTCTTCCTGGGGGCAGGGGTGGATTTAGGAAATTTGGGGCCCCAGGCAAAGAACGGCGTGGGGCCCTCTGAAATGTGAAGACAACACATAAAACATACCCATTATACAGATACAAAAATTTTAATAGAATAGACATACATTATTTTTTTTTACCTTTTGTCCCTCTCTTATCCCTTTTCTTGTTGTTTTGCTCTATGTTTTCTTTTGTCCCTTTTTCTAGTAGACAAGCCATGATCTGCTTATCCGTTCTCCATTTTGTATTTGAATGAAATAATAGCTGGAAGTAAATTTGCGCCCGTCTCCATTTCTTGGCAAGATCCTGTCCTTCACCTGGAGTGGTCCTCTCAGTAATATTGAGCAGCGTGCATGATCAGACAGCTGATTGGCCAGAGCTGGGTCATCTTCAGGATGTACACTGGTGGATGATGCTGTACTCTCTCAGTCTGGTGGAACAACATCATTATCAAAGCCTGGCTAGATAATCGGGGCCCCCAGGAACTTTGGGGCCCTAGGCAACTGCCTAGTTTCGCCAAATGATAAATCCGCCCCTGCCTGGGGGACACCAAAGCCTTCCCATGCCAGAGGGGATGTACAGTCCCCCACAGTGTCTAGCTCTGCCTCAGGTTATCCTCCCAGTTGGACACATTCACTAAACCTTCAAAGCGTCAGGAGACACCCTGATTAAACCGACACACCTGATTGCCTTTGAAAAGGAGCGGGCGCGGCCGTGCGTCTTGCTCGACTCCATATCTCTAAAGCTGGGTCCTCGCGCGTTTCCTTCTATTAAGGATTTCAACCAGTCTTGACCTACATCTCCAGACCAAAAGCAAGGAATAGAGCATAAACACACTGGTACATTGAGAACCTACTGGATGAGCTTTTCCTTCACCCCAACAGACCGGAGCAGCACAGATATTGCTGCAGGTGAGGCCCCAGCCCATTTATCCATCCCTCACCCCATCCTACCATTGCTCCTAAACAAGACGGCACAATACTCTGCTTGAGGCAAAAAGTGAGCCTTGACACGGAGGGAGCTGTTCAATCTTTTTGGTTGTGGATCATAGTCACAGATGTAGAGAACCAGACACTTTACATCTTGAGATTCTGTTCATAAACCCCACATCCCTATACAAGTAACAAGCTCAACTTTGTGTCCATAATGAGGACACCGCTTTGCTTTAGGTCTGGGTAGCCCTTAAAAGCATCCCAGGTACCTATTGACCGCCCCTCCAAAATTAACTCAATATGCCCTCCAGATGCTCAAAACACCTGTTGACTAGACAAATTCCCAGAACACCTTCAGCATCTTCTGTTCCTCTACCAGGAGGGAAGCCACACCGCTCCCCCTGAATCAGTGACTATTGGTCTGAAGCGCCTCGCCTTAAGGGAGGCGGGGAGGTGTGATCCCTCGTTAGATGGACCCCAACTCCTGGTCCCATTTCTCAGAACCTCAGGGAATGTGATAAATAGCTCACTTCAACCACAATGTATGTATCTTTTTTCATTTATTAAGTACCACCAATACAAAAAAGACAAACTAGGACATTTATTTTACATTTTTATACATTATTTCAAGTACAGTCCACACCACAATCGCCCTCAAGACGTAGGAGGTAAAAAAGTGCACTGACTACACGCTGAATACTCTGTCCCTTTATCCGTCTGCATGGTTTAAATATAGTTTTTTAAAATCTGCACTCCTCGCTAACACAAAGAAAAAAGTCATTTGCACTCTCTGCTAAGTGTTTGGTGCAAGCGCAACGACCGAAGTCCGGAGGTTTTAAACACATCATCATGAAGAAAAGCTGTGAAATGGGCTGAAACGAAGTGTGAACGTCTCTACAGAACACAATAAATGTGTTGATGATGATGATACTGGATTCCAGCGGCTGGTTTTTAATTAAAAGAAAAATATCAAAAACGAGCAGAGTGAGATGAAAACCTAAGATGGCCCTGGAATGTTAGTGGGATGTAAACACAGACAAAAAAAAAAAAAAAAAAAAAAAAAAAAAATCACATGAACCAGCAGGGCAATAGCAACATGGGCCAGCGATTTTGGACTATTTGGCTCGGCTACTTCGGTGACGAGACGAGAAGCTGGCAGCTTATTCCTCTAAGGTCCGGAAGGCGTTCTGCATGTCCTCCAGCAGCTGGGCGTATTCTGCCTTAATCTTAGCTTCTCCATCTTTAACAGGGTCCTGAGAAAGATGCCCAACACAAACTAACTGATTTATCCACATTCATCATGTAAAATGCAGAAAACAAAGCCAAACCAACGTGATCCTTGAATGCACCTTGAACTTCATGGAGCTTATCCTGTACAGGACCTCTCCCATGTGCTCCCGGATCATGGCCCAGGTGATCTTGTTGTCGCTCTGAGCCGTGGACTCCACTGCGTGTCGGGCCATGTCATAGAAGGCAATCATGTTTGAGAGGATGCCAACCGTTTTGTAAAAGGGGCAGAACCTGCGTGCGGAGGGCGAAGGAATGTGTGAGACTTGCAGTTTATGCAATAATCACATGAAGGAGACCTTGGCAAACACCCGTATCCACAGGAGTAGTATCTGGAAATCGTTCAGTTTTTACAAGATCAACTTCTGGGATGTGCAGAAAGTATTTTTCCTACAAATTAGCTACTTCAGCTTTATTATTTTTATTATCTTTTTGATGGACTCTTTCTAATTTTGATTAACTTTCCTTTAAAGAGGCCATTGGCATAAGCAAACTTTGAGTCATTTCAAGTCAACAACTCAAACACTCTTACAAAAACATTCTCTAAGCACTTTGCAACTTTTCCTTTAAGGTGGGAAAATACACAATTAAAAATATATGTATATAATTAGATGAGGCGAAGTGTATATAATTATGTATAAAATGTATATAATTAGAGAAGTGCATCACACTCCAAGCCTCGTGAGACCATCCTGATCTCGTGAGCTATCAAGGTTTCACTCGCAGATCAGTCTGGCTACTCTCCGTTAAAGAAAATTTGGAGCCGTTCACCAAACGAACGTCCAATCAGCGTTGGCTTTGAGGCGGGTTGAGGTGTGACGCAACGGGAAGCGCGACAGTTCAGTCTAAAGAACATGGCGGCTTCAGCTGATGAAACTAGCGTTAGCGGGGCTATCGAGCAAGTTTTATCGGAATTACAGAGTATTTCTTTGCTGAGCTAACGAGCCTTTACCTGCAGCAGCCAGAGTAGCTTGGCTTGTGGTTGTGTTTTTGTCGTCGCTCGTAACAGAGTGACGACGAATCTGATTGGTTCATTTGGCCCGTCTATCACCAACATAGGCCAATCAGCTAACCAGTATTTTCGCCCCTTCCCAAAATTACTTCATCGGAAGGTTTCCAGATGGATATGCGGAGCAAATCTATCTGGCGGCGTCAGGTTATCACACTCCCAGGGCAGAGGAGAAATAATCTGTCTACATCTCTTTCTTCAGCCAACGAAACTTCAACTGGAAATCTCAAAAAGAACATTGTAGATCAGAAGTGGGAAGCAAAGGCAGATTTTCTTTTGTTTTGTGCTTTGTTATCAGCAGTTGAATTGGTTACGTTAGACAAGAGTTAATATCTTCTGTCATGGAGTCCTATGTATTCTTCACATCAAAATTCTTTTCAAACATACTCGCACACTGAAGGGATGGAGAACAGCAGCTTTTACACAACAGGAGAGGGAATAAAGTATGGAAGCACCAATATTTTTCCACATTGTATTTTCATTTCTATCCAGACCTGGAAAATACTTCAATCAAACTTTAGACTTTTTCCACTTCGTTTCTGACAGCAGATCAACCCGGCCGTCAGCGCCTTGATTTTCTGTTACTTTAAACCTCAATCATCTGAAATTGTCATTTTCTTTGCAGCCAGAAGTTGAGAAATCTCATTTTATCTTTTGCCATTAAGGGCACCAGTTGTGTATAATTAAAAGAAGATAAAAAAATATATAGGTTACAGTTAAATACAAAGATTCTATCCTAAGCAGAACCAGGACAACATAAGTACTCGTAGTTGAGGTAAGATATTAGAAATAAAGAAATGTAGGCGTTGTCGTCACCTGTCATAGGGGGTGTAACCATTCTGCTGCAGGAAGTCGTCCTTAATGAGTTTAGCAATCTCCAGAGTGATTTTATCAGTCTCCGCAAGAGAAGCCTGCAAACAAAACAAGATCAGTGCTCGTTCTGTTTAGTCACAGCAGCTATCCGAGGAAAAAAAAATCCAGACTGTTGGTCTGAATGAAAAATGCAAATAAAATCAGATCAGGTTCATATTTTAAATTACTGAAAAGAGACCCGTTTACTGTCAGACACACATTAAAAGTGCACTAAACATATGAATATCTGGCCTTACATCACTAGTGGTAATTTCTAAGTAATGAACAGCATTTTTAACACGCGTTTTTTAGATGTTCTACCACCTCGGTCCACCTTACCTTGCCCACAAGCTGCACAATTTCAGCTAAGTCCTCCTCCTCCTGCAAAATCTCCTTAGCTTTTGTGCGAAGAGGGACGAACTCTGGAAAGTGTTTGTCATAGTATTCATCCAGAGCTCGCGTGTACTTGCTGTAGCTGATTAACCAGTTTACTGAAGGGAAGTGCTTTCTCTGAGCCAGCTTCTTGTCCAAGCCCCAGAAGACCTAGGGAGACGAAATAAAAGAAAAATAAATCTCACACGCATTTAATCAAGTAGGAGGATCCCCGATGGAAGCATCACAACCAGCTGCTCACCTGAACTATTCCCAAGGTGGCTGAAGTAACTGGATCTGAGAAGTCTCCACCAGGGGGCGACACACTGTAAAGGATTACCAAATTAAAGGAAGAGTGAGTCTAACGGCTGATACAATGCAGATTAAGACTTTTATTACAACCCAATACTTAAAAAAACTGTAGGGGGTAAAGATGATCATTATATCATGATGTTAAACACCCAGTCAAAGTAAATTTCTCATTAAAGGAGTTTTTAACCATCTGACATGAAGCACACTGCAAAAACAGAACTAAAAATAAGTAATTTTTTATTGAAATGAGTGTATTTGTACTTTATTTGAGCAGATAAATAAGATCATTTGCCAATGGAATAAGATTTTTGCACTTAAAATAGAAACAACTCATCTCCATCAACTTTATTCAAGTGCAGTATATCTAATTATCTTATTTTAGGGGTAAAAATACTCTTTCCATTGACAGATAATCCTAATTACCTGCTCAAATCAGGGACAAATGCACTAATTTCAAGCAAATTTTACTCATTTTTAGTTCTGTTTTTGCAGTGCAGGGCCTAAACAGGAAAAGCTTATTAGGTAAAAACATAAAATAACAACAAGGGAAACATTAACTGACGCTCCAACGATGCTGACGCTGCCCCCCCTCTCCGGATTTCCCAGGCACTTCACACGTCCAGCGCGCTCGTAGAAGGACGCCAGTCTGGCGCCCAGATAAGCAGGATAGCCGCTGTCTACAAGCGAGAGCATTCACAGCTGATCATGAAGTCTGCTCTACAACAGCATATATAAAAAAAAAAACAGCAAACTCACCAGCAGGCATTTCAGCCAGTCTTCCAGAGATTTCTCTCAGAGCCTCAGCCCAGCGAGACGTCGAGTCGGCCATCATGCTCACGTTGTAGCCCATATCTCTGAAGTACTCAGACAGAGTGATCCCTGCAGAAAAATCACATTGCTAAGTCTGACTGGTTTTCCGTCGAGTAAACACGACCCTCGTTTCCTTTTGCTAAATGTTTGTAGTTATTTATTCTTAAATTCAGAACTGCGCATACATCATCTTAATATTTAGGATTAAACTGTGCGACATGGGTCAAACGTTTTGGGCATCCTTCCATAAGCCTCTCATGGCAGTTTTCTTAATTTCTGGCCTGTTCCTCCAGACAGAACCAGTGTAATTCAGTCAGTTTTGTAGGATGCAAACTGGACAGAACTACATTTCTAGGTGTTCTGGGCTCTGTGATGGTCGCTCCTAAAGATTGTCTTCGTTGGACTGAAGCTGCTTCGCAACTAATTTCTGAATATTAACGTAGAGATAATATTCTGTCCTCATGACGCCACATATTCAGTATAGTGAACTGGTCCAACTTGCAGTAAAACACCCCTAAAACATGATGCTGCCACATCCACACCTCAGAAGATGTCAGGCGTAAAAAAAAAAATCGGAATTGGGTCATTTTATGCTGCAGTGTGAACGTAGCCTAACTGTATGTGCTCTTTCATCCTCTAGACCTGAAAACTGGCTCAGATCTTACCTGTGTTTCTCTCCTGGATGAAGCCAATAAAAGAGCTGCTGCTGCCATTATCCTTTTATTTTTCTCTCACATAGAAAGTACTCCTAGATCAGTGCCCCTGTGCTTTTATTGCGTGTATGCTCCATCTTAAACCCCCAGTCGGTTCTTTTGGTCATACTGAGCCTGGTTCTGCTGGAGGTGTCTTCTTGTTAAAGGGGAGCTTTCCTCTCCACTGTCGCTACATACATCCTTGATGTGAGGGATTGCTGCAAAGTCAACCACACAATAGAAGCAACTGTCCATGGTGGCTCCATGCTCATCCAGGAGGATTGAATGCTTCTAGTCAGCGACTTGTTGCATTCTGCTGGGTCTCCTTCGATAGAAAAAGTTTTACCCCTTTTAAATAATAAACTGACCTTAATTGCATTGTTTGATAACTAAAATCAGTTGGAATTTATCTACCTGACTTGGAATCTGTCTGGATGAATAAATGAAATTGACTTTTTTGTTAAATGCCTTGGGACGACATGTGTCATGAATTGGCTCTATATAAACCTGAATTGACCTTAGAGTATATAAACTTAATAAAACAAATCCCTAAAAAGCTCTCGCTCTCATTTTTGGATTTAACAAATTTTAGAAATCCAAACTCATGCAAAATGCTTAATCTAATTATATAATAAGCTTTTCCTGTGAATCCACTGTGATGTGGATGGTTGGTACCTGTATAGATGGAGGCCTCTCGAGCAGCCACAGGCATATTGGACGTGTTCGCAACCAGCGCTGTTCTCTTCATGATGCTCTCAACTTTGCCATCAACTTCCATTGTGAGCTGTTGAGCAATGGAAACAGTAACATGACATTAAATTATTTTAACATGCTTCAAATATGACCACCTTGAATTGGCAGAATCCTCACTATGTACATCTAATTTTACCAAAAAGATAGTGATCAGAGCCATACACTGAACGAGGTGAATAAAGTGATTCAAACTGTTTGGTAATCCCGTAATTATTTTAAACTACATTTATGTCCCGCTTTGTAATCCAGGGCAGAATCATCTGCATCTTTGCGCATGTGTTATACATTTGCAATGTGAAAATGGAGCAGGTCTCGTCTCTGCAACCTTTGCTCTGACTTCCTGCAGGGCAGCAGGGCTTTAAGGACGAGGCAGCAGCCTGCGAGACAGAGCTGAGGGAATAGAGAGACCTCACACAGCTCTAGCTGCTTTCATTTCAAGTTGCTAAATCGCCAGAAAAGTCCTTGAATTTGTTTATGGTCACTTTTTTTGAATAAGAGTTGCTAGAGGGGTCTGAAAAGGCCCCAAATATAGACAGAGTTGCTAAATTGCCAACACTGGACTCTAGTTTTCCTACACTACTGAGAACAGCACAGTAGCCACCAGAAGCTTCATACACTAGCAAGCTTAGGATCAAGGCAGGCAGGAGCCGGAGGTGTTGGTTTTCAAAATAAAGTAAAACTTTAACATTTCATGACATTTAAATTCATTTCAAACCCTGATTATAATAAGAATAAGTGTGCAAATACCCAGTAGCTATGCTATATCATAAGCTCTACATTGTTTTGTGCCATTTTTCTCCAACTATTGACAACTTTCTTCATCGACCCATAGTATATAAATAAAGCATTCCTTCGAGTCTTTTTCTGATACCTTTGTACAATGAGATTTGTTTGATCATCACTAATTGCTGAAATAGTTTGAGGTATTGCACTTATTCAACCGGGTGATTTCTGCTTTTATTACTTTTCTTTACTGATCTGCCCAGTAAAAGTTTGCTTATGTTTTTGTTTTTCGGTGGGTGGGTGGAGTTGTACAATTTATTTATCACATTGAAGGTGGAAAAATTGTCTGAATGATTCTTTATGGTCTAATTGTTCTACATCACAAAAGCCTGACACTTGTTGCAGCTTTGGACTTCAAGCATCTAAGGAGCTTTCTGGATGAAAACAGTTTCCCTAATATTTTGCTGCTATGGCAGGAATTATCAATAGGACATATTTTGTAGGAAAAAAAAAAGAGAAAATATTTTTAAAAATAACTGCCATAAATGCCAAAAGTAGCTATTGGAAGGTTAAAGAACACGCTGTATTGAGCTTAAAGTTAGGTATAAAAAGGGTTCCAGTCACAGACATTACACATTAAAATCTAAAGGTCGCTCCACCCACCTCTGGAAAATCCCGCAGCACTTCAGACATTTCGTTGCCACGTTCTCCGCAGCCCACGTAGATGATGACGTCGCTGTTGGAGTACTTTGACAGCGACTGCGAGATCACGGTCTTGCCGCATCCGAAGGCTCCAGGTATAGCGGTGGTGCCTCCTTGTACACATCTACAAAGCATAAGAATCCCACAGATCTATTAGCACGCAGCCCTTTTTTTAAAGTGTTGATAAATAACGGTCGGCCATATAAAGGGTCAGCTCAATATATAGATTAAATGGAAATAAGCCCTCGTAATTTAGTTATGCAAAGAAGCACTCACGGGAAAAGTGCGTCAAGAACTCTCTGACCAGTCAGCAGTGGGTGATTGGCTGGTAGTTTCTCTGTTACCGGGCGGATTTGCCGTACCGGCCACACCTGCATCATGGTGAACTTCTCTTTTACTCCTTCAAATTCGAGCTCCAGAACAATGTCCTACAGGCAAAAAAAAGTTACTATTGCTAAATAAATGTGTTGTTTTTACCCCAACAGGAGCTTTCAGCTTAATGGACAGCACTCACAGAAAGGTCGTAGTTTCCAGCTGGAGCCAGGTAGGTCACAGTCCCTCTGTTTCGAGGTGGAAGCATGAGCTTGTGCTTGATTAAGGAATTTTCAAACACAATCCCATAAATATCTCCGCCTGTGATGTGACTGCCAACCTGAAGAAAAAAAAACAGGGAAAGAAAGAAAATGAGTCAGACTTGTTGGAGGACAGTCATGAAATAGAAGTTGCAGTGCAAACGTTTCTCACCCGAAGGCTCTGGCCAGGAGAAAACTCCCATTTGGTGTCTCTGTTAAGGGCGCCGATATTTACTCCTCGTGGGATGTAGATACTTTGAGTGAGGTCGTTGATGTCTTTCAGTGGCCGCTGGATACCGTCGAAGATGGAGCCCATGATGCCCGGGCCCAGCTCTACGGAGAGGGGTTTCCCCGTTCGGAGGACGGGGTCGCCGACAGACACGCCGGCTGGAGCGTAACGTTAAGGCAAACCGAACACAGCCACAAGGCCGAAGCGTCGACAAGGTGCTTTTGCTATAACTTAATGTTTTCCTTACATCCCTTGTAACATTTCACTGTAATGGGTGGTTTTGAGGCAGTAGAAAGGATACACGTCTCCTCATACACCTGGATAGTTGCCATGTCCCCCTCTAAACGGATGATCTCGCCCACCAGCTCACTGTGACCGACACGGACCAGCTCATACATGGCAGCTCCAGCCATCGCAGTAGCTGTCACCACTGTCAATTGCGGAAACAGAATGAAAAACAAAAACGTCCACAAAACAAATACTGGAGCAGAAATAATTGCGACCTGACGGCTGAGAGATTTTGTTGAAATTATCATCGTGTCATAAACTTTTATTTATAGCTCTGATGAATGACAGGCACACTAGCCCCACCACAGAGTGCTTTTAAATCCCCTTATAGTGGGTCAGTTTGCTATGTCTCCAAACTACAACTCAGACATTTTTCTTGACTTCTTCCTCCTCAAATGATAAAACGGCACATAAATCTTTATGTAGGGACTCAAATTCAAGCCGGATACTATGTCATAATTACATTTTCGTTGCTACACTGTTGGTTCTGGATTCATGCCCAAGCTTGGCCTTTCAAATGTAACCCCATCCCTTTTGGTCAACTTCTATCACTGCATTCTCAGATGGCTTGAGGCTTGAATCCTTTCACACTTTTTTTTGCATATATCTCAATTTTAGTTCTGGAAATTAATATACGGAGCTATCATGAGCTGAAAAAAAATTGTAAAAGTGATAACCTTTCGGTAAAAGCAGTCATCATGCATACATTTTGCTTTATTTAGATGCAAACAGAGCGTTGATGTGTTTATTTTTGCAGGAAAATCTCATTGTAGCCCATATTGCCAACTCGTTTAAAGTAAAAATGTCCTTTTACTGACATTGTTTCTTCTCTCTGGAAGCAATATTAACATTTTTGAGGCCCCAGTTAGTGTCTAGACTTGAATCTAATAGACAATATGTGGAGGGAGCTAAAACATTAGGGTGATGGGCATGAGGCCTTCCAACGTCAAAGACAGAGCTCATCCTAAGATAAATTGCGAAAATAACAGCGGAAATATTCAAAATCTGGTCAGATCTTTTAAGATATTATTGCTATAATGTCTATTAAAATTTATAAAATAATCGTTGGGAAGGCTACAAGTAATGTTTAACAAGCCAGTTTTCAATAAAATGTAAATAAGAACAGAGAAACTACTTTAAATATTAATATTACTTCTACATTTCTTAAATCACGAATTCAAAGATGCTGCTCTCATTTTCCTCGGAAGCAAACGTCTTAGTGGTACTTAGTGGTAGTATATTAAATTGGCTTTATTTAATATTTAATGTTAGCAATTGGTAAGATGTATTTTGAAAAGTGTTCAATAATTAAGCTTTACCTCTGTACATGTATATTCTTGTCATTACTCCTAAATGGAGCACATCACTGGATTAAAATCTTCACAACGCTGCCAGTATTTTTTGTACCACAGGCTTGTCTACATATCAAAAGGGATTTAAACCTTGTTATTTGCTTTTGGGAAATAACTTATACGTTGATTATTTGACAATACAAAGCTGTAAAATGATCTAGTCCTGCAGATTTCCTGTACAGTTTATATAAACTGAGCTCTCTTTATGACAGCATTATAACAGTGTTTGGAAAGCGCCATGTAATGACAGAATAAACCCGACCTGGCCCTGAAACGCCGTGAACAAATCCAAACTGGCTTTCTCGCTCCTCATCCTGGATCTTAGGAAGCGTTGACGTGTCCATAGTTTAGTTTATGTCCTGCAAATAAAACCAAAGGGGGACAGAGAGGAGACAAGGGTTATTTAACTGTGACATACTTAGCCAGGCAAAGCTTTTTCGTCATTTAAAACGTGGTAATACAAGCCATTGTCATTAAGCACGGGTAGGCTAAAGTTACGCAGCATCCCATCACTTATTTAGAGTTTCAGTTTACAAATAATGTATGATTTATTATAAGGAATGATAGGAAGATTAAATTAATCCCTATGGAGTGTCTGAAAAATGAATGAACAAGTTAAGCAGATCGCAAGCCAACTTTTCTCTTCAGAGGACAGATGGCTGTCTGGTGTTGTGACACCGAGAGCAAAGCTGGATTTGTGCGTGTGCGCGAACGGGTCAGGTGACGAGCTAGCAGAGAGTACCAAAACTCAGCACGTTCACGCATGCTGAAACGACAATATATCACACAACACTTCGGTAACTATATAGAACATATCTGTGAAGCAACATACGTGTGAAAGAGACACCGAATAGGAGTGTGTTACCTTAAAGTTTAACTGACACGTAGCCGTGCCCAGGTTTGTCTCTGCTGTAGCAGGCTAAGGAGGAGGAGGAGGAGGAGCTTCCCCCCGGGCTAATCACCTGCAGAGCACCGGGCTGTCACGTGAAGAAGCCGTCTCCATTTTGGCTCGAGCAACTTCCCTTTTCCTCCAGTAATGTTTAGCTGCGTCTTGAGCCAACATGGCGTCCGCCGATAAACAGGCTCACAGCCAATGCGGTTCTCTCGACCCAGTCACGTGACGTGGGCGCATTGCCGCCCTCTTCTGGACACAAGCGAAAACGTACATCGCGCTCAATGATTAGCAATGGTATTGAATTCATTGATTAACTAGATGAAACGCAAACAAACTGACAACAATAATGAAAAAAATAATAAATGTAAACCAAAAGAAAAAATGTGCACTTAGACGATGTGAAGTTTGTTCGAGCGTGAATCACACTTTCTTGTTGATGATAAGAAGAGACGAAATTGTTAACACAAAAATTGGTTTGAAAATCTTAATAGAAGTGTAAAAACTAGGTCACAAATAATTAAAGAAAGCAAATAATATTAGAAGCAACACAAAATCTACATTTAACTGAAATAGCTGGTGTAAAAGTCTGGTGTATCAGCCACGAGTTCATTCAATTGTTTAAATCATTATAAAAACCAAACTCAAACTGCTTCTAGTTAGTTTTTGGGGGCCAAGAATTATGTGAAGGACAAGAAATTCACATAAGAGGTTTATTTTTTCGTAATTAATATTTAACATTCATTAATATTTAAGCATTTTACAAAACTCTTCATAGCAAACAATACATGGGAAGATATTTAAATGTATAGACAAACGTAGAAAATGTCTAAAATATTTAACATGGGGAGTTGTATATAATAATATGTTTAATACATACAATAATAAACAAAAGAGTTATTTCTCTAAGATTTTGCTGCATTTCATAAACCTCTGTCCCACACGCCCTCATAACATCGACATTGCGTCTGGCCAGTTTCCTATCAGCAAGGCTGTAGAAGCACAGAAAGAGACCCTGATACGATAGAACGGACATGGACGACAGCCAGTCACAACATGTTTTATTTATATTGGTGTCTATATTCCCTAACATAGGCTTTTCAGATTTTATTTGAAAGGTCTGGTGACTATAGACTTTTAATTATTATGGGACGGAACTGTTTTTAATTGGTCTGTTTTGATCTAGAAGTAATTTTATTCAAACAAGGACTAACAAATCATCCATTTAAAATTAATTAAAAAACAGAGTTTATGCATTTTTTCGGGTAGAAGAGGTAAATGCTCATCAAATTGAGGATAGTGGTCTAAAATGATTATTTATAGTACAGTAGTTCCACAATAAATACCAACACAGTCTAGAATTATTAACATGAGGAGCAGCAGTGGCTCCGTGTATTCCGTATATATATAGATAGAGCCACGCAAGGTTAAGCACTATTGAGTTTCACTTATTTATAGGGTCCCTTCAACGTAGACCACAGTGAGGCGCTTCAGCTTCAGTTTGATTCAGTCTGACCAATCATTTTCATCAAGCTCAGAGTCATCCTCAGAGTCACTGTATTCAACAGCAATGCGTCGGGAGAGGATGGTGGCCACATCGTTTCCCTCTGGCTCCCGCTTGTTCTGCTGCTCTTGCTGCTCTTGAACTTTCTTCAGCCGGATGCCTGATAGTGAAATAAAATTCAAATGAAGCTAAAAGCAGTCAAAGCTTTCCATATAACTGTGTCAGAAAAGCCACACTCACCCATCCGAATGGCAGACAGCAGGTCGCTTCTTGCATCTCTGACTGGTTTCGTTTCGGCCCTGCCGCCCTCGTTGTGTCCCGGTGGGTGTGAGGGCGCGGCTGGAGGAGGCAGAGGTGGAGGCGGGGGACCTGGGGGAGGCGGGGCCATGCGTGGCCCCTGTGGTGGTACAGGTGGAAGTGGGTAACCTGGTCCTATGTGCACAGCTCCATTATGCAGCGGCGGTGGAAAGCCAAACGCCGTCTGGGCTGATGGGATGGATGGGCCTTGGGGAGGAGGTTGTGGAACGGAGCTGTTCAATATTGATGGGAATAGAATTAGTGTTGCAATCTCTAGGAACGTGGCATTACATTTGAAACAAGCTGATTTATGGGTCAACAACAAAAAAATCTATTTTGTTTCTGGATTTTTCTGAGGCTCATATACATTCATTATATATTAGAGAAATCTCAGCCTTTAAACTTGTATAACTCAATCTTTTTTTAAGCGTGATCTGATAATACAAAATACAACTTCAACTATTTTTTTTTTCAAAACAAAAACTGAGTGGACAAGTTTAAATATTTTTGTGAATTTTTCCTGAACTCCAATGGGTCAACATGCTTCACACAGGACTAAATATAAACTTTCTCCAACTCTAACATTTGGATGAATAAAGTCTCTGAGAAACCAGACACTTTAGCAGTCATCTACAATGCATAATTCTGGCTGTGTTTTACAATGTCTGATAAGAATGGCAAGTTTATTGAAAATGATTGGTTTCTATTTACTTTACTTTCAAGCATAATTCATAACTCTTTAATGGTTTTGTGGCTATTCTAGAAGTTTATTATTGTCCACAGTGAAAGAAGCTTAAGATCAACGCGGACTTAGAAGTTATTGATGAAAATAGCAACACCTTCAAGGTCAGGTGGAATATTGCAGCTGTCCACATAAAAAAGCCAAATGTGTTCTAAACAAAAAACCTAAGGACAAATATTGGTTAAAGTTTAAACAGGCTTGCAGCTCCAAGGGAGAACAATGATTTAACCTCCTTTTTGTGAATACATAATATATTAACTACTGTCAGGATGGAAGGATGATTTTCCCAGTATAACAAAACGTGTGTCTGAGCAGGATTACCAACTATAGCTTTAAAAGCCAGGTCAGTGCTAGGAACACAACCAATTTAAATGCACTTCTGATAAGTAATCAGTCATCCACCAAGAGTCATGTCAGAAGCTGGTTGCAACTTGCTCGGTATCCAAATATGGTATCCATGTATTAAAGTGTGTGTACGAATATATTTGTGAACATTGTGTTCAGCTCGCTTTGAAACAAAAGATGATTCAAATCAGCCATTAAAAGTTCAAATTTAATCTGACGTTCATATGCTGACGATGAGCGCTTGTAAACTCCTGACCAGCCCAATACATACCCGCAGTCTGTAGCCAGACGTGCAGAGCCATCTAATCTGCCGGCAACGTTAGGCTCTGCCGCAGCATAGGTTACTCTCTTGTAGTTGACATCGATGCTGTGGTATTCGTGCTCCACAGGTGGCGAGGGATGTGCGTTTCCTGGGATGTGATCATGAGACTTGGCGTAGTTACAAGCAGCGTGAGCAGGTACTGGAGGGATTGGGTAGTCCAGAAGGTCAGGCCTGGATAAACAATGACAGTGAGGGAGATTATGATGCAGATGTCCCTGCATATCCAGATGGTCCTTTTTTTTTTTTAACCTCCAAATGCCTATCACAAGCTTGATGCAGCTGGAATTAAAAACCTAACATTCTGTGAAGGATGTGCAGGGCATTGAAAAAGTATTCAACTTCACGCTGAATTTACAGATTTGTCGACTTTCTCCAATAGAAGTGAAAAATAAACAAAATAAACATGGGGAGAAATGAATAGAGGGCAGTCTCACAACTGACAACACAAATACTATGAACTGGTAAAAACAGAACAACAGGATAGACTAAACGTTTAAAAAATGAGAAGTTGGGCCAGTGTGGTAATCGTTTAATGGTTTACGGTATTTACCTCTACGGTGACATTTTAAAAGACTGTGTATTTTTTCTCTCTTGCAGGATATAATCCCAATAAACTGTTGAGTCCGGTGAAATCCCCACACAAGAGAAACAAGATTGAAAACCCGTATTAAACTCAGATCTGATTCTATTGTGGGAATCATTGCATGGCTTCAGAAGCTACATTTCATTTCTCCAAGCACAAAATATGAGAAATGATTGACTGAAAGAAAGAAAAATTAGCTTTATGTGCGCAGCTGTAAAGGAAGCAGCACATGTTCTTGTGCAACATACCTTTCCTAGCAAATGACTTGCCTATTTCAGGACAAAAAAACAACAACAACAACAGCCTTGTGCAGACATTACAACACCATGGTAAAAATAGTCAAGTTGCTTAACTCGCCTCTGTATACTCAAGAGCTTCTCCCACCAGAAACATTTGGCACAATACAAAGTTATTTATATTTCATCTGGGAGTTTAAAGGGACAGTGTGTAACTAATTTGTCTTTTAATGAGCAAAAAATCAAATATTGGTTTTATAAATACAGATTCCAGCAGAGTCTAACAATAATCACATCAAAAATGAAAGCGTTCTCATAACTTAGAATGAGTAGTTTATATATACATGGGTGCCAGTGCACCCACAGGGTGGTGACATGTTGCGTCTCATTTCTGATTACAGCGGCCCAAAGGGGACAAACTTGTCAACCGTACGCGTTTTCCCTTTCTTTCTTCTATGTGAAGACGTGCTGTCGGTGCAGGAGGGGTATAAAACAAGCAAAGACGACTGTAGTTCATTCTATTTGCGGGTTTCTGTTGATATGGAGGACCACCCATACACTTTTCCAGTGAGAGGAAATGAGAAAGTGACCAAGAAAAGAAAAAGAAGTAAAAACCGGGAGAAAACGAGAGTCAACATCGCCGTAGCTATTATTACCAGTCCATGAGGGAGCGGGATTCAAAACAGAAGCGGAGGTTGCAGGCTTAAGTTAATTCAATATACAAAATGCAAAATTGTACAACACAGAACATTTAGCATGAATCCAAACAACATGATGACAGTGTGTAACAATATATTTTTAATCTAAATATTAATTGAAAAAAGAATGGAAACCCTTACCTGCCGTCTGGAGAGAGAGAGCTTTCTGACGATGCTCCTCGGCGAAGAGTTTTTGGGTGTCGGTGATCTGGACGGAGCTCTTTATCAAAAGCCATCATGTTCCACTCTTGTCTGCGGTTTCGAGCCTTCCTCACCTTCTTCACCTCCCGATGGAGGGTGCTGCTTTCCATACATCGCTTCTGCTCCTGGGAAAGGGTAATGCAAAGACACAGAATAGAGTGTGTGTATGTTTCCAAAGCGTGACGTAAATAAACAGAACTCTGGACAAGCCTGTGCTGTTACCCTTTGTCTCCGCCTTTCTTTCCTCTTGTCCTCGGTGTCCTGAAGCATCTTCTCCCTCCACAGATCAAAGAAGTAGGATGGGTCCGAATAGAATTTCATTGCATCAGCGGAGTCCTCTCTGCGTTATATTAAATACAAACGGTTTGTCATATTCCGCAGATGTTTGGGTTTTGGTTTTCTTTTGTTTCTCTGTTTTAGTCTGTTTATCTTAGTTTATTCCTCTAGACTTAGTTTCTTACTTCTATCTTGTGTTCTCTTCCCTGTGTGTTTTAATTTAATTCCTTAAGTCAGTATTTGTCTTGTCTTCTTCCTCCCTGACTCTCCCTGCTCACCTTCTACCTCAGCTTCTCCTCCTGATCACCTGTATTCTCTGTCATTCTCCACTTGTCCCTCAGTATATAAGCTCACTGGCTCTCATTGTTCATCGTGGGATTCTTTCGTTAGACTGTCATTCACTTTGCACATTTCTTCCCTTTTCCCCAATACCTGTTTCTACTGAGCTACCTGTAATTTCTCTTCATTTTATCATTAAAACATGATTTGTTGTGTAAGTGTGCTGTCTGCACTTGCACTAACCAGCAAACACGATTCTGTTTGCAAATGCAGAAACTGTAAAGTGACTTAGTGATTGATGTGGGACACACACAGCACCTGTAAGAAGAGAGGGCACCAAGAGGAGGAGGCCGGTCGCAGCCGTTGTACATTTCTCCAACAGAACTGGGGGTGCTGCCTTTGGACAAAACCTGCTGGTCTTGGACCGCAGAGCCTCGAAAGGCCTTCCTCATGTTTATGTCCTGAAGAGACACTATGGGGGCAGCAAAAGTGGAGATGAAAGTCAGGTAAAAAGGAACGACAGTGAAAAAGGATTAAAACAATCAAACAAACAAGAGGTGTGTCAGTGAACTGACCCTCCTCCACGTTGGAGTCCAGCTGAGTGACTTTTACTGCCAAGCGGTCAATACGGTCCTGGAGAGAGTTTGCACGAGTATAAAAGGTGTTGGCCTCGTTGAAAAGCTCTCCAAACACATTTTCTGCCTGTTTACCTGCAACAATAACAACAACAACAACAAAAAGAATGGAACAACAAGAAAACAAATCAAAGGAAGCACCTTCATAATGAAGATGAAATGTGAAATAATAAATAGCAAAAGTACAACTTCCCAAAGAGAAATTTTACAGGAAACGGAATAGGAAAAAGTTAATTCTGATGTAAAATGTGTTGTCCCATGTGGGCTGTTCGTACGCAACCACTACAACAGCTCTGATCCACTGAGTTTGAACGCCATCGTTAGACTGCGAGTGTTTAGGTCTCCATCCACCGACTCGCTATTTCATCTGCCCTGTTGGGCAGAGCTTTTACGATAGGATCTATGCCTGTGACACTTCCCTCATATTACAAAGAGGCAACCTTCATATCAGAGGTCAGTCCCTTCTATGAACAACAGCCTGGGTTACATCCAATATAAACCACTAGAAATCATCAGACCGTTCATTTCTTAGTAAAGGCAATTAAAACAAAAGTTAACATGTCTAGTGATAACCACTTTTAGGAGATCAAGAAATCACACATAATTCTAATCTTAAATAAACGGGACTGAAAATGAGTTAATTATGGCCAAATTGACTAAAACCTTCAACTGCGCAACAATATCTGATGTCCTTTAATATTCAAATTTTGTGGTCATGTTTATTTTGGGCTTAAATATGTATGCTTTTCCCAACTTAGGCATTGGGATTGTTTAGTGATGGGTTTTCTCTTTAGTATATCAAATGCACATTGACAATAAAGTCCCAGCTGAGTAATGCAGTATCGGTTTAGATCCCAAGATTTCTCACAATTCAAGCTATGTTTTAAAGTGCAAAGAAGAAAAAAAAGGCACTGCACATTAATGGGGTTAACTGTTGGCTAATTGTACATCCGCCTGGAGATCACTTCAGGAAGAAGTAACAGGACTTCAGAATCATTTTAATGAAGTTCTTCCACCAGATCATATCATTTTTATACAAGCTTCATTTCAGTCTGCTCTGGCCCTCTTCACATTCAACTGTATCGTTTGCCACATTTTTATTAAATCCCTCCAAGATGTCAGAAGCAGCTCAAACATTTCCTGCTTTAAATGCCTTTGAAGTAAGATAATATAATATAAGATAGACTTTATTGATCTCACAGTGGAGAAATTCACTTGTCACATCGGCTCTTATAATCAAATAGCAATTTTATTAAAACTGTGCAGAGCAAAAACAACAAAAAATACATAAACAATTCTCATCAGTTACCTTATTCCTTATTTGATGTCACTGGAGGCATATGCATGTTAAAGCTTCTTTTAGTGATAAATCTTTCGCTCAAATAACGATTTATAAAATAGAATAGGAAAACTGACCCTAGCATGTTGTTCTGAAGGTGGCAAACTACATTTAGAGTGAGTTTGACTGATTTCACTGAAAAGTCTATCTATTAGCTTTAAAGGCGCTAGTCTATAACATTCTGTGTTTTTAGCTTTTTTTTTTTTTTTTGCAACTCAGAGAAATTTGATTAGAGGACATTAGTGCAACACTACTTGTGAAATAAGTGGAACTAATATCTGTTGTAGTTTGCCACATGGGAAACCATTATACTTTATAAAGGCTAGCTTGAGTAGAAGTTCCAGGTTATTTCCATAGGAAAAATAACACAATCCTGTAAACTCCACTGATTCCAGGTTAAGGTGGAACATTGTACATTGTTAATAAGCAGGACCTTACTCAGACAACTGAGCTGACGGATGATGGCAGACAGCGTGTTGTTGGTCACACATTCCAGCTCATTGCCGATCCCATCAGGCACCGCACCATGGCACAGGTGCCGAGGCTCGATGTTTCTCTTGACCAGAGGCATAACCACTTCTCACATCTCAGCGATTGCCTGGTGGGAGAGGAAGGAGGCAAAAATCATCTCACTGGGTAACGCAGCCTGCAGAGCAGAGTAACAGCTATATTCTGTGTCGTTAGCAGAGACAATGAAACTAAAGGCAGAACGTAATGGCCAATGCAATACAGATAAGCAAAAAGCTGCGACTGCAAGCATTACATTTTAAAATAAAGTTCTTTGGTCTGGTAGAGAAAATGATCCTTGATATCAGGTATAGACATTATCTTTACAGTATTTTTTCATTTGGTAATTGTTAAAACTACTTTCTCCTAGTTTTCTTTTTGTAATAAACCTTAAATGTTTTGTTAATGTTAAATGTTAAATTTAACATTAAGGTTTAACATAAATGTTAAACCTTAAATGTTTTGTTTGTTAATGTTAATTCCCGTACACATTTTTCTGCAGTAAAAAGAAACAGAAAACAGACTTAATCACAGATTGATGCTTATAACAGATTATCTGACACTAGGTATAGTGCGGGCTTTGAGCTTTGGGTCGTTTCAGATGCTCCCTTATTCAGGGGTTGCCACAGCAAGGCATTATAACTCGCACACAGACTGCATGTGGAGATTCAAACCTGGGTCTCCCAAACTAAAATCAAAGACTTAAAGCACTCCACCATGCAGAGACTTTTGAGCTCGGATACATATTTTGATCATTTGTTCACACAAAGATAGTGGGATTTTTTTTTTTTTTTTAGAAAAATTATAGAAATGTTAAACATATGTTGGTCTGACATGGATCTATGTCAGCTTTTAGAAAAGTTTTAAATATTGGCACAATTTGGTGTTCTCACTAAAACACAAACAATTATCACCTGTTTTACATGCAGCTTCCTAAATCTGATTCATTTCTAAATGAACACACACTTTATTGTGTACTTTACGCTGCTAAGCTGGTAAAGTGCGTAAACTGACCCTGGAAGCATGTAAACCAGATGCACAATACAGAAAAACATTTAAGTTTAATGTGAAGGTTTAAACAACATCCTTGGCATTCATTATGAGCAAATAAACCAATTGGACAAAATAGCCTTAATTCAAGAAAAAAATTGAAGCTATATCAGTTTCACATACTGCATAAGTCTAACAACTATTACCTTAGTACTGGCTGCTTACAATTAATGTCTATATTAAGCTCAAACACAAAAATATTACTTGGGTGACGAAAACTTGAAACATGGGGGTCCATAGAAAGCATCTTGAGAAAAAAAACATCAGCAATAGTGGAATTTTTACAGCAGTGTTTTATGGTCAAAGTCAAAGTCTTCTGTCTCATCTGTAGGGTTTTGAGATTACCAAAAAAAAATTAGTGTTTCTTTGTTTTACCAGACTCATCAATATATATATATATATTAGGATATCACATGTACTTATTTTATTTCGAAATGGTTCATTCAACAATCTCACTTCATTCCTCCTTGTTTAATTTAACGTGTCCTATTTTTGAAATATTAAAAAAAAAATCCACAATAATCCATGAAGGAGCAAGGGCTTATTTTTTTTTTTACTTTTAAAAATATTTATTTTTGTGTTGGTTCTTTTTGAACTCAGGTTAACTAATGCAAGATTTTTTTAATAGAGTAGGAAAAACAAATCCAAAATTTTAATAGGTTAAAATGTAATCTGTATGTAAGATTTTGGACACACAAATGTCAATAAATCAAACAAATAAACATTTATTTTCCCACATATTTAATCTATATAACTTTTTCCTGTTACAGTAATATCTGTGTTTTGTATGAATGTAAACTCATTTGCTTGTTTTTATTTTAAGGTTATTTTTAACTTAAAGCTCCCGAAACGTTCCCAATTCTCCAGTTGTGCAGAGTAAACGACGGTTATCGGGTAACACCAAATTTTCCTGACTGGCATCATATGAACAGTTAAGTTTTTGAACACTTTTACTCCGAAGAACGGTTACATAACAAGACCGCCTACCAGTGAACCGTTGACAGTTGCCTCTGTCGTGGAAAAGCATTCTCGATAGGCCAGGTTGCTGGTTCAAGGGATGTTTTTCCTGTTTCCCATCAGCAAGCAGGGGAAACAACTGTCAGTGTGGAAGTCAGACCTTTTCCACCCAACTCAATGGGACTGTCCGAGCACCTGACTTGGGCTACAGTATGTGTGAACAGCGATAGTCGTCCTCTGGAGCGCAGTTCACTGACAGTAAATCCCTATGTCCGAATAACAGCCTGAGCCAGGAGGGGATTACCCAGAAGATTTACTCCCGTCGTCCAATCACATGCGTCAGTGCTGGCCGTGTTACATCCAGCTTCATTTCAGGATGTATTAGTAGTTTTTATATAGCATAGTGGTGCATTCCATGAATTTAAGGGCAAAGAGCAACTCCATGTCATTATACAACACATGAAATTAAGTTGGACTCTCCAAAGTAAATCGGCTCTTGCAACAAATATTATTATGACTGCTGCTGGATGCAGCCTTGGAATGACTTTGTTGCCACATGTTACCATTTACATGTTAACACAGGCCTATATGTTAAAACCTTTTGACTTGAGCCGTTTACATTGTGATACGTTTAAATCTTTCTGCCCATTCTCTGTACATAAACAGCGGCTTGTCAATCTAATCTGGTCTATTGTCACATCAGTGGGAATGACCTGGATAAACAGAGGAAACCAGACACTTTGAATGAGATCTTAGCTGCACACACACAAACACACACACACGCACGGGAGGTATTGGTGTAACCTAGATATGGGGGCTTAAATCTTTAGAGGCATCATTACAGCTAAGATTAATCAGCGCCATTTCATTGGAGCTGTCTGTGTTAAACAGACTTTCTATAATTTACGCCAATGATGTCCGAACTTTTGGCCTCGTGGGCCAAGAAATTGTCAAGTTGAAAGTAACTGAGGTCCACACCATTTAAATTTGTTTTCTTTTGTAATTCAAAACTCCATTTTTCCTTTGGAAAATGTTTCCTTTTTACGCGCACAGAAATTAACAAAACACAAGAAAAGGGAGCTAGAAATCTGTAGCTCTGGAACTTCACATCTTGTGGATTTGCCTTGTTTGTAATGAAGACACACAGAAATAAAGTTGCACACAATATTTTAAAACTCTTATTTCTGGTTTCTTTGGATTTTTTTGCTATTATTGTCAGCAACAAGAACAGGATAAATCAATGTTCACTGATTGCTATTACAGTAAAGACTCCTAGCCAACAACTTATAAACAAGAATTGTTAGGACTTAAATTTATTTAAATAGGTCTGAATAAATCTTAAATGTAAAAAAAAATACACAGTAGTTTACTGCTTTTTTTGTAGTGACATTATGTTACTGCAATTTTAGCAGTAATCAACAAAAGTGGCAAACCTGACAAATCAACATGCTTCAGAGAAAAAAGTATTTTTTAGTCCCAGTAAAAAAAAAAAAGAAGAAGAAAAAAATGTCTTTATCTCCAAGAGGAAAACACTTGTTTCTTTTCCTCCAATTATTCCTGCACCACTACCAGGTATTTCTACAAGGAGCTCAGTCACTCTAACCTATTGTAATAATTAATGTTAGTGTGTATTCAGCCGGACACAGAGTTGCGTTTTTAAAAAAGTTTATTGAAATGAAGAGTAGAGTGGATAATGAGGCAGGCAAGCAGGACCAGATTTGACCAGATGATTTAATGGCTGATGGTGCAGGCAGGCAAGGATGAGAAGGAGACCAGAAAATGCAATGACCAGAACAGGCGATGTGGACCGGGGAACCAGCAGAACGGGAAGAGGAAGTGGCTGGAACTAGTGGAGAAACAGGCAGAACTGCAGCATGCAGACACAGGAACACACAGGAACTGCAAGTAAAATAGGCTGGTTCTTGGTCGTGTGCAATAGGTCATTAAAATAAAAGATTATTTCACAGACATTATTGAGTTAAGTCCGCAAAGATATTTTTTTTCCCTTACATTAACTTTTTTCATTTGTGCTTAGATGGCAATGATCCACCAGGGGAAGAACCATCTCAATGTGGTAGTTTTTCTTTTTTTTTTTTTTACAATTTGAACAGAATAGCTACAATTTGAATTCAGAAAATTTTCAACAGGGTAATCACAATAATTTAAAACTTTTTCCAACACTATTTCTTCTGTGAAGATAATGGTTTCTCACTATCTTTTTCAGTTTTGCATAATCGGTTGGCAAATTTGTGAAACAATTTTTAGCCATGTCAGCAATCTTCTTAGATTTTTAAAAATGTATTTGATGCAATTTGAAGCAGATTTACATAATTTTCCACGGCCACAGGATGTCTCTTTCATTCTGGCTGCTTGCTTTGTTAAATCCTGGAAGTAAGTTCAAAAGAAGTGCTGCTCATTACTCATTGCTTTGATGGCACCTTTTTAAAGCCATCTTTGATTGAGAAAACATGGAAAATCCAAGATACTGCAGCATTTAAGATAAGATAAGATAAGATAAGATAAGATAAGATAAGATAGGCTTTATTGATCTCACAATGGAGAAATTCACTTGCCACATCGGCTCATACAAGAAGGTGCAGAGTAGGAAAGGTGCATTCAGTTATATACAGTGAATCTTCATATATACAATGGATCAAAAGAATACAAAAATAAATAGGAATGGGCATATGGTGTCTTATTTACATTCATAGTGATCTCTCTCTCTCTCTCTCTCTCTCTCTCTCTCTCTCTCTCTCTATATATATATATATATATATATATATATATATATATAAACATATATACATACTTATATTTGATGTAGATTTAGGAAAATAATGTGTTTTTGAATTGCATTGACTTGAAACATGAAATAATATTTTCAACCCTTTTTGAGCATTAGGAGAAGCTTAGATTGAGACAAGTGGGAAAAGCACATTATGTAAAAAAAAATAAATCTATATTAATAACAAAGATGGAAGACACGGGGGCTAATCTAGGTCACCATTCATGCAACAACCACCACAGATTGCAGAGATGTAATCTTTTTTTCTGTTTTTACAAACTAATCAGATGTTTTAATCATAACAATATCCTCTTTCACAGTTTGCAGGAAATAAAGAAAAATCAGTAGCCTATCAAAAAGATAGTATCACTGCAGACAAATCTGTTGAATGTCAGCAAAATAAGTAGTTAAATAATAATAACACCTTTAGCTAAGAATCTAAATTTAAACAGGGTTGTCTTTTATTTAGTTTGGTTTTATTTTATGTAATGGGAGTTTCTTGACCTCACTGACAAATAAAACAGGCACTGAACGGCTGTTACCATAGTAACACGTGGTTACCATTCAAACACCTGAATGTTTACGTTGCAGTTTGTTTTTCAGAAGCTACAAAAACAAGGTAATGTTTCTAAATTAATTATTTATATAATTATATTTAATTATATAATGTGACAGGTGATTAAATCAATGTTCATCTCAGCTGATGTCTATTTTTATTAACGGATGGTCCTTTAATAGCCTGCTTTAGCACTTTTTTACAATTTGGAAGCCAGTAAAAGTAATTTAAAATGGCTATGGCCTGTATGACTGCGGTAGCATGAAGTGTTTTTGCAACATTACATAGTTTGTAGACAATAATGCAATTTTTCTTGAAGATATATTCTGCAATACAGTTTTTATTGGTTGCTTTGACCTGATTGAAGAAACTGGCAACCTCTCAGTTTTCATCATCACCATCTCAGCAGAGCAAAAGACACCTCTTGCAAATGAGTTAACCCATTTTCATTGGTTTGACACATTTTCCCCGCTCTTTTGCAAAACAGTTAACGTGGATGTCATTCATGCAGTCCAAACTTCATTGCTTTAGCTGTGGTAGCAAAACAGAAACCCATATGTTCCAAGCTCTTAGAAACTTCTTGATTGGATTGAAATTACTGAAGCACCTGATTGACACTTCTTTACATCATTTTTTCAGTTTGCAGTCAGATTGCAGGCTTTACGTAAAAGGTGCCATGTTGTGTGTTGTTCTTTGCATGGATGGTCTAAGGCAGATGAGAGTCAGAGTAAGAGGTAGATGGGTCAGGGGAAGAAGATTATGAGGAAGAGGAGTCCGTGTACGAGGTGGCAGTGTAGCTGGAAGGACTCAAGTTACAGATGAAATTTAGGCAACTGTGATTGATCATGTGGTAAATCATGGCCTTTCACTTAGAGGGGATGGACAAAGAGTCCAAACTTTTCTCAAAAGAAACACGGTTGCATCCATTGTAAGAGTTTTTCGACAGGACAGCAGGTATTGCTGCTATACAGTATATACATCTCTATCTATTCCTATAGAGGAATTCTTCAGTGCATGGAGATGGAAAGTATATGATCTTTGCCCCTATGAGCAGATGCCCTTGCTCAATGCAATGACTGCTGCTGCCCATGATCTAGATGCAGAGGCATGTCAAGGATGGATCAGGCATGCAAGAAGATTTTTCCCTAGGTGCATCGAAAGGGAAAATATTGAGTGTGATGAAGATGAGGCCATGTGGCCTATTCGTCAAGAAAGAAGAGACTAGAAGAGACAGACAGCTCTAGTATCTTCTGTTGGAATATTTCATTTGTAGCCACAATCTGAAGAAAAAAGAATGCATAATCAATAAAATTTGGATCACAGCATATTTGATTCTGGATCCATTTTTTTGCAAGAAGGCAAATTTGACTACAATTGACACTGACATGTAAGCTGCGTACAGTCTTTGGTCTTTGGCTACAATGCTGCACTGATTCACACTGAGTGTGGTATTTTGTATTTTGTTGCCCCTTTTGTAATGAATGATTGGAAGGGCTCAAACATTTGTGTGCAGGTTGTGTTGTTTGAGGGCAAAATTTGCTTTTGGTTCATATTTTAGATGTTAAATGGCAGAGTTGGAGCCTTTTGCAAACAAAATGTGTAATTTTGACCATTGTTGCCACTGTTTAGGCCTCTGCGTTAACTGTTTTGAAAAATGTGGGTTTTGAGTTGACTGCTGCGTCAAAGCAATCTATAAAAACTGTAATATAACTTTTATATGTAGAGGCTTGATAGGGGGAAGTTTGAAGAAACGTTAGTCAAAGTTTTTTGCTAAATATCATTTATAACTCAGCACTTCACCTGAGAGATCCGACAATGGAAAAGAAGCTGGGAGGCCTGAGGAAGAACCCAACACCCCTAAGTCCTGACTTTGCATTTCGGTCTATGCTACCAGGTGAGTGGAGACAGATTAACCTGCAGAGTAAAATGCTCCTCAGACAAATGCCGCTAATTTGCCTCTCCTCTTTTCCCGGAAGCTTCTCTGAAAGGCCAAAGTGACCCTTTCAATTACAATGAAAGGGAAGCGGAGCTAGAGGTAACTACTGAGTCCAGAAATAAATCCAATATTGTGCAAAAACGTTGCTAAAAAATGTGGTTGTAGAAAAAACAAAACAAAAAACATTAATCAGTTTGCAAGGTTCGTATGGTTCAAATATGTACTGACCATAGACCCAATCTGCATTATCTGTAACTGTCAGAAGGTGTTATGGAGTCTTTCTGTTAAATTTTATATTATGAATGGAATTGCAGATGCAAAAACAATACGATATACAATTGAAAACATTTACATCTATATCTTGATTCATGCTAAAGGAATGAATATTTTGTTTTAGGTGATTTGACTCATCAGTGAAGAATTTCAATAAACTCAGATTAACACACAATATACAGCAAATTAAATCCATTGATATATATATATATTTTTTTTAATAAAATGCACCCTTGTTGCTGAAACTGTGTAAAACTTTTGATCGACGCAGGTTTTGGGGTCATTATAACCACTATAATTTGAATAAATTACTTTCTCTATGACATTATTAGGCTTCTGCATATTTGTGAATGCAGTTTAGTTCCCTTAGATGGAATGTTGCTTTAATTTCCCAAAGTATGTAAATGTAGTATTCACAGTCTCATTACAAAAGCTTAGAAAAAATCTTCAAGAATGGAAAATAACTCCCAACTGGTCTCAGCAAAAACTAATTTGGTAAAGTGGTTTGTTTTTAAATCAAAGCTGGCTCTGTACGTCTTGGCCTTTGCCTCCTTGTCGGTATGCATATTCAATGCTGCCTTCACTGTCATCCGCATGTCCTCAGGCTGAAGTGGCAATGTTAAGGAAAAAGACCGAGGCGCTTGACCGAGTCATCACGCCACTGGAAACAAACGTGAAATGTCATCAACATTTCTATGACAGAGAAATTTACAACATAAGGAAGTTCATCACAAAGGTCGAAAAAAAACCTTTGGATGCGAAAATAATGCAAGTAGTGTTTCTTTTGTCTTTCACATCAGATGACTAACTCAACAATAGCCTGTCAAGATTTGCAGCATTTATGATCGTTGTTAATTCTTTTATCAACAGGTTTGAAAATGCCGTGAAGTCCAAACAGGACTGCAGTGTTGCACTGGAGAAGTTGTTGAAGGAAACGGTGATCTTGAAAAGGTGGCAATAAGTAGCGAACAAACACTTTTTTTTTCAGTTTTTATAGTGCAGTTCTTGTTTTTTGGCCGTACAGATACATTATCTTCTATATGATGCTAAATTTGTTTGTTTTTTCCCTCTTTAAAGTGAATTTGAGAAGGCTGAGGATGTCCTGAATAGACACAAGAGTTACAAAACCGTATTGCTCAACCTTGCCCCTCCAGAGTGGCGGGAAGCCAAGGAAGCTGAACGTCTGAAAGCCAAAGATGCTCTGAAGGAACACAACTGTGAGCCTGAAGAAACTACAGACAAAAAAGGTAAACATATTTTTTTTCTCTCTTCTAGTCAATTAGTATTAAGATTGGAGCTCCTTTCTTTGCGAGCCTTCTATGTTGTTAAGCCATAAGAGTTTCTTTAAAACCCAAATGAATTGTCCTTGAGAACAAAAAAAAAATACATGCTTTCCAAAACCGCAGAAAGTATATGATATATCTATTTATTTTTCTTCTTTAAACATGTCAGGCTTTTTAAATCTCTTCAGTCCAAAATGTATAGATATAATATTACCTCATTTTTTTGTGATTACAACTATTTGAAGACCAGATGATGGGCAGCACAATTGGGTTTTAAGCAGCATCATTTCATTTTTGCATGGTCAGATTGAAAATGTCAAGGTCCTAATGACAAAACATCAGCTTCTCAGAATCAGCAGTATAGATCTTATATCCCCCCCCCCCCCCCCCCCCCCCCCCCTCCAAAAGCCTAAAATCCATCCATCCATTGTCAGTACCCACTTAATGCATGATCCTCAAGGAGCCTGGAGCCTATCACCAGCGGACTTAAACTTAAAATACAGCTACAATACTAATCGTGTTTTGTTGGTGCATTTACAGGTCCACTATTTTTAATGAAAAGAAAACTAGGAACAACTATGTTCACAAACTAAGCTTTTTTTTTTTTTTTTTTTTACTTTTCTGCACCATCAACAGTGACACAACGTTGCAGAAAACCGTAAAAAAAAAAAAAAAAAAAAAAAAAACATGGGGGGATTGCGCCATCTGGTGGATGACAACGAAAATAACAATTTGGTAGAAGTTGGACCAGTATAAAATCTTAACACAGAGCAGAGGACTTCATTACTCTATGATAAGATGAATGTAGGATCCAGATAGGAATTTTTTTAACGATTCTAACGAAATATATTTTGCCCTAAAGCACAAATTTCAGGAACTGAGATAAAAGTTCCACTTTTATTTCCTAAATAGATGTCCTCTAGCAAAGTTAGGCTACATTAAGTCTATTCAACACAGACACATAGGTCTAGAAATAAGAGAAATATCACCTAGAAGCCCCAGATTATCTTAAAGGTTACATTTTAAGGAATCCTACTTTCGTGAAACTTTTAAATACATGTTTTGATGTGCAGAATTTAAGGATCCATGAAATAGCATCAAACTAACATGGAAAACATCAAGACTTCAGATGTTTTTCAAAGCTGATGGGGGAAAGAACATCATATTTCCCCGTCTGTATAAAGAAATATTATTATTGATACAATCAATGCCAACACAGGTGAAGAAGCAGCCTTGAAGTCCGGTCCGAAAGGAACGCTGCCTTTGGAGTCCAAGCTGTCCGTGCCAGAGGGAGAAAACCAGTGAGGACACACACACACATTCGACTTGTTTAAAATGTTTTTATTTACCGAATCAAAACCTTTAAATCAGTAAACACACAGTCATGTGTTTTTTTTTTTTTTTTTGCGTAAATCAAATAAGTTAATTATCCTCTGCAGGAAGATGTGTCGTCAAACACTTTTATACAAGTTCAAACAAATGACTAGTGCTCACAACCCTTTTTGATTCCTCTGCATGCAGCTTTTACAAAGAGACTGACAGGAAAGTGTTCCCCTTTGGTTCATGCTGGCTGTGAAGAAAAGTATATCTGTATACTTAAAAGCAAACCTTTCAGAGAAAACTTGATCACAATTATCCATATTCACAATTACAATGAATTCAGCTCAAGATTGGACAGTATTGAAAAAAAAATTACAAATCACGATATTTGTTTTATTATAACAAACAATTCAGCCATTTTAAACAAATAAACCCTAATTTCAACCGTTAGTGTGTAGGTAGTCATTAGTGTTAATCACTAACCCGAAAAAGTCCCAGCAGTTTAACTTGAAACTGAAAACTCTGAAGTTGGAGTTGCAGATTTTAAGTTTGACTATTCTTTAACTTTCTCAGGTATATAATGCTTAGTACACAACCAGCCTTTCAAGTGCCATTTTTACTTGCTGATATTTCTTTCTCAGTTTGATCTCTTTCACATTTTAGGCTCACAAACTCCAGTGTGCTCAGTGGCGTCGGCGAGGAGGAGGTTCGGTTTCCTATTTAGCAATTTAGATCCCTACCAGAAACACTTTCCCTCCCTTTCTCAGTGTCACAGTTTGATGTTCCTTTCTTTCCTTTTGCAGAAGACAGCAGAAATCTATTTCACTGATCCTTTCGACGTTGTGGTTCTACAGTCAGAGTTAACAGACCAGGTCCTGTTTCTGATTGAGAACGCCACAGAGAGGGATAGAATGCTGGAGCAGTCCTTGGAGACCACCCTGGCTATAGTGTGAGAATCTCTACTTTCATGTGAAAGAGGCCGATCCTAAATATGAAGCTATGCAGAAGACACATGTTAAATCATCAGAGACATTTAGTGACTTGCAAAACTAAGCCGAATGCCAGGCAGATGGTAAACATAAAGGACACATAACACTAAAATCTAACTTCTGTCTGTGTGAAGGAAAGAGGATGAGAAAAAGCTCACGAAGCAAGAAAACAATTTGAAGAGCAGGACTGAAATGGAAATAAAGAGAGGTGTGGTTCTCAGAAAGCAGGTTCAGCTCCACAATTCGTTAAAAACACAAGACCAGGTAAAGTATCCGCAAACAGTGTAGCCAAAAATACTTTCCCCTTCCATTTTCTTTTCTTACCACACTCGGATGTTTCAGATCATCAAGAAAGTTGTTAGAGAAAGAGAAGATAGGATAGGTTTTAAATTATGAGCTGATTCATTAAGGGAACACAACTATTTAAACCAACCTGTTTCTTTGAGGAAAAAGTAATCCAACCCTGTGATATACTGCGGATATATGTACCATGTTCTGTCAATTTCATGTAACATAACAACAACATGATCCTGTCTTACAACAATTAAGTTGTTGTCTTACAATTAAGTAGGTTACAATTTTTCAAAAAGCCACATGCCATGCCCTGGTCTAACGACTCAAAGAAGAGATCAGAAAGTATCAGTGCAGAAAAGGTTGACAAAGGTTGCCTCTAAGGTGTTTGGGGCTCAAGCGAACCACAGTGAGGAAACCAAAGAGTGATGAGCCTCCCCAGGAGCAGCCGATCAACCACATGTATCCTAAGAGCATAGCAACTGAGATCACCAAAATAAAATGGCAAACTATTTTGTGGAACCACAAGACGAAAGTGCAACTTTTTAGAAAGTGTTGGTCGTTTCACAGCCGACGTAAAACTAACACCTCTTCAGGAATCACATTTTATTATTGTTACCATGTGTTACCATAGTTTTTGATAGCCAGACGACAGCTCAGGATGCACACAGATGCACATGACAAGATATAGTATTTCCCTTTGCAAACGATCTGAATTACTGTTGCTTAATGAATGAATCACTCAACAGACCACAAACTCCTCAGCGGGTGGCAATAGCCCTTACAGTTTTGGAGAGAATCTGTTTTTGAGTCTGTTCGTTTTTTAATTTAATATTTCTGAAGCCTTTACCTGATGGGTGGGATCTGTAACAATGTGTCTGGTTCTTTTCTGGACTTGCGCAGTATGAACTGTGTCCACATCTTGTAGATGTCATCAAACAATCCCCTTTCGCTGTCCTCTTGCACCGTTCAGCTCCCATACCGCACTGTCACGCTGAGACACAAAATGCTTTCTATTGTAGCACTGTAAAAGTTTTTTAACAGCTTATTGGAAAGCTTAGTCCGTTTCTGTTTCCAGAGGAAGAAGAGTCGTTGTTGGGCCTTCTTCACCAGGTGGAAGGTGTTCACTGTCCAGAAGAGGTTGAAGGAGATGTGAATGCTCAGGAACTTTGTGCCGTCCACACTGCCAGATATTTCAGATCAGGGGAGCCGAAGGTTCTGATTGCTTTTGCAGCTGTGCACCAAGAGTTGTGGATGTACATTACTAGGCCTCTGCCTCTGCTCCTCTCTCTGAAGATTTTTTTTTTTAAATGGCCAAAATCTGCAGTGATATCTTACTGAAATTATGTTGCATGACCTTATCAGGCCCCTAATGCTCAAGAAACCCTCCAGAGTGGCAGGATTGAAACAGTTCTGCAACAAATAATGTCCCAAAATACCTCAACAGCCAGTTATCAGATGTTTCTGCCAAGTTATTAGGTTGAGGGGTCAATCACTATTTCACATAGGGCCAGGTTGATTTGTACAGGATTTTTCCCCAAATAAATGAAGTCATCTCTTTTTTTAATGCTTTTATTATATTTTATAATAAGCATCTTTTTTATCATTGCAACACGCATGGCGGTAAAATTTGTCCGCTGCATTTAACCCATCCCCTTTGGGAGCAGTGGGCCGCCACTGTGCGGAGCCCAGGGAGCATTCTGGGGCTAAGGTTCTTGCTTCGGGACCGATAGTGGCGGTCTGCGGGGTTCGAATCAGGTACTTGCAGAACACTAGGCCACTACTCTCCTTAGATTACTCAGGTTATCTGAATCTAATAACAGAATTTCTTTGATCATTTGAAACATTTAAGCATGACCAAAAAACAAAAAAACAACAACAACAAAAAACAACACACACACACGCCAAAAAAAGCAGCAAGGGGACATTTACATTTTCACAACTTTTTACACTAATTGTCAACATTTTAGATGTAAATTTTGCCATGAACAATTAGCGTATGATTCTCTTCTTCTTTATCACAGGATATCATGTTAGAGGCTCTGAGTAGGAAGGTAACAGAAGTTCACTCCTGCTGCGTGGAGAGCCGACCACTCAACCTAGCAACGTTGGAAAAGCTCTGCAGTATTGAGTACCGTATGGTTGGGTTGCTGCAGCAAATTGAGAACATCCCTGAAGATATGTTTCAGACACTGTGGAAAATCAAGGATAGTGAAAGGAAGGCCAGGTTTGTTTTTCTGACCAATAAGTCTGGTATATGTCCAATGCCTTGCAAACATACACAGTCCTCTGGAAGGTTTTCATCGTGGCTACAAGCTTGGGTGTGTTTAATTAGCGTTTTATCTGACAGAACAACAGAAAGTATTGCATAACTGATAATGATAAGGAAGGAGAAGAAAAATGATTCAGGAATTTAAACACGTCTTACAAATAAATCGCTGATGCACAAAACTACTTTAGATAAACCGCAGTTTGGCCTTGCTTCCAATTCTGATGCTTGAGGCAAAGACATAACCTGACTCTAGCCATATGAACTTTGCTCCGCCTAGCTCCACTCATCCATCTGGGACAGATCCATAGGAATGGCGTTTCAGAAGGATGGGCCTTATCAAAAATCCTTGCATATGATTGGATAAGCCACTTGTCTGTCATCTTTATCGACGTGCTATTTCAACCACTCACACCAAAGCCAACCCGTGACGCTGATGAGAGCGACGCAGGAAAAAACAAAACTTTTTTCTTTTTAAATGTGTTTGCAGCTCTAGTGGCAGTGAGCTGACAGGAAGAGGGGGGAAGACAGGCGGCAAAGCGCCGCGGGTCGGAGTCGATCCCGGACCGACCGCATCGAGGACTAAAGGCCTCCTAATATGGTTCACGCTAACTGCTAACCGCTCCGCAATGGGCGCGCCCTGGAAAACAAAATTTGCCAAATCCGGTCGGGAGAAGGGCGAAAACATGGTTTCCACCAACAAAAGCCTTCAGAGGCGTTCTCTGATGTTCTTTTAATGAAACAATATTAGGTAGATTGGACAACACGGAAGAAATAGCAGCATCAATGTTAACACTTGCTTCCTCGATGCGAGCCACCACTGCTGTCTGAATCAAAACAGTCTCACGTCACGGTCGCTTCTCCACTACGTCACATCTATGAAACTCCAGCCCTGCGTCCTGATTGGCCAGACAATAAAATTGGTTGAAGAAATCACTCTCTATGGGAGATGTCCCAGATGGATGTAAGTGAAACTAGGCGGAGCGAAATCCATCTGGCTGGGGTCAGGTTGCAAAGGCAGGCCTGCCCGAAATATCTCTCTCCAAGGCAAACAGTGTTATTCTGCATTGGCATAGTTTAGCAAGCCGTAAATGAAGGCTTATGCATTTGTTTAAAGGAAAACCACATTTAAAGTGTATATCTGTAAAACACTGCCAGAGCTATTACCTCATTGTAAAAAAAAAAATTACTGTTTACTTGATGCAGCTGAAGTTGAAAGAGGAAGTGCTGGAAAAAATATAAAGGGTATAAATTCTGTTATCTGGAATAAACTGTCAGTTGTGCTCTTTATCTTGACCGTGTGTCTTATTGGACCTTTTTCCCGTTCCAGATTGCATGAGCAAAAACTCCTTGAGGAGAGGGAGAAGCAGAAAGAAAAGATGAACAATTGCATGAGACGAGTTTACAGAGAGGCCAAGAGATATGTGAGTCGCTCCAAACTAATAAATACATAATTTAATGCTGCATTTTAGATTTGTACCAGTGAAATATATAATCCATTTCGTGTCGTGTAATCCACGCCCAACATCAGTGTAAACTTTGGGAAACAGGATGAAATTTGACCAGCATCTACAACTTATTAGCTGCCACCAGTTAAAAAACAGAGATAAAATATGGGATTGATGGACTTTATTTCATTCCCACTGACTGTAAAAATAAATATATATATATTTTCTTTCCTAGACTGGAAGAAAGCTCATGCAAAGATGCATTCCTGTCCAAAAGAAGGCAGAAGTCGTGGCAGAGCCCTCTGCACCTGTGGAGGAAGACCCCCATGCTGAGCTCTTAACCGAGGGCTGGGAATAAGATTAAATACTTGCATATGATGTTTTTTTTTTTTCTTGTGCTGAATTAAAACTACACTCAGAGTGAAAAGGAAGTAATCTGCCTACACCACAGTTTTGGTTTCTGTAGTTAAAGCCAACCCCACTGTTGTTGGTATATCTGTTATTAATTCATAGTGAACTCAAGTATTTTAAAGTTTAAATAGAATGTAAGGGACTGAGAACCCTCAAAGGTTAAGTCAGGAAAATGATGTAATTTTGAACAAAAAGGTGTTTGAACCCTAAATATCAGAGCCACAAAGCTTCTTTCTACCTGCTGCATCACAAACCTGCAGCTCCCTCCCTGAAATTTGCTGGAGAGAAAATAATTTCACGTGCCTATTTGCAATTTCACTCTATTGTGCTCTGTTGAGTTTCATCTGTTTTAGGATTTTAATCATGAAGTTTAATGTTTTGCTTGTGAGTGTTTTTGTTTCAGATAAATTTCGCCCACATGGACTCGAATGATGGCGGTTCTGATGTTAAAATCAAAATGAGCACATTTATTTAAGCAACTAATTTATCAACATGGTGTCTTGGGTTTTGTCCCAAAGATGATTTGCTAATGTGATGTAGTTCAATGACTCATACTTTCAAAAATTACCTGACTGGTAACACAGTCATTTGAGACAATATGATATCTCTACATAACGTCCCCAAGAAGGAGTTTTTTTCTGCCTAAATGTTGGTCTAGATATGTGATGTTGATATTGGATGTTACAGCACAATTTCATAGTGAGCTGCCCTTGTTGGATTCTTCTTAGGAACTTACTGCAGGGAGCCTTGAATGTATATAGAAAATCAATTTTTAAAGGATAAAACTGATTTTCCACAGACATAGGCTGAATATATTTCATATTCGTCAAAAGAAAATAAATCCCCAATATAATCCTTGCAGGGGAGAATATTTCAGAACATGGTGTCTTCTGGATAATTTTTCTTTGTCTGTTTCTGAGAGTTTTACTAACATCAGACCTGGAAACAACATTTTACCTGTTGGAGTCTTCCATACTTTAGAAAATATCATCATCCCAAAGCCAGCTCAGGAGTATTAACCCCTGTTACAGTGCTTACAGTCCTCATCATCACCCTCATTGACCCTACTGGTGTCACATAATGTGGCCAACAGCCGGTTTACCCACTTACTGCACAGTGGCATTAACGCGTACGCTTCCATCCTCCATTACGCACAGACTGTCCCTCCTCTGATATTTGTCCTCTTATTATGGCTTTCTAGTGCTATTCCTATAATGACCACAGCCAATGCCTTTCCCAGTCATTACCCTTAAAGAGTGAGAATTACACACAAAGCTGTGGCCGGGGTATCGGTTAACACTGTGGTCTGCTTTTCATGTTTACGTTTGTGTTAATCCACCTCCACTATATTAAAAATCTTTAATGCATCTATCAAAGTAGCTGCCGTTACATCAAAAATTATTATTATTCTGTTCAGGGCTTTGGGTCCATAGCTTTCCAGTATACTGTATAGAGATGTCATTCTCACTGATATTTGCTCATTGCCATGTTTAGAAACGTTTACACAGCTTTCCAAGAGCACGGTATTTGTTGCTCCTTCAACTTTTGCACATTTTGTCACATTAGAAATCTGAACCTCTATGCTGTTTATCTGGATTTAGGTGATGAACAAAATAATGCACAACCAAAGCGGAAGGAAAAGAATACATGGTTTTCACAAGTGATAAGCATTGTTCAGTTCAGCATCAGAAAACAGAATAGGCATGAAACAACTGCAAACAAAACAATATATAGCCACCCGCCTAAAGCGAACGGTCAAGTGCAGATTGCATTCATGAAAGAAACTGGTAACTCCGGAGGAGGTGCAGAGGTCCATAGCTCAGGTGGGAGAATCTGTTAGCAGGACAACTATTCACAAACAAATTGAGTTGCAAGACGAAAGCTAGTGTTGACATCAAGCCATAAGTAGTCCCTGTTGAGGTTTGCCCCGGAACCTGTAGGGGACTCAACAAGATCAGACCAGAACAGAATTAAACATTTTGGCCTGAATAGAGCATATCAACCCAGTTCTAAAGTCCTGGCTCCCTGTATCTCAGAGAATAGACTCTAAAATACTTCTGTTAGTCTATAAATCACTGAATGACTTATCAGTGTATCAACGCTCCAGACCACTAAGGTCTTCTGTCTCAAATCTATTCTGCATTCTCAGAATCAGAGCCAAACATGGACAAGCAGCATTTAGTTGTTATGCTCCACTTATCTGGAACAAACTCTCAGAAGACTGTAAAAGTGCTGAAACCCTGAGTTCCTTTAAATCAATGTTAAAAACCTATTATTATAACATATTAGTTTAGAGTTGTCTTTAAATGTTAATGTTGACATTTGTTGTCCAACTTGTCTTTTATCTTGACCTGCTTCTACTATTCCACTGCAATGTGCTTTCCTCTGTAATGTTTTCTTTTCTTATGTTCTGGTGATGTACGGCACTTTGAATCGTCTTGTTGCTGAAACGTACCATACAAATAAACATGCCTTGCCTTGAATGTGAACATGCCCTGCTAGATAACCACTCCTGTGGTGACTTATAGATGTGGCAGGATCATGAGATGCTTTTCTTCAGCAGGGACAGTGAAGCTAGTTAGAGTTGATGGGATCACGGATGGGAGGGTTAAGGTTAAACAAGAACACTTGGGACTAAGCCAGAGCTTCAATTCTCAGGAGGACAGCAAACATTATATAACAAGGACTTTGTTATGTACTGACAGACAATAAGATGACATTTTTTATAGCATAACCACTTAGCAAGGTCAAATGCTTGTCATATGTTGAAGATCCTAGGCTTCCATAGTTCATTTTGACTGGACCCACAGTTCTAAAATACAGACAAGATAACGTCAAAGAAAAGCACAAAGTCAGACTTTACAGAAACATGTTAAATTAGCAGTCTTTGGAGCCTTTTATGCCTTCTAATCATATCCTCTTCATCAGAAGGGTTGTGCTCTGTTCTCTCATGTCTGGTGAGATCCAGACCCCTTGCCTTGCCAAGGCTTCCTAACTAGAGAGCCAAAGGAGGACCAACATGACATTTCTATAGGATTTTGCGGTAATCCGTTGAAGGTTTGTTAGATGATTTTTAAAAAAAAGATGTTCACCACGTATCGCTGTGGGAAAAAAAAACTATCTTATTATAAACATTACATCGTAATGTGGGTATTCTTCTCTGCTTTTACAAATCACCAAAAAAAAATTAATAAAAAAAATCCCTGTACCTTATCATTATAAAGCTATCAAGAAGTTTTCCAGCTGTTCTCTTCTCATCCTGTTTACAATGGCTTTTTTTTTTTTTTTTTTTTTTTTTTACAAAACACAAAAACCTTCAACTTTCCCATAGCACGGCTCAGCACATCACACAGCACCGGAGAAGAAAATCAGCTTAAAAGGCTGCATCAAAAGCTTCACAGGTCCTGAGCAGCCCTCTTTAGAGGGGGTGACTCTTCCAATGGCCTCAGCTTGTTTGTCTCATGATTTAAGTTGTGCACATAGCCATGGAAAGATCATTAAATCACTGTTTTACCACTTGGCTTAATCCCCGCAACAAAATGGGTAGATACGCACAAAAAAAGGGGGGAAAATGGAGAGAGAGAGAGAGAAAAAAAAGTGGTGGGCGAGATTAAGTGAGAACTTGATGGATCCAAACTGACGGCTCGTCTTCCCAGCGTTACTAAGGGGAGTTAAGAATCCCGATAGCACATCTCCTGAAGAGTGGCTGCCGATCAGCCTTTCCCTGTTACTCCCACAGCGGCCCGGCCTCTCTTGTAGTGTCCGTCCGCTGCTGAAGCCATCTGCCGGATTACCCAGCAGGATGTGTTTTTTATGGAGAGCATCCCATTCATATCCTGCCCGCAAAGGTTTACATTAAGGTTGAACTCGGGTGCACTTACAATGGCAGATGAAATGGGCTCTGTCCTTCTTACAGCACCCCTCCCCGCCTTCTCACTGTTCGCGAGACTGATAGCGCGGGGGTTGAAAGGAGCTGCTTCACCGTGGCATGAAAGAGGATCTCATGCGATGCCACTGTCTGCTGCTGATTCTTTTTCAGCCGCTGACAATGACGGGATGCCCGGCGTGAAGAAAAAAAAAAAAAAAAAAAAAACACTTGTGCGTGCCAAGTGCGATTGTTTCTTCTAATAGGCATCCACAGGCCAACTTCGGCGTGTTACCATACAGGTGAACTCATTCCTGGGAAAATGTTTTTTTCTTTCTCAGCCTCGTAGGCGCGATGGCGTCCCCCTTTTTTCCTCGGCCTAAAGGGATTAGTCGTGCCAGTGCTACCCCGGCTGTCACGGTACTGTCTACTTCCCATCTCTCTTCTGGGCCTCTAATGTGATTAACCCATTCCCTGTGGTCCAAATGGTTCTGGATGGTGGGTAGAGGCACAGGGAGGTGGATGGAGATGGGTGGAGGGGGGGGGGGGCTCATTGGCATGTTCTTCGCCATGCCTCACTTACCATTATTGCTACCTTTGTTGGACAGGAAGGAGCGAGGTCGAAGGGCTGTTTGAGCGTAAAGAAGAGTACAAGCGTATGAGGAAGGAATTCCTAGTCGTTGGCACAGTCGTCATGATAGAGCTGATATTGAAACAATTTGAATCTGCTTGGCGTGATCCTCCCAGACCTTTAAAAAGCTGAGTTTTACTTCATCAGCTGTGTTTGTCTGCTCACAGTCTGGTAAAACATCTCAGCTGATGATACAAATGATATTCACGTCATTTGCAGATAGGCTTTGGCTTGTATCAGCCCTGAACAATGGCTGCTTGTTTAAGTGAAGGCCATAATGATTACCTAAAGCCCCCCCCCCCTCCCCCTCCCCTCCAACATGTTGTCAAACATCAGTGTTGTGGGGTTTCGCCTGTTTAACAAATGTCACGCTTATTTTGGACTCATCTTTAGCAGGTCCTCAGCACATATGCTGCCCTTAACCTTATGGCTAAAGAGATAGGGTTGAAATCACCTGAACGCTGGTTAGCAAGACTTTGCCTCTTTTATCTTCAAGGAAACGTAAAACATTTACTAAAATGTTAGATATTACTGTCACATATTAGGTTTTTCAAGTCCGGTCAGAGAAGAAAACACAAAACCCTAAAAGACTGCTGGACAAAATAAGGGTTTCTAAGTAGTAGGCAACACTGTTTAGTACCAACACAGCAAACCAAATACAAGCCAGTTGTTTTTTACAATTACAATACAACGTTAGCAGAGTTGATGACCGAAAATGTCCAATTTTATGCTTGACTGGACTAAAAATCACGTCTTATTTCAGATCAGTCACCACATAATTACCTTAGCGCTGACAGGTCGGACTCGGGCGGAGCTGTGTAATAGTGACTGCTTGCTCTCACTCACACAATAAGACATGGTCTCACCTCAGATACGCCTCCAAAGATAGGTGCCTATTTTTCCGACGAGAAAATAGCTTGAGCTTGTTGAGATGCACCTCAGTCGGCTCTGCTGAATGAAAGATCTAACAGTTGAATGTCTGACAGCTGTTTATTCTCGTACATTTTAGGTGGACACAGCTGTTAATCATTTCTTTTTTACATACTTATTTATCCTTGAATATAATACAACACAAGTCAAATTTACAGAACTTAAAGAACAGAATGTCAGGCGTCACATGTTCGTTTGCCTAATCTTGCAATTTCTTATATATGGTCCATTTTGTTCACAGCTTCTTACATTTCGATAGTTGTAATCTTATAGTGTATGTCAGTGTCTCCATCCTGTAGATTTCCTGCACTATATCCATCCAGTTGTGGGAAAGGGTGGTGGTGGTGGGGGGGTCTCCACTTTATACCAGTTCTGGGCGATGGCTTTCGTCGCTGCAGTCAGAAGAATTTTATAGTAAATAACAGTCCTTAATTTAAATTTTTGCTTCTGAAATATGTCCCGAGTAGATAAATGAACATGTTTAGACTGTGTGTATTCTAATACATCTTTTAGCATTTTATATAATCTAGTCATCCCAATAGCTGTCAATCATTTCAAATGGATCGTGCACAAATATGGAGATTTGGAGCACATTTTTTTCTTAAAAAGTTGTTAAGGCTTAATTATAATAATTCTTTAAACTGTATCGACAAGTCAGAAACACCAAATTGGAGATCGGAGTGTCTCTGATTGGTGCATCTCTAATCATTTGTTTATTGTAATTTATTCTAAACAGCCATAGCTCTTTAAAGCTACAGAGGGAAAACAAAACAAAACAGCACTGTAGTTTTAATGTAACGGTGTCTTCCCCCATGCTGTTTTAAGCGGGGCATCACGTGAGCTCACAGCGACAGTCAGCCGACGGCACGGAGAATTAGGGGGTCTTAATTAGGAGTTTTCACAAAGCTGCATGTGCTCGTCAGTTGCAAGACAACAGGGCGGGTTACGGTGGAGTTTTAAACAGCTGCTCTCCCTGAACTGATCGTCGCCGTCAGCAGAAAATGCACGTCACTGATGACATTTCCTGGGAGATGCACATTGAGATGATGTATAATTTGCATAATTTAAATGTATAAAGTGTATATATTGAAATGTAAAAAAAAAAAAAAAAAAAACTAGTCAAGGAGAGTACAATTCAACATTGTGCCTGAAAGACAATACAGTGCATGAGGGGGGTATAATGCCCATCTTGAGCAGACTTGGTAGGTTTCCAATCTTGATATCAAACGCAGCACCATGTAATGGAAGGCGACACTTATTGTATTAGTAGGGGCTAATGAGTGTCTAAAAGCCTGTGTGACTGTGTGCGCTCAGGAATCTCATCGTGTGTGCTGGATGGCAGGAGGAAAGGGCAACGTCTCTGCAGAGTTGAAGAGGCCATGAAGTTCAGCGTTTAAAAGGGAGAGAAAAATAAATGGGCCATCACTATCAGGGAAGATTTCGGGAGACACGTGAGGTCTTGGTGCTTTCTGCGCAGCTGAAATCTAATGCGGATCTAAATTTAGGGGGACGTTAGAAGGCAGCTTTTTCAAGACTCTCTTTATATAAGCATGGCATGTTTCACTGTATTCAAATAATCCACAAATTGCGACGTGAAATTACACTTCGTTTGGATTGGATGGTAATTAAGGATTTGAAAAATTTGTATGTTATACCCTATATTTTTATCATGTAAAGCACTTTGCATTGTCTCTGTACTGAAATGTGCTATACAAATAAATTTGCCTTGCCTTGCCTTGCCTTGCCTTGAAAGTTACATGTTGGGATTTTTTGCAGATGTTGTACTGTATCTCCCCCCTTGGCTTTGCCATGTAGTTTTCAACGCAACAATAAAACATAGTTTTAATCATTCTGTGCCACTTACCTGGTGTCCTGTTCTACCTGAAGTCCCCCCTCCCCCTACTTTGATATAGAGTTCTGATTTATTGTCACTAACATAAAAGGACTCTGGTAAGCAAAGGTAACAATGAATGTTACTATGCTCCTCGACTCAATCTTAGTCTGTCATGACAAAACAGCAGGTTCAATATTTACTTCACACGAAAGAGGAAATAACACCAAGTAACACTGAAAATTAGTTCATATGCCGAACTGCATTACCAATTTAAGAAAAAGTGATACATAAGGAAAGCTACAATGTACTGTTTTAATCATTCTGTCTGGAAGAAAGAACAGACTCAAAAAGTAGAGTTGTTGGCTGAAGTGTGTGAAGCAGTAAAGCAATGAACATTAAGTATGCAGTACTCAAGCTAACCACAAGGTGGCTATCTAACAAAGAAAATGAGAGTTCACGTTCCTTATTTCTTAGGCAGTAGGCTGCCTTCATTACATTGCTTTTTGAACATGACTCATTGTTGTTCAGCTCAGTTCAATGCATTCATACAGCTTCCGTTCATGACGTTTAATTTCTGTGCATGTTACGAGACAAAGAAGCAGAATTCATATACATTTTTTGTAGAGTTCAGTATTGTCCAAATTCAGTTTGTATGAATACAATGCATTGGAACAGAATCGAGTCATATAGTTTGATTCAAATACGCTTACGCAGAGTGATATTTTGTCCTAATCACACTAAAACAATATAATGTTATTTAAGGAAACCCAACCAACTGCAGCGAATGACTTTGCAACATTTCCTGATCTTAAGCAAGCATGCGCTAATAAATTGAACGATACTTTAAGGTGGTTCTGTACTATAGCGATTACAGACTTGTTTTACTTTTCTAAAACGTTTTCTTTTAAACTATTCTCAAGCTATTCATGGTTTATTGCTGTTGTATGCATTCTACACTGTGATTATGATTATTATTATTATTAAGTTGTGCCATAAGAATCAAGAATCTTTTATTGTCACTACTTGTTTTGTGACAAACACCGGCTTAGGATTCACTCAAACAATATGTACAGATGGATTAAGTTAGTCAGTTGACTGCACTGGTCAGCCACATTTACTTAGAAGCCCAGGCATGCTAAACAGTCTTTAGGGTCTGCTAGGACTCACACTGAGTTCTGAAAGTCAGTTCTTTTTAAACGATATGATTTACTGTGTTACATGAATTAGTTACTCAAAGCTTCTTTGGTGATACATTCATGCCTGCAGACAATTCTGTGCAATACTCTTCAACCTTCATATACAGAATGGTGCAATGAAACATTCCTGATAAGTTAACAGTGAGCAGAAATATGCGTTCACAGTAATTATTGTAATGAGTAACAGACTCGGTCTTCTCAGCAGGGGGCGATAGCTCTCACAGCTTTTACGAAGAAGCTGTTTTTGAGTAAGTTAGTTTTGGATTTGATGTTCTTGAAATGTATGCCTGATGGGAGAGGGGCAAACAGTGCATTGCCCGGGTGGGTGGGATCTGTGGCAATGCATCTGGGCTTTTTCTGGATTCGTGCAGCATAAGCAGAGCCCAGTTCTTGCAGACGGCATCCCACAATTCCCTGTGCTGCCCTCACCACCCGTGCTGAGTCTTTCTTCTTCACTGTGTAGCTCCCATACCACACAGTTATGCTAAGACATAAGACACTTTCTATTGTAGCAGTGTAAAAGTTTTTTAGCAGCTTAGTGAAAAGTCCAGTCCGTTTTCTGGGGAAGAAGAGCCGTTGTTGGGCCTTCTTCACCAGGTGGGAGGTGTTTACAGACCAGCAGAGGTCAGAGGAGATGTGGATGCCCAGGAACTTAATTGTATCACACAAGAGGAGTGCATTCGGTCTTCCTGGACCTTCTGTAGTCCATTATTACCTCCTTGGTTTTGCTGCTGTTCAGTTCAGGATCTTGCAAAAATATCTGTTAGCTCTATTGTATATAAGTTATGATCTATGGAAAATTGCTGTTCAACTCAGAAAAGAGGAGGAAGAGAAAATTAAAACATAACAAAAAATAGAGGGACGTTTAGAGGTCTTAAAGTTTGGTCGCTTGTTTGTGTATAGTTGCAAGAAATGTACCACGTCATGCTTCTGGGCATCCCTGAATGATTTCACTAATACTCTTCAACTGTTGTTTGGTAAATGGTTGGTTCCACAGGAGAGGAGCCAGAAAACTAAAACCTCTGCCTAATAGACTGCAGACTGAAAGCAAAGCTACGAACACTGGGAGCAATCAGATCTCTGATGGATCCTGATTAATAAGGGCTTTATATGTGAGAAGGAAATATTTCAATTCTATTCAAGATTTAACACGGAGCCAATGAAAAGAACCCCAATTTTGAGAAATGTCATCTGTCTTTTTAAGTTTTCATCCGAACTCTTGCTACCTTTTAACTACATGTCAGGACTTCCCGATAGTAAAGAATTACAATAGTCCAGCCTTGAAGTAACAAATGCATGAACTAGTTTTTAACAATAGTACAGGATATTTCTAATTGTAGTGATATTATGGAGATGAAAGAAGGAAGTCCTAGACACCTGTTAAATACAGGATTTGATCCACATGTAAGAAGATTACTTTTTCGGAGGCCAATTTAATGCCATCCAGAGTAGGAGACTAATTAAACAGTTTGTTTTTCAGGCTGTGAGATCCCAAAATACTGCAGGATAAAACGACACAAACAATTTAAAATGTACATGGAGTGTGATTGCTGCAGAAAAACGTCCGGCAAATCTGTGATAGCCTGGCTAAGCTCTTGATCTAATCGGTCACGCAGCGGTATCAGACAGGTAGGGGAGCGAAGCTGGAGCATTTCTTTTACCCAAGGCAGTGAATTTTTTTCTGCGCTGTTGGAACACAAGGAAGCGCAATCGTGAAGGAGAGTCTGAGTGCTTCAAATCCCTTCATGCAGCAGGGCTGCAGGGCTGCAGGGCTGAAACTGTTCACGAAACATGAACAAGTTATATCAGCTGTCTTAAAATTACACGACTAAGTTAATAAACTCTTACAATTAATGTTGATTGATTTAAGTATTCTTACTAAATACCCAAATTTGCTGTTTTTAGTATCAGTTCTAAGTTTACTATAATAAACACAGTGAACAAATATGTGACCCTGTGTAACTTTAGCTGCTATGCTTAATATTATTATTACTAATACACATACATAAGTGCATTGCATGCCCAAGTTTGTACGCAATCAATCTTTATTTAAAGCAAACTGTATTGCTGAAAACACGTTTTGAGCGTAACAATTTTGAACCCGCTTTGGCTCAACAGACTCATGACACACTTTGTCAGAGCTGGAATCCGTGTCATTGTTCAGGCTTTATGAATAGTCTAATTTGTCACCAGATCACAAATGTGTGATTTTACCCATGAAGGGAAACTGGGAAATCTTTAGCTCTGGGGGGAAAAAAAAATAAAATAATGTCGTCAAACAGAGAGGCTGTCGGCTGCAGGCTCATGGCCCACTGGAGATATAATGACATCAAGGATTTCAAATGAAAGTGAGCTCCTAAAGCAGGCCGATGCTAGCTTTACACTTAGTCCACAGGTCAGCCTCAGTGCGCTCATCTGAACTTAACTCAGGTTGACACGGATTGACCTCACTCAGTAACCCTCTCTGCTGCTCTTTGTTTTCACCTTATCCCCTGAGAGTTGTCTTTAATGCTATCCCAACATTCTCTATCAAATGTTCTAATCTTCTAAGCTCTCATTTCTCAACATTTGCTTTTCTATTATTTGCCAAAACCTCTTCGTCCTTTTGGAAACGGTCCTTTGGAAGGCCTTTGACTGAGCTGTTTCTCTTGGTCTGACCTTCAAAGAAAAAGCCTCTTTGGTAGCTTGAATGAACAGGCTATTGTTGTTGGCTTCACTTAGACGTTTCCCAATATGAAACACTCTTAAATCAAACACTTCTATCAAGTTTATAAAACTTCAAATCAAAACCCTAAATGAAGATGCATTAAATGAGCTTTGCCGATTTTCTCCTCAGTTTAGGGGCTTCCAATCATTTTCCAGCCAAAGAGCAGTGAGCAGAAAGGTTATTGTCAGCATTTAATTCTCTGGTTTGAGACTTAGAGTTTGTTAAAGAAAGTGCTAAAACTCTAGAACAGCACACAGGTGTTTTATTTTGGAAAGAAAAACACATTTTTCTTTCCACATTGGAGAAAAAAAACTCAAGTTGCTTGCATTTCCATATCGTCTTAGCGCTTTAGTTTGTTAATTGATCTGTTTTGAATGGGTTAATATGGTTTTTAAGTTAAAGCAGACTGAGACATTTGCTTTTAATCCAGTCAGGAAATTTGCTATAATTAGAAGATAAAAAAAGTGTACTGCTAATCTTGGGTGCTAAATTGAGCAACCAGCCTCCCTGTGGTTTCGCAATGCTTTCTATGCTGTTGGACACAAAGTGCAAATGTCTGGAAACCCATTGAAATTCTTTAAGGGAGAATCCTAACAAAAAACCATCCATCATTTGGAGGTAGCAGGTGGAGGATTGTGCATGGCTGACCGATTGGAAATAAAAAGATGCCCGAAAGAGCATTCAAGAAAAGGCAAGGCCACGTTCCTCATTTCCTAATTAGCGTCTGGATTCTGCTTCCTCGTGCAGCATCCCACATTGTTGCAGGAAACCAACAAAAACCTCTGCATCTTTTCACAGAGGAAAGGCTCCCCTTTTTTCAGGGGCCAGTGTTTATTTGCTGACAGTGAATGGGGGGGAGAGAGGTGTGAAGCTATGAATACTGTGAGGTCATCCCACCACGATGCTGTAAATAAAAACAGGGCCAGATCATAATGAGCGAGGCCACGGCCACGATCCCAGTCCAACCCTTTGATCCAAGAAACTGAACGGTGGACAAAGACGCACATAAAGAAGTGCGTCTGCAACATGCCAAACAAGAAACTAATTGTTTCTGGTCTTGCTTTAGTTTAGTCTTTAACGTCAGCTGCTGGCATTTTGCTAAAGGACGAGATAAAATGAGCTCCACAGGTCTTACTCTGGTATTTAAAACACTTATATCAACCAAAGATGCTGCTGTTTTCAAAGCTGGTTGAGTCTTGATGATTCGCCTTTAGAATTGTCATACTTTCTTTTCTTTTAAAGTAACATTTGAAATAAAAACAAAAAGAAAATCAAAAAAATCTGTTTAGGAATATTCATACGTGTTTTTTTTAAAGTAAAATTTGAAGAAAATCAACATGAGCTATTAAAAGTATAAAAATGGAAAAAGTTGAAATTTGGAAATTTTCTACAGAATTTACAAACATAATGTAAACAGTGTTCCCGATTTTCCTTTCTGTCACTCTCTAAACACTTTACAGTCAAGTTAGATTTGATTTTAGAATTTCTTACAGACGTTATTTGCATCACGTCAGTAACCACTAACATTGTGGTTTTGGACAAGACTAATCTGATCACTTCCGGCTCGGCAGGAAGCCTGAGAAAAAAACCCATGAGGCTTTGAAATTATTACATATCGAAACACCCTCTTTTTCCTAAGCTTTTTCTGGGTTAAAATGACAGCCATAATGAAAATGTGCAGGAGTGTTACCTCATTTTTACATCGATCACGTCCCAGCTGAACCCTGCAGAGAGCTTAGATGGTCATGGAGACAAGCGGATTTAACCAGGAGGCCGCGAAGCTTAGGCCGTTCAAAGCTGATGTTAAAGAAGTTGGTACAAATTGTTAGCAGAGATTTCGTTCACCCTCTGTTTGTTCACCCAAGGCTCACAGAAGAACCCTACTGCAAGAGGATGGACTCAGTATTTGTTAAAACACACACAGAAAAGCGTGATTGTTGTGTTTAAAAATGATAATTACATAAATAAGGTGATTTAAGAAATGTGAGGGTATATTTGTTAACATCAAACTGATGCTAAGGTTATCGTTATTAACAGATTTGCAGAAAGTGTGTATTGTGTAAGAGCCTTTTCCAACTATCTGCAGTTGCATTGTTTGTCCATATGGTGTCACTATACCATATACAATGAGCTCAGGAGCTCTTTTTGCATGTAGATGTGAAGATGTGGCGCTGGTGAAACTTTTAGTTGCTATAATTGCAAAGTCTTGCCCACAAAGCTAAAACAGTTGTATTTGGCAGGAACAGACAGCTAAATTAACGCACATTTGGAAAATAACAGTCTGGTTATTGTCAAAATAGAGAGCTATGAAAAAGTATTTTCTCCCCCTCACACATTTCACTATGTTTCCACTTTTGTTCACATCGAAATGTTTCAGACTATCAAATTAATTTCGACAGACAAAGACAAAGATAATCTGAGGAAATACAAATTACAAATGAGGATTTCACTGACATGGAAAAAAGCTATTTAGACCAACCTATGTAAAAAGTAATTATGCTCTAAACCTCAGAGTTGTTATCATATCCTTGACAGCGACAACTGCATTTAACCTGTTGCAGCAACTGTCAAGTAGCCTTTTCCCTTCCTGTGGAAGATTTCTTGCCCCAACTTTCTTAGTAGAATAGTTTTAATTCAGCCACATCAGAGGTTTTTGTAGCATTAGTGGCTTGCTAAGGGTCCCACCACGAGATCTCAGTGAGTTAAATCTGGACTTTATCTAGGCCAGTGAAAAACATTCTCTTTTTTGAGCCAGTCAGTATGTTTGAGTTTAGGGTCACAAGCTGAAAGTCGGATATTCTCCTTCAGGATTATCTTTTAGGAATGGGGACTTTATATTTCCATCTGCAGCAAGTTGTCTAGGTCCTGAAACAGCACAGCAGCCTCTGGCCATCACACTACCTCCATCTTGCTTGACTGTCAGTATGATGTAATGTATAATGTTAGTGTGGAAGGTGTAACGATCCACTTTTATCGTGTTGGTATATTTTTGTTAGATTTTGTCTTGAGGATAGTCTTTTGGCAAATGTAGGACAGATTTTTTTTGTCCTTAGTGGCCTACAGTGGTTTTGCTCTGAATTTCAATCTTAATTGAGCCAAGTGAAGTGTGCAGATTTGTGGATATTTTTGGCTCTTTTATGAGTCGTTAATAGACTTTTGGCTGTCTGGGAACTCTTGGGAAGATGAACCGCTTTTCTTAATTTGTAAATATCAGCTCTGACTGTGGTGCACTGGAGTCTAACAATAGATAAAAAATAAAAACAAAAAAGACTTGACAACCCTTCCTCAACGTTATTGTCTTCAATGTTAATTTTCATATGTTACGTAATTTCTTTAGATTGAGGCATGAGTGATCTTTTTGGCCTGCTTCGTGTTGTCAGACAGGTTCTCTGTGATTTGCTGATTCTACAGGTTCAGCTTTTTATCAGGCCTGGGTTGGGGACGTCTAACTGATCCAAAAAGATGTTGTTCATCACAGTTTATTCATGATTTAAGTGGGACATCTATATTTTCATATTGTGCCAGATATGATTTTGAAAGCTTTTTCCTTCATTTTTGTATTAAATGAAATAAAAATAGTTATATCCACGTACTATTGAAATGTTTTTGGTAATCTAGCACATTTAAGTTTGATTATAAAAACAAAACAGAAGGTATGACCTCACTGTATTACGCTAACAATACACCTTGTTGGTATAGATAGACATACATACAGCATACTGGTTAATAAATTGCAAAAGCTGAAGTCTGTACAGTGTTATTTAAAATTGACACACATCTGCTGATGTTCTAAAAAAACATGCTATTCACATGGACAACATTTCAGTTTGAAATGCATGAATAAACCCAAAAAAACAAAACTACAAAAATCCGACCCCATGTTCCTTTTCTTAGATTAAAACAGAAAAATAGATTCAACTTTTTTTTCCCCCGCTCAAGCAGACACTGTCACCTTTAAATGCCTATAGCTGTTTTTAATCCAAATAAAATCAAGGCTAATGCTTCATTACTGGGTATTTTTACATAATGATCCTCATGCTGCTGCTGTTAATTTTTTTATTAACGCAATTACCGAGCTCTTAGTGGACTGGGTCACAAGGGTCTAATTACCCCTGCGTCATGCCGGTAAATAGTTGGAGGTGTCTCCGAGCAGGTGGCCCCGGAGGTAAGAGGGAGACATGGGGCAGACTGAGGCGGGCAATTACTGGATGAATTTCACTTTAATAAATGTTGAGCTACATTTGGAAATTCAGATAACAGAGCTTTTTGCCTAATGGGTGCTGCACCGAGGCCACTTGAGCAAGAAAATGATCTGAAAGAGGGTTTAATTAACACAAGCTACATGATCCGGGGAGCGCGTGACAGAATGCTAAAGTGAGCGGGAGAGAGCACAGCACTGGGAGTGTATGAAAATTAGAGAGGAGGAGGAGGGCGAAGGTTGACGAGCCAACTTTTTTTTTTTTTTTTGCCGAGGTTGAAAGTCTGAAATATGCTCTTTGTTTTGTACAATACCCATCTAGCAACTTTCAATATTACAATATGGTGCATTTTGATAAAGAAAATAATGACCCCCCCCCCCCCAAAATACTTAAATTGTAGGATATAAAAGCAATAAAACATATGCAAAGATGAAACCCCTACTTGAGGACCACATGTATGAAAGGAGGGGCAGATGACATACACAAAAAAAGGCAAATTTTTATTTACCTCATAGACCGTATAAGTAAAAAAAAACATGTTACTTGGTAAAGTTTTACATTTACATCAAAGAAAGTTAAGACATTTCATCCTGCTTGTACCAATCGCTGCCGAACTTGATGTGCCACAACAATCCCGTCCTGAAGGAAAATCTCTGTTGTTTTTTTTACATTTCTCATTTGATACACTGAATATTTTGTTGAAAATTCATAAAAACTACACCATTTTTCTTTAGGGTTCATTAAAATCGGAACATGCGCTTAAAAGCAAATGATCCCGTTAGCTGCTGTTTTGCTTCGCCAAAACAGACCAAAACTAAACATGCCGGAACCGCGTTCGTGTGTCAATAAAGCCTGCTCCTGAACACTCAAGTGTTGCTGAAGTTTTCATCGGCCAAAACCAAACATGCAAATGAGTCTGCAGTTTGCAAAGTGTTTACAGGCTTTGACAAGCTGTTGCCCCTGCCTGACTGACAGGCGGCGTCCACCCACCAATTAGCTGTAAGCAAAAAAAGAGGAAAGGATTAGAAAACCCTACAGGAGTGCAGTTCAGCACAGAGTGGTCAGCGTTATTTATTGTCCCTAGTCAGTATTTTGATCACCCACTAAGTAAAAATGTGAAAAATTAAAGGATATTCACATGGTTCTTAAGGAAAAGTCAAATGAAACTGCAGTTAATACCTAAACAGAAAATCTCAAGAAAGACTTCTAAGCAGAAATATTTATCAAGTGGAAAACTGGTGAACAAGTGAATGCAAGCTTTGTCAGTGGAAACCAGAGTTGCAGTGATGAAGTTATCTTTTTTGCTATCTTTGGGCTGTGGCTCTACCATCTTTGCACATGTAGAGATATGCTTTTGCATTCCAACACAAAACAGTTCTATCAGATTAGAAGGACAGAAAACGTCAATGTTTACCTCTGGCCACAGATTATCTCGGTTAAATATTTGGACTGACTCTGACATTTTATCACACATACTGTATATGCATTGATCTATAACTCATTGTTACTCTGGCTGCATGTCTATGACTTTAGTCCTGCTGGAAGACCAACCTCCAGCCCAGCCTCGGGTCTTCTTGCAGCTTTAAAATAATCCTCTCCATCTTTTCTTCCAGTCTTGTCCTGTATGCACCCATCATCTCTGAGAGCCTTCCTTGCGTTCGCTCAGCTTGATTCTGCCAGCAACATATTTCACCATAGAAATGATGTGTTGGAGGTTATGTGCCATGTTAGATTGTTAGCACATACAGCTTTATGTCCACTATTCCTGTTTTGGTCTCATCTGACCAGAGCAGCTTCTTCCACATGGTTGCTGGGTCCCTGCAAAGCTTGTGGCAAACTTTATGTGAACCATTTTGTTGGTTTCTTTCAACAATGGCTTTCTTCGTGCCACTCTTCCATAAAAACAAAAAACAAAACAGATTTAAGTAGTGTACTACTAATAGTTGCCCTGTTGACAGACTCCTCCACCTAATCATAGGCCTCTTACCTGCTTCTCTGATAAATGCTCTCTTCCTTCCAGCCAGCCAGTTTAGGTGAACAGCCAAAGTATGCCTGGATATATCGGTAGCCGTGCCATACTATTGGACTCAGTGAACAGTTCTCGTTGAGATATTCAAAGCTTTGGATTTCATTTAAAGACCCGATGTCGCTTTAAAAACCTGGGTGTAGTGATGGACTCAGACCTGAACCTTCAAAAGCATCTAAAGTCTAGGATTAAAGGACTGATGTCTCAGCAGGATCTGGAAAAACTAATCCATGCGTTTATTTTTAGTAGAATAGATTACTGCAACGGTGTTTTCACAGGTCTGCCTAAAAAGTGGATCAGACAGCTGCAGCTGATCCAGAACGCTGCTGCCCGCGTTCTCACTAAGACTAAGAAAGTAGAGCACATAACCCCAGTTCTAAAGTCATTACACTGGCTCCCTATATCTCAGAGAATAGACTTTAAAATACTTCTGTTAGTCTATAAATCCCTAAATGGCTTAGCACCTAAATACATCACAGACTTGTTATCAGCGTATAAACCCTCCAGACCACTCAGGTCTTCTGGCTCCAGCCTGCTCTGCATACCTAGAACCAGAACCAAACAAGAAGCAGCATTTAGTTCCTATGCTCCACTTATCTGGAACAAACTTCCAGAAAACTGTAAAAGTGCTGAAAGCCTGAGTTCCTTTAAATCGAGATTAAAAACACATTTGTTCAGAATTGCCTTTGAATGTTCAAGTTAAAATGTTTTACTGTTTTCAAATGTTCTTTTTTGTTTATACACTAGCCCTACTTGCTTTTATTCTGTTTTATTTTCCTATATTTTAATCATGTAAAGCACTTTGCATTGTCTCTGTACTGAATTGTGCTATATAAATAAATTTGCCTTGCCTTGCCTTTAAACACCACAATTTTAACCCTGGCCTGTCTGCCGTGTTACTCGCTCGTCATGTTTGTTCACTAATGTTCTCTGTCAAACCTCAGAGGCCTTCACAGAACAGCTGGATTTGTTAGGCTGCGGAATCTTTAGGGACTTCACAATTCAGGTTGATTCAAATTTAAAAGGCTATTATGTGATTACAAATCACCATGGCGCCCCCCCCCCATCCCCACCCCTTCCAATATGCACCATAAACAGCAAAGACCTCAAATATTTTGTCAAACAAAACGAGCAAAATACCAGAAAACGTCAATATAATTCTGCACCAACCACCTGCTTTGTCGAAAATGCGTGTGGACCTCTTGACGTTCTGAACTAACGTTAACAGTTGACGTAAGTAAAAAATGAACGTGAGATTGTTCACCTCATCAGTAACCAAAACAACATCCTTCTTAACAATCAGGCATTCATGTCTGTACCCGTGTGACTCTGTAGCGGCCATGCATGAGTATTTAGGTGATAGAAGATTCTTTGGAGCGGCTGCCCATGCATCACACGTCAGAGATATCACCCCCGCTTTTAGTGATCCTGTAACGTTTTTTGGTTTGGCCACAGAGCGTTGGGGTCACAGTGTTTCCTGAGTCTTCTCCGGCCTGAAAGCCCCGGTTCTCAGTGACTGTCAACCGTTGCTAATCCTTCCCAGTAAAAGTTATGACAAACCTTCTTCCGTGTCACTAGAGAACTGTCATGTTGCTGCTCAATAATCCTCTAGATAATGGTGTCATGTCCGATTTAGGTTTTAATTTTACTGGAAAAGTCAATTAGTTTATCATGTTTGTTGTTTTTCAGGATATTTTAGTTTAATGTCACAAAGCCTGCATATGCTGCAGCTTTCGTCCCACTCATTTGCCCATTACTGCTGCGGGTGCTGGTCATATACAGGTGGATTTCTGTGTTCACCATAGATTGTGTGGGAGCCACAATGATGCAATTCAGAAATCTAACTTTGCAATCCAAGGGGGGAAAAAAAACTTACATTAAAGTAGAATAGCATTTTTGCCGCTTGGCGACAACATGAAATGACACCAGCATTGTGCACATGCACAGAAGAAGAGAAAACACATCTGCTGCTGCGAATGTCTTTTGTTTAGAGGCGTCATGTCTTCTGAGGTAAAAAAGTTATAAATACTGAAGTTAGCCTGTGTTTTCTCGCCAGTGGTCCGATTATGGTGGAGAGTCAACAAAATAGCTGGGCGAACAAGAGTGCACAGCACGCCACACTCACGCACATGCCCAGAGGATTGGTCTCTCATGAACTGAATATCCAACCTATGGAGGCAACCGTGGTAAAATGAGGATGAGTCAATGTCGGGCATTTGTAAGGGCATGTATGGGAAAAAAAATAAATAATATTTAACTTCAAAACTTGCACTGTCCACCATTAAGTTGATCATAATTAGAAATGTGTTCGATTCAGAGTTGTTATTGTCTGAATTCCAAAACCAACCAGCACTAGTATTCGTACTGAGATGAAACAACACACACGTTGACTCAGTTTGTGGGTGACATCTGAAGATAACTGGTCACACTGGAAATCCTTTACGGTACCAAAGTAAAGGAGCTAAATACAACGACATGCTAAAATTTTGAGATTTGAATTGGATACATTTTAATTTCTACTTTTAAAATATTCTCCAACCACTTCAGTTATTAGCTGTTTTGTGTTTGACCATCAAACAGAATACCAACAAAATATCTTAAAGCTTGTGGTTCGATCCTGACAAATTTAAAGATTAAAATAAAAAAAAGAATTAATACGTTTTCAAGAAAAGTGCTCAGTTTCAAAAGGTCAGTGCAGGCACTCGCCAGCTTGGAAATCTGACAACTGTTCCATTATGTGAATTAAGGTGTGATTGATTCTATTTAGAGGAAGATTACTGAAAAAAAGTTGCACACTGTGGAAGAATCCAAAAATAAGGCCGTTATAGCTTGATTTGAACATTGTTGACTTCATTAAAATATTTTCTCTGTGACATAAGCAATAAGTATTGAAAACATTAATGTATTTCACATTAAATATGTTTCTACTATTTCTGTTGGCGTGAAATTCATACCAGATGCCAGTAACAATCTGAACAAATGACACACGAAGACGCCACAGAATCTGTGCCTGGAGGTTGGTTTGTTTTGACTCACCTGCAACACAGACGGGGCGGTGAAGGCACGTTCGGCAAAGGCAAGACAAGGCAAGGCAAGGCAAGGTAAATTTATTTGTATAGCACAATTCAGTACAGAGAAAAAGCAAAGTGCTTTACATGATTAAAATAAAGGAGAATAAAACAGAATAAAAGCAAGTAGGAATAAAATGTAGAAACAAAAATAGAACATTAAAAACAGTTGGACTAAACAAGTTGAACTAGTGATGTTTCAGTAAGACAGTTTAACTAGAGCAGTCGAAGGCAGTCCTAAACAAATGTGTTTTTAATCTTGATTTAAAAGAACTCAGGCTTTCAGCACTTTTACAGTTTTCTGGAAGTTTTGTTCCAGATAAGCGGAGCATAGGAACTAAACGCTGCTTCTCCGTGTTTGGTTCTGGTTCTAGGTATGCAGAGCAGGCTGGAGTCAGAAGACCTTAGTGGTCTGGAGGGTTGATACACTCATAACAAGTCTGTGATGTATTTAGGTGCTAAGCCATTTAGGGATTTATAGACTAACAGAAGTATTTTAAAGTCTATTCTCTGAGATACAGGGAGCCAGTGGAAGGACTTTAGAACTGGGGTGATGTTCTCTACTTTCTTAGTCTTAGTGAGGACACGGCTCACTAAGCTCTTCTACTACGCCGGGACAGTGGCAGGACCAGGTAAATACCTCTGGTTGCGCTAAACCTTTTTACTCCATCATGTTACACTGAAATTGGGGAAATTTCTGGGGACAGTTTTTGCTTGGGACAGGTTCATACAAAACGGGATGTCTGGTCACCCTACTATAATCTGTAGTGGAAACAACATAACGTGACCACAAAGAAGAACTAGCCTGGTGAAGCCCGTCAAAGGTTTTGACAAAAGTTTGCTGCATAAGCTTAGGACACACCTGTGAAACAAATGTAAGGATATAATCTGGTCAAACGTGGCCAAACCTGAACTCTCTGGATGTCCGTGTACACATTGTGAATGGAGGAGTAACATTTCTGCCCCAAAAACAAAATGCCAACGTTGAAGTTTGCAAGTGGGAACATCATGGTGTGGGCCTCCTTACAGCTTATTTTGCTGGTAAAGTCATAGAATTGAAAGAAAGGGTACAAAATGTAACGTGAGTCATGATAAGAATCTGAAGATGAAACCATTGTGGATTCCCATGCAAGACAACAGTCCCAAACACACAGCTAAGGAAATCCCTTAATTGGCTTCAGATAAAGAGAGTCAAACTGCTAGAATGGTTAAGTCAATCACTAGACTTCTATTCATATAGAAATCTATGGAAAGATCTGAGTTCATAGAAAGGAGCGCAGAACCTGTGAGATTCAAAGACAATTTGTGTTAAAGAATGGGTCCAAACTATCCATCCATCTATTATCTATGCACGCTTATCCCTCATGGGGTGGCGAGGGGTTGCTGGTGCCTATCTCCAGCTGTCAATGGGCGAGAGGCAGGGTACACCCTGGACCGGTCGACAGTCTATCGCAGGGCAACGGGTCGAAACTACTCCTGAGTACTGCAAGTAAGTGGTTTCTCAAACAAGAAAGGCTTTTCCACAAAGTGTGTAATACACTTCTGTAAGTATTTTGCATACTTATTTCAATGTTTCATTCCAATATTTTACCATTAAGTTAATGTGGAGTAATCTGTTTAGCTTTTGTTTGTATATGTGGATTACTGACCCCATTAGAAACATTTAAACTCAGAAAAACACTGATCCGGTCTAAAGCAGAGCTGCACCCAGAAGTGTAAAAAAAAAAAGAAAAGAAATTTCCAATCTCCAACTTTCCTGTGATGCAAAATACTTTTAAGTGGTGCATAGTGTTACTGTTCCATCGCAACCTCATCCCTCTGCTCCCTAAAGCTCAGTTATGTTATACAATAAGTACCCACAGCCGTACATAGCAGGTGGCCAAATGTGTTTAAAAGTTAAATCTGCTGGAATGCATATGCCCGTGAGGTGGCTCAGCATGCAGTGGCATTAACACATGTTTGGAAAGTTACAGCAGACATAATTCGGGGCCGCATCTGCATTACGTGTCACTGAAAGGACTGCATTTTGGCCCGCAGCTCCCGTTGTCACTTTTTTTTTTTTTTTTGCTGTTTTCACTGTTTGTTGCACTACGCAGCTTCGTATAGGCTCATGTTGTGTGTATACAGGATGTTGGATTTTGTTGTTTTTTTTATCTTCGTTTTCGGTTTAAAAAGTGTGTGTGTGTGTGTGTGTGTGCTTTTTTTTTGTGTGCATGTAAGGTCCTCATGGTTTTACACACCGTGGTCTCCCTCCACTCTCTACTGGAGCTAAAAGCCCCGAAACAGAACGGTAATTGCCCAATTAGGGCCCTCGCTCTGTGGGCCGCAGAGCACTATGCGCCTCCACATGCTCACAGAGTCAGATAATTGAGCTGAAAGCAAATGAACGGATGGCAGACAAACAAGCTACTAGAAAATAATTACTTGGAGTGTTTCTTTTCAGTACCTGTACAGCGAATTTCATTATTGTCAATAGCCTCTAAAGCTGCTCGAAACGGTGGTATTTGTCATTTTCATAGAGACTTGATAATGACATTAATTTGTCTTAATGGGTTGGTTCTATTGTTAAAAATAGTAAAATGAGCAGAAATTGTCTTTCCTCAGCAGGTAGAGAGGACTTCACCACACTCCCGTCAGGCATGAGGAGATAATTTGGTGTGCTTGTCAAATTTCCAATAATTTGTTATATGGAACATGAGTAATGCTAATACCATTAATGTCCATTTTCCTCTAAATTCATTACTGCCCTTTTTCCCTTTTATGTTTTTAATGCCTATGCCATTTTTTTTCTGTGCTTCGAGGGGTTATACCAGGACTGGTAATAAACATGCACATTTAGCCCTTTGGCTCATACATACACAGGAAAACAGAAATAAACACATCATTTAAAAACTGTAAGACATGCCTGGCATCAATCCTCCTGATGCGTGTGCTAGACAAAATGTATTATTCAGATTGTTTCGGACGGGTTATGTTTGAAATAGTCACAATATTGGCTTTAAATTATCAACTGACAAATATGCAACAAAAATCTATTTTTTTTCATTTTTGCTTTTCAGTTCTGTGACAACCCAGAATGCATTTTGCACAATCACAGACAGGAACCTGAGCCTAATATTAAATGGTATATGCTCCATTGTGTAAATCTGAGTGGCAGCATACTGAAGATTATTCACCTCCCTGTGGAAAATGTACAATAAAATACTATTTTTATTCAAGTTTGTGTCTGGTATGTATAATGTTTTTATTTATATTTTAATAAAAATGCCACGTTGAATATTATTTACTCCCTCCTCAATAATCAGTGGAAAATCTCCATTGGCATTACAGAAATCAAGCCTTTCATAAAATTGCGGCTCATCTTTTAGCATGTTTTCAGTGGTAGTTTGGTAGTTTATCTTTTGTTGAGGAGCTCCAAATCTGTGAGGCTGGAAGGCCTCCGTGCCATCACCCTAATTTTTTAGCTCCATGCAGGTTTTCTTTCACTTTTAAGTCTGGACTCTGGCTGGACCACTCCAAAATGTTATTATTCCTTCAGTCACAAAAAGAAAAATGTTCCTGAAATCGGAAGTTTATTTTAAACCTACACCTACCAGGCAGTTTAACAATGTGGGTTAAACAGTACATTTGCTTTAAATTGACCAAAACAAATTGTTTTAACATTCAAATTGTACTTTTTTATTAAGTCAGAAATAAAACATGCTAAAGAAAATTCTAAACTCACAAAATTAGCAGATTTTATATAGGTAAATATTTTTTTTTTTAATTCCTAAATAAATTACAATGTTATAAATTGATAAAAAAAAAAAACTGGACTCAATTCGAGCAAATGTCTAATGTTGAGAAAATAAATAAGCACAACTATGTTTAAATTACAAAATTAATTTTTTGTCCAGTCTAAAAATGTAAAATCATGTTACAAACATGCCTCAAACTATCTAAAGATTCATAAGTCTGAGTTGGTTCCAGCTAAAATAATATTTATCTTTCAACCTGCAATGATTTTTGTAACTTTCTTTCTCTACTTAATAAATGATGATTTCAGTAGTAATTGTAAAAGGGGTTACTTAAAATGTTTAGCATACAAGTTTTACAAATTTTAAGTTTGGAAATATGAAGGGCAGAACAACGAGGTAGCAAAAAAGAAAAAAAATTAAAAAAGTTGTACAAAGTAAAATGTATGTTCTTGTAAATTAATTGATTTATAAAAATAGAGAAAAAGCAAAAGCACTAGGATTTGGCAAATTTTCTACAAATAAATTTTCTCCGGTATTTAAATAGAGCACTTAAAAATATAAAGGAGCAGGGACCCTGATTGGTAGAATAGAGGCAGATGTCAACATAAATGCAAACAACTAATCAATTTGCAGAAAAAAAACAAGATTGGTGTGGAAAATGAGGAGACTGACTCTTTAAAAAAAGGTTCTAAGAATACTCTTATGAACTTAAAATGTCCTAAAATAATATTTCGTTTGAATAGTTGTTTTATACAGTTTATTTTTTATATTTTTAACCTTAATTCTGGACCGATGTGCATTTCATTTTTGTTATGAACAAATCCAATTGATCGTCTGATTAACAGTCTCTTCCTCCACTCATCCATTTATCCTCCTGGACATGATTAAACATCTTTAGAAAATTAAAGCTTAACAATATCCTAAGAGTTAGGGATGATCAGAAACTACTTGTTGAACTACCATGCTGTTACTTTTCCATCAGATGTGTTCATGATGAAGCTCAGAGTGGTCAGTAACCATGGCATGGCAAAATGCAAAAGCTTTTTAACAGCCTGCAGATGGCGCTGGTAATTGATATAACTAGGTAGCTCTCTGAAGTTCAAAGTGACTGAGCAGAGGAAATCTTATCTGACCGCATATTGTTTGATTCATAGATATATTCTTTATTTATAAAAAATGATTCAGGTACGTTTTGGCTCTGCCTGGTATTACCAAAACAAACAAACTGCCGTCGACATACAGGTTTCCTGAGATGTCAGAAAAATGGTGGTTTTTGATGATTATGGCAAAAAAAAAAAAGTCTCAAAGTTGTGTCTTTTCTCCTTCCTTCCTTCCTTCCTTCCTTCCTTCCTTCCTTCCTTCCTTCCTTCCTTCCTTCCTTCCTTCCTTCCTTCCTTCCTTCCTTCCTTCCTTCCTTCCTTCCTTCCTTCCTTCCTTCCTTTGTTCCTTCCTTCCTTCGTTCCTTCCTTCCTTGTAGTTTATTCCCTCCAGGTTTTTTTTTCAAGGCTTCATATTTAAATCCTGCAAACTGTAGAAAATCCTGTCATAAATTGATATATACACACACCATATGTTTGTTCATGTTAAATTAATATAACAGACGGTGAACTCAGGAAAGTTGAGTGCAAATTAGCAGTAAACAGTTTTAAATGCTAAAATTTAGGTACTGTGCTTACAGTGTGGGTAACAGTTAAAGTTGAGGTGTTTGAAATTTATAGAAAAAAAACTACTTTGGCAAAAAAAAAAAAAAAAAAAAAAAAATATATATATATATATATATATATATATATATATATATATATCTATATATATATATATATATATATATATATATATATATATATATATATATATATATAGCTTTTAACGGTGTGACGATCTAACACATTGGTAGAACACAGATTTATGCCTCAGATGGACTACTCCAGATTTATGCAGATGTTTTGAAAGAAACAATCTGTAATTTGTAAAGAGGTGGTGATAACGTGGACATTAAGTACATCTGGAGCCTGGCTAAAACCAACCAGTGAGACTAAAGTTTTTTATCTCATGTTTTATTTAACATTGTTTTGGTCTTTCCTTTTTGTTATTTTACTCTACTTCTTACAGGTGTACTGGAGGCAGAGCCAGGATGTCTATGCTATGATTTTCATCTGTCTTCATTTTGATCTCATTAGGTCTTGCCCCTATTTATTTGTCTTCTCTTCATTGTTTTGTATGGTGTTAGCATATAAGGGCCTTTCCTTTAAGGCTCTTTACTGTTTGGTGTATTCCTTTGGTTCATTCTTTGGTGTTTTACTTGTGATTTGTTTACATTTAGATTGTTTCCTGTCAGATCTCTGACATTCTCCCTGGGGTTTCTTGTTCAGCTCCATCCATTGTTATTTGTCTTTTCTCCCCTTTTCTGCTTTGCTCTTTTGTTTTATCTCAGCTGCTCCAAGTTTTTGGTTGGCTTCACAAAAAACAAACAAAAACAAAAAAAAATAATTTCTGCACTTTTGGTTCTGCTTGAACTTGGGTCCTACGTAAAACCTAAAAACCCTATAAAAGTAAGACAGATATCAAAAATAGTTGTTCTTTCGCAAAGGAAACCAGACTCGGCATGTGCAAATGCTTGTAAGGAAGTTCTAATTCAAAAAAGCACACAAAAGCAATGCTGAATATTTGTTAGTGTGGACCATATCTGAGAAAAGATCTGTCTTCTAGCAGTATTTTGTTCTGTGCTTAAATGATAATAAGATCATCTAAATGCAACTGTAGAAACCATCAGATCCTCCGTATCCCTTTCAATCTTTTTACACCTCTAACTGACCAGTGGGTTGATATCAGGAAATAGTTTGATCCAGTTTATGTATCTGTCCTGAAGTTGATATAAAATCCCTTCTAAAAAAAAAAAAGCGAACAGCAATTTTTCAGCCTAGCTTTATTTCAGCTGCTCTTGAGCGCTGATATGTGGGACCCTATGCAGCTACTTAGTTTGCTCATGCCTTGGCCCCTGCCCTACTCCTCAGTTAATTTTAAACCTGCATATCCTGGTCTGTACAGCATGGACTGTCAATGGCCATAAACACAATAAGACAGCCTTTCAATCCCATAGCGAGATAAATAACAAGTCCGGTCAGGCAGTATGCTGTTTTGGACTCTAATAGGTTGATTTACATTCCTCTGTTCATTGCTTTAACTTCTGTTTTAAGCTTCCCTAATATTATGTCTATTTTACATCGCCCAATCTTCAATTATCTTCATATCCCGGATCAACATCTATTGAAATAATTTAATTATGAAACTATTACCTTTTTTTCTTTCAAAACCAAACCACCGCATATTGCACGTTGCACTGTCCACCCATAAAGCTGACAGTAAAAAAAAAAAAAAAAAAAAAAGTGTTAATGTGCATCTAAGTGGTACTTCAGCCTGTATTTAGCTGTATATGAGTCCTTTAATACTGTGTGGAATGTCATAAAGTGCTGTGAGTGCCAAAGGATCATCTGTTTGACTTGATGACTTCACTGATGATTCATTTGTGGGGCCTGAAATCCTATTGGAGATTCTTATGCAACACTCTGTTGAATAATACTTTTTAAATAGAGGCACTTTTGCTTCACTCGTGGCCACTGATGGGATATTGTGTCTGAGTGTGAGGTATCTTGGGACGTTACATACCAACAAAGGAAAGGTTTAGCAAATGGGGTACTATCAATATAAATGATAGTTTCGAAGTGTCAGTTGATATCCATACGTTGTGCTTTAATCGTGGTCTTCTAAATACTACTATTGAGCACCACACTGTACAGGAATTTCATTGTTTGCTTGACAATGTCTTTGTAAAACATGAGTGTTAATTTGAATTGTATTGAACTGACTTGTTTAGGAATCCCTGGTTGTATTCTTTTCCCCATTAACTGAATGCAGAATCAATCCCCTGAATTAACACCAGCCACATCACAGCTTTTCCACTTCCTCAATAACTTTTCACTCTGAACAGCTAACTGCTATATTTCTATTACGAACAAAGACCCGCTGTTTGTCGCTTTCACTATAGACAAAAATCATGTGCTGGCAGACGATTCCTTCGAAACAGAAACATCACCTGCAGGGCTTTGAAAGGGTAAACCATTAAACTGCTGCATTTATCCCCCTTCTAAATGACAGTACACTTTCTTAATTAATTCCTCTACTGGTAGATGGATAAAACAGCTTAAAAGTTTGCCTCTGGTGCAGCTCTTGGTTTTCTCTTGTCTCATACAGAAAGAGTGAGCTTTGACCATTTCCCTTTTTGTACAATCATCATTCATAGTTCTTATACGCTCTGCTCTTCTGCTCACCCAATAAGTTTTCTTTAGGATTCAGGTCTGGCGGCAGAGATTCTTGTTTGAAAAAGGTTGCTTTTCTGTCCGCAGAACCATTTCTCTGTTGGTTTGGCTTTATGTTTTGAGTAATCATCTTGTTGAGAGACAATGACGACCCATTACCAGTTTACTGTCAGAGGTCACTAGATTTTTGTACAAAATACCCTGATATTTCAAAGAGTTCATGACCACATGTGCTTTTACAGGTTTCTCAGGTTCTTTGAGAGAGAAATGAGCCCAGAGCATTTCAGATCCTTCACCAAACTCAATAGTTGAGGTGCTTTTATAGATATTCGTTGTTGATGAAAGGCTTGGTCTCAGTACCATTTAGCCCTACTACTGCACAGTTCAGTTCAATCTGGAGTAGCATTCAGTTAATTCACTCTGTTCTGGTTGTTTTCATTTATGTCTAAACACTTTTAATAGTTTCTAAACATTCATATGACCATTTTCTTGACTGGCGTGTGCCTTTGTCTTTATTATCTGAAGACTGCCTGAGACTAAAGGGCCTCTGTGTCAAAATAACTTCCAAGACACTCATCTCAAAAAAGTTAATTATGAATTACAAAAATGTTATAGTTACATTTATTCTATAGGAAATTGAAGGAGTGCCAATGATTGAATTAAAACAATGATTTCTTAATTTGAGATTTTTTTTCTCACTGAATAAATGTCCTCAATTTAAGGATTGTTTATTTTTATTGAAGGTCATGTCACAGCATGAAAAATATATTGGCAGCACATAATGTTTGACAACAACGAAGGTTGTTGTTCACAATAGATTTGTGGCAGTTAATCATTCAGAGTGTTTTTTGTGGGTTTTTAGGAAAGTGGAAAGATTGGAATGTGTGGCGAGTGAGATTAGATACCCCTTTTTTTTACAGTTTTTTCCAAATCTTTACCAGGAGTGTAAAGAAGTGAAGAAGATGATACATTAGTGAATGTAATGGTTAGCTTGTGTGTTTTGTTAATGGTTTACGTATAATTATTTTCATTAGTTACTTTCAGATGATAGTTCTGCAGTAAACACAAAACCATGAACCTCCATCAAGGATAATTTTGTCATTTCACTTCAAGCAAGTTGATTCGTCAAATTCCCGGTCTGTGTGCTTTCAGACCATGCAGCTGAAGTTGTACAACTAATGGGGGTGCAGCTAACCACTTCTAGCATTCATCTGAGAAATATGCCTGAGATTTGTTTGGAGGATGTTCCCAAATTTAGCTGAGCTCTGTTTTCCAGTTGCCATGCAGGCTTTCCAAAGGCGGTGGATTGGTGGGTTGATTTCAACCCCCTGTTCCATATTAGGACCTTCCAGTTGATCGGCAAGAGTAAAGAGCACCTGTAGCTCATGGAGAGAAAAATCATCTGGGATGAGCTATTGAACAAGAAATCACAAAGAACATCTGGTTTTGTACACTTTCAATTCAATCTTTTTTTTTATCATTTATAGCAACAATTCACAACACATGTCATCTCAAGGCACTTTACAAAGTCAAATTCAATCAAATCATCCAGACAGATTGGTCAAAACGTTTCCTATCTAAGGAAACCCAGTAGATCGCATCAAGTCTTGACAAGCAGCATTCACTCCTCCTGAAGGAGCGTAGAGCCACAGTGGACAGTCGTCTGCATTGTCGATGGCTTTGCAGCAATCCCTCATACTGAGCATGCATGAAGTGACAGTGGAGAGGAAAACTCCCCTTTAACAGGAAGGAAAAACCTCCAGAAGAACCAGAACCAGGCTCAGTGAGAACCGTCATATGCCTCGACCGACTGGGGCTTACAGAAGACAGAGCAGAGACAAACAAGCACAGAAGCACACATTGATCCAGGAATCCTTTCTACGTTAGATGGTAATGGCAGATGATCTGCCCCTCTGGATGGTGTCACAGCTAACAGAATGACAGACTTTCCACGTGCAAAATAAAGATGGGTATATAAATGTTTTTAATTTGCAAAGAGGAAGCTTTTTTGGGGGATAACTGATATAAATGTCTATCCTGGACCTAAATTTTATTTAAAGCCATGACCTCGAAAAAGGCCCTAATTTCCCAGACACTGCCATGGTAGGTTTGTAATTGGATCCAAACGTAGACTGGAAAACTCGTGGAGCAGTGGAACATCTTTGATGGGAAATTACCAAAAAACTCTCCAAAAAGAACTTGAAAAATAGGACAAGAAACGCGAGCAGAAAACAAGGCAGAGGAATAGAGAAGCTGGTGGAAGAACGGAGACAACAGAAGTCAAAGAAGAATCCACCTGTAAATTGGAGACTAAATACTGAGGGAGGGTTGAGGAATGGACAAGCAAACCAGAAGAGGTAATCAGAGGAGATCAGGCTCAGGTGTGGCTCAGGGAAGGCAAAGCAGCTGGTGGAGGGAGGCTAATTAACGGCTAACCAGAGAATCAAGAAACCCAGGAAAAAACATCTAGCAGAGACCTAAATAAGAATAATATCTAAATGAACAAGAACACAAGAATAGACTAACAAACTAATACACATAGGATATACTAAAAGGACAACCACATGGAAATGAAGAAAAGAGAAACAAAAAAAGAAAGACATTATAAGACCATGTTAGCTCACTAGAGGTCAAAAGCTGTTGAAAAAATATGTTTTTAAAAGATACTTAAAAACAGGCAGTGAAGATGCCTGTCTAACATTTAAAGATGCCGTGCTCTTTTCTACATTTCTGCCTAGTTTTTGGGACAACTAAAAGCAGCCGGTCGGGACCACAAAGGAATATAAGGCTGGAGTAGAGCTGAGAGGTAAATAGGAACAAGACTGTTTAAGCGTTTCTAAGCCAAGAAAAAAAAAATCTTAAACTTAACTGTGGCATACAGAGGTGCCAATGAAGAGAGGCCAGGATAAGTAAACTGTGTTCATGTCTCTTTGTGTCTAAATCTGAGAGAATCTGTGGAGGAGATTAGATTAAAGATTAGGGTGATGGCAATTATTTACTTGTGTTTTTCAATATTAACTGATGCTTTTCTTGAGCTTTTCTGCATAAATATTCACATTGAGCTATCTTTTAAAGAGGTCTTCCCAACATGTCACATCACCTGACCTAGCTGTTGTTATTAGGAGATTTACTTTATTTTCCCATTATTTTTTTCTATCCAACACAGAACAGTAAAAAAACAATAAACAAAACTACTTGCAAGAAAAGACATGTAGTTCTTTTCCACTACTTTTGTTTCATTTTGTGTTTTCAAGTCTTGTCACTTTTTTGCAGCTTGTAGGTGTTGAGTTTTCATCTTATATTTTTATCATAATTATTATATATTATCATCAATAGCTATTGTCAAAATCATCATTACTGTTTTTAGGTTGCATCTTACTTCGAATCCACCAACTTTTAATATAAAACAGAAAATAAATTACCAAAGCGGCTCGCTAAACAACATTAAGTAAGTATTTAAATTAAATTTAAAGGGCATGCCAAGAGTCTCATTTGAATAATTCATTGATGGTGTATCCCCACCTGCTTCTGCCTCCGAGCCAGTGTCTGAATTTGTGTGACGGAGGGGCTGAATAGTGATGTGTGACACACTCCCGATGAAAAATAACAGCGGCCTTTAGATCCTCTCAACAGCTGATGAAGAATCACTGACTTTTATTGGCGCTGAATAAAAGGATGGGATGAAAGAGTCAAAGGCTGAGGGAGAGAAAGAGGGATTCAGAGGGAGGGACGAAGGAGTGCAAAACAAGGCCCCATCCATCACACGAGTTGAGAAGACACATTCCAGTGCCTTTAGCAAGAGGATACATTCACTCAAAGTCACAAAAGAGGGTGAATCTGGGAGAAGCTGGGAGGGGCATCCATCAATGCACAACCTCTCCCTTGAGCTGTCTGTGAGCACAAACTCAATGTGTTTTAAAGTCCAATTCACTTCTCTCTATAGGCATGACAAATGTACATTTTGCTACCGATGAATATGTTCATACTCAAAACAATTGAGGAAGAAAAAAAACGAAATCAAGGCATAGTAATGGTCCAAAACGCTTCCCCCACTCTCATCCCTCCCTCTTTCTGTCCATCTCACTTCTCTCTGTCGCCCTCAATAATCGGCGCTGAGGAAAGTTGAGGCTGGGGTCTGCGGCACATCTCTGCCTGGCAGAGTTAGTGGGGATTTTAGGGTGGAGGGAGCAGGTGATGGCTTTCTGGAGTGCACTCATTTACACTCCTCCCTTTCTCTGTCTGAGCACCGTGAAGAGGTGGGAGAGATGAGGGGCCACCTCCTCTCGCTCCTGTGAGCTGCACCTGCCAGGGGGTAGGATCAATTGTGAACTCTGACCTTGTACCTTCCACAATGCCCAATTATAACACGTAGCATGTAATATATACACAGTACACTGAGAGTGAGTGAAATATGTATTCTTTGTAGAGCACCCAAGCCACATAGTTGTCCTTTTTTTTTTTTAAACCAAATGAGAATTAGAGATATTGAAGCTACCAGAAACATGCAGGTTTGCTTTGGTCCATAAAAAAAAAAAATTAAACTTTATTGTGGCCCAAAAAGAAGTTTCACAAATTGATTAGGTCTTTTTTATTCCATTTTAAAACAAGCATGTCACAGATCTGATAGCATAACGTCTGGTGAAATAAACCCAATTTGAGACTCAGAAAAGCAATATATAAAAAAAACAATATATAATTCAGTGAAAAGTGACATTTGACCAAGCCTTGCATGAACATTTACAAAAGGAAGTAAACTCAGAGAGCAGACTGTGTCATGTGCACAGACAAGATTGTATCTATTTACCATATCCTAAATAAAATGTTCACCACATAAGGGGATGGTTCAATTCAAAAATAATTTGTGAAATGGAAATTAAATGACAGAATAGACCAATATATAATAATAGACCAATAATAGTAGAATAATGCAATGCGCTTTTCAAAAGTATTGAAACCTCTTTAACTTAATGTCCATTACATCCACAAAATTCAATGTAGTTTATCCTGATGTGTGATGGATCAACATAAATGCATACTTTTGAAGAGGAAGGGAAATAATTTATGGTTTTTAAATGTTTTACAAATCTGAATACTGTATTTGTATTCAGATACACTATATTGCCAAACGTATTTGCTCACACATCCAAATTATTGGCATAAATTATATGGTGGAGGGGGGATTATAATGTGGGGTTGTTTTTTGGTAGCTGGGCTTGGCCTCTTAGTTCCAGTGAAAGGATCCCAAGACATTTTGATCAAATCCATTCTCCCATGTTTGGGGGAACAATTTGGAGCTGGCCCTTTTGGCACTTTGGTAGGTGGACACTAGGCGTTGCTGTGCCCAATCAGCTCGTAAAGTTCTCCTAAACGTCTAAGATTGGTAATGTGTAGAACTGACCCGAGAGTGCTGCACCTTATCAATATGGCTTGCCAGGTGACTTTCTTGTGATACCACTAAATAGAACCTAACACAACCAATTGCCTTTAGAAGACACAGAATTAGTAGCTGTCATGGGTCGTACAGCTAAACTGGAAGGCAAGGAGAACATTAATCAGAGAAGCAGCCAAGAGGCCCATGGGGGCTGTAGAGGAGCTCCCAAGATCCAGAGCTCAGGTGGGGGAATCTATAGACAACTATTAGGGCACTCTGCTAATGCAGCTTTTATAAAAAAAAAAAGTCATTGTTGAAGGAAAGCCATGATAAGTTTCCCCTAAAGTTCACCACTATCCATATAGGTGACACAGCAAAACTTTGGAAGAAAGTGCTCTGGTAAGATGACACCAAAACTGAAATATTTGGCAAAAAGCTGTGAGCGGCAGAAAAATAACACTACATCACCTCCCACACACCATCACCACAGGGAAATATGGTGGTGGCAGCATCGTGCTGTGGGGATGCTTTTCTTCAGCCGGCACAAGGGAAGCTGGTCTGAGATGATGGGAGGATCGATGCATACAAGACAACACTGGGAAAAAAAGACAGAAATTGGCAATGGCAGGGGTTCATCCTCCTGATTGTTTGTAGTTTGCTGTTTACCAAAAATTATGTGTGGGACATATCAAACATTTAAAAGAATGTCCTCTAGTGAGATAAAACAAAAACTGGAGCTTTTGGTCTACATGCAAAACCCTATGTGTAGTTGAAGATTAAAGGTATAGTGGACGATCTTCTTTCAGCTTCGCGTTACGGGCGGTTCATCTTATGTAATGGTTGTCCCACGTGCCAATCCTCCTAATGCCAAAGTGTGTGCTCGTTTCTTAGTTTCCTCTTGCTGTGCATGCACACTGCTAGTGTATATGTATCCAGTGAGCTTCGGTTTCAGTCATTCATTCTAATAGACTCACAAATCCAGCAGCAGGAAAAATGACTGTGGGCAAATTTATGTTCAATTGAAGTTTATTGTTGGATTTTAATCCCTAATGTTGTGTACTGTGCCCCCCTCCAAAAAAATTAAATAAAAATCACCTAAATACACTAATTCTATTTTGAAACAATGTGGTGGCATCAATTGGTTGTGGGGATGCGTTTTTAGCACAGTCAGAGAAGTTGGTCAGAGTTGGTAGAAAGATGGACAGAGCTAAATACAGACAATCCTGGAAGACAACCCGTCAGACTGCAACCAACCTGACAACGGGGTGGAGGTTCAACTTCCAGGAAGAAGACAACGACGTTAAACATATAGTCAAAGCTATGACAGAATGCTTTGCATCAGTATCTTAGAGGTTGAAGTTTACGCTTAAACCAATCCAGGAATCTCTGGCAAGGTATAAAGATTGTTGTTCTCCTGATGTGCCAAATTGATGGAGGCACACTCTTACTTTCTAATTAATGCTTAACCTTCACTTCACAGCTGCTATAACATGTTTTGTATTTAAACTTCATTAGTTTCTCAGATTCTTGGTCACTACCAGAACCATCAGAAAGCAAGATGGCGACAATTGACGCAGCGACTGTAAGAGGCAGTAGACCGTAGCTGTACAGTGACAGCTCGGTGTGGTCAAACACCAGCTCCATCTACAAGCTTGGGGTCACTTACTCTTCTTTCCGCACCTCCGCTGGACGTTGCTGACTCGCTCAGCTCCAGTGCTTCTCCTTGTCTCACAATATCGTACTTCCAGTCACATGGTGTTGTTACAGTAAATTTACACAAAAGCACTTAATTTACAAAAAAACAGAGCCACAACAAAGTGTAAAGCACAGAAATAAAATGGAGCTTATGCGAAAATTCAGACTGAAGAAACTCTTTTGCCTACCTCCATCAATCAGAGACTCATCCGCCTCCGACGCAAGCCAATCAGCTTTGAACTGCTCCTCCTCGAAGCCAATCAGCATCCTGGGTTCATCTTAAAAGAACTCCACATCCTCGTCTCGGCCTTCTCCTCAGCGAGCAAGCGGTGGCGTGCCACATCTGGTTTGGACTCTGATGACTGGATTCAACCCACCTCCATCCCCTTCTCCACCATCGTAGCAAGCTCTGCCTGGCTTTCCTATGGTGCTGCTTCAACCGCGTCCCTATCAGAGTGTAATTCCTCCTGCACTCTTATGGAATTCTCAGTCACTCCTTAAATCGGTCCAGCAGAAGACCGCCATGTTGAGCCTGGTTCTGCCAGAGGTTTCTTCCAAAGGGGAGTTTTTCCTCTCCACAGTCGCTTCATGCTTGCTCATCATGGACAGTTCATGCTTACCTGTGTTTATCCAAGTTGGACATCTAGCTCAAGCAGATCATCATATGGACTGAACAAAACTTCTTCTATCTCCACTCCACCACCAGTTTCAGGCCTGGGAAACATTCCTATTCTCATACACCTGCTTATGCATATTGAAGTATAATTCAGCGTGAATTTTTCCTGCCGAGGTCTGAGCGCCAAACTCTTAAAATATTGTATCAATAAAATTATTCTAATTGCCTTTTCTTTCTGTGTGAGTTTTTCAGATTGAAATATATTAAGCCAACAGGGTGTGATAATTTAGTCGGAAAACCCACCATGGACTTTTCTCCCTGCTGGCATCTGGCTGAAGGTTCTGCTGCATCCGTTGTAGAACAACCAGACTCCAAAATAATCCTTCTTCCCCGCCACCAGACTGAAAAATGCCCAGTGCAATACTATCTGTGCAATTCAGACACTGTTGCTAATATGACACTGTTATTTATATATATATATATATATATATATATATATATATATATATATATATATATATATATATATATATATATATATATATATATATGTATATATATATATATATATTTTTTTTTTTTTATTTATTTATTTATTTATTATTTTTTTTTTGCTCCTTATACATTTTAGCCAAATACAGTTATTTGTATACCGTATGTATTTAGCTCTTTCACTGAACTACTTTTTTATGTACGGATATTTTTTCTAGTTATAGTACAATATTTATTAACAGGTTACTGCCTCTCAATTTCAATTTTGTATAGTCTGGTAGCCAAGCAACGACTATTCGTTGGCAGACTGTATGTATGTTTAATTCCAGAATCTCTTTCCACATGAAACGGGTATTCTTCCACTTCTTCCACTCTACTTAAAAAAAAAAATGTATTCTTGCATAACAATTTTCTATTTTTATCTGAGCCTTTTATCAGGAGTCAATAGCACAACCCAGTCGTTTGTCATTAATATTTTTGTGCGTTGATGTCTATGTCTCCTTTCCCTAAAGTTTAAGTAAGTAAATTTTCTGACTGGGTGAAGTCATCACACAAACAACTCTATTCTTGGATGTGACAGGGCTGAAGAAACCGTTCTCTTTAGTGATGCCATTTTATATTAGGGACTTCTGTGCCATAATTGCATCTGTATTTCCTGATACTTGACCCAGTGTTTACAGGGATCCACGACTAGTTGTAACAATAGACTTTATTTGAGAAATATCTATTTTAGATGTCAAAACAATCCAGTAAAAATACTGTAAGCCCTTTCATTTTTATACAATTAAATAGAATATTGGCACACTGACATCACCATGTTTACGCTGCAATGCATTTTGGGTAAGTGTCGTGTGCTAGGTCTTTTAGCGCTAGCTCCGTCAAGCCAGAATAGCAATGAGTAATGTTTAACCTTTTCAGCTTGAACTGGAGCGTGTTGAAATCGATGACAATGTGGTAATAATAATGTTTTTTGTTGCCATCAGCCATCAGCGACACAGTGTGACATTGTCTAAATTTACACACGTCAAATACAATACGATGAAAAAACAACTCGGGTAATGTTAACCTTCCTGTGTTAACTCTGTAGATTCCAGCCCAGGACCTAACCGCACCATCTGCTCAGCATGTGTTGCGCAGGTGAAAAAATGGCGACCTTCATAGATGAAAAATATAACAAAGGATATACAATTGAAGTAATTATGAGTTTTTACATATCACAAACAGCAATTTTTTTAGTTAATAGGAAAACTACAACATATTTATATCTTCAACTAATCCTGGATCCCTTTAATGTAATGTAATTTGTTTGAATCGACGACTTCATGGTTGATAATTCTCGTAACCAAACCAAAAAGTATTTCTCCGACTGATGAATTCTTCTTCTTTTTTTCTTTTGGCATTCAGTCTGTTATAGAATATTTGTAATATGTACAAAACAAAAGTAGAGATATTTTAAAAGTCACAACATTTATTGTGAACTTTTTATTAAAATATAATGATGCATATTTGGGCTCGGGGCTGGGAAGGCAACAGGCAGCTTTTTTAAATCTACAGCCGGCACACAGTTCTGATGCTGACTCCAAAGAGATGTCCAGATACTGCCGCAGACTGAGTTAGCTAGCTTCCACAGTGCAATGGCCGCTCTCTTCCTTAATGGCACACGTTCACTGAAAGTCGTATCTTGTCGCTCCAGAGCTGGATGCAGTTCTTGCATGGAAAGCTAGTTCAGACATCCTGAAGTTCTGCAGCCACTGCAATAAAATACCATTCCACCACTCGGAGGCTCGGTTAAATACCCATAACAAATACAGGACTGCCATCTGAAAACAACGCAGCATGTATTTTACAACAACTAAACTTTTCAACCATTAAATCGTTGTACACTGGGTTTATTGTGTATATGACCACTATAGCAAGCTTGCATTGGTACGATAGGCTTACCACGTTGTCTAGTTTTACCCCTTCGGTTTGATACCGCCCTCTGGCTTCTCACTCTGCCCCCTACTTGCTGGAGTGTTTGATTGAGTCTTTTCTGCTTCTCTTCTTTTACTTTGAGTTTGATATAAAGCCATAAAGTGAGCGGCAGGTTTAGCATTCTTTTTCCATCTCTTACAAAGGTGCGTTATGTTTGTGCCGTAGACAAATTATGTCACGTTTATTTTTGGGCGACCTCTCTATGATGACGTGTTGTTTTCCGTGGAAAATGACACAAACCTTGTGGAGTCGAGTAAAGCGACAATAGCGATAAGTGATAATAAATAATTTAGACCAGGACCTTCTGTATGACTGCAGGGTTGCTAACTCGCTCCATCATTCCCTGCACATTACAGACTTGAGGCGCCGTTCTTGTTGTAATTTCGACTGGAAACTCAAACAATCCCACTTCCAGGTCCATACAGAATGCACCATAATCTTTATTTATTTAAAGTGAAATCGTTTGCATAACTGTCTATTTCTGGTAAAATACTTACAACTAATAACCTTATCACTTAAAAAAAAAACACTTTAAAAGATTTGAAAGGAACCCGTTTCTGCAACTCAACCACCTTCCTTGATGTTGCTTGAGTATTTTGTCAGAAGCAAAGTACTTGGGCCCCATTTTTTTCTTCTTTTTTTTTTTGTTATTTCATACTGCTGGCAGCTCATTTTTGTCAGTGAACTGGGTACAAATGGTTATTATTCAGTGTGATGAGAGCCATTTGGGGTTTTGTCAGGACCCAGAGTGGTGTGAAAGTTGGTGTCAGTGGACCCCTGGCCTGGACTGACTCAAAGCCAGTGTGTTCGTTCCTATGGTAATGGAGAAAAAGTAAGTAACTCCCAGCAGCGTCCCGCCGCGTGTCGCCTCCTCAATAGAGCGCATCTGCAGAAAATGTGGGACCCCTTGAGATGGGCAGTGACCCGTCATCGCAGCGGCTCTCACATATATGGTCGAGTGTAGACGCTGAATTAGCCTAAAACTCCCTTTCACACCGCTTACGTCATAACTCTTGAGGGAAAGTTGAGACTGGGCCATATATTCCCCGTTTTGCTAAAAGTGGAGTGTGGGACAAGAGTTAAAAAAAGCCGCTGCAGAGGTCATTAGGATGAAGGGGAGGGGAGAAGTAAAATATAACAACTGAAAGGAGGGGGTTTCAAAAATCTCGCTTTAGATCACAAAGAGACCAATAGAAAGGAAAAGCAGATATATGGTTAAAGAAAGCACACAGTTTGCCTTTCCTTTGGCAAATGACTAATTTTTTCCTCATTACTATGAATTGAATAGAAAAAAAGCGTGTGCTGCTACAGATACAGTTTGAAATGACTTCCCCCTTATATTTATTTCAAAAACGTTGTTTTTCTTCACAAACACACTGAGCACATCGAATGACGGCTCATGCCTGCAAAGCTTTCATTTTAAATGTAGCAAAAGTCGGTGTTTAAAATGCAAGAGAGATGAAAAACAATTCTAAAACAATTGTGACTTCTGAAAAGAGCCTAATGTGAGATGAATGGAAAGGAAATGGGCCAAACTGCAGGGGGCCATTAACAAGAAAGCCATAAACTTAAAGAGAACCTAGCTTCCTTTAAGGGTGCTTTTTCTGCAGCTCGTTCTCATCCTGCTCTGTGAGCGGGACGTTTACTGAAATGGGGGGTAATCATGAGCCGCTGAGCTGAAAATGGGTAAGTAATGGCTACATGAGTACATTTTCAGGAGCGTTTATACCCCCCCCCCCTCTTCCCCCTCCCGCTCTAACTGTCTGACCTCCCTCCTCCTTAACTCTTACCCCCCTCTGTGTTTTCCCATGGGCCTCCAATTGATTCAATTATGTGAACAAACAAATACCATATGCTTCTACTCAACCATTCAAACCCCGCCACAATGACTAGACACACCGATGCACTTATTTTACACGCAGATAAAGGAATTACGCCATTTTTCTTCTGTACTGATCATTTTGTCTGAATTAATTTGGAAGTGGCTACTGGAAACATCAGCGGATCCAACATGAAAACCCGGCGAAGCAGTGAATGAGGGGAGGATCATAGGAGGGAATGTGGTGAAAAGGAGGGTGGAGCGGCGACTGACTATTAGAAGTCATTCTGTAGCTGTAGTTCGGCGCTGTGTCCTCCACAATAACAGCTCCTACGCGTTTGGCCTTCAGCATAACGCTGGAGGAAGAGAAATGAGGCAAACACAACATCGCTAAAGGCGCTCCGCATTATTCAACTTTTTGTCGTTGTGCAAGAGTGTTGGTGAATGGGTAGCGGGAAACAAAGAGGGGTTTGGGGATGGGGTGGGGTGGGGGGGTCGTTTTGGATGAAGGCACTATTGCTGCCATCCCCAGCACTTTGAACAACTTGTCAGCATAGACACTGAAGAAACTGCATTCTGTCACATTTGTGTACAAACCCCATGAAAGGGCTTGCTGACCTGCCCATATCCTTTTATTGAGGTTCAAATGGCAAAAGGCACCCATTGTGTCTGGGAGAGTTCATTAAATTCATTGGTTTGACCTGTTATTTCTAGGCCAAAAGTCTACTGATTTGGAAAAATGTGAGTCAGCCATACCGCAATAGCAGACTGACCTCCGCAGGGTAACAAACCCTTTTGAAGAGCGTTTCAAGGCTTTTATATGAATGGGGTCAGAGGGGAAGTTTGAACCATATCCACAGCAGAACCAATGGATTTACATCAAAAGGACATTTAAAATCATCTAAAGATATTTAGACCCCTAATTAATTTTCGTGTGTTATTTTTGGTCAATTTATTTTCTTGTGCCTGAGGATTTTGCTAGAAGTGTTAAGACCTTCTCTTGGAACAACATCGTGCGAGAAGTAAGCAGATACCAAAAAGCTTTTTGTCTCAAAAGGTTGACAGAAAACTGAATACATACATTCAACTGCTTTAGTTCTCACAGCATCATCGCATTTAGATGTAAATAGGCTCATTAGAGAGGCCACACTGTCACGTTTGCATCTTATCCTCATTTGTTCTTGTCAAAAAGGCCAGGAATCCTGGTAGCTCACTTTTTTTTTGACAGATATCCTGCAAACAGGGGATGTTATGTTCTGAGCTACATGTACGTGATTGTGCAAAAGGAAGCACAAAAAAATCTCGGACGCTCCAAAACTAACCGACTTTATCGTCATCTGTAGTAACTATATTAACATTTACAGAGACGTCAAGAAATACTGTGTTTTTCATGCTTTAGTGCAGGGATCACCAACCTTTTTGAAACTGAGAGCTACTTCATTGGTACTGTCATACGAAGGGCTACCAGTACTGACCTTTGAACTACAAGGGTCCAAGCTCACCTTAACTTTACGAAATATAAATATATTTGTAATGCTTTTGTCACTTTAAAATCAATGTAAATACAAGTATGATTAAAAAGGAAGAGCAACTGAATAAAATAGCATTTTCTTTGTTATTTCTTTGAACAGGCTTGTGTGCTCCACAAGTGGTCCTTGGGGGCTACTTGGTGCCTGCGGGCCCCATGGTGGTGATCCCTGCTTTAGTGTAATGACTTAGACTTAGACAATTTTTTTTTGTAATTCTGTATGCACAGAGTGCGCACAGAACAAAATTTCATTTGCATACAGCTTGGAAAATCACGATAAATTGCAGTAAATTACAGTAAATTTCAGTGTCCATAGTCCCTTTTGTGGCTTCAGCAGTTTCGGCAGTTCAACAGTCTGATGGCAACAGGGAAAAAGCTTTTGCCTAACCTGGTGGACCTCGGGACACACAGCGCTGTGATAAGATGTCCTTGATGGAGGGGAGAGGAGCCGGGATGATCCCTTCTGCTGTCCTCACCACTCTCCTCACGTTCTTCCAGTCGTAGGCACTGCAGCCTCCACACCACACAGAGAGACAGCTGGACAGAATGCTCTCTATGGTGCTTCTGTAGAAGGTCTTAAGGATGGGCGGGTGCAGGTGGCCTCTTCTCATCCTCCTCAAGAAGTACAGTCGTTTCTGTGCCCTCTTCACCAGTGACGTGGTGTTCACAGACCAGATGAGGTTGTCCGTGATGTGCACCCCCAGGAACTTGGTGCTGCTGACCACCTCCACAGCTGAGCTGTTGATGAGCAGTGGAGTGTGGTGGTTGTTAAGAATGCTAAGAAACCTAGCGAAACCTATTTTGAACTTACTGATACAAGGAAAGATAAACAGATAAACACCTCACTATAATGGCAAAGAATATTCAGGTGACACTAGACTAAACTAATAATCTTTTTTGATTAAACAGAATGTGCTCAAAAGATTTTCCAAATTGCAATGAAGATGCTGTGACTTATAGCATGGAAGTGGTGAATAAAGGTCCACCTGTGTGCAGTCTACGTGTTGTATGATCTGTCAGTATAAACCCACCTTTTCTGAAAGGCCCCAGAAGCTGCAGCACCACTAAGCAGGAGTGCTTAGTGCCAAGAATAGCGAGCTCCTTGAAGACCAAGGAGGTCTTCAGGAGGTCCCATGAGGCCTCAGCAGCAGCTTAGAGTGGTCTTAAAAGACTGACTTTATAACCTACAGCCTCACTTAGCCGACCTACCATGAGTCAGGGGTATCACGGACATATTTGTGTTAAGCAATATCTACAAATGAGACACTGGAAAATATGCAAAGGAGCATCACAGTAGATTTACGTTTATATCTGCAATAATAAACACTAAATGGCACTTCCTCCCTTCCTAATCAGTAAGTGGGCTCTTCTGGAACCTTTAAAAGTTGCTCATTGCGTTGGGGAATCTTTCAGCATGAACTCGCTGTAGTGGAAGAGAGAGGCTCAATCCGAATACCCTTATAGAGCAAGGACTCTTGAGCCAAAGCTGAAGTGTGTCAGCGGTCACCATGATAAGTGCTGTCTGAACAGAGCAGTCAGTAAAAGGAAGGAGGTAGGAAAAGGAGCCTGCATACTCCGTCCCACAGCTAGTTCTGCCTAGAAACCCAGCCACGTCCCTTACAGGCACTAAACATCCTTTAGGTATCCCACAATTCTTTGTGTGACATGACGCATGGGCAAAGACCCCTCGATCATTTTCGGAAGGCTGTAAGCCCAGATTTGACTCGCATCATCATCATGCAAAGATTTTCGAAGTTATAGGCTGTCCGGATTTGGCACAGCAGTCCGAAGCTCCTTTGTTGACCGCATGAAAGGTCAAGGAACAGGCGCTAGAAGCTATTATTAAGAGTATTCAGTTGGAGCCATAGGCTGTCAAATCAAGAACAGAATTAAAAATTCTCCTTCTCACGTATAAAGCCCTTAATAATCAAGCTCCATCATATATCAGAGATCTGATTACCCCGTATGTTCCTAACAGAGCACTTCGCTCTCAGACTGCAGGTCTGCTGGTGGTTCCTAGAGTCTCTAAAAGTAGAATGGGAGGCAGATCCTTTAGCTATCAGGCTCCTCTCATCTGAAACCAATTCACAGTTTTGGCCTCTGAGGCAGACACCCTGTCTACTTTAAAGACTAGGCTTTCTTTTTTGACAAAGCTTATAGTTAGAGTGGCTCATGTTACCCTGAGCTACCTCTATAGTTATGCTGCTATAGGCTTAAGCTGCTGGAGGACATCAGGATCTATTTCTCTCACTCTTCTGAGTTCTCCTACTGTTCTCCAATTTGCATTGTTTGGTGTTATTTCATCTTTTACCTTTTTGTTTTCTGTCATTTATTTTTCTTCATAGTAGGTACAACTGGTCTGGCGTTCTGTTAGCTGTGACATCATCCAGGGAAGACAGATCACCCCGCTATTACCATCTAATGTAGAACAGATTACTGGATCAATGTTTGCTTCTGTGCTTTAATGTGTCTCTGCTCTGTCTTCTCTAACCCCCAGTGGGTCGAGGCAGATGACCGTTCCCACTGAGCCTGGTTCTGCTGGAGGTTTTCCTTCCTGTTAAAGGGGAGTTTTCCTCTCCACTGTCACTTCATGCATGCTCAGTATAAGGGATTGCTGCAAAGCCATCAACAATGCAGGCAACTCTCCCTGTGGCTCTATGCTCTTTCAGGAGGAGTGAATGCTGCTTGTCAAGACTTGATGCAATCTACTGGGTTTCCTTAGAGAGGAAACCTTTTGACCAATCTGTCTGTATGATTTGATTGAATTTGAGTTTTTAAAGTGCATTGAGATGACATGTGTCGTGAATTGGCACTAAATAAATAAAATTGAATGGAAAAAGGGTGCATCCAAAATGTTCTAATTAAAGCTCCTAGCTCCTGTTCCAAGGTCCTGTTCTTTGAGCTCTCGTGGGGTCAACAGTAAAAACTCTATCATGTGGAGGAAAGGAGCTTCGCACTGCTGTGCCGATTTCGTACAGCCTTTAACTCATACGTCATATGCGACCGAAACGCACATGGATGATGCAAGTGAAATCTGGTCCTACGGCCTTCTGAAAAAACAAACTACAAAACACGCAAGTTAGACAAATGTAGTGAATAGCTGGAGCTCTCCATTACAAAAACCAAAACACAGGAAGGCACGTAAACCTATACAGAGTTTCTAGTTCTGACAATAACTGGTTGAATTGCTTGTTACTGTCTTTTTAAACAGAGTTGACATACTGACGATGATTTTGTTTTATTTATTTTGTTTTCATTTTATGAATAGGTTTTCTTTTTAGCATAAAATGGTGTATGCACATTATATTCAAAATAATCAATATGTACAACATAACCAAAGTTTAATTTTCCTTATACATAATATGATGTTCCTTATAGATCCTTAGCACCTTTAAGGGACCTTGTGTGGTTCCTACGCTAAAAGGGCTGTGAGAGGAAGCATACAGACTCCTTTTCCTACCTCCTTCCTTACTGACTGCACTATTCGGACAGCACTTATCATGGCGACTGCTGGTGCACTTCCGCTTTGGCTAAAGAGTCCTCACCAATTAGACCTTTGTCGGATGCAGTCATAGAGTTTAGTCATCTGCAAAACAAATACCACACAACACTTTAAAAACATCAGTCAACTTGTCAAATTTACAACTAATTTCAATGATTATTAGTTAAAGCATTACTTGTTTCATTTAATTGGTTGTTTGGTTCAAAGGAGAGGCCTTCATCAGTGCCGGCTGAGAAGAAGCTGCCAACGCAAAACCACAAAAACAGTAACAGAATACTTTAATATGTTTCTCATTGTGTAATTTCCTTGAATGCAATATTTAAAACAAGTCAACGTTTTAATATGTTATGAAGTAATAAAGACCTCCGTTACAATGATCCTCAATCCTCAGCGCAGCTTCTTTTTCACATTTCTGTCATTTGTTCTTTTCATCAGTGGATTTTAGTGAGCTGCATGGTATTTTCTGCAGCTATTGCCTGCGTGGTTTAGTGGCGAGGATGCACCAGGCAACAGCACTTGACCTGGACTCAAACATATCAGAGTGGCTCTACACAGCAGACCAAGGCATAAATTAGGGAGCCATATTTACCACCAGAGGACTCGGTGTAAACCTAATACAATAGTCTAAAACACATCTAAGGCCGTTTTCTCTGGATTCTAGCTTTCCCTTATTAGTGGGTAATTATTTTTTCCACACAGTAAAGATTTTTACAGAAATGAAAGACTTATTACGATAGCAAAATATATGTTCACTGTTTATTTAGGTGCCATAGTTGATAACAGCTGTAAATAAAAAAAAAAAAACTGTTTCACAATTTGTAAAATTTGAACCATTTGTAAGCAGTGCCTAAAGAAAAGAGATATTTGGGGGAAATTTTTATAATTGTTAAAAGTTGCTGGTTCAAGCCAACCATAGGGAGACCTGAACCCGCTGCTTTTATGCGGTCCGCTTCCTGAGTTTGTAGAGCTTGCTGTTTGGGGAACTATCACAAGAAGCTGCCCGCTGTGAACAGATGGTAATGCAATGATCTATCCAGCTTGCTGCTCTGTTCAGAGTCTGCTTGTTTGGTCCCTGCCACAGTTCAAAGGAGCTTCTTTTATATCTAAAGCAGTTTATTTGAAGCAACAAACCTTGGTCAGTTAAATAGTGGACCAAGTCACTCTGGAATTAATAAAAAACAAAAACAAGAAAGAGACTGTGGAGCCTGGCTCATGTTTCCTGCGATTAAAATTAAATCTTGATGATGCCCAAGTGTTTTGGGAAAACATTTTGTATACTGATGAGTATTTTTGTTTCATGTGTTATCTGCCCTTAAACTAACAGCGTCTCAGAACCAGACCCTCATACCCACAGTCAAACACGGTGGTGTTAGTAGAAGGTCTGGGGCTGCTTCGCATCTTCTGGGCCTGGACGACTTGCTGTAATTTAAGGAATGCATGAGTTCTGCTCTCTACCAGAAGATCCTGAAGGGGAATGTTTGGGCATCGGTTTGTTACCTTCAGCTCACACCAGGAAGGCCAATTGAATGGCTCAAAAACGTACGTTTTAGAGTTACCTTGTCTGGACTTAAATCTGAATAGGATGCTTTAGCGTGACTTTAAAAAGACTGTTTATGCCTGAAAACCCTCCAATGTGGCTGAATTAAATTACTTTTCAAAAAAGATCACTCACCCATCACGATATAAAGGCCTCTGTCAGTTATCACAAACTCTTGAGGGCAGCTGTTGCTCCAACGGGGGCCACGTCCAGTTATGACATACAGTTTTTCGTATTTGGCCAGGTGGGCTTTGGTAGTTTTTTAAAACTCTTAATAAATCAAATCATCATTTGAAAACTATGTATTGTATTTACTCAGGTCATCTTTGATACTAAGATGTATTTGATCATATAAAACATATAAGTGTGACAAAAAAGCAAACAATAGTAATTGGTGAGTGTGTGAAATATACTCACAACTGTAAATAAAGCTGACACTGAGGCGGATGTTGCTGATTTTTAAATCAGCAACATCTAAACAATCTAAAAGCGGTCTGCCACTGGTTGATTGTTTAGGATATTCAACACTTAGGTCATTAACTTGAAATGAAGCCATTAAATTAAATGAAGGAGGTATAATGGAGAGGAACTCAGTTCCACAGCTCTGCGGCTCTTAAAAGCCAACATGTAGCAGCTAAGTGCTACACAATAGGAGCACTCAAGTTAATCTTATAAGAACAGGAAATATCCCCAAAAGTGTGATGTTAATACAAGTAGACACAATAAACGCTTAAAATAATAAAACAAATTGTTAGATGAAATAGATCCTGACAGTAAAACTGGGGTCTCATGCTTGAGTCAAAAACACAAGACAAGAGGTGTTTTCTTTAGGAAGCCTTAAAAGCTGCCAGACTCTGGCTTTATATTGTAAAATATTTCATGATTTTGGAGTGGTGAAGAAGAAGACTAGATCTAACCTGACGCCGCCAGATAGATTTGCTTCGCATATCCATCTGGAAACCTTCCGTTGAAGTAATTTTGGGAAGGGGCGAAAATACTGGTTAGCTGATTGGCCTATGTTGGTGATACACAAGCCAAATAAACCAATCAGATCAACGAAGCATATGACGTACTCGTCAACATGCTTCGTCGTCGCTCTGTTACGAGCGACGACGAGTCATCGTCATCAGAGTCATCAGTGATGAACAATGTTTTCAAAGAGCCTTTAAAAATGATGGGCCAGACTATTAAGAACCTTAAAAAAGCCATGTTAAACTCTCTGTCACGATCATTAAAGATTTATAATCAATCCTTTAATAAGTTGGAAGCCGGTGGAGTGAGGCCAGCAGCTGAACATTTTCCCTTTTAGTCCCATGTGAAGCTTGAAGTGATATTGTCTCCCAAGGATCCATGATGGAGTCTGGGAGTCAGGATTAAATCTCTGAATTCTGGGAGTTGTTTATAATATTTTATAGCAAATAAAATAAATGCAAAAAAGTAATGAAATCTGGGAACATTTATGGGAACTCAAACGGCTTTCCAAAAGAATGAAATTTATTTTCTAAAAGCATTGTTGAAGCAGAGAAGTACTAAACAGCTGGTTGATTCCCTTTAAAATGGAGCAGCATTTATAATGTTGGTGAAGATTTTTTCGTCATCCGGGTCATGATCAACACATAAAAGGTTAAGATTGTTTTAGTTTTTAGCATTTGTAACAAAAAACTATTTGTGGGTTGAGCAGTAGACTTAAGAAAATCGGGCCAAACCCTCTCTGTCAAACAGCTTCCTCAGCTAACTCTTGTTCAGAGGTGGGTAGAGTAGACAAAAACTGTACTCAAGTAAGAGTAGCACTACTTCAACATATTTCCACTCAAGTAAAGGTAAAAAGCAACCAACAAGAACTCAAGAGCAAAAAGGGCATTTGGCAAGAAGGCTACTCAAGTACTGAGTAACTCATCATAACATCTGATTTAATATTTAAAAGGGATGTAATCAGAAAGAGAACGATATAAACTACAAATTATGTTATTTTAAAGACTAAAATAATGAAAGAAATACACAAAAATTACAATTACTGAATAACAAATTCAGACAGGCGTTTTTTTTTTCAACATAACACTAATTAAACCAATACTTAAAGCAATTGATGTATATACAGTATGTTACAACTTCCAATAACAACAATGACTGTTAATTTGACCTCTAAATGGCTCAGTGAGCTCAGCAGTAAAAAAAAAATTAAAACAACAAAGCTGGTGTACAAACAAGAAGTCTCACTTTAACATATTCTGTAGATGTGGTGCATTTCTGGTTAAAACGAGTCTGTTGTTTATTCAGTGAAGCTACTCCTGGTGGGTCGAGTAGCCAGAAATTTGACTCAAGTAAAAGTCAAAAGTACAGTGCAGTAAAACTGCTCATAAAAGTACATTTTGTTCAAAAAGTTACTCCAGTAAGTGTGACTAAGTAAATGTAACTAGTTACTACCCGCCTCTGCTCTTGTTTGATGTGTTTTATTGGATTGGATGATCAAAGTTTGTCTTACAAAACAAGCCATATTTCCAGTTTAACACTTTACCTGACAAACGGGGACCTTTGTAGTGAGTAGAAAACAGTCTGGCAACTCCTCCTCGTGTTGGTTACACGTTTGGCAACCAATTCCTCAAGCAGCACTTTTTGCAAGTGGTCACGTTTGCCTTCAGATTCTTGAAAGTCTCTGATGGCCTCCTCTCTGTGGGGGCAGTTGATTTCATCACAGGTAAAATAGTTAATTTCCTATTTGTGGAGATCTGGGATTACCACTGGTTGCAGATTCTCGTCTTCACGTCTCTCTGCTTTGAGATTCCCTCTAAAGACGCCTTGTTTTTCCAGGGAGGAAAACGCCGCCATGCGCACCTTCACACTGACGCAAAGAGGATCTCGCCTGGTTTTTAATCCGTGGATCCGACAAACACAGGTGGCACCATTCAAGAGAAAATATTCAGGTTCTCCAACAGTAAAGATATTATTGCCAAGAAGCATTTATTAGAAAAAAAGAAATAATCTACTTCCGTGACAGGGGGAAAGTTAACTGAGGCAGGCTTGGATGTAGATTTCTGCAGGCTCACAGGTTACAATCAATTTTTCTAAAATATATTCAGAAAAAGCACAGTTCAAATATGTTTTTAAATGAATCTTCTATGGTATATAACTATATCTTAAAGCAGTTGCTGGTTTTCAAGATTTATCTCGTTTATCGAATGCCATTTAAAATGTTTATGTGATTTTAATCAAATGTGATATCATATCTCTATTTTAACTCCAAAATAATTGCTGAAACGCTTTGTCTCTAGCGATGATATCAGTCTTAATTAGCTAGACATTACAAATATAATACCAAAACGTGCATATTTTTTTAATGCATATTATTGTAAACGTGAATGTTGAGCACGTACCGTATTCTTAAAGTCTCCCTCATCCAAGTACAGGTTCACCTGTGGAGGCTTATATCTGTCACTTTGTGCTCCTTCAACTGACAGCTTCTCTTTGTCCCGCCTCCCTCTCTCTTAAGGATTCATTAGTCCCCATAGACTCCAGCAGCCCAAACATATTGCACCATTCAGCTGGTACTTACGTGTCATCTGTTATCTATTGGACTGGTGTTTCTGGTGAGCATATGAATGATAATCAGGCTTTTGTGTGTGCGTGGAGGTGCAGCGGGAACTGCAGCCTGTGATGTTGCCTCGGGGGGAGATTAGGAGGGGCGAGCCGGCCCTCTGTGTCACGTCGCCAGTCACAGCGCCCATCCGCGCCTGGGCCCAAACCCCTGTGGGACCTTAAATCCTGTTACACTGTCAGCTAAAACCATCATTTGTATTAAAGATGTGTGGGTGTTTAAGTGTGTGTACATATTAAGCGAGGGGGTATAGTGTCTTAAACTATGAATTATTCATATCAGAAAGAAAAGGAGATATTGACTACATCTCCATAAACAGACTGCTCTCTTTATGTCATCAGGCACGAGATCTTTGGGTATAATTGCGTAAAAAAGCCCCCTAAAATGTGTTCCACCAACGGCACAGCAGGCAATGGTCAGTGTTATCATCGGGGTCGAATTTGAGTGATGGCAATTGTTCCATCCTAATATCTTATAAATAATTTACAATATCGGGGCATTGCTTCCCCCAGGATCAAATAGTTATGTTGAAATGCTTTCCCAGCTGTATGTTGAACACACAATAAAAAGGAATTTTGGAGGGTGTTTAAATATTGGCCGTTAAAATGATCTAAACTTTATTCAGGCATAATGATTAAATTTAATTAGCTACTTTTGGTTACACATCCTTTTGATTGGAATCCAGCGGAAGTTGTTGGTATAGGTAAATGCTTATTCATAAGTCTTTCTGTGGAGCAGAGAACGGTAAAGCTAAAGTAAAATATGCCAGCAAGTTGCACTATAAAAATTAATTTAGGTGTGTATTAAATATTATCCATTAAAGTTATTTCATTTTAACCACCCAGATTAGTCGGTGAATGCAATGTCACTACGGTATTTAACCAATCCGTCTTGTATTTCCGCTGAACACGTTGGTTAAGTTGAACTTTATTTATTGTTTTTTGGTGTTTTGACAACACTTAGGCTGGTGTGTTTTTATGGAATGTGTCATGAATGAATATGAGCTCAGAAAAAGTCAACTCACATTCCTACTTGAGAGAGTTTCAGTGTTGGAGGAAGAATTTAAGCTTTTATCATTTTCAACAGGCTTAGCTATCGCTAACGCTCATGTCAAATTTGCTGGCAAAGACCCCATTTAAAGTGAAAACTGGAAAAGTATTACGTATTAGCCATAATTTAAATTGTAACCAGACTCACTAGTTTATGAATGCAGTGTTTAACAAATGGCAACTTTAACAACATTTGCCACTTTATCTTGTTAGAAAACCTCACCCAAGCAGTTAAATTAGAACTAAACTTCTGATTTTAATTCAGTTATTCTCTTTCGTTGTGTGCCCATGCAGGGATTGGCAAGGCGGACATAAACATATGGGTTGTATTATATAAGAAGATGTAAACTCAGAGAAAGTTGTCAACTGTTATAAAGACTTGCTAAGACTTTTATAAAGCAAGTGGTACATTTTTCCATCCAAGTTTTAGCTAGTTCAGCAACATCACAAATGCTAAAACTTCCCTTTTGATTGAATCGACTTTGTAAAAGGTTTTCAAGTGACGTGTTTTGAATAAGCACTATTTTAAATAAAAATGGAATCGAATTGAATTGAACTGAATTGAATGTTCGAGACACTCTAGTGGGCAAGATTCAGCATGGCAGCTTAATGGAACAATTTTAAGTGTTCATTGTAATGTTTTATGTCTTAATGGCTATTTAAAGCAATCATATTAGTTAATCACTTAACTAATTCATTCCTCAATCAATTTACTTAAGTAAATATGTTTTGAAATCTTGCTGATTACTGATCTTACTTCCTCTTCTTTCAGCTGCTACTTCAAAGATCTGATTGAAATCTACCTGGGCAAAAAAAAAATTAAGAATATTTGGTATATTGTGACAGCATTTTTATCAGTTAAATTATAACAGCTAGTTTCTTTTTCAGTAAAGTTTCAAAAAGTGCCATGGATCAAACTTGTCTGTTTATAGTAGATTGTAGTCAGTGAAATGAACTGTTCCCTTTTCAACTTAATTTAAAAAAGTAATAAACAAAAAAAAAAAAATGTTTAAAGCTCCAATTCTATTTATTGAAATCTAACAGTTTGTTTTTTCAGTGCACATAAAGCTGTCCTGAGTTGGCCTGGCTTGCTGCTTTGTTAAAAGAAGAAAAAAAAAAACACGTATGGGTGTTATGTTTTATTATCATAAGTGGCTATATATGCATCTTTATTTATTTAGCTTTCAGTTTGTGCAGAAGTGCAACAAAGTGGTTATAATGTGAGAGCGCTATTTCCCTCGATTATTTATCTCAGTAACAAGTGATCATGGAGAGAATGGGATTCTTTGCACTTCTGGCCCGCGCCTCCAGAGGGAGGTCAAAACTATTTGTCAGTCTCCAGTTGGGATTGCAAATTAGGGATGAGCCTCCCCTGCGTGACGGCCCTATGAAACCTCTATTCCTATCCACGGGATGACTGCTGTACATAATTTGAAAATTAGGGCCTTTGATAACATCTTTATGTCGAGCAATAGGCAATGAGCTGCCCCCGCACGCAGACTATACCTGCTGCTTGAAAAAAAAAAAACATGTTTTTTATCCCTTTGAATCCTTTATGTGATGTTTGGTCTGGTTTATATCTGAGTATCCCCACATATACTCTCAGCCGAAGCTCTCTGTGATTATATTAGAGCTTTAAAAGCTCTATGATATGATATATAATTAACCTTTCGCCTTCGTTAAAATTTGAATAAAGGCAGGAGAGGCTGTTTTAACATGTTTTGAAACCCGCCACGCAAGGCTCAATTCTTAATGGAAATAACAAGACAGACTAATTGAAAAATGAAAACGATGCGCGCTGATAAAACAGCTTTTTGTCTTGGTGATTGGATCTCGTTAAAAGGTTTAACTCGTCCTGATCTGGATTTAATGGCACATCCTAATTGCAGGTGCTGGTCTCTATTGAAGATTACCGGTGTAAATGTCGGGCATTAAGCCCTTTTTTATGAGCCAAAATCAGATGGCTTCGCACTGAAATGCGTGCGTCTGCTGTACAGAACGGAAAAGCGCACATGGGGAGCAATGACCTACTGAATGTTTGCGGTTCATTAGGTTGTTGCTGGTTTTGTCGCTTCCAAAAAAATAGGTAGAAGCTTCGAGAGAAATAAATCACATTCCACTCTTTACTTACACATCACGACTACGCTCCCTTTGAAGATATTGTTCAAAAAGGCCTTAAAGTGAAAGAAAATGTTTTCCTATTACTTAATTCAACCGGAGCGCGAGGCGGGGGCTTGACGCGCAGCGCGCAGGGCTCCTCTATGACAGAGTCGCCTTTGTTGCATCTATCCGCCGCTGTCACACACTTTAATTCGACTCTCTTTCTCTCTCATTGAAAGCCCTCCACAATGACATTCAATGAGGGCCGCGGAGTGAAAACCTGGTTATTTTTACATATTCTTTCCCCCTCCGACTCGGCAGGGGCCCGAGCAAAGGAATTAATCACTGCTCTTTAACAGCGCTGCCTTCAGGCAATGACTTGTCCCTTTTTTGTGCCCAGAAATGACACATTAACCCTAAAATGGATATGCATAAACTTTACATTCAGCTGTTGCGTTCATGTTTGTATCGGCGAAGGAGCCACACAAGTACAGAAGACCTGTCAGGAATTGTAAAAAAAAAAAAAAAAGTACACTGTAAAAAAAAAAGGGATTTTTAAGGCGTTAAATATGAATCAATAAAATCATGTAAAATCTTCGATACTGGTCAATTCCGAAAAAATCAACAAGTACTTTAGTAGTTTGGTAAGAAATCCTACCCAGATATTTCATTTGCAATATAACTAAAGACATTGGTTCTGTTTTTTCACTCACTGTGTGTGGAGTTCACCTGAGAACCGTAAAGGTACATTCACACCGAATGCGGACAAGCGATTTTTTTTTCTCGTGTGGATCAGCTGCTGTTGGTCCTTTGACATTTTACCTCTCACTCGCAAACAATTCTCGTTGCCAACGCAGGAAAATTTCGCCCAGCTCGCTTCACCACATCGTCAAATAGGAGGAGCGTGTATCCGCTTGCCGGTTCCTCCTGTCTGTTCAACTCACCAAGGAGGACATGGATTTTAAGGAACGAGTCACTGTGCTGCATTTAATGTGGAAAGCCAAAATTTGGGTCCACCAAATCCTCCAGAGACACACCCGGTTCGATGAGTACTACCACCTGTAGCTGGATGACGGCTACCCGGTGGTACTTCCGTCTGTCCCGGACCCATTACGAGCTGTTGCCCCACGTTGAGAGACCGCTCGCCCTCTAAGACACACTACAGGTGTCTTCAGTCAGTAAATATATAATTGCTCAATAGAAATATAGCCCAATTGTAACGTCTGAATATGTTTTTGTGCTTAAATAAATGGATGTGGAGGAGCCTCCATGCAACGTGACTTCACAGAAAAGTTCAGATTGTTGAAATTGAGCAAAATTTTGCTTTGCTCTAGAAATGTGTCTATTTGCTTCATGCTGTTTGTTCAGTTTGCATCACTCGAAACACATTGTTCAAATCGTGGATCATTAATTTGTCCCTGAACGCTCCTTTACGCAGGGATAACATGTAAATTAATTTGCCTTGTTCATGTACGGTGTGAATGTACTTTACCACTGTAGTTGTAATTGTTCATACTGGTATGTTCCGATATCCTGGCCTGTCGTGTGCAGACACTCGCCAAACCGTAAGAGCAGCAAGTCAGAGTCTGCAAGTGAGTTTGTTTGTACAAGCATATGCACAGTTAAACATGCCAGAACAAACTTGTATTAGGAATGCACTTTATTAACTCTTCTTCTGCTAGCAGTTGTTAAATAAAGGCACATTTTATCCATATCGCCATCTGCTGTTGAAAATAAAAACTGCAGCACCTAAACTGTGCTTCATTTAAAGCTGCAAAAGCCAAATGGACATTCTTCACGGCCAATTCTGCCGAAATAGCTGCTGCAAAAAGTTATAAACACAACTTTAGTCGGGTATGTCTATATGTGTTGTATGTAACTACTAAAGTTAAAATTAAAATTGTCATTAGATTTGTGGTTGAGAATGTTTTTGTACTCAAGCATGTATTTACGTTTTTATTAATAAATTTGCACCAGAGTTGGCCCAAGGTTGTATGGGCGCCCAGGAAAAATTTCATATGGTGGAGCACCTCCGCTTACTCCCTCCAGCTACTGCAGTGCTAACTTTTATTTTATTTTGATCATGTTTCATTATGTTTGAATCTTTCATTGATAGAACTTTTTTTTATATATTGTGTACCTATGCCTATGGAAAGTCGGAACTGTACTGAACACTATTGAATATTCTTCTAGTATCATGGCATTTAACCCACTGTGCCGGAAGAACAAAGCAACATGCTTTACATTTATTTTGGTGAAGCCAATTAAACTGAAAAACTTTGAAAAAACAGGGAGTTATTACTTACATTTGCTTACATGTGGGGACTAAACGGTTTAGAAAATGGATGGATGGATGGATGGATGGATGGATGGATGGATGGATGGATGGATGGATGGATGGATGGATGGATGGATGGATGGATGGATGGATGGATGGATGGATGGATGGATGTTACTACTTTGTGCTCCGGCAGCCATGTCTGGGAAGCAGATAATTGACACCAGTAGAGTTTTTTATCTTTAAATTAAGACTTTATTAACATTAATTTAGTCCTATTTTGCTTTGTATGTGTATTGCTGATATATTTGTCTTTTAAATCTCCCTTTGGGCTCCTTAGGCCACCAGGGGGGGACCATAAGCAGCCACAAATTCTGCTCATACCTTGGGTCGGCTACTGATTTCTTCTGACAGGTCAATATCTACCCAAATAAAATATATATGTAACTTTTTACTATGATTTTACTGGTTAAAGTTTGAGGATTTATTTCGACAGAGATGATCACATTAAGAAGTATACCAGACATTGCACTGACTTTAACCTCTCATAAACCTATTTTTAGAAACCGCATAGATAACACAAATGGCTCTAAATATTTCTGAATAGAGACCAAAAGGCATAAAACATCACTGATATAGTAATATATTTTTATCCTATCAAGTTGAATATCCTTTGCAACTACAGCTACGACGTGCTATTCTCAGGCAATGACTGCTTCAGGGTTAACAACATGTTTGACTTCAGCATGAGCAGTTGGATCAAACAATAAGATGGATACAAACTTAAATTGTTTGCCCAGCACATAAAATGCCTCAACTGAAAATCATTTAATTGTGCCTTAACTTTTACTAAGTTGATCTATTCATGCAAAATACGACCAGTTTAAACCGTTCAGGCTGTTTCCAGGACACAGCAAAAAACGAACGAGAATGATTGAGCCAGCCTTATTTAAATTTAAATCAAATTATTTAAGTTGGATTACTCACCAAAAATAAATTAGCTTTGGTAGAATCTAACCATGTTTGAACATAAGATGTACAATTTTATCTGCTTGATGCAATATATTAATTGCTGATATGCCACAGGCTCCAACATCCCAGTTTTTATTGCAGTTTGCAAACTATTTTGACTCTGAAAACCATTGGTACTAAACTATGTTTTTGAGGAAACATTCACAAACACATCTGATGAAAGTATTTACCTTTCACCAAGTTGATATGTTCATTTATTACAGAGTTCATATAAACACAACTGCTTTACTGTTCTTTTGACTAATGAGAATAAAGGCTGACTGAACTTTAAGTAAATTCTCATCAGAACCAATGTTCAGGTGGGAAGAATGTTATGGTGTAATTTGTTACTAGAATAACATAATTTGACTATTAAACATTGTATTTATGAGCTAATATGCTTGATCACAAGTTCAATAATTGAATTAATTATATTTAATGCCCATTTGTATCCACACATTCGCCCCCTCTCTCTGTTGTACAGAACTCACTCTGCTTAATATCTCCGGCAAAACTTAACTTGCTTTCTAAATGAGACAGAAACGCTTTCTCTGGAGATTTTAAGCCCTCCACTATGATAAAAATGAAAGTGATGATAAAAGGGAGAATGGGTAGTGCCGCCTCTCTCGGCGTGGGTGGGGCTGACAAGAATAGACTACATTATGCAGTTCATTTAGTTAACAAGTGAAATAATGGGGAAGCGTGCAGTGGGAATGCCTAGAGAAAGGCACAAAACCCTATTGAGAGCCCTCGCCCGCTTACGGCGTAACCGTCACATGGCCGAACCTGGTCCATCGGCAGCTATTTAAGGCGAGGCCGTGCGCCTTCAGCACCACTTCGCTGTCCACCATTCCACTGAGAGCACACTGACGCACCCAGCGACGCATCGAGGCTCAGACTACAGCCACGCCGAGCAACAAGTTCTGCAAACATGCCGCGGTCTTTTCTCGTGGATTCCTTGATTTTGAGGGAGGCCAACGACAAGGGAAGTGAGAGCAACCCGCCTCTGTTCCCGTACGCAGTGCACTCGCCGCACCACCCGCACGGGCTGCCGGGCTCCTGCCACTCAAGGAAAGCCGGACTGCTGTGCTTCTGCCCGCTGTGCATGGCCGCATCCCAGCTCCATCCTTCTCCCCCTACACTGCCGCTCCTCAAAGCTTCGTTTCCCCCCTTTGGCTCGCAGTACTGCCACTCCGCGCTATCCAGGCAACACGCTACGTCCAACAGCGTGAACCTCAGCCACGCTCCGGGGATATACCAAGCTGCGTACACGGTCCCAGACCCAAGGCAGTTCCACTGCATCTCCATCGGTGAGTACAGGGGGATTTAACCAAATCAACACATATTGTTTTGGCTTTACGTGGCGGTATTTAACAGCCGATGTTGCTTTATTCAACAGAAAACAACAACGGAAAACTTCAGAGTAGCAAGCGCATGCGCACGGCCTTCACCAGCACGCAACTTCTGGAGCTGGAGCGAGAGTTCACCTCCAACATGTACCTGTCCAGACTGAGGCGCATCGAGATCGCCACGTACCTGAACTTGTCCGAGAAGCAGGTGAAAATATGGTTCCAGAACCGCAGAGTGAAGCACAAAAAGGAGGGCAAGAGCGGCGGTCAGAGAACTGGATCACACAACTGCAAATGCTCGTCCCTGTCCGCCACTAGATGCTCGGAAGAGGAGGACGACGACATCCCCGCATCTCCATCCTCGTCAGAAAAGGAGGATGTGGACCTGTCTGTCTCCCCTTGAACGTCCCACAGAACTGCTATATAAAATAATATTTGATCTTAACGAGATTTAAATGCTGCCAAAAAAAAAAAATCAAGGAAAGAAAAGCAAAGAAAGAAGACTATGCCCAGTCGTTTGTACATTAAGAGATATTTAATCAGGGAACTGCTCTGAATTATTGTATAGCTGTATACATGTTGTACGTATTGTATGTAGTTTTTTTCTGAAAACAGTCCATTGTTGTTATCCGATGAGCACGCTGGACATTTTTGTAAAGACGAGCAACATTGTTATTATTAGTATTTGGAGGGGGACAGTTTGGTGAATATGTGGATGGAACTGTCACTTAAAAAAATCTCCACCACTGTCACATAACTGGTGCCACTCTGAAATTATATCTCCGGTGTAATTCGAAAAATATTTATTTATTTAACATGTTGATACTTAAATAAAAAAATATTTCTGAGCTGTATAGACTTTGTTGTTGTGTGAGATTAATGTTGGAGGTTTTGCGCACCGATGATTGCGCACAGAAGCGCGCACCTAAACCCCGGTTGAGGATCTTTTAAATTCAACATAAAATACTGTGAGAAAACAGATCATTTCATATCATCAGTAAAATTGTTATTTTACTGTAGTTTTTAGGTTCTTTTTTTCCAATTGACATAATCGAACTCACTGATTTCATGTTTGTGGAAGCGCGCAGTTGTGATGTGTATCATTCCTCTTTTCAGACACACGCAACAGTTTCAATGCTTACCCAATAGTATTTGCTTCAATATTCCCTCATATAGACTTAAATGAATTGACACGTGATGTTTTCAGTATAGGAATATTTTAAATGCGCCCAAAATAATGTGGCTATCATATTCCCTGATTCCCCTTTTCCCACAGGAAAAAAAAGTTGATTCAACGGAGGGGGAAGCTGGAGTTTAAAAAAAAAATCTGAACTGATATATTTAATTCATAATAACCTCTATCGCGCTTCAGAGACAAAAGCTTTACTCTGAGGGTGCTCTAATGCGCGTTTCCCTGGGGAAAATCTGTCTTCGCATCGCTACTTGCGCTGGTCCTTCACAGCTCCTTTCAGCTTTCCTGCCAGCTGAAATGATCTGCGTCGTGTGAGCGAGTTAATAATCGCCGCGGGTGTATAATGGTGCATCAAGAGAGAGCGTATCTCCGAGATATCGATCTAACATGAAAATAAATGAGGAGTGAGAGCAGTTTGGTGTCCATGACCCAGATTGTTCCTATTGTCAATGCAGCTTTTTTTCTGAGCTGCGGGGCCTTTTTGCTGCCCATGCAAACATCGTCTACTTGACTAAGGTTATTTTTTAATGACAAAACATAAACTCATAAATCATCCGGCAATTATATATGACTGTGTAAAATTAAAACCTAAAATCGAAAAAGAATTTGCGGCGCCAGGTTTGTTTATACGCAATATCTTTGTGCTACACTTATCATTGTAAATACGGTAAAATTATTCTTTCTCAAATATTTTTTTTTTTACAAAATGTTATTGTCTTAGGTTTAATCGTGAAAATAATATTTAATGTAGAGACTATATTAAAACTGATTTTAGGAAGACGTTTTTATTTTGTTTTGACTATTTTACGCACCTCTAAATGCAGCCTCTGACTCAGGCTTTGGTTTAAAATGTATACTTCCCGTCTTAAATAGTCTTTAAAGGATATTTGCTTCAATATAAATCTACCTCTAACTTGTCTTAAAGAGAGAAAAATCTGTTATTTAATTGCATAGTGAGCATAATCTGTGCCTGTTATGGACGTGAAGTTTCCCCAGCAAACTTTCCCTTAATGGGTCACTTAAACATTTTTAACAAAACTCTAATATTTGCATTTGTTAAGGTATGGGATTAGACTATTTTGTTAATTGCACCATAGAGTCCCCATTTTGCTCACAACGTGCTCTGCAAAGCGCTCTTTATCCATTCAATAGCCCGGGGGTATGCGCCCTGGGGGAGCTTATACGCTCGGTGTTCCCAAATGCTCAATTTATTTATTCTTAATTTTGTGCCGATCAATTCATTGAAGCAAAAAGGACTACGGTGTCTTTTTAAAAAGAAGAAAAGGGGAATTGTGGACGTAACCTTGACAGAGCCGAGGAGAGGGCTCCCCTGACGCTGGAGAGCCGCTTGAGTCAACAGGCGCCCATCTAGCAGACTCGCCCTTGTCTTTATTCCGGCTAATTTTTTATTTACGGCTTTTCTTTGACATGTCTCTTATCTATCAGATTAAAAGAACAGCTTGTAACAAATCAGTCTGCACGATTTACAACAGCATTAAAAGGGGACAAAGGGAGCAGGCAGTCAGTACCTGAGAGTCTGGTAGACGGCGCGGCGCTGCAGCTGATTCGATGGTTTGAAAAATACGCACGAAACAAAATACTTGAATCCTGAAAAAGAGCCTTTGTACGTTTCTTTAGAAATCAAGCAATTCTGCATGACAAAGGACAATTAATAAGCCGTCTTTTCACGACCAGCAGCTGGTTTCCCCGTCAAGGAAAGTTGGAAAAAATTCAGACTGAATGCGCGCAAAAGCCCTTTGCGCGCAGACAGCAACCCAAGGTGACCCATTTGGCACAGTTAAAATAACCAAGCCGAGGTAAAAGCGGGGGAACTGTCAAAAACATTTAAGCTGAAATATCTTGAAATTGCAAATCCCTTTATGTGGAGGGACGCTGCCGATGTGGGTTAGTGGTACAAAGGAGGTGGTTAAGTTGGAGAGGCTTTGGAAACGGACACGTGGCTTCTCAATGAGGGCTCTTTTTTGGAGCCGCGTGGCTTGCTCTGGCACTGCGAATTTAAACTGGTTTAAACTTATTTTGCTTCAAATAAAAAGTGGTAGAATATTTAACAAGTCGACAAAGAAAGTTGAACATAATATTTAGTAAACTTTAAAAAGTTAGTGTATTTTAAACAGTTTGTTTACCAGTTTCTAAAGGACAAAAGCGAGCTTCGAACTTCGACTGGAGTCCAGAAAAACTAAACTGAATTTTGTTTTTTGTTTTTTTTTTAATGGAGGACACAGTTTATTCTACCACCTTTTAAAATAAATAATTTATTGATCAATTAAACAATTGTTTTTCTCGTTTTTTTTGCACGAGAACCGTGGTTTTCATTTTGCGTAACGTAGTTTTCTGCCATCAAATCCCGCACATGGAACCATTTCAGAGTAAGAAAAAATGTAGAATAAAGAGTTTGCATGTGGCTTTAAATGGCAGTTTTAATTTAGCACTGACGTCAAAAATGCAGCCAGATAATCCGAACAGGCAGGCTTGTGTTTCATCGTCATGTAACCAGCTCGACCTTCATAAATGGATTAAAAACAGCTTCTGTTTTATAAAATGTTTTTGTTCGACGGACGGAGCAGTCTTAGTAGGGTGCTGCTGCCGACATAATGTTGAAGTGGCTGCAGGGACAGGAAACAGCCCGCTGCTGCCTTGAACTGTGGCTGTTTTTTTCTGCCGCAACATTTGAACCCACTCAGCTGTATATAATCTGTTTAACAGCTAATCAGTACTTTAAGATGAAGGGCCGGCACGCAGCTCCCCTTTCCCTCGGTACCCCTGGCTCTAATTGAATATTCAAGGCGCGCACCGCGCACCCTGCTTGCCTTTTTCAGTGTGCTGAGAATACGCCCTTTTTAATTCTCGGCCCATACACAAGCGATGTCAAAGGTCCAGAAATAATGAACTGCGCAGACATGGAAGAGACGTTTGGAAGACTTGCCTCTATGTGGTGGGAAGGAAGGTCCTCTCGGATATTATGCAGATTGATTGATTGTCCAAAGGGTTTCATTTATTCCAGCAGACTCACCTGTCAGTCTATGTATGATTATTCTGAACATTACGCTTCCTCGGAATATGAAAACCAAAAGGCCGTCGTGCGCTTTAACTTGTTCCAAATGATAGAACCCGATTAGTTTGTTTATTATTTAGTAAACAAGGTAAGAAAATCTATAGCAGAAACGTTTATTTTCAAGAGTTCAATATGGTTCTATAGCGTGGTACACCATGCGACTGTGTGTAGGACATAAAACGTCTGACTGATGGTCTGTAATCTACTTTTATTGTTTAATTCTATTGCAGCGGTATAATGAAGGCTCGTCTGGTTTGAAGTAAAAACAAAGAGAGAGGGCACAAGTTGGGTGACTTGTTTCCAGGGCGCACAGCTACCCTTACGCGCACAAACACACGTACCGCAAACCGGTTCAGACATGTCACAACAAGAGGCGGGGTCTCTGCCGGCCCATACACTCGGGACACCTGCTATTTCTCTACCGTGGTGTTTGTGTAGCAGTTTTCAGAGCCGTAAAGTGCCTGAGAACAAGCTTGTCCGCTGTTCGCAGCAGATCCGCCGTTTTTTCCCCCCACCATTCAATGGGTAAAATGCGGCGCAGGAGCGACACCTGGTGGCCAATACCCGGCTTCGTTTTTGACCAACCTGGAAGAAAAAGAACAGTCGAGGCCAAATGCTTTGAGTCTTCCAGACATTTTGTTTTCCCAGAAACGTTACGTTGTCAGATGATTTAAAGCATACTGAGGTTTAGTAATAAATCAGGATTCTCTGCTCATCTTCCTGTGAACAGTAAGGTCCTTTAAAGCTTGAATGACATAGGACTGGAGTTCATTGATCAAACAAACAAACAAACCAAAAACAACAAAAATTCTCATTAGTTCTGAATAATTTTGTCGTCTAACACATTAAGGGGTAGTTATTTTCCTAGATACAAATTATTTATTCTGCTAATGGAGTCATTTGTTGTTTAGTTTATTCGGTTCTATTCTTATTCTAATAATGACCCAGGTAAATAGAAAGTCCTTGTTTACCAATAAAAGTTCTTTAACACTTGATACAAAAATATCATACATTTATAGTTATGGCACTGGATGATAAAAAAAACTATAAGCCAATAAAATAAAATAATTTGTGGATGTTTATTTTCCCCTTGAATCGGTGGGCTCAAATTAAAGGCTGGATTGTGCTAAAGTTTTCAGAATGAGATTATGCTACGATGGTAAAGGGGGAATTTCTTTGAAGGCTTTTTATTTGTCTATAATAGCAGTGCCAATAATTTCAAAAAGCACTGCATTAATGTGAGCTCTTACATAAAAATAAAAAAAATACGTTGTCAGCTAAACATACTCATTTAGTCGCTGTAGTTTCAGGTTTTTTTTATTCTGATGATTTGTAACAAAATCAGAAAAAAATATGTTCAATACTGTAGGTGCCATCAGAAAAACAATTGCCACAAAATCTTTAAGACAAATAAATTTTCATATGGATCCAGACAAGATAGTCAATCCTCGTTTGTGTCAACGAGCATGCAGGAGTTCCAAAAACCAACACACAAAACATGAGATGCTCAGTTCATAGTTCCGCTCAGTCACACTGCTCATCCATACTGCGGTATAAAAACAATGTCAGTTCAACGTAGCATCCAAGATATGTTAAATATAAAACATCTATCCCGTGCATTTAGAGGTGATCTGCTAAACACGTCACAAAAGAGAAAACCTGGAGATGGCAAAAATCAGACTTTGACTCAAAGCACCTTCAAGCTCCAAACAAAGTGAATACAGTGAACTCGCACAAAGGCAGTCTACACTTTACTGTCTGACAGACAGCGACTTAACTTGACTTTAACTTCAAAACAAAACATTTTTCATTTTAGTACATACATCCCCAACACCCCCCACATACACAACAACAAAACAACATGTGGAAGCAGTTCAGATACACTTGAGATACACATTACCTACACTTCTTCAACTGCTAAATACTGTTATTAAAGCTTCTGATACATAGAAATCTGAAGGAAAAATATTTAAATATCAGTTGAACAAAATCACTTTGACATCAGCATGCCACAGTTCCAGTCTCAATATGTGTTTATACTACAAAGTTAACGGCATAAGAGTCAGTTGATCGAAAAGAAAATTCAGATTTAAATTCAGGGATGAACAGTTTGCCCCATAAAAAAAAACAAAAAAAAAAAAACAGTTTTCCTCAACATTTGGGGTAATTTCAAGTGAGTAACAACGTTTTTTCCTTCAGGACTTCATTTGTCCTTCTTCCTCAGCAGATAGATCTTTAGAGATATTCCATTTTATTTCCTATTTTACATGTTTTTGTAATGTCGAAGCACTAAACTAAACTATGGAAATCTGTTTGTTTTGGGATATGAAGCTATTAGGACTAACCCGAACTCAACCAGTGACAGATTAAAAGCTTGAACGTTGTTGCATCAGTGTCAGAAACTTGTTACCAACGGGAACAGTTTTGCCCTGAGTGCAAAATAACTCAATAAAGATATAAAAATGTTATTAAAATACTAATTTTTGAATCATTGCATCTGTATTTTATTTTAAAAAAAATAATTTATTTCTCTCAAAACATTCTACAGGCCTGTGAGCGTTGCGCTAAAGCAAAACCCGGTAAATTGAATAGGAACACGTTTTCTTATTAGTTGAATTTTTTTCTGTATGTTGGTGAAGATTCCCAGTCATCCAGGTCATGATCAATCCAAGAAAAGGTTAAGAAAATAAAACAACTACACTTCTATTCTGAAGCTGAAGACGATTTTGCTTCAGCGCAGTGAGGAATGTTCTGATGTTCATATCGGACCAACCAAACAACTTCAGGTCTATAAAGCTTGGAACTCCACTCCAAGATATCTTGAATTGAGAAAGCTTCCTGAATGAGAAGCAAAACGTCTTCAGAACAGAAGTCCAGTTGTTTTTTTTTTGTTTTGTTTTTTTTTTACCTTTTTTGGATTCATGGCTGTAATACAAGATGCAGGTTTAAATCGGATCCATCTGGCTCCACCTGGTGTTTCTGCTGTGACTTGCAAAAGTCCCTGTGATCTGACAAGTTAAGCGTTTTATTTCCCAAGTACTGCAGAGGTGAATCTCCCTATCTAAATGATCATCGCTTTATGTGAGTTGATAAATGGGTTTTGGGAAAGAAAGTGGGTGAGCTTAAGAACAGTTTTCTAACCTTTGCATAAACACAATGTGTGATTGAGTTCAGTCAGTCTGATGAGTGGCTTTTTGGTTCTGAACTCATTGTATTTAACATGTGCAAATCTGAGGACGCAGCCTGAGTTGTACCCTCCATATGTCCATGCATGTGTCCAATAATGGGTAATGGGTCATCTTGCCATGAAGTTATTGCTTTATTGAAGGAATAAAAACCTATCTCTTTAGCGTTTACTTCACTTAAGCCAGCAGTCACAACAAATGCTTTCTTGCATATGATTCGTTATTAAGTAGATGGGTTTTTGAAAATGTTTTGAACCATCCACTAAGATGCAAACTGTACACACGTTTCAACCTAACAGATCAGGCAGAACTTTATGACCCCCATGTAGCCCTCTTTTCAACTTCCTCTGATGAACCAGCACTAACATCTACAGCAGTTTAATTTACAGCAGCCTGTAAGTCAGCCCGGGACACGCTTTGCTCCCTGTGCACATCAGTGAGCCTTGGCCTCCTATGACCCTGTTGCTGGTTCACCTCCGCTCCTTCCTTTGGACCCTTTCTCTCCCACTTGTGATAGCTTCTGACCTCTGCAGACGGGGAACGCCCCCACAAGAGCCGCAGTCTTCTAACCACCACCATTTGTCCCGTTTCAAACTCGCTTATGTTCGCCCACTTTTCCCTGCTTCTACCACAACCCTGAGGACACAATGTTGGCTTGCGCATTAGTACATCCAGACCACTAAAAAGATTACCTAAAAAATAACAACCGGGATTAATTGAGATTGAATAAAAACATTAATCTATGGCTTCCTCCTTTTGATTCTTTGATTGATTTATCTTCACGTTTTAAGGAATTTATCACTGACCGAACACTAAATCCCACAGATTATTCTCATAATCTTCTTTGTTTCAAATGCTTTTTATGCATCTATTTACATGCGGTCCCACTTGCAGTCACTCGATCTGTCTGTGACTCCTGCTGTCGAATATCATGGACCTCCTCTGCGGCTGGTAGAAGCAGCTGGTGGACGTTTCCAGTCTCTGTCCACTTTTGGGAATAGTCATTTTGTTCTGCAGAGCGTGTCCCTCTTGCGTCCTGAAGCTCTCGGTCATCTCTTTGGAAAAGACACTCAGGGCTGACGTGTCGTTCAGACTCTTGATGGACGATAGCAGCTTGCCGTCGTCCCCGGATGTCGGATAGTCCATGAACGGGAAAGGGGGGCTGAGAAGGATGAGGCTCTGGGGTCTCTGCCGGTTTCTAAAGGACGGTCTTTGTAACAGAGCCCCTCTGTTGGGTCTGGGACCATCAACAAACACTTCCAGACTCGGGGCATGCCTCCTGGTTATGACCGGCAGTTCTGGAGCTGGGGTCTTCCCCGTCTCAGCGGACTTTTGAACATTCGGATGCTTTTGGTGTTTAGGAGCTGGCTCCTTGTTCTCCAGCTCCTCCTTTAGGTCCGACATCATCAGGGGCAGCGCGGCCGGGCTTGTGTCTGCACTTGCTTTCAGAAGTCCGTTTTCTTGCTCCGTCGCAGCACCAGCATCGCTCTCCAGCCTCGTCTGAGGTATCTGGCTGTACTGCACCTGCGGAGGGACGACGGGCACAGCTTTGACCTGGCACGTTTTTATCATGTAGGGTGTGCGCACCGACGATACGCTGACCGGGGCGGAGTTTCGGCGCAGAGGTGCCTGTCGATCGCTTAGAAACAGGTCCAACTCCGAGTGACCTTTATTCACAGTTCCAGGCGCGGCCAGTGAGCCTTTTGGAGCAGAGGAAAAATCAGACGAGTTCCGATTTTGCTGATTGGAAATGTCTCTTATGCATCGATGGCCAAGGTCCAAGTTAAGGGAGTAGGGTCTGTGTCTGAAAGAGCCGTGCTCCTCTCTCTTCACCGGCGCTGTTGGCTCCAACGACATTTGCCTGCTGAACCTCTGAGATGACGACGGGGTCTTTGGTTTCGTCGTGCCGCTCTTCGCTGTTTGAGGCTGGGTTGCGTTACTGTTGTTCAAGCTCGTTCGTCGGGGCACCGACACCTGATTGGTCCATTTAGTTTCTGGGTTAGTGGCGACGTTCAGAGGAAGGTTTTCAGGCGGCGAAAGCTCCGAGTTTGGAGGTTCTCCCTTTGAACCGAAGGGAGAGAGCTGGTTGAACAGCTCCTCCACGTCGGGCGAGTGGAGAGGACTGGTAACCCACTGCTTGGTGGAGCTAAGATCCTCCCAGGACTCCACCAATTCCAGCTCCTCCAGGTTCCTCCCACATCCGTCTTCATCGTCGAGGTTTGCCAGCTCCGGTGTGTTTCGTCTCTCCTCTAAACACGCCGAGAGTCTCTGAAAGGCGTCCGCCTCAGGAATCAGGGATTTCTTTGCGTCGCCCTGTGATATTTTTGTGTCCTGTTGTTTCTCGGGTTCTTTGTCCGCGCTGTCTGAGAAGCTTGCAACCTGTGGTGCGTCCTCTATTGTTAAAGGATTTCTAACACACTCTAACCTGGTTTCCCTGCTAGGGAGCTGGCCCTGCTTGGTGAAAGCTGGGGCGTTTTTGTGTACAGGTTCCAGCTTCCCTTTGGCATCTATTGCGCCTGAAAGTTGGACGTCAAAGTTTTGGTGAACACAAAACAAGAGGTCTGATTCCGAGGGCTGTTTTCTTTTCGAGTCAGATCTATTTGCAGTCACACGTTCAGCCAAAGAGGTATTCGACGGCGGCTCCTTACAAAGCAAAGATAGAGACGGAGAACTGCGGCTTCGCTTCGACTTGACGTCCATTGTTAACTTGGTGCTCGCTGAAGCAAAAACTTCAGGTTTAAAAGTCTTATGCAGCAGGTTGATTTCAGGCTCAGCGATTGTCAGCTCTTGTTGGAGGTCCGAGCAAAGCTGTTTCCCAGGAGCAGGTCCTTCATCCTGAGCGATAAAAGCAGACTCCAGTTATTAACACAAAATGACCAAATTATCACATTTTGACTTAATTTGAGGCAAGATTTGAGGTTTTTACATGATCAACATTCAAAAGTTCAAATGTAAATTTGTTTCCGATAAAATCACTATGACACAATTAATTAACAGTTAATTAACAATTAACCCCAACATTCATTCCACAGGCAGATTTGGAGGTTATGTAATTTTCTTTTTAGATTTGAAAAACATGTTTATCCTGACTGGAAAGGATATAGATTTGTGTTAAAATACAGCATGATAGCATAAATTGGCATAGATTTTAACAAAAAAAAAAACATTTTCTATGTTTGACTTATATTTTACATAAAAGAGTCTGACCAAAATTTATTTAAACCCATCGCAAATTGTGAGAGTATGCGGAAAAATTCAAGGTTTTACAACATTTGCTGTAGTCCATGGTATTCTAAAGCATCCTAATCACCCTGACCGACTGGGAACAGATGTTTTCATCAACTCATCAGGTGAAAAAGCAGCAGCTCTCTGCAGCTGGCTTGAGACAAATCACGGTTGGAACAACAGAGCTGACTGATGAGCTGCAGCTGCACAAAGAGGTTGCTCAAAACCCAGGGAATGACTACAAAACCATATGTAGAGGTCTTGAAGTTCTACTGTCCACACCACAAGATATTATAAAATTAATAATACCACCACATGGCAGGAAGTCAAAACACATCTGTAATCTGCACTAGCAAGGCTGGTGACGAGAGAGAGGAAACAGAAATCAAGGATCACCATCAAGGCCATCCTGGTGACTGTGGGGCATACCAGGGGCAAAGCCGACAGCTCTCCAAAGGAAACTGCATACTACTGGGTTACATGGATGCAGACTAATGAGGAAGCCACTTCTACCAGTATGGCACACAAATACCTGCATAGCCTTGTGAAAAAAACAAAATCTCATCAGGGCAAAAAGAAGCGCAGGTCAACTGTTTTCCAAAAATGAGAAGCATTCAATTTGACTACATCAAGAACATCTTGTGATGGGAAACTTTGGATGCTACAACATGGCCATGACAAAATGATGAAGAGATGGCTGAAAATACAGTTCACTTTTTGGAACCACACAGCCAGATTCCCATCTTTAATCAGATAGAGTGTCTGTGGCAGGAGCAGAGAATTAGGGTGATGGCAAGGAGGTCTTCCAAAAAAACATCCAAAATATTTGTCAGTAGCAATCAGGAGAAGCAGCTGGCTGCTGTGACAGCCAAAAAAGACTTTTCCTATGACCATCGAGAAGGGTGCAAATAATTCTGGGCATGGCAATTTTCATACAAGAAACTAAAAAAACCGAGCTAAATATTTTCTTTCACATTAATCTTCTACATTCGCTAATTATCTTTTGGGAGAAAACCTTGTCATTTCCAGTCAGTAAATAAGCTAACTGCATCTGCCAGGGGCGTGAATACCATTGGGCTCAACTTTAAATCTTAGCACTCAATGAAAAATAACAGTAAATGAAATAATAGTAAAGCATTTACAAGTTGTGTATCTGTTGAGAGATTGTGCATGTCCTCCCCAGAAGATGGCGATGTATCTTTGTCTTCACTTTTTTGTGCATTAGGCTGCGTTTCCAGTTTAGAAATGTTTTTTTCTCCTTCAGTTTTTTGAAATCTTTCCTTGCAGGAATCTGGGGGGAGGAAAAAAAGCAATTGTTTATTCACACCTAATAATACGTTTAGCCAAAGGAAGAAAATAAAAGAGAAGATCGCTCACCCCGTGGTGACACTCTGGAGGTCAGGACCTCTGTGTGCTTCTTTTCTGTTCCTTCCTGTCTTTTCGGTTCCAGCAGAGGGAATGTGTTGCTCTTTTTGAAGTTGCTGCTCTGCTCTGCAGGCTCCCTGCAAGGTTTCAAAGTGGCTGCTTTCTCTTTGCCGAGCCCCCTGCACGGTGTGCTGTTAGAGCTGATGACGGCAGACACCCGTAAGGGCACCGACACCGCAAAGGGCTCCGATATGTTGACGGCTCTGCGCTGGTGCCTTGGAGAAGACTCCAGTGGGAAGAAGCTGCCTGGAAACGAGGGCCGGGAGGAGCCCGAGTACAGCATCCTCCTGTTTTTAGGGGAACTGGGCTTGTAGCCGCCGTGGTCGTCCCCTTTGAACACCTTGAGTTGCTCGGGCATCGTTTTTGGAAAAGACGAGGAAGCTCCTGGGGAGTCTCTTTGGTTAAGGCCAGAGCTCCAGCCGGCCATGGCACCACCTTTCTTTGCTTTAATCTCCCAGTTTTGGTCTTGTTCGTTCAGATCAAAGAGCGAATCAGATCCCAGTGTTCTGGATTTTACATCAGGAATATAAATACTATTGGATCCATCGGTTGAAGTATTGTTTCTTGCACCATCATCATCTGTGCGATAAAAAAGAATAATGTCATGTATTCTAGGATCCCCATAGTAAGCAATGCAATGGTTATAATTGTTTTTTAAAAGGCTGTGATTAAGCTCATTGTTTAAACATACACAGCTTATGCATACCTATTCAACTTTTTTTTTTTCATTTTAAATGATTCAGGTTTCAACCACATACGTCAATGTATAGTGTTACGATTTTATGTAACGGACCAACTCAGAGTGGCACAATTGAAAAGTTGAAGGTAAAACATATACAAGTTGTAATATTTTTTTCACAAATAACACCTAAAAAAAGCGTTGAATAAGTTTGTACTCAGTCCTCCTGAGTAAATGCTTTGTAGAACCACGTTTCACTGTATTTACAGCTGCAGACCTTTTAGATCATGTCTTTGCAGCTTAGGAAAACATAGGACTCAACTTTTTGCCCATGTGTCCTTTGCAATCAGACTGAATGGAGAGGATCTGTCAACATCCACGTTCATTTCCTGTCACAGATTCTTACTTAGGCATGAGTCTGATTTGAATGAGGCAGTCTAACATGTTTGTCTGCCTTAATTTAAAGGCAACCTCTGTTGTGTTTTCTCTCAGGATCGCCCTGCATTTAGCTCCAGCCTTCATCCCATTAACTCTGACCAGCTTTCCTGGGCCTAATGAAGAAAAACAACCACACAGCATGATGCTGCCACCCCCATGTTTCACTGTGGATGATTTGTTCTTTGTGTGATGTAGCATTATATTCTGCCACACATAGATTTTGCATATAGGCCAAAAAGTGTTTTTGTTTTCTTTTCTTCTCATGTGACCAGAGCAACTTCTTCCCCATTTCTGGTGTGTGTCCTACGTGGCTTGTGGTCAACTAAAAAAATGCTTTCTTTCTTTAAAACAATAGCTTCCTTTCTGCCACTCATCCACTGAGGCAAGATTTACTGAGTGTATGATTATTAGTTGTCTTGTCAGTAGATTTTTTTTAACATAAGCAGGGAATCTCTGATGTTCCTCCAGCGTAACCTTTGGTCTGTTGTCCGCGTCTCTAATCAACAACATCCGTTACCATAACTATGTCGATGACACACAGCTCTACATCACCATGTCATCAGGTGACAACAAAACCATCCAAGCGTAGAGTAAATGCTCAGAAGAAATCAATCCATGGTATGAGCCAACATTTTCTTCAGTTGAATAAAAACAACACTGAAGTAATCATTTTGGAGCAATGGAGGAGTTATGAAAAACGTTGCACTGCTTCAGTTGATTCAGCTAGTAAGGCAAGGCAAGTTTATTCATACAGCACTTTGCAGCAATAAAACAATTCAAAGTGCTGTACATAAACAAAAAAAACAAAGAAAGAAAGCATTACAGAGACAATAAAAACATTACAGAGGCGAGGACTTTGCATTGAAATGGGAGTAGCAGGTCTGATACAGTATAAGACAAGTTGGATTGCAAACTTCACCATTAACAGTTAAAGGCAACTCTAAACAAAAAGGTTTTTAATCTTGATTTAAAAGAACTCAGACTTTCAGCATTTTTACAGTTTTCTGGAACTTTGTTCCAGATAAGTGGAGCATAGGAACTAAATGCTGCTTCTCCGTGTTTGGTTCTGGTTCTGGTTCTGCAGAGTAGGCAGGAGCCAGACAACCTTAATGGTCTGGAGGGTTGATACACTGATAACAAGTCTGTGATGTATTTAGGTGCTAAGCCATTCAGGGTTTTATAGACTAACAGAAGTATTTAAAGTCTATTCTCTGAGATACAGGGAGCCAGGGGAAGGACTTTAGAACTGGGGTGATGTTCTCTACTTTCTTAGTCTTAGTGAGGACGCAGGCAGCAGCATTCTGAATCAGCTGCAGCTGTCTGATCCACTTTTTTAGTTCTGGTCTGTGTGGTTTAAGATAAACTCAATCACTGACTGCTGTATGCACACCTCCTGGAAGGCCATGTCTCCATTACCAGATGAAGTTGGAGTTTTGTAGTCCAACTTGACTTATACCGTATCAGACTATTGAACCTGCTGATGCTGTTCCAATGCAATGCGCTTGCCTCTGCAATGTTTTTCTTCTGTCTCTGTAATGCTTTCTTTCCTCGGTTTGTTTTTTGTGTTGTTCATGTACAGCACTTTGAACGGTCTTATTACTGAAAAGTGCTTTATAAATAAACTTGCCTTGGCTTGCAAAGCCTGCCAGCTTGGGAAAATTAGCAAGCCGTGTTTGTAGTGTTGCCAGACTCTTTTTGTTGTCAGATTTGAAGAGTACCTGCCAAGATTTTCAAAGTTTGGTATATTTTTTATAATCCAATCCTGCCGTAAACGTCTCCACCACTTTGTCCCCGGTCTGCTGTGTTCTCTCGTCTTCATGATGCCGTTTGTTCACTAAAGCAAACCTCTGAGGCCTTTACAGCTGGATTTATAGTAAGATCCAGTTACCTACAGGGGAACTTTATCTGTATCAAAGTAAGGCATGGCAATATCAAATGCAGGCCAAACCAAAAAGCTAAACAATGTTTGCTTTTGGTTATTTTACTTCACAATCTTGTGCTGGTCTGTCACATAATATCCCCAGAAATACATTGAAGTTTGTGTTTGTGTCGTGACAAAATGCCAAAAGGATTTGCAAGGTGCAGCTTTGACATATAAGGTATATAAGAGTTGGGTTCACCTGGTGATGAGGAGCACAGGGACTCCATACTTCTGGAAGGACGCAAAGCTGCCTTTTCTGTAAAAGAGAAAAAGTTACCGTATTTTCTCAAGTAACACCTTAAGACAATGTGGACTTAACAACTGCATCAGAGATGTGTTTTAGTGTCATTCTTGTCTTTGCTTATAACAAAAATGTTTCTTCCTACAAGGCAGGTAGTATCTATAAACTGAGCCATAATGTTTTTGGCAGTTTTATATATTTTTAATTAAGAATATACCTTAAAATGAGCAGTGAGTTAGTGATTTAGTTTAGTTCTTGTATTCCACCTAAGCTAAGCGTTGTTGCTATCATGCGAATTGGAAATAATATAATTTATTTTGCCTTTTTATTCTGTTTTGGCCCTTCTTTCAGTAATTCTCAGCCAAACTTTGTCACAAGTACCAGTGGCAGTACTTTGGCTGCCTTTAGGAAAACTAGAAATGTTCATCCTTCAATGAGTCAAGCAGGACCGCTGGAGATGAAGGTCTTGGGTTGTTTGTTTTGAGTCCTAAGCCTTTTCGCCATGCCTTTAAAACGTCTATCAACATGGTGGTACTTCAAAATCTTGGTTTTCACTGAAGTAGTGCTTGTTACAAAATTGGTAGAGAACCACTCATCCTTTGTCAGCCTTATTCACTTTCTGATAGCCATGTAACACTGTTGCTCATTTTGTTTAAATATGTAATTGTGTTGTAACTGTCTTCCTATTTTCTGAGTAGGCAGTAATGTTTAAAGTTTGTCTGTGTACTTTTAATGAAAACAGAGTTTTTGTATGTTTACAGTAGACTTATTCATATCGGAGCAAAAACCCGACCTGGTGCCCCCTGTGCTCTGATGAACACACTGCCGTTGCGGCTGAGTTTTCCCTTTGTGTCCACCGATCTTCCGAGGTTAAAGATAGACTTCCACTTCTTGGATTTTCCAGAGAACTTTCTCCTAATTGAAAAAAAAGGGAAAATAAATAAGTGACCTGCTATTTTACAGCGCACGCTTTTTAATGTGAGACATCTATATTTCGCTTAAAAGTCTGAACTTCGCTCTTACTTGCTATCTGATATTTCTATGACAGTGTGATAGAGCGATGCGGTGCTAGTATCAGGTAGGCTGTTCTCTCGCTGACGTTCTTTGTGCACTGGGTGGTTTGGACTTAAGGAGCGGGCCTGGGCTTCTTCCAGACTCATCAGCTTCATCGGCCCACTCCCACCGCTGATGGGGAGCGTGGCGTATTTTTCCGCACACATCAGATTTGGTCCTGCAAAGGTATATTCCGTTAGCATTTCACATATAAGTAAAAATCATGTACTATTTTAGCACTGCAACAACTGTGGGCTTGTCATCTTAGATATCGTACCTTCTTGGGGTTTCACTTGATCAGGATCCCCACTAAAGATCTGCTCCGTGTGGTTTAAGATAAACTCAATCACTGACTGCTGGATGCGCACCTCCTGGAAGGCCATGTCTCCATTACCAGATGAGGTCTCTATGTCCTTAGATCTAAGAAAAACAAGTTGTAAAATTTTAACAACATAAAGCAGACTACAAGTATTTCTTAAAAGCAGAGAATTCACAGTACCTTGAATTTAAATATGCAGAGGCAAAGTAAAAGAAGGAACGGTGGTGCAAAAACCATTTTTGCCACCTTAAAAATTGACTATTTTTTAAGATTAATTCAGTCATTTTCTTGCAAGAGTTTTGGATGAGAACGATTAATCATTACATTAATTATGTCAACCCATCCAGGTCCTGAAACAGGTCCAGACCCAGATCATCAAACTACCACCACCATGTTTGACTGTTGATATGATGTCTTATTCTCAAATGCTGAATTAGTTTTACACCAGATGTAATGGGACATACACTCTCCAAAAAGTAACCGTTTGTTTTGCCACTCTAAGAATGTTTTTCTTAAAATCTTGGAGATTGTCAAGATATTTCAACTAATTTAAAACAGACTTTCTGGTCAGAGGTGGTTTTCACTTGGGAAACTACCATCGATGCCGTTTGTGCCCACTTCCTTTTTTGTTATTGAATCATGAACACTGACCCTGACTGTAGCTTCGGCATCCTTCAGCTTGAACAACAAAATTACAGCAAAAAAAAAAAAAAAAAAAAAAAAAAAAAAAAAAACTAAAAAAATAGCGGATTCACAAAATTGGTAAGCTGAAGTCCATGACTTTGTTTAGCATTTCTGCAGCAAATACTGTGAAGTAATTGTTCAGAAATAACCTAAAAATTGAACGGCTTAAAAAATATGACCCAAACAGAAAATAAAGATATTGATGCAGTACCTGGACAGACTAAATTCTGATTTTCTGCTCTCCAAGAGACTCCGACTACACAACAAGATTTATTTAAGAGCTAAAAAGGGGGATTTTGCATGATATGTCCCCTTTAAGACTATTTCACACAGCATTTTCATCTTAAACTTGCCAAGAGTGAGCCACCTTTGAGCTACCTCTGGCCATTCCTAAATTACAAGTATAGACGCCGTTATCCTGCACAAAAGTGAGCTTTTAAAAATAAAATTGGCAGTGCAGGAAAACAGGTACTGGGTGGCATTGAAGTTAGCACTGCACATAAAATCGCTGTTAAAAGTCTCTCCGTACATACCATTCTTTAAAAAAGAATAATGGCAGGCAAACCAAACCCAGCGTTGTGATCATGTTGTTGGCCAAGAAAGTAGTTCAGATCTGATTTATATTTCTGAACTGGTTTCTCTTATTCTTTCCCTTTGTTGTATTGGTCCTTTTCTAAAACACATGGCTAAAAGGTGCCTTAATCCTGCTGTGAAGTGCTTTTCGTTTCTGTGTTCTTGAATTTCTTCAGTTCGGGTCAGTTCTGTGTCGCTTTTAAACAGGTTCTCCTTGTGTATTCTGGCTGGCGTTTACATCCCACCACAAAACTGTACCTCAGACACGGGAAAACATGATAACAGAAATGATGAGAGAGTCCAGGTATATATAAATATACCTGGACTCTCTCATCATTCTTCTTGGGGGATTTTAACCGCGCAGATGTTGTCAATAAGCTTCCAAAATACAGACAGCATATATAAAGTGTCCCACCAGGGATAAAACAAAAAACAAAAAAACACACGCTAAACCACTGCTGCACAACTTAAAAAGATGCACAGAGAGCTATCCAACGCGCAGCTCTAAGAGTCTGATCACTGTCTGCTACGTCTCTTCCCAACGTACAGTCAAAAACTGAAAACCTCTAACCTGTGGTTAGGACTGTTAGGAAGTGGACGGATAAATCAAAGCAGATGTTACAGGCATGCTTTGAACACATTTACTGAGGCTGTGACATCATACATCTGTTTGGGAGGACGTGTGCATGTGCAGACTAATACCTTTCGCACATATAACAACAACAAACCATGGTTTTCTTCACATCTGAGGAAGCTCCGTCGGATCAAAGAAGAGGCTCATATCAGCGGGGACCCGGCTGTGTTTAAGTAGCCAAGGAACAATCTCACCAAGGAGACCAGAACAGCCAAGAGAAGATGCAGGGAGAAGTTAAAATGCAGCTTCTTATATAACGATCCTATTTCAAGGATGACCCTGAAAAACATTACATGCTATAGGAGCCCATCCTCCCACTCTGTGATGACACCTCCAACCTCAACATCTTCTTCTGTAGCGTCGAAAGCCAGCCATTCACACAGTCACACAGAACACATCACCACGGGGTTAAATGGCTACAGAGCCATCACCCCTAATGTCTGCCATCATGAAATCCTTTGAGCGACTGGTGTTGAAGAGTTTAAAGGCCACAACAGCGACTGCAGGTCGAATAAGGTTGCTTCTGATTCTGATTACAGCTTTTTTAACCAACTTAATATTGTCAGACAGGTCCGATGTATTTCTCTGGAAACAATCAGACATAAGTGTTGCAGATGAGGTGGGTATGACTTTCCACGTAGGGCCAGGTTGATTTGGTTACCTTTCCCCCCCTTAACAGATGAAATCATCATTTGAAAACTTAATCTTGAATTTACCCAGGATATCTCTGTCTGATATTAAAATGCGTTCGATAATAGGAAACATTCAAGTGTATCAAGAAAAAAGTTAAAAAAAAAACAGAGAAATGTGTGAGAAGGCGAATACTTTTTACATCACCGTATGTCTGAAGTCGTTCCAGCAAATGTCTTAAGGCTTAAACTCACCTTAACAGATTTGGAGCCCAAACCAAGGCCAGATTACGTGTGTGCATATTTGTCTGGGCGCTTAACGTGGCAAGGCGGGCCAAGTGCTTGGAAAGGTACTCCAGAGTCCTGAGAACAGATGTAGAAAAAAAAGTCTTTCATTCTACTTTTCATAGCGTTAAAGGCGGTTGAAGCAAACTGGACCTCTGTTTCAGGAGCTGAGCCGCGAAAGACGTCTGGTTTACCTGAAGTGAGGAGTCGGAAGTTCTCTGACAACTGTCTGAATGTGTAAAAGTCTGTCCTGATCTCTGTGAAAGGAGACAGCCTCCTGTGTGGGGAATACAGATACACGCAATGACACATTTTATTTTATTTTTCAAAAAAAATAAACCTTTGAAATTTGTAAGAGATTAATGCTGTGGGAATTTGTATCCAGATATATGCATCAGCACCCCTAACAACCCCAACAAGGATAAGTGTACTGGACAATGGATGGATGAAATTTGTATCCAATCACTGAACAGGAAATTAATTTTCTGAGTACAAAATAGTCTAATACCTAATCTTTTTCAAAAGGTTTTCTGTTTACACTTTACTAAGATTTTTTTTTAATATTCAACAAACTGCTAACAGCTAAATTGATCTAACAGAATAAGATTCAATTAGTGTTAACTACTTCTCAATTCCATTCAACAAATTACAAATGATAAGAAATATAATTTCACACACAGATGTCCAAATTATATCCAAGTTTATATATTCTAAATCAGTCTTAATTCAGACTCATTCAAAATTTTACTCATTTAACATTTAAATAGACGTGCTGTAATGCATGAAATTAAACCAACGGGACTGATATCTTTGCAAGTTGTATTGATGTATTGATGTCAAAAAGCTTCATATATACAACGTCTCTTCAGACAAAACCCCTCCAAGCATAATGTAGACATAAAAAAGGTTGGTTGAAGATGTTCAGACAAAAAAAAAAAAACTGTTAATGTCTAAATAGAGTTTATCAATCAAAAAGGGTAAAACAAGTCAGACTTTTACATCTTTGTTTAGGTTTAATTTCGGCAGGATATACTGGTAAAAAAAAGTATATATATATATATATATATATATATATATATATATATATATATATATATATATATATATATATATATATATATATATATATATATATATATATACATACATTTCTCCTCGGACATCTAGTCTTTGAAGGTGAGATATTGGTGATTAACCAGATTTCTAATATAAGACCAGGAGAGGGAAAAGTCTTTCAAACCATACAAGAGAGCTGGAGATCCAGGCACTGCCAGCCAGAGATGTATAAAAGCCAAGGTATGCGAATAACTCAGTCAGAATACCCAGACTGCTCCACAGAGAGCCGTTCTGATACTTTGGTATGTTTGTTCCATTTTCCCCTACTGCAGTCTCCTTCATGCCTACAACCACCCAAAAAAAACAGCCAAAAACCTTTTTTCACTGCCAAATGCAGACAATATACAACCTTTACTTTATCTTAACAGGTCACATTTTGAATATATCTAAGGATCTGGTCGCATATTAGTGTTCTGATATGTACTCAACAGAACTTAAATCTTAAGATTTTGTTATTTGATTCAGTCTCATTGATTTTATGTTCCATTTGTACAAAGAACAAGATGTTATCCCACAATGCAATACAGTTCAAAATGCACTCACAAAAACTGACCATAAACTTCTGTTTTACTAGAATCCGAGGCTAAAGTGTGATAGGTTCAGATGCAATGAAAATATCCCTGCTTCTTTGTAAAAGTATTCGTGTTGTAAACGTACTTTTTTTTTCCAGAGAAACATTGTTGGAGCATTTCTACCAGTTCTCCTAGTTTCTGGACTCTGACTTGGTAATTCTAATACATGAATATGCCTTGGTGTAAACCAATCCAGGCTGACCGTGTTTTTAGGGTCATTTTCCAGCTGGAAGGTAAACCACGGTCCCAGACTCTAATAGGTTTACTTCCATGTTTTGCCTGCATTTAGCTTCGTCAGTTTTCTCATAAACTCTGACCAGCTGCTCTGTCTTTGCCGTTGAAAAGCATCCCGACAACATGTCATGATGGGAAGGACATGTTTAAGGTGATGTGTAAGGTTATGTTCCCCCAAAAATGACATTTTTATGGAGGCCAAAACCTACATTTTGCCTTCAGAGAGGCCAGATTTAGGAAGTGCACGACTAGCAGTTTTTCTGTTTGAAGATTTTCCACTTGAGCTGTTGATCTCTGCAGCTCATTCAGAGGTAACATGCCTCTGCTGGGTACTTCCCTAAATATTGCTCTGCTTTCCCTTGCGGTAGCAACATGACAAAATGAGAAAATGTTCAAAGGGTATTAAATAGGAAGTGCAATTGTAGGCCAACTAATGTTTGGCAAAATGGAAAAAAAAAGCTGAAAGAGCCAAACAAACTCTGGGTTAATCACATAACATGAGTACAAATGTTATTTAGCCTAACACAAACGCACAAACGAAAAACATAAGGGACCATCTGAAGATCAAAAATCTCTGTCCCTTGGCAATGCATTCATGAATGGACAGCAGACCTGCCGTCTCATTCCGACCAGATATTTACCTTCTGCAGGTGAAACCGAGTGTACTCACAGTGAATTTGCTGTAGAGCTCATATGTGAGCAGAGGATTGGGCAGCTCCCTGAAGTAGAGCTTACATAAGGAACCCACACAGTGGATGTCCTGGAGGTATACTTCCTTGGTAAGGTCAGGGCACGCCTCGGAGCAGAATTCCTGCCTACACACAAACACACACACTCGGTGAGCTGAATGACTGGCCTGTTTATAGCAGCCAAGCTCACGTCTGCTGATCTCTGAGACTCGTCAGACCGAAGTGCATCCGTCTGGTCAATGCTGTCGAAAAAAGGAGCAAAAACCAAAGTAGACAACCCCATTTGTTTTAAGGATGCCTAAATTTATCTTTATTTAGAAACTGTACCCAGAGGTCAGTTTGTAACTTTTAGCAAACATTTGCTTATATTTGGTTAAATTTGGGTCTTCTATGACTGTAACAGTGCTGTAAAAATTATTTGCATCCTTACAATTTTTTATTTTTTTTCATCAAACAAGATTTTCAGAAAAACGCTAACAGGGAACATCATAAGTGCAGTTTTCAAACAAGGATTTCATCTATTAAGGTTAAAATCAGCTACCCAAACCAAAGGTTTAGATGGGAAAAATGTAATCCCCGCCTAAACCTAATATATGGGTGCACCACTATTGGAAGCAACAATTGTCACAAGGCATTTTGTTTACTGGCAAGTCTTTTGTCTCACTGTGGAGGAACTTCGGCCCTTTCTTTTTTCAGAAATTGTAGTAATCCACACTGGATGTTTTTGAGTATAAATGGCCTGTTTAAGGTAATGTCATTAGAGTTTAAACCCAGACTTTGTCTTCCTAAAACTGGCATTTGTTCTTTTTTTGTGCCACTCAAGAGTTGGACTTTGTGTAGTACTTTTAATCTTTTTTTTTTTTTTTTTTTTTTTTTTGCTGTATAGATAGGGGTGTCTGTGGTGCAGGAGCTAGGAGGTCACAGGGTCTGTTGTCGCTGATTGTACAGCAGCCCCGCTTCTGTCAGTCGTCTTTAGGGCAACTTTGGCTACAATGTAGCTCACCACCCTCAGCATGGAAATGTGAGCGAATGACTGATTGCAGTGTGAAGTGCTTTGGAGTCCCTGGATTTGATAAAGAGCTATACAACTACAGGCCATTTAACAGAAGTCAAGTGCCCTTGAGCATTATTTCTCAGGTTTATCTCCTATCAGCCAGAATTCATATTGAAATAACTTAAGTAAGTTATTCAGATCCTGAATAAGTAAACCATATCCAGACCACCACCATCTTTGGCTGTCAGTATTTTATAAATCCAATAGGAGCCTTTTTGTTCCTTTTGATCAACAGTAGTTTTGGCCTTTGAACGCCCCAATGGGCTTAATTTATGCTCAGTCTCGTTCTTATTGCTGAATCATGAACACTGACCTTAACTGAGGCAATTGATGTCTGCTCTTTTGTGACCTCCTGGTTGAATGTTTAATGTGATTTTAGAGTAATTTTGATTGGTTTTTTTTTTTTCTGTGGGATGGCTCTCACTGTGGGCCGATGGAGTCCTAAAGCCTTAGAAACAGCTTTGTAACCATTTTAAGACTTTTAGATGTTGATAAATATTTTTTTCTCCTCTGTTAGAGGAGATAAAAATTCTTTATTTCTTTATAAAGGAAAAAAAAGATTTTATTTTGTTTATAAAGGGGCGAGACATAGCTCTTTTTGAGATATTTTTTGCCTGCTTCATGTGTCAGACAGGTCATTTTTAAAGGATTTCTTCAGTCCACATGTATGACAGTAATCACAACTGGGTGTGGCACGTTATCAATCAGCATCAAAATAAAAAGGTAATTCATAATTCAAAAAGGGTGTTGATTACTTTTTCACTTACTGATTACTCTTTAGTTTGGTTATGTTATTTTACACATTAAATCAAAACATCGTTTGACAACTACAGCATGTATCTACGCGTGTCATCTTTGCCTGATATGTAATGTTATGGATATAAAACATTTAGGAGTGGAAAGAAAAGCTGTAAGTAAGTACATTACATTTTCTCAACACTGTACATTCTTGTCAACTTAACAAAACAGCATCTCTGTAATGATTACCTGAGGCGCTGGATGTTTGAGGTGACCCCTGAAAGTCTGTAGATCCCATCCACGATCCCATACTTCTCAATAAACTCCGCACACTTCTGGAGGACCTGGGGGACTTCAGGAAGGAAATCACATGCTATTAAAGAGGCGTGATTACATTTTGCACGTCTCAACTTAGTTATTTCTTTGCGCTGCGCACATGCGTGAAGCGGCAAAAATAAACAACTTTAAAAGCCACACGTCAGCTTTAACAATGCACTGAGCATTAAGCCCAAGGTATGTGGTCTGTTCCACCACATGCCAGCTTTCTGCTCCTCGGGGTCGGTGGCTGTAGGTGAACTTGTGCAGGAAGTTAAAAATGGTTTGTTTGTTTCAGAGGAAAGTTGACACACCCAGTCCTTGTGGCTAGTATTACTTACGACATTTCCTCTAATAGAAATAGGCTTTTGTAATGCTACCGCTGACCTGCACACCGCTTTCCCAACAACAGCCCATCTCAGTAAACAACTTCACCGAAGCCTGTAACGGCTTTCGCTGCGGTTTTTAAAGTGTCTGTTAAAATCACATGTCTGATTCAGTCTGACCACAGCTTCGCTTTAACTAATGCCGATACTAATAAGCGACTGCAGCTCAGTTTGTTAGTCTGAACAAGGCTTTGCTGTAGCCCGTGCAGAAACAGACCATTGACCCCTTGTCTTAAAGAAGGAGGCAGGATCGCATGTGGTCGTCATTTTTGACAATTTCAAACATCAATCTCATTTTTATCATGAGAAATAGAAAGTTTGGAGTGAAAGATGAGAGACGGTCAGAAATCAGTCTTTTGTCCTGCGTTAGTGCTATAGAAATGATCACTAACTTATTTTTTAATGTAAATTAAAAGATGTTTCCGTTTGAATTTGAGACAATAGAGAAGAGTTTCAGATTTGTGGAAAAGCTAACTTGAATGATACATTCTTCATATTTTGAATCCTTTCTGTGTCTTCCTCATATTTTCTGGTAATAATTTCATTTACACTGGAAAGCAACATGCAGAGCCCTTCGTCCTCAAAAATGAATGGCCAAATATCTCTGGCAGCAGTACATTTCTCACAGCTCACCGCAGATAGCAACAGATATTTAAATTCTCATCTTTCTGACCTAAGTAATTGGATTTCTAATTGCCTGCCTGTGGTCAGAATCTGAAAGGCGAGCGACCTCCGGGTTGTCATTTCGCTCGTCTCCGTTTATACACTGAGGGAACATTTCTCATACAGACGGGCAACAAATATAGTTGGAGTTTGGACGGATTTCTGAAGATGAAGCAGTACATGTAATAATTTGTGGAGAGCTTTAAAACTCGAAAAAAGAATCGGCCTCTGGGATCAGCTAAAAAGATTCTTTCACAGAAATTGTAGCTGTTTCTTTGTTTAACTATAAATCCCATAACTGCTGTGCAGTTTAACCTCCTAGGGAAGCCTTACAAAACAGATTTTAAGGTGCCATATGTGTTACATAAAATGACATTTTAGGGCCCAGGGTGAACTAAAGTAGAACTTTAAAAAATTTTTTTTAGGAGATTAAAGAACACCGATTTTGCACGTTGTATTTTGATTGGAACATTTTGTGAAACCATTTGCTTGTTAAGTAAGAAATTGTGTCACTACTGAGTAACACAGATAACTAAAATAATGATAATAACAAACAAAAGTAAAAATGTAGCAGTAACAGAAGTTGTGTAATCAAACAGGTTTTCTGGAGTAATTGAAAAGAACAACCTCTTTAATGTATATATATATATATATATATATATATATATATATATATATATATATATATATATATATATACATCAAACTTGAGCGGGACAGAACAGTAGATTGCTCAAATGTCTGTAGCAGCAAAGACCAGGGTGAAACATTTACTTTTGGTGAAAATATTTTGTATATAATGGTACATTTAGTTCATAACAATAAAGAATAACCCAAAGTTATGATGCTGTTGTGAATGTTATTGCAGTCAGTCCCAATGTTATTGCAGTCAGTCCCTTTGTTTGTGTGTATCATAGATGACATTAGAGACTGCTGTTTTTTGTTTGTGTTTATTAACATTCATAAAGAAGACTTGTGGTTATACAGCCTAGCTGTGCTGTGCCTCTGGTAGAGATAAATTCATCAAAACATACTTCACATATAATGTTAGCTTGGCTCAACAGAAGGAAAAAAGTGTGCTGCAAAATTGCATTGTTTAAGGGCTAGCCATTTGAATCACAGGGACTTATCTTTATTTTTGCTTTAACATATGTTTAACAATATAAAAAACAGAGTGGCTGTTTGGTTTTGTATTGCATATGGCTAAAGCCCAGATTACTAGATATGTTTTTAAAGGATAAGTAGTATGTTTGGGCTCTGGTTCAGTGTTGACCTTTGCCAATTGGTAACCTTGTGTCATACCCAGCTGTTGTCATTTTTGTCCCAACCAATGACTATTTGGTACTAAAGTACGTCATCATTTCAATTATGCTTAATTTTCTTGCAAGCCAAGTATCTATATGAAATGGGTTATCAACAAAACGTTCATTCTCATGTTTAATGTTGAGGAATTTTAATGTTTATTTTTTTTAGCAGAGTTTACAGAGGGTTTCTTTCTATTTTCATTGATTGTAGTCTAATCCATGCTTGGGTAAGCTGACTCTAATAAAATATGATATTATATGAGACATTATGACTTCTGATCAAGCAATAATACACTACAGACCAAACACAACCTCGGGTTTCTGTACACAGAGACTTGCCTTTTTCTTTATATGCATTGTTTTAATCTATTTTTAGCTATACATTGATGTTACCAAAAATAATGCTGATTCAATCTTAAGAAAAGTAAAAAACTGGGTTCGTTGTAGCAAGAGTCACACTTGCAATGTAAGAAACATATCACAGATAAACATGTGTGTATATATGCCAAATAAGGTTACTTTTAAATAACAAAATGTCTGAGCAATAAAACTCCAAATACCTGGAAATGTAATAGTCATTTGGATTTGGTTGAATCTATGCTAAGAGAACTTTTTTTGTAGAAATGTTGCTTCTAAAATTTTGGCCTGCCGTGTCACTCTGAGCAACCTTTTGCTGGTGGACATCGCTTTCTTCAAGTCTCAAAACTTCCTTTCCTTATAGTCCAGTATAGCTGATTGTATAATGAGGAAATTATAGAAAATGTATTTTTATCTCAATTAATAAATTCTCAAATCAGTTATATAACATCCCCAGGGTGGGTATAAATTGTTGTATGGCCAGTATGAATGGCCCAGTGGTCAAAACTGCGATAATATTAAACGATGAAGGGGAGAAAGGCTCCATTTTGGTTTTCCCAATCTATGGACATTTTCAACAATCCCTCCCTCAATATAGGAGATAGTTTTGCTTTTTTGACAATATTGACTGTTTTCTCAAGACCTACATTGTTCTCAATGTCAGTAATGAGAAATGTTAGTTTTAGTTCATTTTTAATTGGCCATATTAGAACACAGATCATTCTTCACTGCTATTCACTGTTTAGGATACTGGAAAGTTTATCTTAAAGTTAAGAAAAAAAATTGTCTTTTCTCAAACGTTAGTCACTTAAATTTGAGGAAAAAAAGAAAGAAAGAAATGTGTTAACATTCTTCCCTATACTGACTCCATAGGTTTTTCACAGCCCACCAACAGCTTAAAAGGACAATATGTCTGCTGCTTCCATGACACAGGGCTATGACCCACACCTCCTCCCTCACTTCCTGCTCTGAATGCCCCGCCTCGCACTGAGCCCATCTAACAGGTCTTTCTCAAACATATCTTTACAGTCTCTGTTCATGTGATTTTGGTTCAATTTCCAAAATATCATGGTTCAACACTTATACATAAAGGCCATTTGAACAAGAAGTCAGAACAAAACTAAAACTAAAACAAAAAAAATCTTTTTTTTCTTGTAATTTTAACACATTTCTGTGTTTCTTCCTTTTGTATTGTCTCTTTTTTTCCCCCAGCCATGTTAAAGCAACAGTAGTATCCATTATCTTTTATTGAGATATAAAATTCTTCTATAGGAGCTATACTGAACAGGATATGTACACAAAAAAAATCTAAGAGCCCCACCCAAGGTTCATTAAATGCAGCCAATGGGTGACTGAATGTTCACGATAAATGGAAAACACATGTATTCTGATAAAAGGCGCTTGTAGTCTTCAAACAAACATGGTTTCAAACATAAAAACCACATATCTTCTGTCTTCTTTAAACAAAAAAACAGCATGTGTGTAAAAGATAAAAATAGCCTAAGTAGTTTAAAAAGTTCAAAACGTCTTTATTGTAAATCTTCCCTTCTGTGTCTCAGTAAAGTAACTAGCACAGGACACATAGTTGTCTAGCTTAGTAAGTGCAAGCTGTACAACAGCACTGGATTTCAAAGGAAAGATTACCATCTTGTCCTGAACCTTGGAGATGTTCTGTCAGGTCACAGCCGAACGCATTCTCGCTTCCTTTCTTTTTGGCCTTCTGCTTGTTGCCTTTATTCTTCATGTGGGCTCCAGTTAGTAGTCCAGACGGGTGAAACAAAACGTTCCTTGAAAGCACCAAGGTAGATCCATATGACCTCAAAAAAGAAAAGAGTCGAGATGGCAGGTCAAAAGGCAGCCGCACAGAAATCCCAGCACACAGCTCCCGAATGCCTGCATCCGCTCGCACCCTGACAGACCCAGAGGTTGGTGGCTGAGAGCAGCGCTTACGTCACTTTTTCAAACTTCAACTCCTTTTTTTTACGTTGCCAGCACCTCCGGAGATGAGCTGTAGGAAAGACGTGGGGAGACGGCTCCTCTGCCGGGACACAGGACTCGGCCGTTATTATGTGGGCTGATTTGAAGAAACAGCATTAGGACTGGTTGGTTTCCTGTTGTTTTTTCACCCCCAGTCACTCTCTCTCCCTCTCCCTCTCTCTCTCTGCTCATTTTATCTCCTCCTCCTTTCCTTCATTTCACAGTCTCCTCTCTTCACTGGATTGTTCTGCAGCCGGGACAGAAGCTCCCATCACTATAGTTGTTTTATTTTTTTTTCTTGTAATAGGTTTTCTGAAACTTCTGAATTCAGAGATCGCCTCGTGGCAGTGATGTGGCAGGGATTTTTCAAGCGTTCAGACTATGCAAGAGGGAGGGAGGCGAAGTTATGGGAGGAAGAGGAGAACAGCTGACATCTGTTTCTCTCCCAATTTAGGAATACCGTTTCTCCCCCCCATCTAAGCTCCCAAAGTTCGAGCTAGCGGGGAAGCTTCTCCCTGCCTTTCCTGAATGCTCCCAATGTATACACGGTTTCCTGTGCAAAGAGCCCAGGCTCAAAAACAAAAACAGACGAGCTCTGAAGGAAGAGGAAAGTGGGAGGTTACTCAAGTGAGGGCCTGAAGGGCACAGATGGGAAATAAGGGGGGGGAGGGGAGGGGGGGTGCACCAAGATGGACAACACGTGGTTCTCGTTACTAACTGCCTTGTATTTTATTGTTTTCCTTTTAAATTAGGCTGCAGCTTCAATATAAAAAAACACAGAACGAATCAATGCAATGTGTTGACTTTAAAAGCAGGGCGTTAAATCGAGGTTTCCTCCACAGCTGCACTTCGTGTCTCCCACAAAATCTATTTCAGTTACATCCCTGCACTGGAATGCCAGGCCTGATAAATATCGTGTAATACTGCAGTGTAGTCCTTACATCCGCAGGCCTCAGACTCTCGCAAAACACGAGAAAATTAAAACTCAAAAGTTAATACATTTCATGACTTTGTGGCCAAGAATAACTGAACTGTCCGTGACTAGTACTACACCCATAACCCTGCTCGAACTGCATAAAAAAACATGTAGGGATTAAATATAACATTTATGGAATGTCCGAAAGTAATTTCAAGGTTTTTATATGATTGATTCATCTTGGATAAGAGGCTAGGAGTTCATCTTGTAACTGGCGAGTTGCCGGTTCAAACCTCTGCTCTGTCTGTCTCAGTCGTTGTGTCCTTGAGCAAGACACTTCACCCACCTGGCCTGCTGCTGGTGGTCAGATGGCCCAGTAGCACCGCCAGCATGGCAGCCCCGCTTCTGTCAGTCTGCCCCAGGGCAGCTGTGGCTAAAATGTATCTCACCACCGTCAGCATGTGAATGACTGAATGTAGCATACAATGCAGCTTTGGGGTCCTCAGACTTGATAAAGCGCTATTCAAGTACACGCCATTTACCATGAGAGGGGACAAATCTCTATGAATCTAAAATCTTCAACTCAGCAGGCCGGCGTTGGCTGCCCCCACCCCAGTTTTAAATGCACTTGAGAACAACATGCTGCATCACTACATTTGAGCAGGAGGAGGCAGGGTTGGAGTATTTTCACACCCTTGTTCTATGTCTGCCATCAGGGGTTAAGGCTAGGAGGAGGAGCAGGCCATCTAGCTGGGGTCTGGGCTAGGCTTGGGCTTTGGGTCTCGAGGGTGAATCAACACGGGGGCTGGCACCTCTGCTTTCCTGGGAGTGGGATATGAGGTTCTGGCATGGAGGGGTGGGTTGGGCGGTGTGTACGGCTTCGGTGGGTGGACCAGCCAAGTGTATTGGTGCAGCTGTCATGGCAGGAGTTTGCCATGTGGTTGGGCATCTAAGGGTTTGTGTGGTGGACTCTGGTTGGCCTCGTCTCTGGATGGATGGGTTTCGGGGATGTCAGTATCCATTTAGGCAATGGATACTGACAACATACAGAAAATACTTCCTCCCCTCCTTTACAACTTCCCTGTATGTAAATAGATTATATATTAATGTACTTCATCTTGTCTAGAGTGTGTATTCATGTACGCATTTTTCTGTGATTTTTTTCTCAACTTTTTTAAAATGTTTACTATTGAGAGTATTTTACAGTCTTTAAATATTATTGAAATTCCTCTGTACTATAATATAATTTTTATTACGTACTATGTTACTGCTGAAATTAATAAATCCCACCTATGATGACGATAAAAGTTTATTTTATCTACATATTAATAATTGTATGACTGCTATAGAAGTTTATGTGCTCATTTCTTCCACAATTTAACTGGTGGACCAGCCAATCAGCTCTCTCTGTTTCCGCCGTCTTTCCTACTTAAGACACTCTTAGGTTAGCTAAAAGTCCTTCTCACTACTCCCAACATTTTAAGTTAGGAGCTGCCTGGAGGCCTACCGTCCTTTGTGACTAACTTTTATCTTATTGAGGTAAAATACTAAGAAAAATCTAAGACTTCAGGAAATTCTAAGATTTTTCCTAAAATGACATACCTAAAAGCTACTATTAGTTTTAGGATTCTTTGTGAATACTGGCACTTCCTAACAACGATAACTGAAGAAGGCCTCCGGATGAGAGGGGAAACATTTTGGAACAAGATAAGTTTCCTTCTATTTTTGCACTTTGGAAATACAGTAATACATGAAACAACATCAACATTACTTAAAAAAAAAGGGATTTTGAGTCCATGTCTTATACCCGAATTACTTTTACCTACTGGTATCTCCCAACTCCTCTGGGAAATATATATATATATATATATATATATATATATATATATATATATATATATATATATATATATATATATATATATATATATATATATACATAAATTTTAGCTTTAAAACGAGCCCCAGTCATCATTAGCAACTTGCCGGTGCTCTCGTTGCTCTTTTTAATATCAACAACTTCCATCTGTTCTACTACTTTATGTCTAAGTCGAGCAAACAAGGAAGCAATACTTGAAAGGAAACTTAGTTTGAGAGAACTGCAGCTAGGATAAACTCCAACCTGTCACCACTGAAGTTATTTCAGTGGGCAGAAATAATGCAATAACATAATAATAATAATAATAATAATAATAATAATAATAATAATAATAATAATAACCATTATTATTATGAATTATTATGAATAATAATAATATTAATATATAAGTATTAGATAACATATAATATCATATGAATCTCACATTACTTGGTATATAAAGACCCCTTGGTTGCAAAGTCTTGAAGAAATACACAATGCCTCTTCAAACTGTGGCACAATGTAGGAGCACATTCTAATAATAATAGTGCTAATCATCAATATTTGTCATGACAACTTAGAACATTCCTATGAAAATTGTTCTCTGCATTTAACCCATCCCACAGGGAGCAGTGGGCCGCCACTGTGCGGTGTCTGGGGAGAATTCTGGCGATAAGGGTTTGTCTCAGAGACCCAGAGTGGCAGTCTGTGGGATTCAAACCAGGGAACTTGCAACCTTCCCTGGACGCGAGCAGCCTGTTCTAACTACTAGGCCACCACTCCCTTACACTTCCTACTCTCTTATTTAACGCTGTTTACTTTGACTGAACATTTTACAAATAAAGGCATTGCTGAACTCATTGCAAACACTACAGGCATTCCTTTAAAGTGCAGTAATGGAAAAGGCTGCATTGTGAAAGAAATGATAGTGTGCAGCCTTGTAGAGGTTTTGGTGCTAAAAGTGTTTTGTGAATGTCACATGGCAGAGCAATGACCAGGCCTACCCTCTGCAAAACAAAGGTTTCTTTCTGCACCATAGGAAGAGGACATGACATCATCCTGCTCATACAAAGCCTCAATATCCCACACTTTTTTTAGGCTGGTAAATAAAAAAAGCACAGCATTGTAAATGAATAATAAGGTTTACTTGTATCTTTATTTTTAGTGTTTGAGTACACGTCTGACATGTTATTTGTGTAATGCTTTTCCTAATAGGTTTGCAGCTCATCGGGTGGTCAGTAAAAGGCTTTTGTGTGGAAATGATGTAAGGAGGGGAGAAAGGAAAAATCACTCACTGATACCAGAAACACAAAAATAAAATTGAGACATAATGAATAATTATTGCAAAACATAAATCTTACTTTACAGGTACATCTCTGAAATGGGAATTTCTGTTGTTTAGCTGTTTATGATGGTTTGTAAAATCCTTTTTTTCAGTCAAACAAAGCTGATGTCTCTACCCATTTGGTTTTATTTTATTTTGCATTTTCTATTTAGGTTTTGCATTGAGTATTTTACAATGACACTAAAATGTCTTCCTTGGTCTAATTCAGGACTTTCTAATCCAAAGAGCCCTTTTTGCCCTCTCTCAAATTTAAAAAGGTCAAGGGCCATGTGATTGACTCTTCCAAAAGAGATTACCTAAAGAAGCTGTAGATAAGATATTTACAGTAAAATCAACTTAAATCATTCTCATTTGTCACCTGGGATGGAAGTAACATTCTTATTCCTATAAACAATCGGTTCTCTCTCTCTCTACAATGTCTTCCTTAATTTTTTTTTTTTTTCTTTTCAAACCTAGAGGAACGATGCAGAACGACTTCGGTTCATATGTACCCCTGTGTTTACTTCCTGGTTCCTGAGCAAATCATATGAAAGGTTCCCAAAACAGGGAGCAGCATTTGGTATTTTATCTTGGCAAAACAGCAGCAGCCTGCTAAAAAGGAAGCCAGTGAGAGAAGCGGACCAGAAATAGAACAGAATACAACATACATATCATTTGTAAGTAAAAAATCAGTGGAGTTTCACAGCCACAGGACTGTTGAGTAAATGGTGGGTCTCCGTGAAAGGCATCGTTTATGTGTTATTCCGATTTAACCACTTGGTGTCATTATTACTTATTGTTCCTTTAAGTTATATACATATATAAACAACGGTAAAAATGCAAAATAGAAAAGGGCCCACTGAAGCTGTTCTATATTTGCATAATAGTAAATTATTAGTAAATACTAAAAACAATTAGACTACAAACTTGAACGTTTGAAGTTATTTCAGTAAAACAGTTTAACTAGTACAGTCAAAGGCAATCCTAAACAAATGTGTTTTTAATCTTGATTTAAAGGAAATCAGGGTTTCAGCACTTTTTACAGTTTTCTGGAAGTTTGTTCCAGATAAGTGGAGCATAGGAACTAAATGCTGCTTCTCCATGTTTGGTTAGGGATAAGCTGAGTAGATTTCAGCCAGAAGACCTTAATGGTCTGGAGGGTTGATACACTGATAACAAGTCTGTGATGTATTTAGGTGCTAAGCTATTCAGGGATTTATGGACTAACAGAAGTATTTTAAAGTCTATTCTCTGAGATACAGGGAGCCAGTGTAAGGACTTTAGAACTGGGGGAATGTGCTCTACTTTCTTAGTCTTAGTGAGGACGCGGGCAGCAGCGTTCTGGATCAGCTGCAGTTGTCTGATTGACTTTTTTTGGCAGACCTGTGAAAACACTGTTGCAGTAATCTATTCTACTAAAGATAAATGCATGGATTAGTTTTTCCAGATCCTGCTGATACGTTAGTTCTTTAATCCTGGAAATGGAAATCCTGGAAAAATAAAGTACAGAATTTTCAGCCTTGTGACAAAACTACTAAAAAAGAAAAAAAAATATTCCATTGCTCTCTTGGTTCAATACAGTTTAATTCAAACTGTATTGTCCACTGAGTGGAAATTAGTATTATGCTTTCCCATTGCATTAATCTTGGGGTTCTTCAGTTGTCAGATTTTGATACTGATGTTTAAATGCTAACCTTTTCTGTTACCTTTTAGGGTGGGAAGAACGTTTGAGTCAGAGAAGGAATTACCATAGAAACTGTTAATGTAATATTTTTGTATTTATACGGCATATCTTTTTATATTCAACCTGTACATTCTAAACTATCTACTGCACTACATCATGTGGCCATTTGCACTGCATTTGATTTAACGAGCCAGTCCCAAAACCTTGCTAAAGTCTAATAACATACTTTTTTAATGGAAATTTAGCTGGCAGTTCGACCAGTGCATGTATTTCTTTTGTAATGCAAAATACAGGGATAACAAAGACCTGCTAAAATATTTGCCTGTCATAACAAATGTCGCTAAAACTTTTTGGGGCATATTTAATAAAGGCATAATGCTCAGCCGTTAAAAACATATCATTTAGCAAAACTGAACATCCTCCACAAGTCATTTTACCAAGAGGCGGTAAAATAAATTTGCATGGCCGTAATATTGGCAGACACCTAAAAATTCTGTTTTAGATTCATACTGTCAACTGCATGGATGGTTTATTTGCTCTTTTAATGACAATGGTGGATTTATTTCCATTGGCACACTGTGCGGTTCATGGCCACTTCTTTTTTTATTCTGACGGAAAAATTATGGAAACGTTTTGAGCCTGTAGTATGACACACATGTGGATTGTTCTTTGTCCTTGAGGAACAGAAGGGACTGACATGCTTGGACGTGTATGTTTTATCTCTGCCATTGATGGTTCATAACAGAGAAGCCACAAACCTGTTAATAAGTAGGTATACGGTTAAGAACTTTATTATCCTTGCTTTGAATATTATTTTTGTAACTATTTAGTTCCCTTTCATGAAAGGAGTCTCTAAGATAAACATGTGTGATGAAATGTTGTGCGTTATGACATCGGGAATATCTTATCACATATTACAAACAAACGTTGAAAAATCTATTCTTCCATTTTTTTATTGTTTATTTATATTACTCAAATTTGTCAGCGGTGATAAAATTGCCATTCAATATCTATATGTCAAAATATGTAAAAGAAAAAAATGCACAGGCTACGATGCCCTATTTTTATTCACAGTTGTATGTTTCTCGCATTAAATTAGGAAAGAAAGGCTTAAAGGCTTATATTTTTTTCAGTTTTAACATTTGATCATTTATGCAGGCGTGTGCAGTCATTAGATAAATGTGAAGAAAATAAAGAACAACATGTTTAAATTATTTCAATGCACATTGAAATTCTGAGGGAAAATTTTTCCAAACGACCACATTATTTATCAGAATATTAGTTTTATAATTTATCATGGACAAGTACTAAGCATTACATCTGTCCTTGTTTTAAATTCTGGCTTTTTTGCACCAAGACCTAATGTAGTTTTGATTATTTGGATTTAATGTGAACGTGAACGAACTTAGTAGTAAAACTCACCTCACCTAATACAGTCTACATATATATATTTTTTATTTATATTTTTTTCATAGGAGGACGTTGTGTTCTCAATGGAACCCAATGATAGGACTCGTATACTGCCCCCTACTGGTGGTTCGGCGTATGTTTCACAATTTTCAACAAGCTACCATCCTATTTATGCAACATCTGTAATTGTCTAGTAAATTGCTGTAATTAAGCAAGTTATTTTTATAATGAGGGACATTTTAACCTAGAAATATGTAGCGACACATCAGGGGCACCCTTTAGATGACAGTCAAAATTTTACCGCTGACAAAGATTCATTTCGAACGAGCTGAAAATACCAGAGTACTTATAATGTGCCCTGGAAACACTGCGGGGAAAATTTAAGTAGTCGGTGAATCTCAAATGCCACAAATACTCATGCCACTGTTTTTCTGACCTTATATAAAGATTAGTAGCTGGGTCAACTGGAATGTGAAAGGTGTAAATAAAGTAATTTTGCAATCAGGTCTTGATGTAGTGATTTGTTGAGAGTACAGTGCTGTGCAAAAAAAGAAATCCCCTTATTAATTTTTTAAATATTCAACTCAATTTTAATTTGTTTTAGGTCTGGGTTTTTTTTAGTGTAAAACTAAACTTCATAAAAATAGCATCAAAGCTACAGTCAAACAAATTGATGAGATGTTCTGGGGCTGTAGAATGTAGGACCTGGACAACTTGCTATAATTTATGAATTCTGCTACGTACCAGAAATATCCTGAAGCAGAATGTTCTGCCATTGGTTCCTGATTGAAGCCAAAGTTTAACACGGTTATGTTTGCGATGGCGTAGCGTGACCTTAACCTTAAAACTCTCCAAAGTTAGCTGAACTGAAACTATTCTGTAAAGTCTTCACATTGGGCCAAGTTGGTTTGTTAAGAAAATGTGTCTGATCATCTGAACTTTTGCATGTCTAAAAGGAAAAACAGAGAAAAATCTCAGGGGGGAAATATTTTTCTAAAGCAGTGTACAAACAGATGTTTAGACGTTCTATTAAAACATCAACAACAAAAAACATCAATAGAGTCAATTACATAAACTACTTTTATTATTACCTTATAAAAGCCTAAGAATACATAAAAAAAGGATTTCCATAACCACACTCGCACTTTTGACACATCCACCCAAAACCAACAAGCTTCGAAAATAAATGTTTCAAGAGTTCACGCATTGTTTTGAAATCTAAAACGTCAGTTATCTTGCTGAATGATTTTCTTTACCCGTCTCCACATTAATTCTCCCAATAAAAGGTGTTCAGTTAGGAGAGATTTAAAGAAAAAAAGAAATCAGTGAACATTTAGACTTTAAAAGATGTGGCAAACTTCTAGATCTAGAGCATACTGCCAATTTATAAGGAGTGCAAAACTATTTCTCACACATAAAATTTTCTTTAATAAAAAGCAATCGTTGGCCATTCTGAGACATTCTGACACAAGCATACAAGGAGTGACCTGGTAACGGCAACAGTATAAGCATAGGTACACCCCTCTGTCTTTAAAAACAATTTAAACAACAAAAGTGTCTAAAAAAAATAACAAAACAAACAAAAAATTAATCATTCAATCGATTTGACAGTTCTCAGAAGCATGCAACAATAAAAGCAAATATTCACTTTTTAACTTTGGTAAAATTTTCTTCATATCAAAAACAATAAGACTATATTAATGATTTTCTTTATAAGACAGTGGTAGACAATCCTTCACCAACAACACCCAACAAATAAAAGAACATAACACTCTAAAAATGATTTAAAAATGTTATTTTAATTTTGGCTTACTAAGTCGCTCCTTATAGAAACTTCCTAATATGATTGTAATCATCACTTAAATTATTAGAGCATATTTTTTAAATATGCCAAAAAACAAAAGTATAATGTTGTATTACTCCGGAGTGGTAAAACTCACAATGCCAATTCATTGTGAGTTTATCAATATCAATATCATAATTATCAATCGGACTGCAAGCACAAGAAAAATTTGGAAACTTCAAAGTAAAAAATGTCAGTGTTATTACGAGACTACCTTTAATGGAAAGAAATCCACCACTAAAGCCACTATACCGTCTCAAACTGCATTATTTGGTTCATACTGATAAATGTGTAAATCTAGTCTGATGAAGCGTTGTATTTCAGTTTAAGGCTCTAATCTGTGGAATAATCTGTCAAAACAAACGAGTGCAGATACATTTTTAGTTTTAAGAAAAGAGTCAAATGTATTAAGATGTCAAGAAATAAGGAAATATAGTGACATAGTGGAGGCCTGTATTCTTAGAAGAATATTATACTTTCTTTCCTCATTGCTTGTCTTTTCTCCAGAGGGATGTGTTTGGTTGGTCGGCTCCATATTTAGTTTATCGTGGTCTACTAAACTGATATTTTTCTTTCTAATACTTTTCATTCATTCTTTTTCAACCTTGTCACAATTTTATCTGTGATTAAACTTAATTAAATTTCATAAATAAATAAAAAATTACTGTATCTAGTAGCCTTTTTTTTTTTTACCCCATTCAGGACAAAGACGTTTTCACTGTCATATGCTGTCAAACCGATGCCGACCCAAATTCCCAGTCTGTAACTAGTGATCATGTTTACATTTTAATCACTTGGATGGGCTCTGGACGACTTTTAAACTCTGTTTATCGGACCTCTAGTTTCTTAACACAATACTGGACAGTACGTCATAAAAATGTCCATCTCTAAGTAGAGTCACAATATTAACTGACTCTGCTGGAGAGATCATAAGACAACAGTAAGTAATGTAAAGGCTTTCCCGACACAGTCCCTCTCAAAGGTATGTATATATTTATTTGCCCTCTTTCTCAAATAGTGCCCTGTTGTAATCAAACTTCTGTATTTTATTGGGATTTGATGTGATATCCACCCATTCAAGACCAGATCCAGGAGAAGGGCAGCTAACATTGCAGTCTGCCCTACTCATCTTGGTCGCAGGTTATTCCGACTGTTACCTTTAGGGCGGCGCTACAGGGCACTGATGGCTAAAACAAGACGACAAAGAGCAGGTTTCTATCCGCAGGCAGTGTCTCTGATAAACACAATAAACACCTTACAGCCAGGGTAGCCACCAGCTAAAAGTTACACTTCAAGTATGAGAGACCAAATGAGGGGAAAAAAATCCAGGAAATCCCATTGTAGAATTTTTTAACGAATATATTTAAAAAATGGTGGAAAATAACAATTTGCTCACCCACAAACAACCAAGATGTCTAGCCCTCACATATCTGTAACTTCTACTTTAAGAAGTTCTTCTGCCTTCCACTCGTTACCTGTATTAATGGCACCTGTTTGAACTCCTTATCTTAAAAAAATAGCGAGCCCAAAAAAAAAAACACGACTCTACAAAAAACACAGCAAATTTACAAGAGACTTTAGACCAAAAAAAACAAGCATACTTGGCAACAGGGCCAAAAACCATTTCACATGATGACCGTAGCTATTAGCAGTAGCCTGGTACCAAATACATGGAGGACACGTTTACATCACCACATTTATGAAACTCCACGGCTTCCGTAGCAATCATTACGCGCTTAAAAGCGAGGTTGCTTGTAATTCATTTAGTGCTCCACTAGTTGGTGCGCCAGTGTAAAACTCTTACACACTGGGGCTTTAAGGGAAGAATAAACGGGGCCATGCATCGTAAATCGTAAAAGTTTAAGCCAAAACCTCCTTCTTTACTTATTACTTACTTATCCACCATAATTTACAAACAAATACTTTAAAACCCCTACAATTTGATTTCCTGGATCTTTTCTCTCTCATTTTGTCTCTCATAGTGGAAGTACCTATGATGAAAATTACAGACCTCGCTCTGATGGATTAAGTGAATGGGTCATTAGCAAGACTTCTGCAGAACTTGATTCTGCTGTGTTAGAGCAGAAGAAAAACATTAAGTGTGCCAGAAAAGCGACCCCCTTTGTTTCCAGCATAGAAACAGAATCTAGTCAGAGTTGATGGGGAACTGGGTGGAGCTACATGGCTAAATAGGTGAAGAAAACCTGTTAAAGGCTTAAGTCTGGGGTGAGGGATCCCGTTCCAGCAGAACCCTATGACAATGCTACCAGTGCTACAAAGGAACAATGAAGATTAAGTTTATTCAGGTATTAGACTGGTCTGTACCTAAATCCAAATTGATGTTCACAGACACACTGACTGAAACACAGCTATTCTACAGAGAGAATAGCTGAAAAAATCCAGTTAGACCATATGTGTGAGGTCCTTTTATGCAGGATATTAAGAACATCAATTTATCTAAAATAGGACGCCAAAACATAAACCAGTCCAGTGTTGCCATTATGACACTGTAAGATAAAGTGTTTAAAAAGGCTCACCTCACAATGTAATCTCTGGCACCTTGATCTATGTCTCTATGTAACATCCTATTAGCATATAGTGGCGGTGGACAAACAGGCAAATAATAAGGCATAGGTGTGATGATAACAACAGTTTAGAAAAACATTGAAAAACAACTGGAATGACAGCTGCAGTAAAATATTCTTTAAATGGAGATGTAATTCCTAACAACAGGAATTTCTAGGAATAAAGTATGGAATGATATGCAAAATTGTGTTAAATATCTGGATATCGTTTTAACACGCTAACAAAAGGACATTTAAGTTTGTTTGTCATCTTGTAACTTTTCAGCACACAGTGGTCTTGGTTTCATAGAATATAAAGAGGATAAAGCTGTTTTCTTTCAGAGACCTCAACTTTGTGGCTGACCAATGTCCACAGTAATGTTCACATAGAGGGGCATCCTCTCAACTGATACAATTTTATACGAGCAGCTGTTGAGTCCATCGTTTCTCCACATCTTTGTCGTTTGTCCTAATAACCTCATCCTAGAAGAAAAGAAATATTGTAAATTGCACTCAAAATCCACATATTTGAGTAGACTGAACAAGCTGAAAGAAAAAATAAAGTAAAATAAAATAAAACTGTGTCCAGTCTAAATTATTGGCATTAACACAATCAATATCAGGCAAAATGTTTCAACTGAATTTTAATGCTATGAACAGTAAATGCTGCACCATCATAAAAAGGTAAATATTGTCTGCGTTTAAAATTTATTTATTTTTGTAATATTTAGGATTTACAGATAAGAAGATTCATCAAATGGCGGATAAAGAAGTTTTAATTTACAAAAATACAAAAAAAAAAAGCCAGAAACACATTTCTTCATATGTAACGCATTATTACGTGTAATTTCATTTCCAGCTACAAATCTGTCAAAATCTCACCTAATTGTCACAAATAAACATATATGTGCTACTGCTATAAAATAGATGTATGCAATAGTATGGCAATAATCCAGTAACAAAGTTACTTAATCCCTTGATATGTTATGCAGATGCTCTGTCTACATCCATGAAGATTGACTCACCTGGATATGCTGAATGCTTGGACTGGTGGACAACTCAGCTAATAATTATCTAACTAATTGAGGGCACTTATAGACCGTGTATATAGTCTTTTACCCTGAGATGGTCAGGCAAATAATTATGAAAAACTAAAAAAAAAAAAAACAGGACGGTGACACCATGTCCAAAAGGACACTTACTCAGATCTTATCAATACATTATAAAATAAAGCTTCAAGTTCACTAGCTGTATTTCCAAAGGGGGGAGGTTTTTTTTTTTTTTGTATTAATATGGAGAATTTCCTTGACCACCCTGATTAACAGCTCCTACTTTTCACATCTTATTGGTTTGGAAATGTTAATGGAATTATTAAAACTTGATGTATCAAAATCACCTCTGACCTATCTCTTTTCTATGTAAGCAGCTGTATTCAGGGAAAAGACGGCTACGGTCTGCTCTGGTTAAAAACAAGGTGAACGCTTGTGTATTTTCTGTGTGAGACTGCAAATGTTTGGGTTTGAGATGTTTGTGTTATGTATGCTCTGGAAAGCCGATATAGCAGAGTGTGAGAAGGAGATAAGACAGATTTGGAGGAGACCACGGCTGAGGGCAGACAGGGTGTGATTAATTTATCTCTGTTGTAGTTCTCAATAAAGTGCAGGAACTTGATGGAATCACCGTTCCTTTTATTTCACTACTGCGGCTATAAGATTCAGCAGGTTTTGTGGTATGCAACTGGCTTTTCCTCATTCCCTATTTATATATCCTTTCTATTTAATGTAACTCATAATGTCCAATTTCATAGGTACATTGGTAAAACAGAACAGAAAACCCTGATACTGTCACACTGAAATAAACTGCAGCAATATATTTTATTTCAACACTAAACTCTTTATTTGAGACTGGTCCGGTTCTAAAAAAAATCTGTGTGAACAAAACTACAGGAATAATTTCTTTTTTTATTTATTTATCAGCACTGACCTGTTTTTGTTGATCTGATTTCCCGAGTCTCGTTTGTGAAACACCATGGTATAGCGTGCTACATCAGCAGGGGGGCGTACGATCGTCATCTTTTGCAGTTCAACCCTGTAAAGCAGACCCGCATGAATCGAAGAACAAGTCATTGTAATGGACAACATCTGCTCCAGATGTAACAACATACAGATGATCTGTCTTACTACCAGTATCCTAATATCTCTCACCTGACCCGAAGGTCGTCATCCTCCCCACCCCATCCCCAGTAGTTGTTTGAGAACCCATTTACTTTTAAAAACTGGTCCTTGGTCATGGCAGTGACTCCACCAAAGTAGCCTTTGTAACGGAGTCTGAGGGGAAAATTAAAGATGTTTTATTTAATAGTAAGTAACAGACCTGAAAGTGTTCACCACCCAAGCATGTCACCAGCACTGTTGTTTATTATAAAAGTGTGCAGAAGGAAAACCACTCAAAACTTCCCCGCTTAAAAGACATTAATTCATATACGTACTTATATCCTGTAACGTTGCGGCCGACCACCAAGTGTTTGGGCTGCTGATCACAGATGTACAAATTGCGATCATTCTCAGGAACCAAGTCCACATCATGGAGGATGAAGCACTCCCAGCTAAAGTCCTTAATTGCTTCCAAATACCCGACATTAAGTAACTTGGCTCGATTAAAAATTGCATCACCGGCCTTCAACAAAAGACAAAAAGCAAGGAAGAAAAATGAAAACTAAATCTAGGCTTCAATGCATAGCTCACACTGCAAATATCCATTTATATTACTGTAATCATATTTATTTTTTGTCTATACTTTACTAAATGACCGTGATTATGATTAAACCTATAGTGGCTTCATTAAAACAAACCCAGCACAGGAAACTGAAATGCATAGAAAGACAATTTGAAGAAGATTTAGGATTTTCTTTTTCTGGCAACATTTTAAAAATTCAGATCCGGTTTTTTTACAAATGTGCATAAACTGAAACACAACAAAGGTGACAGAAAATTACCAAAAAAAAAAAAAAAAATAACATGTCAAAGCTTCCTGTCAGTTCATTAAACCTGAGCTGCAAAAGAATTTCCCTGCTTTTTTTTTTTAACACATTTTCATACAAGCAGGAATTCATCAATAGGATTTTCATATTTTCCAGTTAGCTCTCTCAACAGAGTTTAGCTTTATCTGTGCGTTTGAAGATTTACATTCTCTTTCAGATTGTTTGCCTCTGGCGTGTCGGAGAGACATATTTGCTTATAGATAATTTGCCTTTAGGAGGTGATGTTGACCTTCAACATTTGCCAACGAACCATCAGCACACAACATTCCTTGCTAAGTTTTAAGTCTAAGTGATCTGCAGGGTTCTGTTGAGAATTAAAAATATATCTTAGTTGGGGTTACTGAGTAAAGCAGAGTGGGGTCTGTCCTTTCCTGTTCCAGCGTAAGATAAACATGGAGTTTTATTGCCCTGAGGGGGTGGTCAGCAGGAGAGGGGGTCAGTCATCCTCCCTCTGAGCATGCAGGAGGAGTTTTAAAGTTAATAAAAGGAATGTCTTGGTAAAACTTACTTCAGACAGACAGATTTATCCACCGGTGAGAACAACATCTTGTAATGGTATGTAACTCTGTCTCCATATTTAATTTCTATGAATTAAATATGTATTTTAACCGTTCTACCTCTGATCAACGATTCCTTATTTTATTGTCAAATCTTAAACCGGGGTAAAAATGGGCCTTTAGTAGCGAAGCAGGATTAGGCCAATAATAAAAATATCACAGTTCCTAAACATTTTCAGCAGAATGGATCCGTGGGAGGAAAGATCTTAATAAGTAGAATAAATGATAATTCAAGTACAATAACAATAAATATAGTGAATACAAATTAGGCCAAGAATAGTTGGTTAAGCTTGTGTTGCAAATTGCAGTTGACTAATAAAATTGATTGATTGATTGATTGATTGATTTCGATTGTAATGCAAATTGCAGTTGACTAATAAAATTGATTGATTGATTGATTGATTGATTGATTGATTGATTATCACAAAATGGTCTTTGATCCAGCATCTTGACTGGTTCTCTGTCATCTTTAACAGTTAAGAATAATAACTGAGGCCAATTCTATTCTTTACATACATCGATTTTACTGTATCATTCCGATACACCTAGATCTTAGAAGAGCTTCTTTGGCCCCAGTTTTTGCATTTCCCCCATCCAAACACATCACGAGGCACTTTTTTTATTTAACACAAGTTTTCTAGTAGTTTTTTGGTTCATGATGAAACCTAAAGGATGTCAAGGCTTTAAATGCGACCACAATCACCTGATCCGCCCATAAATTGTTACACTGTTCCCAGTAAATAGACTGACGCCTTTTTTCCACTGTTAAATATTATCCACTGTACAATATTTACTCTGGTATTTACTTTTCATCTCCTATTCCTGTCGTTTCTTTAGAGCTCATTTTGATTTGATTAGTTTGTTCCATTTTTTCCTTCCTCTTTTCATTGCAAATAATTGTGTGTAACTCTGTGTCTTTGCCACTGTCACACCCGAATTTCCCCATTGCGGGGAAATAAAGGAATCCTTATCTTATCTTACAAAGCAAGCGTGACCTCCAAGCATTAACTGACTTCACATAAGAGCTGCAGAAATGTACCTGATGGATGACGTAGATGGCATAGTGCAGCTGCTGCCGCTGCAGAAAGGGGTGCAGGTGATGCAGGAGGTAGAGGAGGTGCTTCTCCCGGTTGCGGTGCGGGATGAGGATGGCTACGCTCTGCCTCGCTTTACAGTCCGCGGGCTCATACGCTCCTTTAGCCACTCCTTTGTTTTTGCTCTCTACATCCTTGAGATTCAGCGAAGACTCAAAGGATAGCTTCGAAGCTCCCACTGCAGACGTAAGGTTTACAAATTTAGGGCGGATACTGAAGTCAGCAGAGACCCGTTTTCAGTTTGTGCTTATCTGAAACACTCACAGAAATCAGGGCATACGTCATAAATCCAGCTTAAAAAAAGGTAGCATTTATAGTCGCATTGGATAAATTAGTACGTGTGTGCTAACGAGGCTCGTTTGGCAGATTAAAAGTAAAAAGTAAAGTAGAAAAAATTACTTTAAGCAGGTATTAAACATACAACCACAAAAATGCTCTCTATTGGTCTAACATAATAATCTAATCTTAAATGCTGTTTGCATTAACTGTAAGCGAAAAATTATCATAATTAACAGACATAAAGATTGTTAGATAACAGTATGTGCGTAATGAACCTATATGATGTGTTTCATGTAGTAAATTCAGCTACTGAAGTAAATTAACTTTTCAACAATATTCTAATTTATTGAATATGATTGTATAATGGGTCCAGATTTAAACAGCATGGTCGGGTTCTTAAACGCCTTTTCACTTGTTCTTTTACAGCTTTAAGGAAACCTAACAGGGAAAACGGATGTTTTGTTGACCTAATTTCCTACTTCTTCTACTCACTCTTCCCAGCCACTATGGAAACTCTGGATGACGCACAGAATCTGCAATTGTGATTCACGTTTCAATTCACGTTTCATGGTTTCAAAAGGAAACACTCTGAAACTGCAGGTTCGTTTAAATTTAGTTTGGAAACTCGTGTTTTTTTTAACAAAGAAACTAAAATAATTGGTGCAATAAAAAGTAGTCAGAATTAAACGATACATTAAAATAGACTAAACAATGAAATGATTATTTAAATAGTGCAAATAGTGACCATGAAGATAAATAACCCTTTCTACCTTTAATGGAACATACACCCTGTTCAATTCACTGAAAACCAATCTGTTAGGGGGAAATATAAAAAAAATAGAACGGCAATAATCTGTATTACGTTTGCACCCATGACAAATACGTTGTTGAAGCACCCTTTTTGTTGCATTTCAGAGTCTATCATCATGTCACATCTTGACACACTTACCTCTCTGCCTGACAAATGTTGCCCAACTCTAACAGATTTCTGTCAGGACATCTGCTGTTCAGGTGAACCCACACATTGTCTTTCAGATTTAGTCTAGCGCTCTGACCAGGCCACTACCAAAACCTCAGTGAAAGCCATTCTTTTGTTGATTGGGAATGTATGCACAAACTAGGGCTGGGCGATAAATCGATTTAATCGATTAATTCGAATTTACAATTCTTTAAGAAATCTGGATTTTATTTTGCCAATACACTCATTGGGTTTCCATGAAGAGAACAGCATGTGATGCTGGATATATGTTTAGGCAAATATATTGTCAAAATATTGTTAAGTGGAAACTTTTTTTTACCATAATACGAGGTATTTCATTTACTTATTTACTTTTTTTTTTAACTTAGTTTGAAGTTCACAAGTGCAGTGAAGCCTGTTCTTAGCTCAATGTGTAATACCACTAGCAGCAAATGTTTTGTTATATTTTCATTGTTTATGATGGCACGGCTACCATCTTGTTTCACAGCATGTTTCACAGCTTGTTTTTAGTTGCACTTTGAATTCAGGTCAACTCCCTGACGAAATGGTTGACATAAATGCAAGGTTTTAAAATAATTTCTTTAATTTCTTTTTATGAAACAAAAAGGAGGAAAAAAAATCGATTAATCGGATTTGGTATAATAAAATCGGAGATTTAATTTTTAATCCATATCGCCCAGCCCTAGCACAAACTAATGCTAATGCAAAAAAAAAATTGATTTCAGGTCAAAATAGGCTGGTAACTGGAATGGTTCATATCTTCATCCACCATGACTAAGATCCAGCGCCATTTGAAAAATAGCTGCCCTAAAGGATGATGCCACAGCCGCTGTGTATCCGGTGAGGCTGTGAGGTTAAAGTTGCGTCGATGACGAGTTTTTCTTGAACCACCTACACCTTTCACAACGTTTCCTTCCATTAGATCAAAGCACATTCTTCCCAGGAGGTTTTGGGAGGCCTTTGCCTTCCCTCCTGTCTGGTGACTACTAGTCCAGACATATGGGAGATTGCTGCCATATGTAAAACACACCAAGTATTAGAAACATTATAACTGATGGCAAAAGTAAACTGAAGAACACTCAGTGCTGAAAAATGAAATTTTTACAATTTCCCTATTATAAAAATCGACACTGAAGATATTCTTAATATCTCATTGTTTCAAGTCTTAATGCCTAGCGTTTCAACAGGGTTGGAAAACCTTTGAAGAGCCATGTTCTATGACTTTGATCTTGCCATAAATACCAACCAAGATCAATGGCCCAAATCCTTTTAGTCAAGATGTAGATAACAAGAGATTTATTGCCATCCTAATTGAAACCTTTGGCATATACATACCTAGCAATGGAGATTCCTTTGGGCACTCGTCTTTTTCTGTTGAAAGGTTCCAGTGACCGGGCGCTCTCGTCCACGAGTTGAGCTTATCCCTCAGTTTGTCTTGTCTAACAAGAGTTAGTGTGGGGTCAAAGTTAAAAGAGATGGTTTTGTCAGTCTCCCCAGAAAAGGTGGCTATCCAAGCCAGCACTGACAACAGGAGCCCGATCAGCACAACATATTTGCCCCTTCGTGAAAACTTTTTGGCGGCTGTACACAGACCCATGACTCTGCCGACGTGAACCGCAGCAGCGGTGACTGTGGCTCCTTTTTGTGCGTGGATTAGGAGATTCCCATGCAGGACATTACAGGACAAAATACTGACGGTCACACAATCAGTGATGAGTCATCCCATGCTGGTGAAACATGCTGATTGACTGTAAGGTCAACAAAACTCCCGAAGTAATCCCTTTTGCTCAATAGTCTGAAAAGATAAAAAGTTCCAGATCCGCGTCCACAGACTCTTCGACGACTGTGAACAGATTAAAGGAAGAAAAAGGTTAATATTAAGGAGGTTGATTTCCATCAGAATGGAGAACAGACAACCTGATAGAAAAGGTTTTATTTCTATAATATTTCCCAAAGAAATAGTTTAAAACAACACATTGATTGACTTGTGAAAAAGTGTTTGCCCAGTTACATATTTTTTAATCTTCCTTTGTTTGTTGTTAGAATAGCAGACAAAAAAAAAAAATTGGGCAAACGCAAAATGCAGTTCTTAAAGGAATATGTAATTGAATTAATGTAAACAAACTATCCAAAACAACCTGGCCCTATATGTGTAAAAAGTAATGACCCCCCCCAACCCTAACAGCTGGTTGCGCTACACAGAGCCACCGCTGGTGACACACGTTCATGATAAACAGTCTTGTTTTAATGCAGTCAAATGGAAAGGCTCTTCAAACATGAAGGGCCTGTTTTGGGTGCCACAGCATGCCAACATCATTTAAGCACAAACTTTGACTAGGTCAATACAAAATTGCTATTTTACCATTGTATTTGTTTAATTGCTGAAATATTCTGGCAATAATTTGAAGTTTATTACTATACTTCATCTCTTACGGTTTGTTATTTTATCTCAAATGTACAAATTTAGATTTTATCTGTTTATCGCAACTCAAGTTATTAATAATCTTTGCAAGTAATGTCATGTTTTTTTTTACAATATCGCTATTTAATATTTGCTGGTGAAGATTCTCAGTCATCCAGGTCATGGTCATTCCAAAAAAAGTTAAAAACAAAGCAACTGGACTTGTTTTCCGTAGTAGAAGACGCTTCGCTTGCTCTCCAGGAAGCTTTCTCAATTCAATAAGTCTGGAGTAATGTGGAGTAACAAGCTTTATACCATTGCCAAACAATGGCCTTGTAATCAAAGCCATTAGTTATCTAAGCCATTAGTTATCTAAGCCATTAGTTATCTAAGCCATTAATTATCTAAGCCATTACAAGGCCTTTGTTTGGCAATGATATAAAGCTTGTTACTCCACATTACTCCAGACTTTTTGAATTGAGAAAGCTTCCTGGAGAGGAAGCCAAACGTCTTCTACTACGGAAAACAAGTCCAGTTGCTTTGTTTTTTACTTTTTTTGGAATGAGCCATTTAATATTTTATTCCTCATTATATAAGATGCACATCTCTAGAGCGTCCTCATTAATTTACATAACTGCTCCACACTCCCCTGTAACTGATGGATTTATCTTTCTTGATTTCCTATTGTAAATGGTAAATGGCTGGCTCTTGTATAGCACTTTATCAAGTCCCAAGAACACAAACAGCTTTATGCTACAGTCATTCATGCGTTCACGCACACATTCACACAATGACGGTGGTGAGCTGTGTTTCTTTGTCTTATTAACAACATTATTACTTCTGTGTCTGTTTAATTGGTTTGATCAATTATCACGCGTGTCTCTAATGTTTTTTTTGTTTGTTTTTAAAATATCCTTATGTTTCTATAGCACTATATTTTAGACTTAGTTTCTATAAAAAACTCCATGCTCCTAACTTTTCCAAATGTAGGTAAAACACGTTTGGCAAGATTCAACTTTCCTTAATCTGCAGAAACCCATCTAAGAGACATTAAACTATGACCAGCATAATGAAAGAGTCAAACATGGTTCATATATATTGTCCATTTTACAAGTCAATGTTTCTGACACTTTTGGAGTCAAAATATTTCAAAAAGCATCATAAATTACATAAAAACAATGTTTAAAAAGATATAATCTCATACTTTGAAAATGAAAATTGGATAACTAATTAAGCGTCCGTGTTTTTCTTCCTCTTCTGCATTTGTGTTAGTTTACAACTACATCAATAGCTGAACATGGACCTTGGTTTATTATTCAGTCTCTTTTACACTAAGGCTGTTACACTGAAAAGCACGACACCTTCAAGTTTATCACAGTCTAAATTATCCTTCTTTCTCTGTAGAAACGCCAGGATATAACACGGGGCTGGACAATTAATCGCATTTGCAATATAGTCGCAACTTCAAAGAACGCAATTTCCAAATCACAGCGGTGTGCAATTATTTTTTACACTTCTTGTTTTAAATAGTCCTTGTTTACAAACGTCTTTTATCTACAGGCCATTTTTGTTGCTTGCGGTTAATGCAGATAAATATCTAAATTAAATCGCAATCGTAATTATCAGTCGAAATACAGCACATTTTTGATTTTTGGCTAAATCGTACAGTCCTAATAAAACACTGAGGGTCAACCCTAGCCATCAGCTGGCGGAACTAACACTCACATTAAAACGATAATATGCAATATGTGATCGCAGCGCTATTTTTTTAAAAAAAAAGCGTTTGTTTCTATCTGATGCTACGCATGCACACGTAGCGTAAATGCAGAGTTAGGGTTTATGCTGCAGAGTCTACAATATAAAGAAAAACTCGAAGTTAGTCGGCTGATCACATTTAAACACACCGTTTCTGCCTGTTATTACTGTCGTTACTGTTGAGAACTGTTACAATAAAACGAAGATAAACCCTTCATCTCCTCTCTATCCTCGGTGGTCTTCGCTGACAACAGAGACATGCTAGCCTCAGTTAGCTTGTCATTGTCAATGTAAATTGACTGAAGCTGGAACATCACCTTACACCACCGGCACCACCTGTCTGTTCTCGTTAATCTTGGTGTTTTATAAAAAAAAATAAGAGTTTAATTTGCAGCTGACCTCCGACGTAATGATTAACCTGCTGGCTAGCAGAAGAGTGCGGATCTAATATCCCCTACGCCACCACTAAGTGCTTTTCTTAAGTTAACGTTTAAGCGTGATGATAACAACAAAATGTGGCGGTAATCAATCACAGATTAGCGCAATTAAAGGATAAAATTGCATTTCTGCTGCTATAGATATTATTGTTACGGGCTTAAACAGCAACCCTTACCTTTCCAGCAACTTTTAACGCCAGCTAAGACCAAATAGAAACGTGCAAAGTCAACACAGCGACATGAACTTCCGCTTGCAGTATTTTCAAAATACATTTATTATACTTTTTATTTTATTCATTTATTTATCCTTTTTCTTTCTTTCTAGGAATCACGTTGAGCATGAAGGATTTTTAGTAAGTACGGTAAGTATACTACTGTTGCTGTTGATATTTATGTGTTGCCGAACTTTAACAGACATTTAGCTTTAAAATGTATTTTGTTACGTTTTCCTGCATGTTTAATCTAAAAACTTGAGATGTGTCATGATGAGATATTGTAAAAGAATTGTGCGTAAAAAGTCACATAGTCCAGCGTGTTTCGTATTTCCTTACTTTCACGTTCATATACAATTCTGTTTACGAGACTCACACAGAAGATATTGCTTTATTTTTAAAGCGTCATTTACAAACATAACCCTTTTTTAGACGAAGGTGCTCTTTGGTTGCCATGGTGTTATTCGTTTCCTTATGTACTTCCGGTTTACGTTTTCCAAAACAAAATGCAACGTCAAAATTTTCCACATTTCTCGAAAGACCGCTGTCCCGTTTGGCAGAGTGATATAACTGAGAGAGTGCCGACACCGCTACGGAAAGGATGGAATGCGGAAGTCACGTGGGTCACGCAGCCGTAAATAATTTCACAAAGTGATAGTTGGTTTGATTTGTAGATTCTTTTACTGGGACTCCACCAGAGACGACAGCATAAATGGGGGTGGTTGTCACATTTTTTAAAATTTTCCAAATAGATAAAAAAAAAGTTTGTCTAAAAAAAGTTATTTTTATATCAGGACAAAGCTAAAAGTCCTTGTTAATAAAACATGTTTTTCTTATTACCCCATATTTTATTCTATTCAAACGTTATTGATAACTAAATCAAAAAAGTTCACCTGTGACAACCAACAGCGAGACTGTATTGGTTGTTACAGCCTGAGGGGTTGGCTGTCCCAGTGTTATAGTAATGGCAGAGGGGGAGAAATCAATCTTTGCTTTAACTTTTAAATGTTTAAATATTTTTTTAATTTACCAATGCAACACATTTGTGGAATTAAGATATTATAATTTGCAAGAAAAACACATTAAAACACAACAGAAAGATCAGTTTCATTTAAATTCAAACTTGTAGATAAAGTGGCTTTAAAAATGGCTAAATATCCCATTGTCAGGTTCAAGACTTTTAAACTCAATTTAAAATAGCTAACCACTGGATAATAAGGAGATTAATTTACAGCCTATTTGTGTTTTAACAAAGCAGGTGAATACAACATAATTTCTTTGTATAAAACAATTAGTCAGCGATTTCACAGCTCGCACAGAAAACTCAAATTTAACAAGTGCAACATGCGATATTACTTTGTGCAAATGCATTCTTCAGTCACTGTATTGTCCGACTCAGTTGTCCATTTTGGATATATAAAATAGAAAGGTAAATTTAAATATCTAACAGTAGACTAGCATGGCTTGTCTCCTCGGTGTTGGTCTACCAACACGAGGACACTGTGAAAACCAACACCAACTGGATTTTTTTGGTAATAGCTAAGCTAACAGCTACATTTGTAGGCTTAGCAGAGAAAAAAAACTATTCTACTTCCACTTTTCTCTTTGTATTGGCCTCATTTTTAAGCTCCGAGCATTCTTCTCAATAAACTATAATATTTTATTTGATACATCAAAAAACTACAGGTCATCTCATCGTTATCCTGAATGTCTTTCCAACCAAATATTTTGACCAGTGACCTTTGACCTAGTATTTGAATTTTACACTCCAAAAATTATTTTACAGATCCCTCTGCTTGCTCAGATATGAAGAGTGTGACAAGCAAAACCTGTGACAACCAACACCGATCTCCCCTACACTTTAAAAAGTAGGAAGATTTTGGACCTTTCCTTTTATCTGAGCACCTTTTAACTTTTTTTTTTCATCTTCTTTCTTGTGAGACTTTTTTAAACATAAAGTTCAAATCAAAAGTTCATCAATCAGCCGCTGGCCGTTTAAACTGACCGCTAGCTAAATTATAGTTACATAAATTGTAAGATTTGTCTCATAATTGAACATAAAAATTGTACATACAAATACAAATACAACATAAATTAATTTTGAATGTAAAACCGCTGTTGGTGTGCCTGTCAAAGCTCCTTTTTTTTTTTCTTTCTTTTAAATCAAGAACACAGGCTATTCCAGATGTTCCCAGCATGTGGTGCTTCTCAGTCATATTATTTTCTGTTTCAAATCTTTTAGAGATCGGACAACATGCTGATCTGATTGGTGAACTATATAGCCCAAAAGACAAAAGGTTGTGGATTAACAGCTGTTCCTCAATCTTTTTTTGTTTTTTTAAGTCAACCATATTCCATAAGATCTTATTGTAATTAAGCCACTAATTAACCCACTTTCCATACAACACACCTTAAATATATGTTAGCTTGAGCTGCTGACAGACTAATTTTCTTTAATGTTTTTTGGGGGAAAATTTCTTTAAAAAGTAGTGTGGTTAATCTCATTATCGGTGTTCAAAATTAATTAATTGAACCACAGTGGCATCTAATAAGTGATAAAGGAAATTGTAGACCTGTGGGCCTTTCTGTTTTGTATTTTAATGTTGATATTATACATACATTTGTTACTGTTTTTCCTATTTAAGTCTCATATCTTTTGATGTTTATTTAAAAAATAAACACGAATTATCCACTAAACCCAGGAATGATTGTTATCCTTGCCACACATACAACTTACAGTTGCATCTCGGTAAATAAGAAATCATTAAAAGTCACATTTTCTCTATTGAAACTCTCTTTCTTTTTCTTTGTTTGTAAATTGGCCTAATGTAAACTCAAATTTTCTGAGAAACTGAATTCTGGGTTTTCACTGACTTGAAACCATAAGCATCAACATTAACATTAATAAATGCTGACAAACTAGCACATTTGCTAATTTCCAATGATGATGTCAAATATTGGTAGATCATTGTGAGTTTATACCTGACACAAGAACCACAGAAATACTAAATCACTTCAAATAATGATTAAAAGTGATGTCATCAATCATTTTACTTTAAGTATTCTCATGTTTCTTCACCCGTCAGAATGATTTGCTTGTAGAATCACCCGAGCACTGATGGCCTTCTCCTTTAGAACGATCTCAAAACAAAAGCCAGTATCATACCTTAATAACCAACATATTTATTTCTCTCCTCTGATACAACCAGACCTTGAGACAGCATGCAGCCTTGAATCACAATGGCACCATCATTGCTATATTACGTTTTTTTTTTAATGGTGGCTCCCATACAGTTCATATGAACAAAAGAGCCACAGAAAGCTGTCTCTGTGACATCTTAGAAAACTACTCTTGAATTTTCTTAAGATCTGACTCAAACTACAAAGATCAACAAGTACTCACCTGTCTGGGAAGAAATTTGTCAAACACCTCTGGGGAAAACGCAACTTTTTTCAGTGTTTATTGTCGAAATGAAATAATGAAATGGCATCCTAATATGAGGAAGCAGACATTCTACAGGAAGGGACTAAGAGAAAGAGCCCAGCTACTGGAGCAGCACAGCAGTTATGTTATCTTGAAATTAGATGTAACAATGAACATCCTCGCAGCCACATAACTTGCAAAACCGGCTTTTAATCAGAGCTGCAAAGATAAAGTTGAATATCCACATGTGACAATGACATCCGGAACCTCAAAGTGAGTTTTGTATTGCATGACTGAAATGTCAAATGCTACCAAACAAACATTAAGAAAGACATTTTATATTCCAGTCAACAATATGGGATCTGCTCATTTTTCAGCAGTTTCTCTGTCAACCTTTTTATAACAAATCCACACTTTTCCGTTGGAAGGTGTTACTTGGAGTTTGCTACCTTTTGAGACACAGCTTGTCTTCCTTTTGCCTCCAACAGTGGAAGATTTCACAGTTTGACAATTGGAAATCTTTTTTTCCTTTCATTCTGTTGGAAAGACAAGACTGCAGGCTTACTGGAAAAATTACATTACCACTCGAAGTTGACCTTTACTGTTTACATTTGACAGAGACTTGTGATTAGCAAGCAGCAGACAGAACACTCCTCGAAAGACCTACACCACGTGTCAAACTCATGGTCTGTGGGCCGAACCCGGCCTGTCAAGCCAATTTATCCAGCCATCAAGAGCCAAAAAAGGTATATCATGTCATAAAGTAGAGGCATATATCCTTTTAGAGTGTGTAAAGTGGCTAAAACTGTGCCTCCTTTAGGGATTTTGAAAATTGTGTAGTAACAGAATCCTGCCACTAGATGTCAGTTTTCCCACAACACATTAAAACAAACCAGAAATGTCCAAAAAGGGAAAAGGTGATCCAGAATGATGAGTTTAAAGTGTAACGCACCCCAGTATCAACCTTATTTACAGATAAACTGTATGAACTGCACCTAAGGGTGCTACTTTTATGTTATTGTGCATTTTTTATATTTCTCTGTGAACTGAAATTAAATTATGAACTCAAAATGATCATCCATACACACGCAACAAGCGTTATAAACAAAAACCTGACTGGAAAACGTCAGCTGATCACAGTTTTAAATGTATTTAACTGTTGAAACACAGCTTTTTCAATAATCTTATTGATGATGGGGAGGTTTGAGATGGGCCTGTAGTTCTGCAGTAGCAATGCAGAACTGTGATGGATTAAACAGAGCCCTGTGAAGTGTTCAAAGCATGGGATGTTGTTTTATAAGTACATTTTTTCCCCCACAACTTTGTCCCTGATCTGTCTGCTGTGTTCCATGGTGTTTGATCACTAGTGTTCTCTAAAAAACCTCTGAGGCCCTCACAGAACAGCTGGATTTAAACGGAGATTAAATTATGCATAGGTGGACATCATAGCAAAGAGGTCTTTATACAAATCCACACCACATAAAAAAGCACGTAGTTCACAATTATGTCCTTTTTGTGTTGGCCTGGCACGTAAAATCCAAATAAAAAGCTCAGAGGGTAATGTCTGCAAAACAACATAATGTGAAAAAGCTGAGAGACTACGGATAATTTTGCAAGGTTCTGCATCAGGATCCTCTTTTTCTTTGACTCGTGTGCTGGCTCATTTGGCTCTGTTACAAATGTGAGTGTGCTTTATGATATAGCTACGATAAATCCAGACATATTTTGAAAAGAAAAAACAAGACCATTGTCAAGCTTCTCCAACTGCAACAGGCATATCCATTGAAACTTGAAGAAATAAAGACAAAGAGGGTTTGCTTGAAATGCTGAGGTATTGTTGCAGATATCCTACTCAAGTAAACGACATTTCAAGATGTGATTTAATGGTTTTATTTATACAAAATATTTAACAGTTTCTTAAAAGACTTGTATAGCACACTTAAGCTGAAAACTAACAGTCATACATTTTTTTGGTTAAGTTGAATGGAAAGATTTTATGCATTAGGTACATTTTTTGTCAAAACATAAAAGAAAATTCAAATTAAAAAGTATTTTTGAGAAAGAAATCTCACATACATCTTATTTTTTGGTCGACTAACTGGGTGAGTCAGATAAAAAGAAGTAAAGTGGTTTGGCAAAAACCATCAATTTTAGCATCTGTGTTAATAACTGCTTGTCTCATTTATTAAAATTGACATGGGTTAGGTTACAAATTCCCGTCCATTCTTTGTTACATCAGAGAACTTCTTCTCGACTCCTCAAAGCTCAACGACAGTGTGACCGTTCCACTGCCGAAGCTCACCCTCGGCCTGTGCTTCCCTGAAGCCGCGTCGCAGTCGTTCCCGTTGGTTTTGAGACTGATGGAGGAGGATGGAGTGGAGGAAGATGACCCGCCGATGCTGCCTGACTTTTTCCTCGAAGCCGTGCTGTGTTTTAGCGTAGCTTTGGCGGCCACCTTAAAAGCGTGGGCAGCAGTGCTGCACCGTACCTCCTCGATGGTGTTCCGGGACGGTTTGAAGAGGATGATGTACACTTTGTTAAAGAAAATGCAAGCCAGCAGTCCAAAGCTGGACGCCAGAATGGCAATGACCTCCACAGCTGACACAAACTTGCCGTATGTACTGAAATAGGCTGGGATGAAAGAGATCCAAACGATGAAGAATATGAGCATGCTAAAGGTGATGAACTTGGCTTCTGTGAAGTTTTCTGGAAGCTTCCTGGATTTAAATGCAAAAAAGAAACAAATGGCTGCCAAGAGGCATGTATAGCCAATGAGAAACCCCAGAGCCATCATCGAACCTTCGTTGCATGTAATGAAAATTATCTCATCAATGTCATGGTTCCTGTAGCTTGAAGGAGGGGCGTTGTAAAGCCAGACCACGCATATCATGACTTGGACAAATGTGCACAGGAACACCAGGAGGAACTGCAGGTTCAATCCCCACCATTTACGATGCAGACTCGTGGGGATTTTAGCCTCGAATACCAAAAGAACTCTGTTGGTTTTCACAAGAATGCAGGAGATGCAGAGAACAAAGCTAATCCCGAAGGCTGGTTGCCGCAGGCGGCATGTCCAGTCCTGCGGTTCTCCGATGAAAATTAAAGAGCTGGAAAAGCAGCAGATAAGTGAGAACAGGAGGACGTAGGACAGTTCACGGTTGGTGGCCTTCACGATTGGGGTATTGCGAAATCGGATAAAGACTCCCATCACAAAGGCTGTCAAGACGACGCCGGCCACAGCGCATATGGTCAAAGCTATCCCAAAAGGTTCTGTCCAAGAGAGAAACTCGATTTCTTTCAGGAAACAGAATGTATGGTTCCCGTTGGACCAGGAATTGTTCGGGCACTTGGTGCAGACGCTGGCATCTGTGCAGACCCAAAAAAACACAATCACCGTTAAAACCTAAAACACTTCCGGGGATTATTGCAATCGGCAGCACATTACTATACCTCTGTGATTACTGTACTCTCCGTCTGAACACTCGGTGCATTCAAAGCAGCACGTAGGCATGCTGTCGATGATTCCTTTCCTTGTGCCCGGTTCACAGTCCTCGCTGCAGTTAGAGAACGGCACCTGCAGAAAATAAACAAATTGCGTGAGAAGGGCAGAAAAATTTAAACAAATATAACCATGCAAATATGGTAGCGGTCAAAACCTCCTCACTGAAAATGATTAGGTTATTTTTCAAACGTTTGACTATTTTCAAATTTGACTACTCTACTCAACTTGATAAAAACTTTGGTTGGTTCTCATTTCCAACAATAGTTTAATATGATCTGTAGGACAATATTTTCCATGTGTACTGTTTAATGGTTTTTTCTCTCTTAATCTCATCATGCATTATCTACTGAACCTTAAAGTGACTGATTAGTCACAATGCTTTTGCTCTGAGGACTGTGGCGAACAGAGTGACACATAAAAAGTGATGTGCTCATTGGAGTCCTGTCTATGCTAAAATTATATTTCATAAAATGTAGCCTTATATTTGCTGTGTTTGTACCTCAAGTCCGCGCTTGAGTTTTTGCCGAAAAATAAACTGAGATTACCTAAAACAAATTCCAAAATGGAGTTTTTATCAGTTGCTCCGTGTCTGTCTGGCTTTGCCCTAATTCTGTTCATTAAATCTAAAATTGTGAGCTAAAGAAGCAAATTGATGAGAGTAAAGGGAGAATGTTGTCAAAGAACATATCATTTTGGGAAAACCTTTAGCCCAACTTTACATTAGCAATGATCGGGATCTCTTCCTAATGCTGTGGGCACCTATTGGCACAGCTTTGGTGTTGAAGTGTTTCAACAGGAATCCGGGAAACCATTGTAGACAGAATTTGTTTTCACAAATTAAAAGTGCGGATCTTAGAAAATATCCAGAATCAGTGGTGGTTTTGTGATGTGGGTCAGTTGGGCAGCTGCACAAAACCGGCATTAAAAGAGAGATCAGGCATTTCTGTGCAGGCGCCTCCATGTGCTGAGTGGACACTTCCTGCTTGCTGCAAAGAAACTCTGTTTGCTGTTACAGTACACCCTGTTTGACTGAGGTAAAGCCCGGAAATGTGAATAAATTATCTTTACTCAAATTGTGCTGGAGTAGGGATTGACGGAGGGGCAGAAGGAAAGGCTCGCCCTGAGTGCCATTTATGTAAAAATCTACACTCTTTGAAATAGTGTAGCAGGGGCATGACAGATCAGCACTTACATGACAGTCTTCATATGTGTTTTGTGTAAGCAACTCTTTTATTATACACTTTTAAAACCTAGTTAAGTGATACTTGTTTTTAATTACTGGTTTTTTTTTATATATCCCTTAACTATTGAGCAAGCGAAGCCTCTGCTCCCTCATTTTTAAAAGCAGGGCAGGGAAGCAAGGATGCTGTTTTTGATCCCATTTGTTGACCCCGAGAACTCAAATCACTCCCTTCAGTCATACAGATGTGTTGCAAGATGTCAAATTCTCACAAACTTTTTTTTTAATTGGCAAACCAATAAATAAATAATGGAAATGATTGCTAAGTTTAATTTGCACCCTTCTTCATCACTGTAGTGGTTCAATCCAACTCATCCGTGCATCATGGTCTCATTCGGAAATAACAAGACTGTTGTTGATCTCTTTGGTCACGTGAATTAAAGCCATGGGGAGTGAATGTAAGATAAAGAGTATATGAATCTGCTTTTCTGGGATTCTCAAGCTGTCTTGCTTGGTTCAAAGAAGATGAATTATAATAGAGAAGCTTGCAGAGGTATAGTAGCAGAAAAGGTATCTGGGTTTAAATCTTTCTTCATAGACGTATTTTTTCCCTGTGCACGTGCGAGTTCTCTCCAGGTACATGACTTTCTGCCACTGTGCAAAACCACGACTGTTAGATTAATAATTTGCTACTATAAATGGCCCTTAGCTATAAATTATGGCACAATCCTGTGTATCTCTACATTGCCATGTGATGGACCTGTCCAGAGTGTACCTAGCCTCTCGATCAAGGCCTGCTGGAGAGGCACCAGCCCACCTCAACCCTGCATGGATAAGCGTGTATAGATGATGGATGGATGGATGGATGGATGGATGGATGGATGGATGGATGGATGGATGGATGGATGGATGGATGGATGTTTGCAGTCAATTGCCGTACTCAGACAAAAGCTGCTGATCTGTGACCAGTCTGCAAGAGAGCTGAATGCAACTTCATAAAAAAAAACGGCTTTGTGAAAATAGGATAGAAGCATCTTAGTGATTATTTTTTAAATAAACCTAACTTTTAATTCTTTAAATATGCTTTGTTGAATCAACAATTAACCTACAGTTCTCACACTAGTTATAGGTTATATTTTACCAAAGGCTCTCTCCCGTTTTAAAGATACCTTTTCTCCCCAATTCAGTATTTGTTTAAATACATGTTTTGGGTCCTATCTAGTTTAGCTTTTCCTTCTGATTATCCTAATCTGTGTTGATTAGTCAACTGGCAGTGACAATTCACACTTTAGGGATGCCAACCTAAAAACAACTAAATAAATCCACAAATGTACTATGTATTGTAAACTTTTTTTTGTTCAACAAAGCTTTTAAAAACTCTCTCATAACTGTCCATGTTGGGTACATTTCTTTTTAATCAAAAAACAATAAGCATACCAGTTTTGGGTATTTAAATTTGTGAAGTGTGGGGGTCAGACAGTATGAATTCATTATTCTGACAAAGATAAATATCAGAAACCAAACCTGGACAACAGCTGTTGTGTTTAACACAGAATTTCTTATGGCAGACAGGAACTCATTTTGCTTTAAAGTTGCTATTTTTTAACACTGGAAGACAGGATAACTCAAAAGCAACATTGTGACATCTTTTAAAACAGGCATTATTAGTAGCATTTATTTGTGTGTATCTGGTGACAAGTTAAAAAAAAAGCTTATATGCTTGACAAATCTGCTAATTGTCTGCAACTATTTTCCAGGGCACTCATATATATGATATGTATATATCTGTCTTCCTCACTGTGGTATTTCAGCTCATTCTGGGGCATCACAAGGCAGTCCCAGGGAAGAAGGGCTACAAAGTCCTGCCCTAGGATCTCCTCCCAGTAGTAAGCACCCAGAAAACTCCAAAGGGCTTTGGTACCCTTGGCTGAATACAGAACCACCCCAATGGACTTATCTTGATGCAGAGGACGCAGCTGTACTACAAACTCCACTTAAATGGCAGATTTCGTCACCCTATTGCAGAAACAAGCCACTATATGGAGGAAATTGATTTACGTTACTTGTATTCCAAATCCAATTGGTCATGATCCATATCCCATGATTGTAGGTGAGGGTCAGAATAGAGACAGAATGATGAATCATAAGATTTGCTCTTTGGTTCAGGGCTTTCTTCACCACAGCAGAACAAAGCAGCACACACATTTAGTTTGTGGCTTAAAGACGCCAATAGTCCATATTATCTGCAAAAGGCAAATATACAAAAGAAAACACACCCTCTTCTCCACAACTACACCTTGGCATCTTGTCCATGAGCACCACAAACAGGATTGTGGACAAGGGGCAGCCCTCGTAGAGTTCAAGGTAACACATTAGTGTACATTATTGACATCTTTGTCTGAAACTGACTAACCTCTGAACTGAATCCATTCCAAAGAATCTTTGTCTTGTCAATGGACAGTTTTTCTCCTCTCTTTGCATTGATGTTGTAGTATCCAACTTCCTCAAAGATCACAGAGCCGTCTTCAGTAGATTTCTGCCAGTTTATGATGGTGTAGTTTGCCACCATGTCTGCATTTTCATCAAAGTGTATTTTTTCACCCAGGCTGTTGGTGTAGTTCAGATGTCTGAGCTGCTTTAGCACCTGTAACAGAGACCAACGTGTTTTGATGGTTTACACATATGCAAAGCAGGTGTTGTAAAACTGTCTTCTAACCATTTACAAAACATTTTACCTGCCATGCTTCAATTTTCTTGATATCTGCACAAGAATTGTTTGCAAAGACCCCATGTCCAGGTGTGCATGTAAATATGTCCTGCAGGGCCTGTGCAATGGAATAAACTGCTACATATGCATTATAGGAAATACGAAGGTGCGTGTAGTCCAAGTATGGGGTCTCAACACTTGTAATATCTTCCTCACCCGTGCACAATGGCCGAAAACTAGTGCTGCCATTCTCACTTTCTTGAAGTCTTGTGCTGTCTTCCAGGTAACAGTTGAAAGTTTCTTCCCAAAACTCCCTGACAAATTCGTTGTGGCTGTCTTTCTTTGGCTGGACCTGTTGTAAGAACTCTCTAAAGCCAGGTATATGTCCTGCTCTTAAAGCAATACCAATAGTTCCTCTTACAACATCTATATATTCAGGTTTAGCGATCAGAGAGGAGCTTGCCCATGCTTCACTAGCCAACCAGGTGCGATCTGTGATGTTTCTCCTGACCATCTCTTTGATTAGAGGTTCGATGTCTGGGCCACCGGCAAAAACAACAATCACTTTCGCCGTGGAGTTTTCGATCCTGTCGGCCAAAGCTCGGATTTCATGGTCCTCAAAGTACTGCGAAATGAGTTCATTCAGGTGAATGCAGATGTCTCGCTCTTCCATTTCCTTTTCAAACTTCTCAATTCCTGGCCGCCCGTAGTCATCATCTGAAGCAACAGCAATCACCCAGTTCCACTGGAAGTACTCGATGATGTCCGCCATGGCTGTGGCCTGGTATTCATCCGTTGGAATGGTTCTCATGAAAGATTTGTACTGGTTCTTGTTGCTCAGGAGTCGAGTAGAAGAGGCATAGCTAATCTGAAACAAGAAAGATTTGGACCGCCAAGTTTGTATTGTTCAGTCACTGTAACCTTTATTATGTAATTCAAGCATTCTATATACATGTATCATCGGTTCTGCTTTGATTTTGAATTTAACCTCACAAATAAGTTGGATCAATGCATTTGCTTACAAAGCTACTGATCAGATACTAACCTGAGGGATGTAGAAGAGACCAAGGAGGTTTGCAACCGCTGTGGAGACCGCAGATCCAGCAGCCCCCACAACTGCAATGGTCGACGGGATGTGATCAGTGCAGTTGCAAAACTCATCTAAATTCAGGGAGTCAATCTTATTTTGAGCCACAAAACTGAGGGTAGCCTCCAAGGCTTTTGACACTGTGTTGCACGTGTCAAATATCCTGTAGCCTAGAGTGATGTTGGGCAACAAATCGGTGCTGTTGTTAATCTCCTCTATGGCAAAAACCATGGCCTGCAGCCAGCGGAAACCCCGGAAATTAAACCTGTAAAATTGAACAAGATGAGTAAAACAAATTTTGGGTTGAAAACAATCTCAATGAACTCATATTATGGCTGGCCATTCCGCTCCTTTGCCATTTTTGTCATTTCATACTTTTACAGTTTTGATCATGTTGTACTTGACGTTGTCTACATCAAACGAACACGTTTAATTTTGACCATATTTCAATTTGTAACTAGCTTTGGGATCTGTGATACTTCCTTTGACAACAGATGAAATGGTTTTCTATGATATTGCGATAGTTCAGTGCAAAGACAATGCATGGTTTTGCGACTACAAAAAATTATATCTAAAAAATTTTACAAACAAATTCCTTCTGCCTGGTTGTGAATGAAAATGTTTTATAGAAAAACCAACAGAAAAGGGGGCCTTAGGTTCCAACTATCAAAAACTTACAACACAGCTATAGAATTAATTATATATATATATATATATAGCATGTATAAGGTGCATTGCTTTACTTCTATGTACATACTAGAAAATAGTCAGAATGATGATGTATTGGCTTATTTAGGGTGTGTCCATTTTCTCACTGGATTATTTTAACGATACTCTGAATCTGGCTGTCAATAATGGAGGGAAGGGGAATTGAAGGAGTATGGGGAGGCTTGTGGTTAGGTAATTAGATTTGGCATAAAATCTTTACAAATATTTGGAATATGACTGAATTTTATTATTTTACATAAAGCTAAATGTAGGGACGGTATTTGTTTTTTCATCTCTACCAGTTCTACCTTTATAAATAAAATTTACCCTGTGAAGATGTTCTACGTTGTTTTCAACGTCATGTGCTTACACGTGATGCGCATTTATTAATTCCTTGTTTTTGAGCTAGCATATTTTACTACCGGTTTTATGTGTTAGTTATAAACCTATAAAAGTTATAAAAATCTTACCTAACACATTGTGTAGATTCAGGACGAGCTGCCAGGTCCTGGTCTTTGGATGCAACGCCAAAGTGTATGGGGAAAAGGCCTCCGAGTAAAATGTCTCCTGTCATCTGTGCTCGCTGGTGGGGCCCATATGTTGAAATCACATAACTGGACCCCAACACTATCAGGTAATACAAGAACAGCCTCATTTTTTGCTTGAGTAGGAATATTTTCTGTGACTTGCCAGGATCAAGATGTTCTTATGCTCTTCTTCTTCCACTCTCCTTGGTGCATTGATTTGTTTTGTTCATGTTTGCAATGGTGATGATGTTAACCTGTGGGAGAAGCATAAAAAGGGAAAGCATGTTGTTGTTTTTTCCTTTACAACTAGGGGGTAATTAATATTATGATTAAATATTTGACAACAAACAGGATAAATATAGCCTGTGTAAGTGTCATAATAAACCTTGGGTGCTAAGATGAGTTCCCTATACACAAAATACAGAGGACGGTACCAGAAGACAGACTAACAGAAGACACAGCTGTTTGGGTAATCCTACTACAAGGACATAAGCCTTAACATTTTGCTGCACACTAACTATCAGCCCACGAGTTGAAATACTCTGAACAGAGGCAGTGTTTCCAGGAGCTTAGGTTTGAGTCACACCATTACGACCCTCCTTCCTGGAGACCTCTGGTCTAAGAGCTGTGGCCAGTGAACTGCAGTCACCATGGAGAAAATCCATGGCCGCTCCTCCAAAACCAGTTAATACCGCTGGAAAAATGCTGGAGCAGAGCTCTGATAATGAAGTCACTCCCACCCCTGAGACTTTTTTTTTTAAGAGTATGGAAAGGTAGAAGAGCTTTTTGTAGAGTGAAAACAAAATGTTTATTTAGAACGAATGCGCTGTTTTAGTTTTTACAGTGAATTATATCTTCTTGTTGTTTGACGTCAAAGTATAAATAAACACCAACTATTTTTTTTTTTGGTGCTTCCTCACTAAGCAAAATGAAATAATCTACTTAATACCTAGTTACCATTAATGGCATTACAAACCATGATGTTATTCTATGATTTAAAAGAGAATAACAACAGAAAACCTTAAGATCTTTCTGGCTACATTGTTTTGTAGTTTAGTATAATTTCCTAAATATAAAAATAAATTCTCAAAAACAAATCATTAGGAGAAAGAAAACTTACCATCTGAACTCCTTTATAGTAGATAAACCTTGATTACTCAGTCTGCAGCTTTTCCCAGACTTCAAGCACTTTATGTGAAATATCCAGGATGCTGAGTGAATTCAAAGGACAACGTTGCTGCCGTCCAAACCTCTTTCTGTTGGATAAATCATTAACAGAAAGAGGGATTGTCCATTTCCTTCAGCTAATGAAGTCTGCTCATGGTTAAATCCCCCTGAAGTGGTCACAATGTAAAGTGGTCTTTTATTTTTAACATTACTGCTACTGTGAATTATTTTTAGGCAAATAAAGCTCAGGCATTGTAGCATTAATAAAGTTAGCTTTTGGATTTTCCGAATAAAACAGCAGTAAACAGTAATGTTTTCGGTCCTGATTTAAAGAACAAACTTTCTGCGCAATTCATGTCTTCATACTGTTTATTTCATAGCTGAGGAGCATAGAAATTAAAAACTGCTTGTTTGGTTCTTGTTCTGGGAACACTGAGTAAACATGTCTCAGAGGAACTGAGGGATCTACATGGTTAACATACCTGACCAGCAACTCTGAAATGTATTTACGCCTCAGACCATTCAGTTCCTTATAGAAAATACAAGACATTTTCGATTACATCCTTTTGCAAACATGGAGCTTATGCAGTAATTTCAGAAGTGATGTCATTTCTTAAATTTTATGGTGTTGGTCAGGACTCTGGTAGCAGCCGCATGACAGATTTTTAACCAAGACCTGTGTATGTATCAGAATCAGAAATACTTTAATAATCCCAGAGGAAAATTATTTTAGTTACACCCTCCAGATATACAAACAACATATATATATAAAAAGTAGAATAATGGAAGCTACTGAAAGTTAAAGTGCACGTCGGTGTTTTGGTCTGGTAATCAGCAAAGTTCACACACTGACATTTGTAGTGGTAGGACATAAAACTTTTATTTAGCATCTGCGTAGTGACCAGGTTCGTACAGAGACGGGATGAACTCTGGATCCCACCCTTTGCCGCAGTTTTATATCATTCAGCTTTTGAGGCTATAATATAAATATGGTTCCTTGTCCAGCGTAATGGTCAAAGGCTAAAATAAATGTTCCCAAGTGTCATATCCTATTTATATCCTGGGTAAAAAGAAAATTGTGGAGTATTTAGAAATTACTATAAACTTGAAACAGTTAAGTTTTGATCAAAGAAAATATTTTATCTAGTTTAATCACATTATTAAAGGTGCCAAAAAGCGTAAACCAATCTTGAAATAAAACAATTACATCCTAACATGGGATTTTTGTACTCTCTCTATCAAATAAATGTACATAAAAAATGTTGTTCCTCTAAATTTTCAGCATAAGATTAAGACACTGCAATACTGGATAGATTAGTTATAGTGTTTGTTTTTCTACAAATTTACCAGGGGTTACAATAAATGTGATAGGCATTAAAAGCAGAAAAATCTCTCAGAAATAGCGGTTACAAAAAGAAACATTTTTCTTCCGTGATTGCCTCTGCTTGTGTTTGAATTCAAGTGATCAATTTTGAATTCCGTTTTTTCATTGTAGCTTAACTGTATGGGCGCATTGGATCGTACCATGATGTTCCTCAAACAAAAGGGCTAAATCCTTCTGTTCTGCTCTGATGAACCCATCTTCAATTTGTTGCTGAGCAGATGTACCCAGAGAAAAATATTTCACTTTACAACATGTTGATTCATCCAAACCAGTTCAGTCTCCATCAAGCACAAAGAACTTGAAATGGACCTAAAATGACCAGCATCTTTTCATATAGCTGTAAAAAAAAACTTAATGTAAATGTATAATCATTGAAAGGTAACATAGACAATATACTGTTGATAAGTTTGATAGCAAATATTGTTTATAATAAATTTGTAATTACAGATTTTCTCACACATCACTGTATCTCAGAGATAACCAGCAATTATAGATCTAAGCAACCCCTGAACAGAGAAATAAACACACTCTGAGTCATTTAAACAGAAACAGGTACATTTAACCTTCTGCAACCTGCTTTATGAAGTATGTCTCCTCGCCTGTTCTGTCCTCAGATAAATTCTTCAGATCCTGTCCCTTTTTTTCCCAGAAATGGCACATAAGTCTGAAATGTAGCATAATGTGTAAAAAATGTTGGGCAGTGGAGACTTCAAGGCGGATGGATTTATCCTCACACATGGTGAGGACTTGGAAAGATCAAAACAGTCACTCTGCAAGATTCAGCTGAAAAGGTAAGAACTCTTTCTCAAAATATCAATTGTAGGTATATATGTATGTATTTCATACTGTATAAAAACATTTACAACCAAATGCAAATAAAGCTGGTTAGTTTAGATTACATAAAACAGTAATATAAAGTGTTCTTCAATTGTTCAAATAATGAGATGATAGGATTGCCTGGCCATTGCCTGTAAATATTAAATATTAGACAAGATTTGTGTTGTTTACTTTGCAAAATGAACCTTACAGGAAAATATAAGCTTGAAGAGCTAATGTCTATAGTTCTGATATCAGGAGGTTAGCTTTCAGAGCCCTGAAATACAAGATCTTACTCTGCAAGTTTTTAAAAGGGTTGACATTAGGATGAGAGTTGAATCAGAGGAATAAGCATTTATTTTAAAAGCCTGGAGTCTGAGTAAGGAACCAAGAGTGGATCTTTATAACAAAATGATGTCGGGTTTGTTTGACATGCATCATTCATTAAACATGCATCAATTGAAACCAGTGGCAGTGGCATAAAAGGTGCATTGGGCAACTCCCACCATCCAAACTGATGTCACGCCTTTAAATTATGCACAATATTAACACAAGACAGTAGTTAGCAAAAAATCCAAGTATCTCCATGTTATTGTTTGTTTGCATGTGATGTCAGAACTCCATTTAGTAACTGACTCAATTGCAGAGACTGACTGATGTGAAGTTGAACATTCTTTAATACAGGGGTCACCAACATGGTGCCCACGGTCACCAAGTAGCCCCCGAGGGCCACATGTGGCGCCCACGGGCCTTTTAGTTCAAACTTCAGTATTAGTAGTCCTTAGTATGACTTTGTACCAATGAAGTAGCTCTGTTTCAAAAAGGTTGGTGACCGCTGCTTTAATAATAAAAGAGCTTACAGGTTGGTCTTGCAGACAGAGAATGGGACATGAAGCATGAGCATTGTAACAGGCGTATAAAGGGGCAGTCTAACAGAAGAAGCCAACAAATAGCAATGAAGAGAAGTGTGCTTAAATACAGAGGCATGAACAGAGAAATGACAAGAAAACTAGAAGAGCAATCAGAGATGTGGAGTAGCTGTGGCAGAAGGAAAGCAGGGAAGCTGAGGGAAAGAGACTAATTAACACAACTGAACTGAGACACAGAAAAACCTTTCAACCAAGGAAAAAGGATAATCAAAGATCTAAGTGAAACAATATCCAATTGTACAAAGAACAGAACATCAGAATTTTGCAAGACCAACCAAAACATGAATAAACAAAGAAATAATGAAAACACAAACCAAAAAGAAAAACGAAAGCCAAACACCTGAAAATTCATGACACGTAAAGGGCTTTGTGAATCAAAGTGTGCTTTGAAGACTGTAATCAGGGCAAAAATAATTCAGTTTAGGTTTGAGAAGTCTTTATATTTCAGTTTTCATGCTTGTCTTATTTTAAGGATGTCCTGGCATGAAACAAAATTTAAAAAATGCTGTTACAAACTTTGCTCTAGAGAATATTTGTTCTGTATAGAATAATCCAGTGTGTTTTAACTTTTAAGTAGACATCATAAAATGCCGTCAAGATTCCTGAAAGAAAAGTGAAAAAACCCTTTCATTTAACAAAACATTAAAGACTTTTAATCCAATAACAACTTTTATACACAAGCTAGCTATGCACTATTGACATTATATACGTAGTCGCCTCGTTGGGCGGGTTCTGCCTATACTGCGGATGCGTCAGCATAGGCATGTTGTATGTGGCAAATCTGCAGTTAGTCTGAGTCACTTAAACAGTATCAGAGGGACTTTAATCTCAAAATATACTTTATATTCGTAATATTTATATTTTTGCAATATTACGAGTTTATTTTAATATCCCTTTGGCTTCATTCTCCTGACTTTATTCTCATAAAGGATACAAGTAATTATAAGAATCTAACCTGGCCCTATCAGGACTGAGATAGTTCCGCAAACTGTGACTATTCTGTAAATGTTCCCCCTTAATTGTCATAATATGACGTTTTTCTCATAATATTACCACTTTTGTCTTTTTTTTTAACTTTATTCTCCTATGACTTTTTTCTCATATTAGTAATTTTATCTCTTAAATCCTCCCCCAAAATGTCTGTTGCTAATCTGTGTCTATACCAGATCATAAAAGGTTCACACAGTTTTATGAAATAATGAAGACCACAATGTTTAAATTTAACCAATTGATTTTTATATTCATAACACATACACATATATATTTCTCTCTCTCTCTCTCTCTCTCTCTCTCTCTCTCTCTATATATATATATATATATATATATATATATATATATATATATATATATATATATATATATATATATATATATATATGTAAATATGTGTATATATACACATACATACATCTATAATCTGGACATATACTTATATATAAACACACTTATTTATTTGGAATACTTCAAAATTTATGTAGGCACATCGATCAAAACATCGATCAAAAGCCAATCTGGCTGCCAATCTCTATCAATTAATCTCTATAAATTTATAGTATAGTATATATTACCTCCATCTATATCTTTCTTTCTGAATACTCAAAACATATCACAGGGAACATAGACGTTCACTACTTTCTGCCACATACAATATGGCGGTGACGTTGACGTACAAACGTGCGCCCAATGAGGCGTCTACGTATATAATGTCTATGGTATGCACTACCATTTTTTTTCTCTTTTTTTTTCTTTTTTTTTAATTGTGCACTGTGTGGAACACCAGGGCGTACCTTCTTACAACCAGACAGCAAAAAGGCAGCAGAACATTTTTTTTTTAGGTGGTACCACTGACAGATGACATTTTATAGTATGCATGCTGCCAATAATGGGGTGTTGCCCTGTACAGTGAGTCATATCAAAAGCTACAACTGGAAATACAACATAATCTTTAGAGCAGACACTGCAAAATCACACTTCTTTTTTCCATTGTTACGTTACCCATTAATTGCAGCACATTTTTGTCTGTAGATACACAGTAAAATTAAGAGAAAAAAAAACATGGTTAAAAGACGTTGAATTTGCTTTTTTTAATCAACAGATTTGTGTCAATGTGTGCAATAAGATCAAACAGAAATTTTCTGACAAGTTGAGCGCAAAATAGTGATCCCTTTATGGTGTTTTGGGTTATTTATCCTCTTGAAAAATCCTCAACATTAACACAAAATGTCTGGATCAACAGATGTCTGGGACAAAGGTGCTGCTGTTCCTGCAGAGCCTTTCCCGTAGGAAACCTTTGGAGCCTGAAGGCGAAGTGTCCAACTTTCGTCGCTGCCTGACCACCCTTGACCTGGTGGCCCTCGGGGTCGGCAGTACCCTGGGGGCCGGAGTTTATGTGCTCTCAGGAGAAGTGGCCAGGACCGTAGCCGGTCCCAGTATAATTATCTCCTTCCTGATAGCAGCTGTAGCCTCCATCTTTGCAGGATTGTGTTATGCTGAATTTGGAGCTCGGGTTCCTAAAACAGGATCTGCCTATCTCTACAGCTACGTGACTGTGGGGGAGATATGGGCTTTCATTACTGGCTGGAACCTACTGCTTTCTTACGTCATTGGTATGTGACAGACGTGGTAGATAATGTATTAAAGTACATGTCTCCATTTTTTATTTAGTTTTTTTTATATATATATATATATATATAAAACTACCTTAAGTGTAAAATAAAACAATATTAAACCATTTCTTGGAAGACAAAAAAAGTGTTGACACCTATTAACTTTTTCAGCATTACAACCCCAAATGTTAGTCGCTTCTATGAACTAGACCACCTGAAAGCAGTGTACAAAGGTTTTTAGAACAAAACCTCTGAAAGGGTTTATTTAAAGAGCAAACCCTGGTGGAGGCAAATGCAGGCAGATCTAGGCAGGAGCAAACAACTATGGGCAGACATAAAATGGCAAATCTGGGCTGACGCACTGTGGCTGTTCAGGGCAGGACCAATGGCGTGATTGCCGACAGAATCCAAGGGCTTGACAAGATACGAGGTCATGAGAACAGTCCAAGTCTTTTCCAGGAAATTTGAAGCCAAAGAGATATCTGACAAAGGCAAGGCCAGCTCCTTTCTGAGTCCAGGGAGGAGCCGAACGGTCAGAATTTACAGCGAGTTTCATCTCTCAATAGCTGGATTTACCTCAACCAACTGCTCACAACAGCTGCTTGAGCCAAAATATTACAAGCAGAGGAAACCCGAAAATAACTTTGATCATTGGAGATCCCTACAAACCTGCACAGATAAGCCGGTAGCCTATAGATAATGGACTGATAGTTACAGAGCTCGAATTATTATTATTATTATTATTAGTAGTAGTAGTAGTAGTAGTAGTTACTCTTTTTTTTTTCAAGACAGCTGTTCTCCTTTGTGTTGTGCCCCCCCCCCCCCCCAAAAAAAAGAAAAGACACAAATATGTGATTGTAAATAAGTTCTTATAATTTTTACTTGGTTTGCCTGTTTCTCTGTTAAAGGAACATCAAGTGTAGCAAGAGCATGGAGTGGGACCTTTGATGATCTCATTGGAAATGTTATAGCCAACTCTCTGGGGAAACAGGCCGTGATGAATTTACCTGGATTAGCTCCCTACCCAGATTTCTTTGCAGCTGGTCTCATAATGATCTTGGCAGGTAAATTCTGTCATCGACGCTATCATACATCAACATATTTGATTAAATGCATCCAGCGTATATGTGTTCAAACTGATTCATTCTTGGTCTCTCTTTTTGTAGGGATTCTTGCATTTGGAGTTAAAGAGTCTGCTATAGTAAATAAGGTGTTTACAGCCATCAACATCCTGGTGTTGCTGTTTGTTATCCTTTCTGGTTTCATCAAGGGTGACATCAACAACTGGTACACTGACGAAGATATTCTCCACAGGGCATATGAGTAGGGACAACCTTTGGTTTAAAGTTGTATTGCAGTTGCTTCTGTGTTGTTTAAGCTGCTTGGATGTCCTTTACTTTTCAGAAATCACACATTCCTGAATGAAACCAGCCAGCGTGGTACTGGGGGATTTTTCCCTTATGGCTTTGAGGGAACATTAGCAGGAGCAGCCACTTGCTTTTATGCATTTGTTGGATTTGACTGTATTGCAACAACAGGTAAATAAAGAAGGCTGGGCGAAATGATAAAGTATACAAAGCAACAAGAACAACTTTTTATTTCTGTGAGATTGTCTGAAGGAAGAATATTCACGATGGATGTGTCCTCAGGAGAGGAAGTTCAGAACCCTCAAAAGTCAATCCCACTCGGCATAGTGGCATCCCTCCTCATCTGCTTCCTGGCTTACTTTGGCGTGTCTGCTGCCTTGACGCTGATGATGCCGTACTATTTGCTCAGTGTTAATAGCCCGCTGCCCTTGGCTTTCACATATATCGGTTGGGGCCCTGCAAAACATGCGGTGGCCGTTGGATCCCTTTGTGCACTTTCGACAAGGTAGGAATCCCAGGATTCAAGTGAGAAATCCATTCATCTACTGTAATTTAGAAAACTGTGTTTGGCTCCAGAATTTCAATTTGTATTTTTAAAAGGTCTGCAGAAGAGCTTGTTGTTCTTGGTGGATAAATACAGATTAACTTTCTATGGATGTGAAGGTCGCAAGAATGCGGCTGGACATTTAATCACAGGTTAAATGATGCTTACCGAGGTGTTTTGTCATCCAGCCTGTTGGGTTCCATGTTCCCGATGCCCCGTGTTCTCTTTGCTATGGCCAGGGATGGACTTCTCTTTGAGCCTCTCAGTAAAATGAGCTCCAGACAAAGTCCTGTCTTTGCTACACTGGCTTCTGGAATTGTAGCAGGTAAATGCATCAATAAGCTACGCTCTTTACATGTTTATTTGAAAAAATATTTTTTTCATAAACAGATTCTGTCAATTAGTGAAAGTACAGTACAAGTACAATTTGAACTTTATGACTCAAATATTGAAACATTAAATGGTGGATGATTCAGGTGTGATTTGTTATAATCAATGTTAGACAATCTTTGAATTTTATGTAAATTATGTCTTTGCAGCTGTCATGGCATTATTGTTTGACTTAAAGGCGCTGATTGATATGATGTCCACTGGAACACTCTTTGCCTACACACTTGTCGCCATTTGTGTTCTCATACTAAGGTAAAAGTCACTGTGCGCTTGACCATTACTATTTTCAACAAAGAAGTTTGTTTCTGAAGGGAAATTACGTCTCTCCATTCTCAAAAGATTAAACGATACAAAAGGAGGACAGTCAGTAAAGTTTTTATTGACATTTTAATATAAAAATTTGTCAAAAATGATCTAACAGTCATCAGTGGAAAAATCTTTATTGGTCCATCTTATAACTGAATGACCAGCTTTTTACAGGCTGTTATCACCTGATATTTAGCAGTTTATCTTTGGTAATGAATTTAACTTTGGTGATAAGCAGGAGATGACGGGCAGGAGAAGGCAGACAAGAACAAAGGGCTAGGCTTGAATCGTGGTCAAAACAGTCCAAGGTGATTTCCAGAACTAGAGAGCCAATGAGGTGTCCAGCTATGGCAAGGTAAACAGGGAAAATCCAAAAACAGGCAGGCAGACCAGGAATGGTGAAAGACTTACTCATAGGATGGCTTTCTGATGATCTGGTAGTGACTGTGGAAGGTAGGAATAAATAAGCAGAGTCCCAGGAGAGAGAACGTGAATCTAATTAACAGTAGCGTGTGAATTGAATGAGGTAAACTGGCTGGAGCTATGGTAGAGGGTGCTGAATAGAAATACAAGGACATAATCTGACTGAGAACATAAACCCAAGACTCCAAGTACAAATGGAAGTAAGAATCAACTAGAGGGCAAAGAGTAAAGAAATGCAGTAACAAAGAAAACATCTAACAAATTTAAAAACCTGAAGAAGTGAACATTATGGCAAAACCCTGATGGCAAAACTAATAACCTATATGGCAAGACCTATAGAACATAAATGACAAGAAAAACACAAATCTAAATCAAAACCATAACCAGATACCTCCAAATCATGACTTATAATGCTGACTAATTGTAGGGTTGATTTACCACACTTTAAAGCAAATAAGTTTTCACCCATATACAAGGAATTGATTTCAATAACTTAAAAGAAGCAGATTAATAAAGGGCTCTGAAGGTTTAGATCCGAGTCCATCACTACACCTAGATTTTGGGCCTGATCAGTGGTTACTAGCCGAAACAACTGAAGCTATGCACTAACTCTTGATCTCTCCTCCGCTGGTCCAAAAATGATTACTTCAGTTTTGTTTTTATTCAACTGTAGAAAATGTTGGCACATCCATGCACTGATTTCTTCAAAGCATTTACTCAGCACCTGAATACAATACAATTTTATTCATAAAGTACTGTTAAAAACAACACCGTTGACCAAAGTGCTGTACACTGATAAAAAAAACGAATAAAATACAGAAATAGCCTTGCCAACCAACTTCTCAAACTGAATTAAATTTCAAGGAGAAATATTGTGTTTTAAGAGAAGGTTTAAAAACAGCAAGTGTGTCAGCCTGTCTAATTTTGGGGGCTGCGACTGAAAACGCTTGTTGACCTCTCATCGTCCTCTTTGGCTTCGGGACAACCAACAGTAACTGATCTGCCGACATGAGAGAGCATAAATTTGAATCATGTCGGACAGATACTGAGGGGCGAGACCATGCAAACACTTAAAAACAAATAAAATAAGTTTAAATTCAATTCGGAAATGACATGGATGCCAATGTAGCGATGCCAGAACAGGAGTGATATGTTCATATTTTCTTTGTATCAATTAAAAGGCGTACAGCAGCGTTTTGAACCAGCTGAAGTTGATTAATTAAAAACTGGCTCAGCCCAACATAAACACCATTACAGTAATCTAAAACGAGTTGTAATAAAAGCATGAATTAAAATCTCAAGATGATGCTGTGAAAGAAAATGTTTAACTTTAGCCAATTGTCTCAAATGCTAAAAACTGGACTTGATTGCAGGTTCAATCTGTAATCTAAAATTTAAAATGATTGTGCAGTCTCCCACCCAGATTTGTTGCTTTCTGAGTCACATAATGGGTTCATAGACACATATGCTGTGTGTCGTCTGCATAGTTATGGTAACTTATGTTGTTGTTTTTATGATCTGAGCTAGAGGAAGCATGTAGATGTTGAATAGGAGGAGACCTAAGATGGACCCTTGGGGAACCCCGCATGTGATTTTTGTGGTCTTTGGCATTAAGTTAGCTACTGCCACAAAAAGGTCCCTGTCCTTTAGGATTTAAACCATATGAGTGCTGTACCATGCTGGTGAAGATTCTCAGTCATCCAGGTCATGGTCATTCCAAAAAAAGTTAAAAACAAAGCAACTGGAATTGTTTTCTGTGCTTGAAGACGTTTCGCTTCCTTTCCAGGAAGCTTTCTCAATTCAAAGAGTTACAGTGGAGTGCACCAGTTTCGGTTCAATCTCCTGGCTTAATGGCTTTAACAACCGCACATTAAGGGGTGGACCTGTTTCTGTTGAATTTGCATCTTATCTAAGCCATTACAAGGCCTTTGTTTGGCTAGTGGTATATTGATTGGCACTCATCATTACTCCAGACTTTTTTAATTGAGAAAGCTTCCTGGAGAGGAAGTGAAACGTCTTCAACTACGCAAAACAAGTCCAGTTGCTTTGGAATGAGTGCTGTGCCAGAAAGGCCAACCTAGTTTTCCAGGTGACCTTAATTAAGTGATCTGAGTCGAATGCTGCACTCAACTCCAGTAAAACCGGCACAACCGGTCCTTCCACAGTCTGCATTTTCATGGATGTCATTAAACACCTTGGCGGTCTCTGTACTGTGGTGAGTGCAGAAACCTGACAGGAAAATAACAACGCAGCTGATCACAGCTTTTTCAGTAATCTTACTAGTAAAGGGGAGGTTTGAGATGGGCCTGTAGTTCTGCAGTAGAACTTTGTCCAAATTGTTTTGTTTTTTTTTCAACAGCAGTTTGATAATTGCTGGATTTAGGGTCTGGGGGAATACATCTGCCAAAAGGGATGTGTTTATTATCTGAGTCAAATCGGACGTTATTACAAGAAAAACTTTCTTAAATAAAGCTGTGGGTAGAACATCGAGGAAGCAGGACCGTGGCAAATAAGGCACCACAATTGGTAAATCTTTTGCTGATGATCTCAGAGAAGAAAGATTCTCTTGCATTTTTGAGCTGTAAGTTATGTATATACATATAAAGTATCTCTCTATAGATGTCAGTGATCCTGGAAACCAGTCTGTTGCCACCTGTGTTCTTATTGGGACATCCCTGTACCCCCATCTCTTTACTCATACAGGTACCAACCTGAGCTCAGTGAGGATACGAGCATAGGCAAGACCGAACCATTCACAGTAGGAGGTGTATTTTATCCCCCATCCCAAGCAACCCCACGGACATCAAAAAACGTCTCTATTTTGACTGTTGCTATTGGTAATTATGTTTTATGTTATCCATGCATAAACTTTACACAGATGCTGCAATTATTAAACATTTTTTAATCTTTAATCACTGCTTCTTCACAGTTTTGATAGCTGTAATCCTGAGCATCATAATATCCCAGGGTATAGACTCCCTTCAGGCACTTCAGTGGTGGAGTTTACTTTGTGCCTCTGTATTCTTGCTGATCCTCCTCATTACTGTACTCCTCATCTGGAGACAGCCACAAAGTACAGCCAAAGCTGCTTTCATGGTATGCCAGGATTTGTAATTATGCAAGTTTAGCATGCAATATTTGTTTTGTACATTCAGTTATTGAAAAAGCCTTATAAAAGGGTTTATAATACTTGTGTTATTACCTAGTATTGCAACTTGATTCTTGCACTTCCTCCAGGTTCCTTTCGTACCTTGGCTTCCCACTTTTAGCACTTTGATTAATGTCTATCTTATGGTTCAGCTTGGATCAGACACCTGGATACGTTACACAGTCTGGATGGGAGTAGGTATGGCAAAATTACATCATAAAAATAATAAATTTTTATTTATAAAACACTTTTCATGACACACAGACACTGTACAATAAGAATTAAAACCAACAACATTAACATCAAGCACTCAAAGATACTAGATGTTAGAAGTGACATAAAATCTTTAGAAGAAACATGACGTATCAGCTTGATCACAGGTAATGTAACTTTCTTTTAACAGGTTTAACCATCTACTTTTGTTATGGGGTTCAGCACAGCGTGCAGAAGCAAAGGATGGAGAATTCACAGAACAGAGTCAGTTTTCAAACTATCGCCACCACGTTGGGGTAAAAGCTTTGAGCTTAAATGTTAAAGAGACATTTATGTAAGTCTTTGTAAGTTTGCTCAAAGCAAATGTCTGCATTTAAGAAACACGCTGATGATGTGCATGAATATTCGAAGATTGTTAGTTTTGGGTATTTAATCTTTTATATTTGCTGTGAATTTAAATTCTAGAAAAACTTTTTTTTTTCAAACACAACATAGCATTAAACTCTTTTTTTGTTTTGTCCAAAATTGTCATCTTCATATTCACAGAGAAAGTTCTGTCCCATTTGTGGTTTTTAGTCATAATTTTTAGAAAGTGTGAACATGTGGACCTCCACCTGAGGTCTAAACTTTAACTATTGTATATTCCAAATCAATACACGTCTGTAATAATCTGTGTTGCATTCCTTGTTTAATAAATGTTATATATCCCCTTTCATTTTCCTCCACTCCGTCTCTCCATAAGCAAACATAACCTTTAATCACTAAATTCAGCCAAATTTCCTGAAAATAAATAATCTGTGGTTTCTCTGTCCATTTGCTATAACACTTCTTTTATCCATTGTAGAATAAATCAGTTGGTCCTCTCACTTGGTTCACCCGGCTTAGCATCTGCTTCAAGTTTTTTAGTAACATGTTCCCACGAGAGATCTTTCATTTCCAAGAATGTCTCTTTTATTTTTTGATCAGGGCAATTGATGACATAAGCAATAAACAAAATCAGCTGGTCCATTGTTATTTCTGTATAATTTCCTTCTTTCTGGCCCCTCTCAAATGTTTTTTTTTATACATTCTCCAACTTTCTTTTTTTTTTAACCCTCTTTACTGACTGAATAGCTTTTCTTATTCATTGTTTTAACTTTCTGTGACTTCACATTCCCCATACATCTCTCTGCTGACCGCCACAGTTACTGCTCTTTTCCTGAACATCATCTTCATATTCTTTGAATTTATGATCACCACTTTTGGGACACCTCTGTTTGTTTTTTTCTTTCTTTCGTCTAACTGCAGCAATGTGTCCATTTCTGTGACATTGTATAATGGTGGGGTTATACAGGTCCTAACCCAACAAAGCATTAAACTCTCCAACTTATACTGAATATTATCCAGTTGAACCAAATTCTAGAAAAATCATTCTTCTTATTATTATTCAGGTCACAAACAACTTTGGAGGTGCATACTGCCACCTACTGTACATTTATGAAGGTAATTTATGAAGGTGGAACAAGATTACCTTCATATAAGAGTGTCATTCTTTATGGTTTGGTATCTCAAGTGTGTGTTTGATGGTAGAAAACATTTCTATGGCGTTGTAGGATGTTCTCCAAAGGATACAAATACAACAAAAAGACAATTGGATTGAAAACTGAGCCCTGAGGTACTTCACAAGACAGTGGTGCACTATCTGAGTAAACCTGGTTCATAAAAACAGTAAAAGATCTGTCTGATGAGTACAAAGTGAATCAGTTTAACACACGTCAATAAAAAAAATATATGTGTGTGGTGTGCAAAAGTATTCAGCACCTTTCTCTCTGAGTGCAACCAATTGCCTTCAGAAGTTGCCTGGTGTTTGCTAATGACTAGCCACCTATGTAATAATCTAATCTCAGTACATACACAGGTGCTCTGTGACGGCCTCGCATGTTGGTTAAAGGAGATATAAGTAAGATATTTACTGTAAAATCAACCGAAATCATTCTCATTTGTCACCCAGGATGGAAGCAACATTCCCTATAAACAATCGGTTCCATCCATCAACAATGTCTTAGTCAAGGTTTTTTTCCTTAGAAACCTAGAGGTACGGTCCGGAACTACTTTGGTTCAGAGTGTAGCCCGTGTTTACTTCCTAGTTCCTGAGCCAATCATATCGAAGCTCCCAGGGTTCCCAAAAGAGAGTGCAGCATTTGGTATCTTGGCAAAAGAGCAGCAACCTGCACACATGGAAACCAGTAAGAGAAGTAGACCAGAAATAGGACATAATACAGCATGATATACCTGTCCTGTAGAAGTAATAATTCAGTGGAATTTCACAGCCACAGGACCGTTGCTTAAATGGTGCATCTCCGTGAAAGGCAGCATGTATGTATTGTTACGATTTTAACCACTTGGTATCATTATTACTTATTGTTCCTTTAAGAGAAAATTGGGGGGCAAACAGCATCAAGAAGTCCAAGGTATACACCAGTCAGGTCAGCGATGAAGTTGTGGAGAAGTTTGAAGCAGGCCTAGGTTGTAAAAAGATTTCCCAAGCTTTGAATATATCACGGAGCACTGTTCCATCCATCATCCGGAAATGGCAAGAGTATGGCACAACTGTAAACCTACCAAGACATGGCTGTCCACCTAGACTTACAGGCCAAACAAGCACGGATCAGAAATGCAGTCAAGGGGCCAATGGTGACTCTGGACGGACTGCAGTGATCCAAAGGTCAGATGGGGGAATCTGTCCACGGGTCAACTATTAGTTGTGCACCGCTCAAATGTGGTCTTTACAGAGGAGTTGCAGGAAGAACACCATTGTCCCATTGAACTTTTTGGCCAAAGTTGCAAAACGCTACGTGTGGCTGAGAACTCTGAGCACACCATCCCCACTGTCAAATATGGTGATGGCAGCGTCAAGCTCTGGGAGTGCTTCTCTTCAGCAGGGACAGGAAAGATGGTTTGTCCTGTAAGACCCACTGTTGCAGAATTACAACATTTTTTTGTCATCCCAAAAAAAACTCTTTTTTTTTTTGGTTCAACTGCATTAACATACTCTTTGGGTCATGTTGTTTGGTGTCACAATGCTATTGGGTCCAACATTTGTATACAAGGCCTGCCCTCAGGTGAAGAAGTCACACAACCTCCAGATTTTTGCCTCGATTTACTGGACTGGATTTACCTGACTGAATTAAGTAAAAGGCTTTGCATATTTTTTTTTCTGTGTTTATTACAGTGTCTACAACATGTAAATATGTAGTTATTGTGGAAAATGTGCCCTACATTTTATCTAGAGCAGGGGTGCTCATTAAGTGATCGGTGTCTTGCATGGGCAAAAATTTCAGTTAGATGTGCAAAGCTGGTGGAAACATACATTAAAATACACAATGCCCCTTCCAGTGTTTTATTTATTTATTTATTTATTTTTATTTTTTTTCCCAGTGTCCTGTCTAGCAGGACACTTATTTTAAAAAAAGAAAAAAAAGCATGTATATTTTCTTTCTACTTCACAATTTTATACCACTTTGTGTTGGTCTTTCATTTAAAACGCCAATAAAATGTATTTATGTTTGTGATTATAATGTGACAATATGTGGAAAAGTTCAAGGGGTGTGAATACTTTTGTAAGTCACTGTAATGGAAGAGAAAAACCATTCCTTCTCAAACTGGACAGACTGCAGTACTCAGCATTACACATGCACGGCTGCTATGAAATCCACCCCCATCAACCCATGGCTAATTGAATCAAGTGAAATCCCTTTATGTTTTGAGAAGAGAAAATAATTGCTCTGATATACTGAATTGGGTTAAAAAGTAGTGGAGAAGAAAATAGCTCAAAGAGATTTTTACAAGACTGCTGGATATACTCCAAATTCAAGGGAAATGGGTTTGAAGGGACAACTAAAAGGTTGCTAACAGATATGAACTAGAACACATACAGTTTACCATGTCTCACCCTTTATTCTGTGGTCAAAATAAACAATAACATCTTATATATAACAATCTGTATAATATGATTGAACTTGACTTTGTAAAGTGCCTTGAGATGACATGTTTCATGATTTGGCGCTATATAAATAAAATTGAATTGAATTGAATTGAATCTTAAAAATGGAGACAGACTGGCACAGATAAGAAGTTAGAATCATGACTGCTATATATCTGGGAAGCAGCAACTACATCTACCTCAAAATTTACACAGATGAGTCAAAGATTAAACAGAATCATGTACAAATTGGTGTGCATATCCCTGAGTTTATCATATCAATATCTAAAAGATTAACTGACTATATTTCAGAATACATAGCAGAAATAGTGCCTATTGTTATTTTAAGTATGAAATCTACAGAATCTAGAAGACATCTTTACAAAACTGTACCTCTGAACAGAGGTAGGGCTTGATATACATTTCTGCTGATCAGGAACAAAGGAATAGAAAATTGGCAACAAAAGATTGGATAAAGATCAGGAAGGCAGATGGTATAGGAAGATACAAAAATCTATATTGATAAAGAACTAGAATGGAGGAGAAGAGAGGAAACAATCATAACAAGAATGAGAGTAGACATTGGACTAAACAACACTTTATTTAAAATAAAGAAAAATAACAGTAATGTGAGAATTGTGGCATTAAAGGAGAACTCTGAATATATACCATTTATTACATTGTGTGTTGCATTTTCAAGAAAGGAGAAGGATATTTGATAAGGTTAAGTAAATAGGTCGCAGATGGGATTTATCAGTCACTTGGTTCAGAAGGAGACGTTTCAAGCGTCAGATCCGTCAGTAGAGCGTTGTTCAAAAATTTTTAAAATCCACATAATCATTACGTGTGCTTGTACAGTAGGTGGCAGTATGTGCCTAAATGTTGTTTGCAATCCGCCATAATATAAATGAGGAAGACTGTTCTAGCCAATGAGAAGACAGTAGGTGAGTATCAGCCAATCAGAGGTCGCTGGGCAAGGGCGAAGCATTGTTCAAAAAAAACAAATTTGGTCGAGTAAAACCAGTCAGCCGGAGTTTGGAGAAGTTAAGATAGGCAACGTGTTTTGGTGCAGGTGCTGATACAACAAGCTTAAAGCAAGTAACTTGCTTTTTTTTGTAGTATATAGAGGACATTTTCTAGACTGCGTTTCTGGAGTCTATTCGCTTTTTTTTATATCGACATTCAAGGCAAGCAAACAATTGCTTTAAAGGTGGGTAGTTTAAAAAAATAACAATTAATAATGTAGTCACCTCGAAGAATTGCAGTTTGGTAAGTCTTCGAAGAAGGTATATGTGTAACGTCTTCGATTCAATATATTCCAGAAACTTGCTAATCAATCTCTAGAATACATTTTTTTCCGGTCGCAATGTGCGCACATTTTTGCAAAAGACGAGTGATTTAACTAAAAATTTATCATACGGTCTGTTACACTGCACAACTTCGCATTATTTTGGCCTCCTGTTCCGCGTGTTTCGTGTGTCATAAAATCGACTGTAGCCTAGCCGAATGTCTCCAGGTTAGCGTGTTAACTATTTGTTGTGCAAGCAGTTCCCAGAGCAATGTTTCTAAACCTAAAGGACTAAAAGGGACTTTTATAATGGTTTCCGATCGATAGCCGACAATTAAAAGGATTTTATTATAGTAATTTTCATAAAATGTTTAATGAAAACATGTTTTTTTTTTAATTAACTTGTTGCCAGGTGCAGTCTGCTTCCCTGCCTCTAGATGTCGCTACAGCTCCCATTTAAAAACAAAAAATGTAGTTTACGTTTACCTGCTAAAGCAAGTGGTGGTGACGTAAACAATTTTGTCATTAAAAGTGTAAATAACGTTGTTTTACTTAGAACAATTAACTAAAGTTAAGTCTGACAGCTTTGGTATTTAAAGATGAAATTACTTTTGCCCTTAACCATGTCCTCTCACTTAGCATCACAAGCAACCCTATGAGCTCTGAATGTTTTTACAAAAAAAAAAAAAAGATGCAGCCTGATTAGACCATATTCTCTCAGGACACTGAATCTGATTTGATACAAAAACAAATAACGTTTTTGACTTTAGTCATCAGACAAATGAATCTAAAATTGTTCAAGTTTAGCACCCAGGAACTGAACAAATTCTTATTTTTGAAAGGTATTTGCACACCCTAGCTCTCGCCCCAAACAAACTCATGATGGTTTGCTGTTACAGGAAAGCATGGCGCTGTGTTTGTCTCCCCCGTATGGGTGTCGCTCTGATGAGGAGGAGGAGATGGCTGTGTTTGAGTCCACAGCAGCAGAGCATGGAGGCATGGCCAGACCACGTCTACCAGAGATCTCTGTCATTTCCCCGGGGCTCGAAACCAGGTCGACCATTACACAGCTGGTGAGACTGGACAAAAGCATATTGTTGTTGTTTTTTTCCCTTCTTGTAGTCACACTACTGCTGATTTGCCCATACGTTTTTTTGATATAGCAAAGCACAACGCTTTTTGAATGTTTATCTGTATGTACGCTATCTAAAACTTTCCCTGACTGCAAAAGAAGAAACCAAATATACAGCATTAAATCAGTAAATCTTAATGTTTTTTTCTTTTTAGAAACCTGGCAACGTGGATGAGGGAACCTCGGAAAGGGTGAAAGTTTTCCTGCGCATTCGCCCACTTACTGACTCAGAAGAAGGAGAGGAGCAGGTAGGAAAATCTGGTGTTTGTAACTATTAGCGGGGGTTTTTTGTCTCTGAAATATTTGTTTATTACTTTTGAATCACCTATGATAGTCACTCGTTTTCTCTAGGGCTGTGTGTCTATCCAGGATGAGCAGACGTTGCTGCTCAGAGCTCCAGCTGAGTCTCAGAACATGAGGATGGCAGAGAGGGGAATCACCCAAAGCATTCACAAGTTCAGTTTCTCAAAGGTAGGAGAGTCACAGGTTTACCTGCTCTTCTTAGAGGTGCATAGCCACGTTATTTGACTTTCTTTTTATAATGTATATGTCAGTAGCTCACTCTGGTTGCATACAAAGTTTTTATGAAAGATTATCACGTCTTGCTGGCACCGTCTGCTTTACTGCGAGGCACTGTAGAGGGTCAGGCTTGTTCCTGCATTTAATTTTGATTTCTTAATTAAGCAAACCGACATTATGATAGTTCTGCGATACTGTCGCTGGATGGCGCTATCTCTATTTATGTCTGCCAATCACGCCTAGCTCTGGGGCTATATTTATCAGCTAAAAGGACCATCAAAACACAATCAGGATGGAGGCTTGGTGTATGTAACCCTTATTTTATCATGATCAAATAGTTTTTGGTCTTGTTTTTTTAGGCACATAATGTGGTTATATACATTTTAAGGGTAACTCTTGAAACCAGGTTGACTTGAAGAATAAGCAACCAAGGTTGGACACTTTTTTAACCTGAGATCAAAGTATGAGTCAGTAGTGTATATATAAAAAAAAAGACATTGAAGAAAAACCTTATATTTAAAAAGAGGCTAACCTAAACTGTTTTTGATTTACTTCTTTTTATAGATATATGGTCCAGCATCGACTCAGCAACAGCTTTATGAGGGCACAATGAAGAAGATGGTGAATGATGTTCTCAAAGGAGAAAATAGGCTCCTCTACACTTATGGCGTCACCAACTCTGGAAAGACTTACACCATTCAAGGTACATTAGCGGTTTAATTTAAGTATGTTTTGGCAGGTGATTAGATGACTAACCACTTAAATGGGTTGAATGCTAACCTTAAAACTGAAACTTTTCCCTTCAGGCTGTGGTCGAGAGGCAGGCCTGTTGCCGCGGGCTCTGGTGTCTCTGTTCAGAAAGGTGCAGGGTCGTCTCTATGGTGCCATGGACCTGAAGCCGGTCCTGTATCAGGATGTGAGGCAGCTTGACACTTGTGAGATCAAGGCGGAGGAAATCCGGAGAAACTCTCTCCTCAAAGAGGTGGAAGATATTTTTATTACATTATAATATCCTACTCCTTCCTACTCATTGTGTGTTGGATAAAAAAAAATGTGTGTCTTTGTCCTTTCTAGTTTGTCACGGTTCCAGTAGTTTTTATTTGCAACTTTTTATCACTGTTCTTGATGTAGGTATGAGCAGATTTAGGTGGGTAGCTTATTTCTTGAAGCCGTTACTTGACGTAGGAAAATAAAAACAGATCAGCCTTAATTAAATGGCTTGTTTTCATGTTTTTACTACTTTGCAGAGTTGTGAAGAGAAACCATGTCATAAATCACTGATTAGGACTTCTTAAGCACTCCAAGTAATTAAAATGTTAAGTCTAAATAAAATGATGCTATAGTTTTATGTTATTGGACATCTTCAGGGCGTCTGCGCAGTCGGCTGCTTCTAGATTTTTAATTGGTAGTATAAATATTGCAGAGGTAGTAAAAAAAAGTCATAAATTCAACTTTGCAATTCCTGTATAAACCCTGATGTTTTGCACTGGTGAGTTGGTGAAATGTTTTTAAACTCTTACCCACTGACCGAATGTACTTAAATTAGGTACTCTGTTCTTTTTTTTTTTTTTTTTTTTTTATTTTATTTATGTATTTTCTTTGCTTTAAAATATCAGTGTGGTCTGATCTATAGCTCTTTGAATTATGACCTCAATGGTTTCAGCGGTTTTATAAAGCTTGTTAATGAAAAGGTTTGGCAGATATTCATTCATAAACCACTCTGTGTTACAGGATGAAAATCAATCTTCTCGTCGAGCTGGTACCACCTCAGCCTGGGACAGCGGCATTGGAGGCCTTTCTTCCACCACACACATTGCCTCTCAGCTCGAAGGTGAGACTAAAACATACATTAGTGTTATTTCATCACATCACCCCAGTCCTAAGGCAGCTTCACTGGCTCCTCGTTAGATTCAGAATAAAAATAAATAAATAAATAAAATAAATCCTTCCGTGCACATTGAAGGCCATCCACAACCTCACTCCCTTCTACTTTCCTGATCTTCTTCACATCAAATCTAAGTTCCCGCACCCATAGAGCACCTTCTTCCGTTCACTTCACTGTTCCTCCTTCCCGCCTCAGCACCACGGGGAGAAGAGCTGCTCCCAGTCTCTGGAATTCTTTCCCTCCAGACATCCGCAGACATCGACACCCTCAACCAGCTATTAAAAATATGTTTTTAGCCGTTACCTGAATTTCATGATTATGTAGTTATGTAACATATTGATGCTACTATCATATTAACATTTACCTGCAAATTAACAAAGTAATGGTAGCTAATGGCGGCTTTAAGGGCCAAATCCGTCTCCCTGAATGTTGAGACAGTTGCGTTCACAAACATACTGTGGGTCAGAATACCCAAACAGATCCAGGGTAGAAAACAGAGGACACCAGACATATCTACAGCGGCTATTTCTATTAAATTCAAAAATACTTTTTTTAAACCAAAACGGACACTAAATTTGGACACTAACCTGCCGCATTATTAAAAATATATTAAAAATTCAAGCGTACCTGTTGCCTACATTTTTAGTGACAAGTTCCTATAATTCCCACACTTTCCCCCAGCGGGATGAAGCAAGGAAGGGATGCTAAAATGTTTGATTAGCTTAGCTAGCTGAGCATGTAGAGCCATTTCCAGCAGGCACGCACCCTACAGACCAATCATCACAACTTTTATTTCTGAACTGTTGTTCCATTAAAAACAAAGACAAGACAAACTATCTATAAAACCATTATAAGACACACATATACCGAGTCTGACTGGTACCATGTCACACTGCGCTTCACACTTGTGAGGGAAACCAGCATCACATCCTCAGACTGGTTTAGTCGGCGGATTAAAATCATGCGTCAAAAGTTTGAAGCACTGCATTTATGGTGTTAACTCTGCCGTTTACAATAGCTCTGCTGCACTAGTTCATCTCGGTTTCCTCAGAAGTACTCGCCACCTGCGGCCTTCGTATACTGGCTTTCTTATATTTTGACCAGAGGTGAGCCATGTACAGAGGGGGACAATACGCTCTGAAGAGGGTCAGATTTACGTTCTCTGTGCAACATCCAAACTATGGAGCCTTACAATTCATCAAGTGTAATATTTATTTAAAAAAACAGTCTATACAAGTTAAAGATTAATACATATATAGACTTTGTATGAAATGATACAATCAGCTGTTTTATAAAGCACTGGAAATGATAATTGATACTTCCCTTCCCTCTCCAGACACAGAGAGCGTGTGTCTGGATCCCGACAGTCTTTCTCTCAGCGGAGGCGCCGACCTGGAGGAAGGGGTGCAGTTTTCCATCTGGGTGTCCTTCTTTGAGATTTACAACGAGTTCCTGTACGACCTGCTGGATGCTTCGCCTTCCCAGCAACCCCGAAAAAGAGTTACCCTGCGACTCAGTGACGACAAGCAGGGCAACCCCTATGTCAAAGGTCAGTCTGCATTCTTCACAATACTACTTGTATTTAAAGTACTTTAATCAAATATCTAAATGTGACTTAAGTCTTCTCACAGCTTGTTCTGTGACTTACCTCCAGTATTTCTGTTTAATTGAGGTCATTTTGTTTTTGTTTGCTTTTTTTTTTCCCCTCTCTCGTGGCATCAGACCTCACTTGGATCCAGATTCGCAGCGCTGAGGAAGCTTGGAGGATCCTGAAGGCTGGCCGTCGTAACCAAAGCTTTGCCAGCACTCATCTAAACCAAAACTCAAGCAGAAGGTTTGACCATTTTATGCTTTAATTTCCGAAAGCTTTCTTTTGACATGTGTCCACAATTTTTTTTTATTTGAATAACACTTATTTATTTTTTCCAAAACTTAATCTATTTAGCCACAGCATCTTCTCCATCCGTGTCCTTCATGTTCACCCAGAAGCCAGTTCAGGCCAGGCCATGCGGATCAGCGAGTATGTTCTCAACTAACCTTTTAAATTCCTTTTTGTTTTTTAGAGTTTGTAAAAGTAGTAAAGCTAAGCGCTATCTCCTTTGTAGACTGACTGTGTGCGATCTGGCCGGGTCCGAGCGCTGTAAAGAGCACCGTAACGGCGAGAGGATGAAGGAGGCCAACAACATCAACACCTCCCTCCTGACGCTGGGGCGCTGCATCGCTGCTTTAAGACACAACCAGAACAAGTATGACATTTGTGAAGAAGGCAAAATACGAGGGCTGAAGTTTTCAAGAGTGTCTTTGACCTCAGCGGCGATCTAAAATGCATTGGCAGGTCAAGACCCGCGCAGGTAGTGCCCTTCAGGGATAGCAAACTGACCCGCATCCTGCAGGGCTTCTTCTGCGGCAGAGGAACCTCCTCCATGGTGGTCAACATCAACCCATGTTCCTCCATCTATGACGAGACCCTTCAGGCACTCAAGTTCTCTGCTATAGCTACACAGGTAATGGAAATCTCTGGTTTGTGTAGTTATAAACTGTCTGAGATACAAGTGTGATACAGATTGGTGACTGGTAGGTTAATAACAAACAACTTGTATCTTTTTATGATCAGTGAATGCAACACGTTTAACATTACCTTACTTTGCTGAATGGGCGGTTTTGCGTGCAGTGAGAAAACCTGTCCACCACAAGGGTGGAGTTGGGAGATGAGGAGTTTACAAACTTATTGATTTTTATAATATTAATTTATCACAAAAAGTTTTTTGTTTTTTTTTTTTAAGGTGATTTTAGGTGAGAAAGTACACCTCCAAACTTCATCTGTGCAGTCAGTTCATCGGGATTATGAGCCGATTTAATTCTGCTTGGACTTGTCGGGAATGGCACAGACCCACTGATCCACTGCAGTTTCACAGACAAGACTGCAGTGATTTCAGACGACTAGACCGTCTGATTTCCCAGAGACTGGATCATGTTGGTCGTGCCTGAAAAGTCATTAACGCGTTTACTAAGTTAGTGGGGGATATTTGTGCATAACGGATATCAAATGTTAAAAGCTTGGCTGGATGTTTTTGTCGTTTTGAGTTAATTGTAAACTGTGCGTATGTGCATAGCAGGCTCACTTTCCGTGGCAGAGAAAAAGGAGTTTTACAGCTTTTTACCTAGATAAATAAATTTTTACTGTGATCAAAATTTTGCCATGCTTAATAACGGTCCTATCAGAACTTGTAGTCTCCTCTCCACACACCGATACCCAATTGCGGTCCCAAAGCTGTGCAGGCAGAAAGAAGTTGTGCCTTTTTTATATTTATTTACAGGAGTAGAATAGAGTGGAGCCTGGCGGTGAGAAATGGGGTTGGGGGCGGTGTAACGCCATCAGTTGTGGTTTGTCCTCCCGTTTCTCGGGAGTCCGGATGAGTGGTAGCACATGATTGAAAGAATATGATGCAACTTCTCTGCCTTTGTCTGTTTGACTGTCTTATTGCTGCCACCCGCTGGACCGGAGTGGTACTGCAGCTTTTCCTTCACTATGTCCCACGCGTCATTCGGCTGTCATACATAGATGGCCCCTAGCAGGAATAACCCAAAAGTCACACTTTTGTGTAACAAAGCCTGGTGCATTCAATGGAAAAGGGGTAATTAGTAATTGTGGCTTGTAAGTAATTAGCATTTCTTACAATGAGTTAACCTCTCTGCACTTAATACGATCTGTACCAGGCTGGAAAAAATATTTCCAGTGACGTTCTAACATCATTTTACTAAGGGAAAAATGTGAATTGGCTGAAATCAGTGTTTGATTGTCTCAGCTCGTCCATGGCCCGTCCACGAAGACCAGAGTGGCCTACATCCTGTCCCTGCTCCAAGAACAAGGACCGAATGGCAAAGACAAAACTGTGATAGAGGAAGAGGAGGAAAGTGATGTTGAAGATGGGGATATTACCTTGCTGAATATGGAGGTATTGTCCTTCATCAATTTTTTTTTTTATTCTTTTGGATCACTTAACAATTCCCCATTTAGCAAAACTAATCTGTATTGCCCACTAAACGATGGTGCACAAACTAATGTATCACAAAATTATTTAGTGTTATCTCCATTATTGAAATGTTTTAGGAACCTGTTAAATAATTGGTTATACTTTGCCTTGAATCATTCACATTGATTAGAGCAGGGTTAGTTGGGCCCACTATGAATAGTAAGACTGACAAATTAAACTAATAACATTCAACAGCACTTGATCCCTTTTTGTTCTTTACTCAAATTTTTGTCCAATTGTTGCTCAGTGGTTGTTAAATGGTTAATCTTGGGCAAATATCTCTTTAGTTTTTATATTTTCAAAAATATAAAAACTAATGTCCATCTTTTGTCAATAAGATATTAATATATTTAATTATTTACCAGTTTATTTTAAATGACTGATACATTTTAAAGATATGTTTAATTGGGGGGGTGTTTTGGAAGATCATAAAGAAAAGTTTGAATCCACGCACATCTAAAAAGATTTCACTAACCTAGAGGCGAACTGCGTTATTCAGTACTTGCTGCAGGTCATCGATGTCCTGAGGAGAGAGGTGCAGCGCCAGCGGAAAGAGAAAGAGGTCCTCGAGGCTAATGTGAGAGAGGAGGTGGTCTCAGAAATGACGGAACTCATCAAAAGAATGCAAGAAGGATTCACGTATGTGTGCTTCGTCTGTATCAGAGTTCACTTTGAGTTTTATTCCTCTACAGCAGGGGTGTTAAAATGAATAACGTGGACAAAGTTGCCAGGGCAGCATAGATAAACAAGTTATTTTTAGCTTTTTACACATTGGAGGCCATATGTAAACGGTAGCAGGAGGTCCTGACTAGCACGCTAATGTACCAGCAGACAATTCTGGGATCCTTTATTTCTGATTTGCTGCACCAAAAATTTATTCTCCAAATTTTTTGTTCCAATCATTGATGCTTTTGAGTCATTGCTAGAAACCCATTATAAGCATGTGCTCATTTAAAAAGGGCCATTTCAACTTTTTGTCCTCCTCGATCCTCTTAGATTTGAGTTTTAAATTGGTCTTGTGGTTCTTAAGCATGGTTCGGCTTTAACGTTTTATATTTTGTTTTTTATTTGAATAATGATCAAATAAATAAAGGCCAGATCACAAACTGTTTATTGCAGGATTGTTGAATCCAGATTTCACAAATCAAGAGGGCTAATGTTTGTATTGTTTCATAATAAATTATAAAACTCAGTCGATAATAAAGTAGATTATGGTTACCTCGATATTTTTAATGAATAATTCTTTGATGCAGTAAGAGAAAGGTATCCTGGCTTACATTAAAGAGTTGCACTGAAATAAAACAAAAATGCTGAGCTGGACTGTGTTGGACTCGGGTGATGAGTTGCCTTCCTGTCTGACAGCGAGAGCTTGGAGGCTCAGAGTGCTCTGCTTGAGAAGAGGTGTGAGGACAAAGTGAATATCCTGCAGAAATACTGGAACCAGTTCTACACCCAGGAGATGAAGGTAAGAGTTGGAGTGCTGTATATTCTGGGACTTGAACCGTGTTTTTTGCTAAAGTATTGTCGTTGTGATGCGACATGTGAAGGAGTCTGTGTTTGATGTGTGAATGCCTGGTTTATTTCATAGGAGCGCGACGAGGAAATCGAAGATTTGACTGCTGCCCTCGAAGAAAAGAAGAGGCAGGAAGGTGACCCACCCATCACTGCGCCACTCGCAGAGACGCAGGGGCCTCGGCGGTCTCACCGCATTTCGTCGCAGACCGAAGTGAACAGGCTGCGCGCTGAACTCAGCCAGTGTCGCGCCGAGCTTCTCGCCAAGACGCAGGGTACGCTCCGACTGCCGACCTCCAGCCACGTGTTCACATTAGTTTAGTGTTAGCAGCGTGTTCCTTTTGTTCGCCTGTGCAGAAATGAAGCTGGAAGCGACGGGTACAGCCGGCGCCCTCACCACTGCAGCCGAGCGCAAGCTGCAGGACGGTCAGCGGGTCAGTAACAGCCCCATCGTTACAAAGCGGTCATCTTCCCTCTAACAGAGGAAATCGAAATGTTTATTTTCATTTATTTATTTATTTTATTAAACAGAACTTGCACCAGCTCAGACAGGATTTGCAGAAGCTGGGAGTGGATCTCCAGACTGGGGAAAGAGCTTGCTGCAGCAGTACAGGAGGGGAGAGGCTGAGGCGCACCCTTAAAGCTGCAGATCAGAGAATAGCCAAACAGGTAAAAACAGTAAACACTAAAAACATATATATTCATATTTAGGAAATAAGTCAGCTCCTTAATAGTTTTAACTAACAGGTGCCTCTCTGTCAAGAAGACTTGGATTGAAAAAAATAATTGTTCAGTAATTCCATGCAAAAAGAAATTTGTTTATTATATAGAATTATTACACACAGTGGTTCTTTTCAAGCATTTCTGTTTAGAGGATTGTGGCTTATAGCTAATAAGTATTGGCATGTGCGATACGTCTCATTACTTGATCGGCGCTCTTGCACGAATAACGGCATCAATAGTCGTGTTTCCATCAACGTTTGTATCACCTTAGATAAGGTCGATGGAAATGGCAAAATTAAAATTACCTCACTAAATTTCACCAAAACGTGTTTGGTTTTTTTACGCTCGCTTGAGGTCGTTTTTGACTTTTTTTTTTTTTTTTAAACAAACAAAAACAGTAAATGCGCTAAAGTGGAGATGGAAACGCATTTGTTGAATAAATTCTGATGTGGCGAACATTTATCTCACACGACTTATCCGCCGTTTCTGCTGCCGCCGTCTTCCTGAACGTTCCCATAACGCTCGAAGCAACAACGGGTACGTGCGGACTGGCGAAGAGACGCGAGCATTTCTGATTTTCTCATCCGTGAAAATGGAATAAAAGAAAAAATAGCCACACATTCATTAGAATCTCGCTCCATTACTGATCTGTGGTCAACCTCCGCTTCCTGTTCATTACAGTCGACGTGTGACGACAATACGACGAGTTAATCCGCTGCAAACTATGTCGCAACGTAGTAACGCCATGATGAAGCGAGTATTGTTACTTTGGCAGCATTGTGTGGTGCGGCACTGCACAGCTGGATAACATCTGGTCATTGGGCTGAATGTGTCCAATCCAGTGTTGCCAGACTCAGAGTTTGGGACTTTCATTAGCCGTGAGCCAGAATCATCAGAACTAAACACTTAAAATATATAATTGTGTCATGATTCAGTTTAACATTTAATCGCTGAAATGCCTTTTGATTAATATCCACCTAAGCGGTGGTAAATTATTAGTTTTTCTTGGTTTTGTTGTACTTTCATTTCTCATTTTGAAATGCTTTTCTTCTCCTTTTCCCTTTGCTCTCCAACATTCCTGTTGCACAGCCAGCTTTAAAACTGAATTCAGCTTTCTAACTTCCTCACCAGGCGTTAACTGGGCTGAGCACGTAATCTCCAGCTTCATCCTTCCCCTCTCCTCCTGTGGTCCCGTCTAACCCTCTCCACTGACTTCTTCTCAGAACCAGATCCTGCTGGAGCTTCAGAACGACCTGACACTGGTCAAAGCAGACTTGCGGCGGAAAGCGGACACCCTGGCGGGGCTAGCCCAGCCCCCCACGGCAGCGTTCGCCACACCAGCCACTCCCGGCTCCTGCAACAAGAGGGTCTGCATGCCGAGCGAAGTGGAAAACCGGCCGCCGCAGAAGCGGCCCTTCCTCCACTCTCTGTTCCCGACGCGCACCCCGACGCGTAAATACAACACGCGCGCAGCTCAGGAAGCGACCTTGACTCCGTCCTCGCATATCTTGCGGTCTCGGCAGCCTTCTCCGCCCCCCAGCCCCGTCCCCACCCGGTGGGCTCTCAGAGGGAACCGCTGAGGTTTTAAGAGCTTTCTGATATGATGCAAAAACTAACCGCTGCCTACCTTTATATTTTTGTACTGTTTTTTCCTATAATATATATTTTTTGCAGTGTTGTTCACTCAGTCATCCAGTATATGGCTTTATTGTAAAATAATCAATACAGTAAGGACTGTAAGGTCAGAATTGTGCATGTTAATCTGCTTTGTGTGATGCCTTGGCTGTACACATTCGCCTAACACAGTTATAAAATGAGGTTTAAACTGTTTCTGATTACAATGAAAGCCACACACAGCTTATCACAACGACACTGCTATAAGAGTTAACTTGCTCCTTCTGCCTGTTCCTGTCTTCTAGTGAATCTGTCCTAAAATCTTTTTAGAAACTTGTTCTGTCGTGTCCCATCGTCCGGGCTAAGTGCTACAAATGTTTTTATTTGTTTAAGTTGGTTTGGGATTCTTTTTGTGTTTCAAATTGGGATTTCAAGAGAATGTGTTTAAATGTTTTTATTAAAAATCCTGTTGTATACTGTGGCAATTTAAAGATGCTGTCCAATGGTGTGTATCCCCCATTCCAAAGAAACAACTACAAAGGTACAAACTGAGTAATGTGTTTTTTTTTTTTTTTTTTTTTTCAGGATTTCACAAATATATAAAGCTTTTAAAAACTGCACTAAGAGGAGAAAAAAATACAAGTGTTCTCATTTAGGTTGATATCACAAGAAGCCAAAGAATTGATCTGATCCATTAGCTACAGCATTAAATGATGGCAGATGAGTGAATCAAGAGACTTATAAACAGTTTGTAGCTATATTAATCTGTAAACAGTTAACTGTTTACAGATTACAGGTTACCGTTAACTTCTAATTATGCATTAATAAATGTTGACAAAGGGACAAAACTAACTGGTTTCTTGCCAGATGGTGAGCAAAATATGAATTTTGCTAATGTTTTAAATTCTATTTGTATCTCATCTAGAGTTGCTATACCAAGTAATTTAGTCTAAAGTACAACCTTGTAAACTCTAATGTGTAATATTCTCCTTTGTCAGGGTGTACACTTTACAGGAAGGCTCCCTTTGATAGTTGTGGCTGTTTTATAATGATTTGATAAAGTAGGACATTAGATGTTTACAAAGCTTACTGAGCTTACAAGGTTGTACTTCAGACTGAAATATTTAGTATAGCAACTCTAGATATATGTATTATAAAATTTTAATGTTTTAGCCAAATAAGATTTGGCTCATTTTTTTTTTTTTTTTTTTTTCAACTCTCGGCCTTTATAATGCATAATAAAGTTGTTCACAGATTAAAATTATGTCTACAAGACATAAATAAGCCTCTATAAAGGGAGACTTATTGTAAAGTGGTACCACAAAATGATAAATGTTAAACTTTTCAGCAGATGGTCTTTAAAAAGTGTTAGCCCCTCCCTGATCTCTCACTCTTTTTGCATGTTTGTCACACTTAAGTGTTTCAGAACATAAAATAAATTTAAATATTAGTCAAAGACAACTCAAGGAACCACAAAATGCATTTTTTTTTATAAATGAAGGCTTTTATTGAAGGTGGGAAAAGTCCACGGCGCTGTTTGAAAAGGTGATTGCCCCCCTTAACCTAATAACTGGTGGGGCTGCTCAGTAGCAGCAACTGCAGTCAAGCTTTGCGATAATTTGCAGCGAGTCTTTACCGGCGCTGTGGAGGACGCTTGGTCCACTCTATGCAGAATTGTTATAATTCAGCTATTTTGGAAAGTTCTCTGGCATGAACGGCCTTTTTAAAGTCATGCCACAGGATCTCAGTAGGATTTTGGTCAGGACTTTGACTAGGCCACACCAAAGTCTCCATATTGTTTTTCTTTCAGCCATTCAGAGGTGGACTTGCTGGTGTATTTCTGATCATTGCCCTGCTGCAGAACCCAAGTCAGTATCAGCTTTGTGTCTTTGAAAAGACGGCCGGACTTTCTCCTTCAGGATTTTTTTTTTTGGTAGACAAGAGTTTATGGGTCCGTTGACCCACACCATCACACCGCCACCTCCATGTTGTACTGTTGGTGTGACGTTTTTTTTTTTTTTACCGGCAGATGTAACGGGACAAACCCCTTCTGGAAAGTTGTGCTATTTTCCCAGAGGTCTTGAAGATCATCAGAATGTGTCGTGTAAAAATTGAGACGCACCTTAATGTTCTTGTTGCCTAGCAGTGCTTTTCATCTTTCACCTCTACCCACTGCAGGCCGTTTCTCTCTTACGTCAGAGGCCTGAGCTCTGACCTTAACTGAAGCCTACAGTTCTTTGGATGTTGTTGTGGGTCTTTTGTGAGCTCTCGGATGAGTCGCCGCTGCGCTTTTGGGGTTATATTGGTCGGCCGTCCACTGCTGTGAAGGTTCACCACCGTTCTGTTTTCACCATTTGTGGATAACGGCTCTCACTTTGCTTCGCTGGAGTCTCAAAGCTTGTAACCGTTTCCAGACTGACAGATCTCACTTTCCTTCGCATTCGTTTCTTTAGATCTTTGCACGATGTCCGGCCGTTGAGTCATGTGAGTCCTATTGCATGATGTCCTATTGAAGTGATTTCGTGGCGGTGATCAGGCCAGGGTGTGGCTAGAGGTGGATTGAGGCGTGATGAACCAGAGTTATGTTTTAATAAGGGGGCAATCACTTTATCACACAAGGCCATGCTGGTTTGGATTTTCTTTTTCTCTTTAACTATAAAAACACATTTAAAACTGCATTTCATTTTTACTTGTCCGACTAATATTTCAATTTGTTCTGACAAAACGTGCAAAACAGTAAGAAATCAGGAAGGGAGGGGGGGGCAAAGACCCTTTCACACCACTGTGAGTGGACAAAAACAATCCAGGTTGAAATACAAACAAATCAAGTTTATTGTTCATGTTTTCCCCCCATAGTCTGGCAAGCGTCTGTCGTCATATTGTCCGTTTTCAGTCCGGTGAATGTCACGGCGTGAAGGAGATGAGGTTCAGAGGAGACACCCTCCGGACGGGCGTGTTGTTCGAGAGCGGAGCAAACAGATCTGCCGAAGGCGTCTCCACTTGATCTCTGACCTGCGAGATCTGCCTCAGCAGAGCCTTGCCTTCTTCTCGTGCCTGCGGAGCGTTGGCGGAAAACAAAAAGAGTCGGTGTAATTAGTGGCTTTACGACGGAACAATCGTGGATCCCAGGAACACCTACGTCGTTGTAGTCGCAGCAGCGCTGAGCGCAGAGGGAGGCCTCGTCGTAGAGCTTGTTCTTGAAATAGTACTGACCCAGGTACCGCAGAGCTGTGCTCACCTCAGCGTGCTCCAGTTGTTCCTGACAGAACATTTTAGTAAGAAAAGAAATCAGACGCAAAACATGACAGTGACTTTCCTAACAGAAGTCCGCTTCATGATTATCAAATTCAAAACACAAAAGTCAGAGACAGTTGGATTTAATGTCAGTTCCATGGCGTATCGGTGTTAAGACAGTGCTTCTCAAATAGTGGGACGTGACGGTATTACAGGCAGAAATGCCTTTAATACAGAAAGTATTGGCCTAAATGTGACAACAGCACCCCCTGCTGTTTGGTCCTTCTAGGAAGATGTCTGAAGATGAATAATAATTATAAACTCCTAAGAAAATATTAAACTTAATGTAACTGATGTTTGTCTTTACTATTAATGGGTTGATATCATGTTTGCTATATTTTCAGCTGATCTGTTTAGGTCTCCGAATTGTATTGATGATGAGGTTCGTGACAAGTTAAAAGTAAAATTTTTAACGCATGTATGAGTCGGGCTAAAAACCTTTTATATTATTGGTAATAATATATAAAGTGTGATGATATCAAAAAATGTTGGTTGTTAGAAAATAGTCATATAATGTTATTTTAAAAGGGTTTCTGGGTAATCTTCAGAGCGACGGCTTTAATGCAATAAAACAAAACAATAAAAAGTTACGTTTTTGACCCATTTTGTTGGAATGGGGGGGGGGCCTGAACAGAAAACATTTGAGAACTACCGGTGTGCAACAAACAAAGCACTACATAGTACGGTCGTTCTTCTCTTCATGTCTACTATGCGTGTTCTAGTTGTAATAAAATGCTTACCCCACAAGAGAAAATGTCTTGAATGTAAAGCATGTAACACTGGGCAGCATCGTCGGACTCGTTCAGCTGCTCGTGGAGCCTGTGGAGGGACGACGTTACACTTTGGTGGGAAAAGAAGCTGAAAATCAGCTGCAAACGCTCTAAAGCCGGGGCTCCTACATCCTCTTTTGCTCAAATATAAATAAAAAGTAACCTGGGAAATTGGTAGAAATCAATGCAGAGGTTGGCCTTTATATACAGGCCTTGCAACAATATGAAAAAAAAACAACAACAAAAAAACTTTAAATTCCAGACTTTTCCAACCTAGGAAGGAACTATGCAACCTTAAGCTGCGAAGCGCCACATTTTGAACAGGGAATTAAGCTGAGGAACAACTTACTTTGCCAGTTTGAGTAGAGCCATTTTCTCCACATCGCCGACCGAATAAGCCCTCCAGTAGCACTGCACAAAAGCAGAAATGTTTCATGCAAAAAAAAATCTGGTAGAAAACAGTCGGGATGTTTTAGAAAAGAAAAGCCCAAGCCGCTGACGGCTGCAGGACGTCTACCTTCTTGGCCTCAACTTGCTGTGATAGTTTTTCGTAGCTTTCGCCCAGCGCGACCAACATGCGCGAGTCGTTGGGTCTAAGAAAACAAACGGCATGTCAGCGATGCACAGTTCGCTGCGTTTAATGTGCGCGACAAAACTTGTTTTTTTTTCCTCCAAACCTGAGCTGGTGAGCCTTCCGGTAATAATACAAACAGTAAAAAGGCATCTTGAGGATCTCGTACGTCTGACCTAACCCATACCAGGCCCGATAATCCCGCTTGTTCACTTCTATTGCGTGCCTGGGGAGAAAAACGACAAACGAAACAGTTTTTAAAAGATCCGATCTGCAGGTCTGAAGCTGGTCGGAGACACGTCGACCGACCTGTAGGCCTGGATGGCGGCCGACGTGTTCTTCATTTCCATGTACTCGTGGCCCATGAGGGTCCAGGCTCCGAGACAACGGGGGTTCAGTTTCAGGGCTCGCTGGAAGTATAGAGCTGCTTTCTCATGCTGGGAGCGCAAGCTGTAGTAGTTTCCTAAAAAAACGAGACGGAGTTCTGATCAGACACCTCCCATGAGGCTTAGGTCCTCAGCGAAGAGATAACGCTCAAAGAAATGAGTTTTTACTTTAGACTTAGTCTTCAACTGGATCATTTTGAACCTCGAAAAAAACAAAAGTGCCCCGCAAAGGTATTCACACCTCTTAAACGTCTTTGCATATACTTGAACTGCAACCACAAAGCTCACCACAGCTCAAAGAGATTTTACGTGATACAGCAAAAAAAAAGTGCTGCTGGATTTTGATGCGGAAAGAAAACGACACGTGCCGTCCTAACTTCCCTACAAATGGAAATATGAAGCGTGTGGCGTTCATTTAAGTTCAGCTCACGGTGTCAACATTTTAGCAGCAGGTCTTTTGGGGGCGTGTCTCTCTGCCAGCTTTTAAAATCACTTCAAATCTGCGCTTTTTCTCTTTGCAAAAATAGATCAAGCTCACTCAGACTAGATGGAGAGCGTCTATGAACAATGGATTTCAGAACTTGCAGTTACAGAAAAAAACCCCAAAAAAAACTGATTATTATTTGGACTTTGGCGGGCTTTAGTGAAGCCAACTTATTTTAGCATACTGAACATAATTTGGGATGGTTTTAGTTTCATATGAGCCATTTATAAAACCAATGGATTAATTACAAGTCAGGTTATAAAAGTCTTGTCACTATATTAAAGTGACAAGACTTTTGTCAGGGACTGTACACGCCATTTTCTTTCCACTTCACAAGTACGCACCACTCTGAGTTGGCATGTTGCATAAAATATCACAATATATTGGCTTGTAGTCGCATGGTGCAGGAAAATGTGGATAAGGTGTTTTGCCAGGCCTTGTTGTTTTTCCAGAGAATTAAAAATGTTCAGACTCTGAACTGTGAGTCTAAAGATTTTCCTAACAATGGCCTAAAGTTCCTCTATGACTTTTGCATTCTCAATGGGATTAACGTCCATCTTACCGATAACACAGCATGTCTCCACTCTGTACTTATCGATCTCCACCAGGTTGTGGGCCAGATAACTTAATTCAGGTTTCATACTCTGTAAGGGCACAAAGCACTAAATCAATACCAGAAACATGCCGGATAAAGGGACCCCCGGATTTCCACCAAATCCACTTCCTCCCCGTTGAGCTTGTGTCGTGTAACGAAATCGCGAACTCACTTTGACATACAGCAGATTAGAGAAGGTGTCCATGTTGTCGATGCGATACGGATCCTGCTCCCTCAGCTGGTTGAACAGCGCCAAAGCTTGGTCGATATCTTTAGCAAAAAAAACCCAAAAACACAGAGGAGGCTTGGCGTTAAGGTTGCTCGCGCAGCATTTTTTCCTGACTTCTCAAAAACGGCCCAAAGAGCAGCTACGACAAACCTCTGATGTTGTGGTAGGCCACGGCGATCTGCGAGATGATGTAGGTGCTCTTGGAGAAGCCGGCCTCGATGAGGTTTTGGTACTTCTGCAACGCCTCTTTGATCATCTGGAGCTCGGTGTACATGTGCGCCATGAAGAAGTCTTTAATCCAGCAGTCGGGGAGAGACAGGGACTTCAGCTGTAAAAAAAAAAAAGAGACCAGTTCAAGAGTTGTCGGCGATTTAGCTGCAGATTTAGAATATCTGTGTGTAGCCAGAGGGGCCTGTTACCATTTCGATATTGGTGATGAGGTTGCTGAGCTCGAGCCATGCACCCCAGTGAAGAGGAAGCACTTGAATTGCCTCCACAAACACCTCCACGGCCTCCTTCAGCAGGTCGAGCTTTCGTAAAACTACCCCATACCTGTTTTCACACACACACACATAAATGAAAGCCAGTTCATTTGTGCTCGACTCTCGCCCGCACGAAAAGCCCAACGCGGTCTCCCGTTTTCCCACGAAGCGGCATTTACAAATATAGAGTGAAGCCGTCCAGCTCTCTCGCGCAATGCTTCCTGCTGAGCTCGACTCTCAGCTCTCGCAAAGCTTCGTTGCGCACCTGACCCTTCTCCAGAGGACCTGAAGCCACACAGAAAATAACAAAATGGTTTTGCAGGGAAGGCAAAACCATCCAAAGGAACTCCTTGGGATCCCTCACAGGTGTAGATCAGAAGGTCCTTACCCAAGCTGTCCACTGTCTCATCGTCCTTCTTTTTCTCACCAGACTAAAAGATAAAAATACATCATTTGATTATTTATATATATAAAAAAAACTCAACTGACACATGGATGATAGATGAGCAATTATTATTATTGACAGAATCTTACCAGATAGCGAGAATACATGTAGAGGAAATAAGCCTTCTGACTGCAGCAGCCTTTTAGAAAGTAAGCGGCGCGGTCGTACTCCTTCAGGTCAAAGTAGGATTTGGCCAGTGTGAGCGCGTCCAGGTCTTGAGCGTCTTCCTTTATTTGAGGTGGACAAAGATGAGGGAACATCAGCCAATCATCTTGACTGCATGAATAAGACGTTCTATTCTAAAAACGCATGTTTTATTACTAAATCCTACATAACGTTTACTGTTGCTTCAAAAAAAAAATCTGTTAGCAGGGGGCTTGTATATATTTTTTTAAAAGGATCACCTGTACTGCCTTATTTAGCAACAGTTCATCGGTACACTTGATTTCCTTTGCACGTTAGAGACCTTTTAAGATCATATATTGACACTTAATACAATAATGTTATTCAGATTTTTCTGACTGTCAACAAATCACAAAGAGTCTAAATTAATTTCATAATAATCTTGGTCTTTGGTGAACGTGTCGTTTCTGGCATCTGACTTATAGAGCTTAACAGCATATTGAATCAAAAACAAATCATATCTTGCAATACTGCAATTGCAAAGGACGGCTCGGATCAAATATTTAGCGAACTACAATATTTCAGGTGTTTTGCAATAAAGTCCTGCTTTATTATTCAGCTGGACGCCCGCTCACATCCGCCTTTACACCCACACTTGATATAAATCTTAGTGAGGAACTTCAGAAGGCTTACGGGGGAGTGGGGAGGAAAAAGGTGGGACCATCATAATTTATATCATCGCCATAAAATAAACAATAAACGACATGTTTTCCTAACATTGTAGAGCCTGGTACTGTAATTTATCATGTAGGAAGACTACACAGAAGAACCCGCTGCTATACATTAGTCATCAGAAGGTTGTGAGCTTGAGTCCACCCTAGGCCAAGATGCTAAATGTAAACTTGTCTACCAATCTGTGTAGCGTCAATGCACTAATGTTAGTGAGAGTGGATGGGTGAACCTGACTTTGGCATAAAAAGCACTTTGACAGGTTGATAGAACTAGAAAGTGCTATACAAGTTCAGTTCATTTTCTATACATTATCTACAAGTGTACAATCTAGTCATACATTACTGTAGGAGCTAATTATCTTACTCTAATAAACAATATCATCAGTCAGGGTTATTTGTGTAATCATCAAGAGTCCTAATTTGTTATGTTCTAAAGTAGCTGACTGGCAAATGTATTGATGGGAATCAACAGCAATTGCAGTATAATATATGTATAAAAACCTTCAGAAACTTTTACACAACATTTTTTTGTGTTAATTTTCCTGATTATTCATCTTTACAATATGTCAAAACCCTTTAACTACCGTGGGATGAAATGGTTTACATAGTAGGGATGTACGGACGCCCCAAATGACACAAACTGTGCGAAAAAGTACAAATTGACCCCAAAAAAAATCTACTTAGTTTGATTATGAATTAAAAGAAGAAGAAATAAAAATCATAAAAACAACAGACAGTTGACTAATGAAAACCCATCAGCAGAACCAAAAAGGCTAAAAGACTCATTGTAAAGGTGAGACTTGCTTTTAGTGTTTATGTACGGTTTTTGTTGCTTACAACCAAGATTTTAAATATTAAACCACGACTGCATTTACAGTATGTCATCTTTTCGCCAACCCAATTGAATATTTGACCAACTAGTATGTTTCCTGTCTGATGTAATACATCGTAATGACAGAAACAAAAGGAGAAGAGGGAAGAAAACACGGTTGAAGAAGACCAGCCGACATTGTCATCGCCAAATCAAACATCACCGCTGCATATGGTTTCTGTGCTGTCCAGACCTGATGAGGTGTGGAAGGTGCTTCAAAGACTAAATAATACTGCTTTGATTGCTTAATGTGACAGTTGCTAGGATCCTAAAAGGAAAATACTCCCAGCATAAATTTCCTTTGAAATCAGAATAAATCAAAACAATTGCCAAATGAACCAGTGTGCAGTCACATTCCTCCAAACGATCACAGTCCCTCACTAACCTCGGTGAAAGGTGGCGCTGGGGGTAACTCATCCTTGGGGAGAGGATCCAAAGCGAACGCCAATTCAGAAGCCCTGAAATGGAAACAGAGCTGGTGTTAGTTTGACAAAAGTAAGAACGGAAATTAAGATCTACACTGACTGACGAGCAGCAACAACACCGACTTAAACAGTACCCTCAAATAAATGTTAGGCTTTTTTTTTTTTTTTTTTTAGCTAACCTGTTCAACGTAATCACTGCACACATGTCTGAGCAGCTGAGTGAGAACCACACAATAATATGTTTATCAGCAGGGCTAGTTAAGCTAACGCCACAACCCTGGCGTTCATCTAGCTCCTGTTTCTGTGTCACACCTTAATATAAAAGACGCATATTTTACAGACCGCTATCATCTCTCAGTCTTACCACTTCGCGCTGTGCAGAAGTCCTCTTTCTTTACACAACGAGATGACAGATATGAGTTGCTTTTTGATTTGTGCCAGATCTCCGAACTCACTACACAGAGCCGCCATTTTCATATTTCACCAAGCGAGCTGGTGATTGGCGGAATGAAGAAGCTACGAGGCGCCGCTTCCGCTTCCTTGTTCCTGTCAGAATAAAAGCCTGGTTTCCTTTCTCTGTCTTTTATGTATTGGTTTAGAACAGGGGTCAGCAAACTTTACAACTCGCAAACTTGTGGCTCTAAACAAATTTTGTTTAGAGCCACAAAAGTTATACATCTCTTTGAAACAAGAGCTTGTTTTTGTAGTATACTATAAGACATTTCTTTACAGTTTTTTTAATTAAAGATGACCAGTTTTTATTTACCCAACACTATTTTTATTGTTTGGGTTAATACATTTTCTTCAATTGGACATATGATTATTTTAGCAAATGGCATCAAAATGATGAAAAAGCAAGCCTACTGACAAAAAGTTACTTTACTTATCTATAGTAAAATATTCTATACACCATTAGTTTCTTTCTTTCTGGAAATGTTATGCATATAATGCAGAACTAAATGCATCCTAAAGCTAGCAATTTTAAATTACCTTTACATTTAGAAACATTGACCAATGGTCTAAGTTTTTAAGAGCCAAAACTGAAGGTGTAAAGAGCCACATGCGGCTCTGGAGCCACAGGTTGCAGATCTCTGGTTTAGAAATACTATGGTTGGTTAATTTTCCCTTGCGCTTAGCTTTTTTATGGTACCTTGTGATTTGCATTTTGAATGATACCATACAAATGGGGTTTTACTTTTACATTACTCATTTATTCATCTATTTTATCATGAAAAGTGGAATGGTGTGCGCAGCTTCAATCCCAGCAGTTATTGTTTTTCTTTTTTTATTATTATTATTATATATCTACTTTGGTGTCCTATCGACATAGTCCGTCCATTTTAATTTTCACTTATTTTATTTCTTCTTCATGCAAGGATCTTGACAATATATATTTGCAATTAGATTATTGTTTGACAATTTAATGATTAGGTCACGGAATAAATTAAATGACAGACAATATTGAGTGATAATAGATTTATTTATTAATTTATTTAATTGTTTGTTGAAACCTGGTATCAATAAAGCAGCCTCAGATTAACCCTGTAAAATTCACATTATGCCCTCCCATACAATTATTTCTAGATAAAGTTTGAAACTTCTAGACTGTCATTAAGGGTCATTCACCACACAAATCTATGACTTTGTTCACATTGATGGAAGCTAAAGTGATGTCATTGATGGGTTGAATCGTAGTCCACGCGGAAGCACACAAATTTGTTTTTTGTATTTTTTTTTGTAGGTACTGAGACACTACAAGTGTACCAAATGTTATAATCCTCTGTCAAAGCATGGTTTGGGTCTGATTGTTTTGATCCTTCAAGGGGGATGCTTCTGTTCTCAGGGGGCGGGGCTTTGATGCTGTTAGGTGTGAGCACAAAGTTGGGCATCCAAAATGGATCATTCACATCAACTCTGTTATAATTCTGTCTTTTCATGTGAAAGTTAAAACCATTAGAATTTTTTGGCATAGAGGAAAAGTTTAAGGCCTGGCCACGCCCCCTAGACATGCTCAAAAAGTCACCATTTTGCTAACTTTTAATCCTCCATGCCTTAAGGGGATACTGTTAACCAAACGCTCTGCTGCTCGTGGCCTTCAATCCCAAGCCCAGAATCTCCTGGTTGTTCCCCACAAGGCAAAAACCTAAGGAGGAGAGGGCCTCCCAGTCTCCTAAACTATTGAACAGTTTGCCCCTGCAACTTCGCTTTGCTGACTCTGGACAGTTTTAAAACTGAAAACAGTCTTGTTCTACTTGGCACGGTGTTATGATTTGATTGTTCTTTTTTATCCTTGTTTTTATACTATGTATAACTTCAATGTAACTTATTGTACTGCGCTTTATGTCTGTGTAGGGTGCCTTATAAATAAGATTCTCAAACTCAAAATCCCTTTGAGAAGTTCTTCAATGTTAGACATGTGTAAAATTGCAACAACCCTTAAAAAAATGACCCTTTGACCCCAAATGTCCAACTTCCTGTTGGTTTTTAAGGATATACTTGCAAGAAACTTTTTTTCCCTTTTTTTTTTGTAGGGTTCTGTCTGTGTACTACATTTCAAATGTCTACATTATACCAGTTGGCATGGCTGAGGTTAGGGGGCTTTGTAGAGCTGTTTAACAGGCCACACCCCTTTTTAATTCCATCTACAAAATAAACATTTTATCAGGGCCTGATAGTTTTTGATAAGTCTGCTGACTTTTAGAGTATGTTTAGGATTCCAAAAAGCCAACTCATTTGGGAAAGGAACGAGAAATTCACATCAGGCCTTTTGCTGCAAGCTCGTTCGCTGCTGAAACCTAATAATAATAATTGAACAGCACTCATCCTTGTACTCTCCATAATAAAATTAGATTAATTATTTTTAGTGAAATAATGATATAATCGGGCCTTTTTGACTTTTCATTTAGCCTCTGACTCAGAGTGACGTCTGTTTGTCTTGGTCTCAGAGCTCTTTTAGCCCCTGAGCTTTCAGTTATTTTGCACTCAAAACTTCAAAAGCACCACCATTAACCAAGGCCTGACCCTTTCCTGCAGCAGGGTTAAGCCCAGGCTTTTTCAGGATGGTATCGCCCAGAGTACCTGAGTAAAAACAACTGGTGATGTGGACTGAAGTTAGTGCAAAACAATGAATGCTCTCTGTCCAATCAATTCATTTCAATCTTACCAAGCTGAAATGTGTGGATTATTTACAGTTTTTTTTTACTTGCTAAGTCCTATGTGTTTTATTAACTGGGGGTCCACTTTATGTGAAGTATTTTGATTTCCTCAAATGTATAAACTTTTTTTGACCTCCCCTTCTAACGATCCAATTTTGGCATAATCATTTTGGTACCATACAGTAGGACATGATTCCTTTGACAAAGTAGGCTTAACGAGGAAGCTAATCAAATGTTCAGAGAGGTTTTCAGGGGAGTTTTCCCACCAGAGGTTCAGTGACAATGATGACAAATCTTTCCCAGATGCAAAAGGCCAAACCCTAGAAGTGAGAGCAATTCTAAGCCAATCCCCGTCCTTTCAAATGGAAACAGTGACAAAATGCTGAGCATGTTAAATCCAGGACCTGTCTGTGCAGGTGTTCACACATGGAGCTGTATCTAGAACCTGCTTGACAAATGCAAATCCTTCTTCAAACATTATTTGGATAAGATTTCTGATATCCAAACTTTCTGGACAGACACGGGGATCAAAATAAGTAAAATTGTGTCATTGACTGAAGACCTAGCTGTTAAGCAACAGTGAAACACAAGCAGACAATGTTGAATTGACAAAGTGCTCATTTTATTCTATGTCTTCTTTTAAGCTTGAATTTGGAAACATGTTTACTTAGTCTTTTTGAAAAATGCTTCAGATCATACAATGCCTTGAACTCCATACCGCTTGAACAACATTGTAGGTAGCTGACTACAAAGGTAAGCCACAGTCTAGATTTTTATTTGAAGACAATTATTGAAAACCACGTCCCATTTTCTTTTTCCCTTCACATTCACACTACATTGTGTTGGTCTATCATATAAAATCTCACAAACACATCAACATTTGCAGTGGCAAAATGTGGAAAAGTTCAAGCAACATGATTTTTTTTTTGCAAGGCAGACATGTATCTTATCTTATCTTATCTTATCTTATCTTTTCTTATGTAAATATGTGATTTGACAAGAAAAACAATGAGGTTTATTCTCTAAAATATCTGTGTAATAATGTCAGAAATCTATGGCTAGTGGTATTGAAAAGTAGAGATGCATTTACATTCTGGACAAGTAGGATAAAAATGAAAGTAAAAACATATTCAGGGGGAAGCATAAAAAAATGTAAACAAAACTTCTGTGAAAAAAGCGAGTACCCAATTTTGCCAGGAGATGGCACTATATAACTTGATCAATAAATCCAAACGTTCACGCCTAGAAAACATGTTTTTTGTTTACTTTAAAGGAGATTTAAAATATTCTCAGGGAACAACTTTAAGTTCTATGCTGTCTTCCAGAAATGATAAAGAATCCATGACGATCATCCATAAACATGCTGAAGCTATTCTCATCATTATGTAATCTACTTTTCCAAAACAAATTATAAAAAAAAAAGAAAAAAAAAACAGTTTGCAACTTGTTTGAAATGTGAATTTTAATTGAAAATATATGCCGGGATTCATGATGAGAGCTAAATTGTCTTCCACCCTAAGGACTCTTTCAGAGGATGAACAGTTTGAAATATGAAGACAGTAAAGGGAGAAGTGCAAGCAGAAAGTCTGCATGACACTGACCCTCTGTTTGGGAGGTCTGATCCATGTCCTGTAGATAAAAAAAGAAACTTGACATGTTTGATGATACAGTAATTGAATATTCACTCAGAAGAGAGCATAATATAATTTCCCTTCATTTTGATGTGATGCAGTGTCATTGCCTTCCACCCCCACCCCCCCACCCCCTTACCCCTCCAAGCGTTTCCGACCCTCTGTTGGACGTCATCTGTCAGAGGTGCTGCTTATCTTCTTCAAAGCGCAAAACTTACTTAGAGGGACTGACAAAATAATCAAGTAGTGCTCTGGTTTACAAAGCCAAGCACACGGCCTGTTGAGCAGGTTGAATAGGGTGGGGAAAGGGAACATGTAGTCCATCTCCATATACAGATCCATATATGCAGTTAATTCACACTCTCACACACACACACACACACACACACACACACACACACACACACACACACACACACACACACACACACACACACACACACACACACACACACAATTTTGAGAGCTTGGATCTACACTATGCTATTTGAAAGAACAAAAGCTTTATGTTGTGTTTTTAAGGGCAAACTTTATGTATCAACAGGATTTTTTTTTCTTTTCTTAGGTTGATCTGGTTGAGTGCTGGGTGTGTATGTGTGTGTGTGTGTGTGCAGGCAGCAGAGACAAGGTTCAGTTTTAGCTGTCTTTGTGAGGACCTTATGTAGGCTTCCGGTTATATGTACGGATCATAACTGAAAGCTTGTGCCTTAATCCTTAAAACTAACTGGTTAAACTTGAGAATCAAGACATTGTTAAAGAGGAACAATACAGCCTTTTTACTGTAACATCCTTATGGCGGCCCTGTGAATGTATTTTGATTTTATGCCTGTAGAATAAAAAAAAAAGTGTAATGGGTGAGTGCTTCTGCTGCTTTGACCAAGAGTTCAACTTCCATATCTGGCATTTAAGAGGCCTAGTCACACACTATGATTTTAAAACATTTCTACACCAGTAGCTCACTCTGGTTGCATACAAAGGTTTTCTGATTAAATTGCCTTGCCCTGTTGGCTTATCATATTTTATTTTAGTGTTTTACACTTTGTTTTTCTCCCTTTGCCAGTAAACAAAGCATTTTTGTGTATTACCACAACGAGACTACATGGTAGGAAGGACGATATTGCACATGCGTGCAATGAGTAGACAAGGGTAAGCAATATAGCCCACAGAAATATATACAACATTATCATCATTATGTTGAATAAATACAATAATAAGTATGTTTATTCTTACCTGTTAAAGGTAACGTCAGCAGATATGGTTGTTACGGTTCCACAAAGCCCATGAATGAGGAATCTTCTCCAAATCGCGCCACTACGCCACATCCAATATGGCGGCAACGTCAATGTGCAGTTCAACACTCAACATGAGCACATTTACATCTACATTGTCAAGTTACGTGACCAGGCCCCTTTAAAGGGCGAAACAACAACCTAATGCCAGATCCTGTGAATGAGGATTTGATAGTACTAGTAGGGTTTAAATCGGAATATTTTTTATTTGTCACCGCGGCAAAACTTCTCTTTGGCTACTCCGATTCATATTACAGTTTCACATTACATACAGTGAAGGCAAAAAAATGACAAACAATCATGAAATCAACAATGTTAATTGCTGTTCATTTAGCCAGTAACAAAGCAGTAGAGTTCCTCAAGAGCTAGCTTAGCGTTAGCTCTCGGTTGCATGTACGTTGCAATGATTATCACAGAGCTGAACTCTGTAGCCAGCTTAAATGCTCTGCACTTAACTGCAAGGTATTCCAGGTGAGGTGAGATGCAGGTTAAAGTGACCACCATTACAAACGTGGTTTAAATTAACTGCTTTTCAGACCAAATTTTAGACACGAGTTATTTTACTGCCCAAAAAGGGTGTGTGCAAAATATATTAAAAGTTAGTGGACCAATACTTTTGCCACTAGTTACTATTTGAAAATAATATTTCTTAGCATTTATATCTACACTGAACAAGTTAAGCAAAAATTAAAGATTGGATTTTTCTAAAACATTCAGTGTGAGATTATATTGCATTAAACACATCTATACCATGGAAGCCTATAAACACACTTGAAAAGTCTTATTTCTCCTCCTTGTGTGTTTAGTGCTTCACTTATAAATCTCATCCCAGACACCTGACCAGCAGGTAAGGGGCAGCAAAGTGCAGTTCAGTTGTTGTGTAACTGGAAAGGATGACACATAAAGGAACCTGATTGGACTTTACTATTTATACTAAGAGTGTCTATACCTTTAACCACAAATCCATACCTACCACTTTTCCGCGAATGACAGGGTGGTTTTGTCTTTTATAATGGGCAGTGTGTGCCCCTGTGAGGAGCCATACGTTAATTCTCCATCTGTGTGAAGATAAAAGACAATCGCGGTCATCTTCCTCTTCAAAGCGCAAGATCAAAGCGTCAGATAAGCTGGATGTGAAAGGATGTTATGTGTTCACATTCATAATGTACACTCTCACCTTCAGAAGAAAAAGAAAAATCCTTTTCTCTCCGTGATATTTTTCACAGCAGTTGTATATAAAACAGCTTTAGACGGTGGAAAAATATCATCAGGGAGGAAAAAGTCTGGGTCAAAGTGAGAAGCATTTGCAAAAAAAGGAAGCAATATTTTTCTACAGTGCATCTGTTCTGTTTGTGTAAATAAGCATGAAAAAAAAAAGCCTTTTCAGACATTCCTTGTCCCTGTGGTTTTGATCTTTAGGGCCCTGTGCAGGAGCCTGTGATTGGCCACTGACGATGTTGTTTAGTTGGCTTGAGAACAGCCGACAGCCACGTGTCATTAGGGCAGCCACCACCTGAGCACTGGGCAGCGCATCACATTGCCTGCCAGAGGACTAGGCATCGCTCCGCTTTTCAATGGGCTCCTGTGCAATCACGCAACCCTGAAGTATACATCTCAGAGATAAAAAAAAATAAAATAGAGAAAAAACATGCTATTCAGGTAATGACACTGGGGCAATTTCAAGGTTTTAAGTCCTCTTTCCACCTCAAAGTGCACAGATAGGTTGTCAACTGCAGAGTAATCTGACATTTGTTCTCCTTTTTTCCCGTTCCCCACCGTGACGAAAGCGTTTTGATTGAGGTTGTACAAGAAGATAGCAAAGGAGGAGTGTGTGATGGGAAAAAAAACGAGAAGCATCATAAACGCTATACTGTCCATCACTGCGACTATGCTGCAGAAACTGCAGCCTCCAAGTCAAAAGGGCTGTGTGGTTTGCTCCAGAAGCATGCCAAGCCGTGAATAATGTCTGAGACAGATGTGTCATGTCTGTGCACAGAAGTAGGGGGGAGGCGGGGGGGGGGGCTGCTTATGGGATTAATTTGCCTTTTGGGACAGGTGCTGTGGGGAGCGGGAAAAGACACAATAAGTCTAAGGTTACATGGAGCCTGCTATTAACTTCTACCCCCCACCATAAAGCTGAACACTGGGAACACGCACAGTCCTGTGGAAAAGTATGCATTCTCTTTTTCTTTTTTTGGGGTGGGGGTGGGGGGGGGGCAAACCTAATTGTTTCAGATCATCAAAAGTTATTAGATAAATATGACCTGAGTAAATTCAATAGCAAATTTCTAATTATTATTTCATTTATTAAGTGGAAAAATTATCCAAAACAATCTCGGCACTATGTGGAAAAGTAAACAATTATCCACGTGTTAAATTACTAGTTAGCGAATTAATTAGATTTTTTTTGGGGACAGATGAGTTTACACTACACCTGGGGATGGTTACCACCAGAACCAATAAACCCCTTGAACAGAACCTGTAAAACAACAGGAAGCTAGCTAAAGATACCAAGAAGGCCCGATCTAAAGAAATTCAAGAACAAACTAGATATCATGCTTGCTCAGTATGAGGGATTGCTGCAAAGCCATGTACAATGCAGACGACTCTCCCTGTGGCTCTACGCTTCTCCAGGAGTGAATGCTGCTTGTTGGGACTTTGATGCAATCAACTGGTTCCCTTATATAGGACATTTTTGACCAATGTGTATAATCTGACCCAATCTGTATAATATGATTGAATTTGACTTTGTAAAGTGCCTTGAGATGACATGTTTCATGAATTATATAAATAAAATTGAATTTAATAGAAAGTCACTGATATCTACTGACAGGAATGGGTTGCAAAGATATTTCTAAGCGAAAAACCCTTCAAATCCACTCCAGGAGTGCACCAACAAGTTAACTTGGGGGTCACAAAGGAAACCAGAACAACATCTAATGTGCTACGGGCCTCATTTGCTTTAATTATTGTCAGTGTTCACGATTCAATAATAAGAAAGAGTCTGGACAAAAATGGCACCGACTGCAGAGTTTCAATGTTATTTTAGGCTCTTTTCAGAATCTAGAAAAGTTGCTGTGGTCGATGAAACCAAGAAATCTGCCTCCATCAGAAAATCCAGAAGCAGCATTTCTGACCGCACGCAGCAGGACAATGATCTGAAGAAGCCCAGCTGAACACTTCTGAATGAATCAGTAAAATAAATCAGGGATTAGAGGCGTCATAGTCAAATTCTGGACTTAAATCCAACTGCAATATATTGTTAGTATACGGTTAGTGTTCAGAAATCCTCCAATGAGATAAATTAAAGCATCTCAGCAAAGAGGGGTTGGGAAAATCTCCTCCAGACAGAATCATTGCACGTTATCGCAAACACTTGATGGCAGCTGTTGCTGTCAATGGTGCTACAACCAGTTATTAGTGTTTAGGGAACTATTCCTATTCCACACAGGACAAGGTCGCTTTGGGTTATTTTGGTCCGCTTATAAAAGAATTCATGATTTGTAGACTGCATTTTGTACTTACTTATGCTATCTTTGTCCAATATTCAAATGTGTCACTGGGTGTGACAAAAACAAAAACAAAAGCAGAAGAAATCTGTATGTGGGCAAATACCTATTCACCCCTCTGTAGCTTACTAATTCATCCGGAAAATCTCTGTCAGCAGTATGCTTTTACACCGCTTTTATTACATCCTGTAATGCAACACCGTTCCAGCTTCTCGGTCTTGGCAGATTTTGGCTGGCTCGACTAATGCAGCCAGCTGGTCAAAACAAATTATACAGAGTCAGTCCGAATCAGCCTTGATCAAAACCAGGCGCTCCATCATAATTTAACTGACACACAAAAAGGAACCACCTGTCAGATTGCACCGAGCACAGGTCTTATAAATTCAAGTTGTAATGATTTCACATCAAAGCGCCTGTGGTCTGCTGCACGAGTTATGTTTCACGGATTAAACTGGACAAGGAGGAAAAAAAAAAAATACGGTCGCATGTAATTATCAGCAGATGTAATTCAGGTCAGAAGTGGCGGCAAAGAGTGTGGATGGGGATGACGGGTTGCTGCACCCAGGGCTACATAAATACATTATTTAATATTGAATGATTCATGATTTTATCCATGAATTCTGATATAAATTCGGCTTCCCCCATGAAACCTTGAAGAAATATTACTAATTCATGACAGGACAATGTGTTCCCGGTTCCCTCCAACTATTGTGCACTGTTCAGTGATAATTAGTAAAAAAAAAAAAAAAAAAATGAGTTTATTTTTCGCTTGAAATCCCTTAGTGTGCTTGAAATTTGAAGTAAGTGTGTAATCGACAGAGTTTTGCAAAAGTATTCGTACTTCTTGTACATTTTCAAATTTTGTTGTTATGCAGCAACAAATGCCTTATTTTATGTTATTTTTTATGTTATAGACCAGGGGTCTGCAATCTTTTACGATACAAGGAGCCATTTTTACCCTCGGCCAAGCTAAATAAAACTCGTTTACAGCCACAAGTGTTACAGGAGCATTTTATACAAGGACGGATACATTTTCTTCTATGGTATGTTTAGATTTGTAGAAAATGAGGTGAATAAGGCACATGAATTCTAATCTAATGACAAGTTAAATAGATCTAAAATAATATTATTGGTATCTTTAATTAAATTCTTTTGTAGGAATTTAATGCATTTTTTCCATTAAAAACTAAAACAAACTACTAAAACACACATTTGTTATCATATCTGTATTTAAACCCATTTGTTGGTTCTTAATTATTTTTAGCCAGCGTTAAGAGCCTTTGTGAAACGTTCAAAAAGCAAGTGCCTCTGATCCCTGTTATAGATAAAAACAAAGTAGCAAACAACTGTGAAGTATTTTACATTTTTTGGTACTAAATTATTTTATTCATGTGCATTCAGCCCTCATGAGTCAATACTTTGCAGCACCACCCTTTGCTGTAATTACAGATGAGAGACTATTCTGGTATGCTTCTAGAGAGTCAATATCTATCTATCTATCTATCTATCTATCTATCTATCTATCTATCTATCTATCTATCTATCTATCTATCTATCTATCTATCTATCTATCTATCTATCTATCTATCTATCTATCTATCTATCTATTCTTCTTTGCAAAATAGCCCAAGCTCAATCAGACTGGATAGAGAGTGTATGTGGAAATTAGGTTTTCAAGTCTTTTCAAGTCCCATAAAAATTCTCAACTGAATTTAGACCTGGACTTTAACTAGACCATTCTGTCTGTACATCTGTGATTCTCTGCCTCAGCGTCAAGTCCTTTGCAGCCTCCGATGAGTTTTCTTCTAGGACAACCCTGTATTTACCGCCATCCATCTTCCTGTCCCCGCTGGAGAAAAGCATCCCATGATGCTGCCTTAGCGCTGTTTCGCTTTGAAGATTCAGGGTGATGATCTGGTCAGGGTCCGATGACGACGTGACCAGCTTGCATTGTTCCAAAGGCTTGCGATGTCCCCTGAATGTCGTGTGTCAAACTGCAAACATGATTTCTTGGATTTCTTCTGAAGGCATTTTTTTTTTTTACACTGGATTTTATTGGTCCAGAGCTAATATTATTGAATGTAGTATGACAAAATGTGAAAAAGTTTAATGGGTTTACAAGGCACTGTACTCAACTCATCCTTCATTATTCAGAGAAAAACCACATAGTTTATACCTAATCTATAAAAAGATCCAGCGGCGTGCATGTCAAAACAGTTATTACCCCTTACTACTCTCAGAGATTCTGTTTATCTAGCCTCTGCAGCAAGCGTTGCTTATTTTGCTCTTTATAATGCAGTGACATGCTGCTGTCCAACTCTTGGGATCTTGCAGCCAAACATTATTCATCTTCCAGTCACTATTTGTGTTTGCTCAGATAACCCAAAATTTAATTTAAAGTTTATTATTCCATTATTTATTTTGTTGTTGTTAGTACAGAAATGGTTTTGGCTTCATGCCCTCGTTATACAATAAAAACTCAGAGATAGTTTTTTTTTTTTTTTTTTTTTTCCTTTAACGCACAAAGAACAAAAGCTGACAAACTACACACTAGGTGCAGCTGAATAAGCAGCTCGTCGGGTTTCAGGATGAACTATGAAGTTATTCAAACTGGAAACACGTGCGCCTGAGATCAAACTCACCCCCACACTCCAATCTATTCTTCATGCTGACAGGTGAACCGCAGCAACCATTTGTTCTCGAGGTGAGGTCATTTGCTCCCGTTGTTGTGCGCTGCCACTGCCGTGCCTCCACACTGCATTTTGCTGTGTGTTTGCTCCCCACGCCGGAGGCCAGAACTGAGGCCCCGGACTGTTCCACCGAGAAGAGTTCACGTCCATTGTTGCCGCCGTGTTTACTCGGGCCCGAAGGTTCCCGCCTTCTCCTGTGAAGTGGCTCACCTTGTGTCGTCAAGTGGAAGTGTTCCCACGCCTGGCGCCGCGGCCATGTTTGGTAACAGTCACCCTCGCCCGATCTGCCGTGTGAGGCTCCCTGCCTGCGAGCAGCAGGTGGCGTGTCTCAGTGGACAAAACACTCGAGCAGTGTTTCATGTCAAACACCGGCGCTGACTCCTCTGGGACCAGCAGACTTGTGCGGCTCCCTCTCTGGGAGTGTTTTACTTGTGCAGACGGGGTTGTGTTCACTTCCCCGTGCTTTTGGACACTTGGCTTCTCTGACAGTCGCCTAGCAGAGAAGGAGCCCTGCAAAGCTCCCATTTGGCCACCTATTATTCTTCCTATTCAGACGGGCCTTGGCATATTTTTTTTTTTAAACAGGGATTCATAGTTCAGTCCCTTAAAAAGTTGAAAATGTGATACATTCACTGAGAAATCAAAAGGACATCCATCTGTCTTGCCTCCCTCGGTCTCTGCCTAACACTTTGTTTCGTGCTTTTACCGAAACAAAGCAGACTTGAGACACATTAATTAAAAAACTTGGAGGAATAATTAAAAACCGATGAGAAGGAGGACAAAGGAATAATTAAGATAGCTAGACAGCTTTTGATCTGCAGCTGTACATCAAGTTGCATTTTAATTTTGAGTGACATCTCTTATTTAGCAGGCTTAAAGTGACTGAAGCTTTAGCTCATAGTTATGGAGTTTTATCAACAAAGATACCAACACATCACCGTCAGAGACGGCACCAATTATTATATTTTAATTTTATGTTTTCTGACGCTTTTTTTTTTTTTTTTTTTTTACATTCCGATGTAATTATTCAGCATTTCTGACAATTGTTAAAGAGAGGTGGCAAGTGCAATTTAACAATGCGTCTGCCGCATGCATTATTCAATGGGGTTTGTAGTCTTCTACACTAATTTAGTTCCACAGAGCTAAGCTGTGGACTTTAAGCGGCCAAATATGGAGGAATTGACTGATCTCTCTCCAGTGAGACAGCTGTACACCACACCCACATTTCCAATTGTCTAGACCTTTTTCATTATTGTTCTGACAGTAGGTGGCTATGTTTACATCCTGACTTGAAGATCAACACACAGCTACCTTAATTGATTGGCGTGTCCTCTCTTCTTTGCCATTTTGAAAAGTGACTAGCTAAAATGGGCCACAGTTTCATGTCAAATGTCTGCTCCAAACCAAAAAGTAATATATTTAAAAAAAAAAAAAGAAGTCTGGCGCACTTCCTGCTTGACTTAAAAAGTAAAAACAAACGACATGTAGTGGGTGCCAATAACTGTTGAAACTGTGATTTTGTTAAAAATTGTTATTTCTTACAAATACATTTCCCCCTCCACTCAATAAATGGTCTTAAATTAAGGGTTGGATTGTTCAAAAGTATTTAGTGTCCAACTATGGTCCTGCAAATAAAGAGGATTTTTTTTTTAAGGTTTTTTTTTTCACATCTTTGCCAGCGGTTCCTATAAATGTGTTTGGTGGTTTAATATTAGCTGTCAGCCATAAAGTCTAAATGAACTGTCTTTTACATCTTATGACATTTCTGCGATAAGGTGTGCTAGGTAGACAGGTAACGAGCTTTAAACACAGTTTTACTACAGAAAGAAATACTCATTTAAACATTATGCTGAAACGAATATGCAGTGATAAGATGACTGGGATCGTACAGACAGTATTATCACTGTAGGGACATTATAACCCTTTTTTAGCTGCATTAGGAAAAAGACACCTCATCCAACTCTCTGACATTAAATCAGACAATACATGCCCTGTTTTAGATCCATTAATATTACCAACATTATTATGTTATCTGGTATAGTAGCCAAATACCGGAATAATTAGATTTACACTCATTTCCTTAGTTTGGTAGAAACAGTAAGCATACTGACCCAGATCAATATTCCAGGAGTTTACCTGACTTTATATTAAACTCTGATTAAGAAGCGCTCCTTTAATTTCCTTTGAGTGGTCCATTTAGTCAATATTGTGAAGTGCTGCGCTCACCCCCCCCAGCATAACACCCACACAACAAGATGCTTCAATCTTCCCATGGTTGCTTTTGTGAGGTTGTTGATTTGCACATTTTGCACCAACGAACACTCACCTCCGTCACACAGTAACAGGAGTCCTTCCTGAATGGTAGGACGGCTGGATATACCCCCATGTTTAATGTTTATACCTGCAGAACCGTTTGGATGGATCAACGTGGCACCTTCAGACATCTTGAAATTGAAGGCAAGAATGTGTCGGACTTTTGGAGGTCAACGGTTCTGTTCATGCTATCTCGCCTGATGACTTTTGACTTTTCGTGATGCCACACAAGAAAGCACAAGTTTGTTTCTTGTGCTTCCTTAAGTTGTGCCTCCGTTTAACGCGAATGTTATAAATTAACCCATTACAAAGTCACAAAGCCATGACTTTTAATCATCTGGTGGGCTCTCCCAAGTTGGTGCAAACTTCAAAAATCTTTATTTTCTTCTATTTAACAGAGATAATTTTGGTAATCTTAACTGATCTAAGACAGAAAAATGTTGTCTGATATAGGTTTCTGACAGTAAAATGTCTTTTTACACATGCTTACGATGTCGCTGGTTTGGGACGTCTGGACGTCTTTGTGGTAACATCTTCTGAAAACAATAAACATTAAGAGGAACCAATACGATTCAGCTTTAATAAAACAATTCAACTTAAACTGTGCTATTTATGAAAAACTAAATAATATGTTAATCTGTATTTATTTATTTATCTTCCAGGATTCATCTCTTTTCAGCACTGAGTAAAATTTGCATCTTGAAAACAAAACGTAGCACCACAAAATACACAGTAAGCTATATTATGCTGCCATTTAATTATTTGTTTCTAAATTGATCTAAAAGTTAAGATCCTTGTAGTTTTGTCTGCAAAATGTTTTCCAAACTGTGCATCAGTTTCCTTTTTTAATTTTTTATGTTTTGATTTTATCAAATTGTGGATTTTCTCCCTCCGATAAAAGAGCAGCCAGCCAGAGCCGACAGATTGAATGAATAATAATAATCTAATCATGGATGATCCGTAAAGTTATCTAAAAGTCAAGATGTTATAAAACGAGGCACGCTGGAGAGCGCCGGGTGTCCTGTCAGATATCAGCATCTATACTCGCTGCTGCTGCTGCTGTCTGGACTGTCTTCATCTAATTGCTTCAGATTCAGAGTTGCAAATTGTCTTAAAGAGCTCCCTCGCGTTTTAATTTGCCTCAAACAAAGAGAGAGATTGAAACGTTCATGGCTGCATTTTCCAACGTTTACTACTCCAGACCAAAATGAGCAGGGAATCAAAGTCTCGTCGGGTTTGAAGCAAAGGTTAATTTGCGTTTGGTATTTTCAAAAAGAGTTTGATTCTGCTATACATTATCTAAAGTCCTGGTTAGAAGTTTATACACAGCACATACATACATAATGTTGTGGTTTTATGGTATAAACTCTGCTTTTAAGCTCATTCCATGCATTATTTCATTTGATGTATGTTCAGGATCTCTGACCTGTTGGTAGACCCAGCTTTAGATTTAGAATGATTTGGAAATGCTCGTTCATTATCACCCCCACACACTTTATCTAACTCACCGTTCTTGTGAGCACTGAACAGACCTTCAGCTGAATGTGATCACCACCAACATTGGAAGTTAGTTCAGGTTTCTAAGATTTAAAAATGTCACATCAACTCCCTAAAACATTCTTATTGTCATTACGGTCAGTTTAAATGAGCTCTACTAAAACTGCCAGAGTCACTAAGTATCCATTCAGAATCTAAGGTTTCTTCATATGTACAGAAGGGATGTTGTTGTGGTAAAATTTTAAATTCCTTTGTTTTAATTTCTCGGGACGTTTTGAAACTGAATCTGAAACTGAAAACCAAACGTGTCTGAAACAAAGATCTTCTCCTCAGTCAGTGCCAGCATGAATTCAGCAGTTCAGCATCAGCTCAGCCTTTGTCGCTTTGGTTTGTAATATTAATGTAAGATAAAGCTTTGCTGCATTTTATTTGTGTTTTGAATTATATTAATATTTAGGGCATAATGTTTGTTTTTGTCATGATCTCTAGGTGTTTGTGTTCTGATCCTTCTTCATGTGTTTATTTTTTGACTAGTTTAAGTTCCTGGGTTGTGATCTCTTCAGCGTTTATTAATATTGTTTCTTAATTTTGTGGATTCTGTTTTCAGTCTTCCCATGTTCACCTTGTGCTTTGTAATAGATATTTTCTTTGGGTGTCTCCCTGTCTGTCCCTGCTCAGTATTCTCCCTCAGCTCTTTGCTTCATTGGGCTCCGCACTGTTAGTCTGACACTGTTTGTCTTTATTGTGATGACACTGGAAGTAGATTCATATTAAGGAAATGGTGACAAGTTTTGCTATATGGATAAAAATGTCCACTTCTTGTAGTTTTCCAATACATAACTCAACTCAGTAATATCAATAAAACCCTACAAAAAACGTTTGATTATACCTGCTATTTTTGCCTGTCATGCAAAGGAAAATAATAGGAAAACATGACTGGACTACAGAAAAAAATATTAATGCACAACAATATTTAAATTCAGAGTCCCAGTAGACAATTTAGCTGTAGCCTTTCAGTCTAGGCATATTCATGTAACATTTATCCTCCAAGCAAACAAAACCAATTAGCAAGTAGTCAAAAACGGCACATAAACACAACTAGAAACTACAAAAGCCGCATAAATTGAACGAACCCTGTAACTATTTAAGATCGTTATCCTCATTCAGCCAGCTAAAAGCTGAGGAAATGAAGGATTAGACATTAGTTTTCCTCTCGGTAAGAGTCAAAAGTCAGCAAGAAAGTAAGTGGAGGAGTTAACTTGTTCCTTTAGGTGTTTTCCTTTGGAAAATCTTGATTTTAATTATGGGGGATACAAAAAGCTATTCTGAATTGTTTGGCTTGGCATGATGTTTTTTTTTTTTTCGCTCACTGCTTCTGGGACACAGAGTAAGTTTAAATGTTTTTAATAAGTGGCTTTTCCCAAGTTTGACAATGTTGCTTTCATTTCCAGTTGTTCTTGCCAGAGCAATTACTGTGTGGAGCCATTAGTCCTGGTTCTCACAACAAATAAATCCCAGGCTCTTGATTGATCAGAACATATGATTTCAGTAATATATTAATAAAATACAATGTATAATATTAATATCCATAGATGGATAATTTAATCACATTATCAAGATGCAAAGCACCCAGATGTTTGAATGTGGCTTTTACAGTTCTGTACGTTCTTCTGCATATCTGCGCAGAAATGGGTTTCTGAAGGATGTAACTATAGAGACATTTATTTAAAGTGGTTATTTTCTAAAGGGCAACTGACATCAACAATCTAATGTAGCTCATTAGTCTGCATGTTTCAAATTACAGCAGAGGGACACTTAGCGATGTCGTTGCTTAAAGCATTTTTTACAGTCCCCTTAAATTTTGACCTGGCAAGCTTCTCTGCTCTTTATTATCTCAAGAGTTACATTAGATGCTAATGATAACTTAAACCATCCATTCATTGGTTATAGCTTCTTTTCAGTGCATGGTCAGCTGCTGCTGCCCATCCCCCATTGGTCATTGGACGAGATGCGGGCTACAACCTGGACGGGTTGTGCCCCACAAACTCACGTGATCTACACACACCTCGCACCTCGGCTCTCTTTAAGGCTTCCACATCTGGCTGAAGCTCACACCCGCCCCGTTATTAATTTCCATGTAGAGGCATCTCTGTTCATTTATCCACAGAAATCCTGTAAATAATTGGTGTTTGTGCTGGAGAGCAACAGTGTGAAAGAGTCACCGATATCCAGTCTATTAACTTGTTGACACTTTGGGGTCGGTCTGACTCCAGGCTAATGTGGAGTGTGACCGAGCAGAACCATCTTCATTATCTTGGCGTAATGTTTCATAGCTTCGGGCTTGTGCACTGATGGGCGCCCACCCACCCTCTCGTACGCCCCGGCCCCTCTCCCTCCATCGTTCCATGTTTGTATTCTCGGCAAATGTGCAGTTATGAAGGGCCGCTTGCCGCCCTTGCGTTCCTTAAAAGCATTTCTTTCCCACTGATTTCTTGCTTAGTTCACTCCTTCTGTCCATCCATCTTCCGTTCCTCCCTCCATCTTTCTCTGTAGAGTCAAAGCTTTATTGCACCATCCTTCTTTGGTGCACTCACAGTCATATTTTCTCCCCTCATTTGGCTTCGCCTTGAGATGCGGCCATCTGTCTGCATGCACTGCCCTGGTTCCTGTTGTATTATTTGTGTTTTCCTCACAATGTTTTGAAGCTAAGTCACAGCTGTAATTTTCTTTCTCCTCCGACTTTTTGCATTTTCACTGACAGTTGATTTGTCACGTTTCCCTACACGATTTCAAGGAGAGAGCGGCCAGGCCAACGGGGGGTCTCTTGATACCAAAGGAATTCAAGACTGAGTGCTGCTTGAAAACATTAGATTTCCATTTTAAGAGGTGTTTTTGCATTGGTGCTGGGGGGGGAAAGGCGGCCCTATAAAGCTGAAAACTGCATGCTACGCTTTTAGCAGTAATGATATATCAGCGTTTGTAGTCTGTAGCTGTGACAGGGAGTCAGGGGAACCTAGTTGCTTTTAAAACATGTCCCCACTTCATTTTATTTGCAGTTTTGATCCTCCTTATAAATCATTCCTCATCTACACGAGCTGTGCCAATTAAAGTTTTTGGGAGGTAAACAGCTGCTGAATACGCGTTAAAGGGAGAACAAGAATTATGAAGCTGCCCATAAACATCTCTGCCTGCTTTTTTTTTTTCTTCCTTCCCCTTCAGATGTTCAGCTTGCTCTGCCAGTAGCTCCTCGGTCATGTTTTAGTAACAGTTTATATATGGCCTCATCAGTAGTTTATGTGCACTCGTAGTGGGGATGAATTTCATATTAATTTAAGCTTCTTGATTATAGATTTTTTTCCACCATTCTTTTTGAGGGCATGCCATTGATTTAAAGTATGTACAGATTGACATGTCACTCATACACCTGTCAGATTTAGATTTCTAATTGTCAAAACAACGTAAAATTACCTTTTTGTAAAAAAATATCAATCCTGCTTTTATTTACATTTAAATAACAGCATGTCACAAACTATTTATACGCTTTTGTATAATCATAATCGTTGGAACAATTTGTATTTACATTATAACAGTTCCCTCTTTTATGTGTTGACCAGTTTTCACAGCAATTTTGATGGTTCATCTTTGGCAATGAGCTCCAAGTCTGAGGCTGGAAGGCCTCTTTGCCATCACCCCTAATATTTGGCTTTCTCAACATATTCTCCATCATATTAAATTAGTTGATAAAGTTAAAAGGTTACTTTAAATCTAAATCTGCCAAGGGTTGTGAATATTTTGGGGCTTAGCTGTGTTGCAAATTTTGTAGCTTTTAACGAGCTTGTGGTATATTGTGACCACTTTTCTTGCCAGAACTGGTAAAGTTCATTTTATGATGACCCTGACAATCTGTGCTTCCAAACACGCTGTCCTTCAGGGAAAGTGGGGGTGGTTAGGTGTCAGCTGATGACTGGGAACACATGGGCCCGGTGTTCCCAGTTCATTTAAACTTGGCTGGCGCTCAAAACCTGAGCTACTATTACTTGTGCCATGTTGCAGCCAGCCAATTATTATTTTTAAATATTTATTTATTTATATCTGTTTAGTTTGGATTATTCTAGTTTGGTGTTTGGTTTACATCAAGCAACACCTGCATATTTATTCATTTGTAAATATCCACATCCTTAATCACTGGTTTACTCTATATTTTAAGATTTTGGGTAATTTATTCTTTGTAAAATTTGAATAAATGAAATAAAGACACTTAATTGAGTGCTGAAATTGGCGTGTCAGATTTTGGCAACTCAGATTCCTGTCTTTTCTGTTAAAAGACCTGTTTGGTCTGTAGGGTTGAGACCAGAATTCTGTTTCACAAAAGCAGAATTTATAAATCCAGGATAAGCTGTAGCATGTCTACTGCGCAACCTGGATGGGTCTTAGTACAGTTGTTGGAAGCCAAAAATGCTCCAAAAGCAAACAAAAGACTTCCGCACACTTTATCTGTGCAAGAAATCCAGGACAACAAATAAAGCTAGGCTTTACTGTAACGAGTGCATCCTGGCTTTATCCATTTCACAAAGGCCAAACCAGGCTCAGGATGTGAATTATGTCACGCCGGGTTTAAGTGGAAAACGTCAGCCCCCCAGCTATTTTCAGGAGACCATGAGGTCGTTCACCGATTCACCTTTGCTACAATAGCTAAGTTGCGTGCGCCATATTTCAAACCAAATGAGAAACATCTTTAGATGGAGAATTATGAGAAATTGAAACACAAAATACTCAAGAAAAGAAACACTGCCACTTTTATAAAGGAAGACGTGTGTTGGGAGCTACTTATATGGCAAAAAAGGGTTAATCCTTTTTCTCTGACCAATCAGATTCTGGGACTCTAGAGGGCGTAGTTTCACTGGCCCCTCCATAACTCCTGAAAGAGAAGCGGTAGAGGAGCTTTTTCAGGAGACAGGTTGTTAGAAAGGCTGAGAGAAATCGGGTTTAGTTTGTTTCCACCCGGATCGCTAACAGTGTGACACATGCTGAGAATCATCACATCATGGTAGATGTTAGTGTGCGTAATAAATAAAGTACTTTTACAGAATAGTTTACCCTACACTTGTTCTGAATGTGATTTGTAGGCCAAGTCAACTAGCAAACTCTCTAGTGTACAATTTTTTGCCGCTTTTGTCTAAAAATCAGAGGATACATGGTGCATCCACATGCACTTTCTTAATCTTCCAAGGCACCAAGCAACAACAAATTCTATGTATTAACTGGTATGGTAGCAGAAAAGCACTGTTGCATTATGGGTTGTTCTGGCGCTAGCTGCACAGAATAGATGGTAATTTAGGTGCTATTGCTTTTGTGAAACCGAATCAAGGCTTAATTCAGACAGGATATTTGGAAAATCCCGACTTAATCCACTATCTTGGTTTTGTAAAACAGCCCTCAGGGACCTTCAAGCTTAACTGACCAAGCACTCAAACATATTGAAAATGTAAGGGCCAGAAAACTAGCAACTTTAAATGAGCTTCATTAATTCTGACAATAAAAGTGGTCAACTATTTAACCTAAAATAAAGATAAATGTTTGTTTGAGGCCACAAAATTGTGTGGTCAATGTGCACCTGGCTAAAACAAAGGTATTTGGGTTTTTTGTGTATGTTTTAGCTTTTTAAAATAATTTTAAACTTATGTGGATCAAAAATAAATAAATCTGCAATACATTTAAACTTGTACAAACAATTTATATTTTCAGTTTAAACATTGCTCTTAATGCATCTTTAAAAGCCCCAAATATGTGACAATCATAACTGTATATGAACGTCTGGCCCTTAGATTCAAGCAAAAATAAATAAATAAATAAAATCAAGCACTAAGTATTGATCAGAAAGCAAAACTTAGCTTTTATTACGTTACCTCCATTCCTTTTTTCGTTTCTGATTCTCCCTCACGTCATTTCTTAAGGTATACTTTCTGCATCCTGACTTTATTGCTATCCCTTTCTTCTTGTTGGATTCAATGAGTCAGGGAAGAAAGAGAAAAAAATAATGGGTATGTTAAACTTGCTTGGTTTTCATATTAAAGAAATGTCGGTCCTTAATGAGAAATAAATCAGAAGCAACCTGTACATAGACAAATTGCTAATAAGCACTCAGAGAAGACAAATTACTGATATTGGGTGTTTCAAAGCCATTCATCAAATTATGTTTACGGTGTCTGAAAAGACTAATCCAATAAAACAAGCCGTGAAATCTCGGTGGGGGATTTGACACTTCTGAGTGCTGCTTTAGATGCAAAAATCTCACTGTGAGGTATTGGTAAAAAAAAAAAATAAAAAAAATCTCATGTTACTCTGCAGATAATAGCTGAAGTTTAACATTACGATACACACTGATTAGCGATAACATTATGTCTATGGTGTCCAACAGCCAGATGTTTGCAGCAGATCCTTTTCAGCAGATGGGGCCTCCTTGGATCAGGCTTGTTTCTGCTGCATTTCCCACAAATTCCCTCTGACATGGTCTGCGGCAATGCAAGTTCTGAGGCCAAGTCAAGACCCTGAACCCTTTTTGCTTTGTAGTAGGGAGAATTATCTCATTAAATAACACAGTTTGCTTGAAACTGCACACAAGGTCTGCAACCATTTGCTTATAGGTTGGTGGTTGTCAAAGTAACATCCACATGGATGGCAAGACCGAAGGTTTCCCTACAGAACATTACATTTGCTCCACCGGCTTGCCTGCTAAACATAGTTCATGCCTAGTTCATCAATAGTGTGTAAAAGTCATCCAGCAATCCATGTGGGTAACATTGTTACAAAGATTAATTACTGTTAATCAAAATAAAACTCCTTCTGTTTGATTCATTCAAAATTTCCACGTCAGCTAATATCAAAATATTGTCACTAGTTTTGTTTGAACATAAATAGTAATTTTTATTGCAAGTTAGTTACATATTATATTCTAATAATTGTAATTTTTTAAACAGTTTTTAACAACCGGTTAATAATGTATTTTTTTTTTACACATTTAACTAAATACCATGTAAAGGAAAACTATGTTAAAAGTTCACATGTTACATTAGGGATAGTGTTTTTAATTTGTAAACACAGAGCAATGCAGTATTATCGGTTGACTAGATGATTCGCAGCTAATGTATAAACGCAAATTTAATTTCAAACTTAACTTGGACTTGTACCTCTTGGGACTTGTCTCTTAACATCTCTGTCTCTAACGCATAAGCTTTGAGGACTAAAATTATTTATTCCTACCTAATAAATGCCACACACTAGCATCTGCTATGATAAAGAGATTAGCAGTGTTACCCAGATGTTATATTTACTTGAACAACTTCCAGGAGAAGTCTTACTGCACCGTACTTTTTACTTCTACTTAAGTAATGTTATTCTGAAGCAACGCAACTCTTGCTCGAGTACAATTTCTGGCTACCTAGCACACCTTGAGTTACTTTGCTGAATGACGAACAAGAACATTTTAGCCAAAAAGAAAGGGACATGCGTGTCACTTTCTGGTGAGATTTCTTGTTTGTGTTGAGTTTCATTGTTCTAATATTACTTTGTATGTGCTGAGCCCATTGTGCCATTTGGAGGTCAAGTGAATGGCGAGAATACAGTAGATGTTGATACCTGGATGTAATAGTTTGAGTCTCTGCCACTGTTTAGTTTTCTGTTTTGGGTTCTTTCCTGTTTGATTTCTGTTATTTATGTCCTGCCTCTGGCTTGTTTTTGAGTTCTGCTAGGATCTCGGCACTGATGCCTGGTCTGATTACTCACTCAGCACACCTGCTCAGCTCCACCCCACCTGCAATCAGCATTCACCATCAGTGCCAGATAATTTTTTTCCCATGCCTTGGGGTAAGTCACATCCTGCTTGTTTTCTGTTTGCCTGCCTGTAACCCAACGTAGTTCTAATTCAATCTTTTTTTGTCTGGTTAATCTTACCTGTTCTGCCCTTTTGTTACTCGACCAGCCTGACTTTTGACTAGTTTATTTTAGTTTGTCGGCTTTGGACTATTTTTGAGTTTTTGGACACTGACTCCCAGTTTTTTTGGCTTGGTGCCCATTTTGGGTTTCTGACTGTTTACTTCTGTTAATAAAGCTTTTTATTCCAACCTCTGCTTGTCTGGCTGTCTTGTCTGGGGTCCTCTATCTCTGACTCATGACACTGGAAAGACATTAAACTATTTAGCTTGTCCATCCATCCATTTTCCAACACGCTTATCCCTTGTGGGGTCGTGAGGGGTGCTGGCGCCTATCTCCAGCTGTCAATGGTCAAGAGGCGGGTTCACCCTGAACAGGTCGCCAGTCCATCGCAGCTTTTTAGCTTGTATCTTATTTATTCTTTTAACACTGCTGGAACCTTGAAATTTCTCCCTGTGAGGCAAATAAAGGAATTTTTATTCTAACATATATACATTGTCTTGATGATTTAATTTCAAAGGTTTTATGTTGTAGAAAACTAAGATTTGAAAAATATGTTTCTTCTGCTCAAATTTGTTACTTTGTAACCATGCGATTTGCTTTTACTTTTCTTTTTAAATTATTCAAAATACTAAAACCTGCACATTATTTTGTATCTTATCTGTATGATCACAAAATTTTTACAAATCAAATAAGGGTAAACAGTACTGCTCAGTTACTCAGTACTTCAGTAGCTTTTTTTTTTTTTTTGCCAAATACTTACTCTTGGGTGCTTTTTTTAGTACTTTTTACTTGTTCATGTATAAAAGGAGGTTAAAGTAGTGCCTCTATACCCAGCTCTGGTGTTAACTCACCTGTCAGTGATCTTAAGGGTCCTGGCCAGTGGAACAAACAAAAACCTTCTGCAAAATATAGTTTCCTACCCGAGCATTAAAAGTGCAAAAGTAGGAGTACCTCTTGATCAGTTGAAGTCCAGCAGGAAAGGGTGTAAAAATCCATCAATCCACATCGATTAAATGATTAACCAATCATTTAATCGATGTGGATCCAATTACATCAATGCAAAATTAAAATATCGATCATATCGACATTTTTAATGTCACCTTTATTGTGAAATTTACAAGGCTTGAGGCTTAAGTGAACAATATTATTATTAATATTTTAAAACTAGAATAATGTTATTTTTGATTTAAATGGCAGCTTACAAATAAAACAGTCAAATCATATTTGTTTTGTGAGTTAATACCAACGTAAATAAGTGTCCGATAAGCAGATGATATCGGATCATATGAATCGCATCGATTGGAAATCGTAACAGACTTTGTTATATCAGCAAACATCGTATCGTCATTCAAACAAATCAGAATAACACCGTATCGTGATAAAGCTGGTAATTTACACCCCTACTAACAGGCAGTGATTGTCCGTTTGCAGCTGAATCATAATTGGTCCCTGTAATCATGTGGTACTGTCCGTTTCTCTCTTTCTGTATGTGCTGTATGTGTGTGTGTGTCTGTGTGTGTGTGTGTGTGTGTGGGGGGGGTGTATCATATTTACACCGCATGTACAAATACCAATATGACAATGTTGTCACAAAGCATTTTGTCTCTCTGACTGAGAAGCTGTTTATAGCTGTTTATATATATATATATATATATATATATATATATATATATATATATATATATATATATATATATATATATATATATATATATATATATATAAACTGAGTGTGTTGAACCCATAGAGCCACTTAGTGACCCTGAGGTCTTCTAACAGCTGGACACACCACATCAACACATCCACCCTCTAGCCCTCCATTCACTCCCTGCGATCAGAGTCAGTGAGTGTGACTGACACAAACCAGCCCCCTGCTCTTCGCTCTGATTGGACAGGACAGCCGCCTGGTCTCCCTTGAGATCAGTGTCGTGGAGCTGCCTTTAGAAGAGGGTCAGCTGGAGCACAGAGAAACCAGGAGACTGAGTGACCTTAATCTAAGGGCCAGTTTTTCTCACAAACAGAACTGTTTACAGAAAAAGAAATCTGTGTAAGCACACCAAGATGATAGCACGGTCAATGATTTGTCTTGCATCACCTATTTATTAAACAAGTATATTTCCTGGAAGCTCGACATTTAAGTTCAGCCTTGGATTCATATTAGTGTGCTGTACAGTTAATGTCCATGGGTTTTGTGGTAAGCATCTTCAATTTGATTCTCATTCTAAAAAAATAAAAAAATAAAAAATATTGGGCTGCACGTGTCGAAAATCATTACAAGCAGAATGAAAGTCATAAAATGTGCTCCACAAACGCACTATTTATATCTAAATCTTGTAAAAAAACGGTTTTCTACAGGGGTGAAAACAATAATCGCAGAGGGCAATGTGATGTTTCATTTATTTTCACTGGTCGATTTAACTTTTCTGCAAGTAACAAGCCTTCATAGCAGCATCTTGTGCCAGTGGCACCAAATACATTAAAGTGTACCAAATACTTTAAAAGGTTCATTGAATAACAGGCGTAGAAAGTTTAATGAGATAAACACTAGATGTGTATTAAAAACAACTTCATGGCATTAGGGAAACTAAAAAGAGGTTCAAACTTTGGAGAAATACTGCTGTTCTTTCTCGTAAATAATAGAGAGGTTCTGGTAAAATTTTCATGACCAGTTAATTTCTTACTTGCACCGTTTAGCTCAATTAAAGTCGTCATTTGGTAAAAAATTCAAATTAGTTGTTCCTGAAGGCTGAACCTAACAGCCAGTCCGACATCTCTATAGATGTGTTACCCTATAGAAAGCAGGATGGTTAAAAGTAAACTATCCTGACAAACAACACTGAAAAGCTACTGTTTAGTGGATGTTAAGTCAATATTTTTGCCTAACTCTTTGTATTGAATATCAATAAATATATCAATGATTATAGTAACAAACCAGTATTATAACTTTAATATGTCATATCATTTTCACAGCAACAGGAATTGTTGATTTTCTGTTTTAAATAAAGCAACATCATGTTATACATTTTTAGTTTTAATTTATGTAAATACAGAAACGTGCTTTTCCTTTTTCAAGCTTGTCACTAAATGGTTGTTTGACCTTTTTTTTTTTTAAAACCTGAAAATGTTTTCACGTTTGACTTTAAAACCAGAGACTAAAGTTTGCTCCTGTTTCCAAAAAAACGAAGCTAAACGTTCCCCATTTAAATCTTTCTCTACTCTCCGTTCCGGTTTCTGACTGGTCTCTTTGCAATCATTCCCTTTGCACCGGCCCCGTGGCTAATCATCGACGCTCCTTCTGCTTAGCTGTCATGCCCGCAAATTCCCAACAGCACATCCTTATTAGCCCCAAGTTTAAAGCAGAGCACCGAAGTCAACTGACAGCCTCTTCAGGCGCTGCAGAGCGGCTCTCACCAAGTGTTTCATTCTCACTGTCAGACGCGCGGA